>NC_135020.1:17167879-18490379 GCF_051020955.1 Megalopta genalis | reverse complement strand
GTAGAGGAAAATGTTTTAAAATAAAATTTGCGCATTATTAGTTTAAAATATGTTTGAAAAATCTTGAAAGAAAATTTTGAAAAACTGTTCACGTCGATGTTGCACCGAACAATGCGGAGTTTTCTCTTTAACATTAAAATCGATATCTGTACAGCTTTCTACTTTGGCTTGAGTAAATTGAGATAATAAAAAAACACCGTATCTAATTTATTAAAAAGAAACTTCTGTACACGCAAACTTGACGTGCACGAATGACTACAATTGTAGAAATCTACACGTGCCGTTTTCTGTATCAACGGGATTGCAGTTCAAATTACGTGCTCATTTAAATTAACATTGCCGTGTTTTGTTTGAATAGCTATTTACCCTTTCCCTGCGGCTTTTGAATAACTAAAAGCGGTCGCGCTGTACGGTCGGAGAATATCGCCTGCAGAAATTTTCATAAATCAGCGGAGCAGATGAGATCATGGTTATTGCAACTTTAATCAAATGTTACAAACGAACGGAACCGTAGAAAGTAAGATGATTATTTCCAGTCGCAAACATATGCGATAAGATTCCAGAAAAGATCATTTTTAAAACTTGAAATCTAATTTTCTTTTTCACTTAGAAAATTAACTTCCACGTAAAGATTTTCACATTAGATACACTATTATTTGATATACTACTCGAAAGAATTGAGATATAATTTAATTCTCTTTTTTACTTGGGCTAATAACTTTCGTCTAAATATTCTTTATATCTCAATATATGCAAGGTGTCCCAAAAACATTTCGCAATCTGAAAATTGGGAATTTCTGAGATCATTTGAAGTTACTTTGTCCTTAGCGAAAGTGCAATCCGCGGCTTTGTTCATGAATTATTAATGAATAACAGTGAGACCAATGAGAGACGAGATCAGCTGGTGCGCTCCTTGGCTCGGTCGCCTCGCGCCAGCTGAACTCGACTCTTATTGGTCAGTGTTTTTATTAATAACTCGTAAACAAAGCTGCGGATTGCATTTCCGCCAAGGAAAAAGTTACTTCAAATGGCCTCAGGAATCCGCATCTTCGAATTGCGAGACATTTTTGGAACACCCTGTATTACTCGAAGCACTTGAAATATACAGAGTGTCCCAAAATTATGGTACTTTCAGGAAATGAGGCGTTCCTGAAATCATTCGAAGTAATTGTTTCTTTAGCGAAATCGTAACCCGCGGTTTCGTTTACGAGTTATTAACGAAAAACAGTGACCAATGAGTGGCGAGAGCTCAGGTAGCACAAGGCGACCGAGCCAACGAGCGGTGGAAACCCAGTTTCGCAGTTCCCAGTTCTCATTGGTCACTGTTTTTCGTTAATAACTCGTAAACAAAGCCGCGGATTGCATTTTCGCCAAGGAAGAAGTTACGTCAAATGGCCTCAGGAACCCCGTATTTCCTGGAAGTACCATAATTTTGGGTCATCCTGTATACCACAAGACAATCTCCGAGATCAAAGAAACATTTGTTCATCTTACTGTCAACACGACAAAATTACGTAGGAAGGGAGATTGACGAGCCAAGCAAATAGTTACAGAAAGAAGCGACTGATTTCCATATCAGACCCTCCTATAACAAGATTATTTTGAAGTGCTCGATGGACAGTCTCAAATACGACATTAATGGCCGATGGTAGGGGATCCTCAATATTTTGCATACCAAAGGATTTCTTATTTCATTCATCTATCGAGATGAAACGCTTTCATAGTTCGAAACTTTGTTAACAGCCCTTTATTCGTATTCGACGGAGCCGTTTCCTGCGAACTCCTTACAGATTGAAAAAGTATTACCACCTTATTGATCATCGGCGCTTCTGAATGAAGTACAGTTGTACTCGTTGTTAGGCCCGATAAGAGATGCAAATCGAATATCTCAGAAAATTTCATTTACCGAGACACTCTCCGACAGTTTCCCCTCGACGAGATATAAATACTCGACTTCCAAATATGATTATTAAATTGCGGATTTTGTTCATCTATGGCAAAAGTGAATCGGTAAAACATGGTACAGTGAAAAGATCAAAGGCAACTAAGAAAGGAAAAACGGTGCACTTGGTTTCTTCTTTCTTGCAATTTATGCAGGCAATTTTTATTTTACTAAGAGATCCGCGGTTCGGCGATCATTCTTTCAGTTTCTTGCTATTCTTTTTATGGTTGAACTAGCTACGTTTACATAAAACGGATAAACGATTGTGTACATTCGTGAGAAAAGTGGATGAATGAAATACATTTTTATGTAACTTTTATTCTTTACAGTCAACGCACAAAGATCCGCAATCTACCAGTGAACAATTGTCAACAACTCTTTTGCATAAAGTACAGAAGTAAAATACATAGTTGGAATTATGACAATCATAGGAACATCTTTTACTTGTTATACCTTATTCAATTTAAAATATCTTCAAAATATCTTCTCATAGCTCAGGAACGTATCTACATCAAGAAAGTTCGTTCCCATATTACGAACAGTTTTCCCGAAAAAAATTCATGAAAATCACTTTCGTTTGTAGCTGCTACAGGGGAATCCCATAATCAAGCACCGACTAACCTCAGTTAGGCATTAATTTTTGACTAGTCTTCAAAATATATTTTTATCCTCGTATATCGAACAAACTGAATTTTACTAAGATGTTTAGGATGCTAAAGGATGAAAGTACCGATCACTATAATACATTTTATCTTCCGAGTTTCGGTTTCATTAACTAAATCCCTTTGATTTTGTGGGAATATTTAGGATTGTGATTTTCGGCACCTAACATCCTAATGTTTATCGACCAATATGTGTCGTTGCGCAAGAAATCGTAGTGCAAATGGTTTACTCTCAAAGGATTTCTCGAGTCTATTTCTACCTTACGCGTAATATTTTTATTCATATCCTCGCTTTGTCATTCAGGTAAATAAATAAAATGTATAATCAGATATATAATAAATATTAAATTATATTTAACCTTGTTGAGTTATTTATTCATATGTTACATGCAAATGTTACAATAACACTTGTTAAAAATCAGGATAAATGTCTTATTGTTACTTTTATAAACTAATATAAAACAGCTGTTTTTTGTGCTCCGTAAATCTAGTATTAATATTAAACCTACCGAGCACTAAAAGTGATCAACGCGTGCCATATTATAAGAACGATGACACTGAATTTATACAGAGTTTTCATCAGTTGTTATAATGTATGCTTGAATTGAAAAATCTGTTCAATCATATGCTATGAAAGAATCCTTATAATTTCAACAAGTTCAAAATAAAAAATGCGAGACCGGTCATATTGACCGATGCGGTAGGATTAACGTTGATACCTTCATTACCATGTCGACGACCTCTTTCAGAAAGTATTTTATTACATCAAATTAGAATTGAAAAGTTAAGTCGTACAACCTCGATTACGCCCTTAACACTCTCATGTTTCGAAGGTTCTAATAAAATTGAGAAGATATAATAGATTAGCGTAAAAATTAACTTTCAAATCTTAGCAAATAATTCTACATACGAGTGATGTTTGAACGAAAATTGTGAAACAGTGTTCCATCGAAAGTCTAACTCTCCAACAACTGCGATTTTAGATCTATCATAATTTAATTACTAAACAATACGGAACAAGATGTGTCTAAGAAGTTTAGTAAGTTGACGGTATCATGGCGAATACAGTAAATTCTCCCTAATTGGCGCTCAGATTGTGCACGAAAATGGACAATTTGGGAAGAGAAGATACGATTATTCGGAGTCTCGTTTCTATAATTGTTGGCAATCGATAACTATAAAAACGAGTCGCAAGGCTCGAATAACCGACCCAAATCGTCTCCTCGTCCCAAATCGACCATTTTCGTGCACAATCAATTACGGAGAATTAACTGTACATTTATTTTCCCTAAAACAATGATTTCTAAATACAAAGCCAGCACAGATATTTATAGTTTCCGAATCGGATAGAAATTCTACCCCCGCGGAAGCACTTGGCGTCGATCTGAACAGCGGAGATCCTCGAGGGTTAAGAACGAAGAAACGCGATCCGCAAAAAGTCGCAAAAGTCGGCGGGAGACGGAGGGGGGGAGGGACGTAGGTGGAAAAATGCTAATGAATCAACACGGTACCCTGTTGTCGGACTATCGGATAGTCTGTTCGACGGGACACGACGGAACGGTGGCCACACCGAAGCGCCCAACACGACCACTCAACGACACGCAACTTGTAACTGGAGTCTGCTAGGTGAAAAGGCAGGGAGCGCGTGCGAAACGGCGAGACTTGGCTGTTGCTGTAGCTGTAACGCGGCCCTTGGAAGTTTCCCATTATAGTCTCCCTTTCTCCGGCTTCGCGCGGAGGGCCGGTCCTTCTCGCGCCGCGGCGAGACCATAACTCATCCTCTCTGTTTGGCGAACGTGTTCTCGGTCTCTCTTCGCCCGACGGTCTTTCACGCATCCCTGTTTCCCCAAACTCCTTCCGCTGGAAAGTACAGGCGGCACCCCGTCTATGGTGAACTATGAGCCAGCGAACTATTCCATCGTTACCGCTATAGGTTAGTTAAACGCGCCCTTTCCCCCAGTTCGATGCATCCGACCGGAGTGCCCTCCTATTCCGCCTCGCTCCTGCTCTCACCTATCGTGGATCTAAGTCCACAGCATGCAAATTCAGGACGAATTTGCTCGATCTAACCAATCTTCGTTGTTCGACAAACTGCGCCGGCAGCGGCGCAGGACACAGGATCCCGGGGGGTAGACCGTTGTGTGCGGGCGGAGGGCGGAGGGCGGAGGGCGGAGGGCGCGGGCGGGAAACGGAATCGTGTCAGGATCGACTTGGAATTTCGGGGGGCGCGTCGGTGAATCAGGCGAATTCGATTAAATCGGATTCGTGTAAACAAGCAGGCCGCCGCGCGAGGGGAAAGTTTCACGGTGGCGAGAAACGTGGCCGAGAGAAAGAGGGAGCAACCCGCGAACGTATCCGAACGTGGAAGTTTCAGGTCAGAGATATGCCTGACTTCGATAAATTTGTGGCTGAACTTCGTCCTCCCGGGTACATCTAATTAAGATTTCGGCTTAACGCGTACCCACACGCGAACGGGCCGTCACACGCGTTCGCCTAATTAGGAAATTAATTAGAAAGTTTTCGCTCAAAGGGCACACCGACGACGATTCACCGGCGTTACTTTTCCGCGTCTAACGCGGGAACGGCACGTTCATTCACGGCGGACAAAACCGACTTTTATCGTTCGAGTCGAACGGTTTCGACGTCGCGACGGATTTGTTGCGCGATAAATAATGCCGGCCCGCGCTTCGGCCCGCCCGTTATCTGTTTAATTACTTTCATTTGGCCACCGACGGCGCAGAAAAGGTCTTGAGAAGATATTCGGCGATGGATCCGCGAGATTGCAAAGGGGAATTATACACTCTGTCTACGCGATCATATCGGCGAACGTTTTTAATTAAATAAAGTTTCTGCCGGCGAGGTTCCCGCGACGAAATTATTCAGACGGCCGAGGAGCCATCACTATCAGAAGATAACTTCTTGAACGGGCTCTATTTTTCTCGTCCGTTTCGTCCTCGCAGAGCTTCGCGAAGTTCGCGTGAACCGTGTCTGATCATTGGCTGCGCAAATTTATAATTGCTAGACTTTATGCGTTTATTCGCAGCAGCAACGACTACTTTTCCGTCTGTAATCGTTTCTCAGATGTTACGGAAAATTTATATTTATTGCAATTGGCTACATTTATTTGAACGCTTAACGCCTTAAACGCCTCGTCGGTCACATACGGTTAAGACTAATGTTTGCGTAGTTATCGAAATTCATTTCTATTGTAACATATTGAACGAATCGAATGTTACTAGGATTTTTAGAAGACGAAAGAGTTATACTAATATTTGCTGCGGTAAATTTTCACTTCCTATAGTTTCGGTTTCACTTTATCGAGCTTGCTTCGATTTCGCAGGAACGTTTGGGGTTGATTTTCGGCACCGGACGTATTAAATATTGATAATAGAAAAGGTCAGAATTTTATTTGGACCCGAAAGAACGAAATTTTTATTTCGATTTAAAAGAACGAAATAACATTAACACTTCACAAGTTACTATTCAAAGTCTCTATGACGAAGTCAGTTGTCTTTCCTACAACCGTTTCCTACAATTAATGTTTTAATTAACAATAAAGCTTTAGTTTATCACATAAAATCATTAACCCTTCGCACTCGAGTGGCGACTCTGAGGCACCACTAAAAATAAATAATTGCTATACTATTATTAAATAATAATTGCTATACTATTTTTCAAAATAATTGTAGTAGTATCAGACTCGTTTATATCTAAAAGACTCTTAAAATTGCAAGTTTTGTACTTGCCAATAGACTTTCATACGCATAAATCGCAATAAATCATATAAAATAGAAACACTGTGGACCAAAAAATATGTTTAAAATGTAATTAAAATAGCTTCGAGTGTAGAAATTATAGAGGCATTTTCATTGAAAATGATCGAACACAAATTTCTTAATTCAAGAATATATAATATTATAACGAAAGTATCAGCGGTCTAAATAAATACAATCTTCTCATTGTTATGAAACGGTATAAATTAGTACATTTTCAAATTTGTCAGAGTTGTATTAAATCCTGTGTTATCCCGAGAAAGTACAGTAATGTTGACGCTCAGATTGTGCACAAAAATGGGCAATTTGGGAAAAGGAGCTACTTGCAGCACGTTTTTATAGTTGTTGACAATCGATAACCACAAAAAATGAGTCACAAGGCTCGAACAATCGTATCTCCTCTTCCAAAATTGTCCATATTTGTGGACAATCTGAGCGTCAATTAGAGAGACATTACTGTAGTAAGAGAAACGCGTTCTCTAGATTCCTCTAGGTGAACCAACTTGACATAACACTCTTAATAACTCCGAATCATCGCCAAGAACGAGTTACACTCGAAAACACTTGTAAGAATATTCGCAGGTTTCAATAACGTAAATGGGGCAACTGGTCGGGAATAGCGATGGAGTCTCAAACGGGGATCGTTTGCCTCAGAAATGCATGAAGTTCCATAAACTGCGTATCGGAATCCCGTCGCGTTGATATTTTCGAGCGACACCGTGCCGTCCCTTATCCATATATAACCACGGCGAAATTATTTTCGAAAGATTTTTGACAGCCCCGTGCTTGTGTGCACACGCGAAAAGGTTAAGAGGGCTCGGCTTACTTTATCCGGCGGTATCCAAGAGAGAAAGAGAGAGAGAGAGAGAGAGAGAGAGAGAGAGAGAGATCCTCAAATATACATGAGTAGACTTCGTATCGAATTTCCCTAGCGGACAGCAGAAGCGGTATCAGCGATGGAGGTCCGCATCAGGCGAATAAGAAGCCCCTTTGCAGACGTGTCTTGCAGGTACACCTACGTTTGTTCGACCCAAACGCGTGCTCGGCAAAACTACGGGGTCGGCAAAAGGCAGCCAGAGAGGCAGGAATGATCCGCGCTACGTGATACAGGTCTCCAGCGTGTCTTCGAATTCACACGGATATAAAAATCTCCTGAAATTCAAATTGCGCTGGCATCGCTCGCGAGAAATGCGACTCCCTTGTGAATGATGTTTTCGTCGGGGCGAGAGGACGGCGCTACTTCAAATATGTGTGATTCAATAATTTAAACACGTTGACGTCGCAGGTTTCCGTGCCGTTTCCTTCTTTTTCGGCATACAAACAAGGTTGTTCTCTCCAGGTAATTGAAAAGGGAAACGCCCCCGCCGCGGGGGGCAACGGCGACCGGCGAAAGTGATGCTCGGCGAACTGACGCGTGTGCATACAAATTAAGGCGGGCATTATGCCACCGCAAGCGAAATTTATTTGACGGTGCGCGTCTTCCTCGAGAAATTCGGCGCGAACGCGATTTTCTTTGTCCAACACCTCGCCGCCGTCTCTGTTCGTTTCTTTCAAGTCGAAATGCAATTTTGATTCTCGCGTAGCGAATACGAATTTTCTTCACCTTCGAAGACATTATTGAAGTACAGGAGTCTAGGTTTTCTCGCTTTTCGATTTGTACAATCTCTATGCGAAATAATTACTTCGTAAAATAAAAAAAATATTATAATGTAAATAAAAATTATTATAATGTTTTTTAAGAGAGTGCAAAACGTATCAATGTACTCCACTGAAGGACAAGCCGATATTGCCTTGGGAACAGATCGATACTAATTTAAGAACATCTTATTTAATTATGTTTATTATAACGTAATTATGATTTAATTATACACGTGCGCAAATGAAACAATTTTACTTGAAATTGAGTGACATGGTGAATAAAACAAAAATTAGACACGTTCAAGACAAATGAGACACGTCCTTATTTTCTGATTTCGACTCATTTTTGTATTGTACACATTTATTATTAGTTTGTTTAATTAATTTGATCTTTTGTTATTGTTAATTTTAATGGCTTTAATGTCTACATTACTGCTATTCCTTATTGAAGCACTGAGTCTTCAGTGCTCTTTTTTTCTTTTACACATTTCTTTTTAACCCTTTCTGTGGTTTTATCTCCTATGATACATTATATCAACATGCCGCCGAGGAAAAATTCTTCAATCTGCTCCATAGGAAATCACTGTAAAAAAACACTTCCAGAAAAAAATGTAGACCATACGATCAAAGTTGAAAAATGTAATTACCTTGTTTTCAAATCACTAAAAGAAAATTTAAACAAATGAAACAAAGTTTTCTATAGAATCTCCAGACTGATCGAGAACGTATAGAATATATAGAGTGATATATACAGGGTGTCCCACAACTATGGTACTTCCGGGAAATGAGGGATTCCTGAGGTCATTCGAAGCAACTTTCTCCTTTACAAAAATGTTCTCCGAGGCATCGTTCACGAGTTATTCACGAAAGACACTGACCAATGAGAGGCGAATTCGGCTAGCGCGAGTTCTCCTCCAGTTCCGCTCATTGGCTCGGCCGTCTCGCGCCAGTTAATCTCGCCTCCCATTGGTCACTGTTTTTCGTTAATAACTCATAAACAAAGCCGCGGGTTGCAATTTCGCTGAGGAAAAAGTTACTTCAAATGACCTCAGGAATCCCACGTTTTCCGGAAATACCATACTTTTGGGACACGATGTATGTACACTTTCGTCCCAGAAGAACAAAAAGAACTGAACAGCTACCGCTAGGATGCGCATATACAAAAATGCTATCGATCGCAGGGAACAGTTAATTAATGAGCATTAAACGTTTGTTGCTAATCGAATTACAACCTCTTGATAATTTCACCGTATCATTCTACCTTGTGTATTAACTTATCTATATATCTCCCATGCTTCATGGAACACGTGCAATTAGCTAACCGTTTATAAAGACTGTAACAGTAAAATGAATACAAAATTACGGAATAGTTTGATCCAATAATCTCCTCGAAAATCTGAAAGCGAGCCGCAGTTTTCGCCAAAGAAACGAATGAAATGAATAAATTAAATCAGAGATTATCATCCGATGACAATAGAATGCTCGCGTTTTACGCGAATGAAAGGTTAAATTATAAAAAGCATTGGCAGGGTTTCGGTCGGCTTGAAAGAAAATTCGTTCGGTTTAACATTTTTGCTTCTTGCGGCCGCTAATAAAAGGTTCGCGGTCGATTCGAGAACCCGTTTCGAATTTATCACGTCGGAAACGAACGTCCGTGACGTCACTCTTAAAATCCGGGCTGCCGCGGCGTTTTTATTAAAAAACCATTAATGTCGCCGCAAATGCGCGGAACGCTTGCCACGGGAGGAGCTGTCTATATGTTTTAAATTCGAATCGCCGGCACTGCGTATGACTCGTTTATTTTAAATGGCGTACGTCCCCCGAAAGAGTATCACTTTGAACGAGCGATATCCCATTTTACTTTCGCATAAAACGTCAGCGCGCGCCGCGCACGGGAACATGGTGCCGCGAGAATTTTCAGCGGTCGGGTAGCAAACCAGACGAGAGAAGGTTTCCCTTTGAATCGTGCGGGCGTACGTTTCGGATCGGCGGGCACCGCGAGACAAATTCGGATAAACCCTAAATGATTCGCGGTTCCCGATAATGCCGGCAAAGGGTCCTCGCGTATCCCTTAGCTTGTAAAAACGATTCCGCCGTCTCTTTGCCGGTTCTCTTTTCCCGTCGTTCCCGGCGCTCCCGACCGCCCCGCGTGACTATCTCTCCCCGGTTCCTGTCCGTCATCCGTATCCCTATGGGAAGTTCGGGAACCTTTCCGTTCGCAAATCCCTTTCCGTGCCTCGGCGGAGCAAGAAATGCAACTCTCCTTAGGGAATTAATTGCGCCGTAAAACGTAGATTCAAATCTGCGCTTCAAAGGAGAAGGAAGGAGCGAAGGAACAAAGGGGGAGGGCCGCGGACCGAAGGGGAACGGCGAGGGGGCGGAGGGCTGCGGGGAAGCGTGGGCGTGGGTGGTTGGTAGAGCAGACCGTCGGTGGAACAGAACGAAAGAAAGAAACGAGGAAAGAACTAGGAGAGGGACGTTCCTTTTCTTCAGTCGTCCGAAAGGTTTTCCCAAGATGGTTCTCATCTCGGCTGCAATCAGTGTCGTAAATTGCTTGCAATCGCCCCTGCAATTAATTCCGGCTCATCCTCGGGGGATTTATTATTCTCAATAATACCGTAATATTCTTGGGTGGAAGGACAACTCGGCGTCTTTGCCACTGCGAGTTTCCTCACTGGGCCAACGTGATATTTCCACCCCTTTCCACCATTGTCGCGGAAAAATGCGATTCAATATTTGGGATCGTTTGTGGGATTCATTAGACGCTCTTTCCCCTCCACTTTCTTTCTTTCTTTCTTTCTCCCTTTCTTCTTCCTTTTTTTTCTTTTTTTTGATCACGTTACACGTTCAGAATTAACTTCTTTCATTAATATTCGAAACGTCGGCGGACTATGCTGGATGGAGAATGTTATGTATTTATTGTTGTACCGTTGTACGTTCACGTGTTCGCGACGTGTGTTGCTTAATAATGTTGGCAGTTATGACTAGATGAAGGCGTTCGGGCTTATGCTAGAGATGGAAAATCAGCGGTGAACAGACTGCCAAGTGTCCGATGTTGGTCCAACTTGCGTGTTGGAAGACGGTCTTCGCTCCGTGTCCGTAGTTAGGATTGTTACTATTTGGTAGCAGCAGTTGAAATTGCTGTCTATCACGAGTATACACGATTATTCGAACCTCGCGGCTCGTTTTTATAGTCGCCGATTGTCAACAACTATAAAAACGAGCTGCGATGCTCGAATAATCGTATATCTTTTTCCCAAATTGTCCATTTCTGTTTGCAAGCTGAAGGACAATTGGGGAGAATTTAATGTATTCGCTCGTAATAGAAAATTAATTTTTACGTTAATCTATTAAACCTTCTAATTTTATTAGAATCTGTAACATATATGACTGCTGGACGAATAATTGATGTAATACAACTTAACTTGTCAATTTTCATTGGATTAAATATAGTAATTTGATTTTACAGAAATTTTGATGCTGTTGGCGTGGCAGAGAATTTATTGTATTTTTATTCTTGCCGAGCGATCTTCTTCTCGTCAACAGAAAAAACTTTCGTATTGTTCTCACTTCTAGTACACCGTGCATCTTTTTGCAATTTCAGCGAGATAGGTGGAACTTTTTGCTTCAGTTAAAGCTAAAGATACAACTTGCTTCACTTTGATTAATCTTGTTATAATATTTGCGATATTGTATAAAGATATTGTACTCGAAATTTGTATGGTTTTTTCTTAATAAGAAAATTAATTAATCCATCGCACTACGATTTTGTTTCACAGCTACGTTTAATAGCATCTTTCTTCGTTGTTGATCCTCTGCACTCGAAGCTATTTTAATTCTCTATAGTGCATTTGATGAATTTTATTTTTATGTATTATATACGTATATATAAAATTATATATAATATATATTATATATTTATATTATTATTATTTTATTTTATTCTTTTTAAATATAGAGGAATTTGGTAATGAAAACATTATTTTGGAACGTCATATCACGATCTTTAGCAATTCCTTAGAGTCACCACGCGAGTGCAAAGGGTTAGCAAAAAAAAAGGAAGAGAATAACATCCTTACTGAGTATAGGACATGATCATTCATTAAGAAAATTACGATGCAGATGTTTCTTGTTTGTAGAAAATGTTTATAGATTCTTTCAACTATATGCTTTATCAAATATAGAAAATACTTTACTAGATTATTTCAGGTTGCTACCGGAAAGCAATCGGTTTAAAATCAGGAATGACTCTAAAGGGAACCTAAATATACCTGCAAGGATATCGAAAATATGTATTGAAATTCTTCAAAGTAATACCTATTACACACACACACACACACACACACACACACACACACACACACACACACAGAGAGAGAGAGAGAGAGAGAGAGAGAGAGAGAGAGAGAAGGGGGGTGGGGTCCTCAGCAAATTGTAATATTATCTGGAATTAAGTATGTACAGAATATACACCGTATGTGTAGGACAAAGTTCACTGCAGAACACAATTCGCCAACCTTAATCACACCAGTGTCAACAACTTACTAATACGTTTTGACTTGTGTAAATATTTGTTTTCGCTTATTGGCTCACTCCCCGATGGTTCATAACACTGCCAACTAATTCAAACATCAAACTGTGTGAGTATGAGTAACTTCAATATTTTGAGGTGTGGGTGAATGATAAAATATAAAAGAAAACCTTTTAAATTGTTCATTTTTCGATAATATTACCCTAACACTTTTTTATACATAATAAAGAAAGAATTCGATATATGCGAAGAAGAATGTAAGTGTCCATTTAGAAAAACGTCGATGATCTTTGTATGACCTTTACTCGTCCATCTACGGGAGAACTATTATATTTATTTCACATTATCACCCCTTTAACCCCTTGCCGTACGATTTTCTTCACAGTTATAATGATTGGAAGTTTTTCGATTGCAATAATTTCTAAGAAAGAAAAAGACAATTCATATTTATCCACATTTATCTAAATGTTTAAATACCGATGACGAGAAATCGGAATTTTATTCAGACTAAAATGAACCGGATAGCATTCATATACCAGAAATCTCTGTCACGTGTCAAACTCGTCGAATTATGACAAGGAGATAAGACCAGTCATCTTTCTCCTCTAACATTTTTTCTTAACTCGAACCAAAAAACAAAGATATAGCTTGCCACAGTTCCGCGATTCATCCTGTATACAATACTTTATCGTATACAAAATGATGAATATCTTTTCAGTTCCGAATCAGCCAGACGCGAAACAGTGGCTCGATGAAATATTCCGAGCAGTTGTACGAAATGTCATCGCAATTGAACGGTACATTGGCCAAGCAACCGTACAAATACTTGAAAAATAGAGAATAATACCGACGACGGGATCGTCAGTGGTAGTAGCATTTTCACTTACGTCAACGCGCAGGCCAGAAAATGTTCCCGATCGCGGAATAACGCTGCCCCATATTCGGTCTACTGTAGAGCAGCAGATAGTGTTATCTTCATTACCGAAGCGTTAAGCTCGGGTCGAAGCGCGGGTCTCGCGAAGTTCCGGTGAAAAACTGATCCCGCGCCTCTATGTATTCCCTATATTCCTGTATCCCTGTATTATATCATCCAGTTAAACGCGCTGGGCGGAGTTTCGCTGTTCGCGCGAGTTACCCGGCAACAAACAATCAGGAACTGTTCGCGCGGAACTTCGTTTTCATGCAATTTACAGTCGCAATCCAAACACCCGGCGAAGGCTAAGTAATTTTCGGCCGGGACAGGATATCAAGATACACGCGAGCGATTCTCTTTCGCTTCTCGTCCTGCCTCCGCGCCCCGTTATCAACGTGCGGGGTCTTGACTTTTATACGTTTCGGGGTAGTAGGAAGAATGGTCGAAAAGAGCCGGCCCCGGCTAAGAACGAGCTAACGGGAAGAGGGAAAAATAAAAGAAGACGAAGAGAGAGAGAGAGAGAGAGAGAGAGAGAGAGAGAGAGAGAAGGACGAAGAGTGTGGACACTGTGTTCGGGACCGGCAGGAACGGAGAAGGGACGGAGAAACTTGAAATACGAAGTGGTCGCGAAGAGTGTGAGGGCTCGTTCAAACTTTTGCATCAGGGAATTCTTTCTAGGTAGCCCCGGAATATCTGTGATAAAGTTATAAACTTTTCGGCGGGACTTGCCACCAGCATCGGCTAAATAACTGTTTGCCTTTCCCTCTACGTGACACTTAACGACCTAACTAAATTTTCTCTTACTTACCGAGAAAGGCGTGACTGTTCGGACAATTAATTTCCTCCGGCTGGAACAGGGGACGAGAAGCCGGCGGTCGCCATGCCGAATCCTGATGCCATGCGACGCCGCGCCGAGCCGCGTTGCGCCGAGCAAAAATCATTTCTAAAGAAAAGCTCGGCCGGCAACGATCGCCCCCCCCCCGCGATTCTCTAACCGCCGATTGTTTACACCGCTTTTGTTCGACTTTATTCAGCACGCGCGTCGGTTAATGAATCCGGTTCGATCGCGAACTTTATTCGTTTTAATGCGACATGCACGCGGCTGCCGATTTTCCGTAGATCGCAAGCGACATTTTATCCGTAGTTCGCAAACGGAGGGACGTGTGAACGGCTCAGAAGCCAATCGGTGTGTGTTCATTAACCTTAAAATGTTGAACGCCGCGTCGCCCATATCTAGGCGACGGCTATGTTTTCGCAGTCTTCGTTCAATTAAAGCAGGATTTTGGAGGTAATTTATAGTAATTTTATATGAAAATTTATTTTTATAGTAACTTTTATTTCTAACACAACTATGACGAGTATAGACGATATAGGTAACAATATTTTTTTATTATTATTATTTATTATTTACAATTATATATTATTTATATTATTATTTACAATTTAAAGTATAAAGTAAACAAAAACGAACATTAAAAGTATACTAATAATAATAAAATAAGATAATAACATATATGTTATATATGTTATTATACAGGGTGTTCCACAATTCTTTTAACAGCCGAAAATGAGGGGTAGCTAAGGTCATTTGAAGTAACATTTTCCTTTGCGAAAATGCGCTCTGCGGCTTTGTTTACAAGTTATTAACGGAAAACATTAACCAATGAGAGGCTTTGACAGATGGTCGGGACGGACTCGAGCCGCGTTCGAAGTATTGAACAAATCACGAAGCGAGAACTTCCCAGATTTTTGTTTACTTTGTTTGTTAGAGAAATGTGAAGAATATTATCAATAACCTTGACATAACCTTGACATATCAAGGTCATGTCAAGGTCATATAAAGGTTATGTCAAGGTCATATCAAGGTTATGCCAAGGTCATGCCAAGGTCATATCAAGGTTATATAGAGGTGATGTCGAGGTTATGTCAAGGTTATCCTATGACCTTGATATGTCAAGGTTATGTCAAGGTTATTGATAATATTCTTCATATTTCTCTAACAAACATAGTAAAAAAAATCTGGGAAGTTCTCGCTACTTCGAACGCGGCTCGAGTCTGTCCCGACCATCTATCAAAGCCTCGTGCTGCGGGCTCTCGAACTTCGCGCCGTCACCTCTCATTGGTCAGTGTTTTCCGTTAATAACTCGTAAACAAAGCCGCAGATTGCATTTTCGCAAAGGAAAAAGTTACTTCAAATGACCTTAGCTACCTCTCATTTTCAGCTGTTAAAATAATTGTGGAACAAATTATACTTATATTTAAATTTGTTTTTGAAATATTATAACATTTTATTAGTTTCGATGGAATTCGTTAAAACATTGTAAACATAACTGGGGTGACTCTGGACACTCAGGACAATACGTTATAGTCTTTTGTAAATTTTTTTTGTTTCGTGGCGCTAGGAGAAACTCTACCGATTCGCGCTGGGCGTTCAACGTGTTAAAATTGATATAAATAATATAAAATTTTGCAACTTAGCTGTAAAAAATCTTTAAAACGCCTTAGTGACGTTGCACGCCACTAATAATGCAAAGCGCAATGTTTATAGAAGATGACGTACAAGTGAGCTCAACCGGAAGAAACAAAAGGGAAATGTCAATATTTTTTTAGAAAAGACAATTATCTCTGAACAATTCTTTTTTGGGTTTTAAGTCGCATTATATAACACCTCAGGTTATAAAGAATTATCGATCAGTTTTCCCTTTTCTCTCTCTTTTTTTTTAATTGTTGGGTTTATGTTGATGTCTTTCGAAAATAACATTAAATTCTGTATTCCATTTGAGTCTATTATGTCACTCATATTATTCTTAACTACATATTTGTCTCTGTTATAATGGAGGTCATTGCATTCCAAAATATTGCAGTTATTTCATTAGGGTTTTCATTACAATTTGTATACTTTGGTGTATAATTCTTAATTGTTAGGTATGAATGTGTTTCTTTAATGTGTCCTATTAACATAATGACGGCCGCACCGAAGACATCTAAAAATTTCATAGAATTAAAGTAGTATTTCTTAGAATTTCAATCAATTAAATTAAACATGAACAGCAAAGTTATATGACATCTCGATTACTATTTCAACATTCTTACCTCTTGCGGATCTTAATAGAATTAAGAAATATTATGGATTAGCATAGAAATTAAATTTTTAATAATTTCGTCATTCTCTCTCGCATACGGATGACGCGGCATTAATAATAATATTGTTAATATGCGGAAAATTTTCCCTCGGTCATACCTGCTCAAATCTGGTTTGTATGTGTTTAGTCATTTCGTGATCAATATAAGCGCCGCTATTTATTGTTTACTTATAAAGAAATCTATTACATTGATTTATCGACCGGAAAATCCTATGATAAAGATGTGTTTGCACCGAGTAGCTGATTTTCAAAGAAAAGTGAACTTACACCGACTGGCTTCTGAATATGTCCATATGATGATGCGCGTCATATTTCGACGCTAGATCGCATGGACGGAAATTAATAGAGCCGATAAATTGAATCGAAATTGTAAAACCTGTTACGTGGCACGCGTGCACCGCCCTTCTATTTTTCGCGGAATTTTGTAATGAACGTATTGAAACATTTAGAACCGTGCGGTGAACGTTATTCGACGGACGCACGAGATTATTTGTGGTAAAACTGATTGAAGCGAATTTATGTCGTCCACGTAATTCTATTTTGAATGACCGGCGAAGTCGTCTCGTTGAATGCGTGTTTATGGATATTTAAATGTTTCAATAGCCTGGTCGACTAATGATGTCTTTTAATCGTAATACTATGTATATAATAAAAACGTTGCCATGTGTGTTAATAACCGAAATTTCCAACGTTTGCAAGGGTCTGTAAAGATCTGGAAGTTTGAGCGAAGTAGAGATACTCGTTTCACGTGTATTTAAATTACACGTGTAATTAATATGTTCGTGAAATAATCCGTGTACTTCTTTGTATACAGATACAAAGCTACGCGTGTATCGAAATACATACCCAGATAGCAAAAAGACGTCCTGAATGACCTATAAACAGCCAACAAACGGTCTACGAACGGCGTAGGAACTTTCGGCATTTTCAGAACATTCAGAACATTCAGAACTTTCAGAACTTTCGGCATTTTCAGAACATTCAGAACATTCAGAACTTTCGGAACTTTCGGAGCTTTCAGAACATTCAGAACATTCAGAACATTCAGAACTTTCGGAACTTTCGGAGCTTTCAGAACTTTTGGAACTATCACATCATTCAGAACAATTAGAACAATCGGAATTTTAAAAAATCCGAAAATAACAGTTAAATCCGAAAAAACAGTTAAATCCGAAAAAACAGTTAAATCCGAAAAAACAGTTAAATCCGAAAAAACAGATAAATCCGAGGAAACAGCTAAATCCAAGAAAGCAGCTCAATCCAAGAAATCAGCTATATCCAGCTGTTCCATTTTGCTATTACAGTATTTCACAAATGATCCACGTGCTTGAAAATAATGGATAGCCCTGAATTACCCGTTCATTTCGATACATACACATACACACGTATACGTTGTATCCTCGATAAACGTTCGAAATCGTGATCTCTAGCTTGAAGTAAAGATTTTGATTGATTAGTGGCAAATTTTAGGATAACATTAAATATTAAATTCTCTGTATAACAAGAAGAGTTTATTTCCAAAAATTCGACGAAACAAAGATGTTTGAATCAGTAAAGGCGTTTCTCATACGCGTTATGCAAGCTAGGCGACCGAATTGCGTGTGGAGCGTAATTATTTGTAACACAGCAATTTAGCTGGCATACAATTAGTCAATCAAGTTACACGTGAACTAAGTTCTGTTGCATATTAGAGAACTACAATATGGGTGGGTCCACTTCCGATTGATCACCGGGCGGTAGTTAAGTTATTACTAGTTTAGATAAATTAATGGTCGCTACAGTCACGCTAAACTTAATACTAACGTTTCTGCAAATAATTCAGGTTCTTTAAGCAAATCCGAATTGTGTATCGAAAAAGTTGAAGCCGAACAATTCACTGCAAATCAAAATCACTTATGTGTTAAACTACTTAGTGCTTTTATGTTCGTTTTCTGTGTGTTTCCGTTTCTTTTAAATAAGTATAATATTATATTTGACGCGATATACACGCGTAGCATCGACGTTTGCATCGCTACTCTTATCACGATGGTCTCTTAAAGTTCACAATTAACCCCTTGACAAACCGTCTTCTTCGCAGTTACTGTAATTAGAAATTTTTCGATTGCAATAATTTCTTAGAAGGGAAAGAAAATTGATGCTTATTGTGTGCATAAATTTACTCGAATGCTTAAATATTGATGACAAGAGATTAGAATTTTATCCCAATTTCAAAGGACACACACAGAATAGCATCTATACTCAATTAATTATTATCAGAAATTTTCATGACGAGTCGGACTCGTCAAAATATGGCAAGGGGTTAAATTCCCGTTAATTCCGCACCGCTCCCGACGAACATCGATTGAGCTCGCTTCTGAGATCGGCCGCCACGTGAATCCCAATTTGTTTGTTTGTCCCAATGGACACGCGTCGTCCCTGTATGTATTCGGGTCTATTTACAGTAGAAACCAAGAATACACACTCGTGTAATACTTGACTCGATCTTGCAAGAGACCAACCTAACCCGGAGACCAATAAGAGAGCAATTTGAAGACACACGGTTTCTTGCACGTCGAAGTTTGCTTTTCCGTAATCAATAAATGTGTCGACAAAAGCAACGTTCGATTGCTCAACTTATATTAAACCGAAACACGAAGATAAACATCGTTCTCAAATATCAGCAGAGGAGAATCCAAGAAATCGTGGACGTTCTCGCAAAGTTTTATTATGCGCGATCGTTAGGCGAAAGAAGATAGACGATATAATAATGGTGATATTTTATTTTTCTGAAAATTGGTAGCCGTGAAAGGAACGGTTGCCAGCGCTCGTTCACGTCTGCCGACCAACAAAGCTCCATTATCGTGATTTAATCTATGCTTAAACTGACACGATTCCTGTCGCTCGCGAAGTTTTCACGATCTTCGGAATTCACAATAACTCTGTTCCACTTCTGCCGGTTTATTTTTTGTTTGCCACGGAACTGCCGTTTTCATGGCACAACACGAGCGAGGGAGAGAGAGAGAGAGAGAGAGAGAGAGAGAGAGAGAGATACGTCGGAATCCGCTCGTAAGGCTTAGAACTGGGTTGTGTCACGAAAGCTCCATCAACACGGCATAGCTAATTAATCAAGCTTTTATGATCGACCGGCCAGTTCAACCACCGTTTGTAGTCCGTTTCTCTCTCCCTCTTTCTCCCGTGTTCTCCGTCTCTCTCCCTCGCTTATGTACACCGGTTGTCAACACAGAATCCTACAAATTACTTATGCCGCGATTCGTGCGGCCAAATATTTGTGCGCGCGTTATTCTTTCGCCACGGTTTCTGCGCCGCGAATCAAGGATCACCGCGTGCCAATGCCACCAGCAAACAAATTTTGTAAGGTCTAGCTCGGCATACTCGGCCCCCGTCGTTAACTCGGGCGCAGCGACTCTTAATTGGTTCTAATTAAGCGGACATACAAACACCGTCGCCGCCGCCGCCGCTAGTCGCATCTTCGTCTAACGAAATATTCCACGCTCGCTTTTTTCCCGGCCCGCGTAATGTCTGTTTCCAATAAAATCTCCGGCCTGGGAACACTCCGACCTCGATCATCAACGCTCTACCACGGACAGCGCGGATTTTTTTATTTGCCTGTGTAGGAAATCCACTTTGGTGTGAATGCACATTAATGATATCTTGCCGGCGAACGTTGTATACGCGTGAATAAAATATTAATAAACGAGCGTGCGCGATATGTCCCAAAATGGAGACATTTTTGGATTTCGCGGACTGCGGGGATTAGTAGACTGCGGATTTCATGATGAAATTGAATGGACGATGTTGAAAATAGCACAAAGATTTAACCAATTTGCTGTTCGCAATTCGTTTGAAAAGTATCAGAGTGTCGTAATTGTAACTGTATACGTTTCATTTTCTTCATATTTTGTTTAACACTAAACCTACCGCGGTCAAAGTGACCGCTTTCTTATTTTGCAATTCTCCAAAGTTCCGAGACTCTTTCGTGGAAAACGCTTGAATAAGTTATATTATTGGAGCAAGATTTATAATAAAAACTTTACAAATTCTAAATAAATTCGGTCTTCTCACTTTTGTGAAGCAGTACATGCCAGTTAGTATTACTGCTTGGTAGGTTTAGTGTTAAACAGAGGACGCCTTTATGAAATACATAATAAAGAATATCAAACTATAGGGAATATTCTTGTTCCGAAACTCTGTTACGAATGATTTTTTTCGTGCAGGTATTTAAAAACAAGATGAAATAACGTAATTTGTTACAGAAAAATAAAGAAATCGTACAAATTTTTCTTCTAGCGAACAAATGACAATTTATCTTTGTGTAAGTTTTATAGAAATAAACGAGATTATTTTCTCGTGTTGCTATTTCAATCATTTCATATACCATGATAGTTTAATCTGAAAAATATTTCGTATACAAAGATAAATGTCTAATTAAATAAAAACTGTCTGCTGTACGTCTTAGACTTGGATACGTATTTATTGAAGGCACTGTAGAAGTTAAGATCCAGAGACGCGGGGAAACGAGCATGAACATTTGAATGTAAATTTGAAAGTAGAAAATATTAATCTTCATATCTTTTGTCATCGGTGTTGCATTGTAGTAACAGTTGGCGGGTAGCTAAGTCGCTTCGAGCTGCTAAAGCCGCGGCACGGATTTTTACTCTATTTAAATGCTAACGTACGACCTATCTAACTTTGTTGTGAAAGAAGGAAATGGAAGAAGAATAGCGCGGTGGGCAAAGTTTAAGATTCACAGGTTAGATTACACAGGATAGATATATGGACGGTTCAGAAGCCAATCACTGTAAGTACACTTTTCCTTGGAAATCAGTTACGCAGCGTACACTCATTTTTATCACAAGATCGATTTCTTCATAAATAAACAATAGGTAGCAACATTTATATCGACCTCGGAATGAGTAAATTAATTAATTAAATTAATTTGTCCTCTCTCAAACAACATTGACATTTTTCTTTTGTCTCTCTTCCGGTTACGTTCATTCGTACGTCATCTTATAATTAAAATTGTCCTTTGCATTATTAGCTGCACTGTTAATATTTACATCTAATTTGCAAAGTTCTTATTTATATCAATTTTGAAGTTAATGGACTTACACTGATTGGCTTCTAAGCCGTCAATACACATCGTGCATGTTGCATGCTGTTGCATAGGCAACTAGTATTACATATTTAACAACACGAACGAGGTTGGCGCCATAGATATACGTACAATGATCGAATATCGTGCTTCGCACTAAATTCCAGATTAAAAACAATTCAATAATGCAAGATGATTACCGGGACGTCGATAGACGCTAAAAATAAACTAAATTGAAGGAATTATGTACGTAGCAGAGCCAATGCGGCATTACATTATTATGAATTCGCTTAAACACAAGCGAGTGAATAATCGCTTTGTATAACAGAATAGTAATTGCATCGGGGCAAGTCAATTACTAATAAACGAGCCGCAGAGCCGACCAATATCAGGAAACTCGTTCAAATAATTAACTGGAAATCGTCTCGACAAATTATGCCAATGGTATAAGGCACGGTACATTTTCTGAAATTATATGTATACGATTCTCGGCCATTACTATATCGTCCTCGATAATGCGAATTAGTCTATTGATTGGTAACGGTCTCGCAAAGTACAATATCGTTGCCGACCAGGTGAGAATAAGTACACATTTAACCCGTGTAACCGCGGGATTAACATCCGAGCGTATTACGAAAACATCAACGTTACAGAAATTTACAGTCCGCATACGCTGTAAACAGACACAACGTTGAAAGGTGAACCGAAGTGAATATTACACCAACAGGGAATTCCGTAAGTCGAGAGTTTCGCGCTGAAGGTGTTCATAAAACGACAATATTACACTGAAACTTCTGCGGCCTGTAATGATCGTGCTTACGAATGCATGTACAGTAATGTCTCTCTAATCGACGCTCAGATTGTCCACAAAAATGGTCAATTTTGGAAGAGGAGCTTTGCGGCTTGTTTTTATAGTCACGAATTGTCAACGATTATAAAAACGAGCTGCAAGGCTCGAATAATCGTGTCTCCTCTTCCCAAATTGTCCATTTCTGTGGACAATCTGAGCGTCAGTAAGGGAGACATTACTGTATCGCGTAAAGGCAGTTTAAGATTCAACGAGTGACAGTCGATGTACACGGGGACATGTACAGTAATGTCTCCCTAAGTGACACTCAAATTGTGCAGAAAAGTGGACAATTCGTAACTATAAAAACAAACCGCAGGGCTCGAATAATCGTATCTCCTCTCCCCCAAATTGTCCATTTTTGTGGACAATCTGAGCGTCAATTAGAGAGACATTACTGTATCTCGTTGGATTTCAAAAATATTTCGCGAAAATATTTTCATTTCGTGGCGTCGAACTAACTTTCTCTCTAAACGGATTTAACATTCTGTTCTAACTGTTCGGAAATTATTTGCGAGCAGATTACACACATATCGGATCGAAGCGAACGCTTTCGTTAAAGAGAAATCTTGATCACCGAATTCCGCTTCTAAATCGTGTGCCACGCCTGATATATCATTGCGAATTGCTCGTAAGCTGCTTTCCTCACTGGCGTAGAACATGCTCTGTGTAGAGAGACGCGCGAATTTATTAGTCGTTCCCCTATAGATAATTGTTATACGTTGAACGTAATCTCCGCTCCAAACGTTCCAGTATCTATGGCGCGTGACGTGAATTTTTTTCTCGAATCGTACGCGACGTTGAAACCATGTACCAATTAATTGCGATTTACTCGACGATGACGAAGCTCTAGGTTTATCAGTTTCCATTTTTTTTTTGGAAACGCCAGCTTTCTTCTTTCTTCCCCAAATTGTTTAATATAAATTGTTTAATATGCGTAAGTCCGAGCAGCTTTGATCTTATGTTAAATTTGTTCAGACGATTCTCTGGCACCTACGGATATTGTGTTAGTTCAACATTGTTATTCTCCGGGGAAGGAAGAAAGGAGAACTATGTTCTGAGATACGGCTAAGGCTCTCGGGGAACTCGAACCAGAGCAAATGATACACAAGATAGTTCGCTAGCCCGTCGAAACTCTTAAATTATTGCATTATACTGTCGCGATTCCTATCATAATGCACCAATGGTTTGAACGGTTTAAATGGTTTAAATGGTTTCAATGGTTTCAATGGATTAACCTACTTTCTTCAGAAATATAACTAAAACGAAAGTACATCAAATTATATGAGAATTTCAATATATCGGATTTGTCAGATTGGGTGAAAGCATTTCGAATGTCTAACGAACCGTTTTAATAAATGACAAAGTCAGGAAGGGATTAAAATTGTCAGGCAACGAGTAAATCGTAAGTTTATCCAGTTTATAAGCTTTTACAATTATATTCTTTTTACATTTTTCATTCTACGCATTATTTGTATACAAAGGGATGTCTAATTCAGCGTAAGATGCTAAATGCACTAATTTTTCAAGCAACAAATGATATTTCGTTTATGCCCGTGAATTTTTCGAAGTAACAGCGAGCACGAGTCGATCAATATTTATGCAATGCCTCGGAACAAAAGGGTAACTGAAATATCCTGAGAGAACCGAGAAATATACAGGCGCCATTCGTCTGGTAGCATTTAACATACGTTCATACGTGTTTTCCCTTGCCCTGCTACTACTACACACGAACACAGCGGTAAGTCATAAAATGGCGGACCTGATGAAACGCATTCGAAAATGCGACCCCGGGGAACAAGCAAGGCAGCATACCGGGGGATCGATAAATCCGACATATTGTCACTGGATGCGAGTTCTTCAGATCTCTCTGGAAAATAGTTACTTGGTTATCCTGTACCGTTAACATGTCACGTCGATATATAAAATATAAATTTTCCTACAAAGATAGGAAAATCAGTTGGTGCAACCTCTTTGAAAAGTGTATGTGTGCGTGACTTATTAGAGTATAAGAATTAAGTTGCCACGAAAAGACTGTTTCTGACGAATACACACAAAAGTGTTCGTACACCTTTTAAAACGCAATAACTTTTTCAAAACTGAACCAAATGATTTGAACTTTTTTTAGATGATAGAGGGACCAGTCTACTAAACGATGATTATAAAGATTTTTTTTTAAATTTTGCTATTACTTGGAATGAAAAGAAAAAATTAAATACCCTCGTTTTTTAACATTTTTATCTGAACCTATAACAAAAATTTAAAATTTTTAAAATTAGATCAAAATCGGTTCATTCAAAGTCAAGCTACAGGCGTTGAAAGATTTAAAAAATTGCAGATTTCTTACAGTTTTTGGTAAAAATCGTGATAAAACTGCGATTTTTGCGATCTTTAATTTTTTTGTCGTATCTTTAATTCTCTCTCTTAATCTTCTCTCGTTAATTATCGTAACGTGAACCGATTTCGATAAAATTTTCAAGATGCATATAAGTTACCGAGATCTACGAAAGACATTTTTTAAGGATAAGATAAAGAAAGTTAAAGAACGAGAAATTCTTATTATTTTGTTATCCCAAGTAATAGCAAAATATAAAAAAATAATTATTTCGGTGATCGTCTAGTAGACTAGTTTCTCTATCATCTAAAAAGAAATTCGAGTCATTTAATTCAGTTTTAAAATAGTTATTTCGTTTCAAAAGGTGTACGAACACTTTTGTGGCCCACTGTACGTAAAACACGAGTCTACAACGCGAAATGTTGCCATTTCAGTAGGACGAGTACACTCGTTAAAAACAGCTAAACTGGCAAACGACAAAGTATGTAGTTATAATCAGTGTAGAAGTGAAAGAAATCGCAGGCCAACTATGTAGTTGGTTTCTAAATAAAAATTCTCGACAACGTATCATTTCGTAAAATGTTCATTAAATCATTTCCGCATCCCCAAAGAACCCCCTCCACTTCTCACGTACCGAAACACAATGCTCAAGATTACAATCACGATCGTTGCGCAGCCGGGACGGTGGGCATGCCATTCCCGTTGAAATAATTTCAGTTCGACAATTAGGCAATTCCGAGGACATCTTAGCCTAACAAGATAAGTGATTAATGTTATTTGAGTGTGGCACGTCGGCTCGGCTTGGCGAGCAGTGACAACGTGCCTGGAATCAAAAGTTACGATTACCACTAGGCGGCTGGAAGACGCAGGAAGGAAGTAAGTACGTAAGTAAGTAAGTAACTAAGTAAGTAAGTAAGGAAGGAAGGAAGGAAGGAAGGAAGGACGGAAGGAAGGTAGGTAGGAAGGAAGGAAGGAAGAACAGGAAGAGCAGGAAGGGTCTCAAAGATCGTGGGTCGCGAAGGTGGCGTTACTTTGCGCCGATGGTTTAACGTTTCTATCGATTTTCTGAGAACGGACGCATTAACGGGGAACCGCGAACGCCTAGTCTCAAAGGAGCAATGTGGCTACCGTGCAGTGCTAATGCAGACCCCTCGATTGTCCCCTTCCCTCCCTGGTTCTGGTTGTCTGCTGGGTTGCCTCTGCTTTCATCCCCCTCGCGGATCTTTCTGTTCGCCGGAGTCTCTTGCACTTCATCGGGGCCTCACGGCTCCTAAATTTCCTACACTTTAGTAATAATATATTTGTCCCTCGGGTGTCGCTGAAAAGCCTCGCCCCCCCTAAGACCTTGAGCACGACCATTATCTTATATATATATATAATATATATATATATATATATAACCGAGGCTTCCTTCCTAGCCACTTTCAGACAACCCGAACCCGGGATATTTTCGGACGTTACCCCAACGGACATCACAGCCGCCTGTGTACGTCTCGAACTCACCTCGCATTCGGAAATCAACTCTACCGGAACGTCCTCGAAACCGGAACAACACCTTTCAACGATGGTATGCATGATCCGAAGGGGTTGCATTGCCGTGCGATGCATTCGGATCGTTGCTGCGGATGCCTTCCTTTGGCCGCTCGGTAACTGTTGATCCGTTTCGGGCTCGTATCTCTTGGACCTGGTATGTTAATTGCGAGGTTCGATGTTTAATTAACACTTTATCCACCGGCGGTTTTTTTAAATTAGTTCTTTTAACACTTCGACGGCCGTTCTCGCGTACACGTGACTTCGCAAAGATTTATATTATGAAAATCGATTCAGTGTGGTTTTTTCTTTTTAAATGTATCATATTTATGTTATTAACTCTTTGCACTCGAAACTATTTCAAAATGAAGGCATTTGTTTCAATCTACGTTATTTCCATTCGGTACAATCGTTTTTATTTGGTACAGTATGAAATTGAACGTGTGCGCTTATAAAAGATTTCTATTATTCGACGATTTATCGAACACAGACAGATTGAACAACGTGAAAATTCGTTCGAAAATAGTGTAGCAATTTTTAGCGTCGCCTCGGAGTCGCCAATCGAGTGCAAAGGATTGGTAAAATTTATCCTATTTATATTATTAATAAAGTGTATCATAATTGCACTATTAACGAAGGGTATCGTAATCACACTGTTGACACTTTGACTGTCGCGTTCATCCATATTTTATTGAGATTCGCGAGATACAAAAATGTTGAGAAAGTAATTGACGTCCTATAACTTTGCTTTGCAATCTTAATTTAATCGAATCAAATACATCAATTTTATGAAATCTTTCACCGTCGAAGTTCTTTCGGATTTACTATTTAAAAGAAAATTATGTTAAACATAGTTCAGTCATGAAAATGGTTGTTGACAGGCTTCCAGCAAATAAATGATTTCAGCAATTATTTTGTATCGCGAAACTATTGGATACAACTTAAATTCTATGCTTTTATTTATACATTCTATAATTCTTTTCTTTTTTTTTGAAGAACATAGATCAGAATTTATAACATGAATAAGTAGAACAGAATTAGAACATAAATAAAACACATTAGTAAGACATTATTTATTTCAGAGCGACCCGACGTAGCAGCGAGTATGTTTACCCGAATCGACCCAAATAGATATCGCAGTAATTATGCATGTCTCCGATGGTCGGTTTGATGCGGTTCTAAATATGTTTTCCTCTTATAGAAGGTAATCGACTCCATAAGAACTAATCTTTATTTAATTCGCGATATCCAATTTGGAATCGAGGAATCAAAGTCTGTTTTCGTCTGGACGTAATCGTGTTGGGAATTTAATAAATGATCCACCTTAAAAATAAAGCGGTCAATAAAGAGGTCAAGTAAATGTTAATAAATGCGAAAATAGAACAAAAAACGTATATCGAGGCCGTCGGTATGGCGGCACGATGGCGCTAATGTTAAACAGGGGCAAAGTCACTAAAACCTCGTAGATGATAATTTACTACTGTGTCATCTATCTTATCAGGTGAGATAGAACATAACTTAGAAGCATTGTTGCGCTAACGACCCTTCTAAAGTTATTACGGTCACACTAATGGAAACTTTGTCAGTACTTCTGGAGGATATAACACTGCGCTAGTTTGTAACAACTTACCAAATTGTAGTATTATTCATTAGCGAATATTATCACTGCGGAATAACATCTAATTAACACATTCCCGACAGCGAGATTTACGTGCTCGCCGTCTCGAAAATTCAAGATTGAATTAAACCGATTCAAAACAACCGAAATTGAATCGAATCTTTTTCTTTACGAAACTCTAATCTGATTAACAATTCGATCGAAGCTCTGTTCGAGTCCTCGACAAGTTTTTTGTACTTAATATAATAATTATTATATATATTATTTATTATATTATTATAATATATTTATAATATATTTATATATTATAATATATTATATATTATAATATATTTATATATTATAATATATTATATATTATAATAATTATAACTCTTCGTTCCTCGCATGCTCTATAGTCTTTTTAAATATTTTTACTTTTTCGATGCCATTGTAAGCGACACAGATTATTATCACGAATCAGGGAAATTCGCGCGAATCCGAAACTTGAATTACAACTGATCCTTCGTTAGAGCATATTCAACAGATGCAAGAAGAACGGTAGAAGAGCCGAAGTGGCATCAACCGGATCTCTCGCGAATGATCCGTATTAATTGCTTTCAGCGTCTTACGTAATATCAATATAATTAAATGCCATCAGCAACTATTCTATTCCGCCAGTTGTCCGTCCGGGCGACATACATAACGAGATTTTGAATCAATGCAGTTCAATCGAATTTACGTTACTGCTATTATCTTAACTTTCAAGTAAGTAAATATTACTTCGAATTTCTCACGGAGTAATCTGTGTATTATAAGGATACTGAAGAAATAATCGTTAAGTTAATGACAATGACGTATATTCGATTAAACTTCATTGTTTCCACCTGACCACTTATTTCGTCAATGACTATATGTATAATAATTTCTCCATAATTTGCACTCAGTTTGCGCTCAAAAATAGACAATTTGGGAAGAAGAAATTCAGTTATCCGAGGTTTGCGGGTCGTTTTTATAGTTATTGACAATCGCTAACTATAAAAACGATCCGCAAGGCTAATCGTATCTCCTTTCACCAATTAATTTTTGTGCGCAATCTGAGTGCGAATTAGGGAGAAATTACTGTATTTATATGCAAGACTTAGCAACAATATCAATGATTTTCAAGAAAAAATCGTCTTATCCATCGCGTTAAGAATTCTTCTCATCACGCACAATATTTAAACTTGAATGTCTCGAACATCGTCTTCACAATCGTAATTTTGTAATTAATTTACAAACGAAATCTTGACGGATATTTTCGCTTCTGACGAAGCTTAACAAAATTCATTCTAAACGTTTATTCCATATTTCACTAAAAATATGTATACCTTCTTATTAAATGGGGCATGACATGCCCCAGCAATTTTTAAACTATCAACCTGCTTCAAGCGAAATTACAATAATAATAATAATCGTAATAATAATAATAATAACGTACATCCTTGTACATTTTATAACAATATTAACAAATGCACTATTTGAATGAAAAATTTCCTTATTAAAAATACATTTTTAATCATTGCGTTAAAGAACCACCAGACTTATCGCGTCGCATTTTTATATCACACCGACGCCAGATTTAATCCAGATCGGCCCGAAAATGATGAAATATTGAATTGAACTTCTTTCACAGAATTCTTCCAGGAAACTGCTCGGCAAATTTCACAGTCGCTCGGAAAATGAGAAACTGGAACCTTTCTTTTCCTCAAGAAGAGACGGGAAGAAACACTGTCTCAACATACCTTCGGCATAATATTTTTCTTGGCCGCCTTAATTTCTCAGAAATTGCGTCGGTAACGTATCATCCGTGCTCGCCGAAAGACCGAAAGACGAAGCAAATAAAATGCTGAAACGATTGTTCCTTTGCCGGGCAACGCTGCCCCGCATGCTGTCTAAAGTTCGCGCGCACTATCACTTGAAAAAAATCTTGCGGAGCTCTCTCGCGTTTAGGCGCCGCGTCGTCGAGTTTTCCTGCGAGTAGAGCGGCGAAAGAGGGTAAAAAGTGGCGGCATCGCGCACAGTCGTAATCTGAAATTCGACGAGAGACTGGCGGCCCCGATCATTTGCCGACCCATAGGGGACCTCGGTGCTTATAAGCACCTAGCTCCTCGAACACCTCCAGACGAGAAAAACGAATACATACCTACTCAACAAAGTTCAGCGGGTTCCGAATTTTTTTTCGACTTTCGTAGTAGAACGCTCCTCGAGGGAGCCGTGGTAATTAGCGGGAAAAGCAATTACGGGCATTTAATTAAAGTAAGTCGTCGTCGTTCTCTGCCATGGCCCCCACCCTTCGCCTCCCTCCCCGCCTTGTGGACCCCTTCCACCCCCACCAACGTTCGTCCCACAGCATCGCAGTCGCCGGGAGGTCGCGCCCTTAGAGTCCACTGCCGAAATTTCAGCATTTTTTTGGTAAATGATATCTTGAGACACGAGGTTCGTGCCGGGTCTTTAATTACGCGCGTCTGCGGGCCCTTTCTACCTCCATCCCTTCCCTTTCTTTGTTTTGCCGGGCTTTTTGTCCTTTCCTTTTTGCTCAGGTGTACCGAGAAGCCCGAAAGGCAGAAAAAGGGGGGTGGAACGCGACGCCTGGCGCACTCCAGCCCGAATTCACCCCGAAAATCGGAGGCGGCGCCTGGAAATCGTTCCGCTTCAAATGAACTCTGTGTGGTCAGGTCGCACTTTTCATCGCGCGAGAAAAGCAACTTTAATAACTGCTCCGCAGACAGGGGAAAATAAACGGTCGAAGAACGTTTAATTGACGGGACCGCGACACGCCAACGGCATGGAAATAATTACTTCGAATAATAATCGAAAGCTCGTTGCCGATCCGACCCTGGTATTTTCGTTTCGTTTCGTTTCGCTTCGCCGTTACATTAGTAATTTGCCGCGCTTGTATTTGTATTTTTATCATTTCACCGACTCGCGTGGTTTTTGTTTTTGGTTTTTAAAGAAATTCTAACGATCTGGTGGTACATTGTGCTCGCTCGAATCTGTCACCGTAATTTCACGCAGGGCGAAGCCCTCATAGTGTACTTCGTATCATTGCAAAATTATCGGCACATTTCTCGTTCAGTATAAAATAAAATAAAATGAAATGAAATGAACGAATACGGTGTGTATGCGCGGTTTTTTAGCGGATTGTGTAAAGGGGAACTTTGATAAAATCGTTTGTTTAGATTTAGAAATGAATTTTTTGGAAGTACGGAGACTGCGAATTTTTGTGCGAGATAAAAATTATTTGATTCAATTATGAGGAACGACAGTTAAATAAAACAGTATTTCTTCTTTCGATGGTCTCGACAAATTGAGCAGAATGTACGAATATTCTTAAATTCTTCAAAATTTGTTTCACTGCGAGGTATTTCGCCTGCAGTGGCCTACAAAAAGTGTTCGTACACCTTTAAAATGCAATAACTTTTTCAAAAGTTATGAACAAAAGTTATGAACAAAAATTACGAAGTAAATGACTTGAATTTTTTTTTAGATGATAAATGGATTAGTCTATTAGACGATGACTAAAAAGCTTCTTTTTAATTTTGCTATTACTTGGAATGAATAGAAAAAATTAAAAAACCTCGTTTTTTAACTTTTATCTCGGTAACTTATATGCGTGCTGAAAATTAGATCGAAATCGGTTAATTCAGAGTCGAGCTACAGGCGTTGAAAGATTTTGAAAACTGTAAATTTCTTACAGATTTTGGTAAAAATCATGATAAAACTGCAATTTTTGCGATCTTTAATTTGTTGCAACTCATTACCGAAATCTACGAAAGAGATTTCATAAATTTTCGTTATAGGCTCAGATAAAAAGATTTTTATTAATTAAAAAGAAAGCATTTCAGTCATCGTTTAGTAGACTATCATGTAAAAAAAATCCAAGTCATTTAGTTCAGTTTTAAAATAGCTATTTTTCGTTTTAAAAGGTATGCAAACACTTTTGTGGGCCACTACAGTTATTTTTATCACACACGCATAAAATCCGCAGTCTAGCAATCACAGTATCATTCACCTCAACTTTTCAATTTCTATTTCATTAACAATTTTACTACCGCATCACCTAAATATCTGGCTGATAAATCTATCACACCATGTTAATTTTATAAGAACCCACAAAGCGTGAAAATATTGATAATATTGAGAATATTTACTTTTCAATTTTAATTTAGTTAGATTAATACTTCAATTTTGTAATATCATCAAGTATGAAGTGCATAGATTTTGCAGCGATCCGATCGTTATTGAGGCCCGGGAAATTTCGAGGGCCATTATCTTCAATGATATTTATACTTAGGCCCGTTACGAGCCGCTTTATGATGCTCCCGGTAACATTTCTGGCAGCCAAACTTGTCCGGACCTATGTCGTCCTGCCAACGAGCGTCCTTGGTTCGTGATGAGTTCAGCCATTGGAGGTATATACCGGATAGCCAGCCACGCACGACCAAGGGATATCCGCTAGATTTTCAACATGCCTGACACATTTTTCCAAGCGTTTGCCTGTCCTTGTCAGGAAGGATACTCTGTCCTTTGCAAGGGCACAATAAATAGACCTCCGAATACATCGTTCGGGGCATTCGTTTCACCGTCTCGTTAGAGAGGAGTGCTTCCCCGACGCGACGTTCTCCTCACACAGCGATTCCAAGTTAGAAATATAGTAACACCGTGCAATTGTATTTAGTTAAGGTAGTGTTGTGAATAAACTTATTTTAATTAAAACAGAGAGAGAGAGAGAGAGAGAGAGAGAGAGAGAGAGAGAATAGACGTCTAAGTTTGTGATCTCTATCTACGATTAATCTCCTCAATTTTATAATAAAAATACAGTAATGTCTCCCTAACTGACGCTCCGATTGTGCACAAAAATAGACAATTTGAGAAGAGGAGATACGATTATTCGAGCCTTGCAGCTCGTTCTTATAGTTGTTCGAAACGATAAAAACGAATCGCAAGGCTCGAATAATCATATCTCCTTTTCCTAAATTCTCCATTTTTGTGGAGAATCTGAGCGTCAATTAGAGAGATATTACTGTATAGAGTATAGTATGCATCTTATATTTAATGGCCTAATACAATAAATTCTCCCTAATTAACGTTCAGCTTGTAAACAAAAATGGACAATTTGGGAAGAGGAGATACGATTGTTCGAGCCTTGAGGCTCGTTTTTATAATTGTTGTTACAATCGGTAACTATAAAAACGAGCCTCCTCTTCCGAAATTGTCCATTTTTGTGCGTAAAGTGAGTGTCAATTAGGAAGAATTTACTGTACTTCGATTTTGTAAGATTTTTGAGATCGCTGGACTGCCAGTGAAAATGTTAAATCACAATTTTTCAATCGATGTGTTTGTATTTTTGAATTTATAGTAGTCATTACAGTCAAGAGAAGAAAACTTTGCACAACTGTTACACTATGTAATTTTGTAATCTACTCCGTTTTTTTCCAGTATATTAATAAATCATGGTATCGTTTAATTATTTCACTGTTACGGAACATGCAGGCGTCGCCTTGAAAAGGGAATTCGAACTCGAGCAACAACCCCGGCATCTGAGAGAGAGAGAGAGAGAGAGAGAGAGAGAGAGAGAGAGAGAGAGAGAAAGAGAGAGAACTAAGGGATCTTTTAAATTCTAATGATTCCTTTGAACTCCCTCCAGAGCTTCAGAGGTAACCTCTTTTTATTTTCGCTTGCTTGCCAAAGTTCGTTAAACTGTTACACCCACATATTTGCTCTCTTTGCAAAGTAGACTCTCGGTTACAAACAACTTGCGTAAAAGAACTTCTCGCAAAGTACATAAAAGATAGTCTGGTTGTTGAAGTTCTAACAAATGAATTTCCATTTCATTTATCTAGTCGTGTTTTCATTATTATTATTATTTTTTTTTTTAATGAAATCTTTGCTGCCGCGTTTTAAAAGTAGAGAACGGGAAACGAGATTACTTATCAGATGAAATTCTTGTAATTTACCTTGCAATTAATTCCCCAGCTATTATCCGCTTCCGTTCTTTTCTGCGCTAGTGCAAAGGTTGTCGCGGACCTGGAGTCTAACTTTTTATAGCGGGAACCTGACTATCCCATAACAATTCAAGTGGATCATGATGTACAGATCGAGGTCAAGTTTCCAGAATTCTTTTATTTCCTGAACTCCGTGTCAACGACCGTCGTGGAATTTAATTCCACGGTTTTTCTCTCCTTGAAGGATCAGCTATCCTGTAATTATGAAACAAATTTCTATCAGAATTTCTTATTTGATTGAATTTCATTTGACTCGAACTTGATTTGGATTGAGTTTTATTTGAATCGAATTTGAATTGAATTAAATTTGAATTGAATTTGACTCGAACTTGATTTCGATTGAATTGAATTTGAATTGAATTTGAATTGAATTTGAATTGAATTTGAATTGAATTTGAATTGAATTTGAATTGAATTTGAATTGAATTTGAATTGAATTTGAATTGAATTTGAATTGAATTTGAATTGAATTTCAATTGAATTTCAATTTCAACATGAACTTGATTTGATTTGAATTTTGTTTGAATCAAATCTTATTTGAGTGGAATTTTTTTGAATGCTATACTCTCTCTATTTTCCACATTAAAATAAATCTATAATTATTACACAAACGTACGATCTAATACGATTTATTCAGGTTAAATTAATGTTTAATTAATAAATAAATAACACTATACAATATGGTTGCATACTATTGCATTTTGTTGACAGACGAAATTGGTTGCAGGCTCAGCATAATTAATTACACTGCAAGCAATTGTTTGTAAAATTGTTGCTTCCTACTTGAAAGTGTACAGCCATTTCTACATTAATTCACTAGTTAATTAATTCGGGCAAACATTGCTATCTTCTATGGTTTTAGTAACCTCGGTAATTTAATCAAACTTTATGAAAGCAATGTAACGTTAACAAATGGATGTAGTTCTCGAGCAACATTTTGTTACCATTTAACGATGGCGTTGCGAAACGAATAAACATCTGTTGTTTAATTTTTCCAAAGCAAACCGGAGAAATTTATTGGCGCTCTTTAGCAGCGTTAATGTTCAAAGTCGCAATAAATCGTCATTTAGCGACCGAGATACGAACGTGCAAGCACAGGTATAATAGAGTATTATGATAATTACGAGTGTTATTCATGTTGTTAAGCTCGCGTTGAGCTTTCCCTTTATTTTCGGGCCGGAAAGTTTTAAGCAAAAAGCAATCGATGCCGCGCATCCTGCAAATTCGTACGGAAGAACAAACTCTGCTGATAAAAATCTGAACAAACTACAAACCTGTAAATTACAGAAAATACTGGAAATCCTGAATTAATTGTTCCTATAACACTGCGGAAGTTCAAATAACCATACACGGACGAACGAGCGCGAACTTTTTTCTTGTGAAAAGAATAACTGCTACAAAAAAAATGATTGATCTCTATATACCGAAACTAGTAATTAAACATACCTTAAAAAATTATTGTTCGACAATTAAAACGTTGTTATAGGTCAGTGAAATGAAATAAAACAAAAGAAAACCTCAACATAAGTTGATGAAATTAACAAATTAGACGTTCCGTTTCGAAACATCGTACCGTTTAATTTTCGAACGTAATTAAATCGTATAAAATAGAGACAAAAAAACGACATCGATCTTAAATAAATACTTATTTTTAAAGTGTCAAACTTCTTGAAACATATTGTTAAACGATAAAGGTATAAAATTAGTAATAAAAATTAATAAAAAAATTTATTTTTATAACATTTCGACTGAATTTTATAATGGGTTCGAATACTTATGTTGCGCGAAAATTCGATGTTCCTTTATATTTTTTTAATTATGTAGATAACGTTTTATACTAAATCGGAAGTTACTTGCATTTCGACATTTATTATATTCTACTTTAATACACCGTAAAGTACTTTTTCTCTTTAATGTATATCTATTTAAATATAATACATGGCGTAGAAAGTCAAAGTTATACTAGCGTTCGAATACTTCCGCGTTATATATTATATAATTTCGTTGTATACTCGAAAATAAGTTTCTAAATAATTTCGAGTTCCGTGAAAATTGTGTACCTATACCGAATTTCCATAGAGATGAGATACTGCCTGGTAAAAAGGAATATGTATGATGTCCTGGTTAAGATTTGCAATTCTGTAATAGAACACCGAATTTCATATTCAAAATTCACGTCATCCGATACATTCGCCAAATTCCAAGTTCCGCTTCGCTAAAAGACACCCACGAAAGTTATTTATTATACATGAATTCATTTCCACGAATAACAAATGATTGGCAAACGATCGATTATCATATTTCTGTGGGAGGCGAACTATGGGCTTTAGGTTTAGCGCACTTTAACGATCGATCTGCCATTTAATGAAACGCCGAGCATATCTCAAAATTATTATCGCACTTCCGTTCGGTTGTTTATTTGCAGTAATGTTCCAGTAATGTTTGCAGTAATGTTTCCAGTAATGTCTCCCTTACTGACGCTCAGATTGTGCACAAAAATGGACAATTTGGAAAGAGGAGATACGATTATTCGAGCCTTGCAACTCGTTTTTATAGTTGTTGACAATCTATAACCATAAAAAACAAGCTACAAGGCTCGAACAATCGTATCTCATTTTCCAAAATTGTCCATTTTTGTGGACAATCTAAGCGTCAATTGGGGAGACATTACTGTAATTTCCTGTGTTAGAAACGAAAACACCGAGGAGCGAATTATAGTAATGTCTCCCTAATCGACGCTCCGATTCTGCACAAAAATGGACAATTTGGGAAGAGGAGATACCATTATTCGAGCCTTGCAGCTCGTTTTTATAGTTAGCAGTTTGTCAACAATTATAAGAACGAGCTGCAAGACTCGAATAATCGTATCTACTCTTCCCAAATTGTCCATTTTTGTGCAGAATCTGAGCGTCAGTTAGGGAGACATTACTGTACATACAACGGTTCGGAAATCCGTGTCCAGAAAATTTTAAAAGAAAATTTGTATCGGTCGACAATTTTAACTCGCGTAGAAATGCATTAGCATCGCGTCCGTTTGAATCAGTGTCGTCGGGAGGTCGTTGAACCAGCGCAATCATTGAGGTTTCTGAATGGTAACGTATCATCGCATCGGTGACAAGTTCAGCGGCGAGCACCGGTATAGCCTCATGCTCATAACACTACCGGAGAAGTGGGTGGCTGAGGGAAAACGGGGTATATAACACTCCAATTAAGCTGAGGCATCAGTCTACAATGTCTAGAGTACTGGGGCTGACAATGAAGCCCTCGTGCTGCCAGACACTGTAACGAGTTGTAACGTTATAATGCCGAATACCGTATGCGGGTTCTTGCAACATTTTCCTCGTTTTCTCGTGGATCCGCCTTTGATCTTCTTACGTTCGCTGAGAAATTAACAGATGCTCTCCGCAAACACTGCTAATTACACAACGATAATTCCGTTTTAAAATTTCAGCATGGCTGAAACCGTAGGAAAGTATGAATCGCCTTCGCTGGGTCGGCCCTCGCCTACGCAAAAATTTCGCTGTCTCACGGTTTTACGACTTTAAAGCATGATCGACAAATGGTACGAACATAGGCGAAAAATCGGTGACTTCGCGGAGGAGCCTGGAACACTTTCTGAAATATTCCGCTGGCTCGCGCGTACTTCCAAACTTTAAACGCGATTTTCTCGGGTCGATATTTTGGTAACCGACTGTAACATCAATCGGCCAAATGACGTCGAAACCTCTACGAAACTTTGCCTTTCGTAACTTATCCGTGGAAAAATTGATTTTTCTATTTAAGATATACTAAATAACGCGTTTCGCGTTTTTGTGGACTGATTTCGTTAAGCTGCCATAATCTCGACTGAGAAACGTGTACAATCATTGCATAACGTAAATGTTATATTTTTGTTAAAATGTTATAAATGTTGGATTTATAAATGTTAAATTTTATTGTAAATGTTAGATTTTTTTGTTGGAGGTTCGGATAAAAAAGTTGCAATTTTTGCAGAAATTGTTGTACTCATTGTCTGGTAAACTAGTCCTTCTAACATCTTAAAAAACAATTTAAGTCGCCTGGTCCAATTTTCGTTCAAAGTTTGATGCGAAATCGAAAAAAATGTTCTGTTTTACTGGGTGTACACACACTTTTTCTACTGACAATGAGTGTAGATTCGCTAAAGATTAAAAGAAGATTCGAATAATCTCGTTCTAAAATTTTAGAATAAAATTTTCTGATAAATAAAATTCTACAATTTTAGAATAAAATTTTCTGATAAATGAAATCCTAAAATATTAGAATAACGAGCCAAAGTGTTTGTCTTCTTTCACTATACGGATGGACCAGAATCATAGCGGCTTATGGTTTCCTCATCGCGAGGAACAACGAATGTCATTGTTCACTAACCCGTATATTGTTTACCGATCAAAATTATTGTTAAGATAATTTGGAGTCTATTTAATTCACAGTAACTTTATAATTTATTTTCTTTCTTTTTTTCCGATCATAAGTTATGCTCTTTAATCGGTATAAGAAGCCTACCAGTCGCGCCGAAAGGTTTGCTAAAAATCGCTAACAAAGGGAAACCGAATCGTGGGTGGGTTTACTCGTATGTGAAACGAGAAAAAATCCGATTTCGCTTGTTTACGCGAGCGCGCTTAGGGATTGGCGGATTGTTCCGTCGTACCCAGAAATTCCGGCCGGAAGACTTTAAAAATGTTCGACACCGTTACTTTGAGATACTATTTTTAAGGATACAGCGCTCCACCTTTTTTCCTGTACAAAGGAAGATCCGCCTAAATTGTCAAAGAGGTATTCGTCGGCGGTCTGTTCAGTGTTCATCAAAGGTCCTTATCTAGTAGAAGAAGAAAATTTTCGAGAAGGTAAAGAGAGACAAAGTGTTTTTAGCGACTCGTTTCGAGGATTAACGCTCCGCCAACTACGGTGGTTTCGTTGCAACGAAATTCTTCCAAGGACCCTTAATGTGAACTCCAAAGCAGGGTCTGGTTATCCTCCGTTGGTCCTCTTAACATTTACTTTTCTGAGTCTGAAATTTTATATTTCCTCCTCGTCTCACCGTAGCCGCCCCCTGATATAAAATTAAATTGTAGAACGGCGTACGAGAGAAATAAATCTTCCGTTTGGAATTTTCTCTTTTCCATGGTAATTAACAATCCAACGGATTTTACACGTTGCCACGTTCTGTCGGCTTCGTGTTCTTTGCGAATGTTCCGCCGCGCTCCGAATTGAATACAGAATAGTTCGGGGAAATGCGAGTTATGGAAGTATGTCGATTAATCAATACGAGTCAGGTCAAATGGAAGACAAGTTCCATTAATTAAACACGCACGTTATATTGGTACACCCTTATTCTATACTTTTCTCTCGAAATCGCTCGACCCGTATCGAATCTAATTTAACACTGTTATTGCATAATAATTTATAGAGGAGGAACATCGGCGTATTAAACGTACACACGGTTTCACGTGGCGAGATTCATTCGATTATGGAAATGTAAAATACCCGGCACTTTTATTTATGACGACGCCAACAATAATTTTCCAGTCTATACAGTCCGTCTTGATAACATTATTATGTCTCCGTGTCCAGAGCCTGTTGTATTATTAATGCCGGAATCGACGCAACGGGTTAATAATTGCATTAAACTGAAATATGAGATATATACGTGCGGCCAGATTCAATTCGTTCCGATGCACAGTTTTGCAGCTTCGCGGCCGAGCTTTGGATACAATTTAATATCGATACATTTACAGGCTACGGCGGTATCGTTGCGTCATTATGATACGTTTCATTGACAAAAGTGTTTCTACACTTCATTTGGGCAATAAATAAATTCATTATTGGGGAATAAATGTGTATTACGGAATCAGAGTTTCGAAATGACATTAATCAACAGAAATTTATTCAGCTCGAAATCCACGGATAATAGTTCGCCGCCGAAATGAAACGAACGTTTTCTGAATGCATTATCACTTAAATATTCATGCCAGAATACAGTATAACGATACCGGCAAATTTTAAATGCTGCACATTTTAGACCGCCGTCGGCTTTTCCCCCTCCCCACTGAATTAGTATCGGCATGCGTCGATGCTTATTCGCGTCCAATCGTCGCCTGTTTATACACAAAAATGACCTCATCGAAGATATTTATTTCTCAAAATTTGTATTCCACTATTAGGCTATACGTAGCTCAACAGCTTCTAGTTCCGTTTGTTATTGTTATATTTACAAATCTGTACAATTCTTGCTTGAATGATTTCGTCATGACACTTTTCCTTCCTGTTAACATGTTTAACCGTTTGAGTCCCAAGCAGCGCGATCGCGCTGTTTAGATCTTGTGTCGCGATCAAACTTTATTTTTTTTTCATTCTTTTTTGTTCGTTTTGTTCGTCAATCTTGACGAGCGCTATCGCGCCGCTTGGTTCTCTTCGCAATCAATTAAGACAAGCGCTATTACGCTGTTCGCCACTTTTCGGCCGTGTTTTCTGAATAAACCCTGGGACTCAAACGGTTAAAATACTGTTTTCTATTGCATCACTTTGTACATAGATCTTGACGTAATTCATACATCTAAAATTGTTAACCAAAGTGAGGTCAAACATATCGTTGTATGTCGTAAGCATATGAGAGGCAAGAGTGCAAAATACGCGGCCCTGGCGACACACTTGAGAGTGGCTCGTGAGGCAAACAATCAAACACGTGTTCCTCAAAAATCCCCAAGATTCGAGGACATCGTTATTAATCCCACTAATTGTCCAGATTGTAATATAAATAATCCACGACTACCACACACGTGACCTGAAAATATACAATTACTCTCCGAACTATTCAGACACCTTTTAAATAAGATCGTTTTTAAAAACTGGACCAAATGACGTTAATTATTTTTCAGTTACACAGGAACTGGTTTACTATAAATATGTGAAAACAAATCACTGTAGAACTTGCATTCAGTTAGATTGACAACAAAAATAAAAACATTTCAAATGAAATCAATTCATTTACTCTTTTTTATTTTATTTTATTTACGGGCAATGCCAATCATGAGGTAAAACAAAACAAGTATAGTAACAGCCAATACATGATAGAGAAAATGTAGTAAAAATGTAAAAGAATAATTTTGGTAGATATAAAGTAAATAGCCAAAATACATGTTGTTATGAGTAAGCATCGAAAGAAGTAGGTTTACAGCTCCCAGTAAGGTAAAAAGAAAGGTCAACAACGTTTACAAAATGCATTATTTCAATTTTCGTTATAGGATCGTCTAAGAAAGTTATTTCGTTAATCTCTTACTCTTTCGTTATTCCAAGAAATCGCAGCTTTCGCAAAAACTTGCGTGCTCATTGCGTAGCAACAAATAATGCAACTGAAAAGAATTCAGGTTATTTCGACCAAAATTTCGGACAAATTGTTCCGTTTTAAGAAATGTCCGAATATGAGTAACTGTATTTCTACAATTCCACTTCAAGTTTCTCGAACCTTAAGAAACACACCGTCGTAACAAATCTCGGCGCACTCTCGAACCACTTTGATTAGCGCGGTCGATAAAATTTCACGGCTCGGATATCGTCGCCGCCGACCTAATCAGACGTTCCGTTTGTTTGTCGTTGGAAGTTTCCGCTCGGACCTATTTCGGCGGGCGAAATTTTTGAGAACTGCTCGGCACTTTCGTCCGTTCCCGTTGTATTTCAACGCATGCCCATACTCGCGGGGCGCGCCGTTGCCCCGAATCGTTTCGCCGGGAGTCTCGCGACTTCGCAACTTCGCGACTTCGCCACAGATAAGTTTGATTGTCGGTAGTCGCAATTTGCGCACTACGTCGTGGACAGGAGCACCGGTGTGAAAATGCAGCGCCGCGCCGACGAGACGAGACGAGACGAGACGCGTCGCGACGCGGACAACTTCTGCGGCGAAACTTTTTTATTCCGCCAAGAAAATCGACTTTCCCCGTTCTTTTCGGGACGTACCATTTCGACGACTGTTTAGTTCCTTCCACCATCCCGAACGCCGTAAAACGATGTTTAGGCGGCAGTTACGCGACGGCACGCGCGCGCGCGTGTTTGTGTGTGCACGTCGAATTCGGGCGATTTATGCGACCCCGTCGTCGCGACCGCTTTCGAAAGTTTTTTTTTGACTCTTGAGAAATCCGAATAGTTAAAAATTCGACGAATTTTTGGCGCAGCTCGGGAGTAACGCATTAACATAATGTCATCGCGGAAATATGCAAATCGTTGTGTGCCAAGAACATTTCCTTCTAGAAAACTGTTTAACGCGTGGGAAAAATAAAAGACGACAAACGGTGTCTGTTTATTTAAAGCGTCGACTGTCGCGCGTCGATTGTTCGCAAATAGAAAAGAGAACATTTATTTTAAAGAGATTATTTCGACAAGCTTGATTCGCTTAGCGGGATCCCAATAAAAAATTGATCTTCAAGTTTGATAATAAAATCGTGTCACTCGTGTAGCTTTGATGTGACAGACGAAATGTTAAATTGCTGAAGAAAAAAAGAAACATCGAAACATATAGAAGCAATAAATAAAAAACGTTTATTAATTGAGCATCTCGAGGCGAATTTTTCGAATTGGAAGAATTTGTTTCGAAAGGTCAGGGACGTTTGCAAGACTATTTATAAATTCCTGTTAACTCGACTTAAAAATTCTATGTCGTTTTGCATTCGAATGATTGTCCTTAATATATCCGCCGCGAGACGGTTATAAAGACTAACATAATTATACCGTTTCATGTAATCTTGCGAGAACAATTTCTACTCGAAAATTTGTTTTCGCAGAGAAAATGAGAAAATAATGCGGTTCGTACGATCACTTGACGGCAATGTTCGGACGGATATTTTGTGTAATTAATAATGGCAGTGGTTCCATTTTGTAATCCGCAAATTAGACGTCACTATCTTGCTTGCCGATCTGCTTTCACCAACCTTGTCAGCGAGGAGATTTAAATGTGTATGTGCTTGTCACATCAGAATCGTATGAATAATTAATTGCAACGTTTATATTTAGCTATTCCCATTTCCAGATGTCTTCTCTGTTCGATCAGAGAAAATTTTCCGTTAGCGACACTTGCTTCTCTCTGTGCTAACCGCATAATTATCACCTTAATGTTCCAAGAAATGTTTTACAAAATCCATCCTAATTAATGATCCTATAAGTTACGATATGTATAGTAATCGCGGTTTTAACCTAGTTGTGTCTCGTAGATCGTAAACGATCCGATTCGTACGATTCGTCGCAGCGTACGCGCTAACGATCACGATTCAAGATTCATAAATCTTGCATGAAAAATTGTCGATACTTAAATTGCGCTAACTAGAACGTGGTTCCTTCTGACAAATAAAAGAATATCTTCGTTAAATGTAAAAATCAGGATTTAAACGAGGCTCTATGTATTCCTTTTCTCAACAATTTTGAATTATTATAAATAACGTAACTAAGCGAACTGACGCAAAGCTGCGATATTTCAACTCGAGAAACAAGGGCAAATAGAAGAGGAAAAATAGATATAGACATAATGTAAGCTGATTACATTTCCTCCGCGTTTCTTCCTGGCCGACCTTGTGAGCAAATTTTACGATAAAAATTTCGAAGCTTGTTCCACGCGTTTTCACTGTCCGCCGTGGCATCGTAATGCGATCTATTTGCAATGATCCAAATTAATGAAGGCGTTCCCGGTCCGAGTTATAATTGTCGTAGAGATTAATTAGAAAGCACGGTGTTCAATAAACAAAAAGGGAGAAAATAAAATATGTATTTTCAAATGTAAACAATAAAATGTGCAATTTTTGATACTTTTAATCTTTTGCACTCGAAGCCAAATTAACGCAAAATTTAATATAGTTTTTCTAACCCACTGTATTCCCATTTTATATAACCTAATGCATTTCATACGTATGAAATTGAATTTTGTGACTGATGCAACAGTTATCCTTTCAACAGTGCTTCAAATGTGAACAAATTTAATTAATAAAATCATTTTGAAACGTGACATAACAATTTTTAATGGTGCCTTGGAGTCGCCATTCGAGTGGAAAGGGTTAATCTTTTGCACACAATCGGAGATATCTTAACTCGAAGTCCAAAATAATTTTTTTTAAATAATATTTTCAATTTATATATGACTTTATGTATTTTATACTTACGAAATTGAATTTTGCGACTCGTGCAACAGTTTTACTTTTAAGGGTTCCTTAAATACAAACAAATTTAATAATGTTAAAATTATTTTGAAACGCGATATAACAACTTTTAGTGGTGCTTTAGAGTCGGCCACTCGAGTGCAAAGGGTTCAGGCTATCGCAATATTTGTACATGTTTCCGCGGTCAAATTACTCGTGACATAACTTTACTTCGTTTACCGGTAACCCGGAATGCAGTCATTGCTAACCTACTCTAGGATATTATCATGGAAACTTATGAATGTTATGTATCGTCATCGATAATCGTTAATTAAAAATGGGAGAAAATAAGACGGCGACGACAGAAGTATTCATGGATTAGGACAGTTCCCCATGGAGTTGTAGCTTCAAGTTTATCTCGGCGGCGATAGGACGACATGAACGCAAAATATAATAAATTCTTCCCAATTGACACTCAGTTTGTGCACAAAAATGGACAATTTGGGAAGAGTAGATACGATTACTCGAGCCTTGCGGCTCGTTTTTATAGTTGTTAACAATCGGTAACTGTAAAAACGAGCCCCAAGGTTCGAATAATCGTATCTCCTGTTCCCAAATGTTCTCCTATACCCAAAATTTTGTGCACAATCTGAGCGTCAATTAGGGAGAATTTACTGTATTTATCGTACAATAGCATTCCTCAAACGCGTGTTTCTCTATGGAAAAAGGAAATTCAACATCGTCGGAAGCTAAAATAAAAAGTATTAATTCGCGGCTCGTTTTTATAATTGTTGGCAATCGGTAACTATAAAAACGAGCCCCAAGGTTCGAATAATCGTATCTCCTCTTCCCAAATTGTCCATTTTTGTGTAGAATCTGAGCGTCAATTAGGGAGAATTTACTGTATTTATCGTACAATAGCATTCTGCAAGCGCGTGTTTTTCTATGGAAAAAGGAAATTCAACATCGTCGAAAGCTAAAATAAAAAGTATTAATTCGTGGCTTGTTTTTATAATTGTTGGCAATCGGTAACTATAAAAACGAGCCGCGAAGCTCGAGTAATCGTATCTCCTATTCCCAAATGTTCTCCTGTACCGAAAATTTGGTGCACAATCTGTGCGTCAATTAGGGAGAATTTACTGTATTTAGAAGCAGCCTGCGACGAGTTCGCAATTAGTGTTGCCACTGGTGGTAACGACGAGTTAACGGGTCGCGCGGCTCGAACAGCTTTCCCCATAACTCCTTCAAATTCATCCTACCAAGGAGACGTCTGATAGAAAGAGGTGAACAAGTGTTGAAAAAAAAAAGTGAAGAAGAAGGAATAGATAGCCCGCGACAGAGGGTACATTATCTAAATCGAAACGACGAGCGGGAGACCTTCTCGACGATTGCCCAGCTAAAACGGATTACCTCTAATCTCTGACATTAGCTCCCTCTTTGCATTCATCGTAACTTGCACGTTCCTATGGAAATATATCTCAATTTACTTTCTATTCTTTTTGCAGGCGTTCACTTGTGAATGCCAGAATATAAAGAATGGCCGAGATAAATCTTTGTACAGCTCGCGGACGGGAAATCGTTGGAACTCGCTAATTAGAAAATCGTATTAAGATAAGGGATGGCGTTACCGGTCCGTATTTTCGCGAATTTCCTCTCTGTTCCACAACGGACTCTTTTTCCCTTTGTTAAGTATAATTAAGACAGGCTCGCGCGTTCGATAGGAATCGACGGGAACCATAACTCTGTCGCTACGCTGTTTCTTTTGCGCGTATTTCATCAACACGGACCGAAGAAGATACGGCGGGTAAAAAGGTGTTCGGACGCTTTTAAAGCGGTACAACTTTTCTAAAAAAATTGACGAAATTACTTGAATCTTTTGGAGACGTTAGGGGAACTAATTTATACTGTACAATGACTGAAATACCTTTTTTCTAATTCTGCTATTACCTGGAATGACAAAAAGGATAAGAAACGTGAGTTTTTAACGGCATGATTGATATGAGGCTATAACGAAAATTTCAACACTATGCTTTATAGATCTCAGTCGTTTATATGCATACTGAAAACGTCATTGAAATCGGTTGACGTACAATCAAGTTACAGATGTTCTAAGATGTAAAAATCTGTAGACTTCTTACAATTATCGGATGAAAAATCGTGAAAAGGCCGCGATTTTCGCGAGCTTTAACGCTTTGCGCTCCAAAGTATTTTCTTCCTTTTATTTCAGAATTTGCTATAACGCAATCCAATCATGCTCCCGTATGTAACTTTGCAACGTAACTAGAACTAGAAATACTACAATTGTTCTACCAACCACGTAATTGCGTAATTTGCCACGTAATATATTCACGAACATAATGCGTATCATGAAAATAACCTATTAATGCAAAAATGAATGTCGAGTCCGACTCAACATGGGAGCGCAAGGGGTTAATTGTTTGTAATTCGTAGCAACGTAAACTGATTCGATGAAGGTTTTAGCCTGCATATAAGTGGACAGCGGATGTTATGCATTTGTGGAAAACAAATTGATAACATAAAATAGTGAACAGATTAAAAGGAACTAAGAATGTTGATGCAAAATTACTTGGAAGACGAAAAATGTTGCACTTAACTTCTATGTTATGGAATTGACGCAGACAATTTTTATTTTGCACAAAGATCCGCAGTCTACACTATAAGTTACTTACAAAATGCATTGTATAAAATTTTCGTTATGAGCTCAGGATAAAAAAGTTATAAAACGTGAGTTTTTTCGTTTCCATTTTGTCGTTCCATGCGACAGCAAAATTGAAACAAGTCCGTCTAAAATCTCCAACGAATCCAAATCATTTAGTCCAGTATTGAAAAAATTAGATCGTTTCAAAACTCTACATAACAGAAATAATTCGTATGGATTTTCAAGAACTTAATAAACATTATGGAAATGAAAATTTTCGATATCATGTTTTTCATTCGATGGAACGACTGCAAACGACTGCGTGAAAGTTTATAAAAGTTCCACCAAATTGGATAGCTCGGATTTTCAATAGAACGCATGGATTGGAACACAGACGACTGACAATCTGAGCAATTCATTCTCAACCGTAGATAGTACTACCGGTTAGCCCTGGATCGTGTCGATAAGCATCGATTACCAACTCGAAGCCCATGCGTTTGTGTAATCGACAGAACAGTTTAGTGGAACATGAGCCGAAAACATGTATCGTTTTCGCGAGCACCGTTTCACGCACTCGGATTGTTATCGTTCGGTGATCTATTCCCTATCGTTGCAAACAATATAATTTACAACATCCTCCTGAGACCCGACTTTTACATTCCCACGTTGCACTGTTTTAAACTGTACTCTAACGTGTAATACAAATTTATTACACGTCGCCTCGATTTACGACTTTTCGAAAATACGTATGTATACAAAAAAATCGTCGTTTTATAAACGCGTTACCTTTAGGCTGCGGATTTATGCAAATTTATGGTAAAGCAAACCGAAGTGTGAAGGTTTTTATCGGAAAGAATTGTTTAGTCATCGAATGGAATTCGTCCTTCAGTAAGATCTTCGCACCGCTGCATGAAGATCGATTGTGTGGCGATCATCAATAAAGTTTTTCATTGCTTCCTTTTAAGATTATGGCATTTAAGATTTAAGCATCCATGACACATGCAAGTATATAAAACGCAATAAAATATACATACTGACAAAAAGTTAATTGTGTTATCATTCCATCATAAGAAACTTCCCTATCCAATTGAAAAAATTTTCCCCTCTTTAGATATTTAGAAAATGATCGATGAAAATGAATATTTTCAAATAAGGGAGCAATCGGAAAGAAGGAAAAATTCAATCGTCCACAGAATAAAGAAGAGACCAATATTTTTCGTTAGTTAAAATTTTCGTCGTTAGCGAAAGGGATACCGTAGTTTTCGTAGCAAGTTACGTTACACCTTCAGTTTAATCTGGATCTCATCCGATTCTTTAGAATTAGCCGAGCTTTCATCGCGTCTCCTCGCGGTAACCAGCTTACACTGCTCCATTTAATACTTGAGCCACGCATCTTCTTCCGCCCTCGCATACGAGGCCAGCGTGCATCAACCCCTTCTGACACCTACATGCTTTGAAACTTTGGTTAATGCGCCGCGATGCAACAGGGTCTTAAGAAAGTTGACATTTGTCTAGTCAATTTTCAACGGATTAGAAAGTTTTCGTGTAAAGTGCTCGAGTTAAGAACTTTATGTATTTCTGCTCGGCTGTACAGCGTCAACGTCGCAACGACACAGCAAAAAAAGATATTAATTGTTAGACAAACAGGAAAAACATTTCACGCTTCAAATTAAAATATTTCACCGGGTCGTACGCGTCTCGCAGTGTCGTGTCTCGTTTGAATGATTCGTTCGTAAACTCGCAATTGAATTTCTTTCATTAGCTGGCCCGAAGCTCGTACATTGAAGTCGAAATTTTAGGTTTGCCGAGCTCTGGCTAAAATATCCTAAAAAACGGCGTGTATCGTTTCATTGAAATGAGTCTCGATTTTTATGGAAGAAAAAATAATCGTCGTAGTTTTGCAGAGCGGCAATTTATTCGCCATTCAAAACCGGCAAACTTTTGTGTACAGATTTTTTTCCGCGGACCATCGGAAGCACGTAAAAAATCGTAGCCTCCGGTAGGATGAATACCCGGTATAATTTCGGTCTAAAGAGGAGGAAGCTCCTTTTTTTCTCTCTCGTAGATGCGCTTAATATATGTATGTACAGTCGCTCTGACTGAAAATTGTCCGCGACTCGTGCTAACGCATCGGTCACCGTGAAATGTACTGCATTACTGGCGTCCTAACGGAAGTTCCAAATTAATGTTTTTTATTTCAGCTTTCGGCGATGTTGAATTCCCATCGTCCATGCAGGAACATGTTCTTGCAAATTAATATTGAACGATAAAGAACCGAAATTAATATTTTTTATTTTAGCTGTCAACGATGCTGAATTTCCTTTTTCCATAGAAAAACACGCGCTTGCAGAATGCTATCGTACGATAAATACAGTAAATTCTCCCTAATTAACGCTCAGATTGTACAAAAAAATGGACAATTTGGGAAGAGGAGATACGATTATTCGAACCTCGGAGCTCGTTTTTATAGTTACCGATTGCCAACAATTATAAAAACGAGCCGCGAGACTCGAATAATCGTATCTGAGCGTCAATTAGGGAGAACTTACTGTAACTCGTATAAATAGCATACTACGTATTCTTTCAATATGCAATGTATAACCATTGATTTAAACGTTAGAGTAAGATTTCAGTAAAATGTTATTCAGTGTAACAAAACAGCCAGAAGAATAGAAATGATACAATTCTGCTGGACGTATTTCAAACGTACCATAAACAGATCATAGAAGAGAAACCGACGATGAGTCAGAAACCGTAAGTTATAATTGTGTAAGAGGAATAGAAGTGTCTCAGGGTAAAGAAACCCACGACTGACAGATCAAGGTTACGATCCAGAATCCACAATGCAGAATCATCGTTGAATGCTACGGGCTGTTTCATAACGTTTGCTCAGAATTTCCTGTTACAATGTATGACATAACAGTTCATTGTCAATGCTCGATACAATTGTCGCCACTATATTTTCGTACTTTGAGAAAACTTTTACGGTATTAATAAAAGAAGTAAAAAATAATAGAACGCGAACTAAACGCATTAAAAATATTTGTAATATCGAAAAGTTCAGTATATATATATATATTATATTTTTATATATTATTCAGTATTTATATCAGTAAAGCAGAATAGTATTAATATAGAAAGATAGAGGCAATTGTCTATGCGATATAACTTATTTGTGACATCGAAAAATTAACCCTCAGTGAAATATATGTGTTTGATTATAGTTTGCTGAAGTTCCGAAAAGAGATTATAACATTTTTGTAAAACCTGATAACTAGGAAATTCGGAAAAGAAGAATAATGGAAAATAAAATTGTTATTTATTAAAAAGTGTAATAAAATAATTCTCGAGTGTAGCCAACAACGATATATCGTTGTTCAACGCTAAAAGTGTTAAGTATAAAGTGCTCCAGATACGATTGAAAATTAGAGCAAGCAGATTCGCTCGTTACATTTAAAAATATCACAGTCGCGTTAACATTACACGCGCCGCGTTTGAAACGGCATTTAGAATTGTTCCGGCTGCGATTCGACAGTGCTCGACGAATAATGGGGCAATTACGAAATACCATAGGCGAAAAGTGAATCAAAGTGGTGTTTCTGACATTGAGGAACACCTAAGTGCCTCTCACCGTGAAGCGGCACGTGTGCGAGGAAGCGAGGACCCGAGGAACCTGTACACACCCGAAATATTTTGTAGCCCGCACCGCTTTTTCCTCCATCATAAATTCCGAAGACGAAGAAGGTGAGAGCGAAATCTTACGTTTTTATGTCTTTTGCATTTATATAACAAAACCACGCACACAGAGACACTGCGGCATGAATACCTGATTGTACGTGTTACGTGGAGCGTACGGAACTTTCTGTAGGTGGTCGATTTGCATAACTTGCTAAAACGAATATCCGTACCCGTTGGGAATCATATTCGTCTTAGAACACACTAACGTAATCGCGTCGTACGGACAATAGAAATATCAACAAGTTTACAAGCCATCGATTATTCTTTCCGCTGCCCCGAAGAACAAAGCAGGGTACAGGCCGTTGCAAAAACTTGCGTTCCACAGCATTCGTTCACGACACAAAAATCTGATCTCTGAGATATGAAAATATGGATCTATTAAAGCGATAGTTTTTTTTAAAGTTTTCTACAGGAAAATGAGAAAATATCTATTCTACGTTCTATGTATAGTAAATTCTTTCTAATTTTCCTTCAGCTTGTGGACAATTTAGAAAGAGGAGATACGATTATTCGAGCTCCGCGGCTTATTTTTATAGTTGCCGATTGCAACAATTATAAAAACGAGGTGCAAGGCTCGAATAATCGTACCTCCTCTTCCCAAATTGTCCATTTTTGTTTACAAGCTGAAGGAAACTTAGGGAGAATTTACTGTAATTATAATTAAACTGCGGACCTTTATGCAAAATAAAAATTGCCTCCATCAATTGCCAGCCATATAAGCGAAGCACATTAACATTCTCAGATTCTATTAATCCTTCCACTGTTTTAAATTACACCTACTCATTTTTGCCATAAATAATATATAATAATCTGTACGCTATAGTCTACAGTCATATCGAAGATTATAGAAAGATATATTTTTGGCAACAGAAAAAATTAAATAAAGTTTAGCTATCATTAGTTATCGTTTTTTAAATAAATGCTCACAAAAGTGCATAGCATTTATGTCCTTTACACGACATATGAGAATTTATTTTTCGAAAAAGCATTTACAATACATTATTTACGATACATTATTTGCAACTCTTACTAAGAGAAGAAATCAATTTTTGTGTAACTTCTGTTTACTGCAAGTAGGATCGATCATTTTTGTGTCACAGAAAACTTTGTCATCAAGTCATGGGACTTCAATTAATAACAGGACACCGTGAAAGTAATGATCCTGTGTCGCTCTGGCTGTAAGTAGCAAGATATTATCATCATTATCTCGTGCGGCGAATAGCACAGCATCATTTCGGAGTCCCCGCGGCGTGGTCCATTATTACGTCAGTAGAAAAGTTTGGGGAACTTCGTGCCTTTCGAGTGAAAGGAATATGGTGGCCGTCTCGGTATAAAAACCGCAGAATCTTCGGTTTAAGTCACATTTCGATTCTACTTCTCACATCAAGTACAACATGAGGACCTTCGCAGTGAGTATCGCAGCCCGAGAACTGCAGAACTTCGTTTGCAGTTGCAATGTGCAATGTAGATTCACTTCTCTGGTCAACGATGAGAGAACACTTCGTCTAATTTAATTTTAGTTTAATTAAAAATTTCTCCACATTTGTGAATCTACTTGTTAAATTCATTGTTAAATTCATTGCAGCAATTGCAACTTGCATCTGAACATACCCATAAAGCTTTGGACACTCTAACTTACAATTAGTTTTCATAAAATAATTACTTGAAAATTCTCAACTGGATCTCTCTATCTCTCTCTGCCAGTCGATAATAGTTGTTTGTCAGCCTTCATTAACATCGTTTGTTCTCTTCCAGGCTTCTTTACTTTTGCTGGTCGTCGCCGCTAGCGCGAACGCGGCCGTAAAGAACCTCCACAAACGAGGACTTGCTGCCCTCGAAGGCAACGGTCATGGGTCCGCACAATACCTTCCACCTGTCTCTACATCTTACGAAGCTCCCGTGTACAAGCCTCAAACATTGAGCACATCGTTCGTTGCTCCAGCTTCGACCTACGGTGTCCCGTCCTTCAACTCTCCTGTCTCCACCTATAATGAAGCATCCTACGCTGTCCCAGCTGCGACTTACGGTGTCCCTGCTGTCCACTCGCAAGTCTCCGTGGTGAAGCCCGTGACGACGTCCTACGTCGCTCCGGCTCCAGCCTATGTGGCCCCAGCTCCAGTTTACAGTGCCCCAGCTCCAGTTTACAGTGCCCCAACTCCAGTTTACAGTGCCCCGGTCCCGCACTCGGTGTCCGTCAGCTCCGGCTACAGCAGTGGCTTGTCTTTGGGACACCTGAGCGTACCCAGCGCTTCTTATAGTCTGCCCAGCACGTCTTATGGTGTGCCTAGCGCCAGCTACAGCGTACCCAGCGCATCTTACAGCGTACCCAGCGCATCTTACAGAGTACCCAGCGCATCTTACAGCGTACCCAGCGCATCTTACAGCGCACCCAGCGCATCTTACGGCGTACCTAGCGTAGCCAGCCTATCCGCCGTCGTCGACCACGCACCCGTTGTCCCCCAAACTGGCCTCAATCTTGGACTTTCTCTGGGCCATTCGAGTGTACATTCCGGATCTTTGGGAGTCGCCGAGCAATCCGCAGTCGGCGCCATCGACCTCTCCTCTGGAGGAGCTTCCCTGGGACAAGACGATGGATACTCGTATCCCGTTCCGTCGAAGCAACTCCTCGTCTAAAACGCAATCTAATAGAAGAATCTCGAAACAGCGGGTCCAAGGTGTATCAGAGTCCTCGCATCTTTCGTCTAGAACATGCTGCAAACTGACGTCATCAAACTTATCCTAGAATTGCTTTTAGATGATACCGAAATGTGATCTTGAAAGGTAGAAGGATGTTGAAGTATTGTATGGATTATTGTGCGTTACGTCAGGTTGGCAATTCTCGTGGAAGAGTTGTGAGAGTAGAGTAAAGTAGAGTAAAGTAGAGTTTCATATTTATCACCGAATCTTGTACACTGTAAAAAGAAGCCAATAAATTTTTCTACGTTTCCCTACATGTTGCTTCGTATTAGATTTTCCGTCTGTATTTCTGCTGTATTGTTGTCGTTCCTTTCCGGTTCAGATTGAAACAAAGAAGAAACATGAACAGTGAATTTTTATTGTTTCGCATTCGATGTACAGTAATGTCTCTCTAATTGACGCTCAGATTGTACCTAAAAATGGACAATTTGAGAAGAGGAGATACGATTATTCGAGCCTTGCAGCTCACTTTTATAGTTGTTGACAATTCGTAACTATAAAAACGAACCGCAAGGCTCGAATAATCGTATCTCCTCTTCCAAAATTATCCACTTTTGTGGACAATCTGAGCGTCAATTAGAGAGACATTACTGTAATCATTGTTCCATAAATACAGAAAATACGGTCACACAGGATAGTTGTGTTGTCATAATTTCGGTCTTGTAAAGCATCGAGTATCTCGTGTACAATTATTTGAAAAAATTTAATACGATCGTTCTTATTGTTACAGCTTAAAAATTCATGATCGCGTGATCACAATTGCGAAAAAATGATTTACGAGGTTCATTGAAGAGAATGTTTCTAAGGATGAATTCATGGAACGATCAATGGGCGACCATGAATTATTTCGTATTAGAACATCGTCCGACAAATTTCCATCGGTGATCTACGCTCGTAGTCAGTCAATAAAGATGAGTGATTTATCGATCCTTGCGTCATCAAATAGTCATATCTCGGCCACTCCGGAACCCAGTGAATGGAGTACTTCGAGAATTTGGAGGCCACCGAAATTCATTTGAATACTTTCCTCTTTCACCATACAAATGGAAAATGAATTCTATGAATGAAGAATCACGGAGATACGCGAGAAACAGGTGTGTGAAGGTCGTACCAAAAAATTCTATTACCTTTTCGAAACTGTGAAATCAGCTCTTCTTCTTTTTTAGCTACCCGCCGTTCGTACGAAGTGTACGCTGAATTATTTTTTTTAATGTAAAAAGAAAACGTTCTTTTTCCAGCAATTTCAAATAGTGATTTATTTCGTTATTTTTCAATTTTAAATCTGTCAAACGAAATAATCCTGAAAATAATATGGAACAAAACGATTCGATTGCATGAAATATTTACAGCAATTTGCTTTCAACAGAACTCTTTCTTCAAGGACTTTATCCTTAAGAGATTATTGCCTGGTTCCATCTAATATTGTCGCTAAAGAAAATCAGCCAATGAGGACGTTTCGTTAGAATGTAGATCGCATAATTTCCAAGAAGAATTTTACAATTATCTCAAATCATGATTTGAAATAATTACGGAATAAAATAATATTTCAAACAATGTTATTTCAAAAGGGATCACAGCCATGGAATTAATTATGAAATACAATATGTATATAAAAATATATAATAATTATAATTATTATATATTAATTTATTGGATTAATTATATATAATAATTATATAGAAAAAATATACAATATAATATAATATATTATATTATTATTATATATATAATATTATATATTATATATAATAAAATACAAAATACAATATATGAAATAATATATCAAGTAAATGCTTCTGAGGTCGATTTTCAGCACTCAACGTGTTGTGTCCAGTATAACGAAAAAATTGTGTTACCCACATGAAAGTGTCACTACTCGCAGCGGGAGACGTTCAAAGACAAAGAATCTCGAGGTTGTATAATTTCTCAGTTACGTATAGTCGTATTTTACAACGGTGTCCGTTGCCATAGTAGAGGCACGTGGGTGCTCCATGGTACAGAATAAGTCACCGTAGCCAGCTTCTTTACGGTTCCACGTACACAAGGATTTCGCCTATGCAACGATGAAACTCTAGTCGAAAGCTCCGCGTGTACCTGGTTTTCGCCGAAAAACTGGCAGTCACGCACTATTTTACGAGTTACGCCGGGCCTCTAAATTAATCCAAGCTTTCCGGGACTAGCGACCCTCCGAGAGCGCCCCTCCCTTAGAAATGAAGTACGTCCCTGGTTTGTACACGTGGGGGTTACTATGTCGTTAAACTGCCATCCTTGATATCACTTTGCACCGTTGCTAGAAAAGCTTCCCGTCGACCAGAGCGAATGAAGGAACCTCGGCTCGAGATTAGATGCGCCCTGCCGGGAAATTTGTTTCTGTTGACGGCGGAGCAAAATAAAAACAAAAATTATCTACTCTCGCAAATAACCTCCGCGTAAGATTCTTTTTCGGCGAGAGATGTGAAAAGCTGCAGTTTCAATCATGCGCCGCCGGAATGCCCCAGTTCGTACCAAGCTCTGAAAGCCGAATAATTCTGAATCGGAGTGCCGCGTCGCGCCGCGCCGCGCCACGCCGCGCCGGCTCGCCGTCGCGCGAAATTATCGTTAAACAGCTTCACACTAAATTTGTCTCGTGTCTTGACACACTTCCGGTGGAAATCCGTGTCCTGCGAGTTAATCGAGCCCATGGGAAATGCATGATGATACGAACATGCACCGTGATAATTCGGTTGCATTCTTCTGTTTAACACTAGAACTTACGGAACCCGTGAAAATGACGGGTCACTAATTTTTCAATTTATTCATATTAGATTACGTTATTCATGTCGTAAAGATACATTTATGAGTTATTTATTCAATTTATATGTTACTTATCTTTATACTACATACAAATGTTGCAATAACACTTGTTAAAAATCATAACAAATGTCTTACTGTTACTTTTATAAACTAATATAAAACAGCAGTTCTTTGTGCTCCGTAAATCTAGTGTTAATATTAACTCTTTGCACTCGAGTGGTGACTCAGAGGCACCACTAAAATTTGTTATATCTCGTTTTTAAGATAAACTTTATATTAACAAAGTTTGAATCTAAAAAATTGTTACGAGTGTAACTGTTATGCGAGTCCCAAGAGTCGATTTCATATGTACAGAATGCATTTTGTCATATAAAATAAAAATACTATAAGTTAGACACATGATTTTATATTTAAAGTTAAAATAGCTTCGAGTGCAAAGGGTTAAACCTACGGAGCACTAAAAATGATCAACGCGTGCCATATTATAAGAACGATGACATGGAATTTACACAGAGCTTTCGTCAGCTGTTATTGTAATGTATACTTGAATTGAAAAATCTGTTCAATCATTTGCTATGAAAGCATTCTTATAATTTCAACAAGTTCAAAATAAAAAATGCGAGATCGGCCATATTGACCGACACGATAGGATTAACGTTGACACCTTCACTACCACGTCGACGACGTCTTTTAGAAAGTATTTTATTACATCAAAATAGAATTGAAAAGATAAGTCGTACAACCTTCATTACGTCCATAACACTCTCATGTTTCGTAGGTTCTAATAAAATTGAGAAGATATAATAGATTAGCGTAAAAATTAACTTTCAATTCTACATACGGATAATTTTTGAACGAAAATTGTGAAACAATGTTCCATCGAAAGTCCAACTCTCCAACTGCGATCTATCAAAATTTAATTACTAAACAATACAGAACAAGATGTGTCTAAGAAGTTTAGTAAGTTGACGGTATCATGGCGAATAGAGTAATTTCTCCCTAATTCGTGTTCAGGTTGCGTACAAAAATGGAAATATTGGGAAGAGGAGACACGATTATTCGTATCTTACGTCTCGCTTTTATAGTCGTTGGCAATCGGTAACTGATAATTTTACTTGGCGAAAATGCAAATCTTATTTCCCCAGTTACGTCAGCAGAGCATGTTGGTGTTCGCACTCGCACTTATCTGAGGAAGATTTTGAGCTGTAGGTTATGTCAAGGTTTGTCAGGGTTATGTCAAGGAAATCTTATTGCCCCAGTTACGTCAGCGGAGCATGTTGGTGTTCGCACTCGCACTTATCTGAGGAAGATTTTGAGCTGTCGGTTATGTCAAGGTTTCTCACGGTAATGTCAAGGTTTCTCACGGTTATGTCAAGGAAATCTTATTGCCCCAGTTACGTCAGCGGAGCATGTTGGTGTTCGCACTCGCACTTATCTGAGGAAGATTTTGAGCTGTCGGTTATGTCAAGGTTTCTCACGGCTATGTCAAGGAAATCTTATTGCCCCAGTTACGTCAGCGGAGCATGTTGGTGTTCGCACTCGCACTTATCTGTGCAAGATTTTGAGCTGTCGGTTATGTCAAGGTTTCTCACGGTTATGTCAAGGTTTCTCACGGTTATGTCAAGGAAATCTTATTGCCCCAGTTACGTCAGCGGAGCATGTTGGTGTTCGCACTCGCACTTATCTGAGGAAGATTTTGAGCTGTCGGTTATGTCAAGGTTTCTCACGGTTATGTCAAGGTTTCTCACGGTTATGTCAAGGAAATCTTATTGCCCCAGTTACGTCAGCGGAGCATGTTGGTGTTCGCACTCGCACTTATCTAAGGAAGATTTTGAGCTGTCGGTTATGTCAAGGTTTCTCACGGTTATGTCAAGGTTTCTCACGGCTATGTCAAGGAAATCTTATTGCCCCAGTTACGTCAGCGGAGCATGTTGGTGTTCGCCCTCGCACTTATCTGAGGAAGATTTTGAGCTGTCGGTTATGTCAAGGTTTCTCACGGTTATGTCAAGGTTTCTCATGGTTATGTCAAGGTTTCTCACGGTTATGTCAAGGAAATCTTATTGCCCCAGTTACGTCAGCGGAGCATGTTGGTGTTCGCACTCGCACTTCTCTGAGGAAGATTTTGAGCTGTCGGTTATGTCAAGGTTTCTCACGGTTATGTCAAGGTTTCTCATGGTTATGTCAAGGTTTCTCACGGTTATGTCAAGGAAATCTTATTGCCCAAGTTACGTCAGCGGAGCATGTTGGTGTTCGCACTCGCACTTATCTGTGCAAGATTTTGAGCTGTCGGTTATGTCAAGGTTTCTCACGGTTATGTCAAGGTTTCTCACGGTTATGTCAAGGAAATCTTATTGCCCCAGTTACGTCAGCGGAGCATGTTGGTGTTCGCACTCGCACTTATCTGAGGAAGATTTTGAGCTGTCGGTTATGTCAAGGTTTCTCACGGTTATGTCAAGGTTTCTCACGGTTATGTCAAGGAAATCTTATTGCCCCAGTTACGTCAGCGGAGCATGTTGGTGTTCGCACTCGCACTTATCTGAGGAAGATTTTGAGCTGTCGGTTATGTCAAGGTTTCTCACGGTTATGTCAAGGTTTCTCACGGCTATGTCAAGGAAATCTTATTGCCCCAGTTACGTCAGCGGAGCATGTTGGTGTTCGCACTCGCACTTATCTGAGGAAGATTTTGAGCTGTCGGTTATGTCAAGGTTTCCCACGGTTATGTCAAGGTTTCTCACGGTTATGTCAAGGAAATCTTATTGCCCCAGTTACGTCAGCGGAGCATGTTGGTGTTCGCACTCGCACTTATCTGAGGAAGATTTCTTGCTGTCGGTTATGTCAAGGTTTCTCACGGTTATGTCAAGGTTTCTCACGGTTATGTCAAGGTTTCTCACGGTTATGACAAGGAAATCTTATTGCCCCAGTTACGTCAGCGGAGCATGTTGGTGTTCGCACTCGCACTTATCTGTGCAAGATTTTGAGCTGTCGGTTATGTCAAGGTTTCTCACGGTTATGTCAAGGTTTCTCACGGTTATGTCAAGGAAATCTAATTGCCCCAGTTACGTCAGCGGAGCATGTTGGTGTTCGCACTCGCACTTATCTGTGCAAGATTTTGAGCTGTCGGTTATGTCAAGGTTTCTCACGGTTATGTCAAGGTTTCTCACGGTTATGTCAAGGAAATCTTATTGCCCCAGTTACGTCAGCGGAGCATGTTGGTGTTCGCACTCGCACTTATCTGTGCAAGATTTTGAGCTGTCGTTTATGTCAAGGTTTCTCACGGTTATGTCAAGGTTTCTCACGGTTATGTCAAGGAAATCTTATTGCCCCAGTTACGTCAGCGGAGCATGTTGGTGTTCGCACTCGCACTTATCTGTGCAAGATTTTGAGCTGTCGGTTATGTCAAGGTTTCTCACGGTTATGTCAAGGAAATCTTATTGCCCCAGTTACGTCAGCGGAGCATGTTGGTGTTCGCACTCGCACTTATCTGTGCAAGATTTTGAGCTGTCGGTTATGTCAAGGTTTCTCACGGTTATGTCAAGGTTTCTCACGGTTATGTCAAGGAAATCTTATTGCCCCAGTTACGTCAGCGGAGCATGTTGGTGTTCGCACTCGCACTTATCTGAGGAAGATTTTGAGCTGTCGGTTATGTCAAGGTTTCTCACGGTTATGTCAAGGTTTCTCACGGCTATGTCAAGGAAATCTTATTGCCCCAGTTACGTCAGCGGAGCATGTTGGTGTTCGCACTCGCACTTATCTGAGGAAGATTTTGAGCTGTCGGTTATGTCAAGGTTTCTCACGGTTATGTCAAGGTTTCTCACGGTTATGTCAAGGAAATCTTATTGCCCCAGTTACGTCAGCGGAGCATGTTGGTGTTCGCACTCGCACTTATCTGAGGAAGATTTTGAGCTGTCGGTTATGTCAAGGTTTCTCACGGTTATGTCAAGGTTTCTCACGGTTATGTCAAGGAAATCTTATTGCCCCAGTTACGTCAGCGGAGCATGTTGGTGTTCGCACTCGCACTTATCTGTGCAAGATTTTGAGCTGTCGGTTATGTCAAGGTTTCTCACGGTTATGTCAAGGTTTCTCACGGTTATGTCAAGGAAATCTTATTGCCCCAGTTACGTCAGCGGAGCATGTTGGTGTTCGCACTCGCACTTATCTGAGGAAGATTTTGAGCTGTCGGTTATGTCAAGGTTTCTCACGGTTATGTCAAGGTTTCTCACGGCTATGTCAAGGAAATCTTATTGCCCCAGTTACGTCAGCGGAGCATGTTGGTGTTCGCACTCGCACTTATCTGAGGAAGATTTTGAGCTGTCGGTTATGTCAAGGTTCCTCACGGTTATGTCAAGGTTTCTCATGGTTATGTCAAGGTTTCTCACGGTTATGTCAAGGAAATCTTATTGCCCAAGTTACGTCAGCGGAGCATGTTGGTGTTCGCACTCGCACTTATCTGTGCAAGATTTTGAGCTGTCGGTTATGTCAAGGTTTCTCACGGTTATGTCAAGGTTTCTCACGGTTATGTCAAGGAAATCTTATTGCCCCAGTTACGTCAGCGGAGCATGTTGGTGTTCGCACTCGCACTTCTCTGAGGAAGATTTTGAGCTGTCGGTTATGTCAAGGTTTCTCACGGTTATGTCAAGGTTTCTCACGGTTATGTCAAGGAAATCTTATTGCCCCAGTTACGTCAGCGGAGCATGTTGGTGTTCGCACTCGCACTTATCTGAGGAAGATTTTGAGCTGTCGGTTATGTCAAGGTTTCTCACGGTTATGTCAAGGAAATCTTATTGCCCCGGTTACGTCAGCGGAGCATGTTGGTGTTCGCACTCGCACTTATCTGAGGAAGATTTTGAGCTGTCGGTTATGTCAAGGTTTCTCACGGTTATGTCAAGGTTTCTCACGGTTATGTCAAGGAAATCTTATTGCCCCAGTTACGTCAGCGGAGCATGTTGGTGTTCGCACTCGCACTTATCTGTGCAAGATTTTGAGCTGTCGGTTATGTCAAGGTTTCTCACGGTTATGTCAAGGTTTCTCACGGTTATGTCAAGGAAATCTTATTGCCCCAGTTACGTCAGCGGAGCATGTTGGTGTTCGCACTCGCAGTTATCTGAGGAAGATTTTGAGCTGTCGGTTATGTCAAGGTTTCTCACGGTTATGTCAAGGTTTCTCACGGTTATGTCAAGGAATTCTTATTGCCCCAGTTACGTCAGCGGAGCATGTTGGTGTTCGCACTCGCACTTATCTGAGGAAGATTTTGAGCTGTCGGTTATGTCAAGGTTTCTCACGGTTATGTCAAGGTTTCTCACGGTTATGTCAAGGTTTCTCACGGTTATATCAAAGAAATCTTATTGCCCCAGTTACGTCAGCGGAGCATGTTGGTGTTCGCACTCGCACTTATCTGTGCAAGATTTTGAGCTGTCGTTTATGTCAAGGTTTCTCACGGTTATGTCAAGGAAATCTTATTGCCCCAGTTACGTCAGCGGAGCATGTTGGTGTTCGCACTCGCACTTATCTGTGCAAGATTTTGAGCTGTCGGTTATGTCAAGGTTTCTCACGGTTATGTCAAGGTTTCTCACGGCTATGTCAAGGAAATCTTATTGCCCCAGTTACGTCAGCGGAGCATGTTGGTGTTCGCACTCGCACTTATCTGAGGAAGATTTTGAGCTGTCGGTTATGTCAAGGTTTCTCACGGTTATGTCAAGGTTTCTCACGGTTATGTCAAGGAAATCTTATTGCCCCAGTTACGTCAGCGGAGCATGTTGGTGTTCGCACTCGCACTTATCTGTGCAAGATTTTGAGCTGTCGGTTATGTCAAGGTTTCTCACGGTTATGTCAAGGTTTCTCACGGTTATGTCAAGGAAATCTTATTGCCCCAGTTACGTCAGCGGAGCATGTTGGTGTTCGCACTCGCACTTATCTGTGCAAGATTTTGAGCTGTCGTTTATGTCAAGGTTTCTCACGGTTATGTCAAGGTTTCTCACGGTTATGTCAAGGAAATCTTATTGCCCCAGTTACGTCAGCGGAGCATGTTGGTGTTCGCACTCGCACTTATCTGTGCAAGATTTTGAGCTGTCGGTTATGTCAAGGTTTCTCACGGTTATGTCAAGGTTTCTCACGGTTATGTCAAGGAAATCTTATTGCCCCAGTTACGTCAGCGGAGCATGTTGGTGTTCGCACTCGCACTTATCTGTGCAAGATTTTGAGCTGTCGGTTATGTCAAGGTTTCTCACGGTTATGTCAAGGTTTCTCACGGTTATGTCAAGGAAATCTTATTGCCCCAGTTACGTCAGCGGAGCATGTTGGTGTTCGCACTCGCACTTATCTGAGGAAGATTTTGAGCTGTCGGTTATGTCAAGGTTTCTCACGGTTATGTCAAGGTTTCTCACGGCTATGTCAAGGAAATCTTATTGCCCCGGTTACGTCAGCGGAGCATGTTGGTGTTCGCACTCGGACTTATCTGTGCAAGATTTTGAGCTGTCGGTTATGTCAAGGTTTCTCACGGTTATGTCAAGGTTTCTCACGGCTATGTCAAGGAAATCTTATTGCCCCAGTTACGTCAGCGGAGCATGTTGGTGTTCGCACTCGCACTTATCTGAGGAAGATTTTGAGCTGTCGGTTATGTCAAGGTTTCTCACGGTTATGTCAAGGTTTCTCACGGTTATGTCAAGGAAATCTTATTGCCCCAGTTACGTCAACGGAGCATGTTGGTGTTCGCACTCGCACTTATCTGTGCAAGATTTTGAGCTGTCGGTTATGTCAAGGTTTCTCACGGTTATGTCAAGGTTTCTCACGGTTATGTCAAGGAAATCTTATTGCCCCAGTTACGTCAGCGGAGCATGTTGGTGTTCGCACTCGCACTTATCTGTGCAAGATTTTGAGCTGTCGGTTATGTCAAGGTTTCTCACGGTTATGTCAAGGAAATCTTATTGCTCCAGTTACGTCAGCGGAGCATGTTGGTGTTCGCACTCGCACTTATCTGTGCAAGATTTTGAGCTGTCGGTTATGTCAAGGTTTCTCACGGTTATGTCAAGGTTTCTCACGGTTATGTCAAGGAAATCTTATTGCCCCAGTTACGTCAGCGGAGCATGTTGGTGTTCGCACTCGCACTTATCTGTGCAAGATTTTGAGCTGTCGGTTATGTCAAGGTTTCTCACGGTTATGTCAAGGTTTCTCACGGTTATGTCAAGGAAATCTTATTGCCCCAGTTACGTCAGCGGAGCATGTTGGTGTTCGCACTCGCAGTTATCTGAGGAAGATTTTGAGCTGTCGGTTATGTCAAGGTTTCTCACGGTTATGTCAAGGTTTCTCACGGTTATGTCAAGGAATTCTTATTGCCCCAGTTACGTCAGCGGAGCATGTTGGTGTTCGCACTCGCACTTATCTGAGGAAGATTTTGAGCTGTCGGTTATGTCAAGGTTTCTCACGGTTATGTCAAGGTTTCTCACGGTTATGTCAAGGTTTCTCACGGTTATATCAAAGAAATCTTATTGCCCCAGTTACGTCAGCGGAGCATGTTGGTGTTCGCACTCGCACTTATCTGTGCAAGATTTTGAGCTGTCGTTTATGTCAAGGTTTCTCACGGTTATGTCAAGGAAATCTTATTGCCCCAGTTACGTCAGCGGAGCATGTTGGTGTTCGCACTCGCACTTATCTGTGCAAGATTTTGAGCTGTCGGTTATGTCAAGGTTTCTCACGGTTATGTCAAGGTTTCTCACGGCTATGTCAAGGAAATCTTATTGCCCCAGTTACGTCAGCGGAGCATGTTGGTGTTCGCACTCGCACTTATCTGAGGAAGATTTTGAGCTGTCGGTTATGTCAAGGTTTCTCACGGTTATGTCAAGGTTTCTCACGGTTATGTCAAGGAAATCTTATTGCCCCAGTTACGTCAGCGGAGCATGTTGGTGTTCGCACTCGCACTTATCTGTGCAAGATTTTGAGCTGTCGGTTATGTCAAGGTTTCTCACGGTTATGTCAAGGTTTCTCACGGTTATGTCAAGGAAATCTTATTGCCCCAGTTACGTCAGCGGAGCATGTTGGTGTTCGCACTCGCACTTATCTGTGCAAGATTTTGAGCTGTCGTTTATGTCAAGGTTTCTCACGGTTATGTCAAGGTTTCTCACGGTTATGTCAAGGAAATCTTATTGCCCCAGTTACGTCAGCGGAGCATGTTGGTGTTCGCACTCGCACTTATCTGTGCAAGATTTTGAGCTGTCGGTTATGTCAAGGTTTCTCACGGTTATGTCAAGGTTTCTCACGGTTATGTCAAGGAAATCTTATTGCCCCAGTTACGTCAGCGGAGCATGTTGGTGTTCGCACTCGCACTTATCTGTGCAAGATTTTGAGCTGTCGGTTATGTCAAGGTTTCTCACGGTTATGTCAAGGTTTCTCACGGTTATGTCAAGGAAATCTTATTGCCCCAGTTACGTCAGCGGAGCATGTTGGTGTTCGCACTCGCACTTATCTGAGGAAGATTTTGAGCTGTCGGTTATGTCAAGGTTTCTCACGGTTATGTCAAGGTTTCTCACGGCTATGTCAAGGAAATCTTATTGCCCCAGTTACGTCAGCGGAGCATGTTGGTGTTCGCACTCGCACTTATCTGAGGAAGATTTTGAGCTGTCGGTTATGTCAAGGTTTCTCACGGTTATGTCAAGGTTTCTCACGGTTATGTCAAGGAAATCTTATTGCCCCAGTTACGTCAGCGGAGCATGTTGGTGTTCGCACTCGCACTTATCTGAGGAAGATTTTGAGCTGTCGGTTATGTCAAGGTTTCTCACGGTTATGTCAAGGTTTCTCACGGTTATGTCAAGGAAATCTTATTGCCCCAGTTACGTCAGCGGAGCATGTTGGTGTTCGCACTCGCACTTATCTGTGCAAGATTTTGAGCTGTCGGTTATGTCAAGGTTTCTCACGGTTATGTCAAGGTTTCTCACGGTTATGTCAAGGAAATCTTATTGCCCCAGTTACGTCAGCGGAGCATGTTGGTGTTCGCACTCGCACTTATCTGAGGAAGATTTTGAGCTGTCGGTTATGTCAAGGTTTCTCACGGTTATGTCAAGGTTTCTCACGGCTATGTCAAGGAAATCTTATTGCCCCAGTTACGTCAGCGGAGCATGTTGGTGTTCGCACTCGCACTTATCTGAGGAAGATTTTGAGCTGTCGGTTATGTCAAGGTTTCTCACGGTTATGTCAAGGTTTCTCATGGTTATGTCAAGGTTTCTCACGGTTATGTCAAGGAAATCTTATTGCCCCAGTTACGTCAGCGGAGCATGTTGGTGTTCGCACTCGCACTTATCTGAGGAAGATTTTGAGCTGTCGGTTATGTCAAGGTTTCTCACGGTTATGTCAAGGTTTCTCACGGTTATGTCAAGGTTTCTCACGGTTATATCAAGGAAATCTTATTGCCCCAGTTACGTCAGCGGAGCATGTTGGTGTTCGCACTCGCACTTATCTGTGCAAGATTTTGAGCTGTCGGTTATGTCAAGGTTTCTCACGGTTATGTCAAGGAAATCTTATTGCCCCAGTTACGTCAGCCGAGCATGTTGGTGTTCGCACTCGCACTTTTCTTAAAGAAGATTTTGAGCTGTCGGTTATGTCAAGGTTTCTCACGGTTATGTCAAGGTTTCTCACGGTTATGTCAAGGTTTCTCACGGTTATGTCAAGGAAATCTTATTGCCCCAGTTACGTCAGCGGAGCATGTTGGTGATCGCACTCGCACTTATCTGTGCAAGATTTTGAGCTGTCGGTTATGTCAAGGTTTCTCACGGTTATGTCAAGGTTTCTCACGGCTATGTCAAGGAAATCTTATTGCCCCAGTTACGTCAGCGGAGCATGTTGGTGTTCGCACTCGCACTTATCTGAGGAAGATTTTGAGCTGTCGGTTATGTCAAGGTTTCTCACGGTTATGTCAAGGAAATCTTATTGCCCCAGTTACGTCAGCGGAGCATGTTGGTGTTCGCACTCGGACTTATCTGTGCAAGATTTTGAGCTGTCGGTTATGTCAAGGTTTCTCACGGTTATGTCAAGGTTTCTCACGGCTATGTCAAGGAAATCTTATTGCACCAGTTACGTCAGCGGAGCATGTTGGTGTTCGCACTCGCACTTATCTGAGGAAGATTTTGAGCTGTCGGTTATGTCAAGGTTTCTCACGGTTATGTCAAGGTTTCTCACGGTTATGTCAAGGAAATCTTATTGCCCCAGTTACGTCAACGGAGCATGTTGGTGTTCGCACTCGCACTTATCTGTGCAAGATTTTGAGCTGTCGGTTATGTCAAGGTTTCTCACGGTTATGTCAAGGTTTCTCACGGTTATGTCAAGGAAATCTTATTGCCCCAGTTACGTCAGCGGAGCATGTTGGTGTTCGCACTCGCACTTATCTGTGCAAGATTTTGAGCTGTCGGTTATGTCAAGGTTTCTCACGGTTATGTCAAGGTTTCTCACGGTTATGTCAAGGAAATCTTATTGCTCCAGTTACGTCAGCGGAGCATGTTGGTGTTCGCACTCGCACTTATCTGTGCAAGATTTTGAGCTGTCGGTTATGTCAAGGTTTCTCACGGTTATGTCAAGGTTTCTCACGGTTATGTCAAGGAAATCTTATTGCCTCAGTTACGTCAGCGGAGCATGTTGGTGTTCGCACTCGCACTTATCTAAGGAAGATTTTGAGCTGTCGGTTATGTCAAGGTTTCTCACGGTTATGTCAAGGAAATCTTATTGCCCCAGTTACGTCAGCGGAGCATGTTGGTGTTCGCACTCGCACTTATCTGTGCAAGATTTTGAGCTGTCGGTTATGTCAAGGTTTCTCACGGTTATGTCAAGGTTTCTCACGGTTATGTCAAGGAAATCTTATTGCCCCAGTTACGTCAGCGGAGCATGTTGGTGTTCGCACTCGCACTTATCTGAGGAAGATTTTGAGCTGTCGGTTATGTCAAGGTTTCTCACGGTTATGTCAAGGTTTCTCACGGCTATGTCAAGGAAATCTTATTGCCCCAGTTACGTCAGCGGAGCATGTTGGTGTTCGCACTCGCACTTATCTGAGGAAGATTTTGAGCTGTCGGTTATGTCAAGGTTTCTCACGGTTATGTCAAGGAAATCTTATTGTCCCAGTTACGTCAGCCGAGCATGTTGGTGTTCGCACTCGCACTTATCTGTGCAAGATTTTGAGCTGTCTGTTATGTCAAGGTTTCTCACGGTTATGTCAAGGAAATCTTATTGCCCCAGTTACGTCAGCGGAGCATGTTGGTGTTCGCACTCGCACTTATCTGAGGAAGATTTTGAGCTGTCGGTTATGTCAAGGAAATCTTATTGCCCCAGTTACGTCAGCGGAGCATGTTGGTGTTCGCACTCGCAGTTATCTGAGGAAGATTTTGAGCTGTCGGTTATGTCAAGGTTTCTCACGGTTATGTCAAGGTTTCTCACGGTTATGTCAAGGAAATCTTATTGCCCCAGTTACGTCAGCGGAGCATGTTGGTGTTCGCACTCGCACTTATCTGAGGAAGATTTTGAGCTGTCGGTTATGTCAAGGTTTCTCACGGTTATGTCAAGGTTTCTCACGGCTATGTCAAGGAAATCTTATTGCCCCAGTTACGTCAGCGGAGCATGTTGGTGTTCGCCCTCGCACTTATCTGAGGAAGATTTTGAGCTGTCGTTTATGTCAAGGTTTCTCACGGTTATGTCAAGGTTTCTCACGGTTATGTCAAGGAAATCTTATTGCCCCAGTTACGTCAGCGGAGCATGTTGGTGTTCGCACTCGCACTTATCTGTGCAAGATTTTGAGCTGTCGGTTATGTCAAGGTTTCTCACGGTTATGTCAAGGTTTCTCACGGCTATGTCAAGGAAATCTTATTGCCCCAGTTACGTCAGCGGAGCATGTTGGTGTTCGCACTCGCACTTATCTGTGCAAGATTTTGAGCTGTCGGTTATGTCAAGGTTTCTCACGGTTATGTCAAGGTTTCTCACGGTTATGTCAAGGTTTCTCACGGTTATGTCAAGGAAATCTTATTGCCCCAGTTACGTCAGCGGAGCATGTTGGTGTTCGCACTCGCACTTATCTGTGCAAGATTTTGAGCTGTCGGTTATGTCAAGGTTTCTCACGGTTATGTCAAGGTTTCTCACGGCTATGTCAAGGAAATCTTATTGCCCCAGTTACGTCAGCGGAGCATGTTGGTGTTCGCACTCGCACTTATCTGAGGAAGATTTTGAGCTGTCGGTTATGTCAAGGTTTCTCACGGTTATGTCAAGGTTTCTCACGGTTATGTCAAGGTTTCTCACGGTTATGTCAAGGAAATCTTATTGCCCCAGTTACGTCAACGGAGCATGTTGGTGTTCGCACTCGCACTTATCTGTGCAAGATTTTGAGCTGTCGGTTATGTCAAGGTTTCTCACGGTTATGTCAAGGTTTCTCACGGTTATGTCAAGGAAACCTTAATGCCCCAGTTACGTCAGCGGAGCATGTTGGTGTTCGCACTCGCACTTATCTGTGCAAGATTTTGAGCTGTCGGTTATGTCAAGGTTTCTCACGGTTATGTCAAGGTTTCTCACGGTTATGTCAAGGAAATCTTATTGCCCCAGTTACGTCAGGGGAGCATGTTGGTGTTCGCACTCGCACTTATCTAAGGAAGATTTTGAGCTGTCGGTTATGTCAAGGTTTCTCACGGTTATGTCAAGGTTTCTCACGGCTATGTCAAGGAAATCTTATTGCCCCAGTTACGTCAGCGGAGCATGTTGGTGTTCGCCCTCGCACTTATCTGAGGAAGATTTTGAGCTGTCGGTTATGTCAAGGTTTCTCACGGTTATGTCAAGGAAATCTTATTGCCCCAGTTACGTCAGCGGAGCATGTTGGTGTTCGCACTCGCACTTATCTGTGCAAGATTTTGAGCTGTCGGTTATGTCAAGGTTTCTCACGGTTATGTCAAGGTTTCTCACGGCTATGTCAAGGAAATCTTATTGCCCCAGTTACGTCAGCGGAGCATGTTGGTGTTCGCACTCGCACTTATCTGTGCAAGATTTTGAGCTGTCGGTTATGTCAAGGTTTCTCACGGTTATGTCAAGGAAATCTTATTGCCCCAGTTACGTCAGCGGAGCATGTTGGTGTTCGCACTCGCACTTATCTGAGGAAGATTTTGAGCTGTCGGTTATGTCAAGGTTTCTCACGGTTATGTCAAGGTTTCTCACGGTTATGTCAAGGTTTCTCACGGTTATGTCAAGGAAATCTTATTGCCCCAGTTATGTCAGCGGAGCATGTTGGTGGTCGCACTCGCACTTATCTGTGCAAAATTTTGAGCTGTCGATTATGTCAAGGTTTCTCACGGTTATGTCAAGGTTTCTCACGGTTATATCAAGGAAATCTTATTGCCCCAGTTACGTCAGCGGAGCATGTTGGTGTTCGCACTCGCACTTATCTGTGCAAGATTTTGAGCTGTCGGTTATGTCAAGGTTTCTCACGGTTATGTCAAGGTTTCTCACGGCTATGTCAAGGAAATCTTATTGCCCCAGTTACGTCAGCGGAGCATGTTGGTGTTCGCACTCGCACTTATCTGTGCAAGATTTTGAGCTGTCGGTTATGTCAAGGTTTCTCACGGTTATGTCAAGGTTTCTCACGGTTATGTCAAGGTTTCTCACGGTTATGTCAAGGAAATCTTATTGCCCCAGTTACGTCAGCGGAGCATGTTGGTGTTCGCACTCGCACTTATCTGTGCAAGATTTTGAGCTGTCGGTTATGTCAAGGTTTCTCACGGTTATGTCAAGGTTTCTCACGGCTATGTCAAGGAAATCTTATTGCCCCAGTTACGTAAGCGGAGCATGTTGGTGTTCGCCCTCGCACTTATCTGAGGAAGATTTTGAGCTGTCGGTTATGTCAAGGTTTCTCACGGTTATGTCAAGGTTTCTCACGGTTATGTCAAGGTTTCTCACGGTTATGTCAAGGAAATCTTATTGCCCCAGTTACGTCAGCGGAGCATGTTGGTGTTCGCACTCGCACTTATCTGAGGAAGATTTTGAGCTGTCGGTTATGTCAAGGTTTCTCACGGTTATGTCAAGGTTTCTCACGGTTATGTCAAGGAAATCTTATTGCCCCAGATACGTCAGCGGAGCATGTTGGTGTTCGCACTCGCACTTATCTGAGGAAGATTGCGAGCTGTCGGTTATGTCAAGGTTTCTCACGGTTATGTCAAGGTTTCTCACGGCTATGTCAAGGAAATCTTATTGCCCCAGTTACGTCAGCGGAGCATGTTGGTGTTCGCCCTCGCACTTATCTGAGGAAGATTTTGAGCTGTCGGTTATGTCAAGGTTTCTCACGGTTATGTCAAGGTTTCTCACGGTTATGTCAAGGAAATCTTATTGCCCCAGTTACGTCAGCGGAGCATGTTGGTGTTCGCACTCGCACTTATCTGTGCAAGATTTTGAGCTGTCGTTTATGTCAAGGTTTCTCACGGTTATGTCAAGGTTTCTCACGGTTATGTCAAGGAAATCTTATTGCCCCAGTTACGTCAGCGGAGCATGTTGGTGTTCGCACTCGCACTTATCTGTGCAAGATTTTGAGCTGTCGGTTATGTCAAGGTTTCTCACGGTTATGTCAAGGTTTCTCACGGTTATGTCAAGGAAATCTTATTGCCCCAGTTACGTCAGCGGAGCATGTTGGTGTTCGCACTCGCACTTATCTGAGGAAGATTTTGAGCTGTCGCTTATGTCAAGGTTTCTCACGGTTATGTCAAGGTTTCTCACGGTTATATCAAGGAAATCTTATTGCCCCAGTTACGTCAGCGGAGCATGTTGGTGTTCGCACTCGCACTTATCTGTGCAAGATTTTGAGCTGTCGGTTATGTCAAGGTTTCTCACGGTTATGTCAAGGTTTCTCTCGGCTATGTCAAGGAAATCTTATTGCCCCAGTTACGTCAGCGGAGCATGTTGGTGTTCGCACTCGCACTTATCTGTGCAAGATTTTGAGCTGTCGGTTATGTCAAGGTTTCTCACGGTTATGTCAAGGTTTCTCACGGTTATATCAAGGAAATCTTATTGCCCCAGTTACGTCAGCGGAGCATGTTGGTGTTCGCACTCGCACTTATCTGTGCAAGATTTTGAGCTGTCGTTTATGTCAAGGTTTCTCACGGTTATGTCAAGGTTTCTCACGGTTATGTCAAGGAAATCTTATTGCCCCAGTTACGTCAGCGGAGCATGTTGGTGTTCGCACTCGCACTTATCTGTGCAAGATTTTGAGCTGTCGGTTATGTCAAGGTTTCTCACGGTTATGTCAAGGTTTCTCACGGTTATGTCAAGGAAATCTTATTGCCCCAGTTACGTCAGCGGAGCATGTTGGTGTTCGCACTCGCACTTATCTGTGCAAGATTTTGAGCTGTCGGTTATGTCAAGGTTTCTCACGGTTATGTCAAGGAAATCTTATTGCCCCAGTTACGTCAGCGGAGCATGTTGGTGTTCGCACTCGCACTTATCTGTGCAAGATTTTGAGCTGTCGGTTATGTCAAGGTTTCTCACGGGTATGTCAAGGAAATCTTATTGCCCCAGTTACGTCAGCGGAGCATGTTGGTGTTCGCACTCGCACTTATCTAAGGAAGATTTTGAGCTGTCGGTTATGTCAAGGTTTCTCACGGTTATGTCAAGGTTTCTCACGGCTATGTCAAGGAAATCTTATTGCCCCAGTTACGTCAGCGGAGCATGTTGGTGTACGCCCTCGCACTTATCTGAGGAAGATTTTGAGCTGTCGGTTATGTCAAGGTTTCTCACGGTTATGTCAAGGAAATCTTATTGCCCCAGTTACGTCAGCGGAGCATGTTGGTGTTCGCACTCGCACTTATCTGTGCAAGATTTTGAGCTGTCGGTTATGTCAAGGTTTCTCACGGTTATGTCAAGGTTTCTCACGGTTATGTCAAGGTTTCTCACGGTTATATCAAGGAAATCTTATTGCCCCAGTTACGTCAGCGGAGCATGTTGGTGTTCGCACTCGCACTTATCTGTGCAAGATTTTGAGCTGTCGTTTATGTCAAGGTTTCTCACGGTTATGTCAAGGAAATCTTATTGCCCCAGTTACGTCAGCGGAGCATGTTGGTGTTCGCACTCGCACTTATCTGTGCAAGATTTTGAGCTGTCGGTTATGTCAAGGTTTCTCACGGTTATGTCAAGGTTTCTCACGGTTATGTCAAGGAAATCTTATTGCCCCAGTTACGTCAGCGGAGCATGTTGGTGTTCGCACTCGCACTTATCTGTGCAAGATTTTGAGCTGTCGGTTATGTCAAGGTTTCTCACGGTTATGTCAAGGTTTCTCACGGCTATGTCAAGGAAATCTTATTGCCCCAGTTACGTCAGCGGAGCATGTTGGTGTTCGCACTCGCACTTATCTGTGCAAGATTTTGAGCTGTCGGTTATGTCAAGGTTTCTCACGGTTATGTCAAGGTTTCTCACGGTTATGTCAAGGAAATCTTATTGCCCCAGTTACGTCAGCGGAGCATGTTGGTGTTCGCACTCGCACTTATCTGAGGAAGATTTTGAGCTGTCGGTTATGTCAAGGTTTCTCACGGTTATGTCAAGGTTTCTCACGGTTATGTCAAGGAAATCTTATTGCCCCAGTTACGTCAGCGGAGCATGTTGGTGTTCGCACTCGCACTTATCTGAGGAAGATTGCGAGCTGTCGGTTATGTCAAGGTTTCTCACGGTTATGTCAAGGTTTCTCACGGCTATGTCAAGGAAATCTTATTGCCCCAGTTACGTCAGCGGAGCATGTTGGTGTTCGCACTCGCACTTATCTGAGGAAGATTTTGAGCTGTCGGTTATGTCAAGGTTTCTCACGGTTATGTCAAGGAAATCTTATTGCCCCAGTTACGTCAGCGGAGCATGTTGGTGTTCGCACTCGCACTTATCTGTGCAAGATTTTGAGCTGTCGGTTATGTCAAGGTTTCTCACGGTTATGTCAAGGTTTCTCACGGTTATGTCAAGGAAATCTTATTGCCCCAGTTACGTCAGCGGAGCATGTTGGTGTTCGCACTCGCACTTATCTGAGGAAGATTTTGAGCTGTCGGTTATGTCAAGGTTTCTCACGGTTATGTCAAGGTTTCTCACGGTTATGTCAAGGAAATCTTATTGCCCCAGTTACGTCAGCGGAGCATGTTGGTGTTCGCACTCGCACTTATCTGAGGAAGATTTTGAGCTGTCGGTTATGTCAAGGTTTCTCACGGTTATGTCAAGGTTTCTCACGGTTATGTCAAGGAAATCTTATTGCCCCAGTTACGTCAGCGGAGCATGTTGGTGTTCGCACTCGCACTTATCTGAGGAAGATTGCGAGCTGTCGGTTATGTCAAGGTTTCTCACGGTTATGTCAAGGAAATCTTATTGCCCCAGTTACGTCAGCGGAGCATGTTGGTGTTCGCACTCGCACTTATCTGTGCAAGATTTTGAGCTGTCGGTTATGTCAAGGTTTCTCACGGTTATGTCAAGGAAATCTTATTGCCCCAGTTACGTCAGCGGAGCATGTTGGTGTTCGCACTCGCACTTATCTGTGCAAGATTTTGAGCTGTCGGTTATGTCAAGGTTTCTCACGGTTATGACAAGGTTTCTCACGGTTATGTCAAGGTTTCTCACGGTTATATCAAGGAAATCTTATTGCCCCAGTTACGTCAGCGGAGAATGTTGGTGTTCGCACTCGCACTTATCTGAGGAAGATTTTGAGCTGTCGGTTATGTCAAGGTTTCTCACGGTTATGTCAAGGTTTCTCACGGTTATGTCAAGGAAATCTTATTGCCCCAGTTACGTCAGCGGAGCATGTTGGTGTTCGCACTCGCACTTATCTGAGGAAGATTGCGAGCTGTCGGTTATGTCAAGGTTTCTCACGGTTATGTCAAGGTTTCTCACGGCTATGTCAAGGAAATCTTATTGCCCCAGTTACGTCAGCGGAGCATGTTGGTGTTCGCCCTCGCACTTATCTGAGGAAGATTTTGAGCTGTCGGTTATGTCAAGGTTTCTCACGGTTATGTCAAGGTTTCTCACGGCTATGTCAAGGAAATGTTATTGCCCCAGTTACGTCAGCGGAGCATGTTGGTGTTCGCACTCGCACTTATCTGAGGAAGATTTTGAGCTGTCGGTTATGTCAAGGTTTCTCACGGTTATGTCAAGGAAATCTTATTGCCCCAGTTACGTCAGCGGAGCATGTTGGTGTTCGCACTCGCACTTATCTGTGCAAGATTTTGAGCTGTCGTTTATGTCAAGGTTTCTCACGGTTATGTCAAGGTTTCTCACGGTTATGTCAAGGAAATCTTATTGCCCCAGTTACGTCAGCGGAGCATGTTGGTGTTCGCACTCGCACTTATCTGTGCAAGATTTTGAGCTGTCGGTTATGTCAAGGTTTCTCACGGTTATGTCAAGGAAATCTTATTGCCCCAGTTACGTCAGTGGAGCATGTTGGTGTTCGCACTCGCACTTATCTGTGCAAGATTTTGAGCTGTCGGTTATGTCAAGGTTTCTCACGGTTATGTCAAGGTTTCTCACGGTTATGTCAAGGTTTCTCACGGTTATATCAAGGAAATCTTATTGCCCCAGTTACGTCAGCGGAGCATGTTGGTGTTCGCACTCGCACTTATCTGAGGAAGATTTTGAGCTGTCGGTTATGTCAAGGTTTCTCACGGTTATGTCAAGGTTTCTCACGGTTATGTCAAGGAAATCTTATTGCCCCAGTTACGTCAGCGGAGCATGTTGGTGTTCGCACTCGCACTTATCTGTGCAAGATTTTGAGCTGTCGGTTATGTCAAGGTTTCTCACGGTTATGTCAAGGTTTCTCACGGTTATGTCAAGGAAATCTTATTGCCCCAGTTACGTCAGCGGAGCATGTTGGTGTTCGCACTCGCACTTATCTGAGGAAGATTTTGAGCTGTCGGTTATGTCAAGGTTTCTCACGGTTATGTCAAGGTTTCTCACGGTTATGTCAAGGAAATCTTATTGCCCCAGTTACGTCAGCGGAGCATGTTGGTGTTCGCACTCGCACTTATCTGAGGAAGATTTTGAGCTGTCGGTTATGTCAAGGTTTCTCACGGTTATGTCAAGGTTTCTCACGGTTATGTCAAGGAAATCTTATTGCCCCAGTTACGTCAGCGGAGCATGTTGGTGTTCGCACTCGCACTTATCTGAGGAAGATTGCGAGCTGTCGGTTATGTCAAGGTTTCTCACGGTTATGTCAAGGTTTCTCACGGCTATGTCAAGGAAATCTTATTGCCCCAGTTACGTCAGCGGAGCATGTTGGTGTTCGCCCTCGCACTTATCTGAGGAAGATTTTGAGCTGTCGGTTATGTCAAGGTTTCTCACGGTTATGTCAAGGTTTCTCACGGCTATGTCAAGGAAATGTTATTGCCCCAGTTACGTCAGCGGAGCATGTTGGTGTTCGCACTCGCACTTATCTGAGGAAGATTTTGAGCTGTCGGTTATGTCAAGGTTTCTCACGGTTATGTCAAGGAAATCTTATTGTCCCAGTTACGTCAGCGGAGCATGTTGGTGTTCGCACTCGCACTTATCTGTGCAAGATTTTGAGCTGTCGGTTATGTCAAGGTTTCTCACGGTTATGTCAAGGAAATCTTATTGCCCCAGTTACGTCAGCGGAGCATGTTGGTGTTCGCACTCGCACTTATCTGTGCAAGATTTTGAGCTGTCGGTTATGTCAAGGTTTCTCACGGTTATGTCAAGGAAATCTTATTGCCCCAGTTACGTCAGCGGAGCATGTTGGTGTTCGCACTCGCACTTATCTGAGGAAGATTTTGAGCTGTCGGTTATGTCAAGGTTTCTCACGGTTATGTCAAGGTTTCTCACGGTTATGTCAAGGTTTCTCACGGTTATATCAAGGAAATCTTATTGCCCCAGTTACGTCAGCGGAGCATGTTGGTGTTCGCACTCGCACTTATCTGTGCAAGATTTTGAGCTGTCGGTTATGTCAAGGTTTCTCACGGTTATGTCAAGGTTTCTCACGGCTATGTCAAGGAAATGTTATTGCCCCAGTTACGTCAGCGGAGCATGTTGGTGTTCGCACTCGCACTTATCTGAGGAAGATTTTGAGCTGTCGGTTATGTCAAGGTTTCTCACGGTTATGTCAAGGAAATCTTATTGTCCCAGTTACGTCAGCGGAGCATGTTGGTGTTCGCACTCGCACTTATCTGTGCAAGATTTTGAGCTGTCGGTTATGTCAAGGTTTCTCACGGTTATGTCAAGGAAATCTTATTGCCCCAGTTACGTCAGCGGAGCATGTTGGTGTTCGCACTCGCACTTATCTGTGCAAGATTTTGAGCTGTCGGTTATGTCAAGGTTTCTCACGGTTATGTCAAGGAAATCTTATTGCCCCAGTTACGTCAGCGGAGCATGTTGGTGTTCGCACTCGCACTTATCTGAGGAAGATTTTGAGCTGTCGGTTATGTCAAGGTTTCTCACGGTTATGTCAAGGTTTCTCACGGTTATGTCAAGGTTTCTCACGGTTATATCAAGGAAATCTTATTGCCCCAGTTACGTCAGCGGAGCATGTTGGTGTTCGCACTCGCACTTATCTGTGCAAGATTTTGAGCTGTCGGTTATGTCAAGGTTTCTCACGGTTATGTCAAGGTTTCTCACGGCTATGTCAAGGAAATCTTATTGCCCCAGTTACGTCAGCGGAGCATGTTGGTGTTCGCACACGCACTTATCTGTGCAAGATTTTGAGCTGTCGGTTATGTCAAGGTTTCTCACGGTTGTGTCAAGGTTTCTCACGGTTATGTCAAGGTTTCTCACGGTTATATCAAGGAAATCTTATTGCCCCAGTTACGTCAGCGGAGCATGTTGGTGTTCGCACTCGCACTTATCTGTGCAAGATTTTGAGCTGTCGTTTATGTCAAGGTTTCTCACGGTTATGTCAAGGTTTCTCACGGTTATGTCAAGGAAATCTTATTGCCCCAGTTACGTCAGCGGAGCATGTTGGTGTTCGCACTCGCACTTATCTGTGCAAGATTTTGAGCTGTCGGTTATGTCAAGGTTTCTCACGGTTATGTCAAGGTTTCTCACGGTTATGTCAAGGAAATCTTATTGCCCCAGTTACGTCAGCGGAGCATGTTGGTGTTCGCACTCGCACTTATCTGAGGAAGATTGCGAGCTGTCGGTTATGTCAAGGTTTCTCACGGTTATGTCAAGGTTTCTCACGGCTATGTCAAGGAAATCTTATTGCCCCAGTTACGTCAGCGGAGCATGTTGGTGTTCGCCCTCGCACTTATCTGAGGAAGATTTTGAGCTGTCGGTTATGTCAAGGTTTCTCACGGTTATGTCAAGGAAATCTTATTGCCCCAGTTACGTCAGCGGAGCATGTTGGTGTTCGCACTCGCACTTATCTGTGCAAGATTTTGAGCTGTCGGTTATGTCAAGGTTTCTCACGGTTATGTCAAGGAAATCTTATTGCCCCAGTTACGTCAGCGGAGCATGTTGGTGTTCGCACTCGCACTTATCTGAGGAAGATTTTGAGCTGTCGGTTATGTCAAGGTTTCTCACGGTTATGTCAAGGTTTCTCACGGTTATGTCAAGGTTTCTCACGGTTATATCAAGGAAATCTTATTGCCCCAGTTACGTCAGCGGAGCATGTTGGTGTTCGCACTCGCACTTATCTGTGCAAGATTTTGAGCTGTCGGTTATGTCAAGGTTTCTCACGGTTATGTCAAGGTTTCTCACGGTTATGTCAAGGAAATCTTAATGCCCCAGTTACGTCAGCGGAGCATGTTGGTGTTCGCACTCGCACTTATCTGTACAAGATTTTGAGCTGTCGGTTATGTCAAGGTTTCGCACGGTTATGTCAAGGTTTCTCACGGCTATGTCAAGGAAATCTTATTGCCCCAGTTACGTCAGCGGAGCATGTTGGTGTTCGCCCTCGCACTTATCTGAGGAAGATTTTGAGCTGTCGGTTATGTCAAGGTTTCTCACGGTTATGTCAAGGTTTCTCACGGTTATGTCAAGGTTTCTCACGGCTATGTCAAGGAAATGTTATTGCCCCAGTTACGTCAGCGGAGCATGTTGGTGTTCGCACTCGCACTTATCTGTGCAAGATTTTGAGCTGTCGGTTATGTCAAGGTTTCTCACGGTTATGTCAAGGAAATCTTATTGCCCCAGTTACGTCAGCGGAGCATGTTGGTGTTCGCACTCGCACTTATCTGAGGAAGATTTTGAGCTGTCGGTTATGTCAAGGTTTCTCACGGTTATGTCAAGGTTTCTCACGGTTATATCAAGGAAATCTTATTGCCCCAGTTACGTCAGCGGAGCATGTTGGTGTTCGCACTCGCACTTATCTGAGGAAGATTTTGAGCTGTCGGTTATGTCAAGGTTTCTCACGGTTATGTCAAGGTTTCTCACGGTTATGTCAAGGAAATCTTATTGCCCCAGTTACGTCAGCGGAGCATGTTGGTGTTCGCACTCGCACTTATCTGAGGAAGATTGCGAGCTGTCGGTTATGTCAAGGTTTCTCACGGTTATGTCAAGGTTTCTCACGGCTATGTCAAGGAAATCTTATTGCCCCAGTTACGTCAGCGGAGCATGTTGGTGTTCGCACTCGCACTTATCTGAGGAAGATTTTGAGCTGTCGGTTATGTCAAGGTTTCTCACGGTTATGTCAAGGAAATCTTATTGCCCCAGTTACGTCAGCGGAGCATGTTGGTGTTCGCACTCGCACTTATCTGAGGAAGATTGCGAGCTGTCGGTTATGTCAAGGTTTCTCACGGTTATGTCAAGGTTTCTCACGGTTATGTCAAGGAAATCTTATTGCCCCAGTTACGTCAGCGGGTCATGTTGGTGTTCGCACTCGCACTTATCCGTGCAAGATTTTGAGCTGTCGGTTATGTCAAGGTTTCTCACGGTTATGTCAAGGTTTCTCACGGCTATGTCAAGGAAATCTTAATGCCCCAGTTACGTCAGCGGAGCATGTTGGTGTTCGCACTCGCACTTATCTGTGCAAGATTTTGAGCTGTCGGTTATGTCAAGGTTTCTCACGGTTATGTCAAGGTTTCTCACGGCTATGTCAAGGAAATCTTAATGCCCCAGTTACGTCAGCGGAGCATGTTGGTGTTCGCACTCGCACTTATCTGTGCAAGATTTTGAGCTGTCGGTTATGTCAAGGTTTCTCACGGTTATGTCAAGGTTTCTCACGGTTATGTCAAGGTTTCTCACGGTTATATCAAGGAAATCTTATTGCCCCAGTTACGTCAGCGGAGCATGTTGGTGTTCGCACTCGCACTTATCTGTGCAAGATTTTGAGCTGTCGTTTATGTCAAGGTTTCTCACGGTTATGTCAAGGTTTCTCACGGTTATGTCAAGGAAATCTTATTGCCCCAGTTACGTCAGCGGAGCATGTTGGTGTTCGCACTCGCACTTATCTGTGCAAGATTTTGAGCTGTCGGTTATGTCAAGGTTTCTCACGGTTATGTCAAGGAAATCTTATTGCCCCAGTTACGTCAGCGGAGCATGTTGGTGTTCGCACTCGCACTTATCTGAGGAAGATTTTGAGCTGTCGGTTATGTCAAGGTTTCTCACGGTTATGTCAAGGTTTCTCACGGTTATGTCAAGGTTTCTCACGGTTATATCAAGGAAATCTTATTGCCCCAGTTACGTCAGCGGAGCATGTTGGTGTTCGCACTCGCACTTATCTGTGCAAGATTTTGAGCTGTCGGTTATGTCAAGGTTTCTCACGGTTATGTCAAGGTTTCTCACGGTTATGTCAAGGTTTCTCACGGTTATATCAAGGAAATCTTATTGCCCCAGTTACGTCAGCGGAGCATGTTGGTGTTCGCACTCGCACTTATCTGTGCAAGATTTTGAGCTGTCGTTTATGTCAAGGTTTCTCACGGTTATGTCAAGGTTTCTCACGGTTATGTCAAGGAAATCTTATTGCCCCAGTTACGTCAGCGGAGCATGTTGGTGTTCGCACTCGCACTTATCTGTGCAAGATTTTGAGCTGTCGGTTATGTCAAGGTTTCTTACGGTTATGTCAAGGAAATCTTATTGCCCCAGTTACGTCAGCGGAGCATGTTGGTGTTCGCACTCGCACTTATCTGTGCAAGATTTTGAGCTGTCGGTTATGTCAAGGTTTCTCACGGTTATGTCAAGGTTTCTCACGGCTATGTCAAGGAAATCTTAATGCCCCAGTTACGTCAGCGGAGCATGTTGGTGTTCGCACTCGCACTTATCTGTGCAAGATTTTGAGCTGTCGGTTATGTCAAGGTTTCGCACGGTTATGTCAAGGTTTCTCACGGTTATGTCAAGGTTTCTCACGGTTATATCAAGGAAATCTTATTGCCCCAGTTACGTCAGCGGAGCATGTTGGTGTTCGCACTCGCACTTATCTGTGCAAGATTTTGAGCTGTCGTTTATGTCAAGGTTTCTCACGGTTATGTCAAGGTTTCTCACGGTTATGTCAAGGAAATCTTATTGCCCCAGTTACGTCAGCGGAGCATGTTGGTGTTCGCACTCGCACTTATCTGTGCAAGATTTTGAGCTGTCGGTTATGTCAAGGTTTCTCACGGTTATGTCAAGGTTTCTCACGGTTATGTCAAGGTTTCTCACGGTTATATCAAGGAAATCTTATTGCCCCAGTTACGTCAGCGGAACATGTTGGTGTTCGCACTCGCACTTATCTGAGGAAGATTTTGAGCTGTCGGTTATGTCAAGGTTTCTCACGGTTATGTCAAGGTTTCTCACGGCTATGTCAAGGAAATGTTATTGCCCCAGTTACGTCAGCGGAGCATGTTGGTGTTCGCACTCGCACTTATCTGAGGAAGATTTTGAGCTGTCGGTTATGTCAAGGTTTCTCACGGTTATGTCAAGGAAATCTTATTGTCCCAGTTACGTCAGCGGAGCATGTTGGTGTTCGCACTCGCACTTATCTGTGCAAGATTTTGAGCTGTCGGTTATGTCAAGGTTTCTCACGGTTATGTCAAGGAAATCTTATTGCCCCAGTTACGTCAGCGGAGCATGTTGGTGTTCGCACTCGCACTTATCTGTGCAAGATTTTGAGCTGTCGTTTATGTCAAGGTTTCTCACGGTTATGTCAAGGTTTCTCACGGTTATGTCAAGGAAATCTTATTGCCCCAGTTACGTCAGCGGAGCATGTTGGTGTTCGCACTCGCACTTATCTGTGCAAGATTTTGAGCTGTCGGTTATGTCAAGGTTTCTCACGGTTATGTCAAGGAAATCTTATTGCCCCAGTTACGTCAGCGGAGCATGTTGGTGTTCGCACTCGCACTTATCTGAGGAAGATTTTGAGCTGTCGGTTATGTCAAGGTTTCTCACGGTTATGTCAAGGTTTCTCACGGTTATGTCAAGGAAATCTTATTGCCCCAGTTACGTCAGCGGAGCATGTTGGTGTTCGCACTCGCACTTATCTGAGGAAGATTGCGAGCTGTCGGTTATGTCAAGGTTTCTCACGGTTATGTCAAGGTTTCTCACGGCTATGTCAAGGAAATCTTATTGCCCCAGTTACGTCAGCGGAGCATGTTGGTGTTCGCCCTCGCACTTATCTGAGGAAGATTTTGAGCTGTCGGTTATGTCAAGGTTTCTCACGGTTATGTCAAGGTTTCTCACGGCTATGTCAAGGAAATGTTATTGCCCCAGTTACGTCAGCGGAGCATGTTGGTGTTCGCACTCGCACTTATCTGAGGAAGATTTTGAGCTGTCGGTTATGTCAAGGTTTCTCACGGTTATGTCAAGGAAATCTTATTGTCCCAGTTACGTCAGCGGAGCATGTTGGTGTTCGCACTCGCACTTATCTGTGCAAGATTTTGAGCTGTCGGTTATGTCAAGGTTTCTCACGGTTATGTCAAGGTTTCTCACGGTTATGTCAAGGATATCTTATTGCCCCAGTTACGTCAGCGGAGCATGTTGGTGTTCGCACTCGCACTTATCTGAGGAAGATTTTGAGCTGTCGGTTATGTCAAGGTTTCTCACGGTTATGTCAAGGTTTCTCACGGCTATGTCAAGGAAATCTTAATGCCCCAGTTACGTCAGCGGAGCATGTTGGTGTTCGCACTCGCACTTATCTGTGCAAGATTTTGAGCTGTCGGTTATGTCAAGGTTTCTCACGGTTATGTCAAGGTTTCTCACGGCTATGTCAAGGAAATCTTATTGCCCCAGTTACGTCAGCGGAGCATGTTGGTGTTCGCACTCGCACTTATCTGTGCAAGATTTTGAGCTGTCGGTTATGTCAAGGTTTCTCACGGTTATGTCAAGGTTTCTCACGGTTATGTCAAGGTTTCTCACGGTTATATCAAGGAAATCTTATTGCTCCAGTTACGTCAGCGGAGCATGTTGGTGTTCGCACTCGCACTTATCTGTGCAAGATTTTGAGCTGTCGTTTATGTCAAGGTTTCTCAAGGTTATGTCAAGGTTTCTCACGGTTATGTCAAGGAAATCTTATTGCCCCAGTTACGTCAGCGGAGCATGTTGGTGTTCGCACTCGCACTTATCTGTGCAAGATTTTGAGCTGTCGGTTATGTCAAGGTTTCTCACGGTTATGTCAAGGAAATCTTATTGCCCCAGTTACGTCAGCGGAGCATGTTGGTGTTCGCACTCGCACTTATCTGAGGAAGATTTTGAGCTGTCGGTTATGTCAAGGTTTCTCACGGTTATGTCAAGGTTTCTCACGGCTATGTCAAGGAAATCTTATTGCCCCAGTTACGTCAGCGGAGCATGTTGGTGTTCGCACTCGCACTTATCTGTGCAAGATTTTGAGCTGTCGGTTATGTCAAGGTTTCTCACGGTTATGTCAAGGTTTCTCACGGTTATGTCAAGGTTTCTCACGGTTATATCAAGGAAATCTTATTGCCCCAGTTACGTCAGCGGAGCATGTTGGTGTTCGCACTCGCACTTATCTGAGGAAGATTTTGAGCTGTCGGTTATGTCAAGGTTTCTCACGGTTATGTCAAGGAAATCTTATTGCCCCAGTTACGTCAACGGAGCATGTTGGTGTTCGCACTCGCACTTATCTGTGCAAGATTTTGAGCTGTCGGTTATGTCAAGGTTTCTCACGGTTATGTCAAGGTTTCTCACGGTTATGTCAAGGAAATCTTATTGCCCCAGTTACGTCAGCGGAGCATGTTGGTGTTCGCACTCGCACTTATCTGTGCAAGATTTTGAGCTGTCTGTTATGTCAAGGTTTCTCACGGTTATGTCAAGGAAATCTTATTGCCCCAGTTACGTCAGCGGAGCATGTTGGTGTTCGCACTCGCACTTATCTGAGGAAGATTTTGAGCTGTCGGTTATGTCAAGGTTTCTCACGGTTATGTCAAGGTTTCTCACGGCTATGTCAAGGAAATCTTAATGCCCCAGTTACGTCAGCGGAGCATGTTGGTGTTCGCACTCGCACTTATCTGTGCAAGATTTTGAGCTGTCGGTTATGTCAAGGTTTCTCACGGTTATGTCAAGGTTTCTCACGGCTATGTCAAGGAAATCTTATTGCCCCAGTTACGTCAGCGGAGCATGTTGGTGTTCGCACTCGCACTTATCTGTGCAAGATTTTGAGCTGTCGGTTATGTCAAGGTTTCTCACGGTTATGTCAAGGTTTCTCACGGTTATGTCAAGGTTTCTCACGGTTATATCAAGGAAATCTTATTGCCCCAGTTACGTCAGCGGAGCATGTTGGTGTTCGCACTAGCACTTATCTGAGGAAGATTTTGAGCTGTCGGTTATGTCAAGGTTTCTCACGGTTATGTCAAGGTTTCTCACGGTTATGTCAAGGAAATCTTATTGCCCCAGTTACGTCAGCGGAGCATGTTGGTATTCGCACTCGCACTTATCTGAGGAAGATTACGAGCTGTCGGTTATGTCAAGGTTTCTCACGGTTATGTCAAGGTTTCTCACGGCTATGTCAAGGAAATCTTATTGCCCCAGTTACGTCAGCGGAGCATGTTGGTGTTCGCCCTCGCACTTATCTGGGGAAGATTTTAAGCTGTCGGTTATGTCAAGGTTTCTCACGGTTATGTCAAGGAAATCTTATTGCCCCAGTTACGTCAGCGGAGCATGTTGGTGTTCGCAGTCGCACTTATCTGTGCAAGATTTTGAGCTGTCGGTTATGTCAAGGTTTCTCACGGTTATGTCAAGGTTTCTCACGGTTATGTCAAGGAAATCTTATTGCCCCAGTTACGTCAGCGGAGCATGTTGGTGTTCGCACTCGCACTTATCTGAGGAAGATTTTGAGCTGTCGGTTATGTCAAGGTTTCTCACGGTTATGTCAAGGTTTCTCACGGTTATGTCAAGGAAATCTTATTGCCCCAGTTACGTCAGCGGAGCATGTTGGTGTTCGCACTCGCACTTATCTGAGGAAGATTTTGAGCTGTCGGTTATGTCAAGGTTTCTCACGGTTATGTCAAGGTTTCTCACGGCTATGTCAAGGAAATCTTAATGCCCCAGTTACGTCAGCGGAGCATGTTGGTGTTCGCACTCGCACTTATCTGTGCAAGATTTTGAGCTGTCGGTTATGTCAAGGTTTCTCACGGTTATGTCAAGGTTTCTCACGGCTATGTCAAGGAAATCTTATTGCCCCAGTTACGTCAGCGGAACATGTTGGTGTTCGCACTCGCACTTATCTGTGCAAGATTTTGAGCTGTCGGTTATGTCAAGGTTTCTCACGGTTATGTCAAGGTTTCTCACGGTTATCTCAAGGAAATCTTATTGCCCCAGTTACGTCAGCGGAGCATGTTGGTGTTCGCACTCGCACTTATCTGAGGAAGATTTTGAGCTGTCGGTTATGTCAAGGTTTCTCACGGTTATGTCAAGGTTTCTCACGGTTATGTCAAGGAAATCTTATTGCCCCAGTTACGTCAGCGGAGCATGTTGGTGTTCGCACTCGCACTTATCTGAGGAAGATTTTGAGCTGTCGGTTATGTCAAGGTTTCTCACGGTTATGTCAAGGTTTCTCACGGTTATGTCAAGGAAATCTTATTGCCCCAGTTACGTCAGCGGAGCATGTTGGTGTTCGCACTCGCACTTATCTGAGGAAGATTTTGAGCTGTCGGTTATGTCAAGGTTTCTCACGGTTATGTCAAGGTTTCTCACGGTTATGTCAAGGAAATCTTATTGCCCCAGTTACGTCAGCGGAGCATGTTGGTGTTCGCACTCGCACTTATCTGAGGAAGATTGCGAGCTGTCGGTTATGTCAAGGTTTCTCACGGTTATGTCAAGGTTTCTCACGGCTATGTCAAGGAAATCTTATTGCCCCAGTTACGTCAGCGGAGCATGTTGGTGTTCGCCCTCGCACTTATCTGAGGAAGATTTTGAGCTGTCGGTTATGTCAAGGTTTCTCACGGTTATGTCAAGGTTTCTCACGGCTATGTCAAGGAAATGTTATTGCCCCAGTTACGTCAGCGGAGCATGTTGGTGTTCGCACTCGCACTTATCTGAGGAAGATTTTGAGCTGTCGGTTATGTCAAGGTTTCTCACGGTTATGTCAAGGAAATCTTATTGTCCCAGTTACGTCAGCGGAGCATGTTGGTGTTCGCACTCGCACTTATCTGTGCAAGATTTTGAGCTGTCGGTTATGTCAAGGTTTCTCACGGTTATGTCAAGGAAATCTTATTGCCCCAGTTACGTCAGCGGAGCATGTTGGTGTTCGCACTCGCACTTATCTGTGCAAGATTTTGAGCTGTCGGTTATGTCAAGGTTTCTCACGGTTATGTCAAGGTTTCTCACGGTTATGTCAAGGTTTCTCACGGTTATATCAAGGAAATCTTATTGCCCCAGTTACGTCAGCGGAGCATGTTGGTGTTCGCACTCGCACTTATCTGAGGAAGATTTTGAGCTGTCGGTTATGTCAAGGTTTCTCACGGTTATGTCAAGGTTTCTCACGGTTATGTCAAGGAAATCTTATTGCCCCAGTTACGTCAGCGGAGCATGTTGGTGTTCGCACTCGCACTTATCTGAGGAAGATTGCGAGCTGTCGGTTATGTCAAGGTTTCTCACGGTTATGTCAAGGTTTCTCACGGCTATGTCAAGGAAATCTTATTGCCCCAGTTACGTCAGCGGAGCATGTTGGTGTTCGCCCTCGCACTTATCTGAGGAAGATTTTGAGCTGTCGGTTATGTCAAGGTTTCTCACGGTTATGTCAAGGTTTCTCACGGCTATGTCAAGGAAATGTTATTGCCCCAGTTACGTCAGCGGAGCATGTTGGTGTTCGCACTCGCACTTATCTGAGGAAGATTTTGAGCTGTCGGTTATGTCAAGGTTTCTCACGGTTATGTCAAGGAAATCTTATTGTCCCAGTTACGTCAGCGGAGCATGTTGGTGTTCGCACTCGCACTTATCTGTGCAAGATTTTGAGCTGTCGGTTATGTCAAGGTTTCTCACGGTTATGTCAAGGTTTCTCACGGTTATGTCAAGGTTTCTCACGGTTATATCAAGGAAATCTTATTGCCCCAGTTACGTCAGCGGAGCATGTTGGTGTTCGCACTCGCACTTATCTGTGCAAGATTTTGAGCTGCCGTTTATGTCAAGGTTTCTCACGGTTATGTCAAGGTTTCTCACGGTTATGTCAAGGAAATCTTATTGCCCCAGTTACGTCAGCGGAGCATGTTGGTGTTCGCACTCGCACTTATCTGTGCAAGATTTTGAGCTGTCGGTTATGTCAAGGTTTCTCACGGTTATGTCAAGGTTTCTCACGGTTATGTCAAGGAAATCTTATTGCCCCAGTTACGTCAGCGGAGCATGTTGGTGTTCGCACTCGCACTTATCTGAGGAAGATTGCGAGCTGTCGGTTATGTCAAGGTTTCTCACGGTTATGTCAAGGAAATCTTATTGCCCCAGTTACGTCAGCGGAGCATGTTGGTGTTCGCACTCGCACTTATCTGTGCAAGATTTTGAGCTGTCGGTTATGTCAAGGTTTCTCACGGTTATGTCAAGGTTTCTCACGGTTATGTCAAGGTTTCTCACGGTTATATCAAGGAAATCTTATTGCCCCAGTTACGTCAGCGGAGCATGTTGGTGTTCGCACTCGCACTTATCTGTGCAAGATTTTGAGCTGTCGTTTATGTCAAGGTTTCTCACGGTTATGTCAAGGTTTCTCACGGTTATGTCAAGGAAATCTTATTGCCCCAGTTACGTCAGCGGAGCATGTTGGTGTTCGCACTCGCACTTATCTGAGGAAGATTTTGAGCTGTCGGTTATGTCAAGGTTTCTCACGGTTATGTCAAGGTTTCTCACGGTTATGTCAAGGAAATCTTATTGCCCCAGTTACGTCAGCGGAGCATGTTGGTGTTCGCACTCGCACTTATCTGAGGAAGATTTTGAGCTGTCGGTTATGTCAAGGTTTCTCACGGTTATGTCAAGGTTTCTCACGGCTATGTCAAGGAAATCTTAATGCCCCAGTTACGTCAGCGGAGCATGTTGGTGTTCGCACTCGCACTTATCTGTGCAAGATTTTGAGCTGTCGGTTATGTCAAGGTTTCTCACGGTTATGTCAAGGTTTCTCACGGCTATGTCAAGGAAATCTTATTGCCCCAGTTACGTCAGCGGAACATGTTGGTGTTCGCACTCGCACTTATCTGTGCAAGATTTTGAGCTGTCGGTTATGTCAAGGTTTCTCACGGTTATGTCAAGGTTTCTCACGGTTATGTCAAGGTTTCTCACGGTTATATCAAGGAAATCTTATTGCCCCAGTTACGTCAGCGGAGCATGTTGGTGTTCGCACTCGCACTTATCTGTGCAAGATTTTGAGCTGTCGTTTATGTCAAGGTTTCTCACGGTTATGTCAAGGTTTCTCACGGTTATGTCAAGGAAATCTTATTGCCCCAGTTACGTCAGCGGAGCATGTTGGTGTTCGCACTCGCACTTATCTGTGCAAGATTTTGAGCTGTCGGTTATGTCAAGGTTTCTCACGGTTATGTCAAGGAAATCTTATTGCCCCAGTTACGTCAGCGGAGCATGTTGGTGTTCGCACTCGCACTTATCTGAGGAAGATTGCGAGCTGTCGGTTATGTCAAGGTTTCTCACGGTTATGTCAAGGTTTCTCACGGCTATGTCAAGGAAATCTTATTGCCCCAGTTACGTCAGCGGAGCATGTTGGTGTTCGCCCTCGCACTTATCTGAGGAAGATTTTGAGCTGTCGGTTATGTCAAGGTTTCTCACGGTTATGTCAAGGTTTCTCACGGCTATGTCAAGGAAATGTTATTGCCCCAGTTACGTCAGCGGAGCATGTTGGTGTTCGCACTCGCACTTATCTGTGCAAGATTTTGAGCTGTCGGTTATGTCAAGGTTTCTCACGGTTATGTCAAGGAAATCTTATTGCCCCAGTTACGTCAGCGGAGCATGTTGGTGTTCGCACTCGCACTTATCTGTGCAAGATTTTGAGCTGTCGGTTATGTCAAGGTTTCTCACGGTTATGTCAAGGTTTCTCACGGCTATGTCAAGGAAATCTTATTGCCCCAGTTACGTCAGCGGAGCATGTTGGTGTTCGCACTCGCACTTATCTGTGCAAGATTTTGAGCTGTCGGTTATGTCAAGGTTTCTCACGGTTATGTCAAGGTTTCTCACGGATATGTCAAGGAAATCTTATTGCCCCAGTTACGTCAGCGGAGCATGTTGGTGTTCGCACTCGCACTTATCTGAGGAAGATTTTGAGCTGTCGGTTATGTCAAGGTTTCTCACGGTTATGTCAAGGTTTCTCACGGTTATGTCAAGGAAATCTTATTGCCCCAGTTACGTCAGCGGAGCATGTTGGTGTTCGCACTCGCACTTATCTGAGGAAGATTGCGAGCTGTCGGTTATGTCAAGGTTTCTCACGGTTATGTCAAGGTTTCTCACGGTTATATCAAGGAAATCTTATTGCCCCAGTTACGTCAGCGGAGCATGTTGGTGTTCGCACTCGCACTTATCTGTGCAAGATTTTGAGCTGTCGTTTATGTCAAGGTTTCTCACGGTTATGTCAAGGTTTCTCACGGTTATGTCAAGGAAATCTTATTGCCCCAGTTACGTCAGCGGAGCATGTTGGTGTTCGCACTCGCACTTATCTGAGGAAGATTTTGAGCTGTCGGTTATGTCAAGGTTTCTCACGGTTATGTCAAGGTTTCTCACGGTTATGTCAAGGAAATCTTATTGCCCCAGTTACGTCAGCGGAGCATGTTGGTGTTCGCACTCGCACTTATCTGAGGAAGATTGCGAGCTGTCGGTTATGTCAAGGTTTCTCACGGTTATGTCAAGGTTTCTCACGGCTATGTCAAGGAAATCTTATTGCCCCAGTTACGTCAGCGGAGCATGTTGGTGTTCGCCCTCGCACTTATCTGAGGAAGATTTTGAGCTGTCGGTTATGTCAAGGTTTCTCACGGTTATGTCAAGGTTTCTCACGGCTATGTCAAGGAAATGTTATTGCCCCAGTTACGTCAGCGGAGCATGTTGGTGTTCGCACTCGCACTTATCTGAGGAAGATTTTGAGCTGTCGGTTATGTCAAGGTTTCTCACGGTTATGTCAAGGAAATCTTATTGTCCCAGTTACGTCAGCGGAGCATGTTGGTGTTCGCACTCGCACTTATCTGTGCAAGATTTTGAGCTGTCGGTTATGTCAAGGTTTCTCACGGTTATGTCAAGGTTTCTCACGGCTATGTCAAGGAAATCTTATTGCCCCAGTTACGTCAGCGGAACATGTTGGTGTTCGCACTCGCACTTATCTGTGCAAGATTTTGAGCTGTCGGTTATGTCAAGGTTTCTCACGGTTATGTCAAGGTTTCTCACGGTTATGTCAAGGTTTCTCACGGTTATATCAAGGAAATCTTATTGCCCCAGTTACGTCAGCGGAGCATGTTGGTGTTCGCACTCGCACTTATCTGTGCAAGATTTTGAGCTGTCGTTTATGTCAAGGTTTCTCACGGTTATGTCAAGGTTTCTCACGGTTATGTCAAGGAAATCTTATTGCCCCAGTTACGTCAGCGGAGCATGTTGGTGTTCGCACTCGCACTTATCTGTGCAAGATTTTGAGCTGTCGGTTATGTCAAGGTTTCTCACGGTTATGTCAAGGTTTCTCACGGTTATGTCAAGGAAATCTTATTGCCCCAGTTACGTCAGCGGAGCATGTTGGTGTTCGCACTCGCACTTATCTGAGGAAGATTTTGAGCTGTCGGTTATGTCAAGGTTTCTCACGGTTATGTCAAGGTTTCTCACGGTTATGTCAAGGAAATCTTATTGCCCCAGTTACGTCAGCGGAGCATGTTGGTGTTCGCACTCGCAATTATCTGAGGAAGATTTTGAGCTGTCGGTTATGTCAAGGTTTCTCACGGTTATGTCAAGGTTTCTCACGGTTATGTCAAGGAAATCTTATTGCCCCAGTTACGTCAGCGGAGCATGTTGGTGTTCGCACTCGCACTTATCTGAGGAAGATTGCGAGCTGTCGGTTATGTCAAGGTTTCTCACGGTTATGTCAAGGTTTCTCACGGCTATGTCAAGGAAATCTTATTGCCCCAGTTACGTCAGCGGAGCATGTTGGTGTTCGCCCTCGCACTTATCTGAGGAAGATTTTGAGCTGTCGGTTATGTCAAGGTTTCTCACGGTTATGTCAAGGTTTCTCACGGCTATGTCAAGGAAATCTTATTGCCCCAGTTACGTCAGCGGAGCATGTTGGTGTTCGCACTCGCACTTATCTGTGCAAGATTTTGAGCTGTCGGTTATGTCAAGGTTTCTCACGGTTATGTCAAGGTTTCTCACGGTTATGTCAAGGAAATCTTAATGCCCCAGTTACGTCAGCGGAGCATGTTGGTGTTCGCACTCGCACTTATCTGTGCAAGATTTTGAGCTGTCGGTTATGTCAAGGTTTCTCACGGTTATGTCAAGGTTTCTCACGGCTATGTCAAGGAAATCTTATTGCCCCAGTTACGTCAGCGGAGCATGTTGGTGTTCGCACTCGCACTTATCTGTGCAAGATTTTGAGCTGTCGGTTATGTCAAGGTTTCTCACGGTTATGTCAAGGTTTCTCACGGTTATGTCAAGGTTTCTCACGGTTATATCAAGGAAATCTTATTGCCCCAGTTACGTCAGCGGAGCATGTTGGTGTTCGCACTCGCACTTATCTGTGCAAGATTTTGAGCTGTCGTTTATGTCAAGGTTTCTCACGGTTATGTCAAGGTTTCTCACGGTTATGTCAAGGAAATCTTATTGCCCCAGTTACGTCAGCGGAGCATGTTGGTGTTCGCACTCGCACTTATCTGTGCAAGATTTTGAGCTGTCGGTTATGTCAAGGTTTCTCACGGTTATGTCAAGGTTTCTCACGGTTATGTCAAGGAAATCTTATTGCCCCAGTTACGTCAGCGGAGCATGTTGGTGTTCGCACTCGCACTTATCTGAGGAAGATTTTGAGCTGTCGGTTATGTCAAGGTTTCTCACGGTTATGTCAAGGTTTCTCACGGTTATGTCAAGGAAATCTTATTGCCCCAGTTACGTCAGCGGAGCATGTTGGTGTTCGCACTCGCACTTATCTGAGGAAGATTTTGAGCTGTCGGTTATGTCAAGGTTTCTCACGGTTATGTCAAGGAAATCTTATTGTCCCAGTTACGTCAGCGGAGCATGTTGGTGTTCGCACTCGCACTTATCTGTGCAAGATTTTGAGCTGTCGGTTATGTCAAGGTTTCTCACGGTTATGTCAAGGTTTCTCACGGTTATGTCAAGGTTTCTCACGGTTATATCAAGGAAATCTTATTGCCCCAGTTACGTCAGCGGAGCATGTTGGTGTTCGCACTCGCACTTATCTGTGCAAGATTTTGAGCTGTCGTTTATGTCAAGGTTTCTCACGGTTATGTCAAGGTTTCTCACGGTTATGTCAAGGAAATCTTATTGCCCCAGTTACGTCAGCGGAGCATGTTGGTGTTCGCACTCGCACTTATCTGTGCAAGATTTTGAGCTGTCGGTTATGTCAAGGTTTCTCACGGTTATGTCAAGGTTTCTCACGGTTATGTCAAGGAAATCTTATTGCCCCAGTTACGTCAGCGGAGCATGTTGGTGTTCGCACTCGCACTTATCTGAGGAAGATTGCGAGCTGTCGGTTATGTCAAGGTTTCTCACGGCTATGTCAAGGAAATCTTATTGCCCCAGTTACGTCAGCGGAGCATGTTGGTGTTCGCCCTCGCACTTATCTGAGGAAGATTTTGAGCTGTCGGTTATGTCAAGGTTTCTCACGGTTATGTCAAGGTTTCTCACGGCTATGTCAAGGAAATGTTATTGCCCCAGTTACGTCAGCGGAGCATGTTGGTGTTCGCACTCGCACTTATCTGAGGAAGATTTTGAGCTGTCGGTTATGTCAAGGTTTCTCACGGTTATGTCAAGGAAATCTTATTGTCCCAGTTACGTCAGCGGAGCATGTTGGTGTTCGCACTCGCACTTATCTGTGCAAGATTTTGAGCTGTCGGTTATGTCAAGGTTTCTCACGGTTATGTCAAGGAAATCTTATTGCCCCAGTTACGTCAGCGGAGCATGTTGGTGTTCGCACTCGCACTTATCTGTGCAAGATTTTGAGCTGTCGGTTATGTCAAGGTTTCTCACGGTTATGTCAAGGTTTCTCACGGCTATGTCAAGGAAATCTTAATGCCCCAGTTACGTCAGCGGAGCATGTTGGTGTTCGCACTCGCACTTATCTGTGCAAGATTTTGAGCTGTCGGTTATGTCAAGGTTTCTCACGGTTATGTCAAGGTTTCTCTCGGCTATGTCAAGGAAATCTTATTGCCCCAGTTACGTCAGCGGAGCATGTTGGTGTTCGCACTCGCACTTATCTGTGCAAGATTTTGAGCTGTCGGTTATGTCAAGGTTTCTCACGGTTATGTCAAGGTTTCTCACGGCTATGTCAAGGAAATCTTAATGCCCCAGTTACGTCAGCGGAGCATGTTGGTGTTCGCACTCGCACTTATCTGTGCAAGATTTTGAGCTGTCGGTTATGTCAAGGTTTCTCACGGTTATGTCAAGGTTTCTCACGGCTATGTCAAGGAAATCTTATTGCCCCAGTTACGTCAGCGGAACATGTTGGTGTTCGCACTCGCACTTATCTGTGCAAGATTTTGAGCTGTCGGTTATGTCAAGGTTTCTCACGGTTATGTCAAGGTTTCTCACGGTTATGTCAAGGAAATCTTATTGCCCCAGTTACGTCAGCGGAGCATGTTGGTGTTCGCACTCGCACTTATCTGTGCAAGATTTTGAGCTGTCGGTTATGTCAAGGTTTCTCACGGTTATGTCAAGGAAATCTTATTGCCCCAGTTATGTCAGCGGAGCATGTTGGTGTTCGCACTCGCACTTATCTGTGCAAGATTTTGAGCTGTCGGTTATGTCAAGGTTTCTCACGGTTATGTCAAGGTTTCTCACGGCTATGTCAAGGAAATCTTATTGCCCCAGTTACGTCAGCGGAGCATGTTGGTGTTCGCACTCGCACTTATCTGTGCAAGATTTTGAGCTGTCGGTTATGTCAAGGTTTCTCACGGTTATGTCAAGGTTTCTCACGGATATGTCAAGGAAATCTTATTGCCCCAGTTACGTCAGCGGAGCATGTTGGTGTTCGCACTCGCACTTATCTGAGGAAGATTTTGAGCTGTCGGTTATGTCAAGGTTTCTCACGGTTATGTCAAGGTTTCTCACGGTTATGTCAAGGAAATCTTATTGCCCCAGTTACGTCAGCGGAGCATGTTGGTGTTCGCACTCGCACTTATCTGAGGAAGATTTTGAGCTGTCGGTTATGTCAAGGTTTCTCACGGTTATGTCAAGGTTTCTCACGGTTATGTCAAGGAAATCTTATTGCCCCAGTTACGTCAGCGGAGCATGTTGGTGTTCGCACTCGCACTTATCTGAGGAAGATTGCGAGCTGTCGGTTATGTCAAGGTTTCTCACGGTTATGTCAAGGTTTCTCACGGCTATGTCAAGGAAATCTTAATGCCCCAGTTACGTCAGCGGAGCATGTTGGTGTTCGCACTCGCACTTATCTGTGCAAGATTTTGAGCTGTCGGTTATGTCAAGGTTTCTCACGGTTATGTCAAGGTTTCTCACGGCTATGTCAAGGAAATCTTATTGCCCCAGTTACGTCAGCGGAACATGTTGGTGTTCGCACTCGCACTTATCTGTGCAAGATTTTGAGCTGTCGGTTATGTCAAGGTTTCTCACGGTTATGTCAAGGTTTCTCACGGTTATGTCAAGGTTTCTCACGGTTATATCAAGGAAATCTTATTGCCCCAGTTACGTCAGCGGAGCATGTTGGTGTTCGCACTCGCACTTATCTGTGCAAGATTTTGAGCTGTCGTTTATGTCAAGGTTTCTCACGGTTATGTCAAGGTTTCTCACGGTTATGTCAAGGAAATCTTATTGCCCCAGTTACGTCAGCGGAGCATGTTGGTGTTCGCACTCGCACTTATCTGTGCAAGATTTTGAGCTGTCGGTTATGTCAAGGTTTCTCACGGTTATGTCAAGGTTTCTCACGGTTATGTCAAGGAAATCTTATTGCCCCAGTTACGTCAGCGGAGCATGTTGGTGTTCGCACTCGCACTTATCTGAGGAAGATTTTGAGCTGTCGGTTATGTCAAGGTTTCTCACGGTTATGTCAAGGTTTCTCACGGTTATGTCAAGGAAATCTTATTGCCCCAGTTACGTCAGCGGAGCATGTTGGTGTTCGCACTCGCACTTATCTGAGGAAGATTTTGAGCTGTCGGTTATGTCAAGGTTTCTCACGGTTATGTCAAGGTTTCTCACGGTTATGTCAAGGAAATCTTATTGCCCCAGTTACGTCAGCGGAGCATGTTGGTGTTCGCACTCGCACTTATCTGCGGAAGATTGCGAGCTGTCGGTTATGTCAAGGTTTCTCACGGTTATGTCAAGGTTTCTCACGGCTATGTCAAGGAAATCTTATTGCCCCAGTTACGTCAGCGGAACATGTTGGTGTTCGCACTCGCACTTATCTGTGCAAGATTTTGAGCTGTCGGTTATGTCAAGGTTTCTCACGGTTATGTCAAGGTTTCTCACGGTTATGTCAAGGTTTCTCACGGTTATATCAAGGAAATCTTATTGCCCCAGTTACGTCAGCGGAGCATGTTGGTGTTCGCACTCGCACTTATCTGTGCAAGATTTTGAGCTGTCGTTTATGTCAAGGTTTCTCACGGTTATGTCAAGGTTTCTCACGGTTATGTCAAGGAAATCTTATTGCCCCAGTTACGTCAGCGGAGCATGTTGGTGTTCGCACTCGCACTTATCTGTGCAAGATTTTGAGCTGTCGGTTATGTCAAGGTTTCTCACGGTTATGTCAAGGTTTCTCACGGTTATGTCAAGGTTTCTCACGGTTATATCAAGGAAATCTTATTGCCCCAGTTACGTCAGCGGAGCATGTTGGTGTTCGCACTCGCACTTATCTGTGCAAGATTTTGAGCTGTCGTTTATGTCAAGGTTTCTCACGGTTATGTCAAGGTTTCTCACGGTTATGTCAAGGAAATCTTATTGCCCCAGTTACGTCAGCGGAGCATGTTGGTGTTCGCACTCGCACTTACCTGTGCAAGATTTTGAGCTGTCGGTTATGTCAAGGTTTCTCACGGTTATGTCAAGGTTTCTCACGGTTATGTCAAGGAAATCTTATTGCCCCAGTTACGTCAGCGGAGCATGTTGGTGTTCGCACTCGCACTTATCTGAGGAAGATTTTGAGCTGTCGGTTATGTCAAGGTTTCTCACGGTTATGTCAAGGTTTCTCACGGTTATGTCAAGGAAATCTTATTGCCCCAGTTACGTCAGCGGAGCATGTTGGTGTTCGCACTCGCACTTATCTGTGCAAGATTTTGAGCTGTCGGTTATGTCAAGGTTTCTCACGGTTATGTCAAGGAAATCTTATTGCCCCAGTTACGTCAGCGGAGCATGTTGGTGTTCGCACTCGCACTTATCTGTGCAAGATTTTGAGCTGTCGGTTATGTCAAGGTTTCTCACGGTTATGTCAAGGTTTCTCACGGTTATGTCAAGGAAATCTTATTGCCCCAGTTACGTCAGCGGAGCATGTTGGTGTTCGCACTCGCACTTATCTGTGCAAGATTTTGAGCTGTCGGTTATGTCAAGGTTTCTCACGGTTATGTCAAGGTTTCTCACGGTTATGTCAAGGAAATCTTATTGCCCCAGTTACGTCAGCGGAGCATGTTGGTGTTCGCACTCGCACTTATCTGAGGAAGATTGCGAGCTGTCGGTTATGTCAAGGTTTCTCACGGCTATGTCAAGGAAATCTTATTGCCCCAGTTACGTCAGCGGAGCATGTTGGTGTTCGCCCTCGCACTTATCTGAGGAAGATTTTGAGCTGTCGGTTATGTCAAGGTTTCTCACGGTTATGTCAAGGTTTCTCACGGCTATGTCAAGGAAATGTTATTGCCCCAGTTACGTCAGCGGAGCATGTTGGTGTTCGCACTCGCACTTATCTGAGGAAGATTTTGAGCTGTCGGTTATTATGTCAAGGTTTCTCACGGTTATGTCAAGGAAATCTTATTGTCCCAGTTACGTCAGCGGAGCATGTTGGTGTTCGCACTCGCACTTATCTGTGCAAGATTTTGAGCTGTCGGTTATGTCAAGGTTTCTCACGGTTATGTCAAGGAAATCTTATTGCCCCAGTTACGTCAGCGGAGCATGTTGGTGTTCGCACTCGCACTTATCTGAGGAAGATTTTGAGCTGTCGGTTATGTCAAGGTTTCTCACGGTTATGTCAAGGTTTCTCACGGTTATGTCAAGGAAATCTTATTGCCCCAGTTACGTCAGCGGAGCATGTTGGTGTTCGCACTCGCACTTATCTGAGGAAGATTTTGAGCTGTCGGTTATGTCAAGGTTTCTCACGGTTATGTCAAGGTTTCTCACGGTTATGTCAAGGAAATCTTATTGCCCCAGTTACGTCAGCGGAGCATGTTGGTGTTCGCACTCGCACTTATCTGAGGAAGATTGCGAGCTGTCGGTTATGTCAAGGTTTCTCACGGTTATGTCAAGGTTTCTCACGGCTATGTCAAGGAAATCTTAATGCCCCAGTTACGTCAGCGGAGCATGTTGGTGTTCGCACTCGCACTTATCTGTGCAAGATTTTGAGCTGTCGGTTATGTCAAGGTTTCTCACGGTTATGTCAAGGTTTCTCACGGCTATGTCAAGGAAATCTTATTGCCCCAGTTACGTCAGCGGAACATGTTGGTGTTCGCACTCGCACTTATCTGTGCAAGATTTTGAGCTGTCGGTTATGTCAAGGTTTCTCACGGTTATGTCAAGGTTTCTCACGGTTATGTCAAGGTTTCTCACGGTTATATCAAGGAAATCTTATTGCCCCAGTTACGTCAGCGGAGCATGTTGGTGTTCGCACTCGCACTTATCTGAGGAAGATTTTGAGCTGTCGGTTATGTCAAGGTTTCTCACGGTTATGTCAAGGAAATCTTATTGTCCCAGTTACGTCAGTGGAGCATGTTGGTGTTCGCACTCGCACTTATCTGTGCAAGATTTTGAGCTGTCGGTTATGTCAAGGTTTCTCACGGTTATGTCAAGGAAATCTTATTGCCCCAGTTACGTCAGCGGAGCATGTTGGTGTTCGCACTCGCACTTATCTGTGCAAGATTTTGAGCTGTCGGTTATGTCAAGGTTTCTCACGGTTATGTCAAGGTTTCTCACGGCTATGTCAAGGAAATCTTATTGCCCCAGTTACGTCAGCGGAACATGTTGGTGTTCGCACTCGCACTTATCTGTGCAAGATTTTGAGCTGTCGGTTATGTCAAGGTTTCTCACGGTTATGTCAAGGTTTCTCACGGTTATGTCAAGGTTTCTCACGGTTATATCAAGGAAATCTTATTGCCCCAGTTACGTCAGCGGAGCATGTTGGTGTTCGCACTCGCACTTATCTGTGCAAGATTTTGAGCTGTCGTTTATGTCAAGGTTTCTCACGGTTATGTCAAGGTTTCTCACGGTTATGTCAAGGAAATCTTATTGCCCCAGTTACGTCAGCGGAGCATGTTGGTGTTCGCACTCGCACTTATCTGTGCAAGATTTTGAGCTGTCGGTTATGTCAAGGTTTCTCACGGTTATGTCAAGGTTTCTCACGGTTATGTCAAGGAAATCTTATTGCCCCAGTTACGTCAGCGGAGCATGTTGGTGTTCGCACTCGCACTTATCTGTGCAAGATTTTGAGCTGTCGGTTATGTCAAGGTTTCTCACGGTTATGTCAAGGTTTCTCACGGCTATGTCAAGGAAATCTTATTGCCCCAGTTACGTCAGCGGAACATGTTGGTGTTCGCACTCGCACTTATCTGTGCAAGATTTTGAGCTGTCGGTTATGTCAAGGTTTCTCACGGTTATGTCAAGGTTTCTCACGGTTATGTCAAGGTTTCTCACGGTTATATCAAGGAAATCTTATTGCCCCAGTTACGTCAGCGGAGCATGTTGGTGTTCGCACTCGCACTTATCTGTGCAAGATTTTGAGCTGTCGTTTATGTCAAGGTTTCTCACGGTTATGTCAAGGTTTCTCACGGTTATGTCAAGGAAATCTTATTGCCCCAGTTACGTCAGCGGAGCATGTTGGTGTTCGCACTCGCACTTATCTGTGCAAGATTTTGAGCTGTCGGTTATGTCAAGGTTTCTCACGGTTATGTCAAGGTTTCTCACGGTTATGTCAAGGAAATCTTATTGCCCCAGTTACGTCAGCGGAGCATGTTGGTGTTCGCACTCGCACTTATCTGAGGAAGATTTTGAGCTGTCGGTTATGTCAAGGTTTCTCACGGTTATGTCAAGGTTTCTCACGGTTATGTCAAGGAAATCTTATTGCCCCAGTTACGTCAGCGGAGCATGTTGGTGTTCGCACTCGCACTTATCTGTGCAAGATTTTGAGCTGTCGGTTATGTCAAGGTTTCTCACGGTTATGTCAAGGAAATCTTATTGCCCCAGTTACGTCAGCGGAGCATGTTGGTGTTCGCACTCGCACTTATCTGTGCAAGATTTTGAGCTGTCGGTTATGTCAAGGTTTCTCACGGTTATGTCAAGGTTTCTCACGGCTATGTCAAGGAAATCTTAATGCCCCAGTTACGTCAGCGGAGCATGTTGGTGTTCGCACTCGCACTTATCTGTGCAAGATTTTGAGCTGTCGGTTATGTCAAGGTTTCTCACGGTTATGTCAAGGTTTCTCACGGCTATGTCAAGGAAATCTTATTGCCCCAGTTACGTCAGCGGAGCATGTTGGTGTTCGCACTCGCACTTATCTGTGCAAGATTTTGAGCTGTCGGTTATGTCAAGGTTTCTCACGGTTATGTCAAGGTTTCTCACGGTTATGTCAAGGTTTCTCACGGTTATATCAAGGAAATTTTATTGCCCCAGTTACGTCAGCGGAGCATGTTGGTGTTCGCACTCGCACTTATCTGTGCAAGATTTTGAGCTGTCGTTTATGTCAAGGTTTCTCACGGTTATGTCAAGGTTTCTCACGGTTATGTCAAGGAAATCTTATTGCCCCAGTTACGTCAGCGGAGCATGTTGGTGTTCGCACTCGCACTTATCTGTGCAAGATTTTGAGCTGTCGGTTATGTCAAGGTTTCTCACGGTTATGTCAAGGTTTCTCACGGTTATGTCAAGGAAATCTTATTGCCCCAGTTACGTCAGCGGAGCATGTTGGTGTTCGCACTCGCACTTATCTGTGCAAGATTTTGAGCTGTCGGTTATGTCAAGGTTTCTCACGGTTATGTCAAGGTTTCTCACGGTTATGTCAAGGAAATCTTATTGCCCCAGTTACGTCAGCGGAGCATGTTGGTGTTCGCACTCGCACTTATCTGAGGAAGATTGCGAGCTGTCGGTTATGTCAAGGTTTCTCACGGCTATGTCAAGGAAATCTTATTGCCCCAGTTACGTCAGCGGAGCATGTTGGTGTTCGCCCTCGCACTTATCTGAGGAAGATTTTGAGCTGTCGGTTATGTCAAGGTTTCTCACGGTTATGTCAAGGTTTCTCACGGCTATGTCAAGGAAATGTTATTGCCCCAGTTACGTCAGCGGAGCATGTTGGTGTTCGCACTCGCACTTATCTGAGGAAGATTTTGAGCTGTCGGTTATGTCAAGGTTTCTCACGGTTATGTCAAGGAAATCTTATTGTCCCAGTTACGTCAGCGGAGCATGTTGGTGTTCGCACTCGCACTTATCTGTGCAAGATTTTGAGCTGTCGGTTATGTCAAGGTTTCTCACGGTTATGTCAAGGAAATCTTATTGCCCCAGTTACGTCAGCGGAGCATGTTGGTGTTCGCACTCGCACTTATCTGTGCAAGATTTTGAGCTGTCGGTTATGTCAAGGTTTCTCACGGTTATGTCAAGGTTTCTCTCGGCTATGTCAAGGAAATCTTATTGCCCCAGTTACGTCAGCGGAGCATGTTGGTGTTCGCACTCGCACTTATCTGTGCAAGATTTTGAGCTGTCGGTTATGTCAAGGTTTCTCACGGTTATGTCAAGGTTTCTCACGGCTATGTCAAGGAAATCTTAATGCCCCAGTTACGTCAGCGGAGCATGTTGGTGTTCGCACTCGCACTTATCTGTGCAAGATTTTGAGCTGTCGGTTATGTCAAGGTTTCTCACGGTTATGTCAAGGTTTCTCACGGCTATGTCAAGGAAATCTTATTGCCCCAGTTACGTCAGCGGAGCATGTTGGTGTTCGCACTCGCACTTATCTGTGCAAGATTTTGAGCTGTCGGTTATGTCAAGGTTTCTCACGGTTATGTCAAGGAAATCTTATTGCCCCAGTTACGTCAGCGGAGCATGTTGGTGTTCGCACTCGCACTTATCTGTGCAAGATTTTGAGCTGTCGGTTATGTCAAGGTTTCTCACGGTTATGTCAAGGTTTCTCACGGCTATGTCAAGGAAATCTTATTGCCCCAGTTACGTCAGCGGAGCATGTTGGTGTTCGCACTCGCACTTATCTGTGCAAGATTTTGAGCTGTCGGTTATGTCAAGGTTTCTCACGGTTATGTCAAGGTTTCTCACGGCTATGTCAAGGAAATCTTATTGCCCCAGTTACGTCAGCGGAACATGTTGGTGTTCGCACTCGCACTTATCTGTGCAAGATTTTGAGCTGTCGGTTATGTCAAGGTTTCTCACGGTTATGTCAAGGTTTCTCACGGTTATGTCAAGGTTTCTCACGGTTATATCAAGGAAATCTTATTGCCCCAGTTACGTCAGCGGAGCATGTTGGTGTTCGCACTCGCACTTATCTGTGCAAGATTTTGAGCTGTCGTTTATGTCAAGGTTTCTCACGGTTATGTCAAGGTTTCTCACGGTTATGTCAAGGAAATCTTATTGCCCCAGTTACGTCAGCGGAGCATGTTGGTGTTCGCACTCGCACTTATCTGTGCAAGATTTTGAGCTGTCGGTTATGTCAAGGTTTCTCACGGTTATGTCAAGGTTTCTCACGGTTATGTCAAGGAAATCTTATTGCCCCAGTTACGTCAGCGGAGCATGTTGGTGTTCGCACTCGCACTTATCTGAGGAAGATTTTGAGCTGTCGGTTATGTCAAGGTTTCTCACGGTTATGTCAAGGTTTCTCACGGTTATGTCAAGGAAATCTTATTGCCCCAGTTACGTCAGCGGAGCATGTTGGTGTTCGCACTCGCACTTATCTGAGGAAGATTTTGAGCTGTCGGTTATGTCAAGGTTTCTCACGGTTATGTCAAGGTTTCTCACGGTTATGTCAAGGAAATCTTATTGCCCCAGTTACGTCAGCGGAGCATGTTGGTGTTCGCACTCGCACTTATCTGAGGAAGATTGCGAGCTGTCGGTTATGTCAAGGTTTCTCACGGTTATGTCAAGGTTTCTCACGGCTATGTCAAGGAAATCTTATTGCCCCAGTTACGTCAGCGGAGCATGTTGGTGTTCGCCCTCGCACTTATCTGAGGAAGATTTTGAGCTGTCGGTTATGTCAAGGTTTCTCACGGTTATGTCAAGGTTTCTCACGGCTATGTCAAGGAAATCTTATTGCCCCAGTTACGTCAGCGGAACATGTTGGTGTTCGCACTCGCACTTATCTGTGCAAGATTTTGAGCTGTCGGTTATGTCAAGGTTTCTCACGGTTATGTCAAGGTTTCTCACGGCTATGTCAAGGAAATCTTATTGCCCCAGTTACGTCAGCGGAACATGTTGGTGTTCGCACTCGCACTTATCTGTGCAAGATTTTGAGCTGTCGGTTATGTCAAGGTTTCTCACGGTTATGTCAAGGTTTCTCACGGTTATGTCAAGGTTTCTCACGGTTATATCAAGGAAATCTTATTGCCCCAGTTACGTCAGCGGAGCATGTTGGTGTTCGCACTCGCACTTATCTGTGCAAGATTTTGAGCTGTCGGTTATGTCAAGGTTTCTCACGGTTATGTCAAGGTTTGTCACGGCTATGTCAAGGAAATCTTATTGCCCCAGTTACGTCAGCGGAGCATGTTGGTGTTCGCACTCGCACTTATCTGTGCAAGATTTTGAGCTGTCGGTTATGTCAAGGTTTCTCACGGTTATGTCAAGGTTTCTCACGGTTATGTCAAGGTTTCTCACGGTTATATCAAGGAAATTTTATTGCCCCAGTTACGTCAGCGGAGCATGTTGGTGTTCGCACTCGCACTTATCTGTGCAAGATTTTGAGCTGTCGTTTATGTCAAGGTTTCTCACGGTTATGTCAAGGTTTCTCACGGTTATGTCAAGGAAATCTTATTGCCCCAGTTACGTCAGCGGAGCATGTTGGTGTTCGCACTCGCACTTATCTGTGCAAGATTTTGAGCTGTCGGTTATGTCAAGGTTTCTCACGGTTATGTCAAGGTTTCTCACGGTTATGTCAAGGAAATCTTATTGCCCCAGTTACGTCAGCGGAGCATGTTGGTGTTCGCACTCGCACTTATCTGTGCAAGATTTTGAGCTGTCGGTTATGTCAAGGTTTCTCACGGTTATGTCAAGGTTTCTCACGGTTATGTCAAGGAAATCTTATTGCCCCAGTTACGTCAGCGGAGCATGTTGGTGTTCGCACTCGCACTTATCTGAGGAAGATTTTGAGCTGTCGGTTATGTCAAGGTTTCTCACGGTTATGTCAAGGAAATCTTATTGTCCCAGTTACGTCAGCGGAGCATGTTGGTGTTCGCACTCGCACTTATCTGTGCAAGATTTTGAGCTGTCGGTTATGTCAAGGTTTCTCACGGTTATGTCAAGGAAATCTTATTGCCCCAGTTACGTCAGCGGAGCATGTTGGTGTTCGCACTCGCACTTATCTGTGCAAGATTTTGAGCTGTCGGTTATGTCAAGGTTTCTCACGGTTATGTCAAGGTTTCTCACGGTTATGTCAAGGTTTCTCACGGTTATATCAAGGAAATCTTATTGCCCCAGTTACGTCAGCGGAGCATGTTGGTGTTCGCACTCGCACTTATCTGTGCAAGATTTTGAGCTGTCGGTTATGTCAAGGTTTCTCACGGTTATGTCAAGGAAATCTTATTGCCCCAGTTACGTCAGCGGAGCATGTTGGTGTTCGCACTCGCACTTATCTGTGCAAGATTTTGAGCTGTCGGTTATGTCAAGGTTTCTCACGGTTATGTCAAGGTTTCTCACGGTTATGTCAAGGTTTCTCACGGTTATGTCAAGGAAATCTTATTGCCCCAGTTACGTCAGCGGAGCATGTTGGTGTTCGCACTCGCACTTATCTGTGCAAGATTTTGAGCTGTCGGTTATGTCAAGGTTTCTCACGGTTATGTCAAGGAAATCTTATTGCCCCATTTACGTCAGCGGAGCATGTTGGTGTTCGCACTCGCACTTATCTGAGGAAGATTTTGAGCTGTCGGTTATGTCAAGGTTTCTCACGGTTATGTCAAGGTTTCTCACGGTTATGTCAAGGTTTCTCACGGTTATATCAAGGAAATCTTATTGCCCCAGTTACGTCAGCGGAGCATGTTGGTGTTCGCACTCGCACTTATCTGTGCAAGATTTTGAGCTGTCGGTTATGTCAAGGTTTCTCACGGTTATGTCAAGGTTTCTCACGGCTAATGTCAAGGAAATCTTATTGCCCCAGTTACGTCAGCGGAGCATGTTGGTGTTCGCACTCGCACTTATCTGTGCAAGATTTTGAGCTGTCGGTTATGTCAAGGTTTCTCACGGTTATGTCAAGGTTTCTCACGGTTATGTCAAGGTTTCTCACGGTTATATCAAGGAAATCTTATTGCCCCAGTTACGTCAGCGGAGCATGTTGGTGTTCGCACTCGCACTTATCTGTGCAAGATTTTGAGCTGTCGTTTATGTCAAGGTTTCTCACGGTTATGTCAAGGTTTCTCACGGTTATGTCAAGGAAATCTTATTGCCCCAGTTACGTCAGCGGAGCATGTTGGTGTTCGCACTCGCACTTATCTGTGCAAGATTTTGAGCTGTCGGTTATGTCAAGGTTTCTCACGGTTATGTCAAGGTTTCTCACGGTTATGTCAAGGAAATCTTATTGCCCCAGTTACGTCAGCGGAGCATGTTGGTGTTCGCACTCGCACTTATCTGAGGAAGATTTTGAGCTGTCGGTTATGTCAAGGTTTCTCACGGTTATGTCAAGGAAATCTTATTGCCCCAGTTACGTCAACGGAGCATGTTGGTGTTCGCACTCGCACTTATCTGTGCAAGATTTTGAGCTGTCGGTTATGTCAAGGTTTCTCACGGTTATGTCAAGGTTTCTCACGGTTATGTCAAGGAAATCTTATTGCCCCAGTTACGTCAGCGGAGCATGTTGGTGTTCGCACTCGCACTTATCTGTGCAAGATTTTGAGCTGTCTGTTATGTCAAGGTTTCTCACGGTTATGTCAAGGAAATCTTATTGCCCCAGTTACGTCAGCGGAGCATGTTGGTGTTCGCACTCGCACTTATCTGAGGAAGATTTTGAGCTGTCGGTTATGTCAAGGTTTCTCACGGTTATGTCAAGGAAATCTTATTGCCCCAGTTACGTCAGCGGAGCATGTTGGTGTTCGCACTCGCACTTATCTGAGGAAGATTGCGAGCTGTCGGTTATGTCAAGGTTTCTCACGGTTATGTCAAGGTTTCTCACGGCTATGTCAAGGAAATCTTATTGCCCCAGTTACGTCAGCGGAGCATGTTGGTGTTCGCACTCGCACTTATCTGTGCAAGATTTTGAGCTGTCGGTTATGTCAAGGTTTCTCACGGTTATGTCAAGGTTTCTCACGGTTATGTCAAGGTTTCTCACGGTTATATCAAGGAAATTTTATTGCCCCAGTTACGTCAGCGGAGCATGTTGGTGTTCGCACTCGCACTTATCTGTGCAAGATTTTGAGCTGTCGTTTATGTCAAGGTTTCTCACGGTTATGTCAAGGTTTCTCACGGTTATGTCAAGGAAATCTTATTGCCCCAGTTACGTCAGCGGAGCATGTTGGTGTTCGCACTCGCACTTATCTGTGCAAGATTTTGAGCTGTCGGTTATGTCAAGGTTTCTCACGGTTATGTCAAGGTTTCTCACGGCTATGTCAAGGAAATCTTAATGCCCCAGTTACGTCAGCGGAGCATGTTGGTGTTCGCACTCGCACTTATCTGTGCAAGATTTTGAGCTGTCGGTTATGTCAAGGTTTCTCACGGTTATGTCAAGGTTTCTCACGGCTATGTCAAGGAAATCTTATTGCCCCAGTTACGTCAGCGGAACATGTTGGTGTTCGCACTCGCACTTATCTGTGCAAGATTTTGAGCTGTCGGTTATGTCAAGGTTTCTCACGGTTATGTCAAGGTTTCTCACGGTTATGTCAAGGTTTCTCACGGTTATATCAAGGAAATCTTATTGCCCCAGTTACGTCAGCGGAGCATGTTGGTGTTCGCACTCGCACTTATCTGTGCAAGATTTTGAGCTGTCGTTTATGTCAAGGTTTCTCACGGTTATGTCAAGGTTTCTCACGGTTATGTCAAGGAAATCTTATTGCCCCAGTTACGTCAGCGGAGCATGTTGGTGTTCGCACTCGCACTTATCTGTGCAAGATTTTGAGCTGTCGGTTATGTCAAGGTTTCTCACGGTTATGTCAAGGTTTCTCACGGTTATGTCAAGGAAATCTTATTGCCCCAGTTACGTCAGCGGAGCATGTTGGTGTTCGCACTCGCACTTATCTGTGCAAGATTTTGAGCTGTCGTTTATGTCAAGGTTTCTCACGGTTATGTCAAGGTTTCTCACGGTTATGTCAAGGAAATCTTATTGCCCCAGTTACGTCAGCGGAGCATGTTGGTGTTCGCACTCGCACTTATCTGTGCAAGATTTTGAGCTGTCGTTTATGTCAAGGTTTCTCACGGTTATGTCAAGGTTTCTCACGGTTATGTCAAGGAAATCTTATTGCCCCAGTTACGTCAGCGGAGCATGTTGGTGTTCGCACTCGCACTTATCTGTGCAAGATTTTGAGCTGTCGGTTATGTCAAGGTTTCTCACGGTTATGTCAAGGTTTCTCACGGTTATGTCAAGGAAATCTTATTGCCCCAGTTACGTCAGCGGAGCATGTTGGTGTTCGCACTCGCACTTATCTGAGGAAGATTTTGAGCTGTCGGTTATGTCAAGGTTTCTCACGGTTATGTCAAGGTTTCTCACGGTTATGTCAAGGAAATCTTATTGCCCCAGTTACGTCAGCGGAGCATGTTGGTGTTCGCACTCGCACTTATCTGAGGAAGATTTTGAGCTGTCGGTTATGTCAAGGTTTCTCACGGTTATGTCAAGGTTTCTCACGGTTATGTCAAGGAAATCTTATTGCCCCAGTTACGTCAGCGGAGCATGTTGGTGTTCGCACTCGCACTTATCTGAGGAAGATTGCGAGCTGTCGGTTATGTCAAGGTTTCTCACGGTTATGTCAAGGTTTCTCACGGCTATGTCAAGGAAATCTTATTGCCCCAGTTACGTCAGCGGAGCATGTTGGTGTTCGCCCTCGCACTTATCTGAGGAAGATTTTGAGCTGTCGGTTATGTCAAGGTTTCTCACGGTTATGTCAAGGTTTCTCACGGCTATGTCAAGGAAATGTTATTGCCCCAGTTACGTCAGCGGAGCATGTTGGTGTTCGCACTCGCACTTATCTGAGGAAGATTTTGAGCTGTCGGTTATGTCAAGGTTTCTCACGGTTATGTCAAGGAAATCTTATTGTCCCAGTTACGTCAGCGGAGCATGTTGGTGTTCGCACTCGCACTTATCTGTGCAAGATTTTGAGCTGTCGGTTATGTCAAGGTTTCTCACGGTTATGTCAAGGTTTCTCACGGCTATGTCAAGGAAATCTTATTGCCCCAGTTACGTCAGCGGAACATGTTGGTGTTCGCACTCGCACTTATCTGTGCAAGATTTTGAGCTGTCGGTTATGTCAAGGTTTCTCACGGTTATGTCAAGGTTTCTCACGGTTATGTCAAGGTTTCTCACGGTTATATCATGGAAATCTTATTGCCCCAGTTACGTCAGCGGAGCATGTTGGTGTTCGCACTCGCACTTATCTGTGCAAGATTTTGAGCTGTCGTTTATGTCAAGGTTTCTCACGGTTATGTCAAGGTTTCTCACGGTTATGTCAAGGAAATCTTATTGCCCCAGTTACGTCAGCGGAGCATGTTGGTGTTCGCACTCGCACTTATCTGTGCAAGATTTTGAGCTGTCGGTTATGTCAAGGTTTCTCACGGTTATGTCAAGGTTTCTCACGGCTATGTCAAGGAAATCTTAATGCCCCAGTTACGTCAGCGGAGCATGTTGGTGTTCGCACTCGCACTTATCTGTGCAAGATTTTGAGCTGTCGGTTATGTCAAGGTTTCTCACGGTTATGTCAAGGTTTCTCACGGCTATGTCAAGGAAATCTTATTGCCCCAGTTACGTCAGCGGAGCATGTTGGTGTTCGCACTCGCACTTATCTGTGCAAGATTTTGAGCTGTCGGTTATGTCAAGGTTTCTCACGGTTATGTCAAGGTTTCTCACGGTTATGTCAAGGTTTCTCACGGTTATATCAAGGAAATTTTATTGCCCCAGTTACGTCAGCGGAGCATGTTGGTGTTCGCACTCGCACTTATCTGTGCAAGATTTTGAGCTGTCGTTTATGTCAAGGTTTCTCACGGTTATGTCAAGGTTTCTCACGGTTATGTCAAGGAAATCTTATTGCCCCAGTTACGTCAGCGGAGCATGTTGGTGTTCGCACTCGCACTTATCTGTGCAAGATTTTGAGCTGTCGGTTATGTCAAGGTTTCTCACGGTTATGTCAAGGTTTCTCACGGTTATGTCAAGGAAATCTTATTGCCCCAGTTACGTCAGCGGAGCATGTTGGTGTTCGCACTCGCACTTATCTGTGCAAGATTTTGAGCTGTCGGTTATGTCAAGGTTTCTCACGGTTATGTCAAGGTTTCTCACGGTTATGTCAAGGAAATCTTATTGCCCCAGTTACGTCAGCGGAGCATGTTGGTGTTCGCACTCGCACTTATCTGAGGAAGATTTTGAGCTGTCGGTTATGTCAAGGTTTCTCACGGTTATGTCAAGGAAATCTTATTGTCCCAGTTACGTCAGCGGAGCATGTTGGTGTTCGCACTCGCACTTATCTGTGCAAGATTTTGAGCTGTCGGTTATGTCAAGGTTTCTCACGGTTATGTCAAGGAAATCTTATTGCCCCAGTTACGTCAGCGGAGCATGTTGGTGTTCGCACTCGCACTTATCTGTGCAAGATTTTGAGCTGTCGGTTATGTCAAGGTTTCTCACGGTTATGTCAAGGTTTCTCACGGTTATGTCAAGGTTTCTCACGGTTATATCAAGGAAATCTTATTGCCCCAGTTACGTCAGCGGAGCATGTTGGTGTTCGCACTCGCACTTATCTGTGCAAGATTTTGAGCTGTCGGTTATGTCAAGGTTTCTCACGGTTATGTCAAGGTAATCTTATTGCCCCAGTTACGTCAGCGGAGCATGTTGGTGTTCGCACTCGCACTTATCTGTGCAAGATTTTGAGCTGTCGGTTATGTCAAGGTTTCTCACGGTTATGTCAAGGTTTCTCACGGCTATGTCAAGGAAATCTTATTGCCCCAGTTACGTCAGCGGAGCATGTTGGTGTTCGCACTCGCACTTATCTGTGCAAGATTTTGAGCTGTCGGTTATGTCAAGGTTTCTCACGGTTATTTCAAGGTTTCTCACGGTTATGTCAAGGTTTCTCACGGTTATATCAAGGAAATCTTATTGCCCCAGTTACGTCAGCGGAGCATGTTGGTGTTCGCACTCGCACTTATCTGTGCAAGATTTTGAGCTGTCGGTTATGTCAAGGTTTCTCACGGTTATGTCAAGGTTTCTCACGGCTATGTCAAGGAAATCTTATTGCCCCAGTTACGTCAGCGGAGCATGTTGGTGTTCGCACTCGCACTTATCTGTGCAAGATTTTGAGCTGTCGGTTATGTCAAGGTTTCTCACGGTTATGTCAAGGTTTCTCACGGTTATGTCAAGGTTTCTCACGGTTATGTCAAGGAAATCTTATTGCCCCAGTTACGTCAGCGGAGCATGTTGGTGTTCGCACTCGCACTTATCTGTGCAAGATTTTGAGCTGTCGGTTATGTCAAGGTTTCTCACGGTTATGTCAAGGAAATCTTATTGCCCCATTTACGTCAGCGGAGCATGTTGGTGTTCGCACTCGCACTTATCTGAGGAAGATTTTGAGCTGTCGGTTATGTCAAGGTTTCTCACGGTTATGTCAAGGTTTCTCACGGTTATGTCAAGGTTTCTCACGGTTATATCAAGGAAATCTTATTGCCCCAGTTACGTCAGCGGAGCATGTTGGTGTTCGCACTCGCACTTATCTGTGCAAGATTTTGAGCTGTCGGTTATGTCAAGGTTTCTCACGGTTATGTCAAGGTTTCTCACGGCTAATGTCAAGGAAATCTTATTGCCCCAGTTACGTCAGCGGAGCATGTTGGTGTTCGCACTCGCACTTATCTGTGCAAGATTTTGAGCTGTCGGTTATGTCAAGGTTTCTCACGGTTATGTCAAGGTTTCTCACGGTTATGTCAAGGTTTCTCACGGTTATATCAAGGAAATCTTATTGCCCCAGTTACGTCAGCGGAGCATGTTGGTGTTCGCACTCGCACTTATCTGTGCAAGATTTTGAGCTGTCGTTTATGTCAAGGTTTCTCACGGTTATGTCAAGGTTTCTCACGGTTATGTCAAGGAAATCTTATTGCCCCAGTTACGTCAGCGGAGCATGTTGGTGTTCGCACTCGCACTTATCTGTGCAAGATTTTGAGCTGTCGGTTATGTCAAGGTTTCTCACGGTTATGTCAAGGTTTCTCACGGTTATGTCAAGGAAATCTTATTGCCCCAGTTACGTCAGCGGAGCATGTTGGTGTTCGCACTCGCACTTATCTGAGGAAGATTTTGAGCTGTCGGTTATGTCAAGGTTTCTCACGGTTATGTCAAGGAAATTTTATTGCCCCAGTTACGTCAGCGGAGCATGTTGGTGTTCGCACTCGCACTTATCTGTGCAAGATTTTGAGCTGTCGTTTATGTCAAGGTTTCTCACGGTTATGTCAAGGTTTCTCACGGTTATGTCAAGGAAATCTTATTGCCCCAGTTACGTCAGCGGAGCATGTTGGTGTTCGCACTCGCACTTATCTGTGCAAGATTTTGAGCTGTCGGTTATGTCAAGGTTTCTCACGGTTATGTCAAGGTTTCTCACGGTTATGTCAAGGTTTCTCACGGCTATGTCAAGGAAATGTTATTGCCCCAGTTACGTCAGCGGAGCATGTTGGTGTTCGCACTCGCACTTATCTGAGGAAGATTTTGAGCTGTCGGTTATGTCAAGGTTTCTCACGGTTATGTCAAGGAAATCTTATTGTCCCAGTTACGTCAGCGGAGCATGTTGGTGTTCGCACTCGCACTTATCTGTGCAAGATTTTGAGCTGTCGGTTACGTCAAGGTTTCTCACGGTTATGTCAAGGAAATCTTATTGCCCCAGTTACGTCAGCGGAGCATGTTGGTGTTCGCACTCGCACTTATCTGTGCAAGATTTTGAGCTGTCGGTTATGTCAAGGTTTCTCACGGTTATGTCAAGGTTTCTCACGGCTATGTCAAGGAAATCTTAATGCCCCAGTTACGTCAGCGGAGCATGTTGGTGTTCGCACTCGCACTTATCTGTGCAAGATTTTGAGCTGTCGGTTATGTCAAGGTTTCTCACGGTTATGTCAAGGTTTCTCACGGCTATGTCAAGGAAATCTTATTGCCCCAGTTACGTCAGCGGAACATGTTGGTGTTCGCACTCGCACTTATCTGTGCAAGATTTTGAGCTGTCGGTTATGTCAAGGTTTCTCACGGTTATGTCAAGGTTTCTCACGGTTATGTCAAGGTTTCTCACGGTTATATCAAGGAAATCTTATTGCCCCAGTTACGTCAGCGGAGCATGTTGGTGTTCGCACTCGCACTTATCTGTGCAAGATTTTGAGCTGTCGTTTATGTCAAGGTTTCTCACGGTTATGTCAAGGTTTCTCACGGTTATGTCAAGGAAATCTTATTGCCCCAGTTACGTCAGCGGAGCATGTTGGTGTTCGCACTCGCACTTATCTGTGCAAGATTTTGAGCTGTCGGTTATGTCAAGGTTTCTCACGGTTATGTCAAGGTTTCTCACGGTTATGTCAAGGAAATCTTATTGCCCCAGTTACGTCAGCGGAGCATGTTGGTGTTCGCACTCGCACTTATCTGAGGAAGATTTTGAGCTGTCGGTTATGTCAAGGTTTCTCACGGTTATGTCAAGGTTTCTCACGGTTATGTCAAGGAAATCTTATTGCCCCAGTTACGTCAGCGGAGCATGTTGGTGTTCGCACTCGCACTTATCTGAGGAAGATTTTGAGCTGTCGGTTATGTCAAGGTTTCTCACGGTTATGTCAAGGAAATCTTATTGTCCCAGTTACGTCAGCGGAGCATGTTGGTGTTCGCACTCGCACTTATCTGTGCAAGATTTTGAGCTGTCGGTTATGTCAAGGTTTCTCACGGTTATGTCAAGGAAATCTTATTGCCCCAGTTACGTCAGCGGAGCATGTTGGTGTTCGCACTCGCACTTATCTGTGCAAGATTTTGAGCTGTCGGTTATGTCAAGGTTTCTCACGGTTATGTCAAGGTTTCTCACGGCTATGTCAAGGAAATCTTATTGCCCCAGTTACGTCAGCGGAGCATGTTGGTGTTCGCACTCGCACTTATCTGTGCAAGATTTTGAGCTGTCGGTTATGTCAAGGTTTCTCACGGTTATGTCAAGGTTTCTCACGGTTATGTCAAGGTTTCTCACGGTTATATCAAGGAAATCTTATTGCCCCAGTTACGTCAGCGGAGCATGTTGGTGTTCGCACTCGCACTTATCTGTGCAAGATTTTGAGCTGTCGTTTATGTCAAGGTTTCTCACGGTTATGTCAAGGTTTCTCACGGTTATGTCAAGGAAATCTTATTGCCCCAGTTACGTCAGCGGAGCATGTTGGTGTTCGCACTCGCACTTATCTGTGCAAGATTTTGAGCTGTCGTTTATGTCAAGGTTTCTCACGGTTATGTCAAGGTTTCTCACGGTTATGTCAAGGAAATCTTATTGCCCCAGTTACGTCAGCGGAGCATGTTGGTGTTCGCACTCGCACTTATCTGTGCAAGATTTTGAGCTGTCGGTTATGTCAAGGTTTCTCACGGTTATGTCAAGGAAATCTTATTGCCCCAGTTACGTCAGCGGAGCATGTTGGTGTTCGCACTCGCACTTATCTGTGCAAGATTTTGAGCTGTCGGTTATGTCAAGGTTTCTCACGGTTATGTCAAGGTTTCTCACGGCTATGTCAAGGAAATCTTATTGCCCCAGTTACGTCAGCGGAGCATGTTGGTGTTCGCACTCGCACTTATCTGTGCAAGATTTTGAGCTGTCGGTTATGTCAAGGTTTCTCACGGTTATGTCAAGGTTTCTCACGGTTATGTCAAGGTTTCTCACGGTTATATCAAGGAAATCTTATTGCCCCAGTTACGTCAGCGGAGCATGTTGGTGTTCGCACTCGCACTTATCTGTGCAAGATTTTGAGCTGTCGGTTATGTCAAGGTTTCTCACGGTTATGTCAAGGTTTCTCACGGCTATGTCAAGGAAATCTTATTGCCCCAGTTACGTCAGCGGAGCATGTTGGTGTTCGCACTCGCACTTATCTGTGCAAGATTTTGAGCTGTCGGTTATGTCAAGGTTTCTCACGGTTATGTCAAGGTTTCTCACGGTTATGTCAAGGTTTCTCACGGTTATATCAAGGAAATCTTATTGCCCCAGTTACGTCAGCGGAGCATGTTGGTGTTCGCACTCGCACTTATCTGTGCAAGATTTTGAGCTGTCGTTTATGTCAAGGTTTCTCACGGTTATGTCAAGGTTTCTCACGGTTATGTCAAGGAAATCTTATTGCCCCAGTTACGTCAGCGGAGCATGTTGGTGTTCGCACTCGCACTTATCTGTGCAAGATTTTGAGCTGTCGTTTATGTCAAGGTTTCTCACGGTTATGTCAAGGTTTCTCACGGTTATGTCAAGGAAATCTTATTGCCCCAGTTACGTCAGCGGAGCATGTTGGTGTTCGCACTCGCACTTATCTGTGCAAGATTTTGAGCTGTCGGTTATGTCAAGGTTTCTCACGGTTATGTCAAGGAAATCTTATTGCCCCAGTTACGTCAGCGGAGCATGTTGGTGTTCGCACTCGCACTTATCTGTGCAAGATTTTGAGCTGTCGGTTATGTCAAGGTTTCTCACGGTTATGTCAAGGTTTCTCACGGTTATGTCAAGGTTTCTCACGGTTATATCAAGGAAATCTTATTGCCCCAGTTACGTCAGCGGAGCATGTTGGTGTTCGCACTCGCACTTATCTGTGCAAGATTTTGAGCTGTCGTTTATGTCAAGGTTTCTCACGGTTATGTCAAGGTTTCTCACGGTTATGTCAAGGAAATCTTATTGCCCCAGTTACGTCAGCGGAGCATGTTGGTGTTCGCACTCGCACTTATCTGTGCAAGATTTTGAGCTGTCGGTTATGTCAAGGTTTCTCACGGTTATGTCAAGGTTTCTCACGGTTATGTCAAGGAAATCTTATTGCCCCAGTTACGTCAGCGGAGCATGTTGGTGTTCGCACTCGCACTTATCTGAGGAAGATTGCGAGCTGTCGGTTATGTCAAGGTTTCTCACGGTTATGTCAAGGTTTCTCACGGCTATGTCAAGGAAATCTTATTGCCCCAGTTACGTCAGCGGAGCATGTTGGTGTTCGCACTCGCACTTATCTGTGCAAGATTTTGAGCTGTCGGTTATGTCAAGGTTTCTCACGGTTATGTCAAGGTTTCTCACGGTTATGTCAAGGAAATCTTATTGCCCCAGTTACGTCAGCGGAGCATGTTGGTGTTCGCACTCGCACTTATCTGAGGAAGATTTTGAGCTGTCGGTTATGTCAAGGTTTCTCACGGTTATGTCAAGGTTTCTCACGGTTATGTCAAGGAAATCTTATTGCCCCAGTTACGTCAGCGGAGCATGTTGGTGTTCGCACTCGCACTTATCTGAGGAAGATTGCGAGCTGTCGGTTATGTCAAGGTTTCTCACGGTTATGTCAAGGTTTCTCACGGCTATGTCAAGGAAATCTTATTGCCCCAGTTACGTCAGCGGAGCATGTTGGTGTTCGCACTCGCACTTATCTGAGGAAGATTTTGAGCTGTCGGTTATGTCAAGGTTTCTCACGGTTATGTCAAGGAAATCTTATTGTCCCAGTTACGTCAGCGGAGCATGTTGGTGTTCGCACTCGCACTTATCTGTGCAAGATTTTGAGCTGTCGGTTACGTCAAGGTTTCTCACGGTTATGTCAAGGAAATCTTATTGCCCCAGATACGTCAGCGGAGCATGTTGGTGTTCGCACTCGCACTTATCTGTGCAAGATTTTGAGCTGTCGGTTATGTCAAGGTTTCTCACGGTTATGTCAAGGTTTCTCACGGTTATGTCAAGGTTTCTCACGGTTATATCAAGGAAATCTTATTGCCCCAGTTACGTCAGCGGAGCATGTTGGTGTTCGCACTCGCACTTATCTGTGCAAGATTTTGAGCTGTCGTTTATGTCAAGGTTTCTCACGGTTATGTCAAGGTTTCTCACGGTTATGTCAAGGAAATCTTATTGCCCCAGTTACGTCAGCGGAGCATGTTGGTGTTCGCACTCGCACTTATCTGTGCAAGATTTTGAGCTGTCGGTTATGTCAAGGTTTCTCACGGTTATGTCAAGGTTTCTCACGGTTATGTCAAGGAAATCTTATTGCCCCAGTTACGTCAGCGGAGCATGTTGGTGTTCGCACTCGCACTTATCTGAGGAAGATTTTGAGCTGTCGGTTATGTCAAGGTTTCTCACGGTTATGTCAAGGAAATCTTATTGCCCCAGTTACGTCAACGGAGCATGTTGGTGTTCGCACTCGCACTTATCTGTGCAAGATTTTGAGCTGTCGGTTATGTCAAGGTTTCTCACGGTTATGTCAAGGTTTCTCACGGTTATGTCAAGGAAATCTTATTGCCCCAGTTACGTCAGCGGAGCATGTTGGTGTTCGCACTCGCACTTATCTGTGCAAGATTTTGAGCTGTCTGTTATGTCAAGGTTTCTCACGGTTATGTCAAGGAAATCTTATTGCCCCAGTTACGTCAGCGGAGCATGTTGGTGTTCGCACTCGCACTTATCTGAGGAAGATTTTGAGCTGTCGGTTATGTCAAGGTTTCTCACGGTTATGTCAAGGAAATCTTATTGCCCCAGTTACGTCAGCGGAGCATGTTGGTGTTCGCACTCGCACTTATCTGAGGAAGATTGCGAGCTGTCGGTTATGTCAAGGTTTCTCACGGTTATGTCAAGGTTTCTCACGGCTATGTCAAGGAAATCTTATTGCCCCAGTTACGTCAGCGGAGCATGTTGGTGTTCGCACTCGCACTTATCTGTGCAAGATTTTGAGCTGTCGGTTATGTCAAGGTTTCTCACGGTTATGTCAAGGTTTCTCACGGTTATGTCAAGGAAATCTTATTGCCCCAGTTACGTCAGCGGAGCATGTTGGTGTTCGCACTCGCACTTATCTGAGGAAGATTTTGAGCTGTCGGTTATGTCAAGGTTTCTCACGGTTATGTCAAGGTTTCTCACGGTTATGTCAAGGAAATCTTATTGCCCCAGTTACGTCAGCGGAGCATGTTGGTGTTCGCACTCGCACTTATCTGAGGAAGATTGCGAGCTGTCGGTTATGTCAAGGTTTCTCACGGTTATGTCAAGGTTTCTCACGGCTATGTCAAGGAAATCTTATTGCCCCAGTTACGTCAGCGGAGCATGTTGGTGTTCGCCCTCGCACTTATCTGAGGAAGATTTTGAGCTGTCGGTTATGTCAAGGTTTCTCACGGTTATGTCAAGGTTTCTCACGGCTATGTCAAGGAAATGTTATTGCCCCAGTTACGTCAGCGGAGCATGTTGGTGTTCGCACTCGCACTTATCTGAGGAAGATTTTGAGCTGTCGGTTATGTCAAGGTTTCTCACGGTTATGTCAAGGAAATCTTATTGTCCCAGTTACGTCAGCGGAGCATGTTGGTGTTCGCACTCGCACTTATCTGTGCAAGATTTTGAGCTGTCGGTTACGTCAAGGTTTCTCACGGTTATGTCAAGGAAATCTTATTGCCCCAGTTACGTCAGCGGAGCATGTTGGTGTTCGCACTCGCACTTATCTGAGGAAGATTTTGAGCTGTCGGTTATGTCAAGGTTTCTCACGGTTATGTCAAGGAAATCTTATTGTCCCAGTTACGTCAGCGGAGCATGTTGGTGTTCGCACTCGCACTTATCTGTGCAAGATTTTGAGCTGTCGGTTATGTCAAGGTTTCTCACGGTTATGTCAAGGAAATCTTATTGCCCCAGTTACGTCAGCGGAGCATGTTGGTGTTCGCACTCGCACTTATCTGTGCAAGATTTTGAGCTGTCGGTTATGTCAAGGTTTCTCACGGTTATGTCAAGGTTTCTCACGGCTATGTCAAGGAAATCTTATTGCCCCAGTTACGTCAGCGGAGCATGTTGGTGTTCGCACTCGCACTTATCTGTGCAAGATTTTGAGCTGTCGGTTATGTCAAGGTTTCTCACGGTTATGTCAAGGTTTCTCACGGCTATGTCAAGGAAATCTTATTGCCCCAGTTACGTCAGCGGAGCATGTTGGTGTTCGCACTCGCACTTATCTGTGCAAGATTTTGAGCTGTCGGTTATGTCAAGGTTTCTCACGGTTATGTCAAGGTTTCTCACGGTTATGTCAAGGTTTCTCACGGTTATATCAAGGAAATCTTATTGCCCCAGTTACGTCAGCGGAGCATGTTGGTGTTCGCACTCGCACTTATCTGTGCAAGATTTTGAGCTGTCGGTTATGTCAAGGTTTCTCACGGTTATGTCAAGGTTTCTCACGGCTATGTCAAGGAAATCTTATTGCCCCAGTTACGTCAGCGGAGCATGTTGGTGTTCGCACTCGCACTTATCTGTGCAAGATTTTGAGCTGTCGGTTATGTCAAGGTTTCTCACGGTTATGTCAAGGTTTCTCACGGTTATGTCAAGGTTTCTCACGGTTATATCAAGGAAATCTTATTGCCCCAGTTACGTCAGCGGAGCATGTTGGTGTTCGCACTCGCACTTATCTGTGCAAGATTTTGAGCTGTCGGTTATGTCAAGGTTTCTCACGGTTATGTCAAGGTTTCTCACGGCTATGTCAAGGAAATCTTATTGCCCCAGTTACGTCAGCGGAGCATGTTGGTGTTCGCACTCGCACTTATCTGTGCAAGATTTTGAGCTGTCGGTTATGTCAAGGTTTCTCACGGTTATGTCAAGGTTTCTCACGGTTATGTCAAGGTTTCTCACGGTTATATCAAGGAAATCTTATTGCCCCAGTTACGTCAGCGGAGCATGTTGGTGTTCGCACTCGCACTTATCTGTGCAAGATTTTGAGCTGTCGTTTATGTCAAGGTTTCTCACGGTTATGTCAAGGTTTCTCACGGTTATGTCAAGGAAATCTTATTGCCCCAGTTACGTCAGCGGAGCATGTTGGTGTTCGCACTCGCACTTATCTGTGCAAGATTTTGAGCTGTCGGTTATGTCAAGGTTTCTCACGGTTATGTCAAGGTTTCTCACGGTTATGTCAAGGAAATCTTATTGCCCCAGTTACGTCAGCGGAGCATGTTGGTGTTCGCACTCGCACTTATCTGAGGAAGATTTTGAGCTGTCGGTTATGTCAAGGTTTCTCACGGTTATGTCAAGGTTTCTCACGGTTATGTCAAGGAAATCTTATTGCCCCAGTTACGTCAGCGGAGCATGTTGGTGTTCGCACTCGCACTTATCTGAGGAAGATTGCGAGCTGTCGGTTATGTCAAGGTTTCTCACGGTTATGTCAAGGTTTCTCACGGCTATGTCAAGGAAATCTTATTGCCCCAGTTACGTCAGCGGAGCATGTTGGTGTTCGCCCTCGCACTTATCTGAGGAAGATTTTGAGCTGTCGGTTATGTCAAGGTTTCTCACGGTTATGTCAAGGTTTCTCACGGCTATGTCAAGGAAATGTTATTGCCCCAGTTACGTCAGCGGAGCATGTTGGTGTTCGCACTCGCACTTATCTGAGGAAGATTTTGAGCTGTCGGTTATGTCAAGGTTTCTCACGGTTATGTCAAGGAAATCTTATTGTCCCAGTTACGTCAGCGGAGCATGTTGGTGTTCGCACTCGCACTTATCTGTGCAAGATTTTGAGCTGTCGGTTACGTCAAGGTTTCTCACGGTTATGTCAAGGAAATCTTATTGCCCCAGTTACGTCAGCGGAGCATGTTGGTGTTCGCACTCGCACTTATCTGAGGAAGATTTTGAGCTGTCGGTTATGTCAAGGTTTCTCACGGTTATGTCAAGGAAATCTTATTGTCCCAGTTACGTCAGCGGAGCATGTTGGTGTTCGCACTCGCACTTATCTGTGCAAGATTTTGAGCTGTCGGTTATGTCAAGGTTTCTCACGGTTATGTCAAGGAAATCTTATTGCCCCAGTTACGTCAGCGGAGCATGTTGGTGTTCGCACTCGCACTTATCTGTGCAAGATTTTGAGCTGTCGGTTATGTCAAGGTTTCTCACGGTTATGTCAAGGTTTCTCACGGCTATGTCAAGGAAATCTTATTGCCCCAGTTACGTCAGCGGAGCATGTTGGTGTTCGCACTCGCACTTATCTGTGCAAGATTTTGAGCTGTCGGTTATGTCAAGGTTTCTCACGGTTATGTCAAGGTTTCTCACGGTTATGTCAAGGTTTCTCACGGTTATATCAAGGAAATCTTATTGCCCCAGTTACGTCAGCGGAGCATGTTGGTGTTCGCACTCGCACTTATCTGTGCAAGATTTTGAGCTGTCGGTTATGTCAAGGTTTCTCACGGTTATGTCAAGGTTTCTCACGGCTATGTCAAGGAAATCTTATTGCCCCAGTTACGTCAGCGGAGCATGTTGGTGTTCGCACTCGCACTTATCTGTGCAAGATTTTGAGCTGTCGGTTATGTCAAGGTTTCTCACGGTTATGTCAAGGTTTCTCACGGTTATGTCAAGGTTTCTCACGGTTATATCAAGGAAATCTTATTGCCCCAGTTACGTCAGCGGAGCATGTTGGTGTTCGCACTCGCACTTATCTGTGCAAGATTTTGAGCTGTCGGTTATGTCAAGGTTTCTCACGGTTATGTCAAGGTTTCTCACGGTTATGTCAAGGTTTCTCACGGTTATATCAAGGAAATCTTATTGCCCCAGTTACGTCAGCGGAGCATGTTGGTGTTCGCACTCGCACTTATCTGTGCAAGATTTTGAGCTGTCGTTTATGTCAAGGTTTCTCACGGTTATGTCAAGGTTTCTCACGGTTATGTCAAGGAAATCTTATTGCCCCAGTTACGTCAGCGGAGCATGTTGGTGTTCGCACTCGCACTTATCTGTGCAAGATTTTGAGCTGTCGGTTATGTCAAGGTTTCTCACGGTTATGTCAAGGTTTCTCACGGTTATGTCAAGGAAATCTTATTGCCCCAGTTACGTCAGCGGAGCATGTTGGTGTTCGCACTCGCACTTATCTGAGGAAGATTTTGAGCTGTCGGTTATGTCAAGGTTTCTCACGGTTATGTCAAGGTTTCTCACGGTTATGTCAAGGTTTCTCACGGTTATATCAAGGAAATCTTATTGCCCCAGTTACGTCAGCGGAGCATGTTGGTGTTCGCACTCGCACTTATCTGTGCAAGATTTTGAGCTGTCGGTTATGTCAAGGTTTCTCACGGTTATGTCAAGGTTTCTCACGGCTATGTCAAGGAAATCTTATTGCCCCAGTTACGTCAGCGGAGCATGTTGGTGTTCGCACTCGCACTTATCTGTGCAAGATTTTGAGCTGTCGGTTATGTCAAGGTTTCTCACGGTTATGTCAAGGTTTCTCACGGTTATGTCAAGGTTTCTCACGGTTATATCAAGGAAATCTTATTGCCCCAGTTACGTCAGCGGAGCATGTTGGTGTTCGCACTCGCACTTATCTGTGCAAGATTTTGAGCTGTCGTTTATGTCAAGGTTTCTCACGGTTATGTCAAGGTTTCTCACGGTTATGTCAAGGAAATCTTATTGCCCCAGTTACGTCAGCGGAGCATGTTGGTGTCCGCACTCGCACTTATCTGTGCAAGATTTTGAGCTGTCGGTTATGTCAAGGTTTCTCACGGTTATGTCAAGGTTTCTCACGGTTATGTCAAGGAAATCTTATTGCCCCAGTTACGTCAGCGGAGCATGTTGGTGTTCGCACTCGCACTTATCTGAGGAAGATTTTGAGCTGTCGGTTATGTCAAGGTTTCTCACGGTTATGTCAAGGAAATCTTATTGCCCCAGTTACGTCAACGGAGCATGTTGGTGTTCGCACTCGCACTTATCTGTGCAAGATTTTGAGCTGTCGGTTATGTCAAGGTTTCTCACGGTTATGTCAAGGTTTCTCACGGTTATGTCAAGGAAATCTTATTGCCCCAGTTACGTCAGCGGAGCATGTTGGTGTTCGCACTCGCACTTATCTGTGCAAGATTTTGAGCTGTCTGTTATGTCAAGGTTTCTCACGGTTATGTCAAGGAAATCTTATTGCCCCAGTTACGTCAGCGGAGCATGTTGGTGTTCGCACTCGCACTTATCTGAGGAAGATTTTGAGCTGTCGGTTATGTCAAGGTTTCTCACGGTTATGTCAAGGAAATCTTATTGCCCCAGTTACGTCAGCGGAGCATGTTGGTGTTCGCACTCGCACTTATCTGAGGAAGATTGCGAGCTGTCGGTTATGTCAAGGTTTCTCACGGTTATGTCAAGGTTTCTCACGGCTATGTCAAGGAAATCTTATTGCCCCAGTTACGTCAGCGGAGCATGTTGGTGTTCGCACTCGCACTTATCTGTGCAAGATTTTGAGCTGTCGGTTATGTCAAGGTTTCTCACGGTTATGTCAAGGTTTCTCACGGTTATGTCAAGGAAATCTTATTGCCCCAGTTACGTCAGCGGAGCATGTTGGTGTTCGCACTCGCACTTATCTGAGGAAGATTTTGAGCTGTCGGTTATGTCAAGGTTTCTCACGGTTATGTCAAGGTTTCTCACGGTTATGTCAAGGAAATCTTATTGCCCCAGTTACGTCAGCGGAGCATGTTGGTGTTCGCACTCGCACTTATCTGAGGAAGATTGCGAGCTGTCGGTTATGTCAAGGTTTCTCACGGTTATGTCAAGGTTTCTCACGGCTATGTCAAGGAAATCTTATTGCCCCAGTTACGTCAGCGGAGCATGTTGGTGTTCGCCCTCGCACTTATCTGAGGAAGATTTTGAGCTGTCGGTTATGTCAAGGTTTCTCACGGTTATGTCAAGGTTTCTCACGGCTATGTCAAGGAAATGTTATTGCCCCAGTTACGTCAGCGGAGCATGTTGGTGTTCGCACTCGCACTTATCTGAGGAAGATTTTGAGCTGTCGGTTATGTCAAGGTTTCTCACGGTTATGTCAAGGAAATCTTATTGTCCCAGTTACGTCAGCGGAGCATGTTGGTGTTCGCACTCGCACTTATCTGTGCAAGATTTTGAGCTGTCGGTTACGTCAAGGTTTCTCACGGTTATGTCAAGGAAATCTTATTGCCCCAGTTACGTCAGCGGAGCATGTTGGTGTTCGCACTCGCACTTATCTGAGGAAGATTTTGAGCTGTCGGTTATGTCAAGGTTTCTCACGGTTATGTCAAGGAAATCTTATTGTCCCAGTTACGTCAGCGGAGCATGTTGGTGTTCGCACTCGCACTTATCTGTGCAAGATTTTGAGCTGTCGGTTATGTCAAGGTTTCTCACGGTTATGTCAAGGAAATCTTATTGCCCCAGTTACGTCAGCGGAGCATGTTGGTGTTCGCACTCGCACTTATCTGTGCAAGATTTTGAGCTGTCGGTTATGTCAAGGTTTCTCACGGTTATGTCAAGGTTTCTCACGGCTATGTCAAGGAAATCTTATTGCCCCAGTTACGTCAGCGGAGCATGTTGGTGTTCGCACTCGCACTTATCTGTGCAAGATTTTGAGCTGTCGGTTATGTCAAGGTTTCTCACGGTTATGTCAAGGTTTCTCACGGCTATGTCAAGGAAATCTTATTGCCCCAGTTACGTCAGCGGAGCATGTTGGTGTTCGCACTCGCACTTATCTGTGCAAGATTTTGAGCTGTCGGTTATGTCAAGGTTTCTCACGGTTATGTCAAGGTTTCTCACGGTTATGTCAAGGTTTCTCACGGTTATATCAAGGAAATCTTATTGCCCCAGTTACGTCAGCGGAGCATGTTGGTGTTCGCACTCGCACTTATCTGTGCAAGATTTTGAGCTGTCGGTTATGTCAAGGTTTCTCACGGTTATGTCAAGGTTTCTCACGGCTATGTCAAGGAAATCTTATTGCCCCAGTTACGTCAGCGGAGCATGTTGGTGTTCGCACTCGCACTTATCTGTGCAAGATTTTGAGCTGTCGGTTATGTCAAGGTTTCTCACGGTTATGTCAAGGTTTCTCACGGTTATGTCAAGGTTTCTCACGGTTATATCAAGGAAATCTTATTGCCCCAGTTACGTCAGCGGAGCATGTTGGTGTTCGCACTCGCACTTATCTGTGCAAGATTTTGAGCTGTCGGTTATGTCAAGGTTTCTCACGGTTATGTCAAGGTTTCTCACGGCTATGTCAAGGAAATCTTATTGCCCCAGTTACGTCAGCGGAGCATGTTGGTGTTCGCACTCGCACTTATCTGTGCAAGATTTTGAGCTGTCGGTTATGTCAAGGTTTCTCACGGTTATGTCAAGGTTTCTCACGGTTATGTCAAGGTTTCTCACGGTTATATCAAGGAAATCTTATTGCCCCAGTTACGTCAGCGGAGCATGTTGGTGTTCGCACTCGCACTTATCTGTGCAAGATTTTGAGCTGTCGTTTATGTCAAGGTTTCTCACGGTTATGTCAAGGTTTCTCACGGTTATGTCAAGGAAATCTTATTGCCCCAGTTACGTCAGCGGAGCATGTTGGTGTTCGCACTCGCACTTATCTGTGCAAGATTTTGAGCTGTCGGTTATGTCAAGGTTTCTCACGGTTATGTCAAGGTTTCTCACGGTTATGTCAAGGAAATCTTATTGCCCCAGTTACGTCAGCGGAGCATGTTGGTGTTCGCACTCGCACTTATCTGAGGAAGATTTTGAGCTGTCGGTTATGTCAAGGTTTCTCACGGTTATGTCAAGGTTTCTCACGGTTATGTCAAGGAAATCTTATTGCCCCAGTTACGTCAGCGGAGCATGTTGGTGTTCGCACTCGCACTTATCTGAGGAAGATTGCGAGCTGTCGGTTATGTCAAGGTTTCTCACGGTTATGTCAAGGTTTCTCACGGCTATGTCAAGGAAATCTTATTGCCCCAGTTACGTCAGCGGAGCATGTTGGTGTTCGCCCTCGCACTTATCTGAGGAAGATTTTGAGCTGTCGGTTATGTCAAGGTTTCTCACGGTTATGTCAAGGTTTCTCACGGCTATGTCAAGGAAATGTTATTGCCCCAGTTACGTCAGCGGAGCATGTTGGTGTTCGCACTCGCACTTATCTGAGGAAGATTTTGAGCTGTCGGTTATGTCAAGGTTTCTCACGGTTATGTCAAGGAAATCTTATTGTCCCAGTTACGTCAGCGGAGCATGTTGGTGTTCGCACTCGCACTTATCTGTGCAAGATTTTGAGCTGTCGGTTACGTCAAGGTTTCTCACGGTTATGTCAAGGAAATCTTATTGCCCCAGTTACGTCAGCGGAGCATGTTGGTGTTCGCACTCGCACTTATCTGAGGAAGATTTTGAGCTGTCGGTTATGTCAAGGTTTCTCACGGTTATGTCAAGGAAATCTTATTGTCCCAGTTACGTCAGCGGAGCATGTTGGTGTTCGCACTCGCACTTATCTGTGCAAGATTTTGAGCTGTCGGTTATGTCAAGGTTTCTCACGGTTATGTCAAGGAAATCTTATTGCCCCAGTTACGTCAGCGGAGCATGTTGGTGTTCGCACTCGCACTTATCTGTGCAAGATTTTGAGCTGTCGGTTATGTCAAGGTTTCTCACGGTTATGTCAAGGTTTCTCACGGCTATGTCAAGGAAATCTTATTGCCCCAGTTACGTCAGCGGAGCATGTTGGTGTTCGCACTCGCACTTATCTGTGCAAGATTTTGAGCTGTCGGTTATGTCAAGGTTTCTCACGGTTATGTCAAGGTTTCTCACGGTTATGTCAAGGTTTCTCACGGTTATATCAAGGAAATCTTATTGCCCCAGTTACGTCAGCGGAGCATGTTGGTGTTCGCACTCGCACTTATCTGTGCAAGATTTTGAGCTGTCGGTTATGTCAAGGTTTCTCACGGTTATGTCAAGGTTTCTCACGGCTATGTCAAGGAAATCTTATTGCCCCAGTTACGTCAGCGGAGCATGTTGGTGTTCGCACTCGCACTTATCTGTGCAAGATTTTGAGCTGTCGGTTATGTCAAGGTTTCTCACGGTTATGTCAAGGTTTCTCACGGTTATGTCAAGGTTTCTCACGGTTATATCAAGGAAATCTTATTGCCCCAGTTACGTCAGCGGAGCATGTTGGTGTTCGCACTCGCACTTATCTGTGCAAGATTTTGAGCTGTCGGTTATGTCAAGGTTTCTCACGGTTATGTCAAGGTTTCTCACGGTTATGTCAAGGTTTCTCACGGTTATATCAAGGAAATCTTATTGCCCCAGTTACGTCAGCGGAGCATGTTGGTGTTCGCACTCGCACTTATCTGTGCAAGATTTTGAGCTGTCGTTTATGTCAAGGTTTCTCACGGTTATGTCAAGGTTTCTCACGGTTATGTCAAGGAAATCTTATTGCCCCAGTTACGTCAGCGGAGCATGTTGGTGTTCGCACTCGCACTTATCTGTGCAAGATTTTGAGCTGTCGGTTATGTCAAGGTTTCTCACGGTTATGTCAAGGTTTCTCACGGTTATGTCAAGGAAATCTTATTGCCCCAGTTACGTCAGCGGAGCATGTTGGTGTTCGCACTCGCACTTATCTGAGGAAGATTTTGAGCTGTCGGTTATGTCAAGGTTTCTCACGGTTATGTCAAGGTTTCTCACGGTTATGTCAAGGTTTCTCACGGTTATATCAAGGAAATCTTATTGCCCCAGTTACGTCAGCGGAGCATGTTGGTGTTCGCACTCGCACTTATCTGTGCAAGATTTTGAGCTGTCGGTTATGTCAAGGTTTCTCACGGTTATGTCAAGGTTTCTCACGGCTATGTCAAGGAAATCTTATTGCCCCAGTTACGTCAGCGGAGCATGTTGGTGTTCGCACTCGCACTTATCTGTGCAAGATTTTGAGCTGTCGGTTATGTCAAGGTTTCTCACGGTTATGTCAAGGTTTCTCACGGTTATGTCAAGGTTTCTCACGGTTATATCAAGGAAATCTTATTGCCCCAGTTACGTCAGCGGAGCATGTTGGTGTTCGCACTCGCACTTATCTGTGCAAGATTTTGAGCTGTCGTTTATGTCAAGGTTTCTCACGGTTATGTCAAGGTTTCTCACGGTTATGTCAAGGAAATCTTATTGCCCCAGTTACGTCAGCGGAGCATGTTGGTGTCCGCACTCGCACTTATCTGTGCAAGATTTTGAGCTGTCGGTTATGTCAAGGTTTCTCACGGTTATGTCAAGGTTTCTCACGGTTATGTCAAGGAAATCTTATTGCCCCAGTTACGTCAGCGGAGCATGTTGGTGTTCGCACTCGCACTTATCTGAGGAAGATTTTGAGCTGTCGGTTATGTCAAGGTTTCTCACGGTTATGTCAAGGAAATCTTATTGCCCCAGTTACGTCAACGGAGCATGTTGGTGTTCGCACTCGCACTTATCTGTGCAAGATTTTGAGCTGTCGGTTATGTCAAGGTTTCTCACGGTTATGTCAAGGTTTCTCACGGTTATGTCAAGGAAATCTTATTGCCCCAGTTACGTCAGCGGAGCATGTTGGTGTTCGCACTCGCACTTATCTGTGCAAGATTTTGAGCTGTCTGTTATGTCAAGGTTTCTCACGGTTATGTCAAGGAAATCTTATTGCCCCAGTTACGTCAGCGGAGCATGTTGGTGTTCGCACTCGCACTTATCTGAGGAAGATTTTGAGCTGTCGGTTATGTCAAGGTTTCTCACGGTTATGTCAAGGAAATCTTATTGCCCCAGTTACGTCAGCGGAGCATGTTGGTGTTCGCACTCGCACTTATCTGAGCAAGATTTTGAGCTGTCAGTTCTGGCAAGGTTTGTCAGGGTTTTGTTAAGGTTTCTCACGGTTATGTCAAGGAAATCTTATTGCCCCAGTTACGTCAGCGGAGCATGTTGGTGTTCGCACTCGCACTTATCTGAGCAAGATTTTGAGCTGTTGGTTATGTCAAGGTTTGTCAGGGTTATGTCAAGGTTTCACGAAGGTCTCACGAAGAGGAGATGCGATTATTTTATAGTCACCGATTGTCAACAACTATAAAAGCGAGCCGCAAAATTCGACTAATCGTATCTCCTCTTCCCAAATTGTCTATTTTTGTGCGCAATCTCGGCGCGAATTAGGGAGAATTTACTGTAAATTGCAATAGAAGGTCTTCGAGGCACTGTGCAATAGAAAGTGGAAAAAGATTCGTTAACACGATCTATGAATTTAGATAGGCCCTAGATTGACGCGTGGTCTAAGTGCTGGCGAGTATCCATCATGTTCATTTCATGCGGCCAGTCGCGGGTAAATTAGGGACGATTATTAACGCGAGTAAACACGTTGCCAACAATAGAGGAACGTTGATTACGCGGGTAGTTGGAACGGCCGATATTTTATTAGTGGGAACGGAAGAGGCATCGGCAAGTTGAAACGCGTGCAACGTAGGAGCTAATTGTAAACATTTATCTAACGTGAAGGATTTATGGACAGCGCAAATGTATTCGCAAGACCCTCGCTTAATTACGCGGATTCCGAAGCATCATTAGCACCCTCAGTATTTAAGCTACAACGGAGAAAGCGAAAGTTTCTACTTTGGTCTGAGTTATACGAATTCACGCATGTAGATTATCGCAGGAAGCTCGTCTGGTATGGTTAGAATTAATTATACTAGACCCTTTATTGTGGATAAACACGCGAATTTGATGTCGTACAACATCGCGGCGAGCTTCCAGTTTTTAATAATCTACAGTCTGTCGCAAAAGGTTACGCCGTTGATTCGATTTTTCCTCGATATTAGATATATTCGGGAAATCTGACGATTGTTCTTTCTCTTTTGCAAGAAATAATGATAATAAAATGATAATTTTATACATTTAGACTGGGAAAACCCTTTGATACAAGAAAGAAATAGAAAGATTTTGTGTAACTGTAACACGAGTACAATAAAAAAAAATATATATATTATATTATAATTAATATTATATTAATAAAATAATAATTATTATATTGTATTACATATATATATACATATATTACATATATATATATATATATATATATATATATATATATAAAAATATATATATATATATATATATATACATATATATATATTTTTTTTCACTCTCTCTTCTATATATATGTATTATTAGACATACAAGTAATATCATTGCTAAACTAAAAAATACAAAAGGAATATTAACCCCTTGACATACAAATAAAACGGAATTCTATGCGTCCGAAAAATACTATTTAATTTAACTCAACTGAACAGTTATGTGTAAGCTGAGAAAGAGAATGTTTTATTTTGAAATGTGGATTACTTACAACCTTGTGATTAGTACCGTCGAGAAGGTGGGAGGGTGGGGCATCATGAACATTGTAAACAAACCAGAATCGACGCACAAGTGAAGCAACTGAATGATTTAATAATATACTGCATGGCGTTCGCCGAAAACAGCTCTTGACGAGTTAGATTCGTCAAAGTTTATAGTGGCACATGAAATGAATGACGACCCCGATCATTATATGTCAAGGGGTTAATAAGAAATGTGACAAGTTAGGTAGTAGAATGCTGAATCGTAATCGTAATAAGAGGTCTGAAAGATCTCTTTGAGCTTTAAAAATCATCAAGACAGAGTCCATAGCGATTTTGATTGGCTAGTTGAAACAATTATGACACTCATAGAGCGTACAGTGAATTTCAGGGAAAATAGTAGTAGATGCATAGAAATTGAATTTTTCCAAAATATTAGGCCGGTTAATACGATTATTAATAATATTCTAAATATGACATAAATCTTCGACAATGCAACTCTAGTCGAGGATCATCGGTCGGAGTAAAGAGAGGATGCGAATAGACGAAAAACAAATATAAGTTACGAGCAGTTGGATATGACACATTGAATATAATTAATTGCTAATTTGATTAACATTGCCGTTAATTGAACTCTGGTAACAATTTTGTCACTTTGTATACGTCCGTCAACAGTTTAATTATTCTCAATATCGGTGATTTATTATACAGCTTTCGTGGTTAGTTAGAGTACAGAGAGTTGGTTGCGAGTTTATTGCAAAATTCTCTGAAATCTAAATTGCTATTTGCATTAAAATTGAAACGTGACTGTGCACAGCCGCGCAACCTATTGTTCCCGTTTCAAAGGTGGAGGCACTACGCCGCTGATAGAAGTTTGTTGTGAGCCCGCTGTGAAATTTGGTGAACCGCGTAATCTAGCAGAACGAAGGTAATTGTTACGAGTGTACGCGTGCAATCCGTAGCAACAAACTGAGAAAAGTGTTAATGGCACGAAATGGAAACGTTCCGGGCCGGACTTGAGCGTCGCGGCAATGATATACACTGACTGCCCCGCCATTAAATTACATTGTTGCGAATATGGTAACGGCGAACAGCCAACACGGTAGATCATACATCTAAATTTTTGCTTGGACTTTATATCGGCAGTTAACTCGGATGATATACGCGCATAACGCTCGTCCAACGATGCCCACCAGCTTTTTGTAAGCGACCACCACCGGCTTAAGCTTCAGCTGTTAGCTATTCGGCCAAGTTTTATGTTGACCCACCAAGTTGTTATTTACGACGGCCATACCCAACGTCCCACTAGACACGGTATTCTTTACTCCCATTTAGACGAATCGACAGTTAATGACCGCACTCCAAATATGTCTGTTACTCATCAAAGATTATTCGCTTGGCTAAGCTTGTCAGCTTCGAAATAGCCTGCTTTCAGCCAGCTGGCTGAACTGTCCCCAATTAGTCGCGTAAGAAACGTAGAAGAGAATTTTGAACTGGTTTTAATGCTGTGGGTGACAGCGTAATACAGTAATGTCTCCCTAACTGACGCTCAGATTGTGCATAAAAATGGACAATTTTGGAAGAGGAGATACGATTATTCGTGTTCCGTTTCTCGTTGTTATAGTTGTTGACAATTCGTAACTATAAAAACGAACCGCAAGGCTCGAATAATCGTATCTCCTCTTCCAAAATTTATCTATTTTTGTGGACAATCTGAGCGTCAAGTAGAAAGACATTACTGTAGATGCAAATGGATCCACTTTTCGTCGTTTCAACGTGTAATCAATGCAGTTTAGTGTGCAGTATTTATAAAAAATTCGATCTATCGTAAACTCTACATGATGTAATATATGTGTGTATAGTATAGAATAAAACCCATCGCACTCGAGTGACAAGTCTGAGGCGCCACTAAAAATTGTTACACCATTTTTCATTCAATAATTATAACGGTATCAAGTTTGTTGTATTTAAAAAACTGTTAAAATTGCAATTATTGTACTTGCCAATAGGCACAATTTCGGATGCATAAAATACTGCAGATCGGAAAGCATCTTTTGGATTTCGAATTAAAATAGCTCTGGCTGCAAAGGGTTGATACAACAAATTTAATATTTTTCCTTTATGTGGTAATTATTAACCCTTTGCACTCGAAGCCATTTTAACAGTCAGTCTAAAATAATTTTTCTGACTTACAGTATTTTCACTTTATACGACAAAGTGTATTTTATGCATACGAAATTGCATCTCGTGTGATTCATGCAATAGTTATACTTTTAATAATAATTAAAATCTAAACTTCGATAATATAAAAATGATTTTAGAACGTGACATAACAATTTTACTGGTGCATCGGAGTCACCACTCGAGTGCAAAGGGTTAAAGCAATCACCTACATGATTATTAACCCTTTGCGCTCGACTGGTGACCCCGAGGCACCACTAAACAATATGTTAATGTCACATTCAAAAATAATTCTTACATCGAGAAAATTTAGATTTGAAAAATTGTTCAAAGTATAAACTGTTGGATAAGTCACAAGACTCAATTTCACACGCATAAAATGCGCTCTGTCATATATTATAAAATAGAGACACAGCGTAGGTCAGAAAAATCATTTTAGGTTTACAGTTAAAACGGCTTCGAATGCAAAGGTATAATATAATGATGTAAGTACGAGTAATGTAATCTGAATGACATTCACATTATAATATGAACATAATATAAAGTCATAAAAATAATATAAAAAGTAGACATCCTTTTTATTATATTTGTTCATTTTAGTTAACACTGAAATGGTCGACATTGATTCATGCTTCAACAGTATTCTCATAACTATGTTCAGAACTTTGATGTTCGCTCAGATAATCAACTTCTGAACATTTCGAAGATTTTTGTTATTAAAAATCAAAATTATAGAAATCTGCAAAATATAAAATATACAGGATTTAAATCAGCACGTTGCATTGCTTAATGCTGATGCGTTTTAACAAATGCTTAACCTGGAACCGGGTCAACGGGAAGCAAATAGGGACGAACAAATTCTGGAAGATTATTTACAAAGAAGAAACGGTAAGAAGACAATAAATAAAATCGATGCTCGTCAGTATGCCCACTGCGTAGACAACGCAAGGCTGAAATTCTGGTTGCAGGTACACAGGGGTTTTCGAGTTGCGCCGCGTCGCATGGAAGCACAACCCGTCGTTTTATTGGTTGTTTTGAAATTCTAAAATACATCGGGAACGTGATGTCACAATGCTCGTAAACAATGCTACCGCATTTATACATGAGTTGTAGGTTTAAGCGGTGTACAAACGGACGAATGAAGACTTGCAACGATGTTGCTAGAGTGAGCAAAATGAATCGAATTCAAATACATATTTACCGAACATAATTTATTGCACGATACTTTAATACGTGCTTCTAACAAAGTAGAAAAGTTGTTGCTCGTTATGTACATACGTCAACATCTGTTCAAACTTGTTGCCAAGCTGAGTCAGATTGTTCGCAATTATGGTGCAAAATTCCCATGATTAACGATGTCTTCGCTGCATAGTGCGAATAATTTATTACCGTGATTCGACAGTAAAGCACGATGAAATAGTGGAAAACAAGTATCGAAGACGCGAAGTTGGGTGATCAGGCTTCTCTCGCTTACAAATGGCTGGCTTTACTTCATAAACCTCTGTTTCGTTGAGGATGAAAACGAAGAGATTTCAATGTGCTGTAAATATATAACACTGACCAATAATTTTATTATTTATATCGAGTCACTAGAAAAATTGAAATTGCAACCGCTTTCTGCAACTCCTTTGTTTCTGCAGATTGATTTTGTATTTGTCTTCGTGTACACCTGTATTTTATAACATCGGGAGTATTTTGTATTCTTCTATGTGCTCATATTTCGGGTTTCATGCAACGAATCGTCTAGTTGCGCGACGATACAGGCGAGAAATTTGAAAAATTTTTATTAAAATGTTTTATTAATATTGCTTTCACCGGCGAGAATGTTGTGCACGAGGAAATTAAATTGACTGATTTACAACTCCGCCGAATACATGCGCTCCTAAACGTTTTATAATAGCATCGTGGAGCCAAAAATTCTTTGGAACAGAATAATTTTTTAATATCGCTCAATCGATAGGGCCGTGGAAATATGGCAGCGGAGCGGCAGACAAAAATGTTTGCGAAATAATGTATCTAAAGAATAAGAAGACAGAGGAGCAGCTTCGAAAACGTGACAATAGCCAACCGTGGCCAATTCATCACCCTTATTCCCATATGGGAAATATACAAAGTTTTGTGGACTGTCGATAGGCTGTCAAGAAAGTAAAACGTGGAAACGTGTAAAGGATATACAAGTTGGTAAGCACGGAATATCTTATAAGCAGTAGAAGCTGTCAAAAAAGTGTCTTTGAAAAAGTAGATAATAGCAGGAGATTTTACTATGTGCTGAACGATATCATGCAGTGCTTCGTTCAAGTTGTCTCAACGTCCGCTAGAATACTAGGAGACAACTATACCGTGTGCCATTTAAAATAAATTATCTTCTTTCAAAATCTCCGCTACTCCACTTTATTCATACAAAAGTCATTTTTACTATGTGGCATTTTGCACCAAACAATACTAAATAGTATTGTACATTTAATAGTATACTACAATACTAGAATACAATATTTCTATAAATTTACTAATCCTATAAAACCCTAAATTTCAATTTTATTTATTATTTAGTCATCACTTACAAATACTAATACTATTAGAATACAATATTTCTATAAATTTACCAATCTCATAAAAACCTAAAATTCATTTTTATTTATTATTTAGTCATCACTTACAAATAGTAACACTATTAGAATACAATGTTCCTATAAATTTACCAATCCTATAAAACCTATAGTAAATTCTCCCTAATTGACTCTCAGCTTGTACACAAAAATGGATAATTTGGGAGGAGGAGATACGATTATTCGAGTCTTGCGGCTCGACGACAACTATAAAAACCGCGAGCTTCGAGTAATCGTGCCTACTCTTCCTAAATTGTCCATTTTTGTTTCCAAGTTGGGGGTCAATTAGGAAAAATTTACGGTGGTCCTAATTTCGAATCCTAAATGCAGTCAGACCTTCAATACAATTTTTATTTTCACGATCTTCAATTGTTTATAGCTCGTAACAACGTTAACCGAAATAATAGAAGTTAAAAATATGATCTTTTTTAAAAATATTTTTGCCATTTCAACCAATTTTAATCTTCGCAGGAATCGTCTAACTAGACCGTCTAACATTTCAAAAATATTCAAGTCATTAAGGTGCAATGCTTTAAACTTGATTCCGCCTTAAAAAGTATCTCGAGGATGTGATACTTTTAACGCCGGAGATAATCCTGTTCGTGTATGGTTCGGCGGCTTCAAAGCTTTGGGGACACGAAAAAATTACAGTGGTGGATAATGTTTCCAAGCTATACTCACGAGGAAAACTGGGATTCTCCCACTCCACTTGCGTCGTCAAGGTAACCAAGACGCCAAGTATAACGCCGTCCGCTGCCATCTATGCTAAACACGTGAATCCGACTTCTCTTTCTTTTACTGTAACCGCGATCCTTTATTGCCAATTGCGACTGGTGGAAGTGTAAAACGTGTGAGGAACTCCGCTGTACAGAACGATCCACCCGAATGGGACGGGTTATATCTCGAGTCTCATTGGAAGTGAAAAAAAGATTGTGCAAGAACACAGCTCAAGGTTGCGGCTAGTTCTATCTTCTTGCCGTTTCACCATTTCGAAAATCTATACCTTTTTCGATGCAATTACACTGGATAGAAAAATAAGTATTCGGACATCTTGTAACATGGAATGACATTTTTCAAATTGAACGAAATGACTTGAGATTTTTGGAGATGTTAAAGGGACTAGCTTATCGCACAATGGCTAAAATACCTTTCGTTAATTTTGCTATTATTCGACTACGCTGACAAGAAAAATATGATAACTTTGAAATTATTAATAACTGCAGATTTTTGTGCAAAATAGAAATAATGTACATCAATTTCATAAAATAGGATATTTCTGTCTTTCTCTAATCATTTTGATAAGTTGATAATAATATATCACTATTTTTTAATTTTGTTAATCTGTTCCACTTTTTAAATGGCATCCACTCATGAAGAAATATCCGCAGTCCATTAACATTAGAATTATCGAGCCCTAAATAAAGAAATTTATCAACAAATTTCTAATATTATAGAAACGTTTCTACAACTTCAGCACCTGTGAAAGAAAAAATGAAAAATCAGTCATTTTTACTGATACGGTAGTTCTATCACACTTCTTTAGGCTCCTCGTTTTCAAAAAAATTTTCGCATCTATCATAAAGTATCCGCGTCTACGTGTATAGCAATTGCTATTACTATCTTACAGCTACGAAAATAATTACAATGAGAATTCGATAGAAAACAGCTGCGTATTCAGGTGCTTCGAAAGTCGAGTTTATCGCTGTTCCAGAAATGCAATTTTTTCGAGGACAGCTTTCGAGGAAATGTTTATGAATCAATCGAGTGGTTAAGCAAGCTGTTCCGGAAGCTGCTTTTTACTAGAAACTTGCCGGTTTCTGCTGACCACGTATGCTGCTAGTGTCCCATCCGATCGTTTTCAATAGCGCGCGGGACCATCGTAAACTCGCCATGCGGTTCTTCGACACAGCTTCCTCGCCATTTTTATACAACGGACCTGCACCGGATTTTTCACACAACAAGCTTATCCATCGATTTCTTTCAGTTATACTGTCCTCGCCATGCCGTGCTCGTACACGTGTCGCTGATTACGAAGACTGCTCCCGAAAGTTGCATTCAGTATCGCGGAAACGCAACTATAAGCTATCGAATTTTCTCCTACTTTCACCATTTATTCTATTTTAAATCAACATCAATTTTTATGCGAATAGAAATAGTAACATCCTGTCTTTTAATCTAAAAAAACTAGTGATTAATTAAGACCATTTTATTACAACTATACGATTGACGATGATTCTAACAATTTTCAATTAATAATAATTAACCCCTCAAAACATATTTTTGAAGATTCTTTTTCTTGATTTATTATTGTAAGTTTTACTAGTGTAAAAGCAACTTAATTTAATGTCCGTTAATTGACCCCGGTCACCGCAGTCCGGCGATTAAAGGGTTTTTAAGCGAAAAATGAAAATGTAACCGTGTAAATAAATTAATTTGAACAGGTTGCAAGCAGAATGCTCGATCCCTCTGAACATTTTGACCGCGTTACGCTTGACCTCTATTTGCTCTAGTCATGAATAATACGACACCGACTGTAAAGTTCCCGATGAAGTAATCTCATTAAAATTCCGAGAAATGTAAGATTGAGAGAAACAGAAGAAAATCGGATAACGAACCGGAAAAAGTGATCGAACAGAAACAGTAGAACATAATGAGAAGAAAATCTCGCCTTAAACGACAACCGCGCGGACACGGTTGCCAGACAAACCGGTATTTATCGGTACAATCGGTTCTGGTTAATTCAATTTAGTCGAACCTAGCAACTAACGCCACTCGAATATCATTTACATAGGCGAGCCGGTGAGCAAGTTCGATTCTCTTTTATTTTGTTTCTTAATATTCAATGATTCTATTAAACTCTGGTCGCCTACGAATCTTTGTTACCATCACGTTTCACCGTTTTCGAGATTCAAGATAAAACGACCGCCTAGTACGCGACCGGCTCACCCTACTTCGTATACGGTGGTTCCTTGTATCCGAGGGTTATGCTTTATCGTGCCCGGTCGACAATTATCGCGACGCTCGGCTGTTATGTATTATTCGAATTAAAATTTCAAGTCGACAGTTAAGTGGTTAGGGTTCAGTCGGCAAACGTAGATTCAATTTCGGATAACACCGCAGGAACCGCCGTCGCGCAAACGAGCATTTCGACGCGAAATTTTCTAAGAATCACGCGCAATATCCGAAGAGCAGAAATGACTCGGTTTCGGTATTCCGTAAAAATTCAATGTTAAAACTTTGCGAACGGCACGATCTTTAAAAGGATACGAAGTATTTTCTGGTCTTTCCAATTCCATAAATGTTACGCGACGCTTTGCGAGCAAGTTATAAAATATTCATACGCGAAAAGCATGTCGCAATTGAACGCTATCTATTACAAAATTCATCGCACTTAAAGCACTCGGAGCGTATTTGATTTTGTGATCACGCTATCAGAAATGATTGAATACTTTTTGGAACGAAATCATTTCCATTAGGAAAGCTACACGATCTTGAAAGTTCCGTGGCATATTACGCTTAAGCTCAACAGCTCACTCACTCCTAGTGTACAATTATTTTCCCATTTTCCTGGTTGTTCCTGAATTGTTTAATATTGTTCCGCCGCGGCAAGTACTAAGCGTCTCCGGATCGCATTCAACGAACGTTTTATTTCAAATCGAGAACTTCTACTTACAAATACCAACCAGGAACGGTGATTAGACGTGTTAAATCGAAGACGAGATTAGCATGACAGACGCGTACCTAAACAGTGTACGTTTCGTCGACACGTTTCCTTCGCCGAGATGAAAATCTGACAGATTAGTTGACGTCATGATTGAGTAAGCATGCATATCAAAGGTGTCACACGAAGGAAATCCATTGTCCGCGTCGTAATAATTTCCCGTGCTGCGGAAACGAGTTAATATATTGGCAGGTGACTCGCCTTTCGATCTCATCTCCGACCCAAAAGCAAATTACTCGACCAAAGCGAGGAAATAGCGAGGGTTGCGTTGAGGGGGTCCTTCGTGTCCATGGCACGCGATGTCATATCACGTTATTGAGAGCTACTTGTCATTCTCTGCTTTGGCGTCACAGGATGTCCGTGTGGATCATTCAATTAATTCCACCTTTACTCACATAAATACCGATGATAATCGCAGGAAAGTTCTGCGCGGCTAGCATTGCTCGTTGCCGCTTGATATCGCGATCTTATATGTACGAATTTTCGTACACACCACGGAAACAAACTAAATTCTATACGTACGATTTCAATGTGTGTCAATTATCTTTAATTCGATATGATAAAGTAGTGTGTGTAATTATAACAAACTACATTCAATACGTACGATTTCAGTATGTGTCAATTATCTTTAATTCGATATGATAAAGCGTTCTATGAAAGAGTATATTTTTCAAATTAGAATTCTGTATTTAAAAAATATATTTAAAATTAGCCTAGAAGAATTTTTTTTAGCGCAGGTAATCTTTGACATTTTCTTTTTACTCGTGACAAGTTATTTTGCAGTAACTATAATCAAATTAAGAAATGTACAGTACATACTGGTTTGTTTATTTCTCTTTTTTTTAAGTTAAATGTTTTTGAAAAGATTAACAAATTCTAGGAACATCTGATAGAGTAGACTTGGATAGTAATCTTCAAAATAATAATAATGATTAAATTGTACGTTTCGGGATCAAGGTATCAAAATTTAGACGTCGAACGTTACGTTGAAGTATGGACGACTGTTTTATTAGTTTATGGAGCGTATAGCAGATATCAATGAAACGTTGCCGCACTGTATGTATTTTGGAAACTGTAATATTGTGATATTAATACGCTCCTGTCGGTTGTGATATTAATACGTTTACTAGTATGTCTTAAATGTATAGAATTTCAATACCATCAACAACAAATGGAATTTGATCATGAATAATTTATATTAGTTTGCACAGTTAAAGGAGAAAAGAATAATTTAAAACTTGTGCAACCGTTATGTGAACAATGTAATTTAATTTCGGTTGAATGTATGATAAAGTAATTGTGTACGGATAATATACGAGCCTCATAAACGTCTTGGTGTTAAAAATTATTGCCCTAGTAAACCGAGGACTATTTCTGTTAGAGGTTCATTTATAAATGCCACAGGTATACCAAAGACTCTGATTGCGATGCTCGCAGATAATCATCGATAGTAACTCTCCTTCAGCCCAACTTAATGTATTCTGGGTGTGTGCTTACCGCTTTATCTATCCGACAGCCTCGTTCAATTAAAAAAATTAAGATATGCCTTTTGCACACAAAATTACAATGACAAACAATATTGTGATCACTCAATATTTATGTAGAATGAAAGACATTGAAGAGTGAATAAAATCAAAACTGAGATATTCGTTCATATTAAAAACATTAGGAATTTGTTTAAAGAATACTTTAAAGTATGAATAATTAGGCTGGAAAGTATAGAATTTCAAAAATATGGTTCCAAAATTGTTGTAAATCCAATTATAGTTTCTTCTTTTTCTTCGTTATACATAGATTTATGCATTCGTAATAATATTGAAGAAAATTTGTAACCCAGTAAATTGATATAGTTCAATAGAGTTCAACATAATAAATCACTATATATATCGCCGTTCGTTGTAAATGCATAAAATCTGCACTCTAGATGATCACTAGTGATGAAAAATACGTTATAGATAAAGATACGATCGTATTTACTATTTATTATTTAATGATAATAAATATTTTGCCATCGACCATTTAATTATAAGAATTCAAATATGACGACAAGGTAAAACACACAAAAGTACCGCAGCCACCGTGTTAACCGCTAAAAATACAAAAATTTCATCGAATCGTAAACATTTTATAAAACGTGTCACCGTACAAAAATTATGAACGGATCGACAAAACAATCAATTCCAACATAGTAATGTATAGTGGCGCCATTCAAGTATAAGAGGTTAAGTTAACACAGCAGGCAACCGCGCCCATTCAAATTCCTTTCGACATCGCAAGAAACAAGCGATATCCCGACAAAAAAATCATTAAACAATATCACGAAACTTTTCGGAAACCCTCGCAGGTTTTTCTGCCATCAAAAAGAGAGAGAAACGAAAAGAGTAAGAGCTTACCAGCACAGAAACAGCTCCGGTATTTCGTAAACAGTGTAATCTACTCCTGTCGAACTCGCGAAAAAGAACATGGGCGAGGGAGAGCAGCCGGGCAGATACAGGTAGAGTGCGAGAATACAGAAAAGTGTAACGAGAAAGAGATGAAGAAGGAGAGAGAGAGAGAGAGAGAGAGGACGAAGGACACGGCTGTTGCATCCTGGCGTAGGAGTGCATCAACAGGATCTCGCCGGACCAAGTAGCTTCGGCGTGCCGGTGGTGGGGTTATGGAACGGGTCCGATGGTGGGGGGATCGGCGATCAGTGGTCAGTAGTGGGGGAACGGCACGAAGCGGAGAGCCGAGTGGAGCTCCCTCTGGCGAAGACCTCGTGTCAGTCGAGCCGTGTGCCGCGTCGCGGTAGTGTTGTGTCGTGGGGCCGCGATTCGCGTGTCGCGTCAACCACCAGCGACGCTTTTGTTTCCTGTGATTATGAGCGATGTGAGTTCAGTGAAGCCGAATCGAAGATCGTCACCGTGGTCCTCGTCGTGCACGTCGTTCCGTTACATTCCATCGCAGTCCAGTGAGAAAAGATCGGGAAAACGCGCGACCGAGAACTACCGCTAAAGTTCCGTAGCCGTTTGTTGCGGACCGCGTGCTCCCAGCCGTGTGTCGGTCCGCAGGCTCTTTTCGGGGGGTTTTTCAAGGTTACGGTTCGGTTGCCGGCACGAACGATCCGGGCCGCTGCTTCTGCCTGTTTTTTCTGTCACTCGGCGTGCAACAAAACGCACGCCCTCGATATCAAAAGAGAAGCCTCTCGTCTCCGCGGTCCGGGTCCCGAGACACCATCATCGACTCTTCTTCTTCTTCTCGTCCTTCTTCTATCGCTTGGTCTTCTCTGACGTTCGGTAACCGTCGCGTGTGGCAGAAGAGATATACATACATATATCCCCCGGTGCGTTTGTGTCAAGTATGCAAAGGTGTTCGTCGTTATACCAGTGAAGAAAAAAGAAAAGAAATCGTAGTCGTTGGGGCCCCTGTCGGTGGTCGATGCAAATGGATAATAGTGTCGGAACGGAGCTGCTTGTGCGACAGGAATCCTCAAGGTCACGGGAGAGAACCAGCCAGAGAGACGTGTCAGGATCGTAATAGCGACACAGGGTAGCGGGGCGAATCTCTAACGACCAATTTCGGTATCGTGAAACTCGAGAAAATAGAAAACCTCTGAAACACGTTCGACTTGAAATCGTGCGTGCTGCAAGGATAAGGATAAAGAGAGAGAGAGAGAGAGAGAAAGAGAGAAAGCGAGAAAGAAATACAAGAGTGTGTGTGTGTGTGCTGCGCGAGGTTGTTTACTCGCGGGATAAAACGCGAACCGATTAAAACAGACTGAAACGAATCGCGCGAAGTCAGTGTCCCTTTGTCTGCTGGACCGCGGTGGCCGTTGACCCTGTGCGAGGCCGCTGAATGTTTCTGCTGCGCGTAAAAAGCAAGGACAACCGAAGTGACGGAGGACGACACGGTCCATACATAAAAAATTAATTTCTCGTCGCGCGGTCGCCGGCGTTACCGTTCTCCGCGGCGGCTGATAAAAGTTTCAGTTGTAATTTGCAGGTTGCCCCGGTGTGCCCACCCCCCTCCCCCTCCTCCTTCACCTCCCCCCGAACGGCCCCCACTCCAACCTACCGATGCTGGGTTCTCTCGTGTGCTTCCATCGGGACACGTGTACGAGCGCCGGTTTCGATTTGGGGTTGAAATGATTGGCCTCTCCCCGTAGGTCTCTGCTGGCCGCTACCCCCGACCGCGGTTCGTGAAACGGAGGCAGGGACACGGAGCGCGATTAACTGCGTTCGTCTTTTAATTCGCACCTATACATACGGACACACCGTAGAAAGAGAGGGAGCATACACATAACCTTTATATCGTGTACGTGTGTATATATTTCTACGTACACGCGAAGCGTTCGAGCGAATCAGGCGAGTGGCTTTGTAGAAGCGTTCAAGAGGAGATCGTATCGATACATTGGACCAGTTGGACGGTCCGCGCCTCGTAATGAGCTAGAGCAGTGTACGTTGGGGATCGAACGTGACCGGTGCAGTAGCCCCCCGCATCCTCTATCCGGTATCCTCGAAGGAGCCGTTAATCGAGGTGCCGCCCATTACACGAAAAACCAATCGGGCCTGGGATCGTCTCGCCCTCGGAGGGAATCGGTCCACCCGATTGAATCGCGAATATTATACGTGATTTCTTCGTTTGAGCATCGTTCCCGGACCGAAGGAACGTGGTCTCCGGGACTACATAGTTCTCGCTCGGTTATCTCACTCTTCCTCTCTCTCTCTCTCTCTCTCTCTCTCTCTCTTCCTCTTTTACTCTCCTGTGTAACGTTCGAAGATGTCACGGTGTACAGTAGTAGCAGTAGCAACAACAGCAGCATCGAGAGGAACCGTCGCGTAAGAGTTGGGCTGATTAACAAAAATTAACAAACACGGGGCTGATTAGAGCAGCGGGGGCGGCAGACTCTCGCTTAGGCGAAACTTTAAGAAAGAGCCGCGCGAGGGCGTTCTCGAAGCGTTTTCGCGGTTATTAAACAGAGCGGCGGCAGAGATGACGATGGCCAGCAACATCGTGGTGGAGTGGCTGCGTTCCCTCCACCTGGGTCAATACTCGGAATCGTTCATCGACAACGGTTACGACGACCTTGAGATCTGCAAGCAGATCGGCGATCCCGATCTCGACGCGATCGGGGTCTTCAACCAGACCCATCGCGCTCGGTTGCTGCAATCGGTGAAGACTCTCCGGGAAGAGGGCGCCGCGAGCGTTTACTTCACGCTGGAGGAGAGCAACGACTGTCTCTGCGACAATGTCAGCTCCAAGTCCTCCAGGACGTCCTCCGAGAGACCACCCAGCGATAAAGAGGCACAGAGGGCATCGCCGACCGCCAGTTCTTCCAGCGGCGGTCAGGAATTAACCAAGTTCGCGGACGAGTACGAGGAGGGGAAGGCGGAACTCGTCAGAATCCCGGGGATGCAGCTGAGGATGCTGCTGCAGGAGAAGCTCAGACACGACGGCATCAGGCTCGCCTGCCAACCGTACACAACACCGGTGAGTTCGGACCTGTCTTTGTTTATTCGTAATTTCACTTCGCTCCTTCGAGAGATGTCTCCTCTGTCGATGAAAGCCTGGGAGTTGGCAGGCAGCCGGTACAAAATTGTATAACCTCAAATTTGTATTCTTTTGGTTTCTTTGTCATTTACTGGTCGTTAAGAACGATTCTTTGGATAGTAAGGTCTTTAATATTTTAAATATATTCCGTTGACTCTGGATATGTCAATCATAGACTGTTCCTTTTTTTTATGGTTGCTTCCTCCAGCGAGGGAACTGAGTTAGGAAACTAGGGGGCGCCAGATGTTGGCTGTTTGAGATGATTGTGGTTGATATTGTTGGTTTTAGAAAATTATTATAGCTTGAACAAGGTATTTTATTTGAGCATAAACGGCTTGATACTGTAGGATACGGTAGGATAACATAACATACGTGTAAGATAGGTGTACGCGGTATGCTGGAAGGAGTGGTCTCATTCATTGCTAACATGATGCACTTTAAGTGATAACATCCTTGGAGAATTTTTTATTCTTCTTCTTTCAGTATTTTGTTTAGTTATACAAAGCGACAATGTCCTATTTTCATTTGAGAAATACTTATGGTGTAAAAATGTATGCCCACATTAAACTGGTACACAATTTTTTTTGTAATTAAGAAGCTTAATAATACTGTAGTTATACTTAAGGATAGTTCGAAATAAAAGCAATAGTTAACAGTGGCAACAATATTGTTTTTTTTTTTTTTTAAAGAACCGTCAATTATTAGATTGAGCACATTTGAACGCGACGGTGTAGACAGTTTAATTCGAATCGGGATTGGAACGCAATAAACATGTTAAATAAATATATTGCTTCTATAATGGAATATGCTAGAACGAACTAATTGAATCTAAACCGCATTCATTATAGAATCGGTTGGTCCTAGTATATACCGAATCACATATATTCAAAGGTAATCCGTTTCCAATTCACGGTTTAGAAAAATGTAACTACTGAATACACTCAATCTCTGTGTGTGAGAGAGAGAGAGAGAGAGAGAGAGAGAGAGAGAGAGAGAGAGAGAAAATTCGACACACCGTTACAAATTTAACGCCACAGTATAATAATAGCTTTAGGAAAGCAATTTTATAAACTTTCACCAACTTCCATGCAACAATTAATGTATCGAACCTTTTACGCGATAACACTTACATCGAGAAACAATTAATAATACAAATGTCACATGTAAATGAAAGTTTCATCGAGTGATAATTCCGGCACCATTAAATATTGGACTGTTGCGTAAAGTAAATTCATAAATTATATACATACATAAATTATTCAAATTGCTAATTTATATATTAATACAGAACGGGTAAACTGAAGATGTAAATAGCTTATGTAATTTATGTAAACACTAAATATTAAACATATCCAGCCGTATTGTTATTTTCAATCGCGCTAAAGAATTTACGGTTACCACTGTAGAGGCACGAATCGACTTGTGTTAGGCTGTTAAAGGACTGTATTTGGGTCAATAGTAACTCGGAACAGAAGATGCAGAAAACTCGTAAGCCTCGCGAGATACGCCCGGAGCGCGGATTATCCCGTGATTCATTGTTTTGTTACTATTAGCAACCGCATCGGATAAGGCAAACCACGCTATAATACTTCAGTGCTCTATCTTACTTGACGAAATATCGACGTATAATTAATTGAGCAGTTCACTAATTGAGCCGTTTATTTTGAAAGTGGCATAAGTCACTTTATCGCAATGAAAAGTGGTGATTTTTTTAATGTTTATACGAAATTATTTATACTGAGAAAAATATCAGTATCCTGAGATAACAAATACAAGTAAATCTTCTCGAAAGTTAGCATCCATATTTTGAAACGTGTTAAAACCCCCCCTTGCCACTTTCAAAATAAACGGCTCAATTGTATGATGAAATGTTTTTGCACCGAATGTATTGCTGCCAAAATGGTCAAATTTGTAGTAGCCATTTTTGTTTTTGGACGTCGCAGCAAGGATAGTTGAAAGATAATTTGAATTCAAGAGTTCAAATTTTTGATAATAACTTCAAATAATAATATTAAAATTCGTGCTGTAAGCTGAAGTAATTTGATGATGCAAAGTAAATGAGAGTATAAATATTTATAAATTATACACTAGTTTCATACGAGAAAGGATGTTTGGAAGGATTATTTTGCGGTAACTTTTCTCAAATTGTATCTACCAGAGAAATTGTTTGCGTAACAAATGCAGTCAAATAATTTTCAATACGCGTTTCAGGCAATGTTTTAATTACTGTACTAGAAGTACACACACACACACAGGAAAACGTATAATAAAGCGTCCACTGCTGAAATTTTGTTCACTTTTCAAATAACAAATAGCTAATCGCTTTTTATATGATTCACGAGCACAGTTGCTCACAAAAACAAATTCATAAAGTAAATTTTAAATAGTATAAAAACGACAATAATCGCTGCAATCCGCCAAGAGGATACGTAATTGCAAATTTTCGTGAGATTCCGTTTCGAGTTTCCATCGAATATTCCATAAACAAACCCTAGAAACATTTCGCGATCCGTCTGCCGAAATTCAGGACTCGCACGTAGGACTTTCGTGACTGTTTGTACAGAGAGGAACAGTTATTCTCCTCGACCTCCATGCCTCAATACACGACTTATTACGGGCCCGGGAGGGTGTAAACGTGTAACGTGACTGATAATGAAGAGCCGAGTAAGGCAAATGGAATTCGAATTAAGTGAAATACGAATTACAGAGACTCGTCATTGTCGCTGGTGGGATTCGCCGCGTTCCCGACACGTGTGTATGTGTGTGTGTGTGCAGTCGTATCGTTATCACGAATGTAAAGCCTGGTCGCTTTATCGACTTCGAAACAACTGTAAGGTTCAACCTCGTCGCTAATGATTCACACAGCCCGACAACGTCTTTCCCGTATCTGCGTGCGTTAATTAGCGAGCGGCGGGCTGAATGCAGATGGAAAGATAGACGCCTTATATTGGGAGGCCTGGGTGGTTTTATCGCGGGAGGATAAGTCTCAGCTGTTATTTACATTCATGCCCGCGACATTATGACCCCGCGTTTACGTCGAGGCTCTTATTTCACCGGTTTATGGTCACGGCTGCTTAGCTTATTGGGCAAGGTGGCGCTTATACAAATCGCGGTTCTCCCGCTCGGCTCGGGTCCGGCGCGACGCGACGCGGCGGCCGTCGAATTTGAATGATAAAAGGCCAGGTGCCACGGTGAAAATTGTAAATTACGCGGGAATTACGATTGGTCGCCGACCACCAGGAATTCACGCGTGCCGCTTGGATACGTTTCCGCGGTCGGTTCCCCTAATAGTTTCTAAATTTTAATTCGATCGTGTCGTTACGCATTAAACCGCAACGCCCCCGCGCCTCCTCGGCGCAGATTAATATCGAATTTATGAAGGCAGCGCGAAGAATTTGAAAATTTTACGGCTCGTTTTACGAGCCGCCGCGCCGCAATGAAAAACAGTGTTTAACGTTGGGCTATTAATGAAATTGCGAACTCGTATAATTCACCGGGCTTACGGTGCTGTAGCTGATCGATAAACCGGCTGGCAAAAGAGCAAATTAAAATGCAGCGAAGTCTAGGAATTAGCGGGTTAAGGGTGATTATCTGCAGAGCGTTCGCGGTGCCGCTGGATAGAGCGTTCTTCTCTCTTTCTCCCCACCTCACCCCCACCGCCCCCCCCCATTTTTTGTAAGTAATAGGTGTACGAGAGAAAAAAAGCGCGTTTTTCTCGTTACTTTTTATGAAGAATGTTACCGGTTAAATTAATTCTCGCGGTTTATATTGCATTCCGAAGTATTAAAGCGTTTCGGGGGTCTCGCTTAAACGTCACGGAATTTATCCTCAAAGCGGCCACCGAGCACATTTCTGCGACCCGATCCACCAATTTGTAAATTGCACCGAAACAAATCGTAATTGAATGTGGACGGCAGGAAAGTCTCGCGTTGTATGCTTGTTTATGGAAATGAAAATACATAGACGTTGTTCAACCTATACATATTATCCTTCAGCGAAAATCGAAATAATTTAATCGGTAAAACCGGAAAGCGGACTTTGTCGCGATAAAAATGTAATTTCCGATCAACGTGCCAGTTAACGTGTTAAACAAATTGTTAAACAATCATTCTACAGGCTTCGATTTAACCTTCTATACATATATCCATATTTTTATCTCGGAATAATTTCTTTTTATAAAATAATTTAGATATAAATTAACAAGAAATTTGCAATTTTATAAAAAAGTAAGTTTCAATAGAAAGGTATAAAAATTGCGATGCATGATTTTGATTGTAAAGGCGAAACAACAAATCAACGTTCCACATTGTGGCTAAAAGTGAAATAAAATTAGGAAACATTGGTAAACGAATACGTGAGAACATTTCTCATAGAAACATTCTCATAATTTCATTAACGATAAAATGAAAAAATTAGGATCCCTTTTGACCCGTTCGGCGGTTCTATCGTTATGGTATCTGTTACGTTATATACAAAAATAGTAAACAAAGCCGCAGATTGCATTTTTGCAAAGGAAAAAGTTACTTAGAATGACCTCAGCTACCCCACATTTCCGTATTGCGAAACATTTTTGGGACATTCTGTATATCTATATCATTCGTTTAGATATCCTCGATCTTTCCGCAGTTGTATCTTCACGTGAAAGGAACAAACGGTTTAATCTCTGTCGAACATTTACCAGCTGGTGCTAAGGACAGCGCGGTATTAGAGTTTAAAGCGCGACGACCCCCGTCGAATTTCATATTTTTCAATACGTTTCGGGGCACTTTGTGTGCGCAACGGTTTTTCTCTGCGAATACTCGCATACTCGCACGCAAATGACTGCGGCGCAAGAAAAAGGCAATAAAAATGCCTGTTCTCTCTCAGAGCACGGTGGTCCGGCCGTCACTTGCTCCTTTTTACCCTACCACGCACGAGATATGCGAACTCGCGTTGCCGGTGTGCTGATCTCTCTCTCTCTCTCTCTCTCTCTCTCTCTCTCTCTCTTTCCACGTGCAACGCGCGTGTGTACACGCGTGCAAGATTTCAGCCCGCTTGCAAGATTTCACGGCCCGCGAACGCATCGGCATCGACCTCCGTCAAAATGATACTTACCACCTCCGGCTCGGATGCATACTTTCGTATTTATTGGTTCAATCCGGAAGGTCCGATTTGTACGGCGCCTCGGCCACGTATCTGGCCAATCAACATTCCAAGCATAGGGACCACGTAGCCAATTACGGTATCCGCGATACAATCAGCACCACTATGCGCCTATTTATTTGTTCAGCTGCTCGTTTATGGTGCAAAGAGTAAACACGTCGTGAATATTGCATCGGCGGACCGTGGACCGTTTCGGAAAAAAGAAAGGTTCTTTTGCAAAACGGATCACGGTTATGCGCATACTGAGGAGAGCACGCTCTATCAAACGGCACCGGGGATATCTTACGGCGAAAAAATAAGGGAGAAGGTCCTCTGCCGACGCGTTATTAATCAGCTCTGTAAGAAAAGTACGAACGCAAGCTATGTTCGCTAATTAAGGGCATCGGTGGAAGCTCGTTCTGCAGAGTCCTTAATGCACTCGAATGAAAGAGATCAAGGAGGAATTTGCAATTTTATAAATTCTGCTTTTAACGACACCGATCCTGCGTGTTTGTTCTTTTACCATATTTTTAGCCGAGAGTGTCATTGTGAAGGAAATTCTTCGGACGACATCCTGTAGGCGTAAACATTTCGGCTGGAACACGTTTTCTTTGCTCGTACCGCCGCGGCTGGTCTCGAATGCGATGTCGCGTAGTTACAGTTGAGTTTGCGATTCCAGAATTTTTGGGGAGGTCCTCCGCCGGCAATTGTGATACGATCTACACACGCTGACTTCGCATTAATATTCGTACACCTTTTAAAACCGAATAACTTGTTTCCAAATTGAACGGAACGACTTGAGTTTTTTGGAGATGTTAGCGGGGACGTGTTTTCTGTACAATGACTAAAATACTTTCCTTTCATTATGCTGTTACTTGGAACGACGGGAAAAATAAAAGTTTATTTATAAGTGATATTTATGGTATATATTTATTTATAGTTTATATATATATATATAAATCTAGTTTATATATATATATATATATATATATATATATATATATATATATATATAATATATATAATAATATATTTAAAATGATTTTAATATATAATGTATATAAAATCTAGTGTTTTCACTTTTTTATCTGAGCCTATAATTGAAACAATGCGTTTTATAGATCTCGGTAACTTGTACAGGATGTTTCATAATTCATGCTAGGGAATTGTATCAAGTAGATTCTACAGCTGGAAATAAAAGACGTAAATGCGAATTTTTCAGCATCCCTGTAAGTTACAAGTTTAGATGAAGAAGTTGAAAAACGTGAGTTTTTTTATTTCTTTTCCATTCCAAGTAATTACTATCAAAAGAAATTGTAGACAATTTTGGGCCACTATTAAAACAATTATTCTGATTTAAACGATGTCCGAATGCGCGCCACTGCATATGTATCATGTTGCTAAGTACGATGCCAATGCAACACTCAAACACGATTCACCTTCGTTCTTTCTACTTACGCTAATAAATTTTCTACTGCATCTTTAACCCTTTGCACTCGAGTGGTGACTCTAAGGCGCCATTAAAAAATTGTTACATCACGTTTCAAGATAATTTTTATATTATAAAAGTTTAGATGTAAAAAATTGTTAAAAGTCTAATTGTTGTGTGAGTCCCAAGACTAAATTTTATATGCATAAAATGCACTTTGTCATATAAAATGGAAATATCATAAGCCAAAAAAATTAATTTAGATTTACAGTTAAAATGGCTTCGAGTGCAAAGGATTAAAAAAGGGAATTGAAATGATATTGATCAGTTTCAAGAAAAAAGGAGCATACTAATAAATTGTAGGTGGATTCTGGCATTAATTCTGAAAATTGTCGAATTTATAGCACTCGGGAGCGAAGCCGTGATACACACAGTGAAACGTTTGAGAATCGTAGAAGGCAGCCGCGCGCTTCAACGCGGATTCGTAACGTGCGCTTCTACCCCGCAGCTCTAGCTTGGAGAAAACGGGCGTAGGCGAGCGGCAACGTTGTTTAGTTATAATTTTTGGCGAAGTTTGCCCGCCGAGCCTGAAACACACTACACGCTTCGCAACAGTCCGGGGAACAGCGCTCTAAACGCTCACTTGAACGCACGGTGTGTATCTCCTGGCTTTCGTTCTTTCAATAAAACTGGCGTTTTGTACCTCCCACGTGGGTGTCTTGCGGCTCCGATTCTTCGTGACAATTTATAGCTGCACGCATGCACTCCGGCACGGGAACTTTTCATGCTAAACATCATGAGCGGACACATTCTGGATGGTCGTACGAATTCATAAGTTTCTGCATTAATTTATTTCAAGAGGATCTGAAGCGACTCTACTTTTGTATACCGGGGGTTTCGTTCACCCTTTGCACTCGAAGTCATATTAACTGGAAAATTTAAATTAACTTTTTTGACTTATGGTATTTCCATTTTAATGACAAAGTGCATTTTATGCATACGAAATCGAGTCTTCAGACTCATACAACAGTTAAACTTTTAACAATTCCTTATACCTAAGCTTTGATATTATAAAAATTATCTTGGAACGTGGTGTAACAATTTTAGTGCTGCCTTAGAGTCGCCGCTCGAGCGTAAAGGGTTAATGCGCGTATCGTTTTAGCTGCGTTTAGATCTTCGAACGCATTTTCTTAGCTAAGAAACGATGTGTCTGCAAATTAAGTGGATTAGAATCATAATGACGTATGTCGTATATTCGAAAATATTGACTTTGATGTCTTAAAATGTAATCTATACATACCAAAATGTTAAAAAGACGAAACAAATTGAAATAAGGTGAAATAAATTATAAAGTTACTATGAATTAACTAACATCTAAATGATCTAAAACAATAAATATGAGTAGATTGCAAATCTTTATGCATTTAAGGTTATTTTATGTGATTTAAGGTGATTTTATATTATCTAGCAACACTTTCATTTTCTTTTTACAACGAGTGATCTTCCAGTTGACGAAAGAAACGTATCGTTGATTCGAAATTGTTGTAAAATGTATGAAAATGATAATTTGCGTAATGTTCTAAAGTATAATGATTAGAAATTTTCCAGCTCGATTTCGGCAGATGTTAAACAGACATTTATTCTGAAATTCTTCGAATGTTTTCACCATTTTGCGTTTCTCTTACTTTTGTCATGATTGCAGTTTCATGTTTGTAATTTGATCTGTCGAAGAATCGACTATAATCCACGAAAAGATTAATATTTTTCGGTGACATGATGAGTGAATGTTTGACGGTGGAAAAAGTTGCTAAACGCAACGTACGAATTCTGTTCCAGCAATAAAGTGGTAGACGCGCGTCCTACCCCGATAAAATAACAAAAAGGGAGGAATGTGAAGTTTTATTGTTCCTTCTGCAGGATTTTGAGCTGGAAAAGGTTTCGAAGCGAAAGTAAGGGTAAACGGATAGGGTAAGGTTTAGGGCGCAACTGTTACAATGTGTGTATCAGAATACGCTGATGTAGGGTTCGTGTGATACGAAGCTCAGGTAACATAGGGTTTAGCGAACACTGGTTGAAAATACATGTAAGGGATTGGTAAATTGCAGTTTAAATATCCATCATTTTAGACAATTTATTTACTGGCCGACAGAACGAGGGGTTATATTCCCCGCTTCAATTTTAAACGAATCGTGCTAACAGCTTTTAAAAAATCTTGATTCCTTTTCAAATATTGGAACTCCGCGGGATGCGCCATAGAATTTCCCGTAAAGTACGCTTTACGGTATTAAAATTATTACACCAGTGGGAAATATTTGGGTATCGAGATCGTTAACCTCGAACCAATTAAAAAGGAGAGCAATAACAAATAAAATTGAATTGGTTTTCCTGAAGTTTCATTATTTATTATGTTTGGTAAAAGTTCGTGAAAATGAATATTTTTCTACCGTACACGGGGCTTTGCTCTTATACATTTTTTGTTGTATCGTCAAACTGGATTGAAGCGGTTTCGATATTAAAAAGAGAACCAGCTGAAACGAATGCTCCGTGTAAATTGAGAAACATGTTCAACTGTGTTGTCTAATCATTTCTTTCTCTAAAAGACTCTTTTAATTTTGTCACAATACGTTTTTAGTGCGGATTACAATTTTAATCAGATTCAATCGGATTATCCTCAAGGTAAAAGTAGCTGTACTGGTTTTCACTTTAAAAAGTTAATCTGTTAACGGATTACATACATACGAACAATTCTACGGGTTTCTTTCTCTGCGTCACTGTTGCAAATCAGAATATTTGTAACAACAGCTCGTTTAAAAATCGTGGAATCTCGGTCGGGTGAAAATCAGCGTCTGTGACATCGGTCAAGTTCGTACAACGACCCTTACAAAAATGGCTCTTTGAGATTCTGGAGAAGTGCTGTCTACTCGGTAGCCCTTGCTTCTATTACTTCCTCTTCCATCCTGTTCAAAATACATGCTTCGATCGAAATTTATCTTCGAAACACGAATCTGACTTCAAAATTGGTTATATCGGAGAAAAATGTACCAAAGCGTTGCCTCGTCGAATAAGTCAACACAATAATGGACAGAAAGTTATCAAATATTTAGAGAAAATAGAAAATCTTGAGAATCCGTGAGAAACTTCGTTTTTAATCCCACTTTGCTAAAGGTTGCGAAGAACGGTGGACCAAATGAGCCTAAATATTTCGTGAAGAAGAAAGACAATCTCGCGGATCTGTAAAGAACCGCCTGCAGATCTCCATCTTTAATCTCATAGATTGACTGCGGATTTTATGCATTTGTGAGAGAAACGAATAAGTGAAATACAAGACTGTAAAGACGTTAGAAGAATTTCAGGATATTATAAAGTAATTTTCAACTTGTTACAATTATTGAAAGAAGAAAGCAATTTGAATAATTTTATCGATTCTAAAATATGTATTAACATTGAAAAAACCGAGGCGACTAGTATTTCTTATAAAAAGAAATTTCTTCTTTCTTTCAGAATGACGAGCGTTGAAACGCGGCACGCGCCCGTTAAGACCTTGGCCGTTCATTTCTACAAAATCACACGTACTTAAAAGTAGCCAGAAGTAGCACTCGCGAAATGACGTGTGAAAACAAATCAATTTCGTACGAATGAAGCCCCAAGTTCGCCATGTTTTTGTAAACCTTCTCGAAGTTACAACTGTTATAAACTCTACAGTTTTTCTAAATACATTGAAATTGATTAAAGACTCGTTTATATTCACCAACAAATCATACAAAAATAACTGAAATATACTTTCCAACAAGCATCGAAGTATAATGCAAACCTGTTTTTTTTATGTTTTCCAATGAGTTACAAAAGTTTTATCTTCATTTGCATAATTCGGTCGTCAAGTCGGTATTTCTTATTACATAATAACGTAAAAGGAGAAATATATTTCGATTGTGAAACATGTTACCATCTTGTAGCAAAGAAAAATTTTTCTAAATACAGTAATGTCTCCCTAATTGACACTCTGGATTGTCTACAGAAATGGATAATTTGGGAAGAGGGAGATACGATCACTCGAGCCTTGCGGTTATAATTATGAATTGTCAACAATTATAAAAATGAGCCGCAAGACTCGGAATAATCGTATCTCCTCTTCCAAAATTGTCCACTTTTGTGCACAATCTGAGCGTCCATTAGGGAGACATTTCTGTACATACAGAAAACGGAGAAGAAATTCGATTTTTGCGATAGGATCCCGCTTCTCTGCAATTTAACCATTGTACAATGGTCGAAGGAAAATGTACCAGAATGTTGGTTCGTCGAATATGTTGTGCGAGCAACAATGGACCAAATGATTCTAAATATTCCAGAAAGTGAGACAATCTCGTAGATCTGCGGTAGACCGGCAGAACCGGTTCGACAACGCGATATTTTCTCTTATCTTCATTTTTGATCGCATAAATATGTGGTCGGCGCAAACACCGAGCCACCAATGGTGGTTTCGTCGATCCCAATCACACATGCTTAGTAAGTGATCGATCAGGTGAGTTTCTGATATTCTAGGGGAGAGAGAGAGAGAGGGAGAGAGAGACCAGTACAGCGACTAAGTTCTTCGTGTGGCACAACTACACGCAGACCGGCGGTAATAGCGTTTAAATATTTGAACGAATGTTCAATCGATATCCCTTAGGCATCCCCGTCACAGCTCTTTCTGAACCGCTCGTTCTCTTCTCCGTTCCTTTCCGACTCGTTCCATCTTGCAAGCGGCCTGGCCGAGCACGTTTCAATGAAATATCAAACGCGGCGAATGAGATTCTCTTATTCCGGAAGCAGAATGGGACCCCGGAGGAAGCGTGGAACAGAAAACGTTATACATTATACGACGACGACAACACTCCGTAATTGATCGAAGATAGCTGTCCCCGTCGAAGCATCCGCGCCGGCTGTCTAGCTCTGCGTCGAATTACATACTTCGGTAATGAACTTGCTCCTCGGTCGTGCACATATGTATTACTAGCCTACGAAACTTCATTAGCGATGATTTTTTGCGTTAGTTGCAAGGGAGACGAATTTTCTATCTCTCAAAATTTTCAGATTTTTCACCAATTTATTTTTCATTTATAAACAGGCAAAATTCGTCGTACATATTTCTTGCAAACTTTTCACCCTCCATGGGTCGAATTATTTTCTTAAATATAAAAAAATTTATGCAACGGAAAATCTATTATTATAAACCTATATATGCTAATTAAGAAAATATTTAACGGTTTAAACAACTGTATTATAATTAATTCAATTTGTAACTTTGAAGTAACGACAATGTTTCCACTTCTGTGCATAAATGCTTAAGCGTGAAATTCCACAAAACAGTTTGAATTTGGCGTTAATGCCGTTGCATTTGGAACATTTAATTTTTGGAACTCCTTTACACTACGGCTTTTTGCAGCGCCCTCTGTTGGCTGAAAAAATTGACCAATGTGCTACTTCATCTTTTCTTTTAATATTTATGCGTCGTCAGGTAAATGCTGCTGGATGACCTTCATCGAACTCAGAATCTAATAAAGATTTTTCGGGTCTATTACCGCTAATGGGTCTAATTCTAATTCCTTTTTTATTTTTATATGATTTTGTATCCATATTTTGGGTATTTGATGTATAAATTTGAAAATAGAAGAAAGCACAACTATTATATCCTAACTACACTCGAATCTACCACAATATCCCAATGTAACCTGAAAGTTACAAAACTGTATCATATACAAATAGTAACAAAATGATTATTGAAATGCAAATAAATAAATTGTTGTTGATATACCAACCCAGTGCTATTATGTGCGCTTTTTTTTATTTAGTAAACACCGACAAAAACACAAATAATTTCAATTGTGCAAGATATCCCTTTGGTTTCTATCTGCAGACAACAATTGCAAGGTATTTATTTTGACATTTCAGGTTGCTGGTGCTGCCAACCGTCGTTAATATTGTTATTGATAATTTCAGAGGCATTATATAATTAAGACGTATATATCATCTTGTGAAAAAAACTAAGACTATTCGGTAAAATGTGGATATAACAGCTTGTGACTTGAAAGTTACATGGGCCCGTAGAGGGTTAAAGTCGACGTAGCAACAAAATGGTTTTCTTACACGGACATGTTGGTTTCGCCGAAAAGAGATAAAATAGCAACGACGGCGTAACATGAAGTTTAAACAATGCCGAGGAGAGTTTTTGCCATGACGGTACTGCTGCTAATCCAGCTACGTACCTCGTGGGCCAGCAAAAATTTCTGCGCGCTCATTTTCGCTACTGCATCGCGAAATAATTGCGAATTTTTTCAACTTCTCCGGAGCGATTCAACTTCGCAGCCCCGAAAGGTACCCGGGACAGTACTTCAGGAAATTTTTACAAAATTTTTAAATAGCCTGCCACTGTATAAGCCAAGGAGAACGTGGCACCTTCGCAGTTTTAATTAAGCGAAGTTATTTTTCCCCGTAAGCGTTTTCGCGAAATTTGACTGCTCGAGTGTGTACAGTCCGGCTGGCAGGAAGAGATTCGCGACAGTATTCTCTGTTTAGAAGTAAACAAATTAGACCGGCTGATGTAGAAAAATCGAGTACGTACTCCGAGATGATCGGTCGGTCGAGTGTTTGATTCGTTCCGATGGGAGAAAATTACAGCGTATTGGTTTATTTAAGTCGATCAAGTGGACCAGACGGGACTGTCGGCTGAAAGCAAGACTTCACTGCGCCGGCAGAATCGCCAAGATGGACATCGACCACACTCGAGCGAAAAACAAACGGACGAGGAACGGCGGCGAGGGGGCGGAGGGGCGAGGAGTGGAACAACAAAGAGGACTTCCCCGTGTCGGGACTTTTAACTCTCATCACGGGCATTCAGATATATCTGCCGCATCTCCGGCAACGTATGCTCGATTTACACTTACGCGAGCGTACACACGGCCGACCTAACGTAATCCTATCCTCATCTCCGTTCTTCCCGCAGCTCGTTCCGGCTCCGCGGAATCCTTGTATGTGCACTTCTTCACGGCTGGATTATCACAAGAACACGCCGGATGATAGCGCGGATGTTAAACATTTTTCAGAGGCCGCCGCGGATATGTCGCGCCGTTCCCCCTCGCCGCGATGGAAATGAGAGAAAAGTATGAAAATCGGAACGTCGCGGACCACAAAGACTGTTCTCGGTAGCCCAGTTGTAGTCAAAGTAACCGAGGACTTCGTACGCGGCCGCTTCAGTCCGAATAGAGGAAGCACAACTGGACTACGCTTTAACATGGCGCTCTTATTATAATCTCAAACAAGACTTAAAATACCGAGCACAAGAATGGAAGTTTGGCCAACAAATACGTAAGAGGCACGTCGGAGACTGTCTTACATGTTTTTAATAAAAAGTGTATACTTAGAAAGTGTAAATTCTCTTTATAATTGACGGTCAGATTGTGCACAAAAATGAATAATTTGGGAAGAGGAGATACGATTAAACGAACCTTGCGGTTTGTTTCAAAAATTGTTTCACTGCACGCGATGGTATTAGTGGGCAAATTTTGACTTACGTATTAAAATGTAATCTATACATGCCAAAATGATAAAAAGACAAGTGAAATAAATTATTGTTATTATTTATTTAGTGTTAACGGATCAAAACCGTTCGTTAAAAAGATAAAGAAAATGCAATAAGTTCGTAGTTGACGGTTAAAAAATTATGAAGTTACTATCGATTAACTTAATTCTAAATTATCTTAGCGATAACTTCGCTGAGTGAACAATAAGCATGTTAAAAATAACACATGTGTCTCACGATCAAGAAAATGTCACTTACGCCACTATGATTCGATTACTTTCATGTTATTATCCCATTGATGATCCTCTGTCGGTATCGAAAATGAAATCCTAATCTCATTGGATCCTATCGCGTACAGTTCTAGAAAATAATCATCAACGACCTTCATAGTTGTTATAAATGATTTGACTTACATGAAGCGTGAAATCTACTGAATTATGATATACATATTCGATCAATGGTAGAAGATGCAGACTAACGATCCATACACCAACGCTAAACCGAAAAATCGCTAAAACTAACTAACATGTATCGCCGCATAAAAGAGTCGGAAGCTTGAATTTCTTCAAACTTCGTGCATTTTTCGAAAACAACAAAATGCATTAAATCGTTTCCAAACTCTGTCTTCGGAACATCGATAATCGCGAATCGAAACATATTTTCATTCTCGAGTAGATCGATCTATAAACTTCTTAATATCTACGGGAGAACTGTTAAAGAGAAGTTTCCTTTCTCGGAACAATGAATAATACATACAGCATTTACACGCTGCTCGACCGCGCGCGTACAATCCAGTTACATTTCCGATAGCGTCGCTAATTCGAAAGTGGTGCGATTAATCATTGTTCCGCGAGCCCAGCGACGCGTCGGTGTTTTCAAGAATTAGCAGAGAAATCTATCTCGTAGTCCTGTAACAGTCTACTTAGATTAGGAACGCAAATGCGTAGCGAGGCCGTGAGCCTTGTAGAGGATTTCGCCAGAAATCCCTCTTTGGCTCTGTGTGTGTGTGCGTGCGTGTGTGTGCGTGTGTGTGTGTGTATGTGTGTGCCGCGCTCATTCCTCTCGGCGCGGCGTGTCTCCTCTCCGGTTTTACACGGATCTGTTTGTGGAAATCGAACGCAGACGATCCGACTTCAAAAAGTTTTTTAAGACAAGGGATTTGTGGGTTCGATTACGGGCAACTATGAGCGTGCGCTAGGGGGTTGGCTATTTTTATCGAGCCGGCATCCCGGAACTTTCTTGTCGCAGAAAATTGCCTCTGCGTTCCGATTCCGATTTCAACTTGAAAATAAATTTTCCTCGATAGTTTACACATCTCGGCAGCGAACTGTTCAGATACTCTGACCAACTTCGTTCTATTTAGCGAAACATATAATAGGTGCAGTTATTTCTATCGTGAAATTCGTCAAATGTTTGTTTAAATTGCTTAGTCGTTCATACCAATCGTCACGGCCATTCTCAACTTCTTTTGTGAGTCTTTTACTTCATTTAAACACTCTGTGTCATCGCTTTATTATTATTATTATTATTATTATTATTATTATTATTATTATTATTATTAATATTAATATATATTAATATATTACTGTTATTATGTAATAATAATATATAATAATATAATACAATATATTACTATTATTATATACTAATAATATATAATATAATCTATTATATTATTATTGTTGTTGTTGTTGTTGTTGTTGTTATTGTTATTATAACATACTATTATTTCTCCTATTGTTATTACTGCCGTTAATGTTACTCATATTACCACTATCTTTATTATCTAATTCTCATATTAGTACCGATATATTCCATTCCATTTTCGTTCAGTGCTATCTTGTCACTATTACTTTTCCGTCTTTCTATCTTTGTCTCGTGTGCTCGCTATTATAACATTCTCTGTAACCAAGGGTCCACCTCGTTGATATAATAAATATTATTATTATTATTATTATTATTATTATACTATATGTACCGAGAAGGTCAAGGTTAAGTTTCATATCTTTTATTATAAAAATGTAAAAAAAAAAATTATGAAGATACTTTCACAGAAATCAATTAACTCATTTTCGTAATAAAATGTTCGTATTCCAATAAATATCCATCGTTATGCATCAACAAATTCCAGTCAGTTGTAGTATCCAGTAAGTTTAGATCTTAAACAGTGACTAGAAAGTGATATCCTGATTTTTAGAAATTTAGCGAGCAGTACGATTATGTAAAAAATTATGCAATCGTGTGTGTTCAAAGAATTGTTTGCGTTTAATCGAAAAGGATTTTAGTTTTCGGGTATAGAAGTTTCCTGTTTCTCTCGGTTTAATTATTTGATTTTCGCATTGAATGCGGCTTCGAATGATTCGGAAACTCTGAGAAAAACGAATTCACTGGTAACTTGGGGCACAGTGGAGACGACAAAAGAGCCCGGCTGTTCTTTCCCGCATACTCCTTTTAGCGGATGGTCGTCATTCTTCCGTTTCTCTTTCATGGCGTACAGTTGTAACGACGTATTCGATGCATTCTCGAAATTAAAATTCCGGACCGTTGTAAATTCACTTTCTAGGATTTGTTCGAGATCTCTACGGTAATGTGTCGGTTCATTGAAGTTGAGCTGCAATGTACTCCGATAGTGTCGTCAATATTCTTTATCAGTTTAAATACTTCTTATCCACCTTATCATTCATGAGAACTATGATCCAATGAGATTAGGATTTCATTTTCGTTACCGACAGAGGATCATCAATGGGACGATAACATGAAAGTAATCGAATCATATAGTGGCGTAAGTCACGTTTTCTTGATTGTGAGAAACATGTGTTATTTTTAACATGCGTATTGTTTACTCAGCGAAGTTATCGCTAAGGTAATTTAGAATTAAGTTAATCGATAGTAACTTCATAATTTTTTAACCGTCAACTACGAACATATTGCATTTTCTTTATCTTTTTAACGAAGGGTTTCGATCCGTTAACACTAAATAAATAATAACAATAATTTATTTCACTTGTCTTTTTATCATTTTGGCATGTATAAATTACATTTTAAGACGTAAATCAAAATTTGCCCACTAATCCTATCGCGTGGAGCGAAGCAATTTATGAAATAGTGAATTACGCATAGTGGTGCAATTAGAAACATCGAATTATGCACAATAAGAAAAATATAAAAATATGTTTCTGAAGAATCTATAAACTATTTTATTTAGCTGAAGCATTAATCTAAGTAAGGATTGGCATTTGTAGCTCCTCGCACGAGACGTATTTCGTTCGGATCGAGTTGAATTTAGAAAAATAAGGGCAGACACGAAACGCCCGATTCTATTATTACTGCCATCGAAGACTGTCGTGCTTTCAGCATTCGAGTCATCGGCGAAGGAAGTAGGAAGGGGCAGAATTCTCCTGAACAAGACTGGCGGGAGGCCTCCCAAGTCGATTCTTTCGTCGTCCCATGTATAGCTTAATTGGTTAAAGCAGTTGGTCGGCAAGCGAAAAATACGGGTTCGCATCCGGATTCGGTAATTCGATCCACCGATTCCTTCACTCTCTGGAATAGGGAACCGTGCGCGACCCTAGATCCCGCAAATTTTTTTTCCCTTGGAGTCATGTTTTCATAATGAACCTGCTCTGTATTCACCGAAATCAAAGCCAAGTTTGCCTTTCTTATGGTTCACATCAAAATTTTCGGCATGCATTGCACCGTACCTAAAATCATACAGGTGCATTTCACGATAGAAACACCCAAAATAAATATAACGAAACCATTAAAACTTCAAGTGTTCGCGAAATCGAAGAAAAAACTCATCAGTTCTCTCGGTAAAATGAATGTTCCTGTTCACGTTTTTTAGTGGAAATGAATATTCGCTTGCATTTTAAGTTTCAATATTTAATTTTTTAGCTTCGGTTCTAATGCTTAATCTTTGAGCTTGAGTTTTAATATCCTTATTCTTGAGCTTAAATATTAATATTTGTATCTTTGAGCTTGAGTTTTAATATTTTTATTTTCGAGTTTAAGTCCCAATGTTTAATCTTTGAGCTTGAGTTCCAATAAATAATGTAAAGTTTGAGTTTTAATATGTAATCTTTAAGTTGGAGTTCTGATATTTAATCTAAGCTCTAGATCTTAAGTTCTAGAACTGAATCTAAATCTTGAGTTCTAGAACTGAATCTAGATTTTGAGTTCTAGAATTGAATCTATATACATCTTGAGTTTTAATATTTAATCTTTAAGTTGGAGTTTTGATATTTAATCTAAGTTTTAGATCATGAGTTCTAGAACTGAATCTAAATCTTGAGTTCTAGAACTGAACCTAGATTTTGAGTTCTAGAATTGAATCTATATATACATCTTGAGTTTTAATATTTAATCTTTAAGTTGGAGTTTTGATATTTAATCTAAGTTTTAGATCATGAGTTCTAGAACTGAATCTAAATCTTGTGTTCTAGAATTGAACCTAGATTTTGAGTTCTAGAATTGAATCTATATATATATACATGTTGAGTTTTAATATTTAATCTTTAAGTTGGAGTTTTGATATTTAATCTAAGTTTTAGATCATGAGTTCTAGAACTGAATCTAAATCTTGAGTTCTAGAACTGAACCTAGATTTTGAGTTCTAGAATTGAATCTATATATATATATATATATACATTTTGAGTTTTAATATTTAATCTTTAAGTTGGAGTTTTGATATTTAATCCAAGCTTTAAATCTTGAGTTCTAGAACTGAATCTAGATTTTGAGTTCTAGAATTGAATCTACATCTTGAGTTCTGATATACCGAATCTACAGCTTGCATGAGTCGGTACGTCACTTCGGCCAATTCTTTTCACACAGGCTATTGAAAGATCGCGTAGGTAGAAGATCGAGAGGCTGCTTCCACGTACCCGCAGAATTTCTGAGAAACGCCATTACGGTAAAGTGTGGGAAATGTTGCCCCGAGAATTACAATGCGCATCCTGATCCCAGCGACGGGTAACCATGATTTCGGAGGGATCCTATGTGGCGAGAAAGTTTGAGGATTTGACCGGAACCAATCATTTCCTGGCCCGGTATATATGTCGAGCGGACGAACAACCGTATACGCGCACGTTAAATCTGTTATTCATGATCGATATCTACTTTTCCGGTTCTACGTGATACGGTCATCATGCGGATCCTACAAAAGTTTCATTACCTGATTGGAATTTATTGAAAGTTTTAGTTTCATCCTTTCTGGGCGTAAAGAAATGTGCAAAATATTGTTTTAGTTCCCTCCGTTTCTAAATAAAACACAAATTTCTTTGATAAATCGAAATTCTAGTAATTGAATGAATATTTGAAAGTTTTTGAATAGCGATATTCAAAAATATTCGGCGGTTGTTGAAAAATTGTTGGGAAAACGTGAATCATATTTTGCATTCCAAGCAATTATTTTATCTTGCTCGTACAGTTTGTGAAACATTTGTTACATATTTTGCACTCGTATAAAAAAAGGAACATCGTCTTTCTTTTAAGTGAATTATAAATGAAAATACTTTGCGTGTCAATCGTTTCGAGGTGTATTTTCAAAATTAGGATTAAACTACTTTATTTTAGAGACGAACAGTTTCTTTTTACAGAGAAAATTACTTCCCGAGTCAGGTTTATTTAAAAATACAGATTAATTTACGTTACGTGCTACGTACATTTAAAAATACCAATTGAATTACTCTACGATCCAAATATTGTTGAAAAACACGGATTAAATTACTTTACGAGCCAGGTATTATTTAAAAATACGGGTTGAATTATCGTACAAATCAAGTATGCTTAAAAGTTCAGATTAAATTACTCCACAAGCCAAGCACATTTAAAAACACAAACGATTTATTCCAGGTATTTAAAAATTCATTCGAAATTACTCCAGGAGCCAAGCATATTAAAAAATACAGATTGAATTACCCTACAAGCCAGATATTATTTAATAATTCATTCGAAATTACTCCACGAGCTAAGTATACGAAAAAAATACAGATTGCATGATTCTACAAGCCAGTTATTACTTAAAAATTCATTTTAAATTACTCCACGGGACAAGTATATTAAAAAATACAGATTGAATTACTCTACAAGCCCGATATGATTTAAAAATTCATTCTGAATTGCTCCGCGAGCCAAGTATATTAAAAAAATACAGATCGAATTACCCTGCAAGCTAGACATTATTAACAAAATTCATGTGAAATTACTTCACGCGCCGAGTATATTAAAAAAATACCGATTGAATTACTCCACGAGGCAAGCGTATCTAAAAATTCAGATCGAGTCGATCTACGAGCCATTCTCTTTGGTCCAAGGATACCTAGCCTCTGTACAAAACCCGTCGAATTCGTTATTTTCTTGCCGATTAGTTTTTCGAATCCCTCGTATCCGAAGTGATAATTCCATAGGGTCGGTGACAATTTAGGGTAGAGTGTTTTTGAGTATGAAACAGAAACTCGTGGGTGGTCAGAAAGAGAGAGATAGAGAGAGAGAGAGGGAGAGAGAGAGAGAGAGAGAGAGAGAGGATGACAGCGGTTCCGGACACAGTGGGAAGTTCAGGCAACGTTTCGATAAAGCGGGACAAACAGTGCTCGGAATGGTGTCGGAACATTATATGTGACGTCACTGGCCGGGAGGAGTGTTTCAAAGTTCCCTCGATATTTCGACAATCCGTATCAGAGTCAGGAAAGCGGTGTTCCCGTCTAACAATTCGCATGCTCTCCGCAAATTGGTTCAAGTGGCTACTTAGCGAGTTACAGTTTATTGCTCGCCGAGCCGCTGCCAGTATTCTGCGTTATGTGTCCCCCCTCCCCCCTTCGCCCCTCTCGCTCTCTTTACGGTAGCGAGAAAGGATCGGAAGGTAGAAGGCAACGAAGAAGACAACGGTTCCGGGGATGAAAAGAAAGGAAGTACGAGCCGTGCGCCCAGCGATGAAGCGTTTATTTACACAGACCCGGCATCTCGACGGTGCCACATTACGTTACATTATGCGTCTTCCTTGAAGCACGGCTTATTCGCCTCGCCTCGCCTCGCTCCTTTTTTTTTTTTAGTTACTTTATTTGCCCAGTCGACTGTGAAAATGGCTTGGAATGGCCTGCGTTTCCCCCGCGAATGGATTCCCAGGACCGTGGAAAATATTATTTAAAGTTGCATTATGCCCGCCGTCCTGAATGCTTCATTTTATTCGAAAACGCGTATTACCGGACGCTCTTTGACGCAACAAGTTCTGAAATTAAATTGAATCGTATTTTATCGAAACGATTCTACTGCGATCAGAGGAATAATAGAATCGAAAGGAGTTAATATCGAAGACTTCGGATCTTCTGGCTCGAAAAGTACGCGCGCTTTTATTTTAAACAGGCCTCCTTCGTTCTGTTGCTTTCGATGGAAATGATTTCTTTATAGCTCGTCTCGGTACAGTTTCTGTCGGGGTTCGAAAAAGTTCTGGAACTGTTTTAATTAATCGGTTTTGGTTTCACTGGAATTAATGGAATTTGAAAATAAAAGCCATTCTATAACGGGAACAGATGTTTTGTTGAATCAAAATGGACGTTTGTTGCAAGTAAAGATATTATTATGAATTGTATTTATAAAATATATCTCTATTAAAAATAGATTTATTTTAGTGGAAAAAAGTTCTGAAACGTAATAACAAGTGCCAAATATTATTTAATGAATAATAATTTAAATCCTACAAATTTAGAAAATCTTTTGCTTCTGAAGTTAAATTGATTTTATTTATTCAATATTTCTAGTAAAAATAGAATGCTTATGTTCTGATTTTCATACCGTTTCTTTCATTTATAAATAATATTACACGATATCGTTTAATAAATCCAGCATATAATAATTCGATGTTCTGTTTATTTCATAAGGATTTTTTTAAGTAAACGTTCTAAAATAATTTGTTGACACGGAGCTTTTAATGCACCGATTCTAAAATATCCGTTTCACCAGAACATTTATTGAGAAAGTTCTCAAGAGGTAAGATCTCATTTCAAGAAACAGATATTTTGTTCAACGAAGCGTATGAGATACCTGTTTGTTTCGAATCCTGGTTTCTGTTACCTTCTCTCGTAGTTCCACGAGCTTCTCGAAATTTTTTGCGATTTCAAGTATTCTTTGAGATCGAAGAAAGAATTCTTCAGAAGAAGAATCGTATCTCGAACAATCGTATCTCCTCTTCCCAAATTGTCCATTTCCGTGGACAATCTGAGCGTCAATTAGAGAGACATTACTGTATTCCTATTATTTCAAGTCTGTTGGAAACGGATCGGCATTACGTGACGCTGTTCGTGTATCGTCCCGCGTATCATTTTTCCTGCGATATCACGTGGCCTCACGTGACGTGACATTAGCACGTTTCTAGCTCAAACGGCGGGACGTTGCGGGGCGGCCTAATAACGGCAACCTAATCACACCGATTTTACGCGACACGCGTTCCGCTGTACCGAATTGTCTACAAAGACGAAACGGAGTTGAAAGATTGACTGCGGTGATCGATATCATGATAGCGGCGGCAAAGGTGGGTTTCGATCGGCTCTTCATTTGTCCCGGGTTCGGCGAGTTGACGGTAGTTTCGCCGGGAACAATTATTGCCATCGTTACAGGGGGACTTCTGATCTCGGGAACGTTACATAAATGGAGACACTCGACGAGCCGTAAACTCTGATCACCGGCGAAATATCGGCGCCGGTAAAGCTTTTAGAACAGGAACGCACCGGTTTCCCCTTTACCACCCGATCGATTTGATCGTATTTTCCGTCGCGATCGATTGCCGATGTCCCTCCTCCTTTCCTTTCGAAGGGTAACGATGGCATTCTGCTGGAAAGCAAAGCCGACGCAATGGGTTTAGACTGTTGCAGGGACACGAGACAGGCTGCACCCCCGCCTTAACCATTAGCGTTGCAATTAAACATGTTTATTACCCGGCAACCGTAATACAACCCGGCGAGTCCTTAATGTTTCCTAGATAGCGCTGCATGCGTTGCGTGCCAACCCTCCGACCCGACAGGGGAATACTCTGCACGGTAATGCTTCTACTTAACTGCAGCTGCATGTGTATGAACCAAGGGAGAGAGCGAGCGAGAGAGAGAGAGAGAGAGAGAGAGAGAGATGGAGAGCAGGAAAAAATGTCTTCGTACTTCGCTTCGCTCGATTTCCTCGATTAAGTATCACTCTAATGACAGCCGTGTTTAATTAGCTGATTCGCTGTTCCGTTATCGCGATCACGCACTTGATGCATTCACCGCGCGAATGTTTGTACTAAGGCTACGAGCGGAGCAAACAGTTTAACGTATTACCTCGCGATCGTGTTCCAGTCATCCGAAACCTATAATTCACGGCTAGTGATTTTTCTGATAATTTTCTTTTGTTACACCGCCAATTATAAATCACTTTCCGTGACGGAATTATTTCTTCGGGGATTGTTAGTGCACGGGGTCTTGTTGTAACACGTTTTCTTATCGCAAGCATTCTTTGTTCGATTTTAAATCTGGTATGATTCTTGATGGTGTATAGTGTGTCCGTGCGATTTTTAAATGCTCGATCGGTGAGATTTAGAAAAATTGAAAGATCATCGACGTCTTTTCGTTGCTACGTCGAATTTGTTTGAATGAAATTTTTATGAATTTCTATGAATGAAATTTATTGTATGATGTTTATATTTATTCTAATTGTTACGTACAGGTTCTACACTGATAATTAATCCTTTTGTAGACTTGCAAACAGAATGACCCTTCTGTAGTTCTTATTCATATCTAGGCAAATTAAATTCACTTATTTATAATAAAATTATTTTGTAATGAAATTCGTGTCAAATTTAAAAATCGAATGACACCATATAAATAGCTATTAGAGATTATTTATTGTGTGCGGCGCAGTGCACAGTGGTCTGGACCGCGATAACTTTTGGTCAGAATTAAATAGTTGCTATAATCGAAATTTATTAAAGAAAATCGTACTCCTATTATGTTAGGACGTCGTTTGTTAAAATCCATATAAACCATATGACTTTCGCAAATACTGTAAGCTTTTGTATGAAATGAATCTGACGTCTATTATATTGCATCGCATTTTAATAATTTTTCTCAAAATTGAATTAAATTAAATTAAAAAACTAAAATATCTACTGTAAGTACTACTAAAAGTAGAGGTACTTTTAAACGTCAAGATAGAGATCGAACTGGTATTTTAATGTCTTAAAGCGTAAGTTTTAAGTAAGTTAAGTCAAATGTCTTCAACTTCAGTTTCAAAATTTTAACTTCATGAGAATTTATATTTAATTACAGAGTGATCCGATGAAGGTAATATTTCGGTTATCGAGGTTTCGAAGGATTATTAATCCATTTTTGGAAGGCAAATATTTTTCCAAAAATTGAATCTGTGGAATCAGTTCATTTTTGGACAAGGATCACCTCGTTTCGAACCACTGCGTTGTATACAGCGTCCAGTAATATCGCAGTGCTGTAAAAGAAAGTTGACCTTAAGTGATTTCGCTGTGCAGCGAACGGCGGTGTTATCAATCCCAGCATATCAGTTGCGTCACGCACTGAATACCGATAAAATCGTCGGCGAGTTGGCCACATTTATCAGCTGTAACCGATCGATCAGGGTCGAAAGAGGGTGGGACACTGCGAAGCTCCGATCCGCCGTGAAACAAAAGCATAGTCTCGTTACCGTCGGCTAAGGCCGGCGAAGCTAAAAAGCTTCGTGGTCTAATACCGAGAAAAGGGGAAGGGCTGTGAGGAGCGGAGACGAGAAAGAGAGAGCGAAAGAGAGAGAGAGAGAGAGTGTGTGAGTGAGAGAGAGAGAGAGAGAGCGAAAGAGAGAGAAAGAGAGTGAGTGAGAGAGTGAGAGACAGAGCGCGAGCGAAAGAGAGAGAGTGAGAGAGAGAGAGAGAGAGAGAGCGCGCACAGGCAAGGCTGGATTTCTTCGAAACAAGGATTTCTGGATTGGGGTATGATCGGTGATCGAAGAGGCTTAACGGAGGGTCAGGTCGCAGCTGTCCCTCTTCAACCTAGCCACCGTATCTCTGAGATCGTAAAAGCATTCTTAATGGGGGACAGTGTGACCGTGCGAATTCGACACACCCGTTTAAAACCCTTAAAATAGCTCGTTTTGGAGAGAAAGGACTTTTTTTAACATTGAACTTACCGTGCCATCGAAATGATCAATTTCACATATGATTGACAGTAATTTTTAACTTCATTTTGAAATTCATTTTTATTCTAACAATAATATACTACGAATATACTAAATGTTAATAAGTTTTTTTAGAATACGAAAGAATTAAACCAACATTGTCTATGGTTACATTTCTAATTTCGGTTTCCTTGATTGAATGATTTTCATAGTGTGCAAATTTTTAACCCTTTGCACTCGAGTGGTGACTCTGAGACACCACTAAAATTTGTTGTATCACGTTCTACAATAATTCTTAGATCAACAAAGTTTAGATTGAAAAAATTGTTAAAAGTCTAACTGTCGTGCGTGAAAAATTATTTTAGATTTACAGTTAAAATAGCTTCGAGTGCAAAGAGTTAAAGTTGCTATTCGGCATTTAACGTGTTAGGCTCGTTGAAATTACGAAGTCGCTCTCATAGGAAACGATTGAATAAACTTCTCGATTCAAGCAAATGTTTGTACGTCAATTGTAAAAAACAAAAGTCGAATAAAAAGCGTATTTCATTGTTTAATATCGCGAATAATATCAAAGATGAAAATGTCTTGTCCCAAATATGTCTTGCAATCTGGAAATAGGGGATTCCTGAGGTCATTTGAAGCAACTTTTTTCCTAGCGAAAATGCAATCCGCGGCTTCGTTGACGAGTTATTAACGAAAAACACTGACCAATAAGGCAATGTTCGGCAAGGTAAATATCCTGGCAACTATGGCTGATAAATGAGTTAGTACCTTCAAAGCGTGCGAATTTTCCTTTTTTAAGGAAATGTTTTAAATGCATCAGACGTTAATTAAATATTAATTTCGCGGGTCGAAATTATTCGGAGGAAAGTTTTAAGTATAAACTTCGAACGAAGCAAAATTATTTCATGCTTTTCACAGGAAATGCTTCATTATGAGGGCAGAATAATCTGGACCAGGCTGCAAAGCGAAAATGTTTCTTGAATTTTTCAGATAACCATTACAGCCACATTAATTTCACACGACTTCAACTCCGCATATGCGGATCCTCTGCTCGCCGCTGCCCTTTTATTCGTGCTGTAGGTGCAAACTCTAATAAACGGGCGATTAAGATTCGTATTCGAGTTTAGAAAACGCGAATTTCAAATATACGAATAAAATGATGCTGCTTTCTAAAGATTACAGACCCTTATGCAAATATGGATTTTCACGGGGCGAATTACACAAATTGAAACCGGAAATAATTACGTTACTGCATTAGGCGTACTGTCGTATTTTAAAGAATTCGTATTTGCATTTTTAAAAGTTTTAAAGGATTAAAACTGCCATAAATATATAAATTGCGCAGTCTCCAATCTTCAATATTTAACCCTCGGCGTGAATGCTAACCTACAGTCGACATAGAAATCCTTTTTCTTCTAGTAAATTATTAACGACAAAGTATGCAGACTGATGAGCAGATTACAGAATTTATGCATTTATTACAGAAATAAATCTGAGGTTCATAACATTGGAGAAATTATAAGAATTCGAGGATATCGATTCTCCCTATTCTTAGTACTTCCCTTTCTAATAATAACAATAATAATAATAATAATAATAATAATAATAATAATCTTAATAAATCTTTTATAAGTTTTCGATTTGGTCTGTTTATTTCTGTCGTGAATGCCTAAAATCCTTTGCACTCTGACATCTCCTGTCGAGGGATGTAATAAAATTATCGATAGTTATGCTATTTTCAAGATTATTAGAATTATTAGAAACTAGTTGTTAGAATTAATACAGAACATTTTTATATCGCATTTTCTCTAGTTTTCATAACTTCAACAATTCAAAAATAAAAAATATGAAATTTTGACCGACACTTATTATTTGACTCATTATTTGACTATCTTGTTTCTAACAATGAATTTTAATTTTCAGTCGTTTCGTTAAGCTCTATAGACAAGCTAACGTGTCTAGAAGGAGTTAAAAGTTAAGAGTATGTTGAACAAAATCTTTGTGAAATGCCGTTCGCCTGTTTTCCGGAAGCACTTTAACCCTTGACACTCGAGCGATGACTCTGTGTCACCGCTAAAATTGTTATACCACGATACAAGATAATCTTTACTTAAAATTTAGATTTAAAAATATTGTTAAAAGCGTAACTGTTGTAATATAAGTCGCAAGACTCAATTTCATATGCATATAAAATGCACTCGTCCTATGAAATGAAAATACCATAAGTCAGAAATATTATTTTATATTTACAGTTAAAGTGGCTTTCGAGTGCAAAGGGTTAATAAGCTTTTCAATGACTGGACTAAGAGAAGTTGTCACAATACATTAATCTAAATAATTTCATGGCTTATGGATCAGATCGTTGTGGTTTTAGAAGTATTTTTCAAGAAATTCTTAACTGTCGATCTTCGTTTTTCAAATATTAGAAAAACGTAAGCTGTTAAATATTGACCGAACCTAATTAATTAACAGGATATACATACACAATTCATGCTGACTCGAGTTGCTCGTGACCCGGCCGTCGATGCGACTGTAAATTTCAAGAAGAAGTAGAAGAATAATTTGATCGATCTGTTATCAAAATCCAGCAGGAACATTCTATCGTTCTATTAGAAAAATCAACGTAGCTGTGTAAACAATCGTAATGCAAGGGTTTAACACCAGATTCATCAAAATAAAATCCATCAAGAAAAAAAGAAAATGGAAGAGCACCCAATAAAAATGACTCGTTCGCGGCGCATAATTTTGGTCGTTTTAAACTGCGGAATTTCGCGGGGGTCTTTGATTCCGCGCTCGGAAAGTTTCGCAACAAATGATACGGTTCCCTTTTTATCAATTACCCGTGAAAGCCGGGTCAGACATTTTTTCGCGAACGGCGGCGAGAAGCGTGTATTCTTTGAATGGGGCTGGGGCCGGTGGCCGGGGCCGCGGCGCGAAAGTATTCGCGTTTTCGCATGCGGGAACACTCCGTTAACGGCCGACCGTATGCGGTTCCATTAAAAGTGACTTTTTTCGAAGTATTCCGAGCGTGCACCGCGCTATTCGTTGCGGCATGGCAGCGTAAACGCGGCCGGCGCGGCGCGGTCTTACTCCGGGGCCAGAACTATGCATCGCCCGTGAAATCCGACTAGTTTGACCCAGATAAAGTATGTATCGGGTAATTCGAGCAACATGCATTGGATACCGTGAAATTTCGATTTCTTCGGGAATACCGGCCGGATTCCCGGGGGGGATCCCGCCGCCGGTTGCCGGCTCTCCGGACCCGAGCAAGTGGCGATGCAAGAATAACAGTAAGTCCGGGGATCCTTAATGCTATTCCGTTAACCGGTCATGAATTATTACCGTTTCCGGGTAGCTTCGCACAGGGCTGTACAATATATCACGCCTCTTTAACTTCGTTTCACGGCGAAAACTCAGCTGCTACTAGATATCTCTCTTACCAAGCAAGATTTCCTCCGATTTGCGAACGAGGCAGATTTATTTCTGTCTGGCGGCCGGAAAACCGGCACCGTGGAAATCAGTGAAACCTATGCAACCTTCGGTCCTCTACCAACGTACCAACGACGATCGCCGTAGAGAGCGAGAAAGATGAGAGAGAGAGAGAGAGAGAGAGAGAGAGAGAGAGAGAGAGAGAGGGCGCAGTCGAACCAACACCATTACCCGACTTCCAACGAGCGAGATCCTTCAGGTTTCTGATTACTTCCGTCACTTTTGTTTTATTCCCTTCGAGGCAACCGTTTTCCTCCGCAACAGAAGAGTTACTTAACTTTTTAAGGAGAATGTAAAATGAATTTTCAAGACGCTTGTCCGACCGCGAGAGACTCTTCACGCTGCTGCCAGCTCCTGCTGTCTAACTCGTACTTAACTCTTCGGGATAGGCTGGGAGCAAGTGATTTAGGGATATTTGGCGACGACTAGGACTCTTCTGTGAAACATTTGCCGCCTTCCTTTCATCGTTTTTCAACAATTTTTCCATCCCCGGCTGACAAGTCTGCCGTAAGTCTGTGCACATGTTTTCTATAATGTTCAGGTGAACTTTGGAATATCTTAAGCGAAGATAATTACGTAGACACTTTGCTACTACGTTTACTTAAATGTTCGATTACGGTGTTTCTGGGTGTTTATGAAGTTTCATGTAAAATTTCTATACCTGTGCAGTATAAATTTCAATAGTTTTATATAATTATGTTACGCTTTTATCAGCTGGTTTATGCAATTGTAGCTGATATAGGATCTAAAAATAGGGGACGAGATAAAATTGATCTGCTTATTGATTATATTATATTGTTACGGCGACTTGTCCAAATCAAGTCGCTGTAATGTGAAACTGCCCTGTTGTGAACAACCTCTTAGGAAACAATGGAAGATAGGGGTTGCCACGGAATACAGTAATGTCTCCCTAATTGACGCTCAGATTGTGCACGAAAATGGACAATTTGGGAAGAGGAGATACGATTATTCCAGCCTTGCAGTTCGTTTTCATAGTTGTTGAAAATCGATAACCATGAAAAACGACCCATAAAGCTCGAACAATCGTATCTCCTCTTCCAAAATTATCCATTTTTGTGGACAATCTGAGCGTCAATTATGTTGCAGTTGTTGTTTGGAGGGCGATGATCTCGTGTTGAAACATTGAAATTTTCGTAGCAGTTGAACTTAAAAAGTAGCAAAGTCGAAAGTTCCATTGACCCGAGTTTGTTGATTTTATAAGTGCTCGACATCGTTATGAATGACCCAAGGCAGATCAGATTTCGTAGAAGGTATTTCTTGTCTGGGTTCGCTTTTCCGGGCTTCCACGGCGCCGGTAACAAATATAGATACTTGCGGCAACTTCTGCGGTTTGACACTTATATCAAAGTTTGCGAGTTGGCTCGAAGAAAAGGAACCTATAATGCCCCAGACATGGAATTCCAGTCGCGAAACTTTCGGCATGCCGCACACGTACCGGCTCCGTTTCATTCGGCCCATCGTTCTAAACGATCCTGTATACTCAAAGGCACAATTAATTCTTCCCGGAACAGCTGTCGCAATTCCTGACTCGAATGGACGTTGTCTGTGCCGCCGTGGTCCGCTTAATTTCAGCGATATGACGCGGCGGCGAATAACCAATTAACGCGATATGCTTCACAGGTCATTCCGCGGGAAACAAGGGACACGCTGGGGAAAAATACGCGACGTCATCGAACCACGACTTTTTCGCATTCTGTTTGACCGCTGCAGGCTCTGTGCTGCAGAGACTTAGCCCATTGCCCTACAACCACGTCCGAGAGACGTGGTCAGATAATCGGGTCAGAAATGATTATCACGTCTGAGAGACGTGGTCACATAAACGGACCAGAAATGATTACCACGTCTGAGAGACGTGATCACATAGTCGGATCAGAAATGATTACCACGTCCGAGAGACGTGGTCAAATAATCGGGCAAGAAATGATTACCACGTAAGGTGGTAAGTTATCGGTAAGTTATATGCATACTAAAAATTTTATCGAAATCGATTAACGCAAAATGAAGTTAGAAGCGTTAAAAGATTGTAAAAACTGCGATTTTTAATTGTTTATAGAATGTTTACGAAGTTTACGGAGGTCAACCGATTTCGGTGAAATTTTTAACACGTATATAACTTACCGAGATCTACAAAACGCATTTTTTAAATTTTCGTTATAGTTTCAGATAGAAAAAGTTTTAAAAAGCGAGAGGTTTTTATTTTCTTTTGTCACTCTAAGCAATAGCAAAATTAAAAAGAAATATTCTAGTTATGGTTTAGTAGACTGATCGCTCTATCATCTAAAAAAAAAAAAAAAAATCACGTCGTTTAGTCCAGTTCTAAAAAAGTTATTACGTTTTGGATAGTGTCCGAATATTAACGGGAGTCACTATATGCATAGTAAATTCTCACTAATTGTCTCTCAGCTTGTAAACAAAAATGGACAATTTGGGAAGAGGAGATACGATTATTTGTGCCTTGCGGCTAGTTTTTATAGTTGTTGACAATCGGCGACTATAAAAACGAGACGAGGATACTCGAATATTCGCATCTTCTCTTCCCAAATCGTCTATTTCAGTTTACAGACTGAGGGACAGTCACAGCGAATTTACCGTAGTACGAAACAATAAAACATAATGTCTTTCCAGTAAAGGCATTCGTCATTTGCTCGTTGAACGTGTCGTCTTTCGATCATAAACGTTACGTCGCACGCGATGCGAATGAATGTGATTTAACGTGTCCCGTCGCGGTGCGTGGAGCCGTATAACGTAATTTATAGCGAAATGGATGTACTACGTTGCAATTAAAGACGGGGATAGCCGGCTGAATAAATAAACACGCGAAAAAACATCGTCGGATACAATATGCAAGCGCCGCCGCGCCGCACCGCGCCGGTGCAATATGCAATTTGCCTTTTAATCTTTATCGTTCCGCACGAAAAATTCGATCATTATTTCGAAATTCGACTAATATTTTACGGCGCGCCTTTCCCCGACAAAATGCTTGTGCCGCTGATGACGTTTCGAACAAATTTACCACTTTTGCTACTCGCAAAAACCGACTGTTACCCTAATCGAGAGGGCATTTTTTCGCGATGAATCTTTTTCAGAAAAATTCTAATCATGGAAACATTAACAGGAATTTTGTTTACCTTCTTTCCACAGGGTGTCTTGTCTAGGAATTATAGGAAGGAGTTATGGTTATTAAAAAATAGTTCTTATGAAAGTAGTTTGGTAGGTTCGGTTACATCGTGTAGTATTAATTGTTTTTCTGTGGGTGGAATAGTACAGGAAACGCAATTTTAGTTGCGTCTCTGCCAAATCTCCGATCAATTTTTTCCTGAGTAATTTTAACAGGTTGAAAGTAAAGTACATCGTGTTTCGTTCCTTTTGTCAAAAAAGCACTCGATTCAGTATTTTGCGAATAAAAAGCAGGATTTCTACTAGCATAAGATTTCAAAGCTACCAGATAAATGTCGGCAAGTTTCTTCTTTTACTTGAAACACATTAAAAAACCGTGTTTCATTTTCTCGTGAAAGAGCGGAACAACTTTTCGAACGCCCCAATATTTTAATTTCTTCACCGTTTGAAATTGCTGGCAATCGTTTTTGTCATAAATGCATACGACCCGCATAGTTATTTCTGATTCTTCATTCTCCATTCTTTCTTAGATTCTTCTAAGAATGAAGGTAAATGAAGACATAAGGGAAACAAAAATTGTCTCGTTACAAGTGCTAATCAACGCAGCTATAAAAAAGGTCCTAGCTCAAGGGGTTAAAACGCTTGCACTTTAAAAACGCGCGAACACCATAAAAGCATAAAGATCCGGACCATTGAAACGTCGCGAAAGGAAAATCCAGCGACCGAGTGTAAGGCAAGGAAGACGCTAAAAAAATGAGAACATGTAAACAACAAACTACATCATCGGTGAGCCGGTGTATGGGATGCTCGGGGATAAACACAAATTGCTTTTACAAGCTCGACAGCGCAGCGTCAGGGTAAAAACTGCGGCGCGGGAGGAGCGTACCGAGTGGCATCGAGTACGGCCATTAAGAAAGTTATACTATTTTCAGAAGTAATGGAGTGCGCCGCACGGTCGCCGAGTTGAAGAAAATAAGACCGTGAAGATTAATAAGATCTGTGCTGCGCGTTGTTCCGCGGGGAGAGGACAGGGGTTCTAGGAGCGGGAAAGAAACGAATGGAAATTTCGTTGGCCGGTCGGAAGTTTTTAATTCCACTAATATTTCTGAGAAAGTGTTCCAACGACGACCGAGAGCTACCGGCCGCGTTAAGAGGGTATTTTAGTGTGAACGGTGTCTTTTTTTTAGCTTTTTACGAGACCTTTTTGTGAACATATATAACATTTCTTGCAATCAAACTAATGGAGCCGGTTACTGTGGGTTGACCAATTGCAGCGCCTTTGGCTTGTTTTCGGGCAAAATGAATTTTTTGTTTATATTTTGCATATTGAATTTTCTTTATTAAAAGATAAATGTAATAAAAGAATGAAAAATGCAGTATTCGATAAATATGAAGTTAATTACGCCCGAAAATATACCGAAAGCACAGCAATTATTTACCTCGGAGCAACCAGCTTCCGTTACGCTACGCGTTTCAAGCACCACTTCCAAATTTGTTCAGTTAGAAAAAATTGGTTGCAATGGCTGCCTCGAAATATAGTCCAGATTTGAAAAACATTGTCTATGCTATCCAAGATCGCAGCCATTTTGTTTATCCGGTATGAAGAGACGTGTAAGATTCTTAATTAGTACGAGTTTAAGTTTAGCGGGTACTAAAAAATGGTGACGTTTTGAAATGTGATCATCGATTTTTTCTATTGATTTTTCAAGACTGGGAGCTTAGAAAAATGTAGAAAAAAATATGGCCTATTTTGGACATCAAGCCGCATATTATAGAATTTTTCCAGATTTTTCTGTTACAAGCTGTAGTTATGAAAAATGGAAAACCAAAAAAAAAGAAATCGGAAAATTAAAGATTTCTCGAAAACAAAGAATTGTGTTCTTTCTTTGTGTTTTCTGATTAATTCCTTGATAAGGTATAGTACACTTAATTTTTCTCAGATTTTTCATCCAGATTGTCAAGAGAAAAGGGAAAACCGAATTTGTTTTTACCGTGAGGAAGAATGTTGGGTTTACCGCAAGTGTAGATTAAATAATTTTAAACACGTTATTATATTGAAACAAGCAATTTTTTGCACAGATGAATTTTTCTTGGTCAGCTATGGAACGATATAATATTCATTATTAACGATCTTAATCGGCTAGTCGCTTTTTGCGATTGTGACTTGCGGTTTCCTTCTAGCCATAGAATTTTTGTCGCCGAGAGCCTTGAATTTTACGTTGGGTGGTACGCGTAAGTATATAGTGAATTGAAGGAAAAATTGGTTAAGTAGAGTTTTTGAGATATCATGGGTACCGTTTTGAAGAACGTTTAAAGTTTCGAATACCAATACTGATCATTCATACCACGAATATCATACTCACTGTAATTTTGTCAATTTGAAGAATTCAGACTCAAGGTTTTGCGGGCGTATTTTCGAAACCGTGTTCTTCAAGAAAATGTGATAAAAACACAAAATTAATGTTTTCAAAGGTATACCCACTTAAACACACTTTACGTAAGTGCTGGAAGTCCGTACGGCGGCAGGTGTTGATTGTGCTCACGGCGTAGGTACACGGAGGCCTATTCCGCAGCGGCATTGTACCCGCGAGGAGACGGTAATGGTCCTTTAACCTGTAACCCCCGAAGTGATTACGGAGTTAACTGATGCAGATTACAATAATTTGCGCCGAAGATGTGGCGGTTCCTCGGCCTTAGATCAGAGCGCCCCTCATTGTTGCCATTCCGGAAAGCTTCGGCACACATTCGTTTCGCCTGGCAGTCGTTAGCCGGGCCCGCTTCCGGCACCGTTTCAACGTTATCCGAATTTTTTATCTGTTACGGAAGGTTTATCTATCGCCCGCCGGCTAAAAACTCCCGAGGAACCTCCGTATTCGCACTCCCGGTTCGAGCACTTTCGTACGCCGGATATATTTATGTGTATCTATTCCCGCGCCTGATAAAGGCGGATAAACCAAGCTCGTGAGACCACTTTGCTTATACATATTTTAATGACCGACGCTTCGAACCCGTGCAATCTATTCGATCTACTGGCTGCTCCACGAACGGTGACTCTCGGCGACAAAAATTCTGTGGCTAGAAGAAAACGCGCGCCGCAAGTTAGAATCGCAAAAAGCGACTAGCCGATTAAGATGGTCAATATAGTGGTTTTTTAAATGAACATTATACCGTTCGATGGCTGACCGAGAAAAACTCATCTGTGCAAAGAATTGCTCGTTTCAATGTAGTAACGTTTAAAATTATTTAATCTACACTTGCGGTAAACCCAACTTTCTTCCTCGCGGTAAAAGCAAATTCGGTTTTCCCTTTTTTTTTGACAATGATCTATCTGGATGAAAAATCTGAGAAAAATTGAGTGCACTACTTGCGATGGTACCTTATCAGGGAATCAATATAAAAAAAGCACAATTCTTTGTTTTCGAGAAATCTTTAATTTTCCGATTTTTTGGGGGGTTTTCCATTTTTCATAACTGCAGCTTGCAAGCGAAAAATTTGAAAAAATTCTGTAATATGCGGCTTGATGTCCAAAACAGGCTACATTTTTTTTTAAATTTTAGAAAGTCATCGAATTTATCCTCACAGACAAGTTGCAAGGTCGAAATTTTGCACAGATGAGTTTTTCTCGTAAAATATTCATTAAAAAGCCTCTAAGGGCTAAGTTAGAAACCTCTAAGTTAGAAATAAATAAAATACAAATGTAATTTTCGCTCGAATAATTTTAATAAGCTGAAACTAATAGATCCATATTTTCTTAAATACATTTAGTCCCTTTACTTTCTGTAAATCGAAAAAACCCTTCTCATTTCTTCCGTAAAGTCTAAAATCTGCAGTTCAGGTATTACCGAATCAATGTTCCAGCTTTGGGTTATTTCGATGTGAAATTTTCGAGGGTCCAGGTAGCCCGTGTCGACCGCATCGACGTGCTCGAAGGAGCTAGAGAGGGTCTAGGGAAAAATCTAGCGCGTAACGATGTCGGTATCGCCTCGAACATCTCAATTGAACAGCTCAGTGCACTTCTACCAATGAATAGTACAAATGGTATGCGGATGGAAAGGATATTATCGCGGTTAAAGCGTTTCACCGGCGATAACTCGGTGCTCGGCGGTACGCGAATGGCGCGGCGCGACCGCGATGCGTATTTTAAGAACAATAGCCTAATATATTGGCCAGGTTTGCGTAAACACTTTTCTACGTTTCCGGTGGTTGCTTAGCATGCTCGATATATATCGGTGTATCGTGTATGCGCCTCTATAAATCGTGTTTTACAACCACTGTGCACGTCACAGTCGCTCGCGAACGGTGCACCAATACGTGAAAAATGGCGAACAGTTTGCTGCGTTTGCTCTTAATGGTTGTTGGTGCGGAGCGACCGTTCAAACGTACACATGCACACGTAAGTACGCTTTGCGTCTCTGCTTTGATTCTGCGCATCCTATCATACTTGCCTAATTTGCCACACGCTTTTTTCCCCATATCTGCAGTGCGACGTTTCTCTTCGTATTATGTTACGGATATTTTTCTCCCGTCAGGGCGCATTTCAATTAAATAACTAAAATACTGCGGATCTCTTCGTTTTAATTGTATAAGCATACATTCGGTTAGATGAAAATGTGTTTTCTCTTTGAACGATCGTAATAAGCTGAAATTAATGTAATAATATCTTCAAATTTTTCTAATGTCTTTATAATTTTTTCTGTTTGACCTATTCATTTTTGTTATAAATTACACATTTCGTATTGTACACATTGAAGACAAATATTTTGTTATTTAGATGGCACTTTAAATCAGATTGGACAAAATTTTATTCGGATAATGGATAAGAAATAAAGACTAACGAATACAATTTTATTCGAATAAGAATTTGGTCGAATATGATTTTATTTGAATAAGGATTTATTCGTACACACATAAACAGAATCAAAATTATAGAATATAATTTATTTTATTTCACATTCGCCTAATTTATTCGAATATCGCCTATATTACCCGAATAAATCGAATAATTTATGATGAATAAGGATGATATAATTGTTATTCTTATAAAATATTCAACTAAAAGGAATTCATTCGGATAATTATCTTCGATAAACATTGTTCATCCACCTTAGATTTCTTAAAATATTTGTCATTCCACTTGCGCATAACTATGAAAAGAAAAGATCAGAGTTTCAAAGAAGTAATTTCCCCTAATTCGCGCTCAGATTGCGTACAAAAATGGACAATTTCCGAAGAGGAGACAACGATTATTCTAGACTTGCGGCTCGTTATTATAGTTACCGACTGTCAACAACTATGATAACGTATTTCCTCTTCTCAAATTGTTCATTTTTCTGTACAATTTGAGCGTCAATTAGGGAGAATTTACTGGATTTCTATTCGCAAAGAAATTTCCGAGAACAAAAGTTGAATCTTCCATGTTCTTATTATTTTATTAATTAACTAGCTAGAATGGATCGTTTATCTAGAATTAGATTAACTGGTTTTTTTGCGCTTTTTATTTGGGATTTACTATAATCCCAGTATATTTTTCTAAAAATTATCGTACCATTTAAGGGTTGAATAACATTCCAAGATTATACTCTTTTTCTAGTACCTATATCCATTAATATTTTCAAACATTAATGTAATAAAAATCATTTTTCCACAAGTGCCAACATTCTACTTTTAGGAGAACTATCTACAAATTCGTATTTTTATCTCAATACTTCGAATTAATTTGCGAATGAAAGTATCGAGATAAAACTGGAAATTGACAAATAACTTTCCTAAAAATAGCATGTTGACACTTGTATCAAAATTATTTTTATTAGATAATATTTGAAAATTTTAACGAATAAAGATATTGTAATGTTTGAATGTTATTATTATTATTATTATTATTGTTATTATTATTATATAAAATGGTACTGATAATTTTTACGGAAATGATTAGTATACTGGGGTCAGTAGACCTCGTATAAAACGCGCAAAAATACGTATTAATCTAATCCTAAGTGAACGATCCATCTCAATAGTAACATTCCAAGATTACACTAAATAACATTCCAAAATTGTCCATTTTTGTGCGCAATCTGACCGCGAATTACGGAGAAATTACTGCATCTTCGTCAGCATTGTATACAATTCGTTGCTTTCGTTGAAAGCAGGAACGCATAGAATAAGCGTACAGCGTGTCTACTCGTAAAATGTCAATATTTTGACTCGCGTCGCCTTTGGAAAAAACGTAATCCCTGTATAACAGCTGCGCAGCGACGCGGTGTGGTCGGCGTCGTCGGTCGCATAAATCAAAAAGAAATCAAAAGTAATATTATTGTACGCCATAAATCGCGTATCTTGCCGTGTCGGTTTCTTCAATGTTTTTCACGTCAATACCTTTTGTACGACTCTGAACCTCGACTGGGGACCAAGCGGAATATGACATCACGTTTGATACGCGGCACGTAGATCGCATAGCACCCCTGGAAGCAAACTTCCCCAATGGCATGTGTCGAGGGGTGAGTCTTGGACGGTTATGTAAAGGGTCGTGGCGGATAAAGGGAAAGGTCTCGTCGTTTCCCTTGACAGACGATAACAAATGAAAAATTCGTCGGGAAAAGGGTATTCCGGAGTGGCTCGTTCCAATCTCGAAAGTCGCAAACGAAGATAATGTTGTCCAAACATATCGGCGGTCTTGCTGATGCGTCAGTGATCGATCCGGCGACGCATAATAATTATATTCGAATAATGGAAAATATCTGACATTCAATTTAACCCTCCGTCGGCGAGGTCGGCAATCTTTACGAACGCGGCCGGCAACTTTGGATTTGATTATTTTTATTATTCTAGGCTTTCAAAAAAGTTTGAAAAAATTCTGAAACACTACTTTAATACAGGGTGTCCCAAAAATGTTTCGTAATCCGGAAATGGGGAAATGTTCCAGAAATGTTCCTGAGGTCATTTGAAGTAACTTTTTCTTTGGCGAAAATGCGATCCGTGGCTTTGTTTACGAGTTATTAACGAGAAACAATGACCAATGAGTGGCGAGATCAGCTGCCGCGAGACGGCGACTTCGTGCGCTCGTTAGCTGGGCCGCCTCACGCCAGCCGTGCTCGCCTCTTATTGGTCAGTGTTTTTCGTTAATAACTCGTAAACAAAGCCGCGGATTGCATTTTTGTTAAGGAAGAAGTTACTTCAAATGACCTCAGGAATCCTCCATTTCCGGATTACGAAATATCTTTTGGATACCCTGTATATGTACTATTGATGATTAAGCTTTTTTTATTTAAGCTTTTTGAACCAGGTTATTCGACCCTTTCAGTACGAAGAAGCGGTTCGTATGCCGTCAAAAATTTGTTTATGTCAGATATTGTCACGGGTCGAAAATGTCACGACACCGTGCTCTGCGAGGTCCGTCTTCGGAGGGTTAAAGACCCGAGTTGCCAATGAATGATTAAAAACACGTACGAATATTTTATCGGTAAAATTATGCTGTAGACATGTCGACGTATTGCGAAGTGGTAGTCGTTTTCCGATAGGAAAATCTTAATTGATTTAATCGGCTATGAACACAGCCAATTTCAAGTATCGGCTACAGCCTCTTCATCAGGCATGCGAGCCCTTAAAGTGCATCAATTCAATTTATTCACTAACGACAGATTGCGGCTTCCAAAACGATGAGCTTTGAATAATTCAGCTTTCCTTCTTAAGCAACCTAATTAGCATTTAAAATATTCAGGTCTCAGCACTCTTAGTTATTGATCAACGGGACGCCTTTAGTTTCGAAGTTTGTAAATATTGCTGGTAGTGAAATTTTCAAGATCAATCAGCAACGATTCGCACGTATTCTGAGTTAACCGATTTCGATCAAATTTTCAGCACGCATACAAGTTACCGAGATTTTCGAAAGGCATTTTTTTCATCTTCGCTGTGGGCTCAAATAAAAGAGTTAAAAAACGGGGGTTTTTAATTTTTTCTTCTCATTCCAAGTAATAGCAAAATTAACGAAAAGCATTTCAATCCTCGTCTAGTAGACTAGTCCCTCTATCATCTGAAAAAAATTCAAGTCATTTAGTTCAGTTTTGAAAAAGTTATTGCACTTTAAAAGGTCTACGAACACTTTTGGGAGCCATTGTATAGGCGACTATGCGAAAGTTGCGGACACTGTCTATCTGTTTGCGCACGACGTTCACTGTTTAATCTTATAGGAGATTTTGGAACAAAATTAATAATCTCCAAATTCGTTCATTTTCATACTAGGCTTCCTAATACACTAAATTCTTCCTAATTCACTCTCAGATTGTGCACAAAAATGGATAATTTGGGTAAAGCAGATACGATTTATTCGAGCCTTGCGGCTCGTTTTTATAGTTGTTGACAATCAGTAACTATAAAAACGAGCCGCAAAGCTCGAACAAATCGTATCTGCTCTTCCCAAATTGTTCATTTTTGTGCACAATCTGCCAGTCTTCGACTGTCGGTACTAAATCGAGAGTTTCCAGCTGAAATTGACGCCAGACCAGAGTTCGGCATTATTCAATTCGTTTCGAATAAATATCCATTAAAGAAAATTATCCGAATGAATTATTCTTCGAACATTTTATTGGTATAGCGATTATTCGTTGTAAATTATTGGCACACTTCTTTATTCTAGCCTATTTATCTTTTTTATTTATACGAATACATCAATTCAATTTTACGAGTTCATCAATTCAATTTGAATTACTTGTATAATTATAAAAAAGATTGATCGTTAGAAAAGTAACAACTTTTCCGATGCAATATTTGAAAAATGGTATATTGAAAATATGAATCGAGATACCATGATAAAAGCAATTCATATTCTATCATTTTTATTCAAATCAATTAGTGTTCGTACGAATTCCTGTACGAATGAATTCTTCTTCGAACGAATTCTGCTTCGAACGAGCTCTTATTTGAACGAATACTCGTTCGAATAAGATCTCCTTGGGACTGTGATATCTAAATAAAGTACAGTAATGTCTCTCTAATTGACGCTCAGATTGTCCACAAAAATGGACAATTTTGGAAGAGGAGATACGATTGTTCAAACCTTGTGGCTCGTTTTTTATGGTTATCGATTGTCAACAACTATAAAAACGAGCTTCAAGACTCGAATAATCTTATCTCCTCTTCCCAAATTATCCATTTTTGTGCACAATCTGAGCGTCAATTAGAGAGATATTACTGTATTCGATTGCATATTTATTCACATAAACATCACATAATCGTATCTCCTCTTCCCAAATTGTCCATTTTCGTGCCCTGTCCGAGCCTCGATTAGGGAGAATTTACTGTACTTCTAAAAAGTTATCTGCACGATTATAATATCGTCTACGAAGTTCCCGATGAAAAATCCGCCAAAATATATCGGAACCGTGGTGTCCGGTAATTGATACGGCAGAGTACCGGACAGTAATTTCCCGGCGATAAAACGGCATCGACATCCTTGCCGAGGGAAATGGGATTAATACGTCGCCGGGCGATCGTCGACGAGCAACTGTTGTCAACGTCGGGTCGTTTCCCGTCGCGTAATGGTAACATCGAATCGTCGAAACAAATTCCCCGATTTCGGTAAAACGCCGTCGGGCTCGCGGGAATGACAAGTATCGCAGCGATCCGACGTTGTCCAGTGAAGTTTGCACGGTCGTGCACGGGATAGAAGCAGACCGCGGGGGTAATTAAGGTGCACGGCAGATATAAATTATGGAGGAAAAGGCCAGTAAGGTCCCGCAGACCGTTTATTAATTTGTAATTGCGGGAGTTCCGCGTGTAGCTTTCCGAAAATTACAGGTCTGCTGGGACTCATTGCTGCTACGAAGATTTAGTACTAACTAGACAGCTTCTTCCGGCCCCGCTACCGCCTTGCATGCAGCTCGTGGAACCGGGCTAATATCGATATACGCGTACCCCGTTGCTCTGGACCCCGTCAAAATGGTTTTCGCACGGTACGCGCGTGTGGTAAGACCCCTTTTGTGCTACCTGTCGATCCCGTTCCCATGTCGTTACTGCACACTCCGTGCTACATCATCGGAGCCGATTAACCGAGCCATTCGAACGTGACGACTTTTATGTTTCCTGATCGCTAACCGGGGGTGGAGCAATGAAACAAGGCAAGGTTGTTGTGCAAGATGGCTCGGAATCGTGACTCGTGACTCGACACGGACAGCTGGCCAAGGCACCCCCTTCGACCAGCGGAATCTCGGCGGCGGAGAAAAATGGTAGATCACGCGTCGAATCAGGCCACCATCCGGCACTGCGAAATTCTAGCGCGTGTCTGCCGCATAGTTCGACAACATTCTATTCGGATGACGGATAATATTATAGGTATAGACTTCGCGAATACAATTTTTATTCGACGCTATCGAATAAATATGCAATCGAATACTTTATCTAGATGTCAATCCGAACGAGTATTCGTTCGAGGAAGATTTCATTCGTGTACGAATCCGTTCAAATAAGAGCTCGTTCGAAGAAGAATTCATTCGTACAGGAATTCATACGAACGCTAACCGATTTGAATAAAAATGATAGAATATGAAGTGCTTTTATCATGGTTTCTCGATTCATTTTTTCAGTATACCACTTTTCAAATATTGTATCGGAAAAGTTGTTACTTTTTTAACGATCAATTTTTTTTTTATAATTATACAAGTAATTGAAATTATACTGATCCCGAATGTATTCGTATAAATAAAAAAGAAAAACAGTCTAGAATAAATAAGTATGCCAATAATTTATAACGAATAATGAAGAATCGCTGTTCCAATAAAATAAAGTTCGACTAAAAAGAATAATTCATTCGGACAATTTTCTTTGATAAATATTTATTCGAAACGATTTGAATAATGTCGAACTCTGGTCTGGCGTTAATTTCAGCTGGAAACTCTCGATTTAGCGCCGGCAGTCGAAGACTGACCGCGATTTGATAAGTACTCCTCTGTTTTTGACTTAATTTTATTACAGAACGTCTGCAAATGAATTGGTGGAATTGAGTAAATAAAAAATCACTTTTACGATTTCGATAATTGAATACACACTTCTGAATAGTGTATAAAGTGACTGCAACAGTTTCGAAGTAATAGTTCTATGTATAGAATGATGGACTGGCGTGATATATTGACAAATTATATCGTGTAGGATTTATATTTTGCTATTTTAACCCGAGAAAGATAACCTACGTCGCAGAGGTGCCTGCGAAGACTGTTGATTTTTGTTAATTTTTCATAAAGGTCTAGTGATTTATGTTTAAAATTACTTAAAATATAAAAAAATATAATATAAATGCATTTTATTTTTACAATAATGCCAAATCTTTAAAATGACTAGATTAACTTAAATAAATATCCATTGTTAGTATAAAATTGACGCCTTAGAAAAGCATGCGCCTCTGAAGCGTATGGTTATCTTTTACGTACGTTGTCATATGGTTATCTTTCTAGGGTTAATTAAGAATGCACATATATGATCCATTTGAAGATCGAATTCAATAAATTGAATGGCAGGCCTAAATCTGTCCACGATCTACTCAAGATGGACAAATGTAATCTATCAACACCAAAATTCAATAGGAATGAACTTAATGTTTTGTTATATTCGAAAAAAATGTAGAACTATCATAAATACATAAAATTTAACACTAAAACCAGTGAGTCGGTCAAAATGACTGGTTTCACGTGTTTTTGTTTTAAAGTTGCTGAAACTATAGCGCCTCTTTCGTGGAGTATGTTTGAATACATCTTTTAATCCAAGCGTGTATTATAATAAAAATGGCCATGAATAAATAACATATACTCTAAATAAATTTATTTTTTTCGTCGTTATCAAGCAACACAAGTTACTTACATCTAATGTTCGGTAGGTTCAGTGTTAATATTTTTAATTTATGCTTTCCAGTGAGATACAGTAATTTTTCCCTCATTCGCGCTCACAGATTGCGCATAAAAATGGACAATTTTTGAAGAGGAGATACGATTATTTTATAGTCATCGATTGTCAACAACTATAAAAACGAGCCGCAAGGCTCGAATAATCGTTCTCTCCTCTTCCCAAATTGTCCATTTTTGTACGCAATCTGAGCGCGAATTAGGAGAAACTACTGTAATTCGAAAATTTTCATTTTCATTCGTCGTCACAATATTGTTCCATTTCGTAGCCAACTGACGCCGTATAAATAACAATGAAACTTTTGTTAGTAATAGAATTTTCAAGTGAACAGATGCAATCTAGTGCGGAAGTGAAGTTTTAGTAAGACTATAATAACCGCTTCTGCCCGCACATAAACGGCTTGCATTTCATATTAATCACATTTAAATGTGTGGAAAGTTCACGTGCGCGATATATTAAACGTCACGTGAATCATTGGATTGTAAATCTTTCATAGGACTCCGACATTTCCGCCGGTTTTCATATTTTTATTGGAACTTTTAGACGGAGTCTATACGAACAATTTGTCTGACTTCAACTAACTCTGACCAACTTCAATCGTCGAGCAGACTGACAAAGTTTGCCAGGAACTTACGGTACACCCTGTATACGTATATATGTACCTGCAATCGTTAAAGTTTCATTCGCGAACACAAGAAGTGTAGCGCTGAACATTGACCGCTATGAAGGTTTATGGGTCGATACACCACGCGAGCGACGGTCATAAGGGATTAAATGCAATATTTCTCGACTGAAATTCGAATTCCATCATGGGGCACAAGCTCCGACAACGTAGCAAGTTAATCGTCCGAGTTATGTTTCAGTTCTGCCACGGAAACGATCGTTTTGATTTTTTAAGGAGCCTCTTGTAAATTGAAAAGTTGATACCATGATGCGGCATTGTAACATTCTTGATTGTACTTACTGTTTTCTTTTCTCATTTTTACACGATGTAAACCACAACTTTAAGCGTCGATTCTGCGAAAGCTGTTAATATCGCTCTCGGTAATTCCGGTATACGGCGTAACACGAGATTAGCGGAATTTCAACTGGCACGGCCGCGCATCTTTTCATACTTAGCCATTCTATAATCCGACCAGTTTACTTTAGAACAACTTTGCAATAGTTTCACTGTTTTCTCGGCACTCGTTACCATTTTTACGATTGTTCCATTTTAGTGATTTTATTTTTACCACGTCGATGCGCTGTAAAATTCATACGTTGCGACTAGTGTAAGTTAATACATTTTTTATTTTTTTATTTATAAAATTTTTGCCTGAGCTAATTACTTAATAAAAAAAATACTAAAATACACTTCGATCCTTCCGTTTTACATATTGTAACGGACGATTCGAGAAAATACATAAAACATGAATTATAAAATGTTTTCTCTAAGCGAATGCAAAATGTATCAGTGTACTCCACTGCGAGACAAGACAGAACAATACTCGTTTAAAACACCTCGATTGGATTTTTAATAACTCTTTTTATTATTCACGATATGTTATATAATTATGTTCTATTATAACGTGATTGCGATGTAGTTATACGTAAATGAAACAATTTAACTTGAAATGAACTGACATAACGAACAATGCGAGAATTAGTCGCTTTCTAAGATGTGGTTCAAAAGAAGAACACACCGAACACGTCCACATTTTCTGATTTATTTTTGTTTTGTACACATTTATTATTAATTCGTTTAATTTATTTTATGCTTCTTTTCATTGTCGTTATTATTGGCTTCAATGTTTGAATTTATTTGTAGCATAAAAGGTGCGAGGACATTTTAGCGCATTCACGGAGCCCCTTCTCTGCACTCGACTATGCTAAGAATTCGAAAAATTCACTTCGGATACAGGTTTCACTTTCACGGAGATGAATTTACTGCATGTTGCGAGAACTTTTATGCTAGACCGGTCCATTGATGATTCCCAATAGATGTTGTCTCTGATAGACGGCAGACAGCTCGGCGGTGTCAAGTTTGTGGATGCAGTGGTAATAAAAAGTAAGCCACGCCCAATCCACCGGTGACTCTCTGTAACGCGGCTCGCGACTGCAATGCATAATGTCCGGACAAACTATCGCGTTGATACCGCATCACTGCGCGGCATTCGGCGGTCCGCAATACCGTAAAATTGTTGATGTATTATTCGGGAAATTTTGTCAGGAATGCAATCAGTTTTGTCGAATGTCTGTCTATAAATTACGGTTTAATTACTCCTCTGTCGACTGTAATGTCCCGCTCTAATTATTTGATAGTCCTTCGATCCAGTTCAGCGACTGTTACTGCTTCTGTTGCCTAAAACCCTCTGACCTGAATTCGGATCTAAAAGGATGACGTTCTGCTCGAAACTTTCGCCAAACTTAGATTTAATCGGACTATAGATAAATTCGTAAAAATCAAATAGACAATTACGCGTACGATAGAAATATGTCGACTGCGAAAAAAATATAAGTAAACAATGCATTTAGGGCGTAGCAGCCATAAATGCACGTTTCTCATAACCCTCTAATATAAGTAATGCCTGTGTCTCTGGGTAGAACATTTTATTGTTACCATTAGTATCGGCAATGTCGGTCTACGAAATGGATTTACCTTTTATGACGCTTTTATGGCTAGCTTTCGCAAACAATATGTTCAGGATGTATCACCATTCACTAGGATGGAACAACTCTTAATGTGATCGGAAAGCTGCCATTTACTCGGATGCATTCCAGAAGGCAATAACACTTTTATCAATATTTGTATAACGTTCACGTAATCATGACATTTTTGCTCTTAAATGTATTTCAGTAGATGCATATACAAGTTATACTTATATACAGGGTGGGCCGGAATTCGTGGTACAACAGAACAGGGGGTGATTCCATGTGGAAAAATGAGAAAAAAGTTTGGTATAACATTTCTTTTATCCGGGGTTCCGTTTTCGAGGAAATCGATTTTAAAGTCTGTTCATCTTTCTAAAGGATTTCGATTACAAACATTAGCAATCATGATAACATTCCGTTTACTATATAGTTTGCAACAATTAACCCTTTGCCTTACAATCACGTCTGAGATACGTGGTCAGATGTCATTACCACGTGTGAGACACGTGGTTAAATAATCGGGCCAAAAATGATTATCACGTGTGAGACACGTGGTCAAATAATCGGACCAGAAATGATTATCACAGATGATAATAATTTCCATAATAAAAACAATTTTTGTTTCTCGCACGTCTCCACTTACATTTCACGAGCTTACTAAATAATTATTCGAATAGATGAATAGAATAATTCATGACGGATAATGAATAATTGTTATTCGAATAAAAAATATCTATTCGGATAATTATCTTCGGTAAATATTTATTCGACACAATTCAAATAATGCCTAACTCTGTACGCAACACATTGAACTCACTGCATACTTCATATTTTCAATACAGTAGAACCTCGGTTAACCGAACTAGATTTTCCTTGATCTTTATTATTTAATTTTTTGATTATTCCTAGTAATAATAATAGAACTATAGAAGGACCTCGATTAGACCTCGACTTATCGTCTTATGCTATTGTGTTAATAATTCATCGAAAACTAAAAGAAACGAACTATCAATGTTCAAATATTCAACAAAATCTTCATCACGAGTCTGTCTTGTTGTTATGGTGCGAGTGATTAATCTTCGAGTTATTTTGCCAAAATTCAAATTACTGCAATTAAGAAGACAACTTTTTGAGCATTCGTGTCGCATAGAATTCTGCATGTTCCGTCGCAAAACAAACGATATACAGTGAGACGAATGTCTCGGGCATCGATCGAGGTTAAAAAGAAATGCACAAGTGAGTCGACAGTGTGCATTAACCGTTGTTGTCGAACACCGATGGATCGGAACGACGCCGGACCGAATACTATGGCTGTGATAATACAGTGAAACCGAGAAACGTAATTAAATACCGGTATAATTTCCTATCAGATGGGACCGTTAATAACGTTTCTCGTCTCGCCCATCGTTTTCCCTCCTTCATTATTTGCTGTCGCAATCAACGCCGGCGCTTCAATGAAAATATCAGCGCGACTCCCCCCGCCCACTACTCACGACATCTTCGTCTTTAACGACATTCTGGAGTTTTCATTCGCGTCCGCAATTTCGTTATGAGCGTTCTCGTCGCGTTATGCCACGATAGTGGCGGAGGTTACCCGTTTTAACGGCTGGTAATAGTTGTCCGCGGGTGATTTCCTTAAGCCATCCTCACACTTGCCGAATTTTTTCCCCGCTCGTTAACACCGTCGACGGAATGTTCCCGAGCGGCTGTCCTTTTCCTCTTTTTTTCTCGAAAATACGGTTTCACGCCGCGGAACGTAGCCCGGTGGTACGTAATACGTTTATCGGCCATTCCCGTTTTACGATGGTTCTGCGTGTTTTGAATGGCGTTTACATCATTCCGAATCACATCGCTGCCTCTTGATCACCTCAACAGAGGGATTACGAAATGTTACTTCGATAGCTATTTCCTGAGAAACAAGGAAATCATTGTCACCATCGTCTACGTGTGTGTGTGTGTGTGTGTGTGTGTGTGTGTGTGTGTGTGTGTGTGTGTGTGTGTGTGTCTCCGTTTCCCATCGTTTACAAGACAATTCAATTCAGATTCGGACACTTGTTCGGATTGTTACGAATAAATATTTATCTAAGATTATTATCCGAATGAATTGGTTTTAACCGAATATTTTATTCGAACAATTCTCAATTCGAATGATTATTTATTCGAATAATTCTTAATTCGAATGATTCTTTATTCGAATAATTCTCAATTCGAATGATTCTTAATTTGAATGATTCTTAATTCGAATGATTCTAAACTGGTATGATTCTTCATTCATTAAACAGAACACTTTTATTTTTTTGAAAATGGGAAAAAGATTCTAGTTGGATAATAATAGTTATTCTCTTTTGATAAAGGTAAAGGACTACTTTCAAACAAATTGAAAGTAGCCGAGTCTTACACAGAGTTGATTTAAATGTTCACATACTAGAATTCTGTATTAATCGGAGTCAGTTAGCGGTAGCACTTTACAATGTTTCTGTTACACAAAGTCGGTGTGCAAAGAGCATTTAGTGCTTTGTTTATTCTCATCGATCTTAAGACTAGTATTAATGAAAATATACTTTGGAATGAATGTTTACTTGAAAATATCTATCGAGAAATAAATATTCCTCGGGAATTTTTATCAGTTAAATGCAAAATAATGATCGCAATTTAACTTTTATAGTAGGATTAAAGTGTTCATGCAAAAGTTAACTGAAAACAAAAAGAAATGATTCAGAAGTAAAAAGCTTTCTAAACAGTTTATATTTACATTTCATATTGTCGATAGAGAGCGATATCTAGGCTTCTAGGGAAAGCTATAGGGAAAATTATAGAGTCGGACACAAAGAGTTACCGCCAATCAATCAACTATATGCTGATGCTATCGATCACACGTAACTGCAACGACAATCTCTGTACGCTTGCAGGAAAGTTCTGATATTTTTCTGACAAGAGATTAATATTGCAATTACTCGTTTCGAATGCGTCGAATCTAGCGTCTAGCGTGAATGCATAATTTTTCTGTTTCGAACTGTGAATGTTCCGTTTACCGGAAAGCATTGATTAGCTGTGAAAAAATGTTTCTCGATTGTTTCGGAAATACAGAGAACAGATCTTTTTATATATCGTACTTAATTTCGATAACATTTCACCGAGCGTATTGTGTTCGTTCCTATAGTATCGAGATAGTATCTCATGCGATATTGGATCGAAGAGGAACCCAGGAGTTCAATGAATTGATAATGTATCAACACCAAATATTTAGTTATCTGTTAAGTGCACTGCTCGGTTGTCTGCTGCTCGGCTACAATAAATTCGCATTAGAAAGGCTTAAATGACTTTACACTGTCACTCGTGAGGTAAATTGCGCCGTAATAATGTAATTTAACGACTGTTATTTGATACGGTTTCGATTGAACACCCACGCTCTATCGTAATTGCGATCGCGAATGATTTTTCCATTGTACGAAATCTTTTGTACATTCAATAACGAATCTGTTTCAATCCGCAAACACTTGGACGCGAAAATGTTCGCCTCTCATTCGTTTTCCGGCTGTTTCAATATAAAACAATCGAATTATAAGTTTATCTTATCATTTCTTCAATGTCAATCCTTTCTAATTGTTTTCGATCTCTAATCGAAAATTGTCGACAATTAATTCATTGTAATTTCGTAGAAAAAAATTGTAGAGCGACAAGCTTGCAATGTTTTTCAAGATTGAAGCTTCCTTTTTACAACGATGTCGAAAAAATTGACGTGGAATCCTTTTTTAGGTTTTTTATTGAAGTTCGAATAGAAGATGAGTCGCCAACTTTATGCTAATATAAGATACGTTGTTATCAAACTTGTTCCTCTTTTCTTTCTCATAAAACGGCTAAAAAATACCATACATAAATTTTTGCATGGTTGTTGCAAAAAAGAAGCTTCATGCTTTAGAATGAATGAAGATTTATTGTCGTATAATTTTTTTCTATGAATTTATAACAGTTTGAATGTCAATATGTTTTTAGGAATTAGAAAGAATGAGTTCAGATACTTGCTAGTGATATAGTAAATTCCCCCTAATTCGCGTTCAGATTGCGCACGAAAGTGGACAATTTGGGAAGGGGAGATACGATTATTCAAGCCTTGCGGCTAGTTTTTATAGTTACAGATTATCAAAAAGGGAGTCGAAATGTAAAAACGAGCCCAAAGGCTTGAATAATCGTATCTCTTCTCCCCAAAATTGTCCATTTTTGTGCACAATCTGAGCGCGAATTAGGAAGAATATACTGTATTAGGAATCCTAGAATGAAAATGAATGAATTTGGAGGTTGTGTTCCGCAAGGCTATCGTATAGTAAGGCAATCGTATTTCCTCTTCCCAAATAATCCATTTTTATGGACAATCTGAGCGTCAATTTGGGAGAATTTGCTGCATGTATATGTTTAATGCAAAGTCACTGTCTTAAATGTCCCAAATATTTTGATAGATTTAACTTTATATGAAACGTGAAATCTACTGAATCATGATATACATATTTGATCAATGGTAAAAAATGCAGACTAAAATCGATACACTAAAACCCTAAATCCAATAATCACTAAAACTAACATGTATCGCCTTATAAAAATCAGAAGCTTGAATTTCTTCAAACTTCTTCCGTTTTTTGAAAATAACAAAATCCATACAATCGTTTCCAAACTGTCTTCAAAACTTCAATAATCGCAAATAACAAAAAAAAAAGAAACAAATAACAAAAACATAACCTCATCCTCGAGTACATTGCGTATTTTTATACAGAATACAAAATTGTCTGAATCAATTGTGAAAGACAGATATTAAATGACAATGTGTTACCTCTTTTAACACGTTCCGTGCCACGTGTACCATCGATGGTACACGCTTGCATGTTTACTTAGTGAACTGAACAAATTGTTTACAAGAAATTTAGAACCGAAGAATCAATTTCCACCGCAAGAATGGGCGTTGATAAGTTTTTGTTACGTTGTTATGTGTACGAGAATTAATAATTGCACGTAATACATCAAGTTTTAGTAAAATATCAAAGTGTGAAGATTCGAGTAAAAAAAGCTCGGCACGGTACGTGTTAATAAATTTAGAAATCGATGAGAGAGAACATAGCATTATGAAATCCTTCTAATTTCTCCACGGTTTCATATTGAACCCATTCATTTTTTTGTCAAAATGCAAGAATATACATGGTTTTAATAAATCTGCAAAACGTGGAAAGTAAAAGATACGTTTTTTTAAATCACCTGATCGTGACATGTTCCGTTCAGCTCCCATCGGTCCGCGTCCGCATGAACACCCGTAGTCGACTTAATCGCGCTCTAAAACGCAACGATTCCCAAGACACCGCAGTAATAATAATTAGCCGGTGTTGTTTCTGAGCAGTCGAAGTTGTTGCCGCGCGGACGATGGAGAGCCCCGCTAGCCAGTCCAAATGTTTACATGTCTTAATTCCTGATGATACGATTAGCCCGTCTGTTGAGCGCTTCCCTCTCATTACCCTCGTCGAGGCTGCGCTCCGCGTTTCAATTTGCTCGTAACGGAAGTGTAGGCAAAACACTTACGGAAGGTTATTCAGTGCGGTTAGCTAGCTAGCTAGCTGGCTGGCTGGAAGAGCCGGGGCTGCGTTGATTGACGATCATGTGTGCGACCTTTGCGGCGCTGAGGAAACGATCTTGTTCGCGTTCTACGATCCGGGGGGTTAGGGGTCGCGGCGTTTGCAGGAGGATGGCAGCGTCGCAGGTGCGGAGGAGCAACCTGCCCGATTTGTCGGTGGACCGGGCAGATGGTAATGCCCGTGCAGCCGGCTCATCAAAGCCTTTTATATTCCGACAGCGAAAGCCTGCCGCGCGGCGCCGCGTCGAAGAAACAACGGCCGAAAGAGAACTTCCGAACTTTCTATCGTTTCCTCCGTGACCCGGCCCCAACCGGCCGTGGATCTTCCAGTTTCTTCGTTACGCTCTCGCCCCTGTACACCGTGCGGATGCTTCAGTTTTAATTCCGCACTTTTCCTACTCCAGTCGTCCCTACGAAGTAGGAAACTGGGAAAATGTAAGACACGCTGACCACTCGAAACAACCGGCATTGTAGACCTTAACAAGCACCTGTGTATATCTGGGGTACGCGTTGCTTGCTGGCTCGCCACGCGATCATTCTCACGACGTTCTTGCGTTTTTTCTTTTTTTTTTTTGTTTTGTTCTGCTTCATTTGTGCCGCAGAAATGGGCCGGTGTTGTCTAGCAAATGAAACACATCGTTTCGTTTCTTCGAAACGAGCGCGGATTTTATGCATTTATGGCGAAAATGAATAGCTCAAATACGAAACTGAGACGATAGAATAGGAATTTAACCTTGGAACGACACCCTGGGGTTGCCGGCGATCCCACAAAATTTTTAATTTTTCTGTAAAAAAAGACAAATACTAAATAAATACTAAAATATTTAGGATTCTCTTAGCCAGCTAACTCATGTTGTACTTTATGAAGGTACAAATATATTTTTTTACAAAGTATTGAATCTTTGGCTTTTTGTATGTTCTGAAAATAGTAAATAATATTTTAATTCTTAACACTATGCCGTCCGGTGGCACCACGCTGGTGCCATGCAAAAACTATCTGTTGTATGCCGGTGGTACCACTTTGGTGCCATTTTAAAAAACTGAAATAACATTTGAACTATATTTCTTGGGTGTTAAAAGGCAGCAAACTATAACATTGTGCTTATTTAACTAAGAATTAACTACGAAAATTCTTGAATGACATATCTTAATTTTAGGAATTTATATTATCGTCATCTTCGAAATATTTTTTAAAATCTAAAATTTCCAAGCTATTATGCCGGCGTGAAACAAAAGAATCATATCTGAGATCTGCGGACGGCATAGTGTTAAGATTTTATTTTGGATCGTCCGAAACCCCACGATGTTACTTATGCTAGAAAATAGAAGGACGTTCTATGATTAAGGATATTTCTTACATAATAGGACATTATTTACAACTTGTTGCAATTCTTAAAAGAGAAAAGATGTTTTCATCCAATTCATATTTCTTACAATTCATTTAGATAACTTTTATGTCGCATAACGACTCGCAGTCTACTCGTAAGATTTCGTCATCAGTTCGCATCGCACGATGCGAACTTGCTGGTGATTGATAAAATCGGTTTTTAAATCGGTCGTAAATGTAGTAAGATGATGTAAATTGAGCCAACCTAACATTAAATTTCATCGATCAAAATGTTAATCCTTAACGGTCGGCAAGTCATCACTGACGCGACAACGGTACCTGGTCTTACAGCACGCGCAAGGTGACTTACGACCGTTAAGGGTTAATATGTGGCGGCTAATCGAAAGAGCAATCGCCGTGACAAATCTGGACTTTTCAGTCCTTGTTGGATTAAGTAAATTACTTCATAGCTGGAGTTCCATGAGAGCACTGGTTTCGTAGCCAAATAGATTTCGATCTCTCTTTGAAGGCAACATCTATTTAACTTAACACGACCGAGTCCAAATCGAAATCCGAACACGCAACTAGTTATATGTATTACGAGAATTCTGACCAAGATGCTCGCGACTTGTTACACATTTTCCTTCGATGAAACAGTTTCCTAGATCCACGTGCACGATGTTCTGGCAGAAATACTTGCTTGACTCTCCTTTTGATCGCATCGCGAATTTGATCGCGAATGTATGCTCTGCAATGAACGCTAAAGCTACTTTCTTTTAAAATTGTTGAAATTGTAAGAAGTCTTTCGCAGGGAATGATTGATTAAATTACTTAAATCAAACACCTATTATAATTAAAATAGCAAGATGTCTAAATGTGTGAATTCATTCTTGCAATTTTTTTTAAAACAACACATGTTAAACAGCTTTAGTTCTTGGTAGTTTTAGCCTTATTTAAAATGGCATTCCTTTTTCATTATTATTTTGTTCGCACCGTAAGATAATCCTGTGAAAAACATCATTAAAAATGTGAAATCTTTTATTTATTAATACCAATAAAATTTCACGGTATAATGATTTAAGTATAATGATTAGTATTTAGTATAATGATTTTTCATTTCAATTCGACTCGATTGTACAATATTTCGAAGTGCATCGAACAATCGACGATGTAAAGTTGTGAATCGATGCGTGAAAGGCTCGATTAGATCGTGTGCTGCCCTCGATAGAATTCCAACACCGATAGCAGGTTCATTAACTTCGTTTTGCTCCGGTTCGGCGTAGACGCATAAACTTCGAGGTTCGTATGTTACATCGTTCGTATCTTCTTGAAATTGCATCAGCACGATTAGCAACTGCAGTTACCAGCTGGCAGGCAGATACTTTATCGAGCAGGTGGAAGACTGTTTCGGGGCCGCACGTGCGTAAATAGCCAGGACAAGCCGCATCTCATTGTAGTCCTCGAAAACACCTGAGCCATGAGCTCCAGAGACCCCGTAGGCATTAGTCACGCTTAAAAGGAACGCTCTAGCCTCCGTTGCATCCAAGTAATCTGTGATCTTCCTTTGTCTCGAGCTGCTCTTTGTTCTTAGTAAACAAACGTAATCAATGTCGTTGACCAGTCTGGATAGGATTGCTCGCCGTTAATAAACGATGGGTGCACATACGACGGATGCACCGACGTAGTCGTATCTCGTAATCTTCGCGCGATGATGCCATTTTATCATTCACACTTTGAACTTCTCTACAGTCATCCGCTTTAATCGTTTGCGCCGGCTTTCAAGAGCTTCTTGGACAGCTTCAGAGACTATTCGCGTTTTCTTTGGATTTTCGTAATTTTACATATTTTTACGTTTCTCTCGAAAAGGTGCCTACCATTATAGCCTATCGTATCCTTAAAAAATAGTAGAATATTTTGATAACATATGTACAAAGTTTCAAATAAATATCTTATGCGATAATTGTACAAAAATGTCGCCGCAAATATGCCCTGATTTGGGTTAACATTTTAATGTGAAGTATTATTGGTTCAGATAATTGTTTACGTGTTCGCGTTATCATTGTGATCGTACAATTATTTTATTAAAATGATGCTATCATTGTGCAACGATCGAAAGTAATAACTAAAGAATAGATGAGGAATAATTAAAGTTTTCGAAAACAAAACGGTGTTCCTCGTAAAACGAGCATTTTATTCTCTCTTGTAATCAAGCCGCAAGAATCGCGTTACGCTCTTGTAAAAATAATATGGACCCGTTCTGATTTCATTCGAAGCCCTATTGTATTCAAGTCCACTCTTCATTCGCAACCTTTTTGTTCGTGCTGGAAAATTGAAACGCTTTCTTTCCCCGGGAGAAATGTTTCTTCCTAATGAATCAATTGTGTGTGTTCTCACGGGCCAGGTTTTCGAACGGAGGCAGCCAAGAACGAAGTGAAGAAACCTGTGTTTGCGCACTCGAATCAGCATTCAGTCGGGCCAGTTTTATTGAAAATGCAACTCCTAATGAACTATTTGCATCCTGCGGAACTCGCCCGTGTACACGATGACCCTCTTTCGCCTAAAACTTTACGAGTGCTTCTACCTTTCTTTTTTTCGTGGAAAAACTTTTTTCGTACGCCTGTGCAAGGACGAACGGACACGAAAAAGTCGGCGGATCTCTGTTCGCTTAACTTTTTTCGTTACCTCATTATTACTCTTACGTAAATACAAATGAACTGGTCGAAACCAATACTCGTCCTTTCTTCAATGTAGCTGCATTTAATTCTGGGTTGTCTCGTTTTATAACTTTTTGTCGATTATTTCCTGCCGCAGTATAAATATTGTCACTGTTTCAGACCAAAAGCAATCCTTTCAGGGCTTTCTGTTAGTACTTATTACTGTTATATTATATATTATATTATATTATATTATATTATATTATATTTATTTATTATTGATTATTTGGAAATTTCCTATAGGAAATTTTGGAACGAAATTAATATTCTTCAAATTCATTCATTTTCATTCTAGGATTCCTAATACAGTATATTCTCCCTAATTCGCGCCAAGATTGTGCACAAAAATGGATAATTTGGGAAGGGAAGATACGATTATTCAAACCTTCGAGCCTCGTTTCTATAGCTGTTGACAATCGGTAATTATAAAAACGAGTCGCGAGGCTCGAATAATCGCTTCTCCTCTACCCAAATTGCCCATTTTTGTGCGCAATCTGAACGCGAATTAGGGAGCAATTACTGTAGTTCTATTTGCGCACGAACGTGCTTGACAACTTGAGCAAACAAACTGTAAAATCGCGACCTAAGGGGCTAGTTTTTCAATGAGTGTCTGTCATATATTAACGATAAATTCATTTTGTATAGCACCGTAGACTCATTAAACTTGTAGAAATTCAATTTTGGAATTGAAGTGCAGAAACTCCGAACAACGGCATAATCGCTGTCGTAAAGTTTATTATCCTACGTCCGATGATACATTCGCGTGCAACAGGCAACTGTTCCTACTTGCTGAGCAGGGAAATCAAACCCCCATCGGGACTACGGATTCCTACGATTTAAAAACAATTCTAGATCGACGATAAGATAGTCGAATCCATGGCTTGAAAGCATAAATAACGCAAATTTTTAATAAACAATCCGATGAACTAAATCGTAATTAAACGTTAGATAATATAACGGGGGCGACTCCGTTATTTTTGCGGAATTTGTAAAGATAAAATTCTAAATTCTAAAGTATGCTCGAGAATTTTCTCATAGAGGAGCAGCGAGGAATTCGGTATAAGTCCAACAGAAACGCATGCAAATTCCTACATTGTTTGTTCCGAGTGACAAGAACAAGTACCTGCGTTTACTAATAAAGAATACGATGCACAGTCGTTGCACCAAATAGCTTTGATATTAAAATACTCCGTAACACAGGAATTACGAGCTTGGAATCTCTAGATACAGTAAAATATTCTCTACACATAAATTAACAACGAATTTACAATTTCAGGAATAGTTTTTACTCTGAGCCGCGAAATAGAAATGAAAAATTCCGACGCGTAATCTCATTGATTACGATTGAGGCTTAACGGAACAAGATAATTTCGTCACGTTATGTCTAAAAATATGATAAATCAGTAAATGACAACAAAGTTACACGGAGCAACAAAGAGCTGATACGAAATCGTAAACCGAATTATTTGTTACGCTATATAGTTTATGTATATTCTATGAAAAATCCATTGGCAACTCAGATATCGAAATGCAATTTGTGAAGTAAGCGATGTTAATATGGTTTTTTCATTGTTTACTCGCCTCAAGGATAACATAACCATTCTCCCTTGCTGAATTATGCCTTTGAAAATATTAGGGTGCGCTTTAAAACAACCGAGAGAGGGAGAAAAGGGCGGAGGCCAGGGGATTCCGACGTATCTAAGTAAGACCTAACGTATCTCATGCAGCCCTAATTTATGTCATGAGAAACAGAAACATGGTGAAAGAGGGGACAAACATTGCGGAGGGACTAAAATGGATGTAGATGCCTCTGCATACGTAGGTATCGCAGACTGCACAATGTGTTCCGATAAAAATGATTGATCTGTTCACTTATGGAGCGAGTACACACACCGTTCGACCTCCTGTCAAACTAGTTTAGAAGGCCACAATTTTCGCTTTTTATTTTTACTCCTAAATCCATGCAGATTTCTTGCGTTTGTGATAAATAGACCGCGGATTTTTCGGTAAATTTAAAATACTTTCCATCAATCGTGAACATTATAGGAGCCAAACATGAATTGAATTATTTCTTTAATAATTTCAATAAGATGAAAACTTTCTACTTCTGTTTTAAAGCTACTTCAGCTATTCACTTTTGTCATAAATGCATAAAATCCGCGTTCTAATGGTAAAAACGACATGAGAAATACAATAAAGTAGAAAATAAATACTATTATATTATTTTGAGCTTGCTAAACTTCTAAAGAGGAGAGACTAATGTTCATCTAGCTCATATTTTTCTTGATTCAGAATAATTTTAATTTGTTGCGAAAACCTATAACCTTTTAATAATCTACAGGTATAGTAATGCAATTTTATAGAGGCATAAATCAATGTTACACTTGTCAATTTGTATAGGATTGTGTTTCGTTTCACAAACACGAGATCGTGAATCATCAATTAAAATAGGAAGCCGGCAGGACAAAAAAACTTGGAGAGTCAACAGAAACTATGTGAAAAAATCGTGCACACATGTTGACTTTATACAATTTGTTTACCTGTCCTCTGTTTTTAGTGAAAAGGACAATGTTACACCTTGCGTTTCGATGAAAAAAATTTACTTTGCAGCGAAGTTATTTTTTCCATTTTCCTGCACGATCATCCCGATTTTTCACGCATGGCCGATAAACTGGCAAAAAATTGTTTACGTAAAAGTTGCTCAGTATTCGCATTGACTACAAATTACAGTGATAAAATTCACAAGAAACTTTGTATTTAATAAAGAAAATTAAAATTATGTAATCTTTATCTGCGAACATCCGAATATTATTTGTAAAATGAATATAATATTAATTTTTATACAGAAATAAAACGTAACATATATCGCACATTTTCATTGCAAAATGTTTCATAGTTACACATGGCAAACATAAATTTCCGAAAAAAAGAAAACGCATTAGTAGGCAATAATTAAGGGTTAAACTTTTTTGAATGCAATTGTGTTTTTGCTCATTCGTTGCTAAATCTTCGTATGCTTTTTAAAAAGGTACAGTAATTTGCACAAAAATGGACAATTTGGGAAGAGGAGATACCATTATTCGAGCCTTGCCACTCGTTTTTATCGTTGTTGAACCGCAAGGCTTGAATAATAATCCGCAAACAGTTAGACGAGAAAGTATATGCCTCTCATTCGTTTTCCAGCTGTTTCAGTCGAATTATAAGTTTATCTTATCATCTCTTCGATGTCAATCCTTTCTAATTGTTTTCGATCTCTAATCGAAAATTGTCGACAATTAATTTATTGTAATTTCGTAGAAAAAAATTGTAGAGCGATAAGCTTGTGTGTTTCTAAAGATTGAAGCTTCATTTTTACAACGATGTCGAAAATATTGACGTAGAATCCTTTTTTGGACTTTTTATTGAAGTTCAAATGGAAGATGAGTCGCCAACTTTATGCTAATATAAGATACGTTGTTGTCAAACTTGTTCATCTTTCCTCTCTCATAAAACGGCTAGAAAATATCATACATAGATTTTTGCATGGTTGTTGTAAAAAAGAAGCTTCACGCTTTAGAATGAATGAAGATTTATTGTCGTATGATTTTTTTTTCTACGAATTTATAACAGTTTGAATGTCAATATGTTTTTAGGAATTAGAAAGAGTGAGTTCAGATACTTGCTAGTGATATAGTAAATTCCCCCTAATTCGCGTTCAGATTGCGCACTAAAGTGGACAATTTGGGAAGGGGAGATACGATTATTCAAGCCTTGCGGCTCGTTTTTATACTTACCAATTGTCAACAGCTATAAAAACGAGCCAAAATAAGCTTGAATAATCGTATCTCTTCTTCCCAAATTGTCCATTTTTGTGCACCATCTGAGCGCGAATTAGGGAGAATATACTGTATTAGGAATCCTAGAATGAAAATGAATGAATTCGGAGGTTATTAATTCTGTGAAAAAATTTCCCATAGGATGAAACTAGTGGACGTCGTGCGCAAACGGAAGGACAGTGTCCGCAACGTTCGCATAGTTCGCGTTAGATGATAGTATAGCGATGGTTTCGTATTTTATTGGAGTCGGTGTCTTCGCCGTCTTGTTGCCACCTAACGACGGTAACGAGAATTCCTCATACAGAAACGTACAGCTTGCGTTTATCTGCTGTGTTAGCTTGTATTATTCGTCAAGCAGGCGAGGAGGTTTTTTCGCTTGGTTCTTTTTCGCCATCCCCTGATGCAAAGGAGGATTGCGTGCCAGAAGGATAGTTAGAGGGCGAAGTGGTTTCGCTCATGAAGCTAGAAAATGAGGGCGAGCGAGAGAGGAGGGTGAAGATACGTGTACAAGGAGCATACAGACATGCAGGAGACCTCTCGTGCGGCTCGGGGACCAGGTCGGATCACACTAATTAAATCATACTCAGTGTTATCGTACTAGTAGGCTTCTATGCAGCATATGGTCTGCCTTCCTATGGTTTTATCTCTTGCCCTTTGAGTCACCTCGTTCCTTTTTTACTTTCTTTTCGCTCCTTTTATTTTCGAATGAATTCGCGCACGCGCTCCTATCTTCCCTTGCAGTTTCGACGTTTCATCCGCAAATTCGGAAAATCGTTCACCCTTAACCCGAATTAACATCTGGGTTACGGGTGAACAAAATCGCCCATTTCGGATTTTTCATCTAAAAATTGTTCAAACTGTTAATTCAGCTGTTAATACTGACACTGTCGAGTTCTTAATGCGAGAGATTAATGTATATATATTGTTCTGTAACAATTACATGCGATTGAATTTGGTTGAATTCCGCGCTATTACTACATAACTATATCATCCCCGAAAATTTCAAAGAAAATTCAAATCATTTTATTCACTTTTGATCAAACTGACGCGTTTTAAGAGGTGTTCAATACTTTTTGCACGGGGGTTGTATGTTTGAATAACGATTATAATAATAATCGATTATAATAATTATACGATTATAATAATTAATATAATAACGTTTATGTAAAGATTTTCCGATAGAAACATTTGTCAGTGTCTCAGAAAATATATCTTCACAATTTAGCATTTATATGACACAACAAACATTTTATAAAAAGTCTTTATATGAAATATGTGAGATATGTGAAATATTTAATAGAAAAGAAGAACAAACATTTCTTAACTTCTAAATCGAATATTCTAAAGCACGTAGCGATTGTTATCTGTATAAATTTATAAGCGTTCAAAAGAAATTCTATCCGCAGGAATGCTTTTTCCACCGACTATACTCATACGAGCACATCCAAGAGCAGATAAGAGCTAAGAACAGATGTTTCCGTGGAAATATAGGGCAATGATCCGTCTCTTATCAAAGTAATTACTACACCAGCTCTGTATAGAAACGCTCTATCGTAAAAAAGATCCTTCCCGTTCATCAACGGAAAGCAGGATTTCTAGCACCGACGGAGATACGTCCGTCACATTCTTAAAATACATAGTGGCCCGCTATAAATCACCGGCAAGCATTCTAAATTCGTCCCTGATTAATTATAGCGCGTTCAATTAGGTCGAATTGGTTGCCGCGCCGCCAGCAACCCGCGATCACTCGAGTTTGTTTTATTCTTTATTAATAACAACATCTGGAGCCGCGCGTAACGCCAGCGTGTGGCCACTTTAAACCGGTGATCAAAGGAGCTCTCCCAATTAACGCGAATATAGATTGCACGTAAATAATCCGAGGAAAATTAAAGCAACCCTGAATGAATCGCGTCTGCGCGATCTCTCGCGCGTGCACGTGCACATAGGTTCTCGCGACTTTTTCAATTAAACCATCGCACGCCGGTTAAATAAGTCGAGTGGGGGCGGCTCTTATGCATCGCGGGTTGTGCTCGTCGACCCACCTGTTCCGGTCACGGGGATTCTGGCTGACTCATCTAACCAAAATTAATTAGTTTTAATAATTCATGAATCGCCTTCAAATGATACGTAGCCAACCCCCCTCCCCCCACCCACCCTTCTGTCTTTGGTCGTGTCTAAACGCGGCCGACGCCGTCCATGAAACTACCGCATTTTTCTGTTGATTGACTATTCATTTCGAGGCCGGGGCTTTTCCGTCTCTCTCTCTCTCTCTCTCTCTCATGGCGCTCTTCGTGTCGTAAAGTACATGTGACGCGCTGCCGGACTCGTACCTCTAATGGAACACGATTTACCGCACACGTGTATATGTGTGCGCGCGTGCGAGAGACAGAGAGGAGAAGAGAGGGAGAGATAGAGGACGCGGTAACACTCTCTCCCTTCCCCTGCCGAAAAAATAATCTCTTGAAAATTCTAGCGCGGTGCACCGCGCGAAAATTACGCGGCCAACGAAGCGTGTCGAACACACTCTACACTCGTATTTCCATTCAATGTCCGAGCCCCAATTACGGGATGCAATTGCACGCGCCAATTCGTACCACCAAAGGGTGTTCCGTCGCCCGTCCCCGCCGAACCCGTGACCCTCGATACGGTTTTTCTCCATCCGATACTCTCTTACTGTGTTTTCTACTGTACCTACGCGACAGAAAATACACCGGTCCCGCGGGAGAACGCGGATTTATTTGAACAACACTTCCAGTGAATCGCCGACTACGGAAAGGAGCGGTTTATTCAATAATATTCGATTTCGCCGGATTGGTGAAATAATTGTGAGAGGGTGATGAGAAGAGCGAATTTGTTTCGTAGTTGTTGCACGAGCAGGGCGAACAGCGTGAACCTTGTCACGTTTGATTCGTTCATTGTAACTTAATCAGTTGCCTTACGATTTATTTTAATTTTCGCACAACTCTATGCTCTAAATTTTCTAAATTTAAGAAAGAAAATCTAAATTTTCCACTTGTGAACTGCACACTTCGATATTAAAGCGTCAGTTTTGGTCGATAGAAACCTCTAAAACTAATATACGTATATGGTTTTCTTGTATGTGTGGCTCGTCATAGTGTGCGGCGACCCGCGCCCTTAAGGACAACTAGACTTTAATCCTTACAGGACCATAAGGTTGCTAAGAGTAAATATTAGTATGTAACTGTTTATTTTAGTTCTCAGAAAAGAATACCAAAATATTTCTGTTCTCATTGAATATATTTATAGTAATGTGGACACTATTTAATTTGCAACGGAACCGATTAATATAAAGTAATGCTAATATTACATAAAAATTGAAATATTCCCATTGCAAGTTACGATGAAATTAAGAAACAAATTCTCAACATAATTAAAATTGTCGTGAACAAAATTTACGAACTACTTAAATTCCTTTTTAATGTTGTTTATTTTATAATAATTCATTGTGTAACTACAACAGCACGAGCTTGGATAGAAAAATCGGCAAGGAGATGTGTAAATACCGGGTGGGCTGGAATTCGTAGTACAACCGAGCGGAGGGTGATTCTACGTGGAAAAATAGTAAATAAATTTGGTATAACATTTTTTTATCCGGAATAGTGTTGAATGGTGTTGATTCTCGGTGTTGCCGTTGCAACACGCATCGTATACTGGCCTAACTATGTTCCTGCACGCCGAAGGGATTATTGTACGTGTCTCGATGGCCGCTACTATTTTTCCATTTTAGTCTTTACGTAAATGAATCTTACATTAAAATTTATATTTTATTGTAGCATTTAAAATGTATTTTTTAAATGAATAACCGAGTATACATCATGTTCCGCGTCGAAGGTCGAGAAGAATCGGGAAATTCCCTTTGGACCCCATCTGTTCGCCAAACAATACCATCCCATCCGTAGAATGCATTTTCTTCGAATTTAACTTTCTTCAGAATTAAACATTAATTTTACTTTCTTCAGAATTTAACATTCTATTTAACACTTTATCGACCGCTAGCCTATTTATCGGCTTTTCGATTGCCAATGCTTATCGACCGATAGCCTATTAATCGACTTTTAGTTATCGACGGTTTTCGCTTCTTTACTGTTTTGTTAGTAGCTGACCTCCTGTATGCTGACCTCCCCATATCCTTATGAATTATAATTATAATAATTATATTATTATTTATTATTATTTTTAAAGGAATAAGCACAACACAATGAATAGCGAAAATTTAGCCGGTACTGGAAGCAAATGCGCGCGCGACTAAGCCAGTCCTTACTGAGTGGCAGCCTCAACCACGACCGGACGATAAAGTGTTAATTATGACTCACAGGTGGTTATCAGAAGTCGAGCCAACATCTAGGCTTCGTAGATTCCTTCTTTTTTGCATGCTTTGTTAAATCGAGATGCTTTCCCGGATTAATTGCCTGCAACGCTAGAACGAAAGATCGCTTCCGTCTAGTTTTGTTTTAGTACAGTGTGACTCGGGCGAAGCAAGCCTGGCCCGGGCCTGCCTGCAAGTGTGAATACGTTTGGACGGTGCCGTGCGGCTTGGCACGCCGCGAGCATGGCGCGCGTAGCGTGTAACATAATCTTGGTTTCGGCCGTGGAGCACGGTCCGAGCCTAGCACGTACATGTGCATCGACCCTAAGGCGTCGCGAACAGTAACAATATCAAATCCATTTTATGAAAGACCGTTCTAACGACGAGCACCGCTTTTTTAGCCCGAATGTACAAAATGTACAAACGAAATAACCGCGATACAATATCCCCCAACGCGAAGTTAAATTGGTCACGTTCGTTTGCTGCAGCTGGGAAAAAGAATACGAGAAACGTCCGAAAGCTTTTCATCGACAAAACAGAGCCGTCAGTCAAAATTGCAGCGGAAGTAGAAAGTATTCGTGAACCCATCAATTTTTAAGAAGAATTGGTGAATTTAATGTTTATCATTTACTCTCGAGGAAGATTACTTTCTCGAGGAAATTATTATACAGGGTAGGCCAGAATTTCGTAATATGATTGGGAGGGGGTGATTCTACGTGATAAAATTCTATATAACATTCTTTTATCCCGGGACGGAGAGTTGGACTGCGGTAGGTTTATGCCAAAGTTATGTTAACACTAAGCCAACCGAACGGGGAGATCTCCCTGTTTTAAATTCAGTCGGTTGACGACCGAATGGATGATCAATGAAAAATTAAAAATGATTGCTTAATTTTATTAAGATTTGCAAGAGGTACGAATGCTGAAGAAGTAATCGATGCCATATAAGTTTGCTTCATAATTTTTGTTTAATCGAATGAAATATTTTAATTTTATGAAAATTTTTCAGGTTTCTAGCGCGGTCGTGGAAGTGTTAAAGTTATGCCAAAGTTATATCAGGGTTATGCCAAAGTTATGTCAAGATTATGCCAGGGTTATGTCTTCACCCACTACCACCCTCTTCGTCCCACTTCCTTCCACTTCCTCCCAATCAACTCCCTCCCACCTCAGGTGGTCACCAGAAGTTAAGCCACCATCTAGCCTTTATACAGGGTGCCCTAAAATTATGGTATTTCCGGGAAATGAGGGTTTCCTGAGGAGATTCGAAGGAACTTTTTCCTTTACAAAAATTTTCTCCGAGACATCGTTAACGAATTATTGACGAAAAACACTGACCAATGAGGGGCGAGCTCGCTTGGCGCTGGGCGGCAGCGCCAATAAAGCGGAACAACTGGGCTTCGTGCGCTCCTTGGCTTGGCCGCTGCGCGCCTGCCGAGCTCGCCTCTCATTGGTCAGTGTTTTTCGTTAATAATTCGTTAACGACGCCACGGAGAAAATTTTTGTAAAGGAAAAAGTTGCTTCGAATGACTTCAGGAATCTCTAATTTCCCAGATGCACCATAATTTTGGGACACCCTGTAGATTCCTTTTTTTGCATGCTTTGTTAAGACGAAATATCGAAAAGTCCCGGCTTTATTGCTTGCAACATTAACTCGAAAGATTGCTTACTCTGTCCACATCGTACCAGTTCTGTGGTTGCGTCTCGCTTTGTTTTGATTACAGGCGAAGCAAGCCTAGTCCGGACATGCCTGTAGGTGTGAACACGTTTGTACGGTGCCGGCCGGCCTGGCACGCTGCGAACACGGCACGCGTAGTGTGAATACTCCAATGTAAATCGAATGTAAGAATAATTCGGCCTTGGTCGGCCTTGGAGCACATTTCGAACCTGGCACGTCGATGTGAATCGACCCTAATCCTCTTGCTCCTCTACCGAAACGATGGACTTCTTCTGAGGAGCAAAGGACAGTAGTAAACGGAATGTTTCTATCATTGTTAAGGTTTGTAAACACTATCTGGGGCGAAGACAACTGCGGTAGAAGAATAGTAAATATAAAATTTTTTCGAAAAAGCGGAGCTGGGACAAAAAAATGTTACAGCAAATTTTTTCATATGTTTTCACATAAAATCATTCCCTGCTCGGTTGAACTACGAATTCAGTCTAATAATAATTTTTGTTTAACGTTTAAAAGAACTTTATATTATATATATATTTAAGGAGGTAAAATTATTTCCATTTAAGGGATTAAAAGGTAATATTTTCAAAATGGGTTCATGGTTGCGATGATTAAATTCCTTTGACTTTGTTGGATTCTTTCGATTAAGAGCGGTCGAAGCAGTTATAACCAATTTATATTGCAACCCCCGTGTACGAAGGATGGATAATAGAATTTATGAAGTGTATAAGATTAAGTAAATCTGATTCGTACTATTTTAAATCCTAGAATTCTTTGATTTTCCACTGTGATCGCTTTTGGCAGACAGAGATTCAATTATTGAATGGATAACGTGGTTAAGTCAGGCAAGTGACACACGGTTTTGATACGTGTTTAGTATGATATAGAGCTCGCAACAATATTCGACACGTATTTTTTCATACCTGCAATCGTTCAGTTTTGAAGTGGTGAGAAGGACCCTTGAAGTTAGGGATGAAATACGTGTTCGATCGAATCCGCCTATTCATCGAAACAAAAAACTCTGAATGGTCGGATTATGTGTTTTCAAGTCGAGAATATACGAGTGTAGACTTTAAACAAATCACATCGTTATCAATAACTAGATATACGCGTATAAAGATCCTCGCTCTAATTTCTGACAAAATATTATTTTAGAGAAGTATACAATTGCATTCGGAAAACGATTTTCTCTCGAATAAAAATGTTATAGATGAGTACTGCGACATCGTTCGAATTCTAAAGTAAATACGAAAAAATGTAAAAGAATACTTAAGGACAACTAGACTTTAATCCTTACAGGACCATAAGGTTGCTAAGAGTAAATATTAGTATGTAACTGTTTATTTTAGTTTGTTTAGACGTAAAACAAATAAAAATTATAAGAAAAATACATAACAACTTGTAGTTTTTTTGGAATTTTATGGAAAATATTTTTCCCAATGGACTGTAAAGATAACACAAATTATGGTTAGGCTTATTATGCAATGTCTTTTATTTATTGGTTCATTATAACAAAATGTTAACTAAAACAATACAAAATTATTATACAAGATGATGTGCTAATTATGATATTCTGCGAAGCAAATTCTTTCGGTTGCGAAGCAAAGATGAATATTGCACATAGTACATATGTATTATGTGTTCTATTTTCTATGCGGCGTTTAGCACAATTTGCACATTTTTTCATTTTTTTCGCTTTATGCATGTTGCATGCTGACAAATTGCGTTTTGTACCAAAAATAACCAATAACTAAGTACGACAATCGCCAACTTTAAAATGGGGAAAAATGTTTCCCTTAGTCGTGAAGGTGAATACTTAAGAGTACGTTACAAAAGATTGCTTAAGAACATGTAATCCTTGAGTTTAAATAAAAAAAAAATACTCGAAACCACGTAAAAATTAATCAACAATCTAGAAACACATTTACGAAAGCCTCCGCACGACTTCCAAAACGAACAGGAACCATCTAAACCAAAGTTGATTTTTCTAATTAAGTGTCCCAACCGGACTGTGTGTTCAGGGATTTTCTCGAATCATTCTGTATCTTTACACAGCTAAGATGCGTTTCGAAATGGTCAAACACATGTTCGTGGAACACGAACTCCGACCGACATAGAACCCCGACGTTTTGTCATGTCTCCGTTAAAATTTCACTTTCGCGTTGTTGTCCGTCAGCATTCTCATTCCGCGACCGTTCCGCTGAAGGGAACAAAAAAAAAGAAGAGGAGAAAACGAATTCTCAGTCGAATCCAAAAATACCGTCTGCGCGCGAATCTGTCGCGTTATTGTGTGCGTGTATGTAGCGCACGTAGCCGAGGACAGGAATACCGTGATGTCAGTGTACCCGGCACGGATTCAGTGGCTTTTGGTTAAACGTCTCCTGTCAGCGACGCGCATTCGGAATCTGTAACAAAGGGGGTCCGGAGAACGGCGATGTATCGTAGCTTAGACACACCGGAGAAGAGAACGCCGACTTAGAGTCTACTTTTACGAAACGCAACACCATCAAATACACCTGTAACGTGAAACCAGCCAATTTCTGAAATTTCATCAGGATACAAGCAGCTATCGGAAAAAATTGCGGACGCGCCCTCCCCCCCGTCGCCGAGTGCAATTCTATATTCTTTTAATTAAATTCAAAGCGGGCCGCGACAGTGCTTTGGAAAATGTTTGAAATTTCTGCGGCGGAAAAGGGATCGTCGCGGACGCTAAACCCGACATGGAAATTGCCGCTGCGTTCGCGGTTTTGTTACCGAACCTTTGTCCGGTATGCCAGGGTCGCGAGTGACCCGAACATTATATTTCCATTTTATTCTCTGGTAAAAGTTTAATAATAATCTGCTTTTATTCATTTGTAACTAGCTGGGATGGATCGTTCATTTAGAATTAGATTAATACGTATTTTTGCGCGTTTTATACGAGGTCTACTATAGTCCCAGTATACTAATCATTTCCGTAGAAATTATCGTACCATTTTATATAATAATAACATTCAAGCATTACACTCTTTTTCTAGTATCTTTATTCGTTAAAATTTTCGAATATTATCGAATAAAAATAATTTTGTTACAAGTGCCAACATGCTACTTGTGGCATTACTTTTAACATTAATCTAATAGAAATCCTTTTTCTACAAGTGCCATCATTCTCCTTTTAGGAGAACTATCTGCAAATTCGCATTTTTATCTCATTACTCATTATTTTTATTAGATAATATTCGAAAATTTTAACGAATAATGGTACTAGAAAAAGAGTGTAATGTTTGAACGTTATTTAATCCTTAAATGTGGTAATTATTACAGAATTTAATACGATAATTTTAAGAGAATTTTTATTTTACGAGAATTTTAATAACGATAGTTTTTACAGAAATATCCTGGGATCATAGTAAATCCCAAATAAAAAGCGCAAAAAGACGAGTTAATCTAATTCTAGATAAACGATCCATTCTAGCCAGTTATAAAATAATAAAAACATGGAAGATTCAACTTGAGCTCTCGCAAATTTCTTTGCGATGTCCAGTAAATTCTCCCTAATTGACGCTCAGATTGTACACAAAAACGAACAATTTGAAAAGAGAAAATACGTTTTTATAGTTGTTAACAATCTCGTTTATAAAAACGAGCCGCAATGCTCGAATAATCGTATCTCCTCTTCCCAAATTGTCCATTTTTGTTTCCAAACTGATCGCTAATTATGGAGAATTTATTGTATTGGGATAAAAATGCGAATTTGGAAATAGCCTGCCTAAAACAGAAATGATGTCACTTGTGAACACAAATGATCTTTATAAGATGTACGAAAATTTTAATTAGTATTGCTTCTGGAAAAATAGTGCAATGTTCGAATGTTATTCGTGCGAGGTATAATACCATTCGCAGTACGAAGTTGATACTTGTTTGCGCGCAATTTCCTCCTGCAGTGTGTATTGGTTAAAGCCCTCAAGAAAGCGACTCAAGGAGACCCAAGAGTCAATTCAATCAAATTAACATAAGCAAACACACCGATTTAACTTGACCAACACAAAGCTTACGTGCTGACAAGATCGGCAAACATAACACTGTCCGTCACTGTTAGTAAGCCACTGTCAATCACTTAGTCAACAGTTAAGTATACCTTTAGGCTACAACGGCCGCTGCAAACCAATTTGTCCCCAATCAAACGTATATGTATAAGTACTTGCTCCGATAAGAACAGTATTTTGAAATATGCGAAATAATTTTGCTGCCTTTTTTTATGCGCTTCAAAAATAAACTGGTAATTTTGATTCTCTCTCTCTCTCTCTCTCTCTCTCTCTTCGTAATAATTGCGTTTACGGAGCCACGAAAGTCTAAATGGCTGGCATTGCGCAGCGAGTGCAAAAGAAAAATTATACAACGAAAGCAATAAATTGGCATGGCCGGTCTATCACCTGCACGATCTTTTTCTGCAATCAGACTTTTTATCAGGCATCGAGATACGATCATACAGCGTTTAATTACGAATCGAACGCGCGGAGTTCGTGAGTTTAAATGTACACGAGATAATTAACAGAAGTTAATTTCGATTCATTATCCGCCTGAATTCATTTTAACACTTAAAAGAATCAGGAGTTCTGCCGTTTTTCACGCTTCAAGCGTAAAAGACCAGTTACGAGAATTCTCGTTTGCGTTTTACGATCCAAAGAAACGAGCGAGAAAAAAAAAGGAAGTTGTCAGCCATTGTGCAAAGTTACGGGAAAATATATCAAGTGCTAAGTTTGTTAAACAACTTTCCGCGAGCTTCATTGTCAAAAGCGACCGGGCTTTTCGAAGTCAAGGAATTTTTTCAACACTTCGCTTTAATACGGACACAGTGGCCGTCTACCTTTTTATTTACAAAAAACACAGACGAACGAGCTTCGTGTTTTTACGGGAAGTTTAACGTGAACTTCGGAGTTAAATTCACGCGTGGAACAATTTATGCGCGCCCGCAGTACTAGCTAGAATAAATTATTTTAGATTTTTATTCATCGAAATAAGTATGTACAGTAGCGGACATATATTTTAGACCACTTGAAAAACGGTATAACTTTTTTTAAAACTGGACTAAATGACTTGAATTTTTTTTAGATGATAGAGGGATCAGTCTACTAGACAATGTCGGTAATACGTTTTTTAAATTTTGCTATTACTTAGAATGAGGGAAAAAATTAAAAAATTCGTGTTTTTCAACTTTTTGATTTGATATAACGAAAATTTAAAAAAGGCATTTTGCTGAAAATTTCATCGATATCGATGAATTTTGATTTGATCTTGACAAGGAACTGTAAGAAATTGAAGAACACAAAAATCGCAGTTTTATTCCGAATTTTGAAACTTTCGACCAATAAACGTGAGAAATCTGCAGTTTTAAAAATTTTTTGACTCTTGTAACTTGACTTTGCATTAATCGATTTCGATGAAATTTTCAGCATGTGTGTAACTTACCGAGATCTACAAAATACAGTTTTTAAATTTTCGTTACAGGCTCGGATAAAAAGGTTGAAAAACATGAGTTTTTTAATTTTTTTGTTATTCCAAGTAATAGCAAAATTTACAAAACGTATTAGAGACATTGTCAAGTATACTGATCCCTCTATCATCTAAAAAAATTCAAGTTATTTAGTTCAATTTTTAAAAAAAGTTATAATATAATTTTGTAGTCTCTGTTCGAATAATTTATTCGAATAAAAAATGAAAAATTGTTCGAGTAAGTAGGTAGAAGAATTTGTCATGAATAATGAAAAATTGTTACTCGAACAAAACATTCGACTAAAAAGAATTCTTTCGAATAAAATTATTCCAGATAAATATTTATATTCGAAACAATTCGAACAATGCCGAACTCGGATTTACATTAATTCTACATGAATTCATTTCTTCTGATATTTCCCAGTTTTTAGTTAAGTAAATTTGTTTATAGCCATATAAAAAATTCAGTCGATACATAGTCACCAATTATCGAACTGCATCGATTTCATTTCGAAGCTTACAACGAATCGGAAAAAAATTGGATTCCGCAAAAATATCTTTCGAAAATACTGCACGCCGAGGAAAACTAGAACGTCGACGCTACGGGCACAAAATCCGTGAAATGCCACGATCATGGAGCCGAGACTGGTGATCGATTTTCCGGGTCAAATGAATAGGTAGTAAACGGCAGTGGATAAATCCGCTTAGGATTCTTTTCCGCCTCTATCCAGCCGCAACGGAATGCAACGCGAGAGCCCCGGAGACGGCAATACCGTTTTCTTGGTTTAATTGTCTCCGGACGCGACGGCTCCGATCCCCGAAAGGGGGAATTCGCCGTCGTCGATTTACCTTTGTCGTTCGGTGACGAAAACGTCCGTAACAGACGCGGCATTCGGGCTGACCCGCGCCTCAAATTCCACCTGCAGTCCGTTCTTGCCCGGAACACGTGGATCAAGCCCATTGCCGGTGATTCGCGGTTTAATTGGCTGATGCTCGTTCCGGCGTGATCGCTTCTTTTGCTCCTTCCTCCGTTCTTTCATCTCCGCTCTTCCTCCCCTTTCAATATCGCGGTTTTTCTTTGTGGGTCCCGGGTTGCATTTTTCGAACTCTCCCCCCGGTATGCGCCGCTGCGTGAGACCGACCAGTCTCCGGAGTGTTACAAATAAAACGCGATACACACTTTAACGCGTCCACCTTGTTTTTTGCGGGGTCGCCGCTTCCTCGGTCCAGCTCGAAGCTGCTCCGAAAAATTAAGCAGTAAATTTCTGAGTATCGACAGCAATTATTTAACATTTAGCCCTTGGCAGCAACATTTCATCGGTTCGATCAGAGTTTTTCAAACGCTAGTCGAATGACCGGCTTCCTGCAGAGCTGAAGATTATTCGAATAACATTTCGACTAATCTTTCGAATAGATTTTTATTCGAATAATGATCCGAAGAAATTTTTATCGGAATAATGATTCGAATAAAATTTCATTCGAATAACATTTCGAACAAATTCTTCCCAAATTCTATCCGAACAGCGTTTCGAATAAGTTCTACGTATAAAATAAAGTTTATATAATAAATTTTATTCGTTATTTGTTATTGTCTTATATAAATATGGCCAACTCAGGTTTTTTGTGATTTATCGTTATTGAAATTACAAATTGTTCATGGAGAATGATCGAATAGTATCGATAGTAGTGCGAAGTCTAAATGAATTCCATCTCGACGATTTTATCGGCATAATTAAGAACTTTTAGTTGGAAAACGTATGGATATATTTAAATAAATATTATGCGGTTTTATAAAGTACGTATTCCACAAGTACAAGAAATGTTGTCTTTCGCGAATAATGAAAGTTGAATTTTCATTATAGTTACAAATCTAACTTTTATTTATTGTCTATCCTTATAATACGTTGATCATTTAACGAGTAGTTTAAATTAATGTTTACATTTTTATGGACGCAATCCACATTCAACAAAATAATCAACTATTCAAGGAGGGACAAACATAAGTGGACACGTAATAAATTACATGATAAGTAAATTATACAATCAAGTTAATACTTAGATATTTTCAAATTCTTACTACAACTTTCTGAAAAATGCTGTTTTATTGGTTCTCTTATCCAATGGTGTTACAGTGTTCAATAAATTCCACAGGAATCCTTAAAGCTTTCTTAGAGTTTTGTTAACCGTGTTTTTTGGATCGTTGACTTGCTGTAACACAATGCCGATGTCGACGCCCATCTATATTAAGTTGATGCGCTTATCCGCAGTTATTATGCCGCCCTGCAGACAGAGTCGTTTTCATAGTCACTTGTCACCCGATCGCGCATAAAACACGTTGATATACACCGCTGAAAAAATTATATTATAAAAAAATTTTCCATACAAAAATTGGCCAGCTTTAACTGACGATAAGTCCACGAAAAATCATCGAAGGATGATGATTTTTGTTTTAAATTAAAGCTTGAAATCTTCGCGATAAGGTAATGTTTCTGGATTTTAAGTACGATCCAGCCTCATCGCGGTAATCCTTTAAGTCGAGTTTAACGAAATGCACCGATATTGAAAAAACTTTTTCGAGGATGCTGTTTGCAGCCGAATGAAGTTCGATCCTTTCCTTCTAATTTAAACAAAAAAAGAAATATGGCTGCAATTTTCTTCGCGAAGTTACAGCTCTTAAAGTGTTACACAGCACTTTACTTTAAAAAGTACAGTAACGTCTCTCTATAATTGACGCCCAGATCGAACACAAAAATGGACAATTTGGGAAGAGCAGATACGATTATTCGAGCCTTGGCGGCTCGTTTTTATAATTGTTGACAATTCATAACTATAAAGATAAACCGCAAGGCTCGAATAATCGTATCTCCTCTTCCCAAATTATCCAATTTAGTGGACAGTCTAAGCGTCAGTAAGGGAGACAGTACTGTAAATCTCGCAGTTTTTCGGTAACTCCGCGAAAAATTGATCGTAGGTGACACGTGTCTAGACGATACGTTGCATCTGCTGTATAATCGTCGAAATTCTTGGGGAATAAGTTCGAAGATAAAGTAGAACGTAGTCGGTAAAATGAGAAATAGGCGTAACGGCAGGAGCGAAGGGGATATTTTCCACGTCGAAACAGATAAAAATCCGCGAACACGACGCCTACGTTCGCATTATCAGCTGTCCGAGATTACCGGCTCCCTATGAATCAGTTCACGAAAATACAATGACAATATACGCCGTGATAGACGACAGCGTGCGAGGGGTGCACGCTCGATTCATTGCGGCAATAGTCACGCATCGTGGCAAGGTGTCACGCCACGTTTTGCTTTGAACTATGGTCCCGTTCCTTTCTGCCACGGATGAGTCGTTACCGCGATTCCCCCTCGTTCACGTTCAACCTAGTTTTCCCCCGCAACCGCGGAGAACCCTCGGTTCTCGATTGCACACCCGACTCCGCTTCGAATAAATCACTGGCCGCCTAAAAAATCTCGCTCCGATGCAAAGAATTGCTCGGCTTCTCGTTCCCTCGTACGATCCCGGCCGCCGCCACCGTCGCCGAGTCGTTCCCTTTATCTTTTCCCTTTTCGCCCAGGATCGTATTCCGCCAGTTGGCCGAGCTCGGACGATAAGGTGTTAATGTCACGGACTGCTGACACTCTCTAAATATAGTGCCGGCACTGCCGGTATGCAAAACCTTCAATATTAACGCTGCTCTTCCGTTCTCGAGATCGATTTCGAAGACCGATGATTAGACAGGATGCTTGCACGCTCCGGCTAATTATTCTCCGGGCGCGTTCGCTTTCGGTGGAACGATCGCTCGAGGGCTGACGCGATGTTTTCGACTCGTTCGGAGCAGGCTTCGTCTATATTTATAGTTACACTGGCCCACAAATGTGTTCGCACACCTTTTAAAACGCGATAACTATTTGAAAATTGAACTGAATTATTTGAATTTTTCTAGGCGATTTTTTGGACTAGTCTTTTTTCCTTTGATTTCGCTATTGATTGCAAAATGACAAGAACAAATAAGAAGCCCTTGTTTTTTAACTTTTTTATTCGAGCCTACAACGAAAATGTAAAAAATGTCTTTCGTAGGAAATTTCATCGAAATCGGTTCACGTTGTTATGTGTTACAATAAAAAGTGAAGATCGCAATAATCGCAGTTTTACCAAAAATTGTGAGAAATCTGCAGTTTTAAAAATCCTTCGATCAAGTTTTTAGCACGCATTTATATGAGACATTTTTAAAATTTTTGTTATAAGCTTAGATAAAAAAGTTGAAAAACGAGGATTTTTAATTGTTTCTTTTCATCGTATAATAATATGTTCACGAAATCACGGTTTCGTTAGTTCTCTCGCTTAAATCGATCTTTCTTCAAAATTCTGAAATGCTAGAGCAATTTTACGAACGAATTTGAAATCAGCGCGTCGAGATCTACGGGAAATGACGTGTAACATGTCCGACGAAAAGATACAACTTTTCATAGTACTGGATAAATCACAAATTTGTTGGAGCTCGTCAAGTTTAACATAAATTTCAATTCATTTTAATTTAATTTCAATTGAAATAATTATTTATTCATGGTGTCAAAGTAAGTTATTAACGTTTGTTAAAATATGTTGCTAAATCTTATCGAAATAAGTTACTAATATTATCAAAATAATAATAATAATAATAATAATAATAATAATAATAATAATAATACATATTTTATAATATATAATAATAATATATGTATCATATAATATATAATAATAAAATATATAATATAATATATAATAATAAAATATATAATATATATTATTATTATTATTATTATTATTATTATTTAGATAACATTAGTAATATATATCCATTTTTTCCAATTAATGTAGAAAATTTTTGTTTCGCAGAAAGGTTCGCACGCTGATAGTTACGTAAGAAATTACATTTTTCAAGAATCGAGTCGCTATTGCATTTTATTCCCGCCCGGATTCCAACGTCGAAGCTGTTGCATACCAGATACGTACGAGCGCGACGTACGTTTTAAAATCGAGTGAAGAGATTCATTCGGAAAAGGGCGTTGCGCGTAGCGAGTACAATCGTGAAGAATGAACGGAATGTGACTGAGAATGAACAAATTGATAACGCACACCTGCCAGTTCGCAGTAAAATGTAATTGTCGATTCGAGAAAATCTTCTAGAACGGCAATCTACAGACTTCACATTGAACTCAAATTTCTCAGTTCAAGGTCAAATGCTCAAACTCATGCTACAGCAGGTCGTTGAGTTCTTCCTGACAAGGGAATACAATAACATAACACGTGAAAAATATTTGAGCAATAAAGAGTTCTAATATTGGAGGTCCGGATAATCGAGGTTTATATAATAATTTCATTCAAATAACGACGAACTATAAATATATAATAACATACAATAAATACACTAAATATAAATAAATAACATAATAATATAGTAGTAATACAATAAATAACATATAATATATACAATAAATATAAATAAATAACATCTTTCAACATATTTCATATACATTGCAATTATCACAATCAGTGTATCAATATAATAAAAATAACATCTTTCAGCATATTTGATATACATTGTAATTACCACAATCAATATATCAATATAATAAAAATAACATCTTTCAACATATTTGAAATATATTGCTCTTCTCATTTAAAGCTCGCTCAACGTTCTTTCACGCGCGACACTCACCGATTAACATTTCTAATAAATTCCCAATTCTCAATCAGATAATCTCACATACACACCCTTGTTTCATTACTAATAACAATAATAATCCCGAATATTTTCTAAAACAATCTCACGGCGTCCGAATGGAGTACAGAATAGTCGGGGTTCCGACTTAGTTAACAATGTGCGTTTACAAAAGGCAGATATCTAGTAGCAAATATGTCACTCCGTGCTGGCGTCGAACAAAGGGACAAAAGCGGTAGACGGCGACCGTTCGTAGCCGAAGAGTTAACGAATTGATCCGCGCGGAATCGATAACGGAACGCGATATATCGCGCCGGTGAATTTAATATTGAAAGAAAGGGGGACTACAGATTGGAGCAAGTTAGGTAGTGAACGGGCTCGCGTTCCTCCGCTCCCGTAAAAGGGGAACCGAGAGAGGATCGGCGGATGAGAGTCGACGGCGGCGGCGGCGACGACGACGAGGACGACGACGACGATATCTGGTTTTGCGCTTGTATATATACGCGCATCGTGCCCGGCTCTCTTCGTGGCCATGGTCCTTTTTCTTTCCCCGCGGCCGGCCCCGTCGTTTTTCACTCGTTTTAGAGTCTTCTGCTCGACTCGTTTCTCATGCTCGCCATGGGTAGGCCGATCGCAACATGGGCTAATTCGGCCGCCTTCTTTTAGTATACCTACTCGTATTCCCGATCTACTTGGCCAGCGAAAGGGGAGAGCCGGACTTAAGCCCGTTAAATGGAATTAATAAGCTTTACTATGCATGCACCAGCCCGTGAAATACGATACCGGCTGGTGGGCTCGTTAGGACGACCAGGGGAAGGCTTTGTGCCTTCAAGGCTAACTCCCTCTCTCGCTCCCACCGACAGACTACACTTTCGTGTCTCCTGTTCCACCCTCGATGTACAATTCCCTGCAAAAATCTCACGCCATCTTGCGGGCCGCGGCCGACGGAAACCGTTGCGGATGGAGTTTACGAAGACGTTTTTCTCGCCGGCTACTTCGCTACGCGCGTTGTCTTCTTCTTATACACAGCCGCTTCGGAAGCTAGTCCTTGCGGCCGCGCGCGTTTCTCTTCTTCAACAATTTACAAGAGATCTCCGTATACGATCCTCGAGTATTTGCGTGAAGGATTCTAGAATAATTCTTCGTTTATTCTTGACTCGTCGTTTCAGTAAATTATTCTTTATAATGTTATGATTAAGCTGCGGATTTTACGCGTTTATAACGAACGTTCTGTTGTTTAAACATTGCGTTACTTACTTATCGTGTAAAAATATATAAATTATAATATATATATTATTATAATATTATTATAATATATATATATATATATATATATATATATAAATAATATAATAATAATAATAATAATAATAATATATATATTATAATTTATATATTTTTACACGATGGAATGTTTTGGTATCAGGAAATTACAGAAATAAACGCGTACCCGTGGATTAAAGCAGTAGAAAGGCTGAAAACATTTGCTATGTTCATATACTATTTTCAATATACTACTAAAATGATTAAAGAAAGAATGCAACTTCTAAGTTACTCTGTAATAGGTGCGGGAAATTTTTATTTTGCACAAAGATATACGCAGTCTGGTCATCGTTTTCGAAAATATTTTGTATTGTACATTCTATTATCTGATCAAGCTTTTTAACCCTTCGACGACGAATGTCGACATATTAACGACGTTGCCATTGTATATCTCGTTCCAGAAGTTGCAAGTGTATAAGTTGATTATACAGGGTGTTCCACAATTATTTTAACAACCAAAAATGAGGAGTAGCTGAGGACGTTCGAAGTAACTCTTTCTTTTGCGAAAATGCAATCCGCGGCTTCGTTTACGAGTTATTAACGAAAAACACTGACCAATGAGAGGCGAGGGCGCGAATTACAACGTGGACGATCGATCGAGGTTAAATTTAATCTTTATATGTATATATAAAGATCAGGACTTTCTGTTCACTTTTTCTATTATTTCGGTCTTCGATAAGTAAGCTAATTCATCGAGGAAAATAGTCTTACTACTGAAACAAATCCTCATCCGCGAAGGTTCTTTGACGTAAGAATTTACGTTATGTCCAAAATTTAGTAATTCATTCCGTATTTGAAAAACAAGTTAATCAAACATTAATCTTGATCTACTTGGTGCTATTGTCTCGAAAGATATTATATCCGAAAAGTTGTTCCGACTACAGAGTATACAAAGTGTCCCAAAAAAGTCTCGCAATCTGGAAATACGAGGTTCCTGAGGTCACTTGAAGTAACTTTTTCCTTAGCGAAAATGCAATCCGAGGGCTTTGTTTACGAATTATTAACATAAAACACTGACCAATGAGACGTCAGCCGAGCTCGCCTCTCATTGGTCAGTATTTTTCGTTAATAACTCGTAAATAAAACCGTGGATTGTATTTTCGCTGAGGAAAAAGTTACTTCAAATGACTTCAAGAACCCCCGATTTTCGGATTGCAAGACATTTTTTAGACGCCCTGTAGTTATTACTAGAAGCATGACTATAAGGATTAAGTTCTCTGAAAAATTCAATCGCGATTAAATTACGCTTTATCAGAATTAACGATCTCTCTCTTTTCATTGCAATGAATAGAGTTGTACGACCAAGTCTAATTAAGTAAACAGTATATCGCAGTGCATTAATTTTCATAGTAATGCGTCGATTGCTGCAGGTGGTTTAAAGAGGGAAAGTCGCGATTCCCACGAAAGCGTTCATACGGTAACTTCCATAAAATGGGAAAAAATTTCCCATAACTTTGCGAACAAATACAATTTATGATGTGTCATTGTCTTTTAAAAAAATTTGCGGTTGGCAAACCGGTAACGAGCATCCGAAATGCTGTACGTAAAACAGTTTTGTTAACCCTATATATATAATAATGTAATATATAATATTATATATAGAGGGTGTTCCACAATTATTTTAACAGCCAAAAATGAGGGATAGCTGAGGTTATTTGAAGTAACTTTTTCCTTTGCGAAAATGCAATCTGCGGCTTTGTTTACGAGTTATTATATATTTATAATATAAATATATATAGTATATATATATAATATTAGATACACACACACCTATATATATAAGTGTATCTTTGTAGTCGCATACTGATTTATTATATTTTTCAACCTAATTTCATGTTCAGCCACAGTGTGGCAAAACTATTTTTATTTCTCCTATGTAATCGTAGAAGTTATACATCGTAATTTCCAACTCCTAAACTTTTTCCATTCCGAAGCACCATTAAAAATTAATATAACTTGGTCCAAAATATCTTTCACGTCATCAAATTTATTCGTATTTGAAAAAACTGGTAGAAGTGGTAAAAAAATTATATATTTAGAAACTGTTAGGAGCGATAAAAAAAACATATTTAGAAACTGTTAGAAGTGATAAAAACATATTTAAAAACTGTTTGAAGTGATAAAAAATCATATATTTAAAACCTGTTAGAAATAGTAAAAGATAATATATTTGAAAACTGTTAGAAGCGAAAGAGAAAAACATACATTTAAAAACTGGTAGAAGTGCTAAAGAATCGTATCAAATGGAAATACTGGTCAGAAAAAGTATTTTGAATTTAGAGTTAAACTGTCTTCGAGTGCAAAGAGGTTAATTCACGCATCGAAGTTCAAAAATTCACGTTCAAATCATCGCATTTAAAAATTGTGAACTCGTATATAAAAATTGTATCTGGAGGTTGATAATCGCTTGTTTCGAGTCGTATAAATTTCCGTACACCGGTATAAAGATTCGTACCATAAAGGGTTGAAAAAAAGGAGGACATCACGCGTGATTAAAAAAGTATTCTCTTTGCCGGAGAAGTTTGCCAGCTGAATTCCAGTTTTCCCAATTTCGAGCGCGTAAGGCCAACAACAATTAGAACGGCCCCGGCCGATCCTCTATGGAGCGTTAACTAATCGGGGGCATAATTGATGCGCGAAAGTACCTGTAGCTAGTCGAAGAGCGAAGACAATTGGGTCAGCCTCGAATGACTCACATTACCGGGGGATTACGGTCCGACCAGATGACTTTTAATTCTAACCAGCTTAGAAACTTTTCTCATTCCATAGAGCCGTGGAAGCTGCGCCCGGTTTTCGCCCGGCAGTTTCATTCACTATGCGACCGGCGTATTTTCAGTTATCCAGGCGGTTCAGCACCGACGCGACACGACGCGACGCCCGGCGTCGATTGGACCCACGAAATTTTCGTCTTTCAGGCGGCCGCGAACTTCGCCACCCGCGAAATTCGCATGCCCGAGGAAAGCAAAGAAAGTTGGTCCCGTGATACAGAATCACGTCGCGATCCTACCTCGGCGAAAGATGAATCGTTTGCTGGGGCTTTTTTTGCGCGTCGCCTCGCGTCGTCTGGTCCCCCGGTTTCTCTTCTTCCATCGTGCACTTTATAGCGCCATTTCCCTCTGCCCTCTTCATCCGATAACTTCGTCTTTTCCCTTAAAACCCGCCGCTGCCGCCACCGCCGTTGAATTTCTAAAGTTTTTCTGTCGAATCGTGGCCCAATTCGACCGAAAATAAAAACAGAAATGTATGAAAATACAGAATAAGAAAGTCGACCGGAGGGGCTGGTGAATGTATAAGATGGCCATCCGGTGGGAAAGGGACCGAAAGTGATCCATCCAGGGCTGGGTAAAAATATTAAAAAAATTATTGGAAACAGTTAATGAAATACTTTCGTTCGAATGGAATAATATTTCAAGATTTATTTGACGTCGCAGAGAGATCGGTACGTGTATGGAAAATAGGTACAATTTATTTTGTTTTTATAAAAAGAATTATTAATTGAAATAATAATAATGTAACAACATATAGATATTTTAAAATTATTTTAAGCCTTTGCGCTCGAAGCTACTTTAACTGAAAATATAAAATCATTTTTCTAACTTATAGTACTTCTACTTTATATGGCAAAATACACTTTATGCATATGAAATTGACTCCTGGGACTCGCGCAACAGTTACACTCTTAACAATTTTTTAAATCTAAACTTTGTTAATATCAAAATTATCTTAAAAATTGATATATAACAAATTTGAATGGTGCCTCAGAGTCACCACTCGAGTGCAAAGGTTTAATCTTTCTTAAGCGTTATAATTTACCTATTGATTCCCTTTACGAACGTACAAAATCTGGATCACTTTTATAAATGGCTCCACCATGTTAAAGAAGCAGTAAATTGTGACATAAAAATGATTGATCTTCAAACTCCTTTAACATTCGGTGTAAGACTTTCTTATCCGAAGTTATACTACAGGAGTTTAACGTTCGATAATACTTCGACCATAATTCAGTGTTCCTTGAATTTTGTAGAAACATTTTCTATTTTTGGGATTGAAAAATCTTTGACTTCTTTATGCTGCATCATGACTAAAATTGTGAAGAAAATTGATCGAATTTTACACTGAAACTAAAATAAGAAAACTTTGAGAATATGTACGTGATTCAAGCTCGGTGGTGTCCGGCTGCCGGCTGAACCGTGACGTCACCGACGTTCGGATTACTTCGGGCTAGTTCGGCTTTCCAGATCTATTCTCGCGCCTCTGACGGTAGAAGCTTTACTTATGACACGCGTCGCACTGTCCAAACGAAACGGAGTGTCACGGCGCTGTCGCTAGTCGGCGCTAGTAGTCGGCCTTCTCCCACTTAACGCTTGTTACACGTCACGTGATCCGACCATCGCTGACGTCACGGTTTAGTCGGCAGTCTAACACCACTGTTCAAGCCCGAAAATGCCATCCAGCCCTGGCCACGTTTGACGTGACATTATTTGAAATATCATTTCGAATAACGTGTTATTTTATTTCATAGTTATCTTGATGTCTCTGCGATCATTTTTTAGATAACATTATTTGAAATATTGTTTCAGATGACATGCCATTTTATTTTATAATTATCTAAAATAATTATTTCAAACAATTATGAAATTTAATGCTTGAGACTGGTTTTTACACCTTTTTGCTTTGAGCAAACGATTGTGAAGATTTCATAAAATAAAATCTTTTTGTTCGTTTTCAGCTTTGCTCCTTCTGGACGATTCGAAATAAAAAAGAAACGGAATAATTTATCAGAAATCGCTTTGTCTCAAATGAATCGATATTATTTTCATTTTCAAATAACGGCACTGGAAGTAACGGTCTGAAATAAATAATTGCAAATACAGTAAATTCTCCCCAATTTTCCTTCAGTTTGTAAACAAAAGTGCTTCGTGCTGTTTCAAATCGCACATTTACGTTTTTACCGTAAATGCATAAAATCCACAATCTAACGATCAAACCCGTGAAGCGATTTGAATCTAATGTAGACGAATGTTGTATATATATATATATATATATTTATCGCTATTAAAAGATTCATGACAATAGAGAAAAATATAGTCTCTGAAATAGAAACCAAGATTAAATCGATCACATCCACCGAAGAACTTTCGATATACAGTCAATTCTCTCTAATTGACTGTAATTAATTTGGGAACAGCGGACACGATTATTCGAGGCTCGTTTTTATATCGTTTTTATAGTTGTTGACGATAAAATAAAAACAAGTCGCAAGGCTCGAGTAATCGTAGTTCCTCCTCACAAATTTTTATCAACAAGCTGAGGTACAATTGGAGGCAATTTACTGTAGTTATTATTGATTTATAACGCTATTATTTATTTATAATTAAATATTCTTTATTAAATTTATATTATATTATTTATAAATTAAAATTATATTTATATGCCCCGGTCTGATGCCATCGTCGCCGATAACGAGGACAAAGCGGCCGACATAGGGGAATCTTTTCCATCTCCGGCTGATCTCTAAGCCAGTGGGGCAAAGTTTCCGCAAACAATTGCGTAAACACTGGGAGATATGCGAAAGCGTGCACGGCGAGCCCCCGCGGCGTGTACACGCCGAAACATTTATCTGTTCCGTGGCACAAAGACTCTTTAATCTGTTAGATTAAAGTTTCTTTGGGGGAGGAAGCGCGAAGTCACGCGGAAACCAGCCGCGAGTGAAAGATGAGAGGGGATGGCGACGTTGCAAAAATATCACCGGCGACTCAGCCACGCTCGCCATCCACGACACTATCGATTTCACCCCTTGCATGCTCGTACGTTTTACATATCCCCCTGGTTCCTCCTGGCCGCGTCGCGAGAGCTCGAGGCGTCGTGTTTTTCTTGCCCTTGAGAGAATTATTTCTTTTGCTTCGAGTGGTAAACGCCGCCGCTCGAAAATCATGGCGCAAGCGCACGCAAAAACGCTCCGCGGAGAAATTCGAAATTTATGTCCCGTTCCCGGATTTTCTGCACACCAGCACACCAACATACACCACACAGCCGCGCGCCGTCCGAGATATACCGAGGACTCCTTGCGGTTCCTGACCGTTGAAGAACGTCGACTCGGCGCGCTGCGATATTGCCGCGATAGTGCCAACTCCTCGCGAATGGTTTTATATAGTTTATTTACAGTGATCTCGCGCCACCGTTATTTGGTCTGTCTTCCGAGTCCTGGATACAAGTTGAATACCGGACCGGCCCGCGAACACAATGCACACTTGACGTGTGCGTCCTCGCGTCTTTCTTTCTTCGTGATCCGTGTTCAACTGGACCGATAAAAGCGTTCGCGAGGTCAGACGATTTTTATTATGATTTCTTCTCGCCCAACCTTCGGTACGTTCTGCTCAACATTTCTTTAGTGTTATTTTTTTTTTTTGCGTGCACTATTGCGAATGAGAACGTTCACGAAAAGCTACTCTGCCAGAGCTGAGCATATTTTGTTCGAATAACTAATTAAATTTTATTCGAAGAATTTGTTCGATGTATTATCCGAATCAAATTTTATTCGAATATATTATCCGAATCAAATTTTGTGTGAAGATTTTATTTGATATATTATCCGAATCAAATTTTATTCGCAGAATTTATTTGATATATTATCCGAATCACAAATCTTATTCGTAGAATTTATTTGATATATTATCCGAACCAAATTTTGTTCGAATAATTTATTTGATGTATTATTCAAATCAAATTTTATTCGAAGAATTCATTCGATATATTGTCGGAATCAAATTTTATTCGAAGAATTTATTCGAAACGTTACTCGAATGAAATTGTATTCGTATAATTTATTCGAATATTTCGAAATGTTGTTGGAATAACATTTTATTCGAATAATTCCCAACTTCAGCTGCTCTGCTAATGGATGGTTTTTAATTTCTTATTACAATATGAAAGATTATACTGTTTAAATAGTTCTCGCACGCGCGCGACTGTGATAGTTTCTCAGATATTCGATTAAGCATGTGTTTTTGTAGTAACTATTCGTTACCAAGATCTAAAAGTTATCATTGATTGTGTAGCCCGATCAAAGATCATTCATTAGTCTGGTAAATAGATTGATCTTCCATGATCATCGAAAATCACAATCGTTTAAATTTAAGTATTAAACCTCAGACCTTCGTGCGAATGAGATTTGTCTCCTTCAATCACGATAAACAGGGGTTCTTTGATCATAAATGTAGAAAATGCACAATTCCCCTGCACCATGCTCTGAAATAATATTCTCTGTCTGGCTTTTTAAGCAAAGTTTGAATGACGATACAGTAATTTCTCCCTAATTCGTGCTCAGATTGCGCACAAAAATGAACAATTTGGGAAGAGAAGATACGTTTATTCGAGTCTTGCGTCTCGTTTTTGTAGTTCTTGACAATCGGTAACTATAAAAACGAGTCGCAAGGCTCGAATAATCATATCCCTTCTTCCCAAATTGTCCATTTTTGTGCGCAATCTGAGCGCGAATTATGGAGAAAGTATTGTATTATTTTTAGTTTCCTCATTCTTGAACTCGGCGTGACACGTGTCAGTAAAGTAATCGTGGACTAAAATGAGGTGTATACTTAAAGCTGCGGGGAACGGCTCGAGTCGAAGCGATTATCCGCGTAAGAATCGAGGTAAACGTTCGCTAATCATAGAAAACGTTCACTTCTAGCGTGCCACGTCCCTGTCCTTAATAGCGATTCACGTGTTATAAATCTAACAAGTGACGTATGTGTATGCAACCGGCGAGTTTAACATACAACGGAATCTCTAACTAACTGTGCAATCCTCGTTAGCAACGCTGCGGTATGAAAATCACGAGATACCTTGTAAACTGGTTGGACTGGATGGGTCCACTTTTCCTGCAACTTTCTGCGCAGCAGATACGCCAGTCATTTGTGATAACATGGTTGCAAGTTGGAACTCAATGGTAGGAACTGTTTAACGAGGAGTATTTCGATAATCAATTTGCAAAGCGTCTTGTCATTCCTGTTCGCATGATTTCACACTTGGCTGGGCGAGAAACTACGTGTGCTTTCGCACAACAGAAACGTGATTTGTCGGCGAAAAATTATCGCCTTGGACGAAATATCTAATCGCGTGTTCGAAGACGATTTTCGTCTCTCGTCGAATATCCAATTTCATAAAGTACAGGCGTTGCTCGTTGCATTTCAAATTACTTTACGTTGAAACGATTTAATTTATTGCACTGCCGATCCGATATTATATTTAAATGCAACCCGAAGGCAGCCATTGTACACGCAGGCTTTTTATTTTACACAGGTTGAAATGATTACAATAGTTGTTATTAACTTACAATTCACGATGAATATTATGGTAGCTGAATTCAGTGTTTGGAAAAAAATGCATTCGGTTGACGTATAAGAGATAAGGATTAACGCATAAAATTTCAGTCGACATCAAATAAATATCCAATGGAATAAAAATTTGCCGGTATAACAATTTATCCGAACAAGATTTTATTCCTACAGGAATTCAAACGGAAAATAATCGATTTAAATAAAAATGATAGAATATAAAGTGTTCTTTCTTTGCATGGTTTATCGATTTATTTCCATCATATTCCCTCTCACAATTAACTTTTTTCACATGTTGCATCGGAAAGTTCGTTACTTTTAGGTTAAATTGATTATCGACGCGTAAATAAATAATTTTTCTGCGGGTGCAAGCAATAAAGAATTATTCGAATAAATGTGGGTAGATGAATTTCATCGAATAATCGTTATTGGCGAAAAATCATTATTCGAATAAAATATTCGACCGAAATTAGTTTAGATAAATATTTATTCGAAACAATTCGGACAATGTTCAAATCTGGTCGAAGTGTGGACTATATAATAATAATATAATAAAAAGAACTATAAATAAATAAATATAATATATATAGTTTATTACATTTATAGTTTTTGTATTATATTATTAACTATATTAACTATATATATATATATATATATATATATATATATATATATATATATATATATATATATATAGTTTATTACATTAATAGTTTTTTTATTATATTATTATTATATTATATAATAAACTATATAATAATATAATTATTCTTCTACGAGCACCGTCGACGTAGCGATTATTGCGTTGTTTTCGAGTAAATCGAATTTTGATAGGAGCTAAGGGACTGATATCCACCTTTATTCCATTTGTAATTCCACTTGGGCGTAGTATGCGGTGGGGCAGGGCCGTGGTATCATTGCCTATGTATTCTATAACAGGCATTCGACGTGAGTTGGCACCGTTTGTGTAATATTCCTGTGCCAAACCGACATTTCTCAGCAACCAGAAATCGCAAGGAGCGGAGCACAATCGTATTAAACTCGATTCAGTGCTGAGGGCCACTTCCCTGAATCTGAATCGCGCCAAATATCACTGTACAGCTTTTACACTGTTCTTTTCTCCAACCGCAAGCGGCAACGGTGAAACAACAAATGAGCTTTAGCAATATCAGCCGAACTGCTAACTTGCCATTCAACTTTTTTGTAAGCGCTTCGGGTCCGATTTTCTCAAGTTTAAGATACTTTGCTGCGGAGTAAAAAGCGCTTAGGCATCATTAGCGGTACTATTGGATCGTTCGGAAAGTTGTTTGGTTTCTCAAAAAATTTGTACCGGTGTCTAAAAGGCACCACGATTCGGTATTTTGCGAATAAAAAAGACAAGGCCTTCTACTGGATTAAGATTTCGAGGCTACCAGAAAAATGTCTCGAAACTCTTTATCCCTTTTTACAATAAATATTAGCAAGTCGTCTTTCATTCTCTCGTGAACGAACGAAACAACTTTTCGAACGATCCAATGTTATCTTGATGATAAATTGTATTAGTCGTAGTTTTCGCGTATGTATGGTAACAAGTTGCGCAAGAGTGGAAAATAGAAAGTGTCGTGAATCGTCGATGCGTTGCGCACAATGTAGCTTATTTTCAACCACGCGATGCCAACTAAATTCTACACTTTATACGCGCGTTGCATCGACAGTTCTGCGAAATACGACTCATTTAATCAGCAGTTAGAACCCATATATTATACAAGCTAATTCGATGCTTCGATTACTGCGAATACAGATCCGGGCAGATTATTTGAGATATTCTTTATAACAATTATGGAAGAAATTCTGAAATTTTTCTTCCAAATTATATTGTGATTATCAGGTCTGTTTATTCGATACAGTGCTGCAGTCTCTGTTTGGATTACTTTTGCTTGTTTATGGTATTGTTCTTAGTAGAATGTTGTACAATTTTTGCATGAAATCCATACGGTTGATTTTACACGATCTAGTATTATTCTTGTGCCACCACAGTTATGCCTAATATAACTATATTATTTAGCGCTGATACGGGGTTTAAAGGGGTGGAAACAGCCCTTGAAAAATCATTTGTGAAATATCTGTAAAACAGCAAATGATATTTAAAAAAAAGGTGAAACGAAAATCGTATCGTTTTATTATGTGAATCGTTTTTTTATGAATATTTTATTAATTTCGAATTTAATTTCGAATAATTTCAAATTTAATTGTAAATTTAATTTAATTTCAAATTTAATTACAAATTAATTTTAAATTTAATTTAATTTCAAATTTAATTTCAAATTAATTTTAAATTCAATTTAATCAAGATTCTTCCTTGCATATTATTTCGAGAATTATATCTTTATGGATAGTTAGAGAGCCTAATGCAAAATGTGAAGGTTTCTTAAGGCTAAACCTACTATGCCGGTCAAAATGACTGATTTCACATGATTTATTTTAAATTTGTCGAAGCCGTAGAGACTCTTTCATAGAAAATGATTCAATCAATTTATTAATCCAAGCATCGATTTGAATAAAAACAGTGTGAAAACACTAAATAAATTCAGTCTTGTCATTCTAATGGAGCAACATACATTAACCGATTTTAACGTTCGGTAGGTTTAATGTTCAAGTAAAATCGTCCTGTTTCATACTATTTTGAGGATTATTCGTCAACTACAAAATAATGAAATAATTCATTATTTGAAAAATTGCTATTATCTCGAACGCGTCGATAGCGTTTTTACTTTCAAATTAACTGCATCGAAACTAACGTGGTTCGAGATAGTTATTTCTTATTTTCATGGGAGATAAAACTTAGCCAGTGCGAACAGGACCAATTAGAGCGAGACGACGGACTAAGTCTTCCGAAGCACCTGTTCGGTGATTTCTGTTCAGCGGCAATCTCAGTAAATTAGTCGGCGCGAGCACGGTTTCGCTTAAAAATCCGCTGGTTAACGGCGAGGAGCGTCTCGGAGTCCCGAAATCGCATCCCTCGGAGCGACCGCGGTCATCGAATGGCGGCGGGGGCCGTTCGTAATCTCTATCGAAATCATTAATGAGAAACGGTGAACGAGATCCGAGGGCTCGTGGTTACGTAAATACGCCGATAACAATAACTCGGCCCTCGCATCTGCTGCTTTGCATATTCGAATAATCGGGTACCGGTTTTCTGGCCCCGATCCTCTTCACCTTCGCCGACCCGGCGCGACTCGACGCCATTGCCGAGCTCTCGCAGTTTCTCGCAGCTTCTCGCAACTTAACAGAAATTTATTTGCTTGCCGGCCAACTCGTCTAAGTACATCGATTCCGCTTTGGACAAGGAACCTTGGGGAACGACGAGATTTACGCAGCCAATTCGTAGCTGCTTTTGATGTTGCCACTATTGATCGAAGTTCCGAACTCCGCAAGGGCGAGGACGTAATTGGTGATTCCATTACTTTTGTATTCCAGCGAGCATAATGCGATTATCTCCCTTAACGGCCGCGTTAGAAGTTCCGCCGGATCGTTTATCCCGACAAAATGTAAAGTTTCCTCGCGCGGATACGTCCGGGATTAATTATTCGTTACAAGCACGCGTACAGAGTATTATCGTGCTCGGCAGAATTTTCCGATAGCCGTGAATGAACGTAAGTTGACAGCGGATCATCGGCTTGACCGGTTCGGACTTCTTCTTTAGTCGCTATGCGACACTGAATCCTTTAAATCCTCGAGTACTTTCATGGGCTAGATTTCTACGCCACGCGTAATACAATAAATTCTCTCCAATTGTCCCTCGGCTGGTTCTTTTTTAGCTGCATTTTTTTCTCTCTGTAACATAAATAAGATGAAAATTGATATCACAATGTTTTATTCAAGATCGATGCTTCATTCGCGATACTACCAAAATTATTCCTAGTATTTGATACTAAATTCGCGAAATTTTCTGCATAGCTTATGAAAAAGCTTAACGCTTTGAGAGCCGCGCTGGATACTCAAAATTAAATTAAAATTGTAGAGCATAGTTGTATGACATTAGTTACTTCCACAACATTTTTACGGATTTTGCGAATCTTAATAAAGTAAGAAATTGCAGTAAATTCTCTCCAATTGTCCCTCAACTTGTAAACAGAAATCGCCAATTTGGGAAGAGGAGATACGATTGTTCGTGTCTCGAGGCTCGTTTTTATAGTTGTTGACAATTGGCGACTATAAAAACGAGACGAGATGCTCGAATATTCGCATCTTCTCTTCACAAATTGTCCAATATTTAATCATCTTGAAAATGATAAGAAAACACGCTCCAACTAAGTGGCAAAAAATTCGGCACATCATAATCGAAAGTCCAAGAAGATTTTTCAGAAATTCCACGCGCGCAAATGGCTGAAAACCTACTAGTGCTAAAGACTCCCTTTGACATTCATTTCTGAAAAGTATTCCGCTGAAACTTGAAATTTTATCTTTGCGAGAAAGTTATTGCAGATTAAATTTCCTTGCATTTTCGAGAGTCGAAAGTTCTTAAGAACGCGTGTCGCTGGTAAAAGGAACTTGAAAACGAAATGACTGAGAACTCGGCGTGCAGCCCGCCCAGCCGACCATTGTGTGCATTGTAAAAGAATCGCGAACTTTCGCATTCGCACTTTATGCAGGGTTTTTCTACTTAAAAATTCATTATTGTCGCCCGGGACGCGGTTCGCAGACCCCGTAGAAAAAAGAAAAAAGAATAAACGTTGTGTCGGAGCATACGTCATCGCGTGATACGGGATTCCACTGTCACAATTTCATCGCGTTTTATGGAATTGTATTCCGCGCGGTTTAACGCGCAATATGTTATACGCAGTTGCTGCTCGATGACGAGCGTCTGGATGTCCTCGTGTCGGCGCAGTTAACTATAATAATGAAATGCAATTAAAAGTCGTTGTATGGCCGTACGCTTACCCTGAGTGCGTTCATTTGTCTCAATGTTTCCTGTCGCGTATCCCTTAACGTTAATCACCGGGACAACCGGCGGTCGTAACGAAAGCTGCTTCTTGTATAATCATTAACCCTTCATCCTTAACTGAGACTGTCAAAACACATTTAGGGTACCTCGATCTGGCAAACATTTTAATTCTCCTTAAGAGCAGATTCATTTTACGAGCAGACCATTAAATTGATGATGCGTGATTTCGTGTCGCAGTTAGTTCTACGTACGATGTCGATTCAACGTTCTATCGTAACAAGAGTCATCGTATCTTTCTATACTCTTTGCAGGGACTTTCATCGATGGGGGGGGGGGGATTCCTTCCTTCGCAGAACCATATTAATGTCTCCCTAATCGACGCTCAGATTGTGCACAAAAATGAACAATTTGGGAAGAGGAGATACGATTATTCGAGCCTTGCAGTTCGTTTTTATGGTTGTTGACAATTCTATAAAAATAAACTATAAAACTAAGCCGCAAGGCTCGAATAATCGTATCTCCTCTTCCCAAATTGTCCAGTTTTGTGCACAATCTGAGCGTCGGTTAGGGAGACATTACTAGCTGTTTTCAACGAGTACACTCGTCATGAACATAATGGCAATATTTTGTGTCCTGACGGTTTTTGAAACACTTAAATATCAACTTCATTATGTTATCGCAAGCTAGGATGATTAGTTTGCGTTTGTTTAGATGTTGTAAGCTATTATTTTCAATTTCATTTTTATTATTATTTTATTATTATCGCTATTTTTATTATTACGTTGAATTCTTGTAAGAAAAATTTAAATGACATTTGAACCGCCGATGCTAAATAAATAAATAAATAAATAAAACTCACACGAAGTAGCTGCAGCTTTTTGCGAAGAGAGGTACTTTTGATGGACTGAAATGAAGTATTCGTGTGCGAAGTTCAATCTACTTCGAATACATTTCCTCTTTGATCTCGAAAAGAAACAGATACGAGATTGTTGGAAGAGACCAATAATCTCGGGCTGCCATCTTTGCGCGAATATACAGATGTAGTCACGGATAATTTGACTTATATGGATGATGAGAACTTATAGGTCTGGATGTGGCTGACAGATGTTATCTCGTAGCGAACTGTAATTAACTCGGAGATTGACTAAGATTGATTGCCAGTTTCTTACACGGCTTGGTAAAGTATGTATTAGGCAAATAGACGTACCGCGAAAACTTCGATGTACATACTTGCTGTCGCGTTTCACTCGAGAAAAAAGATACAGTACCTAATACGGTGTAATACGCATTAATCCTCGAATACCGTAACACAGTAATTTCTCCGTAATTCGCGCTGAGATCGCGCAGAAAAATGGACGATTATTCGAGCCTTGCGGCTCGTTTTTTATTCTTACCGATTATCAACAACTACAAAAACGAGTCGCAAGACTCGAATAATCGTATCTCTTCTTCCGAAATTGTCAATTGAATTTACTGTACTCAGTTGACAATAGTTCACTAACCAATGCAGCACATTCTTTCAACTATATTTTTGAAGATAAAAATAAATCCTCAGTATTTTAGTATGAATCTTTGAAAAAATCGATTACTTTTACATTTTCTTAAAGAATATAGGCACAAAAATATACTACAAAACTTTACGTCTGAATTCTTGAAGTAAACGAAGTATAGTGAGTATTATATCCATAATATGAATTATGTATCGTACGAATTATATCTTAAATATGTTTTTCTCGAAAGTATGTTTTTGTAAATGGCGACCAAATAATAATATCCCAAAATCTAATTAACCAATTGTCCTTAAAATTTAGGTGCACGTTCGGTATACTTGTTCCTATAGCCCGAACTATAATAGGACCAACACAAAATTCGGATTTTTTACATTTTTCTAGGCTCTCAAAATCTTGATAAATCCATTTTTTTAGTACTCTTACTATAGCCAAACTCATACTAGTTAAGAATCTTACACGATTTTCATATCAGATAAACAAAATGACCACAATTATGGTCACCATAGCACGATCCTTTTGAAATTCGACTATGTTTCAAAGTAGCCACTGTCATCAGTTTTAACTTTTCCTAATCCGAAAAATTGTTAAATATTATTGACGCACGCATAAATAAACCTTGTCAACGTGATTGCAAATGTTGTCACAGTTCCTTCGCGAAAGAAACGCCGAAGAAAGTTAAAGAAAAACGCAATTTACACTAAAATATCCCCACAAACGATGATTCTGCTATTTTGGATCAAGATAGACCCTGCTGCCGTCGTCCAAGGCCTAAAATACTACCCAAAACTTGGCACCACCAGTCCTTTCCATCTTGAAGTAAACAAAAAAAAAGGGTCCTGAAGCGCACTTCTCTCGCAGAGACTGCCGCTTCAATTCGCGTAAAAGCAAAATCTGCAAACGCGTTCACTTCCATCGAGAGAATTGGACTTTCACGGTTTCCATTAAAAAATCCGATTTACAATAATCGAATTGTCCTCTCGGGCCCGGTAAACAAATTTCTGCTCGATCTAATTTCCCCGTCACGCGTTAGCGCACGTTTTTTTTCAATGGGCGCATGTTTTATTCGGGAAGTGCAATGCGATTCCCTTTGTGCGATAGGTTACATTTTTTCGGTGACCCGCGTGCACGCGCGCGCGATGCGTGTCACGGCGCGACGCGGCGCGGCGCCGCGCGACGCAGGATGCGCCGGCGGACAGCCGCGCGCGTGCTAGCCTCGCACGTGCGTAGGCAGTCGAACGTTCGGCACTAATTTCGCGCCGGCAACGCGCCCGCGAATTTATACGGATTCTAATTAAAATTTCATTCCGACGTAACGAAGTGTAATAATCGTGGATTCGTATCGCTGTGACGTTTTTTAAAGCTGGCCGCGACTGCTGTCACACAGTTGCCGACGAAAACTAATTAAGCTCTCGGTTTAGCTACGCAGACGGGTCGCGTTTTAAGCAATCGTTATCGCCTGCGCCCCTTCGCCGATAATTGACATTTCGAGAATTATCGGACGCCGCGGTTAGATTTCTATTTCGATTTCTGATATAAAATTGATAAGTGCCGGAGTGACAAAGGAAATGTTTGAACCTGGAATCATGCTAATTGATTCGTGACATATTTCGAGAAATCGCGCGAAATCAAAGGAAAGCTCATTATGTGAAATCCGTCCACGTGTGAGAATATAATTGTCACTCGATCAATAATTTCCACATTTCAAGCTATCTGAAAATATTTGGAACAATCGCGTATCTTTTTGCTTTCTCGATATATCTAGAATATTCTACAGGGTGTCCAAAAAATGTTCCTCAGGCCATTTGAAGCAACTTTTTCCTTCGCAAAAATGTTCTCCGAGGCACCATTAACGAGGTATTAACGAAAAACAGTGACCAATGAGAGGCGAGCTCGGCTGGCGCGAGGCAACCGAGCCAATGAGCGGAACTGGGCTTCGTGCGCTGCATCCAGTGTGATCGATAAAAAACGCATACAAAATTGATCTCAAAAAATAGATCGACGCAGCTAAGTGGTTGAAGTAAATTCAATTCAATTAATTTAAATTAAATTAAAAGTAAAACGACGTGTGTTTGAAAATGGCGTCTGCTGCAATATTTCTAAAACAAGAGAAAACCTATTCTTTTAAAGTTGAATAACAATGCCTTAGAAAACGAAGCAGAATTTCTGAAACGTCCGGGTTACGTCTGCGAACCATATTTCCAGTTCGTCGTGTTACAATTCGATAGACTGAAGCCAGATGCCAACGGGAAGCGTAAAAATTCATTCGTACAGGGCATGACGGGGAGGGAAACAAAGGCAGAACTTTATTATGTGGCGTGGAAGAATGTTATATCGTTGGTGTTTTGGTGTACAAGCATGTCGATTAATCGAGGCGATTGTGTGTCGCGTTTCAGTTTTATCGTGCCCGAGATACATTCACACTGTGGTGCACCGCGGTCGATATTTGTAAGGGATTGCTCTGTATTTCATGGACAATGACCATGTGGCAGTGGTGAATTAGACGGTCACGTCGTTATCAGTGTGTTTCTGTAGCACTCTGTGCGTTCACTACCTGTGGAGGGCTCCGCTAGGATTAGAGGGCTTTGAAAAAAGGTTCCATTCGAAGGGAGGAGACCGTTCGAACAAGGCATTTGATCGATTATGCAGTCATGCCGTGAGCAAATCTCGAAATACACTTTGCCAGGCCAATTTTATTGAGGACGGAGAGGATCTCTACGCATTCTAAATTATACAGTAAATTCTCCCTAATTGACGGTCAGCTTGGAAACAAAAATGGACAATTTGGGAAGAGGAGATTTTGGCTTCACAATTTTCCTACAAGAAATCTTATCGACGATTAATTCAATTATTGTTGTATACGTATAACATACAGTAGACTGCGGATTTTTATGGAAAGCAAAAGTTCTCTGAATTTTTGGCGTTTTTGGCATTTTTACTAAAATTCATACTCGATTTGAGAAGTTCTTTCAACTTATCCCCACGAAAGAGTCTTTATATTTCCAATAATTACCGACTGGAAAATATGAAACCGGTCATATTAGTCGGTACGGTGTAAATACAATTTTCAGAATAATCGAACTGTACAACGTTCCATCATTTTATATTTCATTTGACGCGTTAGTTACTACAATAGTACGGTAAATTCTCCCTTACTGACGCTCAGATTGTACACGTAAATGTTTCGTTTTTATAGTTGTTGGTAATCGGTAATTACAGTGTGTCATACAAAATTATTGTATTTCCGGGAACTGAGGGGTTCATGAGATCATTCGAAGCAACTTTTTCCTTGGCGAAAATGCGATCCGTGGCTTCGTTTACGAGTTATTAACGAAAAACAGTGACCAATGAGAAGCGGGATCAGCTGGCGCCCGGTGGCCGAGCTTGCTTCTCATTGGTCAGTGTTTTTCGTTAATAACTCATTAACGATGCCGTGGAGAACATTTTTGTAAAGGAGAAAGTTACTTCGAATGATCTCAGGAACCCCACATTTTCCGAAAATACCATAATTTTGGGACATCCTGTATGATAACAATCGTATCTCCTCTTCTCAAATTGTACATTTTCGTGCAGAATCTGTGCGTCAATTAGGAAGAATATACTCAGTACCTCATTCAATATCAGAATCGTCCATCATCCAAATACATTGCACATGTAATCAGCTCGATCCAAGGCAGTCCACGTGCAAAATGATTTACTATACTGTATGGATGAAGGCGTGTGTGAATAATAAATAGTACTTAATAATGTGCGTGTAAAGTATAACAGATAAGAGATACATTTACAAAACAGCAATAACAATGGACCAATCAACGATGCAACAACAACAACGAAACCATAGCAACAGTAACGAAGGAAAATAGCAACAACGAAACAACAACGAAACTAATTCCCAACGAAAGAAAATATCGCGGCGAGATACTTCTGTTATCTGCGTCATTCAACTCTTTCTGAAGAACTCGACTCGACTGGCCAGGGACGTACGGTCATCCCAGTCGACGAGTTTCCGAATTGCTAAAAAGAAGGAGTGGGAAATTCGTCACCCTTTGAAAACGAAGGAAGAATGAGCCTCTCGTAAAACAATTTCGGAAAAATCGGTCGCCTGTGAGGATTCTCCAACGACAAGGCCCAGCATCTGGACTTCGTCACTTTTACGACGGGTCCTTGAGACCGCGTACGGTGCGCACATGGGAAGGCTAGAATTTCCGCGTCCGAAAATTCCTACCCCCGCCCCCCCCCCACCCCCCACGTTGCGGGTCCGCTGTAGAACGAATCGACCAGCTCCACGAGCTCAGAATTGTTAACTAGATTAAATTGCTGGCCGTAGGCAAAAGAAATGCAGGCTGTCCGCACCGGCAATTAGGATACAATTGGTTCAAACACTGGCCGCTATTCGAATATTTTCGTTATTCGGCGTGAAGTCGATTGGCTGTTGAAATAAAATACATAAAGGGAAACATATTGTCGAAAGCGACCGGCGAATCGACGAAGACAGTGCTTGTACAAGTTTGTCGAACGCTATAAAAAAAAAAACAGAAAGAGAGAGAGAGAGAGAGAGATATGGAGTACCCGCGAACCGGTTGCAGCGCTAGCAGCACTAGTAGCACTAACAGCAGCAGCAGCAGCGACAGCGGGAACGGAATTGTATGGGATGTCGAATCGTCGCGTCACTGCTATGTGTTTTAATTTGACGTCACTCAGCACGTCAGTGCCATCTGGTGTTGCGAGGCTTCTCGTCGTCTCTCGTCGCGTCTAGGCCGCGCCAGTCACCGGGATTTAATATCAAACCACCCCAATCTCACCCCAACCCGGTCGCGCGCGGACCCTTCTCGCTTCCCTGTTTCTGTCTCCGCAAGGCAAACCGTTGGATTTTCCGGCGGTGCACACGAATGCCGTTGCACCGGTCTACCTTCCCGTAAGCTGGATGTGCATAATCGAACCGCGGAAAGGAAAAGTGATGCTCATGGAACCCCGATAACGATACTTTCTCCCGCGTTCTCCGCTTTTCCTCGCGCGCCGCGCCGCGCTTTCCCGGCTTCCTCCCGGCCCGTGTTCATGAATCGCGCTCACATTTTATTCAGTCGCTCTGTAACTGTAAGGATCGCGAAATCGAAATCGTCAGACTACTGGCGTCGACGCAATCAAGGATACAAACGAGGGACAGGGAAATATCATTTTCGTTGCAGAACAGCTTTTTCTACGCATCCAATCTTTCTTCTATTTTCCTCGAGGTTGTTTATTTATTTATATATATATTTATTATTATTATTATTTATTATTATTATTATTGATTAATACTTTTATTATTATTTTTTTTGTTTGTTTAGTATTTAACGAACATAGCCCTTTACGTATTAGACTGTTTCCAAACGAGCTGTATATTGAGTCGTTCAGAATTATGTTATTCACAAACTTTATCCTACTTATATTATTATTAAGGTATATCACGATTGCACCATTAAGAAAGGGTATCGCTATTATACTGTTAAATTTAATTTTTACGTTAATCCGATATAATTTCTGAATTTTGTCAAGACTCGTGAGAATGTCGAAAATGTAACTGATATCATATTACTTTGCTTTGAAATTTTTAAAAATGTAATTGAATGAAATGCTTTAATTTTATGAAACTTTTTAGGCTTTTTCGAGTCTTGAGATCATCTGGCGACATTCCTGAAAGAAGTACGACAGAACATCAAGTTTCATTTTACCCCTTCTGGTGTTCAATCAACTTTTCAGATTCCGATGTTAAACTTCAAATACATTTTTATCAAGCCCAACCAGAAGATCGAGTCTCAGACAGAGAGAGAGAGAGAGAGAGAGAGAGAGAGAGAGGGAGAGAGGGAGAGAGAGAGAGAGAGAGGGAAAACTAGAAAGGGAGGGAGAGAGAAGGGAGAGAGCTAGATAGAGAGAGAAAGAAAGAGAGGGAGAGAGTTAGAGAGAGAGAGAGAGAGTGAACGAGAGAGATAGAGCGAGAGAGAGAGTGCGAAAGAGAGTTAAAGAGTGAGAGAGAGAGAGAGAGAGAGAGAGAGAGAGAGAGAGAGGTAGCGAGAGAGAAGCAGGGAGAGAAAGGGAGAAAGAGCAGAGAGAGACAGAGTCAGTCCGTCGAAATGACTGCAAGGATTTCGAAAAAAGTACTTGAGCAACGGCCAGGAGGAAGCAAACAGGTCGGTAATAGCAACAGCGAATGGCCGGAATCGCATGAGCAAGTCGCCAAACAGTTGTTACGGTGTGCGCATTAACCAGCGTGGCGGCCGACATTAGGACAATAACAAGTTTAAGCTAATGACAACGCTAATGAACGGGTCGCGGAATCAACGATAAGATAAGCTCGAGTAACAACACAGTGCTGGTCTCCGCGAGGAAGGCGCAATTCGAGCGTATTCCATCGGGATCGAGACGCAACTGCGGGACCATTTGAAAAATGAATCTGCACTGTTAGGTCGTGCGTGCTAGTATACTCGACCGGCGGGAAAGTATACTAGCGGTACGTGACCCGAGCCGCTCGATTTATCGAAGTCACGTGCGCGAATTATTCTTTTGGCGAGATCATGGGCGCCGAACCCGTCCGGGGGCTCCGCGGAACATTTGTAGGAGGGTTTGTATTTTCGGATGCTCGGCCGCGATCGCGTTCCCCCGATAAGCTCCGGACCGTAAAATTTATCGGTCGGCGAGAACTGCAGTTTTCAAGGCTGAGCTCTCTGTTATAAGTATCCAATTGCGGGGAACTGGCAGCACCTGATCACCGAACGCCGCTCCGAGCGGTTTACGACGACATTTTTATTCGGGGCCAGACACTTTTTCTCTCACGGCGCACGGGAACACGGTCTCGCGGCGCGTTTCTTGCGCGAACCGCGAAACTACGGAGTGGCCGGAATTTTTACCGACCGGTAGACTGTCAGAAGCGAGACAGATGCGAACGGAACAACAATTGCTACGACCGCGCGCTGTACGAGATACGGATCGAGCGGCGATGCTCGATTTTCGTTGAAGAATCGCTAACAGTCATATTAACACTTTATCGACCGCTAGCCTATTTATCGGCTTTTCGATTGCCAATGTTTATCGATCGCTAGCCTATTAATCGGCTTTTCGATTGCCAATGCTTATCGACCGATAGCCTATTAATCGACTTTTAGCTATCAACGGTTTTCGCTTCTTTACTGTTTTGTTAGTAGCTGACCTCCTGTATGCTGACCTCCCCATATCCTTATGAATTATAATTATAATAATTATATTATTATTTATTATTATTTTTAAAGGAATAAGCACAACACAATGAATAGCGAAAATTTAGCCGGTACTGGGAGCAAATGCGCGCGCGACTAAGCCAGTCCTTACTGAGTGGCAGCCTCAACCACGACCGGACGATAAAGTGTTAACTGGTGCGGTGTAGATACGATTTTCAGAATGATCGAATTGTGTACAACGTTCCATCACATTTTATATTTCATTGGACGCGTTAGTTACTAGAATAGTACAGTAAATTCTCCCTTATTGACGCTCAGATTGTGCAGGAAAATGGACGATTTGAGAAGAAGAGATGCTTCACAATTTTCCTACAAGAAAACTTATCGACGATTAATTCAATTATTGTTGTATATAACATATAGTAGACTACGGATTTTTATGGAAAGCAAAAGTTCTCTGAATTTTTGGCGTTTTTGGCATTTTTACTAAAATTCATACTCGATTTGAGAAGTTCTTTCAACTTCTCCCCACGAAAGAGTCTTTATATTTCCAATAATTTCCGACTGGAAAATATGAAACCGGTCATATTAATCGGTACGGTCTAAATACAATTTTCAGAATAATCGAACTGTACAGCGTTCCACATCACTTTATATTTCATTTGACGCGTTAGTTATTAGAACAGTACAGTAAATTCTCCCTAATTGACGCTCAGATTGTGCAGGAAAATGGACAATTTGGAGGAGATACGATTATTCGAGCTTCGAGTCTCGTTTTTATAGTTGTTGGTAATCGGTAACTACAGAGTGTCCTAAAATTATTGTATTTCCGGGAACTGAGGGATTCATGAGATCATTCGAAGTAACTTTTTCCTTGGCAAAAATGCGATCCGAGGCTTCGTTTACGAGTTATTAACGAAAAACAGTGACCAATGAGAGGCGGGATCAGCCGGCGCGTGGCGGCCGAGCTTGCTTCTCATTGGTCAGTGTTTTTCGTTAATACGAACGGAACGACAATTGCTACGATCGTGTGCTATACGAGATACCAATCGAGCGGCAATGCTCGATTTTCGTTGAAGAATCGCTAACAGAAATGGTTGTACGATTCGGATGCAGAAAAACGCAAGTTTCCGACGGAGTCAAGAAATTCAGGTTTCAAAGAAGACACAGGTGTGGTGTTAAGACTCTCTTGACTCAAGAGACTAGCGATACCATCAAGGTTATATGCACTATGCAGGTGACGATTAACCCTTTGCACTCGAGCGGCGACCCTGAGGTACTATCAATAATTGCTGTACCAAAGAACTGGAAGTACTATAGTTGCCAATAGGCTCAATTTCATCTGCATAAATTGCAATAAATCATATCAAATGGAAATACCGCAGATCAGAAAACATATTTTGGAATTAAAATAGCTTCGACTGCAAAGGGTTAACCTTTTGAGAACGGATGTCGACATATTGAAGACGTTAGGATTATAAATGTTATTCCAGAAGTTGCAAAAATATTATTCGACCATGCACATTTTTCTACTTATTGTTTGCTTTCAAAGTTTTAAGTGGTTTCTACAGATGTTTTGATATTTTATCCATGTTATATTTAATATTAAACTTACCGCGGTCGAAATTAAAAGAGCAAGTTTAGCAAAATTATTGCAACAAATTTTATAATGCAATCTTTACAAATCTAAATGAATCCCATCTTCTCACTTTTATAAAGCAATGTATAGCAGTTTCTGTTACCGCTTGATAGATTTAGAATTAAAAACATTTCAGATCTCAGTGTGGGACCATATACTTTGATTTAATACTTCCATAGCATCGCTTATGGTTATGTCGACAGAATACATTTCTTAATGTAAATAGATTTGACGCGGATCTCTAAATTTTTCCATTTCCTCTCTTACTTTTACAAGTAATGTTATGCTACGATGGCCTTGTGTAAAAATTTTTCTCTGCATTTCATTCCACCAAAGGGTTCATGAACAAATTTATATTGTTTATGAACAAATAAATAAATAAATAAATAATAAAAGATCAGGATACATCGTCAGGATATACAGTGGCCCACATAAGTGCTCGTACACCTTTTAAAACGCAATAACTATTTTAAAACTGACCTAAACGATGACTGAAATGATCTTTTTTTAATTTTACTATTAATTGGAATGACAAAAAATCTCTCGTATTTTAACTTTTTTTATCTGAACTTATAACGAAAACTTAAAAAATGTCTTTTGTAGATCTCGGTAACTTATATGCATGTTGAAAATTTTATCGAAATCGGTTCACGTTGTTACGAATTACGATAAATTAAAGATCGCAAAAATTGCAGTTTTATCACGATTTCGACCAAAAATTGTAAGAAATCTGCAGTTTTAAAAATCCTTCAACGTCTGTAGCTCGATTTCGATCAAATATTTCAGCCAGCATATAAGCTACCGAGATCTACGAAAGGCATTTTTAAAATTCTCCCTATAGGCCCAAATAAAAATGTTAAAATACAAGAGATTTATATATTTTTGTCATTACAAGTAATAGCAAAATTAAAGAACCAAAAATTATTCCAAGTAATAGCACAATTAAGAAACAGCTTTTTAGTCATCGTCTAGTAGACTAGTCCTCCGCCATAAAAAAAAAAAATTGTGTTTTAAAAGGTGTACGAACACTGTTACGAGCCACTGTAAGTCTTTGATACGTAATCTCGTCCCCGAAGAGAATATTCTTACCATTTTAAAAAATTGTTTTCTGCGACGAGAGTTAAAACAGGTTCGGTCGCAAGAATGTCGTGCCAAATGCTCGGGGCTCGTTGATTCTTTATGTTACCTCCTAGCCAATCCGAACCAGTTAATAACGAACCACGTGTGTACAATCAGTTCCACGAACTCGTATCCATTTCAAAGTACAGATAGAAAAGCATCTCGGCAGTCGCGCGACGCGGACGTCCGTAATGAAAGAACGCCGACCTCGAATCGGAACCACCAAGAGAGCCGTAGATGGGCATTGTTACAGGATTTACTTTCGCCGAAATTGGCGTTGGGGCACATATCGACTGGAGTTTGAACCGTCTCGATGACTTTTCCGGATTCACCGTCGCGCGGTTCCTATATCGTCGGCGCAGTAAAATGTTTGCGCCGAGCCATTGAAGTTTCCTTGGACGGGACGCAAACGGCGGTCGAGTTTTCCTGCCGGCTGCCAAAAAGAGGAGGCCGCGAGATGCGCTCGTCGTTATAAGCGGCTGGCCATAAAATGTGGGTGGAAGAACGGACTCGGCCGTAACGAATGTAGTGTGCCGCTGTAAAAATGTGGTTTTATTGAAGCAACTGCACATAATGTTCAAGTAACCTGGACGACGACGCGAATCGACTCGGCTCGTCGCAACTCGACTCGACTCGACTCGACGCGACGCGACGCGACGCGACGCTGCGTTCGCGGACGCAGGCGGAGAGGATGGCTCCGCCAGACCGAAAGAGGAGGACGCGGTTGACGAGCAAGAGAGAGAGAAAGAGAGAGAGAGAGAGAGAGAGCACCCCATGTGGGTGCGCCAGTAAAAAGGAACATCGTGCACGCGCCTGCACATCGTAATATCTGCCTCTTAAGCGTCTATACACAGTCGGTCGAGTTCGTTTTCTTCGCCGGGCACGCCGAGCTCCCTCGCCCCTTTCTGTCCTTCTCGCCTCTTTCTTCCCCGCTTTCTCCTTTTTCGTCGCGTCTTGACTCTATAAACCGGCCGTAAACCCTCGACGACAGCCTGGAATTTCTCGGCGTCACGATTTTACTGAACTCTATTGATCACCATTTTCCCCGCGAGAACGCGTCCACGGTCACCGACCACGGATCCGTCAGACGCTGACGATCGACCTGCAAGCACGCGACTTTCCAGCCGGAAACGTCATTCGTGTTCTTTCGCGAATTAAATCGCGGGCTGTCCGGCTGCGATTTCTATGGTACTTCGCGGATTTTCTGTGGACTAGGTGAAAGTTTTGCGTGTGCAGATTATTATTATTATTATTATTATTGTTGTTGTTGTCGTTGTCCTTGTCCTTGTCCTTGTTGTCGTTGTCCTTGTCCTTGTCCTTGTTGTCCTTGTCCTTGTTGTCCTTGTCCTTGTCCTTGCCCTTGTCGTTGTCGTTGTCGTTGTTGTTGTTATTATTATTTATTGGTTAGCGGATGTGAGCCTTTGGTACATGAGACTCGAAAAATTAAACGAGGGAGACCTCGCTATGACGCAAAATACGTAATGAGGATATGCCTAAAATTTGCAAATACAGTAATGTCTCTCTAATTGACACTCGGATTGTGCACGAAAATGGACAATTTGGGAAGAGGAGATGCGATTATTCGGGCTTTGCGGTTTATTTTTATAGTCACGAATTGTCAACGATTATAAAAACGAGTTACGGAGTTAAATCGGCCGTATTGTGTTCTATGGAACTCTTCTAAGAGAATCCGGTGGTATTCTAAGAGCTATCGATGATACATTTAAACGTTAATAATAATAATAATAATAATACAATTTCCAACATTGGACATTTAAAACGTAAGATAATACGGAGATAATAATTGGAGATAATACGATGATGATGCAACGCTAGACAATTAATTGTCTTAATTCTTCAATTAATTCAACAGGTTACCTAATTTGTAAGAATTTAAACGCGAAAATTTGTGCTGGATGTATACTGAAGGACTGTACAGTGATCTTTCTTTTTTGATAGGATGTCCAGATGACTGACAATGGGCAGTATTCAATTTCGGAGCGAACAAATGAATCGTTTAAAGTTTTAATTGTGTATACATACCGGAAGCAGTTTGCTAGCCTGTAAATTAAGCCGAGGTTGCGAGAGGCCACGCTGATAACGTAATGAACAGACCGTGGATCTTTATGCCAAATCGAAATAGTTTGCATCAGTTCCATTGTACAGGAATCGCATAGAAATCCTTCTCTTGCCTGATTCATTTCAATAAGCTGAAAATGTTACATTGATGATCTTAAATTCTTTTAGTCCATTTATTCTCTTAAATTGTATTCATTCATGTTTGTCATAAATGCATAAAATAAATAGTAACGTAAAGTAGGCGCGGATTAAGAAAGATTAATTATTAACCCTACAACAAGATTTAGTGAATCACGTTGAACAAGTATACATACAGCATTCGTGGATCGAAAATTCCCTTAACACGTTCAGCGCTGACAATCGATCACTAAAGTTGCTGCAAAGTCAAAGAAATTTAATTAATTAAACCGAAATTAGAAAGTTAACTCTGTCGCATCCGAAACATCCTAGTCAAATTCAGTTTATTCTAATATATTATAATGAAAATGAATTTTCAAAATTGGTGAAAAATTAGTGTCACCCATATGTGACCGACGCGGTGCTCAAAGTGTTAATGCTGCTTATTCAGAAATGAAAACAGAAGTGTGAGTACATAATTAGTATATTCGATGTAACAATAGAACTGTTTATAGAATTCTCTTGACAGCATGTTCTCAAAACTTCGATTTTGATTTCAATCACTGGCGATATTTGCGACCAATGATGCAGTTTGTGGATTACATTTGTCCAATAAATTGGTTGCTATCGGTATAATGGAACGCGTTAAAGCTAAACATAACGAGCTATGAAACTAACTAACGCGTGTTGCTTTGTAACGATAATGAAAAGTACTGTGCCCATTTAGATCTTTCACCGTTTTTATTATAGCGTATGTTTGGGTTAAGAAATTGATTCAATAATTTTCTAGTGCTTGGAACGGACCGATTACGAGTTAACAGCAGCGCGCGTAATCTGAAGGATCACGCGTTCGCAATGAAATATGGATCTGCATCGAACGGCATCTTGATGGCAGCGCGACAGCAACACGATTATCAGGAAATTAAATAATTATGTTTTAAAATATATCTGTCAGTGGTTGCCGCTTTCGGATGTAATTTACAATAATTGCGTGCAACAAGTGTCCGGATTAAAGTGAAAGCTACTTTGCTACACTTTGAGGCATTCGCCATAACTAGACCGCGGATATTTATACGAAATAGAAAATCTTCTAACTCACTCTTGTAAGAAATTGAGATTAGATAAGTATATATTTTCTTATTTACGAACTCGAATAAGCCGAAAATGATGTAACAGTGTTCTCGAATTCGTCTGTTGACTCTACAATTTCGTATTTCACCTGTTCATTGTTGTTATAAATCCATAAAATCCGCAGACTAGTTATTACGAACGATTTTTCAAGTGTCACACTTAGACGCTAGATTTGCCGGAAACGATCGTTCGGCTAAATTGCCCCGCCGGATCTGAGCTTGAAATTGTTTGAAAAACGATTCTTACGGCAATGATTTCCTATTACGTTATACCACCGTGACCGAAACTTCCGAACCTTCCGTGTATTCTCGTTACGATCATGCTTCGGCACTGTTCCCCCTCGTTCGAACATCTTTTTCGATGACTGAGAACACTTATCGCTATCCTTCGGATCTTTATGCAAAATAGAAAACCTGTTCGTCGAGTCGTAAGAAACAGTAATTAAATAGAGAGTTGTTTTCTGTCTCCACAATTTTGGTAAGATGACAATAATGGTGTCGGTACAGTAATTTCACCCTAATTCGCGCTCATATTGCGCGCAAAAATGGACAATTTGGGAAGAGGAAGTACGATTATTCGAGTCTTGCGTCTCGTTTTTATAGCCGTTGACGATCGGTAACTCGATAAAAACGAGCCACAAGGCTCGAATAACTATATCTCCTCTTCTCAAATTGTCCATTTTTGTGCACAATCTGATCGTCGATTAGAGAGAATTTACTGCACTTACTATTCACTGTACAATACCAGGATTCTTACCACTGGTTCCTCGCCGAACCGGAAGCCTTTAACGAACAAATTAGGATCGCTTAATCTCCCGCGAATTACCTTTAAGCGATTATTCAAGTGATTAAGGAGGGAAAATCTATTTACTGCGAAGAAACGTTGCTCTTCTGGACTAATTGTAAGCGGATTCGTTTAAAGGAAAAATCGAGTACGCGGACGAAGCTCTTCGGGTTCCCATTGAAACGACTAGACAATGAATGGCGTTCATTTCTTTAGACCTTGGAAAGTCTAGTCGCCGGTGAGAAATATAACGATAGAGGAGATTGATCTAATTTCGTTTCGGAAGGGTTCGCGAGAGATCGGATACCTTTTCTCGAATTTTTCCTCGTCGCGACCCGGAGTCGCGGATCCGGCCTAGACAATGCCGATTTTATTGCGATTAGGAGTTTCCCGCGACCCAGCTCAGAGTGCCGCGGCGTCTCCGAATCGGCCTAATCACGATTCCGCGGCACGCATTGTTTGCGGCCGGAGTACCGCTCCGCGAATAATTACGCGTTCGACAAGAATGCGAGAGAACATCGCGATTGCTCGGCCACCGTTCCCGTTGCGGCCGGATTACCTGCACGCAGATCTCGTGCGTTTGCTATCGTTGTATTCAAAATTGGCCAACTGACCGCACTGACGCACCAACGATCCCAATTTTCCCGAATAATTCGCGCCTATGACCGCGCGCAACTGCACCGCTAGACGTCCAGCGCAATTTTCGTCGTTCTCGTGATTTATGGCTGAATCTAATTGCGGTGAACGATCAAACACGTGCCCTACGACGCTCGATAAATATTTGAAACTGCTCCGCGGAAGAAGATGTTGCACAGCTGCCGTTGCTACGACTCCGTAATTATCGTTTCGAAATGAAAATATTCAACATCTAGAATCAACTAGAAGTTGCGACGCGACTTCCAATCCGCAGCTGCTGCTTTTGCAACATTTACCGAGGATACGTTTCAGCAACGTTTGCTTCTTGCCACATTCTTCATGTTCGTAATGCATACTGCTACGTGGAACGTACAAGTTTATCGATTCGTTTATTCGATGTTCATTTTTACGATTCATTTCTTTCCCAACGTTGCGTCAGCTAGTTTTTGCTATTTCATGTTTATTTATGCATGTTTACAAACGAACATGCACTCGTTTGATCGGTGTCGTTGTTCGCGTCGTCGGTTCTGAATCTGTTCACGTACATAATGGAATATGCATTCGTAAATCACGTAAAAGTAAAAAATTGCCAACAATTATTCGCATTATTATTCAAATAATTCAGCGATCTCTACTCGAACAGTTTATTCGAATATATACATAGGTAGAACAATTTATTCGAATAAAGAATTATTTGAACATATACACAGATAGAACAATTTATTCGAATAAAGAATTATTCGAATACATACATAGATCGAACAACTTATTCTAATAAAGAATTTTTCGAATATACACATAGATCGAACAATTTATTCGAATACATGCATAGATAGAACAATTTATTCGAACAAAGAATTATTCGAATACATACATAGATCGAACAACTTATTCTAATAAAGAATTATTCGAATACATACATAGATCGAACAATCTATTCGAATAAAGAATTTTTCGAATACATATATAGATAGAACAATTTATTCGAATACATGCATAGATAGAACAATTTATGACGAATAATGAATAATCGTTAATTCGAATAAAATATTCAACTGCAAAAAATTCATTCGGATAATTATCTTAGACGAATACATATTCGAAACAATTCGAATAATGTCCAATTCTGGTCTTTGTCCATCTTTTCCGTGAACCTCCAATAGCGTTCTGATACGATATTCGTTGTTAGAGAGTCGGAAACAATCAGGAACTGGTAGTCGAAGTCTCCCAGTAGGCATTCGTATCGTCGTTCCGCGGACTCTATCGGTCCGTGAATTTCGCAATTTCGCGAAGCATAACTACCGAGAACGGCGAAGATTCATTCCGCGTGGTCGTAGCGGATAAATGAACAGGTAGCAACAATTAATTCGTAGATTTCTGTAACGCGTTATTCACGGAATTACGGCCGAATTTACGACTGCATATGGTCTAGTTACAGGTTATTCGAATTCCTCTCAAACGCGTAATTATACAGACGATTACAGGCCGAGGAGCTAGAATGCGGCTCTCGTGCGCAAGTAACATGTGACGCTATTGTATGTATATACGCATGTGTACGTACACCGTTCACGCGCGACATGTAAAGTGACCGAACGTTTCTCAATACGACGCTTTCAATTAGACGACACAATTCACGCTCATCCTGTTTCTCACAGGGACACGCGTGGGCCGTATTATAGAATATATCGACACACTGCCTGATAACAAGTTTCAATTAAAGGGGCAGACGCGATCAATAAGGCCAAAAAGTCGATTTCTCCATTGCTCAACACCGAACCTACCGTATCGGCCAGCGTTACCAATTTCGCGTTATTTATTTCAAAATTGTTGAAACGATAAGGAATCATTCGTAGGAAATGGTTTAATCAATTTCTTAGTTCAAACACGCGTTATAATAGAAATAATAATACGTCTAAATTTTGTGATTGTATTAATATTTGTTATAAGAAGCTTAGAAGAACAAGTTATCAGTGGACAGCGGATTTTTAATGTAAAATAAAGATGATATGCATCAATTGCAAGTTCAAATTGAAACGTCGACATTTTTAGTTACTTTTAATCTTTTCATTGTTTTAAGCTACACCGCATTCTAATTATCAGTTAACGAAACGGTCTTAGAGTCAGAATTGTGCAGAATTACAATTGAGTCACTAAAGGAATTATAATCACACACTCTAATTCAATGACATCATAATACAATCACATTGTAAATCGTAATCTCCATTCAATTCAATTGCAATGTCATTCGCAATTGCAATTGGAATACAATTAGAGAATACTTGATAATTAAATTGCATTACACAAAATTGTGAATACAAAAATAATAAATTAATAAATTAATAGATAATTGTGGAAAAGCAAACATTCCGTTTGCTAAAAATATTTCGCAGCAATTAATGTTTGTAAACACTTTCTCGGATGGAGGCAACTGCGGTAAAAGAATAGACAACTACAGTAATTTCTTCATAATTCGCACTCAGATTGCACACAAAACTGGACAATTTGGGAAGAGAAGATACGATTATTTATAGTTGTTGATGATTGATAACTATAAAAACGAGCCGCACGGCTCGAATAATCGTATCTCCTCTTCCCAAATTCTTCATTTTTGTGCGCAATCTGAGAGCGAATTAGAGAGAAATTACTGTATTCGATAAATGAACTATTTTAAAATGACACAATTACTTTTAAAAATATTTCATGTGGAAAATGAATTGTTGTATTTTCAATTGATGATTTATTTGGTATTTAGAATAATTAATTATTTGTTATTTGATACTGTAATTCGTTATTTGTTATTTGGTTATCACTAAAATAGCTAGTTCCTTACCGCTAATTCTTAGCAGAATTTTTATCTCAGCGCGAATTAGAGAGAAATTATTGCAAATACTTTACAAAGATGAACAAACTTTAAAATCGATTTTCCCAGAAACAGAGCCACGAATAAAAAAATGTTATACCACATTTTTATCATATTTAGTCACGTAAAAAAAATCACCTTCTGCTCGGTTGTACCACGAATTCCGGTTTCACCCTGTATATCAAGATTATAAATCAGAAATTTTAGAACGAAACTCCTCCGACTGACGATTATTTTTACAAAAAGCACACATGGGTATAGAGCTGACGAGATAGACGAATAGATTTTAAGAATTTTCGTTGCACAAAGTAGTTGGCTGCTTTACTGACCCAGAAACTGGAGACTGATTAGAGCCTCCTCTTTCCATGGAGCATATGCGCGGGTGCAAATGAACGTGTCTTCTGCGACTCGCGACCGACAGTTTGGAATCGTGAGAGATCAATTTCCGCAGACACCTGTTCACTCTGTCAAGTTCGCAGTGCAATCGATCTACCAAGATCGAAGCGTCATCGGTCATGCGAACAAGTAGATAAATAGAGACGTGCAGCTGGAAATTGTCAGTCGTTTTCCAACACAAGTGCGCGCTTTCTGTCTACAAATTTCTATGGAATTTCCTAATAATATATCTGAATCCGAGCAGAGAAGGTGATTTTACGTGAAGAAAAGAAGAAAAAAATGTGGTATAACATTTTTTTATCCGTGGCTCCGTTTCTGAGAAAATCGATTTTAAAGTTTGTTCATCTTTGTAAAGTATTTGCAATAATTTCTCTCTAATTCGCGCTGAGATAAAAATTTTGCTAAGAATTCGCGGTAAGAAACTAGTTATTTCTTGGTGACAACCAAATAATAAATAATATCCGTTTACACGAATTAATTTATCATTGAAAAACGCGCATAGAGTGGAACTTCACATTTGTATGAACTCAGAGAAGTAATGCTCAACAATAGTTCGGATAATAGGAGTACAAGAGAAGTTCACTACATCGAGCATTGTCCAAAATTTCGTTCCGATAAACGCAGTTCGATTAATCGGAGTTTCATCGTACTGCAGTTCGAAACTTTTTATTTTATTATTTTCGAGTGGTTCGACGAAATAGATTTTTCAACGTTAAGTATTATGCCAAAATTGGACTAATATTCGCGACGAGAACAATTATAATATTCAGAATTCAGGCGTCGTAAACGGCGAGTAATTCATAAGAATTGACAGCCCCAATACGATCGAGAGAACCGCAAATACCGACGGGAATAAAGCCGTGATCAGGTCGAGAAATTTTCCTCGCGTCGATTACATGCACACCGCAGACAGCTAGACAACAGGTATTTTAATTTAGTTCGCGCGGCACGGTCATTCGACGATTCAATTAACGACAATAAACTCGTCTCTCCTTCGGTGTCCTCCATTTTCACCCTGTAGAAAAAGGATCGACCATTATCACGCGACTAACTGCACTTCAGAACTCGTTCAATTGACACTGCGGCACTTTTGTTCTCCGAGAAAGCTGATTAACCAGAAATTTTTTATTGGAGTCGTCCACGTTACAATTTCCCGCAGGAAATTCGCGCGTATTTGAACATTATTGTCTGTTCGATTGTCAGCGTGGTAGACTGTTTGTACAATTAGAATCTTAATAAAATGAAAATCTAACTCTACTAAGATTATTGAATCAATTAACCCCCGTCGCCGTACATTGACGCGTGTGACTCGCGATGAAGATTTCTAGCAATAGCCTGTCAATTATAAATGTTATTCCATTCTTTTAAGTCGGGATCAAATTCCGTTCCATCATTATCAATATTTAATCGTTCAAGTAAATGTCGGAACACGACAAATATAAATTATCTTCTCCTTCTAAGAAATGATTGAAATCAAGAAATTCTAATCATTGTTACTGTGAAGATAATGGTACGGCAAGGGATTAAAATCATCAGAATACAGTCACGATTTCAAAATTATTACGATTTATGATCAACGCGTGTTACCCTTTCAATGTTTGATTGTACAATAATGCGAACACACAACGTGATGTCATTAAAATAACATAAAGAATAAGTATTTCTTATATAAACCTTTTCATTTTGATTAACGCAAAAAGCGTAAACGTATAATCTAGAACGTCCTAATTAATACGGTGTCGTCGAGAAAGAGCTTTAAACCGCTCGCGAAATTCTTGAGAAAATTCAATGGGAAGCAACAATATCGTTATCTTCGGGTATCATCCTGGAAAGTGGTTCGTATTTTACGCTCGTTGTCGCGACCGTTTAAAACGAATCGCTCGATAAACATTCCGAAGGGTATAAAACTCATCGAACGAAGCCGATCAAAATTAATGCAACGTTCTCCGGGTTATCGATCATGCTCCTCCCATTGAACGTTCCATTCTCGATCGGTCGGTCCGCCGACACAGAAACGCTGATCAAAATTCTCGTTTATTTCAGGTAAGTTCTAATAGCCTCGACACTCTGTCTGTTCGCCTATCCAATCTTCGGAAACAGCGGTGAGTAAAGATATGATCATTTTTCAAAGTAAGATATTGCCGGCGAAGTTCACGAACTTGTTCGTCGGTTTCAGTGTTTCTGACGCTTACGAGAAATTCGCGTGCACGTTATCGAGCTTCATTCTAATCGTCAGCTCCGTTCTCGCGATGCACGGGCGAAGAGCGAGTGAGCGAGAGAGAAAGAGAGAGAGAGAGAGAGAGAGAGAGAGAGAGAGAGAAACGGGAAAGAAGGATGGCGTAAGATGGAGAGAAAGCGAGCGGTTTTAGAGCGGCCGTTTTTCAAGGAAACAACCGTGAACGTGAAATTGAAGTCAACCGCAATAGAACGCTCATATTTTATGGTTTGTCGGTTTTACGTGTCCGTGGCATTGCGCCCCGTCCGCGCCCGTTCCCCGGTTTCTTAACGATCGAAGCCTTATCAGTCATTGATCAGCCCGGCCAACGTCTAATTAATATTCATGACTTCCTTGCGAAGGACAGTGGCGGTTAATGTATATTTAATTGGAGGCAGCCTGGAAGATCAGTCAAGGTTTCCTACCGAAGGACGTCCAACTGTCGTTGATCCCGTTTCGGATTTATCCTTGCGCTCCGCGCCGAGCCGCGCCGGTTATGCATATCGCGTGCACTTTCGTTGAAATGCTTTATTGTACTTCGAAAGTATCGGCTGGAATCTACCCGAGGGCAATTAACATTGCATTGCGATGAGATTCCCATTAATATTCAGGACCACGATTGCGGCGGGTTATTCAAATTCATGTTTCAAGAAGGTTATTCGCGCACGATAACAACCACGCGCGCGCGTTCAACCTTTCGGTTTAGATTCTTCGGAACGTACTTACGTATAGATTCTTATGGAATGCATGTTTCCATAAATTTCCATGAAAACGCTTTATATCTCGTGGCCACTTTCTTCCCGTACCCGAAATCTATCCTTTTGATATTGGTTTATTAATTTTTTAAATATATTTTTTATATTAATTTCTTTTAATAATTAATATTTGCACTCGAGTGGCGACTCTGAGGCACCACTAAAATTGTTACATCACGTTTCAAGATAATTGTTATATATTATCAAAGTTTAGATATAAAAAATTGTTAAAAGTCTAACAGTTGTATGAGTCACAAGACTAAATTTCATATGTATAAAATGCACTTTGTCATGTAAAATGGAAATACCATAAGACAAAAAAATTAATTTAGATTTACAGTTAAAATGGCTTCGAGTGCAAAGGGTTAAAAGGCGCGGAATTACTGTTTCTCTCTCATAACCGCACGCCAGATTTTCCAATCGAATCGCTACCGAGTTGCTACTACTCGCTACCACTTTCTGTGTTCCTTCGTTTTTCTGTGTCGTTCATCACGTCAAGCGATGTCGCATTTTGCATTCGATTCCTCTAAATGCATCGATACTGGTAACATGTGTCATAGTTGCGAAATTAAACTGAACAGGATGCTAAACGCCCCGTTATGTTATTTATATTGGCTTTTTATTATCTGAATTTCGCTTCGTCGATAGCGTCAAATTCCTTGGTAAACAAAAGACTACGTATCTTATGCATTCATGAATTAAACCCTAGATTTATTATAATAGAGAATTTATCTTTAATAAAGAATTAGACTCTAGATTTATTATAATAGAGAATTTTTGAAAACAAAGAATTTATCTTTAATGAAGAATTAAATTCTAGATTTATTATAATAGAGAATTTAAAAACAAAGAATTTATCTTTGATAAAGCATTAAACCCTAAAGATTTAATACATTGTCTACCAAATAGAAATGTTATTTATCTCTTCTAAAGCTATGCGATTCTTTTGTTATCAAAATCTAGGATTGAAAATAAATGAGTGCATAAAATATTAATTAATCGAAGAATATTTATTTATCGAAGATTTGTAACAAAGTCTCATATTTCCTATAAAGCATCCTGTTTCGATTATTCAATTGTATTCGATAATTTTGTCTTCTCCAGATTATACAAGATCACATTAACCCCTTGCCATATAATATCGTGTTACACTCGTTATAAAAATTTGAAACATGATCTACTAAATATGGATGTTATTCGCGTGTGTAAAATTGAAACAAAATTCCACCTCTCCATATTGTCAATATTTAAACATTGAAGTAAACGTTGGAAAGCGAAACACGAACGATACATCTCATGCTGGAATTTATTAGTGACAATAACGCATTAACAAATCGACACATTTCGCATTAAAATTGAAAAGTTAAGTTGTATGACATCGATTACTTTTTCAACATTCGTACCCTTTGCGGATCCTAATGAAATCCGTAAGATTTTTAAATTGTATAGCTTTGTGCAGAAGAGGTCAAACAGAAGGCTTGTCCTTTTTTTTCTGTAAAAATATTAGAAGCAATATCTCAAATGAAAGTTATAGACAAAATATTTTTAAATCCGTCTAATGTGTTCGCAGTTTTGCGTTTCACTTATTAATTTTTATCATAAATGCTTGAAGTTCGAATTTTACTTTCTCCTTGGTTCTTATTTAACTGGTTTCGACTGCGGCGCCAACAATCTAAATATTTTACGAAACTGAAGTATTTTGTTTAATCAAATTAAAATCGAGAAGTTAAGTTTTATGGCAAACTACTCCTGGCAAAAGGTATTCGAACACCTAATAAAATATAATAATTGTATAAAAATTGGACTAAATGACTTGATTTTTTAAAAATGTTAATGTATGTCTGAAAAGAAAAAATTGAAAAAACTGTGTTTTGTAGAGATCTCGATCACTTTATACATATTGAAAATTTTATCGAAATCCAGTTGATCGTTGTCACGAGTTATAAACAATAAAAAATCCTGAAAGTCGCAGTTCCAGTGGCTGTAGCTTGACTATGCGTCAATCAACTTCAATCAAATGTTCAAAATTGAAACAGCTAAAAAGGTTAAAAAACCAGGGTTTCTTTATCGTTTCAAATAACAGAAAAATTAAAAAAAGAAATACTTTAGTTATTGTACAGTACACCACCGTCGGTCAAATGTCCGGTTACACATTTTTTACTTCATAATTATTCAAGTCACCAAATTGCTTCCATTAAAAATCGTTGAATACATTTCTTTATCCGGGCGCACACTGTCATAAAAATTCTGAAAAATTTGAATAAATTCCATCTTATGATTCTTACAAGACAATTTTTGTCAGTCGCTGTTAGACTTCGGTAGCTTTAGCGTTAACATTTGAACAAAATTCAAGTAATTTAGCTTAGTTTTAAAAAGTTGTCCCGTTTCGAGCGGTGTTCTTACCGCGAGCTGTACAATAACGTGAAAATGAATTTTCAGATCTGACCAAATAATCCCGTGACCCAGATACGGTTGACGCGCGGCGGTCGAGGTGTCGCTCGACGTAGCTGTGAAAGAAATCGCAGGGCAAGGGGTTAAGTGAAAGATTACGGAGAAGCATCTCGTCGTAAAGAGTTTGCCTTCGCGACCGGGTGTCTCCAGACGCCGCCATATAGGGGGCGGATTACCCCCTATCGTTTTAATTTCTCGGGGCGTTTACAAGGCGCGACCACTCTTCAGGCAGCATAGTAAGCAGCTAAGCGAAATTGCTTACGGGCCGTTATTCGATACGCTCGATTTCAAACGTTCCACGTTGAAACCGAGGCACCCAGCATGGCCGGTCTTACCATTATATGCAACGATTATTGCCCCATCGCTCGCGCACTTTCACCGCGCCATTACCGAGCAATGTTTAATAGAAACCCATGGCACGCTAATAAAAATGCGCACTAATTTCCTATGAAGATAGTGGAAACTGGCATTGTGTACTCGGTTGTAATTCATCGGGGGATATTGAATGGCTTTTTATACGAGAGTTGACGGCAACGAAACCTTCCCCGTGATCGAACTCGTCGAATTGCTCTCGCTAGTTATCCCGTTTATTATCCGACGTATGCAACTTTCGAAACCCGGCACGTTTCAATCTCGATGCCACTGGGAGACGACTGTCCCCCGTATACGAGAAATAAAATTTTTATGATTATTAACCTCTTTTTGCGAGCTGCTTCCCGTACGACTAAAATAAGTACCGTGGATCATACGTTACTAGGTAGTGTCATATTATTTGTCGTTTCCCGTGGAAATGGCTCCGCCGATGTCCATCTGTTCCTGATCATTGAACTGCGGATCTCGACGGACGTGGAATCTGCCGTAAAATCTGTACGATCTTCGCGCGACGATGAGCGGTTGGTCGTAACTTTTTCGTTTCGTTCGTTTCGAAAAGATACGCTGAATTCTCGCGATGTAAATCGGCATTTGTTATTCAATTAAGTAGGAGTTTTAGGATCTGTTAGTATCGTTTTGCTGTGGGCAATGTTCTTTCGGCTTCAATGATTCGAAGATTCTCGGGGCCCGAGAGGGCCCGACGACGAAACCGACGCGAGTTTCTTATTTTATATATATTGTTCCAACTATGTAATTCGAACTCTAATATCTCAAAAAAATACGATTGGTTCAATTTCGTTTTCCTGTTGTTTTTTTTTCACCGGAGTACATCGTTTACTATAGGGTCATTACAACTGTTCAAACCGAGAATTCATCAGCGCCAATCGTCGTTGCCATTCTCCGGACTTCTTCTTTAATTGCTCTACTTCATTCGATATTATCATTGATAACAACGGTGCCGAATATGTGCCAAATATTTTTGTAAGATCGATTTTCCGATAATTGGCTGAATAATGGTTCATTATGCTGCCTTGTTCTCAAAAGCTTCACCGTCCTGGGACTATTTTTCTACCGAGAGAGCCTAAGGCGTTTAGAAAGAGTACACTCCAAATATATCTACAGAAAATTGATAAATAAAATTGCAAGCGATTCCGAACATACTTTGTTATATTTTTGCCAAAAAAGTCGATCGCTCGTGCGTTGAAACTTTTGCGTCAGATATTTCTCCGACAATACGAACAATCAGCCCTTTATCAAATCGAGGATCAACGTTTCGTCGCGTCCTCCGTTAAATTATCGGTTGAAAAGCACAATCAGCCGACAATGAATACAACAAGTGTGCTGCCAACAGTTCCGCGAGATCGACGCTTCGTCACACGATAGTTTTCGTGTAAGCGTTCCGCCCAAAGTTCTGGAGAAGCGAGCGTGTAAACAGACTGTAAACGCTTCGAGCAACGTGAGAAAGAGACGAAGAGAGCGAGCGAAAGAGAGAGAGAGAGCGTTAGCGAAAGAGAGAGATAGAGCGAGCGAAAGAGAGTAAGAGAGAGGAGAGGGAGGGAGCGAGAGAGAGGGAATGAGCAAGAGAGAGAGAGAGAGCGGAAGAGAGAGAGAGAGCGCGCGAGCAAAAGAGAAAGAGTGAGTAAGAGGGAGAGTGAGAGAGAGAGAGAGAGAGAGAGAGAGCGGAAGAGAGAGAGAGCGCGAGCAAAAGAGAAAGAGTGAGTAAGAGGGAGAGTGAGAGAGAGAGAGAGAGAGAGCGCGGAAGAGAGAGAGAGAGAGAGAGAGAGAGAGAGAGCGCGAGCAAAAGAGAAAGAGTGAGCGAGAGAGAAAGAGCGAGTTTTCATGCTGTCCGAAAAGCGTCCAGGAAACTACGATTAGTCCGTTTTCGAAGTATCGTTCCGCGAGCAGCGTGTCTTCCCGGTAGAAAATCAGTTCGCACTTTATTGTCGACAACATATGCTGCGTGCGTGCTCGGCGGTCCACTTTTAATTTCTGCATCATGCATCAATGTCAGCCTCTCGGCTATTCGGGCCAGCTGCCGCTTTTGCACTGCCGGTGGACACTTCTTCGGACTCTTGCGCGGCCTGGGTGGACCAGCCAGTTTGTCTGCATGCCATCCTAATAACGGGATCCGCCAGGGCTAAGGACGCGTTTCTCGATCCATCAATGGTTGTCGCGTTCTCCTTTAAGGTGATGCTCCCGCGGGCCTTTGATATCATTGTAATTAAGATTTTATCTTCCCGACGGTTTCTTCGTGTCGCAAACCGAAGACTTTTCTCGATCGATCGGATCTATCGCGACTTTTGCAGACCCGAGATCGCGGCCTGCGTATTCTAATAAATGCGCCGGGATTTCGCGAAGATTTCTCGAAACGATACGAGCTGTGACCGATCGCGAATCGTTTGTACGGGGTGGACAGCGCGACTCGATCGCCTTGAGCAATCTGTTAATATTATTCCTTGGTCAAGGTCGACCTCCTTTTTTTTTGCCAGGCATTCCGCGCTTTTCCTTCTACTGCTTGGTTATTGGCATAATAACGAGACGCTTTTCTTGGAAGATAATTAATCGCGAAACTCTAGCTCCCAAATTTGTGGAACCGGGATATCGTTCACTAAAAATCACACGTTTTATAGAACTCTTTGGAACTCGATGATCGGTTTAATAATGAAATTCTTCTTTTGGAAGGCGGTCGACCATAAAATTCTGGCAAATTTCAAATATTTGGAACGAGATATGTGGTTCATTGAAAATGACACGTTTTATAGAAGAACGATGTTCGTTCTGGAACTCAATTATTAGTTGAAATAATGAAACTCATTTCTTGGTATAAAACTCTAGTAAATTTTAAATATTTGAAACTCTAGTAACAACAACTGCGCGTGAAAAATTAGACTTTTCATAGAAGAAAGATATTGTTCCTTTCACAATTCAATGATTGGTTTAATGATGAAACTCTTTGCTCGGAGAACAATCGATCCACGAAACTCTTGCAAAGTTTGTATATTTGGAATAAGAGATTGTTGATTAAAAGTTGGACGTTTTATGAAAGAAATACGTTGTTCGTCGTACAACTCGGTTATTGGTTTAATAATGAAACTCTTTTCTTGGAGAACAATCGATCCGACGAAACTCTTGCAAAGTTTATCTCTTTGGAACAAGATAATGTTCGTTAAAATTTAGCCGTTCCATGGAAGAAGAACGTTGTTTCTTGTGGAATTGAATTGGCGCGACGGCCATTAAGCGTCCAAACACGATTTGAAACAGGAAACCGTGTGGTTGCCGTTTGAGTGTAACGCAGATATTTTAATATGACAAATGTAAATGCAAACGTAGACTCGGAATCGGAGAGATTTAAAGCGGAATATATTATGAAACGGATAACCACTAGGAGTTTCTGGTGAAATTCAGGAAATAGTGGAAGGGTTCGGAGTTTTGTTGGAACTTGTAAAACTTCAGGACATCTGCATGTTGTAACTTTACCATGGAATACGAATTGTCCACGGCGACCTATTTTCCTTTCGAAACTGCTTAACAACGTAGTTGAAACGGGAAAGTCAGACGACCAGTTTCGGCTAGTATTCTATGAACGGTTCGCTTCTTAAATTCCCCGACCCCACCACGAGCTCTATAGAACGGAGTTTGTATTAATTAGCGACCATTGCCAAATATGCTTACGAGCAAGGAGTCGCAAAGCCCCGTTTCTATGTAATTCTTTTCCATTGTTTAACCGTTGCTTAGCATTTGTCGATGCTTTCATACCTTTATCTTTATCGATCACTATTCGCCATTGCACTGAAGATTCTTGGTTAATTTTTTGCGATGTTTAAAAGTGTCGAATTCGTGGTGGAAATTTCTAGTAATAATTAGATCAATATAAATGTCATTTTGGATCGTTACTATTTTATCTTGTTATTGAAGAACGTGTTACACAGATGCGTATTCTTGGGTACGGTAAACCATCGTAACATAGGATCAAGATTTTTTTAATTTTCTATATCAATTTTCTAATTTTTAATTTTTACTTTACATTTTTTCTATCTTTTTCATTTTTATTATTGTTTCACTTGTCGTACGCACTAATCATAACAATATTGCAATATAAACAGTGTTTTATATGCTTCACTGTAACATGTATTTTTCATTTAAGAAGACCTATATTTCTTAAGATATCAAATTTTACTCGAATGTTGACAAGGCATAGTTTCTCAACTTTTGTCCGTAAATCTGATTATGCAATAAATATTTCATTTTTATTCTAGGAAAGTTTTTCAATAAAAAAAAAAAACTTATAATCGTCGTAACGGTAAAGAAAATGGTACTGCAAGGAGTTAATATTTCCCTTCAGTTTCGCACTTTGCCTACACCAATCGTATTTCATCCACGATCTCACATTTCAAGCAAATCCATCGCTCGCAAAGCCACAAAGAAACGAAAATACACGCGGAATCTAAAATCTAAAGCATGTTGAGAGTGCGAAGATAATTGCCGGGAAAGCTGCAAAAATTCATCCGAACGCGTTGGGCCTGGTAGAAAGCTAACAGGCGAATTTCAAATACGTTAATGGGCGCGCCGAGAGAAAGATGGTTTTTTCGTTCCGAAAGAAAATCGTGGCTGAAAAGTCTCGCGGGCGCGTCTCGCATTTCCCATTGGCCGCGTCGAATGGATTTTTGCCGGTGCGGCTATTAAAATTAGTGGCACGTAGTATGGGAATTGTAAAACCAAATTCCGCGCACAACAATGTTGGAAAGAGTAATGGTTAAGGAGAAAGGCAGCGGCGCGATCGGGAACGGCGAGGAGGAGACCGCCGCGCCGTCCGAGAGGTTCATCGGTAACATGTGCGCGCGGTGGATGCTGGGAATAATTCCATGGCAGCGCAACTGGTTTTTGTTAACTCACTTAGGCACTTAAATAATGGGAAATAAAACATCAATGTAAGCCTGAGAGAGTCTGTCAAACGCGCGCATCCTCTCCCAGCAGCCACGGGCCTGCAGCGGCCTGCAGCGGCCTGCAGCGAGAGCCGCCTTCCGAACAGGATTGCTCTCCCCCCCACCAATCGGTACCAACGTGTCCTCCCTTTTCCCTTGACCTTCGAGGCCGTGTCTCTCCTGCTCGCGAAGGCCTCCGCGCGCCGCGCCATTTTCTTTCTCTCATTTTCGCTAGTTCCATGAAGAAGCACGCTATTTACTGGCCGTCAACGCGGGTGGCACTGCGGTTTTCATGATAGCAGAACCGCAAGCCGAGCGCAGAACCGAGCCGGCAAGCCAGTGTCCACTTTCCATTCCGGACGAGCATCTTCTTAGCAGCCATGATGGGAATCCTTGATATCCCATCGAAAGATCAATTAACTGAAAATGAAGAAATACTAGCCCTGGCAGATATCGTCGGTGGTCGTTATTAATTTCGCGAGAAAAAAGTGGAAGACCGACGGTGTGCTCCCGTGCCCCCTCTGTTTTACCACTCGTTTATTATGATCTATTGCATTTTTATTTCGTCTGTGAGCCGCCGCACCGACACCGGAAATGAGCCTACGCCAACATGGCCGACGGCTATTACACGCTCGGGGCGAGCGCGATCGAGCGCGGAACCGGTAAAAACGAGCTAGGCGAGCGGCAATTAGTTCATCGCGCATCTCATGAATTGTGTTATTAATCATTCGTGCACTAAAAGTAATCGCTCGTTTACTTCGATTCGATTTTGTTGGAATTATAGCAGGGAGATTGCCTGGTCCCACGTGCGAAAACAATATTGTTCAGAATTTCTTTTATTGGTCGAGGAATTACCGATTACAGTAATGTCACCCCGATCGACGCTCGGATTGTCCACAAAAATGGACAATTTTTGGAAGAGGAGGTACGATTGCTCGAGCCTTGTGGCTCTTTTGTCATGTTTATCGATCGTCGAATAAACTTTATCTTCTCTTCCCAAATTGTCCATTCTTCTGTGAAATCTGAGCGTCAATTAGGGAGACTGTGCAACGCACTATAGTAAATTCTCTCTAATTGACGCTCAGGTTCTGCAGAATAATGGACAATTTGGGAAGAGTAGATATGATTATTCGAGCCTTCCGGCTCATTTCTATGGTTACTGACTGTCGACGATTACAAAAACGAGCCGCAAAGTTCGAATAATCGCATCCCCTCTTTCCAAATTGTCCACCATTGTGTACAATCTGTGCGTCAATTAGAGAGAATTTACTGTAATTCCACGCGTTACGCTTGTTCATCGAAAGCAAACCTTTGCCTTCATTCGCAACGTTTCCCGTGGAAATATAAATTCAAAATAAGGTTATTGCAGGTACGTTCCTAAAATCAAGAGTCGAAGAAAGAGGTTTCATTTGCAGCATCCCGCTCTCTTTTATTTGCTTGCTGTTTCTCTCATTATATCGACCACGGAAATACATGCAGCGAGGAGCAAAATTGAACCAATGCTAGTGGCATTGGTTTTAGGAAATGAAAGAACCCAGTGGTATACGCTATTTTACATTTATTTTAATGTAACGAACGTATAAATTACTTCATTGCCTTTCATTACCTCCAATTAATTTATTAATTATTATTTACTTATTGCTATATATACACCTTTTTTTATTGTTACTTTATCGTAGTTTTACAGTTGTACAATTATACTTTCTGACTCAATTTTGCACCGCTAGGATAGTGGCGCCGATTACTGTGGAATCGACCAATTGCCGTGCCTTTGATCTGTTTTCGTGCGTAACTAACTTTATATTTATTAAACATGACATATTAAATTTTGTTATTCTTTTATTTGGTTTCTTTTTGAATAAAAAGAGATGTGACATGTTTTATTCGACAAATATAAAGTTAATTGGTCACAGTAACCTATTCCACTACCCTATAAAGTAAGATAGAAAATCATAAATTTAAGCGGATTTAATACTTGGTCCACGAACCTCTGGCATTTAAAACGGCTTCAATTCTTCTTGGCACAGTCTCAACTAGATTTATGCAAACTTCTTGGGGAATTGCACACCACTGTTGTTCATACCTGATGAAAAATCATATTCGCCACGTATAATTGTTATCTTATTGAAGTATGCGTAATATATGCTTACGCTGCAATTTCGGAACTATAAATCATGATCTGCTAAACAATCTTTTCAAGCCAATTTTCGGTATATAATTTTATGATAATAAATTTTAATTTAATTTCAATTTCAATTTCAATTTTAATTCATTTACTGGTTTGTATACAAACCCGTATACTTGTATACAACTAATACATAGAAACAGAAATGTAATAAATGTATCCATAAACTCGTGCAAATTACGTAAGTTGTAAAACTTTTACTCTAACGTTGAATTTCTGCAAGAAGGTGGGCTATAGAAAAAGAAGTCGAAATGTTCGCAAAACTTGTTCATATTGACAATTGTATTGATTCTTCCTGATGAAGGATCATATTCGCCGCGTATAATAGTTATCTTCAGTATCGCTCGAAGATTTCCCATATACATAAATAAATGATCATTTCTCACAAAAAGCGCTTGTACATATTGGTTCAATTTTGGTCCTCGCCGCATTTTGTCGGCGCCGTAACGAGCCACGATAAAAGCCACGTTATAAAGATTAGAGAGAGAAGGTCGAGAGCACTGTTACCTGTGCCGGTTCCTCTGTTAACTAATTCGTTCGTTTGAGTTACGCCGAGGTTTTTACGAAGCGCGCCGTTCTGCAGGTTAATCGCCGCGAGATTCTGTATTTTTGTCACGCGATTAATTTACGATACTTTCGGAGAAAACGCGCGACGCCCTGGACACAAAGGACACAGCAGAAACAAGATATTATCGTCGGCGAGTCAAAGTGAAGGCATCAACCTCAAAGCTCTCTCTCTCTCTCTCTCTCTCTCTCTCTCCCTCTCTCTCTCTCTCTCTCTTTTCTGAAAATAAAACAACGATCGCGAAGTAGGGAAGGGGGTGGGGGTGGGGGGTTTGAATTTAACTGAGGGAACACAATGGGCCGCAATCTTTATTGCCTTTCATCTTTATACAGTATAAAATATCCGCCTCACAATGGCAAGCCATCTAACGGTCCGCTGCTGCGTGAAATGCGAACCTAAACGACTGGCCATCCGTGGACCCGGCGCGGCGCTCCGCGTCCTATCGTTTCCTGAATTTCCACCGGCTCCATTCCCGAAGCCTTTAACGCTCTCTCATCGCCGGCTTAATCCTCCCTCTGTTCCAATCCGGAGCCATTTCTTTTCCATTCCTTCCGTCTCGATACACGAACATTTTCTTCCGCGTGATTGTAACATCATAATGGATGGCTGACTCGCTCGTCCTCCGATCCGCTCCACTATGGGCCAATCGCGCGCCATATACGGCAAGATGTCATTTCGTGGAAGTATGCTTGTGGTGAAGGATATTTTTACCAGTTGTTAATTAGACATATACACGGCCTGTAACGTATCATGTCCTTTTTTACCATTCGTTTGTTTCGAATCCACAACTCTGTTCTTTGAATTTTTTCGTTTCATTTAATTTTTTCATTGCGAATGCAGTGTTAATTTTGGTAGCACTTTAAAGGGTGAATAAAATATAGTTTATGCAACGTCAGTTTCCTCGTCAGATTAAATAATATGTTATAGAATATATGGTTATAATATAAATATATTATATTATATGGTTAGAATGTAATTATATTATATTATATTGTTATAATATAATATAATATATTGTTACACTGTAGTAACAAAATAATTAAGACGTGTACTGTTTTTCCCCACCAAAAAGTTCATATACTACTTACAATATCGGTATACACTTATACGAGAAGCAAAACTTCTAAACATAACTCTCAAAAATCGTTTTGAAAATTTCATTCTGTGAATTTACTCGTTATTAACCCGTTGACATACAAACAAAACGGAATTCGATGCGTCCGAGAAATACTATTCCATTTGGCTCAACTGAACAGTCACGTGCAAGCTGAGGAAAAGAATGTTTTATTTTGAAATTTAAATTACTGATTTGTGGATGCAACTTTGTTATTGCTACTGTCGTGAAGGTGGGGCAGGGCGGGGCAGCTTAAATATTGTAAACAAACCAGAATTCGACTCGTCAAAGTCTACAGTGATACATGAAATGAATGACGACCCGAACTCGTCATTTGCATGTCAAGAGGTTAAAAAGAAAAAGAATGCTCGAAGAATGTTGTCCACGAATGTTACTTAATTTGTTTATGTTATTCTCTGCTATCAGCTAAAATATCCATATTTACAAAACTCTAAAGATCTTAATGGATTACAATTATTTGAGAAATGAAATACACAAGATTTGGTATTCGAAGAGAATACAGCAAAAAAGTAGCACGTAAAAATAGTAAGTGCCTAAGTGACACAGCATCGGGAAAGACTAAAAAATAAATTAAACACGCATTGGAACCGTATAAAATCAAGAAATAAGTTATACATATATAATTTTAGACATAAGATGTTTTTTATCGCGTTCGGCGTGCGTCTGTCCCACAGCGATGCTCGGGCTTGGCTCGGGCTTGGCTCGGTCCCTGTCACACATAACGATCTTTTCGTCGGTGCCGGATTATTGTTATTACCGGCGCGCATTGTCGAGTAATTGACCCGGCCGTTTCTTTCCCTCGGCGGGGCTCTCGTACCGGCAGAAATAACTCATTGTGATCAATCGTTGTTGCGTCATTACGAGCCGCCAATGATTTTCTCGGTTCCCCACCCGCTCGCGAGCGCGAAAAGAAGTCGTTCGGTTAATTGGCCGCGCGTTGTCCGCCGCGTATTCCCGGTTTCCGCATTGAAACTTCTCTCATCGGGATGTTTATTGTTTTATTCCGTTCCACTTCGCGTGGAATGCCAACCGGAGGATGCGAGGATTCAATGACCCCTGCCCGATGAATTTGTAAGGAATGTTCGAATAATATTTTTCCACTAGCGCGCGCGCGAAACCGGGATTATTGTAGCCAGCGACTTGTTATTACCGGTCGGGACGATACGAAAATATAAATTAATTACCGGCGATACGTGAATTATGTAACGAGCTGCAGCACTCAATGAACACTCAATGTGTCTGGCTCGTATTATATTTCCGTACGCAAATTACAGGGGCGTTTATTGAGATCCTGTCTGACTTTTGTTGCGCGCTGATAAATTAATCCGTTCGGTAATATATTCGACAAAAGCGCCTTTCATTGCCGATAATCGAGGAACAAGGTATCGATCAAGAACCCGCGCAAATAATTCCGATTGAATTTCATGGTAAATGTCGCCAGTAATCGTTTTTGCCGATGTTTGCCGATGCATTTTATCTTTATCTCGCGTTGTCAGCGTATTATGTAGCAGAGCGATCAAAAGTGAGTTATTTTATTGATAAATTTCAGCTTCGGACTGTCTGTCGGTCGGCTAAAAGTGGTTACCGATAACAAAGTTGATGCAATCCCAAAGGGTTCGACGACGTTCGAATGCAAAACTAATCGGCGAAACGGTCGCGACCGTGTTTCACGAATTTCAACGCGTTCGCTTAGCCGGGGCGAAGATGGACGCGCATCGAACAGCAGAGCGTATTAATTAACTGGTCGCAGTGTGAGAATACTGATTAATTACTTTATGCTTGCTTTCACAATGTTGTTCGTTCTGCTACACTCTCGGATGGTTTCTAACGGCTGTTGTCGGCAAGTGCTACATAAGCTGCGCCATTAATCAACCGTCAAATCACACTGCGAGCCGCGATATGCGCTTCATCTTCCAACCAACGACATTCCCGCGAAATTTTGGTCTACTGAAGATGTTCGAAGGCGGGCCATAGACTTCCAGGATGCGTAATGCGGGTTGAAGTAGTATGTAGCCTGCGTAGTATGTGCGTACGCTGCACTTTCGGAGCTATAAACCATGATGTGATAAACAATCTTTTTCAAGCCAATTTTCTATATTTAATTTTATGATAATAAATTTTAATTTCAATTTCAATTCCAATTCCAATTCCAATTCCAATTTCAATTTCAATTCCAATTTCAATTCTAATTCCAATTTCAATTTTAATTTTAATTTTAATTTCAATTTTAATTTATTTACTGGTTTGTATACAAACCCGTATACTTGTATACAACTAATAAATAGAAACAGAAATGTAATAAATGTATCCATAAACTCGTGTAAATTATGTAAATTGTAAAACTCTTTTACTCTAGCGTGGAATTTCTGCAAGAAAGTGGGATAGAAGAAGAAGTCGAAATGTGTTCGCAAAACTTGTTGATATTGATAATTATACGATTCACGTAGTGTTATGAACCATGCAGCGAAGAATGAAAGTCATGACGTGTAACATTATAATGTTCTCTCACAGTTAATCTTGGCGTAGTTAAATTTATCCTAGATAGTATTTCTGGTGATATAACAATGACTTTTGAGGAGTTTGCAAGGGAAGATCAAATTTGGTTTGATAGAACGATGATCGAACCGCTATAAATTTAGTTGAACTTCTATTTTTGAATAATCCTGATCGAGATTACTACCATAGAAATTTGTAAATGACCAGCAGCTTTAACTCTTTCACGTACTTGTGATTGATATTGACAATACGGCGGTGAAATCATGGTATTTATTATATTTAAATTTTCATTATTATCCTAATTTGGATCGTACTAAAACACAATACAAGTAATATATTGTACTTGTATCTTTGTAATACTTCGCAACCGTGTTAATAAATCCGAGAGTTCAAAAGGTTGCGCTACTGTTGTGTAAAACGAGTGTTTCTAAAGGAAGGTTCGTTGAGAAGTATACTTAAAGATCGCTTACTTTATCCACAGGCAATAGTGAAGCGTTAACAAGGTAACAATTATGTAAAGCGATATCGTGCTTGTGTAGAAAACGCATAGCAGAGATATAGATTTTGAAAAAAATTGATTATTGATTTTCGAAAAATGTCCACGATTTACTTAATAACTAACACAGAATTACACGCACTTGCTGTATAGATTATTAATCAAGTTGCGGCACCGATTTAAAAACCAGTGGTCAGTTTACCCGATCATTCGGAGATACAGACCACAAATATCCTTTGACGGTTACTGTCATAGACCGCAGACTTCGAATGGTATGCCAGTGGCAGTATTCTAATTGAGTCTAACATCCGCCATTCCAGGAATTCGCGACTCGCGATCCCTTAGGTAGAAATTCGATGGAACTAACCAAATTGTAAACCGAAACATCCTTCTACTGCGCTCAACAAACTTCTCCAGTGCTTTATTGCTTCGTCCCTGTAAACAAGTTTATAAGCATCGTGATTACTTCTCAGATCCACACGGAAACACAGTAAATTCTGCCTAATTGACCCCTAGATTCTACACAAAAATGGACAATTTAGGAGGAGGAGATACGATTATTCGAGCCTTGCGGCTTGTTTTTATGGTTACTCATTGCCAACAACTATAAAAACGAGCCGCAAGGCTCGAATAATTGTACTTCCTCTTCCCAAATTGACCATTTTTGTTTCCAAGCTAAGCACCAATTAGGGAGAATTTACTGTAATTCGATGAAACGCAGGTATAGTAAATTCTGCCGAATTGACGCTCAGATTGTACACAAAAATGGACAATTTACGAGGAGGAGATGCGATTATTCGAGCCTTGCAGCACGTTTTTATAGTTACCGATTGTCAACAACTATGAAAACGAGCCGCAAGGTTTGCCATTGCTTTGCCGCAATTTTTGCCAAATTGTCCATTTTTGTGTACAATCCGAGCGTCAGTTAGGGAGAATTTATTGTACATATAAAACACGAGCGACTCCTATAAATCGCAACAGAAATTTATCAGATTATCATTGAGCCATTCTGTTTTCATATTCTCGATGCCATATCAGAATGCTTCTTCGATCGAACAAATGATGCGACTGATTAACCGAAAGTTGATGAACCTAACTCTGATCTAAAAGCTTCAGGAAAATTGTAGATCTTCTCGGAACTTTTGCTGCTGCTTTTAACACTTTCAATTCGAAGCTGTTTGCAACGGAGACGTTTGTGGGCTAATAAAACATTTCCATTCTGTATGATCGTTGCAGAATATTCTTCATCGATCGTAACAGCCTAATAGTTTCACGCGAGTTAAAAATGATAGGTGTTCTGAAATTTGGTAAGTTTGCCACTGGTTTAAACTTCCACTGATTTTTATCGGAAGTGTATGGAATTCGCAGTCTACATGCGACGTTCAAATTCTGACAAAAAATTTCCGAAAATTTATACGTTCATGCATTTTTGAAATTGGATAATTAAAGTGGTATCTAATGTCATGTTTGCATACATATATTTACTTATTGCATTGTATAATACCAAGTCAGACTGTGAAGCATTGAAAGATGTAAAAATCTCCAGACTTCCCACAGTTTTTGTTCCGAAATAATGGAAACCTCCTATTCTCCCAATCTTTTGTTCTTTATAGCTCATAACAACGTTAACCGAGTTCGATGAAATTTTCAGCATGCATGTAAGCTACCGAGATCTACAAAGTGCAATGTTTAAAGTTTTTATTTATTATTTTGTTTATATTTTTTATTCACTAAAACGAAAAAGTTAGAAAATACGAGATTTTTTTTATATTTCTACCAATGTTAATCTTTGCAAAAATTTGTTCGGTGACTGTTTATTAAACTAGACGCTCTAACATTAAGAAAAAAAAATTCATTTGGTCCATTTTATTTATTTTAGTCCAAATCTCTTCCGTGCTGAAAAGTGGCCGAATATTTTCGTGACGACTACGAATCGTCGAATTGTCGACTACTAATTGTAAAATTAATGTCGAAGCCTGCTGGAAAGAATGACGTCAATCATGCCCGACTACCGTCAAAGTCAAAGCGCTAAGGAATAAAGATTGGCATACTATTTCTCGAAAACTGAACTCGGAACAAAGGAAATCGTCGCGACCATCGAGTCGACTTTGAGGGGTAAAATATCTCCTTTGTTTGTAATGTCTCGAACTTCGGTCTGTCCCGTGCAAGCCACAAAGTGAAATATGAAAGTCCGATTGTACGTAGTACGCGCATACGGAACCGTCCGAGTGTGTTTCTATCGTAATGAAACGGTTTGCATGGCGAAGCAATCCTCAATGAGGAGGCCACCGCGATGAAACGCTTAATCGCTTTGGTGCCTCGCGTTATTTCGCATTGCCTGCAATTACGATTAATTTCAAGCAGTAAATCGGATTACCAGCCATATTGCTTGCACGCAGTTATGTAATGTACTGTGCATACTATTGAGAAAATTGGATCTTGATGATGAGCATTGGCCGCGGCCCCGCCTTGCTTTGCCCCAGAAACGGAAAATAACAAAACGCAACAGTCTTTAAATGTGAAATTAATCGAACCGTAAAACGTGGCGCGCAACAGCCGGATGGTGTTTACGCTCCCGCATAAATTATTTCGTTGCGATTCAAACGAACGGTCATTTCGGAATTTTGATTATGGAATTGTGAACGTGCGCACTGCAACAAACACAATTGCAATCTTGTTAGTTCGTTCGATTTCTCTATCTTTTACTATTCTTTTTTTTAAATGGAAAAAGTTAAATTAGAAGCTTCTTAACACGTGTACCGCTCATATATGGGTGACGCTAATTATTAATTAGGCTTTAAGGTTATTCTCGTTGTAGTAGATTCGAACAAACTGAATGTCACAACAATTTTTAGAATGCAAGTGAGTCGAACTAATAGTTACTACGATACATTGTAACTTTCAAAAATTCGCATAACACCATAGTTATTTGATGAATGAAATCGAAATTGAATAGTAAAAATTTACCATACTAACTATTAGTTTAACTCATTTGCATTCTAAAAATCATTCTAGAAATTATTCAAAAAGCATTGTAAAAACGAATTTCGAAACATGGTTAAAAATTAGTGTCGTCCATATGTGTCCGATGCGATATTCAATGTATTAAATGATTTTGATATTATGAGAATTTTCGGAGTTCTTGTTCAGCTCTTGTTACACGCGTCAGTTTTTTAATTGTTATGCTACTACCAGAAGTTTCCTCCTCAGAAAGAATGATTAAATAATGTTACTTAAAGTGGTTTACAAGTAGCTGTTGCCACTGAGAAACTGTAAAAGAAACTATCTGAACTTAAGCAATGATTTCTGTCATTAGTTTCATATTTATATTATATAATATAATTAAAATATATAATTATATTATATATATATATATATATATATATAATAATAATTTTTATTATATTATATATAATATAATAAAAATATCGAGCCCCATTCATTAACACGAAACCTACCGGCACTGTGAGAACACTGGAAAACTTGAGTTTTACAAAAATTGAAAATTACTTTTTTTTAAATTACTGGACTGAATTTATTTAGAACTTCGCTTATTTTTATTATAATTAGACTGCGAATCTTTATGCATGTCTGGATTAATTGTGAGGAACATAAGTTAGATAAGAAAAGTCGTTTCTCATTTAATAATTGTAATAAGTTGGAAGCATTGTAATAATATCCTTAAATTCTTGCAACGTGTTTACGGTTTTGTATTTGATCTATGAATTTTTTTCATAACTGCATAACATCCGTAGTCTAATTATAATGTATGCTCGAATTAAGAAATTTATTCAATTATTTCGTAAGAGAGAAAAAATCTTTGTAACTCCAAACTTGCAAAGCAATGTTATACGACATCGATTACTACTTCAACATTCTTACCTCTCTTGCGAATCTTAATAAAATTAAGAAATTTCTATGGAAATACGGGTGACGCGGCAGTCAAAGCGTTAAAATATAGAAAATGTGAAATCGGTCATTTTGAACAGCACGGTAGTATTAAAGAAACGGAGAATTTTAAATGAATAAACAGTTAGATCGAAGATGAAGCGAATAGTATAATTAGAAACGAACTACGATTTAAAGGACCGTTTATGCGAGCGGTGCAGGATTTGCAAAACCGAGTTGCCGGAGCAGCGAGGCTCGTCTCTCTTCCATGGTAGCTAAAATTTCGAGAGTTGATCCCCAGAAATTAATATTGCGCGATAAATGTGCCCACAATAAGGATCACGGAACCCAAGCAGCTTAAGCAGCCTATTCAATGCATCCTGTCCAACCGTATAGGCATATACATATGAATGCAGTTATAGCCGGCTCCGTAATTACGTCGCTGCACTGTGTAATTCGTGCATACTCCCCCGCATCTCGTTCCTGCCACTTTTTCCCTTCCGCGCGTAATTGCCTTTACGCTTCTATAATTGCTCCCCGGCAAGCCGATAGGACGAACGTTCTTGTAATCACAATGGTGCCGTCGCAAAAGGCCGAGTCTTCGGCCGGAGACACTTTCATTAAGAAGCAAGCGGATCTTCCTCTCTGTTCTCGTGTTGCTCTTTCCGACGGAAGAAAAATTCCCTCGTATTTCCTCGCTCGATCTTTGATTTTGTCGCGCAAACGATCCGCCGATTCCTCTTAGCCGGCGCCCGCTGTGTGCAAAAGCATCTTAATCAGTCGGGATAATTCTCTCGATTGGACGTCTCTCGGTTATTCTGCGATTCGTCGCCTCTTGTCTTGAAAATTATAGCGGCTGTTCGTCGAGTAAGAAGAAATTGAGATTGTCATACATTTTTAAAAAATTGTACTTTCTCCGCATTTTTCTATTAGAATCGAATCTTTCTGTTGTGTATCGCGAGCGATGTTTTTTTTTCATTTATTTGTAGGCAGAGTTCGCATCAGAAATTTAAATAATATAATAATATAATAATTAAATGAATTTGTCGGCTTTTATCTTAAAAATTATAGCGGCTGTTCATCGAGTAAGAAGAAATTGAGATTGTCATATATTTAAAAACAATTTTACTTCCTCCGCATTTTTCTGTTCGAATCGAATCCTTCTGTTGTGTATCGTGAGCGATGTTTTTTTTTTTCATTTATTTGTAGCGCCGAGTTCGCATCAGCAATTTGAATAATATAATAATGCAATAACATAATAGTTTAATAATGTAATAATATAATAATATAATAATTAAATGAATTTATCGGCTTTCATCTTAAAAATTATAGCGGCTGTTCATCCAGTGACAAAAGAAATTAAGATTGTAATACATTTTACTTTCTCTGCATCTTTCCGTCCGAGATATCGTGAACGATTTATTTATTTCTTTGTAGCGCAAGGTCACCTTTGAAAATTTTAATAATGACGGGCTAAACGAATTTTTCGCCTCTTTTCTTAAATAATATAGCGGCTGTTCATCGAATAACGAGAAATTAAAATGTAATACATTGAGAAGTGTTGTATGCCTTTCTCTGCCTTTTTTTGCTAGAAAAATCGTGAGTAATTTATTTATTTCTTTTTAGTGCAGAGTTCGCGTCGGAAATTTTCATAATAGCGGGCTAAATGAATTTCTCGCCTCTTGTATTAAAAATTATAGCGGCTGTTCATCGAGTAACAAAAAATTAAAATCATAATACATTGAAAAGTCTGTTCCTTTCTCTGTATTTTTCAGCTAGAAACATCAAGAGGGTTTTATTTATTTCTTCGTTAGCGCAGAGTTTGTTTCAGAAATAATAGCAATGCACTGAATGAATTTATACGAAGAAACATGATCGTCGTTAATTCAATTTATACATTCATTAAATATATAAATATTAAGATAATCGAACCTTGAAATCCTTAGTATAAATCCTAATTGACTTAATGTCGACAAAGCAGTAATTTTCTTAAAATTTATTATAATTCATTATAATTTGACTTCGATCATTTTACTGACCTCTTTTAGACGCAGAAGGTTTACACATTTTGTTAATAAAAACGTGTTCGCATATGAACAACTTGTGTAAGTACTTTTCAAATAGAGATGCAACAATATTCGAAAATCAGATGCATACAATTTGAGTCTTGTATACAATCCAATTGCAAGTTACAAGTCGTTGGCTTTTCCAAAAATGTGCCAATGATTGTTTTCGTCGAGCTATCCCATGTCAGGCTCAACAAGTCGTCGTTACAGCTAGTCATTAAATACATGGTTTCAGTGATTTGATGTAGGTACTTGTCTTGGGATAATTCCGAGGCCTTGAAGTTTTCACCGGAAAAAGCTAAATTGCCGATGCGATTAAGTAATTGAAATTCCATTATCCGTTACAAGAAACGATAATAATGGTCGCGTAGTCAATAAAATAGTGTAAAGAACAGAACAAAACCGAAGAGCGATTTATATAATAGCGTGCATCGGGATATTGTACTTATCGAGAGTCTAAATGACACACTGGTCTCTTCGGCGTACGTGTACATTAAAGCAATAACAGCTTTTAATGTTTCATCGTGTCTCCCTCTCTCTCTCTCTCTCTCTCTCTCTCTCCCCTTCACTCTCTCACTCTCTCTCTTGTTGTTTTTGTTATCATTTATACAGATAGAATTTATTTCTGCAACATCGTCTATTTTCCTCGGTGGCGTTTAATTCCCGTGACCAGAAGTATGGAGACGCATGGGAGCCATTTGCTTTATTTCTGAATGCAGAAAGCGACCCGAAAGAGTAATGTTTTGCATTTGACCAGATTTCCGAGGAATTCCGCGTTTAACAGCTGATCAAAGCAAATAAAACCGATAGCGCGAATTGTATTGTCGATAGCAATCAAAATTTCCAAAAAAAAATTCGAACCGTCCGCGTCCGCGAATGCAAATTTCATTTATTCGCGGTATGTACAATGCAAATGGGAAGCCAACCGTTCTATCAACTACTTATAATTTGTAATTGTGAAGAGAATGTGATCAGGAGCGTTTTTAAAATGCAAAAATCGTGTCGATAGAAGCGTTCGTAAATTGAACAGCCAAACGAAAGAAAAAGAAAAAGAAATGCATTCAATTGCACGTACGATATTGTCAAGAGAGCTCTAATAATCTTTAATATTTCCTTGAAAGCAATAATCAGCTACGATAAAAGATGCCGCAGTTTAAGCGCATGCAAAAAGGAGATCGAGTTTCCAAGGAATTCTAGGACGCGATTAAATTATGAAACTTTAATGGATTTAAATTACGATGATATAATTAAGTGATAAATTGTTTCTCTCATAATTAGAACCGTGAATTGAAGTTACTTAAAAAATATCATCTAGAAGTTCGAAGTTTTTGTGTTCGGAGAAATATTTTTCCGTGCATATTTTAAATTGATCTTGCTAGAAGTTTCCTACTAATTTCAGCGGACTGTGACAGCATCTGCTAATACGAATTATCCAGACATTATTACAGGCAGGAAGAAATCTGATACACTTTTAGATGACAATTTTACGTTTAAGCAAATACTGACTCAATAAAGGAGACAAAATTAATGATAAGAATAAGAGTTCACAGTTTAGCAATGATAGACAAATTTTCTCTGTGATCCAGGCAATTTGTAATATGTTCAGAAATTATTACAGCATCTTAGAATCTCTATTTCACCACTCAAAAATTAAACAAGCTATATATGATTTTTCAGAATAAAAGGATGAATGTCGTGAATTTAAATAATAATGACATCACCGGTGAAATCAAGTTTCTTGAACAGCACTCGCGTTACAAATAAAAAGGAGAACATTGTGCCAGAGTTGGGCAAAATTTAAAATTGTATTAACTATACAATCGAATAGTTTATATTAAGTTAGTTAATAGTTTATATTATATTATTAATAATAGTTTATATATTTAATATTTGTTAATAGTTAATATTATATTATATTAGTTAATAGTTTATCGAATACGAACTTATTCGTATAGGAGTTAATTCGGATAATAACCGATTTGAATAAAAATGATAGAATACGAAGTGCTTTTTTATTACGCGAATTATGCGAATAATTTATTCGAATATGGAATTGTACGGACAGTTTATTCGAAAAAAGTAGATATAACAATTTATAACGAATGCTCGTAATTCGACTAAAATATTCGATTGAGTGAGAAGAATTCATTCGGATATTTATCGTAGATAAGTATTTGTTCGAAAGGATTCGATTACATAATGCCTAACCGTGCGTTGCAGGTGAAGATTTTAATGGACAAGTGTGAAGCCAAATACTCGTCGGCGTGTTGTTGGTTCAAACAATCGGGCAAAGACCAATCTTGTCCTTCTTTGACAGCCGTTCCGTGGAATTCGAAATTGGAGCCGCGATCGTCGCAAGTTAAGCAGAACACGTTTATCCTGTCGAAGCGGTCTGTCCTGTAGCACCTTCAAACATTACATTCGTATCTATGCCTACTTTAGCCGTCTAAGGGCACATACGCGCATCGACACGGACACGGACGCGCGCAGACACGTACACAAGCGAGCAAACATTTGAGTTACAGGGCAGTGTATACTTACGCAGGCTTCTGTACAGAGATAGCCATTTACGGACGAAGACCACTTGCCTGGGAGGCACTAGGTGGACTTGGCAGACGCTCTCCACCCACGTGTTTCATCTCGGCTTGATCCACGTGACCCTAACCCGACGGTCATTTACGATGGCCTTTCCTCGAATGCTCAAGAAAACCCTCGTCGTGAACGACTCCCGAATAAAGCTGCTCCGATCTTCTCCTTCTGAAACGTTTACCCGGCTTCCCGTGATTTTTCTTCCGATGGACAGTGATATTTTCGTGCGTCAGTTGCTTAACCATCGATCCCTTGAACGTCCGACAAATTTTCGATGTCTGGTCGCGGCTAAATTCGGGTTCCACGGAGGTTGTTGGAGACTTTCCTGTATTTTCTGGACCAATCCGAATTATTCGCATTTTCTCGCAGCTCCTCAGGCTTTATTTAACCCGAGAAAGATAACCTACGTCGCAGAGGCGCCTGCGAAGACTGTTGGTTTTTGTTAATTTTTCATAGAGGTCTAGTGATTTAAGTTTAAAATTACTTAAAATATAAAAAAATATAATATAAATGCATTTTATTTTTACAATAATGCCAAACCTTTAAAATGACTAGATTAACTTAAATAAATATCCATTGTTAGTATAAAATTGACGCCTTAGAAAAGCATGCGCCTCTGAAGCGCATTATCTTTTACGTACGTTGTCATATGGTTATCTTTCTAGGGTTAACAGTGCCAAAATTTCGTACAATTGATTCATGAAACCGGAACTAGAAAGTTAAAATTTACCGTGGTAAATATTAGTTTGACACGTTCGTATTTTAAAAGTTCCAGCTTGATCCAGCTTCTTCGATATATAGTGCGCCATAAATGAATTTCAAAAGTTAGTTAAAAATTAGCGTCACCCGTGCGAGACTGACGCGGCACTCAACGTGTTAAAGTTGCTTAAACTACAATAGAACTTCGATTATCCGAATACAAAATTGATAGTTAATTTTGTTTTATTTTCGATAAATTATTAATGCAATAGTAGAAAATGATAGGTCGAGATTTAATCGAGGTTTTTCTATAGTTTCATCGTTGGAATAATCAAAAGTCTAAATAATAAAGATCGAGGAATATCCAGTTTGGTTAATCGAGGTTCTAATGTACTTGGTATTTAGCGACCATTTTATGAATTTATGGCGAAAATGGATCAGTGAAATACCGAGCAGCGAAGATATCGGAAGAATGTAACAACATTGTTACTTTATTTCCAACTTTTTAGGACTACAGTAATGTCTCTCTAATTGACGCTCGGATTGTCCACAAAAATGGATAATTTGGGAAGAGGAGATACGATTGTTCAAACCTTGTGGCTCGTTTTTTCGAGCCTTGCGATTTATCTTTGTAGTTTCGAATTATCAACAATTATAAAAACGAGCCGCCAAGGCTCGAATTACTGTATTCAAAGAAGAAATAGATTTTCACGTTTAGAATTGATGCAGAAAATGTTACTTTTGCATAAAAATCCGCAGTCTAGTTATAATCGTGCCAGTGCGATGGGGTGAAAGGTCAGCCGCATTCCTGATCAACGAAAATGCAAATAAGCCGTCGTAAATCTGATCGCTCGGTGAAACGAGCACGCGTTCCGAAACGAAACGAAGCCGGCTATATCAGAAAGCGAGCGAGCGAGAGAGAGAGAGAGAGAGAGAGAGAGAGAGAGAGAGAGAGAAAGCCATTTTTAGTGAAGCCTGGCTCTCTATTATGTGTAATAGGGATGCTCCCAGTCTTCCTCTAGACATTGTTTGCCATCTACCTATCTGGCTGTTTCGACATGCGGAATGCTGCCGTTTACATGTGTCCGTACGATGCTATCTTCCATAGGACACATAGAAGGCGTACCCGAGCCTGCATTTTATTGTGAACGCTGCCGGCTAGCAAACGGAGGGATGGAACGTGTCGAGGATAGGGGTTTTTTTCACACATCGGGACATGATCAAGATCGTCATGTAACCTCTTGCGACTTCCGTTTCCTCCCTTCTTCCACGAAGGCTCGCTGGTGACGAAATATTTTTTGGTCGTCATACTTCTTTCTCCTTAATCCTCCGGTCACTTTTAATTACTTATATTTTAATTGCAACAACGTTCGGGTCCGTTCACAACATTATTTATTCTTGACGGTGCTTCTTGCGCCCAATAAAAATGTTTCGCATTAATTGCGTGCATCGCAATGTTTTACCATGACTACGTTGATCAGCATTTTTCCATTCTTAATCATTTTCCTACTGGAACAAGACGGTTTTTGTTTCTCGTTTATCTACATTTACATATATTCCCAGAATTTGCTAATAGAAATATTGAATTTCGTTCCAGTTTAAAAGTATAAAATTATATATTAATCTCATTATTAAATGTATAACATTCACATTTTAATAATAATATTATAATTATAACCAATGTAAACATAATGGATCTTTATTAGCCTGTGGCTCTGACAGAGCTGAATATAATTCGTAAACAATAAATTCATAAACAGGAGCGATTCTGCACACAGGGATGAACAATCCTTTTTATTTAGTAGTTTTATTACGAATTTTACTCGTTATAGTTGCAAAAATCGTGCGACAGTCATCTTAAATATTTGTAATTCTTGCATTAATTCCTGTTCTATGTACATATACAATCGGTTTATTCTTCCCCTATTCATCGATTTAACCCTTTCCACCCGATCTATTTTTACCAAAAGATTAACGTATTTCTTCTAACGTATAATATTTTCATTCCGTATGATTTTTTAATTGCACACGTAATAAATTGTGATTATTTGTCCGTGCAATGCCTATATTTTTAACAACTCTTTAAATATAAACCAATTTAACACGTTGAATGCCTCGTCACCCATATCTGGATGACGGCTGTGTTTCCGCAGTCTTCGTCTAATTAAAGCAGGATTTTGGAGAGAATTTATAGTAATTTTATTTGTAACACAACTATAAAACGAGTATAGACGATATTGAGTAACAATAAAGTATAAAGTAAAGAAAAACAAACATTAAAAACGTACTTATACTAATAATAAAATATAAAATATATTTATACTAACAAATTATACTTTGTTTTAAAAATATTATTAAATTTTATTAGTTACGATGGAATTCGTTAAAACATTCTAAACATAATTGGGGTGACTCTGGAAACTTAGGACGATACGTTACAGTTTTTTGTAAATTCTTTTCTGAAATTTAAATTTGAAAAAAAAATGTATTTATCTGATAATAAGGTTATGCCAACGTTATAAAATCGATGTCGTAACGTTAATATCATTAAGATTATAACGTTATTCCCGTATCAACGTATGAAAAAAATACATTCCGTATTTCGAACGTATGTCGTCTCGTCGAGAGGTTAATTAAAAATATTAATTTTGATTTTGCGAAATCCTCGACACGAAAGGGGAAGAGACGTAACACGGTCAAGAGTTTTTTTCATCGACGATGGTCGAAGCCGCGGCAAGATAAAACTCGCAGCGCGCAGCAATAATACCGATATTAAGAAAAAGCGGTGGAACAAACGACTTCAATTTTCTCGATCGCGCGCGCGAAATCATTCGTAACGGCGAATGTTAAGCATGGGCTAGCGATCAGAACGCGGGCTCCGGCGTAGAAAAATCTGCAACTGGATTACCCTATTCGAATCGGGCAGCAATTTCCGGTGGATTACCTTTGCTCGGAATCCGGCGCGCTGCGAAGCCATGGAATTCGCGAAAGATGCATCGGTGGCTGTTCGCGCGTGCTGTGTTCATTGCGTCACGGCTATCAAGTCGATTAGTGTCGAGGCGTTCGATGCTTCTTTGTCCAAAATAGCTGATTCGTCCGACTCGATTTTACCCTCGGATTCCGGCTGTAGCATCGCAATGCACGGACTCGTGACGCCTGCCGCATTCGTGGTAGTTTCTTTCTACCCTCTGACGAGTCTCCCTTTTCTCCACCACCTCCGGCTCGTGCTGCTGCTCCCTTCCGCTGCCACTCCCCCTCCCCCCTCCCCCCCGGCTCCTCCTCCACCTCCTTTCCTACCCCCTCGAAATAGAATGTTTCGCACCAGCAGAGGAACCCCGGCCGACCTTCCGGAAATCAATAGTTACGCGAAGGACGAGCCCACCAGGGGTACGCTCCCTTTGCTCTGTCAAATAACGCAGAAAAGTTGGCCGAACAATCGCGCAGCGTTAAAAGACCCGTTCCTTCGACGATCGGAATTGCACGTTACCCGTGATTGTCCCCGGGACTAGAGGAATTTAATGTCCGACTCGTTTCATTTCAAGGGACCCGATTCATTATGATTTCTAGTCTCGTGGCCCTTTCGCTTCTAATCCGAAACAATTAAGGGGGCAATTTCTTCTTTGTCCTGAAAAGTACCGATTTTTTCTATTTTTTTTTCTTTTTTTTTTGTTAGATCGCACGTTGCATTTGACTAAATTGAATAGAATTTCCTCGTTGAGTTGCGCAAATTACGGTCCTATTTTCTCTCGTACATGCGGTTTTTGTCTAATTTATCTGCCTTCCAGGCTCACCGAAATCACAAATATCGATAGCAATCAATTGAATGGTAATCATATTTTCGAAGACGATTGTGAGAAACAGAAATTAAGTATCAATCGTTATTATTAGCAATCGAAATAAGTAATCGATCGTTTCCTCTAATAATTTGAAAAGTAAGTTGCAAATAGTGTAACAATATTATTGAATTGTTTTTTTTACCTCTTCACAATTTTATATTTCAGCTGTTCATTTTTGACAGAGACGCATTAAACCTGCAGTCCAGTAATTAATCAACTCGCAGATGTTCAATTTTACTGGATCGATCAAATTATTAATAGATATTGGCTGTGGGTCAAAATCAATCAAAATGTGACTATTAAGATAACGGGTCAGTGGTATTTTCATTTTGAAACCGTATTTTAGAGAATAATAGGATAAATATGATCGAGAACGTAATTGTAATATGCTTTTAATCTTTGGACATAATAATTCAAAATTCTAGTTCTAATTGTTATAAATACAAAATATAATTGTCAAATTATCAAATGGGTCACTCGGTAACCCGCTGGCCATAGGACGCTTGTGATAGATCGTTCATACTATATAAACAGAAACCTAATAAACAGAGAATTGTATACGACGTTTGAATCTCTCGATTTTCATTAATGCGTACACGTATTTTAAAGATCTTCAGAAGAAGCACGGTTGATCTTTATAGAGTTTGTTCATCTAGACTCCCACTAATATGCGGACACCTTTTAGAACGCAGTAACTTTCTTTAAAACTAGGCTATAAACGACTTGAACTTATTTTTTTAAATGATAGAGGAACTAGTTTACTAGACCATAACTAGAATGTTTTTTTAAAATTTTAATATTGGTTAGAATGACAAAAGAAAATAAAGAAAAGCACTCATTTTGTAACTTTTTTTATGCGAGCCTAAAATGCGTTTTGTAGATCTCGATGACTTATATGCATGTTGAAAATCTCATTGAAATCGGTTGACCTTGGTTTGAGCTGTAAACAATTACAGATCGTAAGAATTGCAGTTTTGTCCCGAGTTTTGACACTTTCCACCAACGACAGTGTGAGAAAAATGCAGTTTTTAAAATCTTTTAACGCTTGTAAATTGACTTTGCGTTAATCGATTTCGATGAGACATTCAGCGTGCATATAACTTACCGAGATTTACATTTTTTAAATTTTCGTTATAGTATAATATAGTATATAGTATTTATAGTATAGTATAATTAAATTGGAGTATAGTATATAGTATAGTATAATATAGTATAATTATTATATAATTCTCGGCTCAAATAAAAAAGTTAAAAAACGATAGTTTTAATTTTGTTTTTCAAACAATAGCAAAATTGTAACAAAATAATTCCGCCATTGTCTGGTATACCAGTTCCTCTAGCATCTGAAAAAAATTCAAATCGTTCGGTCCAGTTTTCAAAAAGTAACTGCGTTTCAAAACGTGTCCGAATATTAATGGGGGCAACCGTATATCCACGACTAAATATCGAAGAAAAACTGAAACCAAACGACCAATAAGCCGTTTTCCCAGCGCAACGCAATTTGCGAGCTCGGCCGAGAGAGCCTGTCAGAAAAGAATAGTCCGCCGCGAAGCTCCGTTGAAGCTGTTAAAAATCGCACGGGACTTCGCGTCGGCGGGCAGAGCATCTACGCGGCGAACTAATACGAACCTGACGATCGCCGATGAAAATTTCATAATATCGTCGGCGGCCCGCTATTGCTCGAAGCTCGTACAATCCCGAAACAGGGACGTCGCCTCGAATCAATTTATTTCTGAAACTACGATCGCGCGCTGCCGGCGCGCTCCCATTGACGCGGCGAAACTTCTTCATTCATCCTGGGCTCTATTTAAAGCGTTCGTCGGAAAGCGACAAATTCTAACATTGGCGTTGTAAATTTAATCGCGGACGAGAGAACGCGGCTTCGCGGGATTCTGTCGTTTCGGATCTCGGACCACGGAGCGATCGGGCGATCTGGCATTATGGGGACAGTTTTTATAGTTACCGATTGTCAACAACTATGAAAACGAGCCGCAAGGTTTGCCATTGCTTTGCCGCAATTTTGGCCAAATTGTCCATTTTTGTGTACAATCCGAGCGTCAATTAGGGAGAATTTATTGTACATATAAAACACGAGCGACTCCTATAAATCGCAACAGAAATTTATCAGATTGTCATTGTGCCAATTCTGTTTTCATATGCTCGACGCCAAGTCAGAATGCTTTTTCGATCGAACAAATGATGCGACTGATTAACCGAAAGTTGATGGACCTAACTCTGACATAACAGCTTCAGGAGAATTATAGATCTTCTTGGAGTTTTTACTGCTGCTTTTAACATCTTCGATTCGAAGTCGTTTGCAACGGAGACGTTCGTGGGCTAATAAAACATTTCCATTCTGTATGATCGCTGCAGAATGTTCTTCATCGATCGTAACAGCCTAATAGTTTCACGCGAGTTAAAAATGATAGGTGTTCTGAAATTTGGTAAGTTTGCCACTGGTTTAAACTTCCACTGATTTTTATCGGAAGTGTATGGAATTCGCAGTCTACATGCGACGTTCAAATTCTGACAAAAAATTTCCGAAAATTTATACGTTCATGCATTTTTGAAATTGGATAATTAAAGTGGTATCTAATGTCATGTTTGCATACATATATTTACTTATTGCATTGTATAATACCAAGTCAGACTGTGAAGCATTGAAAGATGTAAAAATCTCCAGACTTCCCACAGTTTTTGTTCCGAAATAATGGAAACCTCCTATTCTCCCAATCTTTTGTTCTTTATAGCTCATAACAACGTTAACCGAGTTCGATGAAATTTTCAGCATGCATGTAAGCTACCGAGATCTACAAAGTGCAATGTTTAAAGTTTTTATTTATTATTTTGTTTATATTTTTTATTCACTAAAACGAAAAAGTTAGAAAATACGAGTTTCTTTTGAAATTTCTACCAATTTTAATCTTTGCAAAAATTTGTTCGGTGACTGTTTATTAAACTAGACGCTCTAACATTAAGAAAAAAAAATTTATTCGGTCCATTTTATTTATTTTGGTCCAAATCTCTTTAATTCTCTATCGTTTCGGGTCTCGGACCACGGAGCGATCGGGCGATCTGGCATTATGGGGACAGTTTAAATATCATCATTGGATCAAGGGGAACAGAGCGCGCGCGCGCGCGCGCTCGCGGCTGTCCATCCCGTCCTTAACTTTCAAAAGAGATTTACTCCGTTAAGGGATTAGTGCAGTTCCGCGTCCCCGTCTCGATCTCCTTTAGGATGGTACAATTAATGATGTTTAAACTTTTCTAACTGCCGTCGGAATTTTACGGTAGAGAAAACGTCCGACGAACTTTAATTAAACTTTCTCGGCGCGGAGGAGAGGGGAAGATCGGCGGGAGGGATGGGAGGGAGGGGGAAGAGGGGGCCGAGCGGATGGAAGGGGAATGGACGGAATACCTTGAATTAAAATGTGATAGCGCGTAAAAACTTGGTTAGGTAATTAAACGTCGAGACAAATTTGCGAAGGGTTTGCCGTCTGTTCTGTCGATAACCGTGACAACGCTTAAGTGTCGGCGACGACCTCGTTCGAATGAATAATTTACAAGAATCTTCGTTTCACTTGCCGTCCAAAGGATAGCTGCGAGACACCGGGTACGTATTAATCTCATTTCAGAAAAACCAGTTCGCCGGAGTGTTCGATATTTAAATGTCAAGAATTAACTGGAGTTAAACACGATGCTTTAAATCTTCTGTTCATCGGAGACACTTTTCTTAATTAACGTTTACATTAAACGTCCCAGTCCCGACCAGATCTAGAGCCCGATGGTAGAACCTCCATTATACAAATTAAATAGGAAGTATATAGACAAGTCATTTTCTCGGTTATGTACCTAATTGTATTAGCAGACAGCCCCCGACCCTGTTGGTGAATTTGAATAAACCGCTTCAAACGATAATATAATTAACGGCGCTCTCTCTTGATTTATGCGCGCGGCTTGCACATACTTTTAGTCGTCCGTGGCACGGCGTAACTCTCAGCAGAATTGGGCAAGAAATTAATCGACGATCGACGATTGAATTGCTACTGTCAATCGTCGATCGTCGATTAATGGTTACATTCGTTTTAATCATTAATCGCGATTAACGATTCAATTTCTTTCAATTATTAGCCGCGATCAACACGACTCAAGTAGAAATCCCCCTCCCTCCCTCTATGAGGGAGTAATAATGAATAATAATGATAAAATCAAATCTATATATGGTAAAGTAATAAACATGACGAAGACAATTCTTCATGGACACGTAACAAAATATCCTTCAATCTCGAGACGATTAATTTCATCGCTCGACTACCTTGCATTCGCGCGCTCGTTTCGTATTGGTCACTGATATTCGTTAATAATTCGTAAACAAAGCCGCGGTTTGAATTTTCGCTAAGGGAAAGGTTACTTCAAATGACCTCGGGAATCCTCAATTTTCTGGAAATGCGATAATTTTGGAACACCCTGTATATTGTTCTGTCGTTTCTCCTTCGTGATCGAGAAATTAAAAATTTCGCATCAGAGAAGATTCAACTATTTAAATTTGTTAACTCGTGCTTAATTTGCGTGCAAAAATTGATATCTCCTGATTTAGAGTTACATAAACATTTGTGTACTCATACGTAACATTTGGAAAATTGAAAACATTTAGGAACTGTCCTCAACGTTGCGCACAGCGCCCTTGTATGATTTATATAACAATAGCAATTCCAAGAATTCTTTAATTTCCATGAAACTCCTGTGGAAGATGAAGTTCTTTAAATCGTGAAGTGGACTTCCGTCACCGAGTATAGTAAATTCTCCCTAATTGACTTTCAACTCGTACACAAAAATGAACAATTTGAGAAGAGGAGGTACGATTATAAATAACATTACAGCAGGTTTTCATAACTGTTTACAATCGATAACTATAAAAACGAGCCTCAAGGCTCGAATAATCGTATCTCCTCTCCCCAAACTGTTCATTTTCGTTTAAAAGCTGAAGGAATATAAATCAAATTTAATATTCCACCAAATCTGAGGTGCCGCTTTAATTAAGTTTGTTATATTTTTAATTGATTTTTTATTCTAACTCTTTTATACTCCTAAAGCACTTTCTAAATAATTACTTTTTTCAAAAATTTTTAATGCAATAATATTTTATACACAAAAATTTTATGCATAATAATTCAAGTTATTTTACACTTTAACTAAAAAATTATTCTAATGTTTTTATCCCCATAATATATTCACTAAATAATATTTTTTAAGCCCCAAATCTGAGGTGCCACTTTAATTAATTTTGTTATATTTTTAATTAATTTTTTATTCTAACTCTTTTATACTCCTAAAGCACTTTCTAAATAATAATATTATATATTATATTATATTATATTTGATGTTCCTTCAGCTTTTAAACGAAAATGAACAGTTTGGGGAGAGGAGATACGATTATTCGAGCCTTGCACCTCGTCTTTGTTGACAATCGGCAACTATAAAGATGAGCCGCGAGGCTCGGACAATCGCATCTCCTCATCCCAAATCGTCCACTTTCGTTCACAAGCTGAAGTTTCCTTCAGCTTTCCTTGTACCATCAAACTTACTGTGTGTATCAAATTTACTGTACCATCAAACTGTTAAGCATCTCGCATTATTTGCGAAAAAACTGGTATGTCGAATAGGCGTATCGTGGAAGTACTGTTACGAGCACTGTGTACGGTGTTACGAAAACTCGGAAAGTAAATCACCGGTTGTAACAAGTGTTAAATATTTACGAGACAACAGCGGTGAAAAGGTCAGAGTGCGCGGGTTTCGGTAGGATTTTCTTCTGGCTGTTGTCTCGTCGGCCAGGAAAAAACTGCGGGACACTAAGGCGCGCATCCCTCGCGGATTCTCGGCCGTTCAGATACAATGTCGACGGCCCATAAATTTTTCACCACAAATTAAAAAGCAGGGTAGGCACAGAACGCTCGCCTTGCTCGGTTTTTTTCTCTGGCCGCTGCGCGCCATTCCGCTCGTGTTCTAGTATACACTCAAAAAATAATTGTCATCCGAGATCTTCCGAGTTCCTTGACCTCCTCCTTTCCCTTTGTCCACCACATTTTCATTCTTCGCTTTGAGCCGGGGCCATGCTCCCCGGTGTTCTATCTTTAGATTCAATTAGAACCGTCCAAGTTCTACCGTTGAATTTCATTCGCATTTTTACGCGTTCCCGTGGTTCCAGAAAATTCATTGATTTCGGTTCGGCTCTCTTTCGCCGTAGATTATATATTAATTACTTGCAATTTTCGTAATGATTCCGGCCGCGTTTACGGAATCCCCCGCGCGTCTCGGGTTCCGCGAGATGAAATGAAATCATCGCCGCGGTCAGACGAGTCGTCAGGATTCTATTTACAATGGCGCAACGCAATTAAACCGATAAAAGAAAGCTTTACGTACCACATATCGATTCGCCGCGAAACGAAAGATGTATTCTGCCGCGCGTTCGTTTCGCCTCGTATTTCCCTCGGACGTTCCTTCGTTTCCGCGCGCACTTTTTCTTCCGCAGGGTTCCCCGAGCGTGGGAGATTATACATTGTTAAAATCTCTCACGGTGTCAAACTTGAAAGTGTGCTCATGCAAATTCCGACCTTTCCGGCTCCAATTTTTCCTCGCGGCGCGGCGGCCGGAGAAGTCGAGCGAAGGTTAAAGCTTTTCCGGAATGCGTTTCTTTGAACAGATCATAGGGCACATTTCGAACTTATTTTCTCGCTTCCGAGGAAATCTGAGAAATTTGTAATTGCCTCTCTGTTTTCTTTCGGAAAATATTCCTCCACTAGGAGAAGCTCTCTACAATTTGATAAAATGAAACGCCACGTCATGAAGTCGATATTAAACGATAAATCTACGCGATAATCGCATTAGTAAGATTAAGATATTAATCCGCTATCTACGGTTACTGGGTCATTCTGGTCCGTTGTACTTTTAATCGTCACCTAATTAATCGATCTACGGAAAGTGGATAAAATAAATTGCCGAACAAATCAATTTTCTGATAAAACCAAATTGGATTTCGTATTGGGAGCTCATTTTTCAAATCTGCGACTTTGCATGCTTTTAACTTTTCCTTTACTACGAAGGAGAGGAATTTTTTATCTGTATTTTCCAGCAGATTGTAAAGGAATACATATTTCAGTTTTTAAACGTGTACCTACTTTTAATAATTGTTTTTAATCGAAAACTGTGATTTAAAATTTAAAAAACGAGTCTCATATTAGGCACCTTCACTTAGATCTACCAGAAGAGTCTTCAGAAATACGTTTTAAAAAATCAATGATTATAATCAATAAAGGGATTAATAATAAAAATGGAATAATGAATGAAGCCATTAATAATGAAAATAAAATAATGAATAAAATCGTTACTAATAAAAATAAAATAATGAATAAAGTCATTGGTAATGAAAATAAAATAATGAATCAAGCGAGTAATAATAAAAATAAAGAGTGATGTGTGAATAAATTCATTAATGAATGAGAGCGATTAGAATTATCGTCGATTGTATTATAGTCGTTAGAATGGGTTGATAAACCGCTATACTGTTGACGCAAACAGTTTCTTGTAATTAATAAATCCCCGGATCCAGCAAATGCACGGAGATCTACAAGCCGATTGCTCGGCGCACAATTAAATCTATTGTAATCGCTGGGATTGAGGTTGTGAATTGAAATATGGGGGTCAAACGGGATTTATATTTCAAAGTCCTTCATCTGGATTTTGATGGTGGAGCCGACACGAGCATAAACCTACATAAAGGTCGTTATCGATGGGTTCAGGTTCTTGGGAGTGAGAGGTAACGACCTCCAGGCGCGAAGCTTTAAAGATGGTGATATTCTGCGGTTGCAGCAGCAGCGGACCCGAATACGTCGCATAAAATCGTATCCGTTTTGTTCGAAACACTTTGCACGCGTAACTCCCAACGTCTCCACGGCGATGAAATAAAATTGCTCGTGTCCTAAGAGGACATTTTTGTGGATTTTCGAACCTGTAAAATGTGCAGTAATTTCTCTCTAATTCGCGCTTAGATTGCGCACAAAAATGGACAATTTGGGAAGAGGTGATACGATTATTGAAACCTTGCGGCTCGATTTTATAGTTACCGATTGTCAACAACTATAAAAACGAGACGCAAGGCTCTCCTCTTTCCAAATTGTCCATTTTTGTGCACAATCTCAGCGCGAATTAAGAAGAAACTATTGTATTTCCCACACTTTGATGCAGTTAAAAACGCAATACATTTGATAATCGGTAATTAGGGAAACGAGCCGCAAGGCTCGAATAATCGTATCTCCTCTTCCCAAATTGTCCATTTTTGTGCGCGAATTGAGGAGAAATTACTGTATTGCTCTTTTAACACGTTCCGTGCCACGTGTACTACTGACGGTACATGCTTGCTCCGCTAAAGAAATAGTTTATCACAAATCTCGAACTGAAGAATTAATTTCTACTACAAGAATGAGTCGTAATAAGTTTGTTTCGTATATATAAATATACGATAATTTTTCTGTTTAATAATTACATAAAATATATGAATTTTTAATAAAATAACAAATAGTGCAAAGAGTCGAGTAAAAAAATAAAAAAGAAAAATGTTATATCATATTCAGTCAGCTGTTTTTGACGATCTGTACTCGTCACAATACAAAATATTGTCATTTTTTCGTGACGAGTATACTCGTCAAAAACAACTAACTGGTTAAGAATGATATATGCTTTGATATTCTTTATTAAATTATATATCTTATAAAAGTGTTATATTTTTTAACAGAATATAAAAGAAAATCACACACATTTCGACGAGATTGCAACATTTTTGATCGCAACAACAAATTTTGGCTAAAACTGAAATAAGTGAATCCACATGTGGAAATTATTGCGAACATTTACAATTCTATGGTTTTTGTTGCGCGTCTTTTTAATATTTAGCTTGAATGTTCATTGTTGTCTGTTTTTTTTTTTTTATTCGGTGCAACGTGATAAAATATTACTAACGAGTGACTCACGTTTTCGTTCGTATGGCAGCGCTATTTGCAGATGAGGAACGTACGTGCATTTCTCTTTTCTTAAACGCCCACGCGTTGTGCAAGTTGAACGATAAACGGTAAGGCGAGGTTTTCTCCGTTCTTCCTGACAAAAGGTTCATGATCCGAGATAGAGCAGCATAATGTGACGTTCATATGGGTGGCCGACAGCATGGAGGACGATGAGACTCATGCCTCGAGGCATTGTCATATCTTGACATTTAGTGTTAACACTACCCACACGTTTATGTTTGCCGCTTAATACCGAATCCTTTGCCGTGCAATGTCTCGAAGGCTTGCCTACAAAAAATATCATGATTCGGAGAACTACCAAGCACCGTGAATTCGAAAAATTCTGCTCTCTTCGTTGTACGGCGCAGCCATTTCTACAAATACGTTCGTCTGGAAAACGTAAAATACGTACTGAACATGAAATATCTAGAATAGTGGAGCCGGTTACTGTGCAGTGACCAAATTGCTGAATTTTTCGTATGTTTTCGGGCATAATTGATTTTATATTCATCGGATAGGTCACATAAAACAATTCTTTTATTTAAAAATAAACAATATAAAAGGATAACAAGATTTAATATATATCTTCAATATATGTAAAATTTAAAATTTAAAGTTTAATATATCGTTCAATATAATGTTAATTATGTCAGCCCACAGTAATCGTCTCCACTACCCTATTTATTGCTACAATATATTTGTAAAGCAAACTTCTATTTTCAAACATTTTTTTGTTGATCTAGCATATATCCTAATCTTTTATATTTACAATTTAAAAATTTCATATAAATACAGAATTTGTAGCTTGTTAAAACAGTATAAAAAGACAGCTAGTCTCGTTTATAGGAATTCATGAACTAATTTAAAAAGAAAAGGAAAACATTTATATGCTAAATTCTGCATTACATGGGAAGATTTTCTTTTTCCACAATTAGTCCATCAATTCCTATGAACGAGACTAGCTGTCTTTATACTGTTTTAACGAGCTGTAAATTCTATATTTATATCAAAAAATTTTAAATTATGTGTAAATAGATTGTAAAAAAATAGATTTTTGAAATGGTAAATATTATAAATATCTTGAACATTTATATGCCAAATTCTGCATTACATGGGAAGATTTTCTTTTTCCACAATTAGTCCATCAATTCCTATGAACGAGACTAGCTGTCTTTATACTGTTTTAACGAGCTATAAATTCTATATTTATATCAAAAAATTTTAAATTATGTGTAAATAAATTGTAAAAAAATAGATTTTTGAAATGGTAAATATTATAAATATCTTGAACATTTATATGCCAAATTCTGCATTACATAAAAATCTATTTTTCCCCATCGCTGCATAATCGGCGCTTTCACCTTAAATATCATCGAGTCAGAACGAACAACAACGGGGCAACAACGTCGATAGTTATTAGGCGTTTTTCGACGAGCTGCCCGCGCACGGGAACATGTCCCGCGAACGCAGGGAACGTCCGTAAGATTTCAATAACCATTCCATAAATAGCTCGCGGGATTTCGAGGTCTTCCCTAAAACCTCCGTCGACTTAGTCTCCTTCCGCACGTACGTTTCCCCGCGTCCCATTTTGGCAGTGCGCCCATGTAAATGAAAACAAGTACTTTCCCCGCGTGTGCCGCTTTTATTGCCTCCTTGATGCATGCCTTTATAAGCGGAACGAATGGTTATTACTCGGCCAACTAGATGTATACATAGACACACATCGGCGTGCATTTATAACCGTGTTCGTGTGTGTCGCCCGCGCGGCCTCGTACGTAATACCGCGGCGTCGTTCCACGGAGGGGCGAGACACGTAACTCAATCGGCGAGGTCGTTTTCCCTGATAACTGATTGATTTAAGGTTCATTGGCTGCGACTAGTTTACTGGCCGGCCATACCGCCGCGCCGCCGTGGAATACGGACGCTCGAGATAGTATCGGAATCTGTTTTTTTTTTTTTTTCGGGACGCGGATTAAACTTGTATATCCTGCAGACAGGCCACCGCGGTTTTCGATGTTTACTGCAGTTTTCACGGTGGATGATCGTCGAATTAAATTTGCAGGTATTTAATAATTACGTCGAGCAAGATGCTCGGTAGACGTTTGCCTCCGCGTGATTTATTTTAGTTATTTTATTGATTTATTTGTGAACGGGGGACACCACCGGGTTTACGCGACCCGTCAAAACGGCGGGACACTAATTCTTTAATTTACGATTATTCAAATTATAAGGATACATTTGTGAGCTATTTTATTCGATATATGTGTTACTTGCGGAAACTATATATATAAATATTACATAAATATTACAATGAAATATTTACAGGTTTTTCATGTTATCTGGAGCAAGGTGTTGATGACATTTGCCTGCACGTGATCTATTTTATTGATTTATTTATGAACGGATCACCACTGGGTTTACGGAAGCCGTTAAATCGTCGCGACACTAATTTATTAATTTGCGATTGTTCGGATTGTAAAGATGCATTTATGAGCTATTTTCTTCAATATATGTGTTACTTGCGGAAACTATAAATATTACATAAATATCACAATGAAATATTTGCAGGTTTTTAATATTACCTGTAGCAAGATGTTCATTGGACATTTGCCTCTCTCTCTCTCTCTCTCTCTCTCTCTCTCTCTCTCTCTCTCTCTGCGTGATTTATTTTATTGATTTATTTATGAACGGGTCACCACTGGGTTTACGGAACCGGTTAAATCGTCGTGACACTAATTTATTAATTTGCGATTGTACGGATTGTAAAGATGCATTTATGAGTTATTTTATTCAATATATAATATATATCGTTACAATAACGCTCGTTAAAAATTAGATTAAATGTCTTATTGTTACTTTTATAAGCTAATACAAAACAATTGCTTTTAGTGCCGTTATACGAGGCCAGAAATCGCATTGCGTTACTTCTGAAAGTAAGAGGGGAAGAGAACAAATTTCGAAATCCGGCAAATCTATTTACATTATGAAATCTTCTGTCGAGGCTGTTGAAATGATGATAATTGGTTCGATGGAATTCTTGTCGAATTAAATGGTGCCTCAATGAGGTCCGAGATGCAATTAAATTGAACTTTGATAAAATATTAGGACAACGGTAGAAAGCATTTAAGACTTTGTAAGCAAATGGTAAATCGAAAAGTATTCCACGACGCTCAATAGAAAGTAGCTTAAGACGAGATAATAGAGGCGAATAGTCGTGATCATAACGATGGTAATTGGATTGCGAATTGTATGCGTTCAGAGAGAAGAAATAAAGCTCTGTGCAACTCTCGAGTTTTGAAATTCATTCACAGAGCTTTTATTTTGTTCTTTAATAGGACACTTTTTATAGTGAAAAATTCAGTTTTTTTAGTAGTACAGGACTAACGCCAGATTTACCAGATTTACCGCGGTTAACTTGAAAGTTTACGTTCTATTGTTTGCTAATATTGTGAATCTACTTTTGATAGTACAGAGAAAGCACGATCATATTTAAACGATCACGCTTGTGTCGCTTTCATAGAAAAATGACAAATATAATTGTTTATAACATAATAATTTGCAATACGAAAACAAGTATACGAATGTCTGATAAAAAAACATTTCATTGCAAATACAAACACGATCATTGAATATCAATATAATTGTAAATACAAATAAAATGGAAATGGAAGTAAAATGTGCATAGAATGCACCAGCGTCTGCGGTTCAATCATCAGTTCGGATCTTTCGAGAAACAGCTTTCGACAAAGTAACGGTCGCGAACTTTCGGTTCGATCGGTTTTTAGAAAGGCCAGAAATAACGAACGTGTGTTTTCCTTAACTGCGTTAGCTCAGGTTTAAACCACGAAGCCATTCGCCAAAGTTCGATCTCCAAACGTTAGCTGATTCGGAAACGAACGGAACTGGAAAACGTTGAATCGTCGTTGAATCGTCTTTAAATAGCTGAAAGAAGGTTTCTTGACTCGAGGAAGTTATTTTACTTTTTTTAATGTAATTTTTCAAAATTCTTACATGTATAAGTTATATACAGTAAAATCATAAAACGCGACTTAGGTAATCGATTGCATGTGTATTTCGTTTTTCGATCGGATTCTGCGTCATCCTTGCTGGTTTACTGTATCAGAACAGGCGGAGGGGGAGAGTTAATGTTCGACGGGCCAAGAAAATTTTATTGGAAAACTTACGAAGCGTTTCAAAGTATGAAGATTTATCGTTTTCACTGAACTTTCCTGTATTTCCACGCTCTTCTCGCAACATTAGCTTCGATGCTTCTCTTTGCTTTTCGCTCCGAAGTGCGCGTATATATTCGGCTTTCAACTTCCCCTTCTGTTGACGCTATTGACGCTATTATTTTCATTTAATTAAGAACATTCATTTTCGAGCCGTTTCATGAAATATGTTCTCCGTCGAGCTACTTTTCAACCTTCCTTTCAGACCTGTAAACACCAAATGGAAGAAATGTGTGTCTAATGCTGTGCAACGCGCTATTTATAAGTTTTGACAAGATTGATAATTAATAGTTGACCATCATTGAGAAGGTGATACATGTGTGTGTGTGTGTGTGTGTGTGTGTGTGTGTGTGTGTGTGTGTGTGTGTGTGTGTGTGTGTGTGTGTGTGTGTGTGTGTGTAAAGAAAATATTTCACGTCGCTTTATCTGTTATTACTAGATTGCGGATTTTTATACGAAATACAAATATTCTTAGTAAATTGTGTGAGATGTAAGTTAAATAGAAATGCATTTATTTTGCTAATAGTTCGAATAGATCGAGAAGAACGTAGAGCGATTTTTATATTTTTCTACAATGTCTTCACGATTTGATAGCTTCGATGGACATTTTTATCATAAACGCATAAAATGAGTAGATCAAATACGAAACAGTGAAAACATTTAATGAATTTAAAAGTACTGTTGCATTGTTTTCAACTCGATAAAATAATTGGAGAATGAAAGAAATATCTATGCAACTTCTGTATATTGCAATTAATGCAGGCAAGTTTTATTTTTCATAGAAATCCGCAGTCTAGTTATCACTTGCTTTTTTAAATTATGAGGATACATGTTGTAAGGTACATCGATCAAATACTCTATTATAGATATGTGTGCGTTAGAATCATGGCATTTCCGAGAAATGAGGGATTCCTGAGGTGATTTGAAGCAACTTTTTCCTTTACAAAAATTTTCTCCGAGGCATCGTTAACGAATTATTCATGAAAAACACTGACCAATGAGTGGCGAGCTCGCTCGGCGCTAGGCGACCGAGCCAATGAGCGGAACCGAGCTCCGTGCGCTCGTTGGCTCGGCCGCCGCGCGCCAGTCGAGCTCGCCTCTCGTTGGTCACTGTTTTTCGTTAATAACTCGTAAACTAAGCCGCGGATTGCAATTTCGCTAAGGAAAAAGTTACTTCAAATGACCTCAGGAACCCCTCATTTCCCTCAAGTACCATAATTTTGGGACACCCTGTATATATTTTTATTATATATTATATATACATTGTATCGCTTACCGGTCATATTTATTGTTAAAATAATTCGGATCTAAGTTATTTTATAGTAATATTCTTGTCTTTTTAATATTCTGTCAAGGTTACTTGGATTATTACATTTTAAGACACGAGTCAGACTAACAGCTGGAGAATGTCTTCTTCGCTGGCGCTTTACTATAGATTCAGGGCGGGCCATTCATTGCTCGAGTGATTAGTTGGTACTACGTTAACAGCGCACCTTAATCTCTGAAGTCTCTCAAGCGATACAGTGGTCTCAGATTCCGATACTCCTTATTAGTACAATTTGAACGTGGACGATTCATTGCTCCAGTGATTAGTCAGTATCAGATTAGATTAACAGTACACCTTCAGCTTCGCAACGTCTCACTCGACGTGCTATTCTCAGTTTTCAGTCTGCGTTATTAATACTGTGCACGCGGCCTTCAGATACGTTCTCGAACTCACAATGCTTCCATGAAAAAAATTTCTACCAGACTCTCGATAAATATTATAATAATAATACAAAGAACATATGAAACGTTGATCTTTCCAATGGATATTTCTCGTGCACAGTTTCGTTCGATGGAAACGAATGCGATGTCTAATTAAACTTGCTCGGAATTTAATCTGAGAAACATTTATTGCCTGCTGAATTCGTTTAACAGAATCCGCAGTGAAACAAATCCAGGTCTTCGTGTATTTTCGGCACTTGGAAATTTCTTTAACAGTAAACATTATTTTTATCTTTCTGTTACCGAAGACGGTCGCGAAAGAAGAAACGTTAACCGTTCGCTGAAAGGGAATTGGAGCGTAAATATCCACAGGTTATCGGCGACATAACCGGATAAGAACGGTTCCTAAAATAAATTTATACATTCTAGATCATACGGCATAAAAAAAGCTGGCGCGTCCCGACGAGAATAAAGGCTCGGAATAAAAATTTTCCGACGTCTTCCGCCAACGAAATAACAAGCGGAACGAGTGGAAAGTATGCTATAAGACTCTATATCAGAATGAATTTCCCCCGTTTCTCCCCGTCCCTCTGCCATGACACCGGGAAATAACATATACCGTTCGCGCCGCTAAATGTATCGCTTTTCATGCTTTTCACCTAGTCAAACTATTTTTCAGAGGGGCGGAGACGTTTTATTCGTGCACCACGTGGGCTGAGAAACGACAACCATAAAGCGTCATTACTGTTCTCTAAAATACCCGTTCCGAGAGAACAACCGCGTCTTCTTGGATTGGCTTCCCCCCATAAATAGAGGCGCATCCCGCGGACAAAAACACGGAAGAAACATGGCTTGGCCTACATTCGTATCCCACGAACCACACAACCGCCGGGAACCGGCATATTTAGTGAATTGTCCTATTTCGTGGGGTCCTCGCCGTAGAATAATATTATACGAACAGGCCGAGCATTGATCGATGCTTCCGAACGATGTTGACTTGGATACAAATATCAATATTACGGTTTATGGTTGGACGTATTTTTGCCGCAGATTGCACTCGGTTTATGCAGTATTTTTATCGTCGGAGAAAGCCTGCAATGGTAATCGGGAAAAAAGGGACGAATTAGTTCGTACTCTAATCGATTAGAATCTATATCTTAACCCTTTGCACTCGACTAGCGACTTCGAGGCGTCATTAAGAACTGTTACGTCACGTTTCAACATAATTTTATTAATCAAATTTATTTATATTTAAAGAACCGTCGAAAGCGTAAGTGTTGCGTGAGTCACAAAATTCGATTTCATGTGTTCGAAATGCACTAGGTTATATAAAATGGGTCAGAAAAACTATATTAAATTTTGCGTTAATTTAGCTTCGAGTGCAAAGGGTTAATACTACATTGCCATCCGTATGATTGAAGTATGTAGTCGTTTCGTTGATTGCTCGTGAAATGCAATTGAAAGTAGGAAATTCAATCATAACATTTATCAGTGTAGTCGAATCTAAATTAAAGCTATTTTGAACGAAGCAACATATCTTATAATTCGATTTAACTGACTGATATGTTATATAAGTTATACCTATTTTTTTATTATATTAAAATGATGCAACAATCTTGAAAATGTGTCGGCTACACGCCAAAGTTTTCGCACAAACAGCCCGGATCGTGTTGAGTTAATCAGACGATCCGAATTGACCATTAATTTTTTGTCGTTTCTCCGTTAGAATAACTTTTTTGTCGATAAATATCATGTGTGAAAATATTCACTTAAAACAGTATGATTGCGACGAGTAACTTTAAGATGCAGATCATTTTTTTAAGAACTGCAAATTTTCTCATTTTTCCCAACATTTTATTTGTGTATGCATTTGTTTTAAGTATTAAATTGAAGGTATGTTTAACCCTTTGAGCACCAAAGTATTTTCTAGCTTTTATTTCAGAATTTGCTATAATGCAATCCAAGCATACTCCTGTACGTAATTTTACAACCTAACTAGAACTAGAAATGCTACAATTATTCTACGTATCGCGTAATTACGTAATTTAACCATGTAATGTGTTAATAAATATAATGCGAATCGAGAAAATAAACTATTAATGCAAAAGTCGGTGTCGATGATGAAAAGTCAATGATTTGATATAGGGGCGCAAAGGGTTGAGCAATATACGAGAGTTAAAAAAGTAAATGAAGATGGAGATTATGAAATAAGAAGACATTAAAAATAGTGTCTACAAGATAGTTGGAAGTTTTTTATACACAAAAAAGCTGATTCTGACATGACTTCGGTTTACCTTATTTTACTTGGTTTCAATTCAATACGTGTTCGCGATCCTAGTTTACGTCGAGTCTGTCTGAAAAAAAGTGCGCTCTGATAAAAATATCTAAAGTAGTTATCACAATGAATGTTTTCTGCGCTTCTTTCTCATGCGGTCGCCTTTACCCCTTGGGATTTCAACAATGTGCAGCATAGAACCCTAAATTCTAACCGCCGATATCTTGAGAACCGTGTTTAAGATTGGAAAATGGTGAAAGACTTATCGATTTCTCTTGTCGGGGCCGAGTATTGACCCACTTCACCCCTTAAAAAGTATCGTACATAGTTCTTCGGTAGAGCATCGCTTTTCTACTTCAACGTAAAACTCGAAATACTTGAACAGCCGTCGCGAAGCAAAAATAATCGTCATCTAAAATAATTATTGGAAATATCAACTCTCTGGTCACTGAACAAAATTGCCGGACTTATTCCCAACAGGGATCTCAACTGACATAATCAAAATGAAAAGAAGTCGTAGCATGAAAATTCTTCGTTGGATTAAAATATTTTTGGTTAGGCATAACGATTATAAATAATGAAACAAAAGCTTTCTTTGCCGATAATCAAATTTTCTGTTTTTGAAAACTGTTACGAGCCATCGAAATCAATGATCGCGTTATTGATAAGAAAGAAAATTTTCCTGATATTTTTAAAATCATGTTTTTCCTCTTGTTTCATTTTGTTATAATTTACGAGTATTTTCCTTAACTTAGTAATAAAGGAGTTTTTCTTAATAATATCTTTTCCATCCAAATTTTTCGGATCATTGTCATTCTCGAGATCCATGATTTTTAACATTATATTCGTAACCCTGGTTTTTTTTCGATCTCATCAAGTATTTTCTCGAGCATCTCCGAAGTTTCTCTCACAGCATTTGAAAGCCTTGCTTCAATCGATAGCACTTGGTTTAGAAATTCTATTGTTTAAACGTGTCGCAGAAGAGAAAAGAGAGAGGCACAAATGTTCATAAACTTCAATTAGGGAACACTAATCCACCCTTCGTTCGTTGCTCCATTTTAATGAGAACGACCACACGTAGAAATAGTTTCACCGTGGCCCTGAAGAATTCAATTTGTCGCGGCTGAAGTTCCAGCTGGCTCCTCCGCCGTGGTCCCCTTTCTTTTTTCGCTATTTTCATTGAACTCGTTTTTAATATTGCCCTTCTCCGGCTCCATTTATACATATGTATGAAGAGATTTTAATGTTCTTCCGGCGTATGGGGCGTCCACGTGGCAAGCTGACATTATTGCACCCAACGCGCTTCGGTCTGCTGCACGTGACGCAGCTCTTCCGAAGATCCTATAAGAATTTTTACACGAAAACACGTATATAGTAGATCTCGCCTCCGTTGCGTACCGCTTTATTACACCCTTGTAATACAAATTCCAAAGCGATCCTTTCGCCAACCTACGCGGTCAACTATTTTCGGAAGCTTCTGATTAAAAAACTTCGACCGTTTTTGTCTGGTAACATAATTTTTCCGCGAGCAAACAAAATTTTTACGTCGCATCAGAAACTTATTTGAAAGCACTTTTTTACATATGTAAGGAACATCTTCGTTGAAAGTATTAATAATTATAGGACTTGAACGAAACTTTTACGTCGTATTAAATGCTTAATTACAAGCACTTGTCTTTTATGAATGTAAGAAACGTGTTAATAGTTATAGAACCTGAACAAAATTTTTACGTTATACTGAAAACTTAATTGAAAGTACTTTTTTATATATGTAAGAAACATCTTCGTTGAAAGTATTTATAATTATAGAGCTTGAACGAAACTTTTACGTCGTATTAAATGCTTAATTACAAGCACTTGTCTTTTATGAACGTCAGAAACGTGTTAATAATTATAGAACCTGAACAAAATTTTAAGTCATATTGAAAATTTAAGTGAAAGTACTTTTTTATATATGTAAGAAACATCTTCGTTGAAAGTATTAATAATTATAGAACTTGAGCAAAATTTTTACGTCATATTAAATGCTTAATTACAAGCACTTGTCTTTTATGAACGTCAGAAACGTGTTAATAATTATAGAACCTGAACAAAATTTTTAAGTCATATTGAAAATTTAAGTGAAAGTACTTTTTTATATATGTAAGAAACATCTTCGTTGAAAGTATTAATAATTATAGAACTTGAGCAAAATTTTTACGTCATATTAAATGCTTAATTGAAAGCACTTGTCTTTTATAAATGTAAGAAACGTGTTCGTTGAAAGTATTCGTAATTATAGATATTTGCGTGCTGATATTAGCTAATTTCATTAGTCTCTGTTGCTGTAACACATCGTAAAACTTCACTGTTTTTTTTAATTTCAGATATCAAACTTGTGTTCCTATCTGCGAGGCTCTTTTTTCTATGGCTCGCGTTTTTTTCCAAGAAGCCTGCTATCTTTGCTTGCCTACTTTTTGTCCGAGGATCTTTAGAATCTTTGTAATACAGACTGAAGAGTTTTTGTGCAGTTCTCCCTTGGATTTTGTACTACTTCCATTGAAAATTCTACATCTTGCCGAGTTTCCGCGATCCTTTAATGTTACAGTCGTTCGCAAAAGTCTACACATTTCATGCATTTCAGCAGTTACGAAGAATTGCTAATTTCGTGGGCGTCGAGTGATTTGTTAATTGAAACTGAATATACCCTGAAGAGATTCGAAACATTCGCCTTATTTCGCAGAGTCTCGATCATTTCTTTTCAGCAGAGTGATGCTATTATGCACAGAAACAAATGATTGAAGAATAACGTTTTCGAATAAATTGAATGATACTTATATATTATAAAGTGTAATTTAACAAACGGAAATGTTTTCCTTAAACCCTAAATAAGACTTTCTAAGTAGATACTGTATGAATTTCACAAAATAATTACATCTTCTATGGTATTTCCAAAATGTGGTAAAATGTGGTATATAAAACGACGCATAGCGCTAAGCGAGCTCGCCTCTTATTGGTCAATGTTTTTCGCTAATAACTCGTAAACGAAGCCGCGGATCGCATTTTCGCCAAGGAAAAAGTTACTTCAAATGACTTTAGGAATCACCCTTTTCCGGCTGTTAACATAATTATGGGACACCCTAATTATATTAACTTATTACTAAGTAACTTATTATTTACTACTTAATTACTTACTACTTAACTTATTACTCTAGTAATGGTGTTAAAAATATATCCTAGGAGTAGAATAACGAATGTTTCTATTAAATATGTATCCAAGCAGTAGGATAACGCACACACACATACACACAAGTGTTTCTATTAAAAATATATCCTAGTAGTATAATAAACGAATGATTAAAAATATATCCTAGGAGTTGAATAAAGAATCACTGTATTAAAAATATATCATAACAGTAGAATGAAGAATTATCGTATTTGTTTATAGGACTGTGTTAAGAGATATGAAAAGAAAGAATTGAGATTAATAGGTAGAAGAATTAACTGTTGAATTATGAGGATAAAAGATGAATCTATTGTACTAATACTGGATAAATGATACACACTGAGTTTTACAAGGTACGAAGTCGCGAAATTAACAGAGAATCGAAGTGTGCTACTAAACGTCTCGTTTTCTCGCGATGCTGAGCGAATTAGGCACACGCGCCTGTGGTCGATACTTATTTATACCGGAGATTTTTGGAAAGACAAAGGCCAGGGTGAAACAGCGCGTCCGTTAGGGCAATGCCCTGACAACCGCCACTGCTTGGGATATAATAATTTCTCCCTAATTCGCGCTGAGATTGCGCACAAAAATTCGAGCCTTGCGGCTCGTTTTTATAGTTACCGATTGTCAACAACTATAAAAACCTGACGCAATTGCCCATTGTTGTGCGCAATCTGAGCGCGAATTAGGGAGAAATTGCTGTGCAAGAAAATTAGATAACGGATTTAACCGTTTGAGTCCCAAGCAGCGCGATCGTGCTGTTCAGATCTTGTGTCGTGATCAAACTTTAGTGACGCATGTACATCGCATAGCTGTTTTTTTTCATTTCTTTTTCTTTTCGTTTTGTTTGTCAATCTTGACGAGCGCTATCGCGCCGCTTGGATCTCTTCGCAATCAATTAAGACAAGCGTTATTACGCTGTGTTCGCCACTTTTCGACTGTGTTTTCTGAATAACCCCTGGGACTCGAGCGGTTAACACGTTCCGTGCCACGTGTACCATCGATGGTACACGCTTGCATGTTTACTTAGTGAACTGAACAAATTGTTTACAAGAAATTTAGAACCGAAGAATCAATTTCCACCGCAAGAATGGGCGTTGATAAGTTTTTGTTACGTTGTTGTGTGTACGAGAATTAATAATTGCACGTAATACATCAAGTTTTAGTAAAATATCAAAGTGTGAAGATTCGAGTAAAAAAAGCTCGGCACGGAACGTGTTAAGTTATGATATAAAGAATCAATGAGCGCTGCGTACGTTGCGTCGCGGATAGTAAACATCTGACGTTAGTCTATTTACGCGTTGGGTTCGTTCACCCGAATTACCGCGTCGTACTCGAACAGCTGAGCTCGACGCGGTACACAAAAACTGTAGGTCGCGCGCGATGTTTTTACGAGCTCGCGGTTCTGCACGTAATCGCCTTACTTTCGTTGGTGTCGACTTCGAATAATCGCGAATTTTCGATCAAATATTGAACAGCATTAACACGTTCCGTGCCACGTGTACCAACGATGGTACACGCTTGCATGTTTACTTAGTGAACTGAACAAATTGTTTACAAGAAATTTAGAACCGAAGAATCAATTTCCACCGCAAGAATGGGCGTTGATAAGTTCTTGTTACGTTGTTATGTGTACGAGAATTAATAATTGCACGTAATACATCAAGTTTTAGTAAAATATCAAAGTGTGAAGATTCGAGTAAAAAAAGCTCGGCACGGAACGTGTTAACGCTAGATTTAACCGCTAGAATAGCATTTACGTTAAAATGACGGGTCACTAATTTTTTCATTTACAATTATTCATATCGTAAAGATACATTTATGAATTATTTTATCAATATCAGGGTATCCGCGTATCATGTGTCTACCTCAATCCCCCACCTCAGGAATATATTCTACACATTAAAACGATTAAAAAAAGTTCGTATAAACATACGTATTATTCGACTTTGTTTTCGAGTTAAGACGAGTCGTGAATGGGAGCAAGTACAGTACAATATTCAGTAATGTCTCCGTAATTGACGCTCAGATTGCGCACAAAAATGGACAATTCGGGAAGAGGAGATACGATTAATCGAGCCTTGTAGCTAGCTTTTAAAGTTCTTGACAATTCGTAACTATGAAAACGAATCGCAATGCGCGAATAATCGTATGTTCTCTTCCCGAATTGTCCATTTTTGTGGACAATCTGAGCGTCAATTAGAGAAACATTACTATATGCTTGAATGAACTGTTTTCATTTCCTGAGGTGAGTCCCACGTGCTACGGGATGTTACGTATGCATGGCTTGTTGCAAATACTGCAATAGCACTCGTTAAAAATCAGAATAAATGTAAACAGCTGCATTTGGTGCTCCGTAAATCTAGGATTAAGGTAGAAATATACTAATGTCATGTCACGTGAAATCGTGTGAAATTGCATGAAATCGTAGCAACGAAATCCTTCCGTTGCTTCGCTTTTGCTACTTTCGCTTTTACATTTCTCGCAAAGATATTTCATCATTTTTGATGTTTCACGTCGAAGCTTGTGATGAATACGTAAATCCGAGTTTAATGAATGCGAATGTTATGTTGAGATGAATAGAACAGCATTGAGAAGATTTTTTGAGTATTTCGTAATTAGACTGCGGATTTGATGCATTTATGACAAAAATGATTAGGTCAAATACAAAACAGTGAAAACATTTAAAGAATTTAAAAATACTGTTGCATTATTTTCAACCAATTCAAATTCTTATGTAACGAAATAAACGTCTATGTAGCTCCTGTATCTTGCAATTAGTGCCGACAATTTGTATTTTGCATAAAAATCCACAGTCTATTCGTAACTGTTTCAGTCAGACCCGATTTATAACATTAATTTTGGAATCTTATCAATTCCTGATTTTTTTGTTTGAAAATCGAATTCTGCTGTTAACATTAGATTTACGTCAAAATGACGGGTCACTAATTTTTTAATTTATGATTATTCATATCGTGAAGACACGTTTATGAGTTATTTATTCAATTTACATGTTACTTACGGCAAATGTTACAATAACACTTGTTAAAATCAGAATAAATCAAAATAAAATAAATGTCTTATTGTTATTTTTATAAACTAATATAAAACAGCTGTTTTTTGTGTTAAATAAAACACCGTAGGAGTAGAATAACGAATGATAGCATTAAAAATATATCCTAGAAGTACAATAATGAATAATTATATTTAAAAAGAAAACTATCCAAAGAGTAGAGTAACGAACGATTGCATTGAGAAAACATAAACAAAGAGTTAAATAACGAATGATTCTACTCAAAATTTAATCCTAGGAATAAAATAACGACCAATTGCATTAAGAAATATATCCCAGATAATTTTCCACGAAATAAAAACTGCCGCTTGCTAATCAACGATTTAATTATCGCCCAGAGTGCGGTAATAAGATTTTCAATTTTTCGTAATCCATTTACACGATAGTTACGTATAGCAGAATTATTCAGACGGCGGCGCAAGCGGAGGTTCGGCCAGGTTCCGTGACGTACAATTAAATTCTTTCAATTTCACCGCGTTCGAACGGTTCCAGCCTACTAACCTCTGGACCGATCTGCATACAGCCGCGGCGCCGCGTGTCGAAAAATAATTAATCACGGGAGAAAGTTCCGTGAAGTTGCTCGCCGGAGCAAATCGCGGGGACCAAGGAAAACTTGGCCGCAGAAAAGGTGCGCCGAAAGCATTGGCGTGCAGATGGTTAAGCGGTGTCACGGCTCGCCTCGTGATTTATGTAGCGGTGTAAGTCGTCGAGCATTATGTAATTAGCAGTAAATCTGGTAATGCGCCGTACGCTGCTTGACTGCTGCCGCAAACTCTAATTTCTATGCTGCGCGAACCAATCGCGTTAGTGCCATGCGGCTTGCGCTTATGTTCGCCGTTGCGCCCCCTTGCTTGCACGGCCATGCGCCACAGACGTTTAACACGGTTAATCCGTTATGCGGAATAACACTGCACTTCGCTGCTCTCCCCGTCGTCCTTCCGCGAGATCTTCGCTCACTTTTTTTTTTCCTCGGGGCCGCAAGAGTCATCGAACGCATCGAAACGATCCATTTCTGACTTCGTCTTGCAGGGGCGTAGTCACGATTTCGCTCAGGGGGAGGGCAAAATTGTTCGACGCTAAACTAAGCTTGAATTTTTTACGCGAATTATTTATCTTCTTATATAATACGCGAAACAAAAGTTTTTATGATATTGTTACGAATTACTACACTTCTCCCGCGTCGCGGCATTTTATTTACAATAGAGAACACGAACTATAATACAACTAAATTAAATTATGTTAGAGATCTTTGAATTAGATGGTGTTGATCGCTCGACGGTCCGATCCCGACTCTTCGATTGTCCGTTGATAAAACACCTCCGTGGCAACCCCTCTCTTCTATTTTTCTTTAACCCTAGAAAGATAACCATATGACAACGTACGTAAAAGATAACCATACGCTTCAGAGGCGCATGCTTTTCTAAGGCGTCAATTTTATACTAACAATGGATATTTATTTAAGTTAATCTAGTCATTTTAAAGGTTTGGCATTATTGTAAAAATAAAATGCATTTATATTATATTTTTTTATATTTTAAGTAATTTTAAACTTAAATCACTAGACCTCTATGAAAAATTAACAAAAATCAACAGTCTTCGGTTTATGGGAACAAATCCCGTAAAATATCACAAAAAATAGTGTTTTATCCTTACAAACTAGTAGACTATAACATAATCAGTGTAAAAAAACTATAATATTATAAAAAATGTCTTTAGAGACAGTCATGACAAACGTCTTTCTTGTGTTCACCACAAACTGTCTTTTTGCATTTGGCACAGGTCATCTTTGACATTCTTTTCTTTTTAGACGTGCAAAGACTGCAATAACGCCTTTTTTTGGCTGAGGGTTCTTCTTCATCATCTGTGGAAGCCTGTACAGCAGATTTTGGAAGAATATTTTCAATGTTGCTTCGCACATGCCTTGGCAAAGTGGGTGCTTCCAGTCTTTGCGTCATCCACGGTGCAGTCAGTTGTTTATTTCGCAGGCGCCTCTGCGACGTAGGTTATCTTTCTCGGGTTAAGGAGTTGCTCACAACAGGGCAGTTTCACATTACAGCGACTTGATTTGGACAAGTCGCCGTAACAATATCTAAAGAAAATGTTAAGAAATACACCGCGGATCTTTATGCGCAACATTTTGCTTCAGTTGCTAAACTAGAAAATAAGTGAAAAATTTCTCTTTGATTTGATCATTTTAACCCTCTGTAGTCGAAATAATGACTCTAAAGCGCCATTAAAAATTGTTATGTCACGTTTGAAAATAATGTTGACGTTATCAAATTTTGCTTATATTTATGAAACTCTTAACAGTGTAATTGTTGCACGAGTTACAAAATTCTATTTCATATAAATTTTGGATTTCGAGTTAAAATGGCTCCGACTGCAAAGGGTTAATACCAATGTTACTTCTATGAGAAATTCTTCTCATCGCTTTCTACGAGAAATTTTTAGAGAAATTTCTTTCTTCGAGCATAGATTGTAATAGAAAGCATGCGAAGTTTAAATAGGTATAATCTTGTCATTTTTATAAAACAATTTATATTAGTCGCGTTTAGCCCTTGTAACACCGAAGAACGATGTACATTTGCTGATTACATCTGAGAGAAAAGCTTAATTTCTTAACGTTTCTCCTACATAAAATTTTCACTTTTATTGCCCACATTTATGAATTTTGTAATAATTTTTTTCAGCAGAGTTTCCATAACTTTCTCCTGAAACCTTACCAAGAGTTACATCAACTTGACACGTTGTCAATATTTTTCGCATAGGTGCAACTTTTCGGCCAGCACTGAAATGTTTAAGGCTCGGTATTTCTATTGTCAATAGGAAATTGTCAAATTATTTTGGTGTTGACCTGTGAACAAAATTGCAGATTTCATCTGCTCCATTTTCTCGTAAATGCATAGAATTCGCGATCCGTTGACAAAGATTTCTCATATATTCTTTCAAATGCAATAAATTCTCCCTAATTGACGCTCAGATTGTGCACAAAAATGGACAGTTTGGGAAGAGGAGCTACGATTAATCGAGTCTGCGGCTAATGTACAAAATTGCAAATTTGATCTGCTTCATTTTATCGTGAACGCATAGAATCTGCGGTCCTTTGACAAAGATTTCTCATATATTCTTTCAAATGCAATAAATTCTCTCTAATTGGTGCTCAGATTGTGCACAAAAATGGACAATTTGGGAAGAGGAGCTACGATTAATCGAGTCTGCGGCTAATGTACAAAATTGCAAATTTTATCTGCTTCATTTTATCGTGAACGCATAGAATTCGCGATCCGTTGACAAAGATTTCTCATATATTCTTTCAAATGCAATAAATTCTCCCTAATTGACGCTCAGATTGTGCACAAAAATGGACAGTTTGGGAAGAGGAGCTACGATTAATCGAGTCTGCGGCTAATGTACAAAATTGCAAATTTGATCTGCTTCATTTTATCGTGAACGCATAGAATCTGCGGTCCTTTGACAAAGATTTCTCATATATTCTTTCAAATGCAATAAATTCTCTCTAATTGACGCTCAGATTGCACAAAAATGGACAGTTTGGGAAGATGAGCTACGATTAATCGAGTCTGCGGCTAATGTACAAAATTGCAAATTTGATCTGCTTCATTTTATCGTGAACGCATAGAATCTGCGGTCCTTTGACAAAGATTTCTCATATATTCTTTCAAATGCAATAAATTCTCTCTAATTGGTGCTCAGACTGTGCAGAAAAATGGACAATTTGGGAAGAGGTGCTACGATTAATCGAGTCTTGTGGCTCGTTTTTCTAGCTGTTGACAATCGGTTATCATAAAAACAAGCCGCGATGCTCCTCTTCCCAAATTGTCCATTTTTGTGCACAATCCGAGCGTAAATTAGGGAAACTTTACTGTACATCTTAAATTCATACGTCGTAACTTACAATGTTCCCACGGAGTTTGCTATAAAAATTCCTGGCCCAGTAAAAGACGGAGCAACACGGTCGATATCAATGACTAATATCGGACAAAGCCGTCGCACTAGTACTATCGCCGCGCGATGCAAGACAATTACGGCGTTATACGGCCGATAAAGGGTTCGTCTAGTTTACGAATGATTCTTTTACACCTCGACCACGGGGCATTCGAAATGTCGGTCTGCCGCGACCCGAATTGCCGTTGTTATGTCCCAATAAAAACGTCTATAGTGGGCAGATCCCGCGGCGAGATTATTTATAAGATTTCGCGGCGAAGGCGAGGATTTTAGAGGTCCTCGAGGAACGTCATTCGAATTCGCAGAATTTTTTAATGGCCGTGTTCCCGACGGTGGTCTATCGCGCAAAGAGAATACGAATGCATTCTACGGGCAATTTATCGTTATCTGGCTTCTTCTCTAACCCCATTCCTCGGTCTGCCGTTTTCTCTTGAATCACCTGCTCCTGCCGGAGCTCATTTCTCGCGCACGGACGATTTATTGGATTCTCATTCGTCGAACGTGGCTCCGCGAGAACGCTGTCTAATTCGAATCGCTTCCGACGCACGAATGGCCGCCACGATTAATCGCTTTCTTGAACAGGTGGATGTGGTCGTCGGGGGCCACCAAAAGCACCCGATCCCCTCGCCGTCGCGCAGTGTTTCCGGTATACGAGCGTTCCCGGAAAAAAGTCAAAACTCTTAAACTAATTAATTCTCGAGTAAAGTAGCTGAACGCGTTTTTCAAAATAAAATACAGATCTGAATCGATAATGGTGGTAAGTAAGGAAATATCGTTTGATTTAAAAATATTTGCGATCGCCTTGTTCGTTTATTAAATAAAATGTGTTCTTCAATTTTGACGAGAAGATCATCATAGTCAAGTAACAAAAATACTATTACAGAATATTATAAATGTGAAATGTAGAATAAGTACGAATACTCTGCGAAATGAATTTACAGAATATTAACTTGTATGCGTTTACAATTGACTACGACTTTACGGCTGAAAATCGTGGAGAAGTCAGGGAAACGGATATCGGATAAACAATTGAAAATATGGGATCGACTGTATATATGGAATATCATAATGAGTAAGGCACGTAGTGGTTTTAATGTTTGTGCATATTTATTTACTTAACGATCGGCCATAATAACAAATCCAATGTGTTCTAAATTAATGTATTAGAAAATCTCTCTCTCTCCAAGTTACCTTTCGGTACTTTCTTTAATACTTGATTCAAATATTATAATTATGAACGCTAAATAAATAATTGATCGCTAAATAAATAATTTATAAGAATAAAATCAAACACATTTGTGAGTATCAAATAGCACGCGTTTAAAAATAATTGCAACAAATTTCTTCGAAAGACTACGCAAAAAACCTTAGCGCTGCGCTTCTTATTATGGATTATTATAATTCTCTTCATTTCTCTCACGCGAATTTAATGTTTAATATACCACCAATTGATGTACATAATTTCTCTTGGAGGAGGAATGGGTATTTTTTGGTACTTCTTTTAAAATTCGAATCCAAATTGATAAAAGTTAAAAATACAAAATTAGGACAAAAATTGAGATTATTTCACATAAACTCTTTCGCAGTTGGAAGGTCTTATAATACTAAACGCACACCCTGTAAAACACAAATTAAAAAGCCAAATAGTTTGCGGAAGATTTATGTTCGATGTAACGCACGGTCTTCGATAGTTTATTTAATCAGTTACAATTAAAGAAAGTTTTGCAGACCACGTTTTGTTATGAACATTTTAAGATTGACAATTGCACAGATCGTACACTGTGATTTTCCGACTTATTTCCATTGGACGAAACACTGTGCGTCGCACCCGTGTTTCCCCTGCCCCTTTATTCTCCTCTCCGCTCCGCTCCCACCCCACCCCTCCTTTCCGCTCGATTGTTCTCGCTTTTGTTTTCCGCTTTCGTCTCGTTCTTCTTTGCATTAAACCCGACAGCGGATTTAATGGACGTGTTGGGACAATTCGATCGCGGTGTTACCGGAAATAAGTTTCGCGTGGCTCTATAAAAATGTGATTCGATTCTTGTAACGATCGATTTCCCGCTACTCTTGCGGACCGTGTTCTTTACGGATCGTGGGTCGAGCCGCGCGCCCGTGAAATTCTCTGGGAATTTATCGCGCTACCAGCGTTTGTTTAATCACGAATCCACTGGCGAGGTTTAAGACGTGGAACGCGTCCGCTGCTAATGGTAATTAATTGTTACCGGAACACGGTGGAAATAATAGCAGAGAGAAAGTTCGAAAGCTAGTAAATTGGTCCATTTTCTGCCGGCGATTTTACTTGTACGTTCTTCTCGCGCGTTTGAAACTGGTAAGAATTAATTGTGAAAACACTGTTGACAGATAATTGATCGTAAACGGTGTATGTGAATGGGTTTTCTGCGTCTTCGACAAGAATTAGTATAATAGAACATCGATTATTCGAATTAATTCGGATCGGAACTAGTTCGTCAAAATTTTATTCGTACGGCGGATAATAGGTAAAGATTAATGAATCAAATTTGATTCGACACTGTCGAAGAAACATGCAATCGAGCAAAAAATCTAGGTAACAAATTTATCCTCTTATAAGATTTTATTCCAATAAGAATTCATTCGAATAAGATTTTATTCCAATAAGAGAATTTACTCGTACAAGAATCCATATAAAAATAGTATTCGTTCGGATGATTATCTTAGATAAATATTTATTCGAAACAATTCGAATAATGCTCAATTCTGATCGGACAATAGAACAGTGGCTTATTAAAATCTTGATTTAAACAATTAATTGCTTTAAACTGTGGACAAATGACAGTAAAAAGTGTAAAAGAATTAACAAAATATTAGATTGTTCTGATCCTATCAAAATTCCTAAAAGTAGAATGAATTTCCATCAGTCCCTTGTTTCTCACGATCGTTTCAGAAAATGTTGAAGCCTCGTAAAGACGCCACGAACTAATTACAAACAGTCACGAAACAGTTTCAACAGTTCTACAATTTCACGCGATTGTTGTTTAGATTTCTGTGCCAAATGAATTCGCGCAGCCATTCGCCGCCAAATGTCAAGCGACACACAGCACGAAGATCTTTGTTTAAAAAATGACTTATTATATTAATATTATATTATATTTATATTACATTACATTATATTATATTATATTATATTATATTATATTATATTATATTATATTATATTATATTATATTATATTATATTATATTATATTATATTATATTATATTATATTATATTATATTATATTATATTATATTATATTATGTTATATTATATTATATTATATTATATTATGTTATATTATATTATATTATATTATATTATATTATATTATATTATATTATATTATATTATATTATATTATATTATATCATATTGTATATAAAATTCGGCGTCCGCCGAAAACAACTCTTAACGAGTCGGACTCGTCAAAGTCTAGCGACACATGAAATAAATGACGACCCCAATTCGTCACGGTATGTCAAGGGGTTAATCGGATATTTGTGAAATAAAAAGAAAGGGTGAAACTGTTGCAATCGCGCGATTCACAAGTTTCGGTGCGCAGTTATGTTCCGTACAAACGATGATGTGCAACGCATCGCTTCTAATACGGTTTTCCGCTCACGCTACAATATGCGATATTAACTTCGATTGTAGTAATTAATGTGCGGATTTTATGCGTTCGCGAGAATTGACTGCGGATGAAATACGGCGGAACGAGAACTGCAATAAACTCCGAAATTCCGACGCTATGTTTTGTTCATCATCTAATATCGTTTCAACGTTTATTGACCGACGAGTTAATGCTGCCACGAGTTCCTTAAAATTCGCGTAACTTTATAGCCCTCGGGCCCTTGCTCCTGGAGTTTATGTGTTACTCTTTCTAATTGTTTAAGCTTTCATATGAAACAAACTCTGTATTGGACACAATTTTTCACATTATTTTTAAATCCTTCGCAAAGTTTAGTTTGTCATAAATATTGCGACGTTTGTACATGGATAATACTTCGATTGGCACGCCAAAATAATGTCAATAATTTCATAAAATGAAAGTATTTTATTTAATGAAATTAATATTACAAAGTTTTGGCTTATAACATCGATTATTTTTTCAACGCTCTTACGTTTGACGAATCTTAGCGAAATTGAGAAGATATAATAGATTAGCGTAAAAATTAATTTTCAAATCTGTTATCTCTATTCAAGATCTTAAATGGCCGAACTTAATATTATAATGCCAGTAAAATCTTTTAGATTTACACGTATGCCAATAACTACTGTCACAAATATTCGATCTATTTGGTGTTTCTTTGGATCTTTCTTTTATTTACGATTAAATTAAAATAAAAACTTAAAATGTTAAAACATGTTAAACAATGAAAATACCCTTAATAATATGTATAAACCATTAATTCGAGTTTGTTGATACATGCTGCATAACGAGCTCTTCGAGTAATTGGTTTCACTTCAAATTTTCGAACGCGTTCTCTTCTTCGTCGAAATAACCGCGACCTCCCCGCACACATAATTATTTAAACTGGCGACGGAAAAACAGGTTTCCAGGCTATCGTGCGCCGAATGGCGCGACGCATCGGTGTCGCATTTTTTACCGCGTTTCGATTTTCAATTTAAAATGAAACACTGCTCGGCAACGGGATTGTTTACAGTGCCGCGCGTAATATTAAACCAGCAAAAACCTAAAACGGGACTCGGCGGTATCGCGGAAAAATTAGCGTACGTGTTCGTGTTCCGCTAGAGCTGGCCGGTAAACTCGAAAATTTATCGCGACCGAGATATGAAATACCGTCGTCTTACGTAAACCGTGCCTTATAAACCGTTTACCCGCGGTCGGGCCTCCATGTGCTTTAACAGCGACACAAATATTAATTAGTCCCGCGTTTTTCACAGTCGCACACCGCGCCGCGGCGCGCCGGCGTTGCGTGCCACCACCGTTCGGAAAGTATTAGCGCGATAAAACTGTTTCTTCTGTCGTTTCGCGCCGGGAATTTCTCACTCCGGGCGAGCCGACTATCGCGGAAAAGGCGGCGTCGCTCGAAAAACTCTATCTAAACGAGCAAACATGAAAACCGAAAACGACCTGGCTGGAATCGTGAGAAGAAAATTATTACTATTCCTTTGCGAAGAATTCTATATTTCCTGGAATCGATCAAGCTTCCAGGGGCGCAATTACCTCGCGTACGAAGTTCACTTACAGGTTGTTATTAGACCGCGGGCATTTATTCAAAGTGAAAATTTCCTGGTTTCGTTCTCGGAAACAAATTCACGCTTTTTCACGTTTTAGTCTTGCTTATAATTTAAAAATGATAATATAAATATAATGTATAAATGATAAATAAATAGACATATAAAAGTAGATTTAAAATAAATATAAAATATAAATATAGTATATAAATGGTAATATAAATGATTTATATGAAAAATTGTTTATTATTTCGACGTTTAAACGAAAGACAAATAATTACTTATTATTTATCTAGATCTAAATAAATTGTTTAAGATAATGAAATTTGTTTCTTATTTATAAATGCAATTTCTATTGTTACTTATCAATTATCATTTAATTCTTGATTATATTTATTATTTATTCGGCACAACGAGTCGAACGCACGATAAACGAGAAGAAAGGTAAAAATAACTTATTTTTTGTTTCTCACCTAAATTCGAATAAAAAATAACATTTTATTTGGCGAAAATCCAAATAAAGAAGAACACTTGATTTTCAAATAAGAAGTAATAAATAAATTGCTTGTGGAATTATTTCAATGATTTTTCAATTTTGCAAATAAAATATTAATTTAATTTGTAATTTGTTATTTGTTTATTTATTACTTAAAATACGATTTGCCCAACACTGACATTAAATTTCTACTCTACTCACTTCTCCCGTAGTTGCGAAAAGCCAGGGGACTTTTTGGAAGGTAAACTTATTATACAAGGGTTGTTTCTGTTTTCATAGTGCAAACGGAAGAGCGGTGATTTTACGTGAAAAACTGGGACAAACAAATAGAATGCAATTTTTTTTTCGTGGAAATAGAGCTCGAAGATCCGTCAGACACGCGTCAGTAGGACCAGTCGGCCATGAACAGACTATACCTATTCAACGCCATGCGGATTTCACGACTTTCCAAACGCGTTTTTCTCCGAAACAAAACTTCAAAGGAATAAATATTATTCCGAAGTTTTGATTTATTGCTTCCCAGAGAACTGAATGCTGCAATACCTTGTGCAGTTGTTAAAAAAAACTTGCAATTGATTGTCTCGCAAGCTGTTGAAGGCAGAAATATGATTTTGGTTATTAAATAGTATGAAGAGAACAATTTTTTCACACACGGTGGTAAATAAACATTTAAGAGACGCGACTGCTTTTAAATCACGGAACGTGACAAAAAATTAACAAAGATCAAGTTACATATATAGTTTAGCTTTAACTAACATATAATAATATCAATATTATAATAATAATTCATCGTACAATAATATATTGTACATCATTAAAAAATTATGATGTCTTATAATTATGATGTCTCTCTAACGCTGTGTGACTTCGATGTCGCACAATTTCCAGGTGCCTCTAATTTACTCCATATCGTTCTAATCGAGAGCAACACGAGAAAAAATATTCTCAAATCAGTTTCGCGATCTATATTTGAGGTAGAATCTATTAAAAATTATCATAACTAGACCGCGGATCAAACTGCACTAGGTAGCAACGTACCTAGAAAGTTTGCTATAATAATACAAACATATACAAATACATACACATATGTACTTAGAATTTACGCAATTTCTGTTCTAATGCATGCTTGGCTAAACAGACATCCATTCGAGCGTTTTCTACGAAAAAGTCTTTTTAATTTCAAGAATGTTAATCCTCGCAAGAATATGGCTAGGCCAATTCTGACCCAGAGTATTTAAATCGTTCACTTAATTATTTAAATTATTTAATTTTAATTATTTCATTTTAATTATTTTATTTTAATTATTTTATTTTAATTATTTTATTTCAATTGTTTTAATTATATTTTAATTATTTCATTTTAATTATTTTATTTCAATTGTTTTAATTATTTTAATTATTTCATTTTAATTATTTTATTTCAATTGTTTTAATTATTTTAATTATTTCATTTTAATTATTTTATTTTAATTGTTTTAATTATTTTAATTATTTCTCATTTTAATTATTTCATTTAAATTACCGAAATCATTTCATTTTAATTAACCACGTAATAAACTGAGCTTTCGGCAATAAAATCAAATAAATTGTTGTTACATTAGGAACAGCAGACAAGTCGGCAAGAAATATGTTCGAAAGTAATGCGAGATCGGTCAATTTCGACCGGCTCGGTATAGTTATTTTTAAATGTCGTGACAGGAACGTCGGCCCGCGCGAAGCCCGTGATCCAGCTAAATTCTAGGATCGCGATCGGTGTACCGGTGGCAGAAAACGCGGGTAGTCGCGCGACAGCGTACGGTGTTTCTGTCCTTAACGCGAAGATTGAAAGCACACAGCGGAAACGCCAACAGCGGCACGGCGCGGCGGGAGGCTCGGCTTTTCCTTACTAATGATATAGGACTTAATTGGCGCGGCGCTCAACATCGTCGAGTCAACGGAGGAACCCAGTACCGTCATTAATATGATGTATTACCGTGGCTGCCCCGGCACAGACTCCTCCACTTGACTTGGCTCCACTTGATTCCACTTGCCGCGCGGCGCCACTGCATCAGTATTCAACTCGTTCTTTCCGCGCGAACCACGGTTCCTCGAAAGTTCTCTGTTACTCCAGGTCGCCCATACCACCGCCGGTTGTCCCTCCGACACAAATGGCACAATCGCACGGGATAGAGATCGCCTTTCGGTGGCAGCCAGCACTTTGACGCGCTCATCGACGGTGCCGTTCCCGCGGCTTTATTTCGCCCGATGTCGTCCCTCTGTTGCGGAACGAGACACATCGCACGGCTGGATGTGACGACGCGAGTGCCCCTATTCACCGGAATATTTGTCCCAGAATCGAGCGTCTACCTCGCCGAGGATCACTGAAATTAAGGTTGCCGTTGTACATCCACGCCTGAATTATGTCTGCGGCCGTCTGTTATCGCGCCGCGGGAGACGATTTTCTCTTCGACCTTAGCCGAATGCGCGTCGAGAAGACACGATCTGCGAAGAAGTTAGCCGTGATGGATGATCGAAATTTCTATGAAAAGTAAACATTGTCTGCGTTAATAGAAAGATACAGAGCTACGCGATTGTCCCTTTTCTTTTTTTAAATAATTTTAACCCTTTCGCTCCGAACGACGGATATATCCGTCATCCATATGAACACTCGCGGAGCCGAACGCCGGATATATCCGACATCCACATGATCGCCTTCTGGGGACGAACGCCGGATATATCCGACATGCTGGTAAAATCGCGACCTAATTTTTGGACTGCACCGCCTCTTGTTACTATTGCGTGAATCTTTTGGCGAAACAAACAAACGACAGTCCGAAATAAACGACACGCCATTCAAGTTATATTTGTTCTACCTGCATTTCCCATTATTATTGTGTTACATGTCATAAAGGGATAGAAAATCGAAAGTACTAACTTTAGGACTAATTATTATGTATTACGTTTTGTATTATGAATATTATGTTTTATTTTATTACTGTATATTATATATTATTTCTTCACTTTTTCCATTGTTAATGAAACTTTTTTTACCTATTAAATAACTTTATACCTTATGCAGAAATTATAACTATATTGTTTTAAAGAAAAATCCCTTTTCTTCCCAAATACACTATCCACGCGCAATGTGCACAATTTCGGCGGGTGGTTCCGTTCAGGAGGGGCGCTACGGCGGACTGAACCGCCGTAGCGAAAGGGTTAAGGAGTTCGATTGTGCAAACGTTTTATATTTGATCCGTTCGTTCTTCTTAACCAGTAATCTGTTTTTGACGTGTGTTCTCGTTATAATAAAGAGTTTTGTCGTTTCTTTATGACGAATATACTCGTTGGAAACAACTAATTTGGTTAAGGATGTACAGTAAGGAGCAAAAGTGTCCACACGCACCTTTTAAAACGGTATAATGTTTTTAAAACTGATCTAAATAACTTGGATTTTGTTGTAATTGTTGAAACGACTAATACACTGTAGAGTGACTAAAATACCTTTCTTAAAAGTTTTGCTATTATTTTCTAGATTTCTTGTAATAGCATAATTACAGTGACTTGTATTCGTTAAAATGCGTAACATTCGCAGCGCAGTTATTATTTGTTAACACTAAAACCTACCGACTCGGTCAAAACGATCGATTTCGTATCTTTTAGTTTACAGTAGCTGAAATCTAGAATTGTCTAAATAAAAGTGTTAATAAATTGCGCCGTGTCATCGTTACGAAGCAATACACGCTAGTTATTTTTAATGATCCATAAGTTTCCGACAGTGTTTAACCTCGATTAATTCTTTATGTTTAGATGGAAAAATTAATAATATTTCAGAGCTAGTTATTAACGCGTGCGATTGTTCTATGCCAAAAATGGTATCGTTCGTCGACGGTTCTATTCAAGAGGGACATAATTATCGTGTCTATGCGAGTTAAATGCATGGAATTTATTCGGAACAATTTAGTTGCACGAAGTTTCTCCAGGCATCGATTTTATTCACGTTGAAGTACGTGTTTTCCCTCTAATTGATTTCAGCAGATATGTATTTCACTTGATTCACACTCGCATACAGTGAACAGTCACCATTTCTCCATAAATTCTCTCTTTATCGATTCCACGAAGGCCGTTGAGGTGTGCACGGTAGCCAGATTTGCGGTCTACCAGCGCGACCACATTTCCATCATGATTTTTACTCGGCCGATTGCAACACTTCGGGATGTTTAACTATCCTTTAAAGTTGACCAATACGCGATTATTATCCGCGTACCCTTGCTTCGTATTTCGGCATAATTTCGTCGCACGCCGAATGCGTTTTCTCTCCGATCGTCATTCTGCATCGATTTATCGTCAAATCGATATTTCATCAATGTTTTACAAACAACCATCTCTTGCTTTAGTTTCACCAAAACCAACAATATTATGAAGTTGGACAGTCGATGTCAGAAATTTTCAAGAGTTTTCAGTTTATCTATACCAACAGCTTGTAGTAATCATTAAAAAGCACATGTATTTACAAGCCAGGAATTTTCTATGTAAAACGTAAGTGTATACACTCCTTTCTCATATAATTTTGTATTTTAACTTGTATTTGCAAGTCTGAATTTACTTTGTAAAAAAGCAAACTTGTACACTTCGTTTGTAAATAATGTTCCTTCACTTCAATTTGTATTTATAAGTCTGAACTTTTTCATTGTTAAGAGTAAAAGCATGCACTCGTTGTTTAAATAACATTCTCGTGCTATACTTAAATTCATCGATTAAATGTGCAACTGTGACAGCTCTTATTGATTTGTCTCAAGTCTAACAATGTCCGCGCGATGATAAGAGCATGTTTAAACATGGATATAGTGAAATAGTCTCCGCCGAAGACTTCAATTATCCAAGCTAAGGAGTTTTGCTCGGAAAAAGATGGAAAATCGCCAGCAACGTATCTCCTTGCCCCGATACGACGTGACCGCCATTTTCGAACCGCACATTCGAGTGGAACATTAATGATACCGATACATCAAACTGTTATATCCGTTCTGTTATGAGATCAGGCAATAAAATATACTTTTTTTTTTATAGCTCGGCCTTAGGTTTTATGCCCGGGCGAAGTATTTTATTACGAAGTTGATTAATAAAATAAAAGAAAGTTAACGGCCGCCCCCGATCTTCGGCGCAATGCTTTCCGACTTCAGTTATTTCGGACGTAATCGCAGCGAGAAATGGTTCGCTGGAATTTCATTTAGACGAGTTACGGGCTTGTGTTACATCTTTAATAATCGCGATGTAACCAGGCTATCCCCGGGAATCCGACTCTAATACGTCACCGCTGCGTCCGCGATGGAAGCTGGAAGCGGAAATATAGTTTTCTCTGTCATACGTCAAATTCTAAACGAGCAACCTAATATCCTGTCGTTTCTTAATTACGGTTTCTAATTGCGTGCTGCTGCGTTCGAAGCACGGCGAACGTGAGCTATTAATACGAGTGAGCTATTAATTAGAAGATCTATTTACAGGAATGCCCACGCTGAAATATAAACTGCCATTAATGTTTTCGTCTTCGATGCGTTCCATAAATACCAGTAATTATTGCTTCGAGAACATGTGTGTGTTCTGTTATACGTTCGTGTAATCCGTGTAATCTGTTATACGTTCAACTATTTCATTTGAGGAATCTATGTATATTTTCATAGGCCATCCGAATGATACTATTTCCTTTCTTGTATATCTTAATACATTGCAAGTTTAATTAAATGTTGACCCTGCATTAATGTCTATGATACATTCTATGAAAATATAAATACCAGAAAATAAATAATTACTGCTTCTTGATCATGTTACAGGTACTGTGTAATCTGCAACATGTTCAATTATTTTATTTGAGAAATATATATCTATACAATCCATAAATCATAAAGATAAAGATACTATCTCCTCTTTGTTGCACATCTTAATACATTGCAAGTTTAATTAAATGTTGACCCTGCATTACTGTCTATTTTTTTCATTTTATGAAATTATAAATACCAGAAAATAAATAATTACTGCTTCTAGATCATGTTACAATTACTCTGTACTTTAATCCGTAACATGTTCAATTATCATATTTGAGAAGTCTGTATTTTCGTAGTCATAAAGATACTATTTCCATTGCTATTATATACACAACAGTTGGTATATTACAGTGTCATACATTTTTTGAAACTAATATTTAACTTTTAACAGCTAGCACTATTCCGAATAATAGCAAAGTGGTATAGCACGTCGGAAATAATCCCATTAAAAGTAGGCGAATTTTATTCGCGACTGTTTCAAACATCTTCAATGTACGAGTTCAAGATGTCCTCTTTAATGCTTGAATGTATTCCCTGCGATTTCTGTGCATGGTTCCTATGAGACCCCCGGCATGCTCTTCTTGAAACTAAAATGTGTTCTCTCTAAGGTTCGGATATGTTCTATCTGAAGCGCGCCAGGATGTGTTTCAATTCCCATCTGTGCTTTTAGTAGATAAGTAGATAGAATTTATTGTCGGTCGAAAAAGACTATCCAAACTAGACAATATTTTAAAAAGCAAATTCTAATTGAATTTAACAGTTCATCAAAACGACGAATATTGTTCCCTACATTTCCTATATTTCGTTATCCACCATCCTCTCTGCCACCTTTCAACGATTGAACGACTCAGAAGCCAATCAGTATAAGTCTATTAACCTTAAAATTGCGATAAATACAGATTCTGCAAATTATATATAGTTCTAAAAAAACTTTAATTTATTGTTATAATAATTAAATAAAAAGAATTAATATCAATATTTAATTATTTAATTTAATTTATTCTACATTCTCTTTTATGTTGTTCAGTCTATTGCTTATTTATGAAGAATACGACTATATCGATTTGTCGATATAATCGATTTATACGCATGATAAAGCTGCGTTTGCATCGATTTTCGAAGTAAAGTGGACTGATATTGATTAGCATCTGAACCGTTCAATTAAAATTCACAAAGATACCATTACGAATGTGTCCTTCTCGCCCGAAGATTTCGACAATGTTCCGCGCTGCAGAAAAGTATGGATCTTCCAAGCGCGCTCCGTTCAGTCATTATTACTTCGGATCCAAGATGGTGCGACATTCTGCAATTTAATAATAAAATTTCGGGCCGGTGCATACGGTGTAAGAAATGAATTTCGCTGAAATCGCAGCCATAAAAACGTTATTGCTTGATCTGCTCTGTCAGTCCTATGCTCGACAGTTCGAGAATGATCAACCCCGGAAGCGAGCGACTTTCATTCTCAGCTTTCGGAGCCGTTGCAACATTCGCAAGCACACCCTTGTCAAGATGAAGTCCGATGAATTTATACGAGTGCCCGCCGATTCTCTTCGAAGTCTCTTATTCCCCTTTCGCCTTATCTTGTTCCCACTCCTCCCTACGTGGCTCTCCTTTCGATCGTACATCCGCGTGACTTGAAAGATCGATCCGTCTTTTGGAATTCCTTCTTTGTTCCGACACCAATACTTGTTTGTCCACTTGTCCGGAGAAATGGATATACCGTGTCGATATCTTCTTAGGGTCGACGGTCTCCGGCGTTTGCCGGGCTCCTTGAACTGATTGCGAATGTCATAGAAATCTGCCACGCGGAAATTCTACAGCCTCCACGGTGGTTTTGATTAATCATCGAGGCAATTCCCCAGCACTCCTTATTACCTCTTCCGTTATTCAATGGCACCTTTTTCATCGATGGAATTCGTTTCAATTCTTTTTCTAATTGCGAAACGCAGGTACTCGCTTTATCTACGAAATTACAAGATGTTCGAAATTTTACGTAAAATTGTATCATAATTTCCTAACTGTTTACATACGGAATACAAGCCGTTTTAAATTTCATGTGAAATAATTGTTTGACTTACACAATTATTTTATAACAGCGAAAGTTCAGATACTTGTTTCAACTACCGTTCATCTACGGAATAGAAGATCCTTTAAATTTTATTAATAAAATGACTGTTTGATCTTCTAATAATTTCGTAATTGCGAAATTCAAATACTCGTTTCAGCAACTGTTTATCTTTGGAATACACAAGCTGTTTTACGCTTCGTGTAAGTTGACTATTTTTTGACGAATTTGTGTATACGAGTCGCACGCTTCGAGGCTGCCCGTCGCAAATAATTTGCCGTTGCGAAAGATTGTTTAATTTATATTGGAATTTTTGCCGTGGGTAATTATCTCGTCGCCGTGGCAGCGGACGAGTTCGAATTACGGCGAATTCTATAAAGGTACCGAAAAGGTTATTAAACAGGAGCCGACGAAAGTTCCCGGCGCATTTAAATGAAACTCGGCGGGCCGCGCGGGAGGCAACCTTTTCGATAGAGAGAGTTACGCGTGCCCTAAAGCCACGTCGTGCACGCTTCGTTGGATATCAGATCGAAAGTTCGTGTCTCTCCTATTTTCCGCGAGAATTTTCGGCGTGGATCACGGCTGCGAAATCTTCGGAGATTTCTGCGAAGTTACGGAACCGGTCTACCCGAGTGGAAAATTCGACACGGTTGCTCGATCAAGCAGACCATCCGTAGACGATTAGGGTAAGCCCTGACAGATAAATCGGGAGGGCCGATTAAGCTTAAGTCTTCGCGTTTCAGTTTAAATAAAACATCCGGAAGAAAGGGACGGTTCCTAAAGCGTGACTACTAATTGAAAGTCCCAACTCCCCTGGCGACCAAGGACTGCGAATTTCTGTCGCATATTTCTTCGTCTATCCTGCGCGTTAAAATTAACTAAAAGTACAGGGCAACTGGGCAACAAAGACATTCGCGTCACTGAGCACTAAATTCCCGTGTACTGATTTACAAAGTGACAAGATTTTGTTTATCTCGTATGAGCGAATTAATCATTTCCCACAAGTCCTTGTACTGTCAACAATCTTCAAATACGAAACCAAAAGGGCTTTATAAGTAATTCTTATGTTATTAAATGAACATTCAAAATTTCTAAACTTTTAAGTTGTTAAAATGCATTTATTTTCATTTGACACTAAATCTACCTATCGTTAAAACAATTAAAAGCGTCTAATGCGTGTTTTTCTGTTAGAATGACAACAAATGAACATTCAAAATTTGTAAATCTTTATAATATTAACTATAATGTTAACTAACACTAAATCTACCTATCGTTGGAACAATTAAAAGCGACTAATGCGCGTTGTTCTATTAGAATAACAAGGTTATGTCAAGGTTATTTATTTATTTAGACTTCTGGACATTTAAAAATTTTTAAAGTCTTTACAACTTCAGCAATTTTCAAATGGAGCTGTATGAACCCGTTTATTTTGACCGATGTGGTGGGTTTAGTGTTCAAACATTAATGTCGCATCGATATCTGGAGCATTAAAAAAATGTAGATGCGTTTATCTATTTTAATGAAATTTTATGTCCGATGTTTCCATCGCTAATTTCGGATTAGCGCGTCATTCGAACTGCACTAGGTTTTAACGCAGCTAGAAAATTTGCTATAATATCGTCGTCTTTGAACGAGCGTTTCCTTGATCTCTTCGCTTATGCGACCGATACACAAGATTCGTTATATTAGGTCGTTAAACGTGGAACGCATACTTTACTCGATAATATTATTATAAAATCTCGGCATTTCATACTTCATGTCTTAATATCTCCAGAAAAAGAAATGACGATCGATCTATTTAAATATTTTCCAAAAGTATCGATAATCGATGTTAAACATTGCTCGTCGCAGAATTATTTCAGCAGATCTATTGTCACCGTAATAAACTTTTCAACTAGAGAACTATCGACTCGCAGATAAGGGAAGATCGGTTAATTTTCAAGAGAGGCGCGCAGACTGCGATCGCTTCCGGATAAGAGTAAAATTGTATCCAGCCAAGAGATTCCGTGAGCAAACGGAGTGAGAATCAACGAAGTAAGAAATGACCGTAGTCGAGACAGTCGAGTTGATGCTGCGGCAGGGATTAGGCGAGTTTATTACCAGAAAGGGAAGTTGTTTCGAGATAGTAATAGCGAGTTTCGTTATCGCAGATTTGTGCAACGAGGCAACACACGTTCCCTCTTCTCTCTCTCTCTCTCTCTCTCTCTCTCGCTCTCTCTCTCTCTCTCTTTCTCTCTTTTCGTCTCGGGTTCTCTGGCCAACAGCCATTACCGCCATCTTTCACCTTTTCTCCTCGTTTTCGTTCCTCCATCCAGTTGTTCTTACCGCTGAAAGCCAAGAGATACTATAAGGAGAATGAAGCGAGCAAAGAGCAAAGTCCACGCTGAGAAAACAGCCGGAAGATCTGGAGACCGTGGTGGATGAAGAGAAACGAGCTGAGAATAACACCGCGACCGGCATGAACCATAAAACTATTAAAGACTCATTGCCGTCGCGCTGCTGCTTCTCCAACCTCTACAAACTTCCCTTCTTCCTCGTCGGGAAAGAAACACTTAGACGTTAGATTCGCCGGAAACGATCGTTCGGCTAAATTGCCCCGCCGGATCTGAGCTTGAAATTGTTTGAAAAACGATTCCCGCGGCAATGATTTTCTATTACGTTATACCATCGTGACCGAAACTTCCGAACCCCTTCCGTGCATTCTCGTTACGATCATGCTTCGGTACCGTTCCCCCCGTTCGAACATCTTTTTCGATTACTGAGAACACTTATCGCTAGACTTCGGATCTTTATGCAAAATAGAAAACCTGTTCGTCGAGTCGTAAGAAACAGGAATTAAATAGAAAGTTGTTTCCTGTCCCCACAATTTTGGTAAGATGACAATAACGGTGTCGGTACAGTAATTTCTCCCTAATTCGCGCTCATATCGCGCGCAAGAATGGACAATTTGGGAAGAGGAGATACGATTATTCGAGCCTTGCGTCTCGTTTTTATAGTTACCAATTGTCAACAACTATAAAAACGAGTCGCAAGGTTCGAATAATCGTATCTCCTTTTCCCAAAGTGTCCATTTTTGTGTACGATCTGAGCGCGAATTAGGGAGAACTTACTGTATCCTTAAATTCTTCTCATGGTTTTCCTAACATTTTAGTTAGAAACTTATACATTCATTTTTGTAACTGGTTATCATGGTTCATTAGAAACAATACCATTCAATAAACGTCCTTGTTCATTATTCTATTCATTAACACGTTCCGTGCCACGTGTACCATCGATGGTACACGCTTGCATGTTTACTTAGTGAACTGAACAAATTGTTTACAAGAAATTTAGAACCGAAGAATCAATTTCCACCGCAAGAATGGTCGTTGATAAGTTTTTGTTACGTTGTTATGTGTACGAGAATTAATAATTGCACGTAATACATCAAGTTTTAGTAAAATATCAAAGTGTGAAGATTCGAGTAAAAAATGCTCGGCACGGATCGTGTTAACCGTACTTCGACGAGTTTGACTCGTGATTTCTAGAAATAACCTGTTAGGTATGACTATTTTACCGTCTTTTAAACACTCGGAATAATATTTAATGATTAATATTTAATAATATTTTGTTGTCAATATTTAAGCACTCGAGTAAATTGTATGCACGTAATAAATACAACATTTTTCTTCTCTTGTGAAATTCAAGATCCTGCAACTCGAGAAACAGGGACCTGCGTTCGTAATAATCGAAAGTTCTGAAGTTATCATTTCCACTTAGAAAACTTTGCTATAAGGTAATAAGTGAAACGACGACAAACAAGTCCAGACAAAATAAATATAGATCAGGGAATCACTTTGCATTCGTTTTAAGGTAAGTATCTTCTGTAGAAACTTATAGTTTTTTTGCTGTCTCTTAGGAGAAAAAGGAAAGAGGTACTATCGACTACGGCGGGTCATTAGCTGGTAAAAAGTATCCTTTAGTCTGACTTATGCAAAAATAATTGGCATAAGTTCTCTACTGAAGTGTATCGTGAATGTACATCAGAAATGTTACATCAAAAGGATTATCATGAGTCAGGATTTAATGCATTTTATAGCGCACGATTCAAATAAGCAATAAACTTATTATTGTATTATAATTAAACTTATTATTATATTCACTAGGAATCATCTCATAGTTATCACTAAACCTCAGATTTTAAGCATTTATGGAAAAAGTGGGCAGACAAAAGACAGTGAAAAGATTCAAAGAAACTAAGACTGAGGACAAAGAATTTCAACATATGAAAATTATTGTCAAAAACAATCGAATTATGTATCGTTGTGTATCGTTTGCACAAAAATCCGCAGTATAAGTCATGACTGGACCGGCGATTTTATGCATTTATGACAAAACTGAGTCGATCAAATGCAAAACGGTGGAAACATTTAAAGAATTTGTCGTATTATTTCGAACTCGATAACATAATTATAGAAACAAAGAACTGTCTACATGGCTTTTTTCTATAGCAATTGATGCAAACGATTATTTATTTTGCATAAAGATCCGCACTCTAGTCACGACACACCTATTAACATTTACAGTCGGGATCTTAAACCGGTCCCTCAAACCATAACACATGCATATTAAATTAATTTCGCGCGATCGACTTGGTTCCGCGAACACTATTTCTGCTCTTCGCTCACCGCTCGCTGGAGATAGACGTCTCGAGCCGAATGCCTCGTTCCGCGTAATTATACTAAATAATCACGACATCGCGCGGCGTAACGATCAAATTATAAACGATTTGCATTCTCTTTGTTTCAGGTAAGTAGCGCCAACTGTTGCCGCCGCTGCCGCCGCGCCATCCGTGAAATCCTGGAACCTAATTTCCAGCAGCCGCGTAAGAAATTATCAGATTTTAATTATCGCCGGTGAACACGCGAATCGGGCTCGACAGAGCCGTGAAACGGCTCGGCCGCGCCGGTGGGCCCCGTTTCCTTTCGCGTTTCATCCTCCGATAACCGGATTAATATCTACGATGGATTTCTTTGGCGGAACGATAAAGGGGATTGTTCAGAATTCATGCGCAGAATCCTCCGGCGGGCACACGTGAAGTATTCATCAACCTAATAGAAATTCCATCAAGATCTGAATAGCACTTAAGCGAGCCGAAACCACTCAGTTTCTTACACGCGCTGGAACCTTGTGACCGAAAAAGATCGCGCAGCGGTCGATGTTTCTGAAAAAGTGGGACAAAAAGTCAGCTTACTTCATTGGCAAATAATATAATTAAATATGCCTGTTAAACCTCGAACGACGGACCATTTCAACTGCGTACAATGGACGGTGATTTCAATAATTGTCAACTTTATTAATTCATTCTTCGGAACATCATTTTCTAGATTCTTCTTGTAGACCATTCTTTCCGTTGTTTCCAGTGTAACAGCAATTTATGCAATTTAATTGAGTAATTATGTGACGATTGAAAGTATACTGGGTTAAAATGTTCAAGTAGCCGCAGTCTCAAATAGTGATTTGCTATCAATGAGCGTAATGGCTTTTCGAGAGTAAAAGCGCGTGAGACTTGTTATTGCAGCATGATAGGTCTCGATATATTTTTTCGTATCATTCGTACTCTTTAAAAAGCTCTCTTTGAGGGATTAAAACGGGATTAACGTAACTAAGAGCAAAAACCGCAAAAAGCCGCGGCTGCTTTGGTTTCTGCTACCCAAATAATTCGTCCAATATTCTAATACACGACAATCACATTCTCAGTTTTTCTTTTGTCATTTCGTTGCAGGGAAAAATTGCTTTCAAATTTTACACGACTTGTAACAGTTTGAATTATTTCACTTACGATGATTTATCAATTATGCGTAGTGCACAGTAATGAGTAACTAATAATAGTTGCTCAAATAATTCGTCGAATATTCTAATACACGACAGTCACATTTTCAGTTTTTCTTCTGTGATTTAGTTGGAGAAAAAAATTGCTTTCAAATTTTACACGACTTGTAACAGTTTGAATTATTTCACTTACGATGATTTATCAATTATGCGTAGTGCACAGTAATGAGTAACTAATAATAGTTGCTCAAATAATTCATCGAATATTCTAATACACGACAGTCACATTTTCAGTTTCTCTTCTGTGATTTAGTTGGAGAAAAAAATTGCTTTCAAATTTTAAACGACTTGTAACAGTTTGAATTATTTCACTTACGATTATTTATCAATTATGCATAATGCACAGTAACAAATCAAACCGATTATTTTCAATTTACAAGATCTTTTCTTTCTCCGCGATCTTTCTTTCTTCTTTCTAATGGTTATCGGCCACTGTGGAACTTTTCGTCGGTTCCGGGCGGTTCCTTTTTTTCTCCTTGATTTTTCTCGAAATACCGGCGTGTAGCACAGTGACACGGTAGCATAGAAAATTTGATAGTGTTTGGCGAGGCATGCGTGGCCCGGAATCAATCGGCGACTTCAAGTTACGCGGAAGGGACCTCGTCGTAACGTTCCGCTGCCATGGTGCTCTCTCATGTGCCCGGTCTCTTTACTCTATAGTTCACCCCATCATCCCAACGACCTGTTTGAAAAGCGGAAAGTGTAAACTTGCTGGTACACGATCTCCGCCTTTCGAACGGATGCACAAGCTAATATGTAGACGGCAGAAGTGGCAGTCGTGTTCCTCGCGTGATTCGCGATCGCAGGATATCACTGAAAGTTATGCGAGCTGGTATCCGGTCAAAGTCATCGTCGTCTTGCTAAATAAAAACGTTACTTGAACGTTTCTCATGATCTGGAAATAATACAACAGCTTCTTCTAATGCTTTATTTTACATTTTTCTTGCTTATAGACATCTCAATTCTTGACTGTAGCCATCGCAGATGGAGCAGCACACAGTTTTCAACGACCTGCTCTCCTAATTTATAATCCAAACCTTGTATTATATCAAACTATCCAAACATATATATTTTCGCTAATTATTAGTTATTTTTCTAATGATGATATAACTGGTGGCTGAATCAGTATCGATTTCCGATGAATAAATGTTTTCAATATGTAACTTCGTCAATTAATTTTTTACAAACAAAACAGGCTTCGTGCGTGCTACGTTCTTCCAGCGATTTCTTTTTTTATACGTATCAACGTTCATTTGAAAAATCCACATCCGCTCGCCACGTTTACGGTGCTCGAAACAGACGGGCAAGGAGTTTCATCGCATTTTATTTAAGATAATACAGAGAACTGGTCTGTTTTTTCAGAATCCGAATAATTTGGACCGAAGTATGGATCGATGTTTATAAAACAATATTCGTTTTCAATTTGTTCACTCTCTAGTATCAGACTATTTTTTGCTATTGAAATCATAAAGATCATCAATTGACAGGCTCCTATTTGATTACCATTGATAAACATTGTTTTTGGAAAAGAAGGGTGGCAGGAGACGAGAAAAAGTACGCGAGCTGGCATTTAACTTCTCACCTAACCGGTCTAAATTTCATAAAAATCCGCGGGGAAAACAACCGTAGGATTCTCTTCTAAGACGTCAAATTACAGTTTCCTCTTACTTGTGCTATTTGACCGTAGTTACACAGATTTGCTCTCGGAGGTTGCTCTCCGTCGAGAACCTTGTCGTGACGTGTCCCACTGTGATTCCTGATTAAATACACGTTTCACTGTTGCTGCTACGCGAGAGCTTACCCTCCCTCTTTCTCTCTACTTCTCTCTCTCTCTCTTTTTTTCTCTCTTTTATCCAGTTTCTGAATGAATGCGCCGACTAAAAGGTTGAAGAACGAAGACGAGAGACGTTGCCAGAATGTCTTGCTCGCCAGTTGCAACACTTATTCGCACCGATTTATCGGGAGCTATCGATAAGCTGTCACCAATTGTCGCAGTTTCGCTGAGTACTTTATTCGTGGAACGTCACCGAAATCCGCTCCGGCGAAAATCTGGCAGACCAATGATTCGAGATTGGCTTATCCGGGTCGGAGGTCCAATATTACTGTCCCGCGGTTCAACCGTAACTCTTTTCGAACTCCGGCGACTTGGCACGTGACGTGCCGACTGATTCGGCCGCGATTCTCCTTGCCAAGAGAAAGGACTATGCCGGCAACTTAGTTTTCTAAGATTTTATTAATGGCTCGCCACCGCGCCCGTCGCCACCGAAACCCCATCATCCAGCTTTCTTGGAACGCCGAAAAAGTCGGATCCACCTTCGAACGGGACCACCTGAGGCCTTCTTCCGCTTTCGCTCCTCGTTTTGTCATACTAGGTCACCGCCGCACGTAAGCGAATCGATTCTGTTCCTTTACTTTTCAATTTTTTCTTTTCGGATTGAACGGGCCGCACGGATTTTACAGATTCTCCGAGATCTTTTTCACAAAAATAGAACCGAGCATGGTTGTAACGTTGTTACATTATAGATAACGTGTCCAGAAGGCGTATGTATCTATAAAAAATAAGTTGAGTCAATTGGTAAATAAATATATATATAATATATTATATATTTTATAATAATAATATTATTATTATTATATATGTGTGTATATATATAACTATTATATATATAATAATAATATTATTATAAGATATATAACTATTATATATATAATAATAATATTATTATAAGATATATAATATATTATATATATATATATATATATTTATTTACCAATTGACTCAACCTATTTTTTACAGATACATACGCCTTCTAGACATGTTGGTTTTTCCTACGGAAATCTTAATTATGTCGTACAATATTTGGACGGTTCAGACGCAATGAATCCGTTTTTCTTTGAAAATAGGTGCAAACATATCTGTTCATAGGATCTTTCGTTCGACAAATCAATCGGTCACAAATAGCAGTATTTATATCGACCGCGGAATGACTGAACAAAACAAAAAAAGTTATTGAGAGAAATATAAATAAAAAAATGAAATAAATTAATTTCTTTCGTCTTTAAAACATTTTCTTTCCTCTCTTAAAAATTGGTATATTATTTTTCAAAATCCATTCTAAGAACATCAGATTCGCTTGTATTTAAAAAAGAGAACTGTTAAAATTGCATTGTACTTGCCAATAGGCTCAATATCATGTGCATAAGTCGCAATAAATTATATAAAATAGTAATGTTGTAGATCAGAAATTACGTTTTGGATTTCGGATTCAAACAACTTCAACTGCAAAGGATTAAAATTGCGCGTTGCATTCTCGTGACACAATTATTTTTTACAGTTAATTTGCCTTATTATATTGCCTCATATATATTTGTCCTTGTTTATCTCAACTTTAAGGTTGATGCTGATTACACTGATCGGCATCTAAGCCGTCCATTTATACTTTCTCCTTTTTGTTGTGAACTAAAAGAATTGTCAATATAAACATATAATTTCACGTTTATTAAATTGATAAATGCTGCAAGTACGAATATCGGCATTATATACTAACTGCATAGATTAGCAGGTGATGCAATTTTATGAGAATATCCATATAAATAAATATCTCAGCGGATTATACTTGAAAACTTGAAAAGTTTTGAAATCTTTAAATCTAAATGTCTCGGAAACAACGCATTTTTGGGATAAATGTTAAATGCCAAAGTTATGCGATTTCAAGAGCGAACTACAACCATTTTATCGTTTTTTTTTAAAGTGCAGGCTTTTCGTATCAAACGAAGGCTCAAAACAATAAACTATCGCCATTGAAATAAATAATAAAGAGAAATACAGAAAGAAAGAAAGAAAGAAAGGAAGAAAGAAAAATGTTTCATACGTAAGGTTTATTCTTCTTTCGCGTGAATAAATATCTGAATAAAAAGGTAGGTTTCCACTTAAAGGAATAAAGTTATCCTGCATGTAATCTTCAAAACGCGATCAACAAGAAAAAAAATGAAATATTCGCATTTCCTCCTTGAAAATCAAGTAATTTTTGTATTTAACATATTTACGAAAATCTGTTGCTTTCGATGTATGTATTTAGACTTAAAGTTTTCAAACAAATACTCGGCACATTGTAGCAACTAATTAATTGAAAGCACAAAGCAGAAATGTATTCCTTGTGTGCTCGCAAGACTAGTTTACGTTAACGTTACCGTATCTGCGTTCGATCAGCATACTGTTTCACGTTGGCTGCTACATGTTGCCCTTAGTTTGCAGTAACAGTTAACTAACTTCAAACTACGCGGCGAATTAACTTGATAATAAATATGCAGGTCTGTTGATTTTTTGGGGTTTACACGTGCACGTTAATTGCAGGGATTCGAGTCGCGCATCACTTTCCGTGTTTAAATCATGCGTTCGGGCAGCGTCGGGCGAGCTTGTAGCAACGCTACGATATGTATTACACGCAACTCCGACAAAGTATTCGTTATTGCGTTACCGTCTTTTGCTACGAATTCGAAACACGATTTTCAGCGGCAGAGCTAAATTATTACTTCGTGCAAAACAGTAATTTAATTTCGCGCTGCACCGAAAATGTGAAAAATTGGAAGAGGTTAAATGTTTTGCGACTCGCACTTCGGCTTTAAGCTAGTTTAAAGCACTAAAGCACGTGGACAGTTTTAACAAACTTTTTCGACCTACATAAAACCAGCTGTGACGGATGAAACCCTCTGTTTATTTGCAGCGCTGTTCCGCTGCAACTTTAAACCGTATATATATATATATATAACGTTAAACAACAATCGTAATTCTATGTTGAATTCGTGGTCTACGAAATGTATTATTCTATTCGCATAAACAACGCTCGTTGCACGATATAATTTGTATTAATTGCTTGAACGCATAATTCGAGTACAACGGAATGCGAATAAATGCGAGAGAGAGAGAGAGAGAGAGAGAGAGAGAGAGAGAGAGAGAGAGAGAGAGAGTACCAATCGGATACGAAGCAATTTCGTTATTTTGAAACGCACAAATGGGAAATTCGTTGGAAGCCTGGCGAAACTGTATTGTCCGCGGCACCCGTTGATTCCGTTCCGGCATTTGACAAATTAATCACGCTAAAAAAAACGCCCCGGGAGGCTTAAGAGCATGCAAATGCACGCGTACGTGCGTGGCATATACGACCTATCCGATTCGTTCCTTTCCTTGTCAACTAGGTCGCGTGAAAAATTCGATAAACCTTCGGTACCCAGATCAATTACCACTCAGTCACTTTTCATGCGAAACGTTTTGACGTAGAACGCGAGCATGTCTGACTGCAAAATACGTTTCAACCCTCTCCACGGTGCAGTTTGCGATTTTTGTTACATGCTACGCGACTCCGCGTTCTGTGTTCCGCTTTCGAACGGTAACATTCAAGTTTTTGCGAGGCCCGGCTCGAAAGAAAGTACCGACGGGTTCGCGTTTTACAAATTAACAGTTTATTCGCGCATTATCGCGTAGTATATCGAATACGCGACGCGCTAAAGGATTACGTTGAAACGAACGTTGTAACAATAACTAAATTGTCTGTTATCGAACAATATTATAGCGTTGCGATTGTCGATAATCATGCCACGCGCAGAACGCGCAGATTGTCGTTCGCTCGGAGCCACAGTAAAATTGAAACCGTGGATGCACATCTGTTAAGGTCATTGAGTGCGCGTGGCGCATCATGGTTATGTGACACGTCAATCGTTATCGGAACAAAGGGGGAACGTTAGAAGCGCATGTGGTCAATGGATTCATCGGGGTTCGATCACAATCATCCAATTTCTCGTGTAGTTCTTCCTTGATTAATTAATTCTTGTTGTCACACAACGGACATTGTTTCGTAGGTACTGTAATTTCTCCCGAATTCGCGCTTAGATTCCGCACAAAAATGGACAATTTGGGAACAGGAGATACGAATGTTCGAGCCTTGCGACGCGTTTCTATAGTTACCGATTGTCAACAATTATAAAAACGAGACGCAAGGCTCTAAAGGGAGAAATTACTGTAATCCCATTTATTTGTTATTAACACTAAATCTATCGCGTCTTAAAAGTGAAGTCTCTTAAATTTCTTGTTATAACAAGAGTTCGTTTAATAAGCTATATTATATTATATTATTATAATATTGTAAATATATTATATTAATATATTATTATATTATAATAATATAATTATATATAATTAATTAAATTATAATTATATAATTAATATATTATATAAATATATCTATTATATATTATTTATGATAATAAGGTTTTATTATAATCTATGTTTAGATTAATACTAAACCTACCGAGCACTAAAGATGGCTGTGTCTTGTCTCTTCAAATAAGAAATTTATTCAATCATTTTCTGCAAAAAAGAGTCTTTATAATTTCAACGATTTTAAAATAAATGATGTGCAACCGATCATTTTGACCGGCACGTAGAAATTTATTGTATCATTCGCTATGAAAGGATTTTCATAATTTCAAGAATTTTAAGGTAGAAATTGTGAAACCGGTTATTGCGCGATCGATATGGTAGGTTTAACGTAAAAATTCTTTTTAACGAACATCGAACACCGCCGAAGCAAGCGTCAGCTAAACAACATCAATTGCAATAATAATGAAGAAAGTAGTCGGTGTGCCATCTTGACAGTGAGTAATTCTTGTGCTTACGCAAGAACATTTTAATTCGTGTTGCCGAGGCGACGTTTTTCCAGCGTTACGTTTCGATTAAATTCTCCACGCGTGGGAAGCTAGAAAAAGGGAAACGAATTTTTCATTCCGAGCACCGGCGTGATTAATGATTTTTTAATTACAGTCTGCTAGCGGTTGCGGTTCAGCCAACTCCAATTTATTCTTGTTTTGAATCTCTCGTTCTATACTGTTGCTAAACTGGTTACATTTTTCAAAGAGCGTTCATCGGGTCAGAGAAACGAAAAATATCTCTACTTTTTGGTTCCATCGACTCGTCTTCGGTCTATTTTAACACGACCGTTCCATCGAACTTCTGACGATCAATTTAAATCGTAATTTATTATCACGCAGTTTATTAATAAGATTGATGTTTTCGGTAGATTCAAGTACGACGGAAGATATTATACACACACCCGAAGCCCGTCGCTTTTACGTTATCGCGAGACTGTGAACGCTCGCCACTTTTACAGGAATTTTATACGTCCATTGTGATTGGTTCCTTGAAAAACCGTTCTATCAGTTCTTCATATCAAAGTTACGTAGAAACACTTTCAGCCGCTGTTTTACTTATCACACTTGGTATATTATATTGTTCCTTTCGTAAACTAGTCGGGCGGAATTTCGTCGAATTCATGAGCGTATAAAAGCGACGAGGAGATCGCCGATCATTATGCAAAGTAAAATATTCCTCTGTCAATTGTAAGAAACAGAAGTTAAGATAAAAATGTATTTCTTCGTTTAATAATGTCAGTAAATCAAAAATAATACAAGGAGAATACAAAATAATACAAATTCTTCTAAAGTCTTTACTGATTTGTATGCAATTTCAAAAATTGTCTATGCTAATTCTAAGGATCTTAAGCCTGATAAAAATGTCTCCCCTTTTTTTAGTCGTTTTAATAAGTTGCACACATTAGAAAGACGTTCTTTCATTCTTCTAGTTATTTATTCAATTTATATGCTAATTACGGCAAATGTTACGATAACACTTGTTAAGAATCGGTATAAATGTCTTATTGTTACTTTTATAAACTAATATAAAACAGCTGTTTTTTTCGTGCTCCGTAAATCTAGTGTTAACCTAGTTACCTGTCGGAAATGCACAAAATCCACGGTCTAGTGATGAACGTAGACGTGGATGGGCTTCGAGTGCGCCTTCAGAATTTCAATGGATATTTCTATTATTTTTCAGCGGATGAGTAAGCAGAGAGTTTGTACATATAAAGACCCGCAATTGAATTAGAAGTATTGCTCGCCGACCGAGGCAGATCCATTCAGAATCGTTTGTATTATTCGACTCTGTCGAAATCTACTTGGTACGATGCGCAAAGTTAATATCGGCCATGTTGGCGGCTCGATCGAATAAGAGCCGAGAGCACGAGGATATAATCGCATTGCCCAATTCCCATCCGGATCGACGCTGACAAATGACTCGTCGACCTGATTACTGTTGGGATTTTAACGCGAGCTTAATTAGACGCTGTAGCTCTCATGACTGATCGAACGAGGCACGAAATGCGCAGTTCGTCTCCCTTTCTCTATTCCGCGTCTCTAACCAGCAGTTACAGCCTCTCGTTCGCTATCTCTCTCTTTCTCTCTCTCTCTCGCTCTCCACTCTCATATATCTTTCTTGCTATTGTAACTTCCCCTGCGTCTACATTAGTCTGTAATATCACGGGCAAACCGATGCATCGCCCGAAGGGCGGCTCCTTTTGCTTATTCAAATTACAGGCTGCTGGCTACGCATGCTCATAAAAGATGTGTCATTACACTTCATTAATAATCCGTTCGGATATTAATCTATGCTTGCGTACCGACGCTGTTATTCTCGTTGCCTTTGTCCGCTATCGTCAATGCGGCTATTTATGGATCGCTGAAAAATCGGTAGCAATAACCTGGAAACGATACCTACGTTTACAATAGAGCTGTTTCATACCGGAGAGCACGATCCGATCATCTTGGCCACTACCTTCGATCAATTTTCATCATTTGGTCGATATCTTCGCTTTGGAAGAACCAGCAATATTGTATCGATCGTATTTGTAATCGATACATACTTGCATCGCGAGTGATCTTGAGCCACACGGATTTAATTACTTCGTAGCATTTGTCATCTTAGGTGCTTACACAGTGAACTTCGAGTTAGATAAAGATTCTGCTACGATAAAGATTCAGTGTCGTCAGAATCGATAGTGATTATCGATATTAATAATAATAATAATAATAATAATAATGATAATATCGCAATAAGTATGTTCACGTGTCTCTAATCATTTAATGACACACCGTTGACAAAGCATTAAAATCCTTCAAAGACGACAGTCTCAACATAATCCATTCCAAGCCATAGATATAGTTATTCTCAGAAAGCAGACTAATGCCACCTAACAAGACAAGGTTGTTCCATGGAGAATTGAAGGATACGATCATGCTTAATTAGGAAGTTTCTTATGATACTACATACATATTGCTGACTCACAGATTCGTTCCTCGAGTACAGTAATGGCGTTCCAATGCCATTTTCGCTAACACAAAGCGATCAACGCTTTAATGACCGCACGTCGTCTACGCAGTCAAACGTCGCCAGGGGCTGGCAATGTTTACGCAAATTCATGAAATAATTCAACATGTGCGAACATATACATAAAACGAACGCAAAACAACTACACAACGATAACAACAAATTTAATATTTTTTCCTTTGTGAGAGAATGATTAAAGCAATCACCTACGCGTAATTATTAAAGCATCGCAACACATGTTGTGTGGGCGGCCATTCAAGAATACACATACTATATAATATTTATTCTATTCTTAACATACTTTCACATTCTAATTTGATTTTTACCGGTCGTTGAAAACTGATTTTACGGGTATCAATTTTTTATTTTAGATCGTTCAAACATTGTCGAGCGTCCTACGCCTTGTTTGTTTACCTTCAAAAAAGTTTCGAATTTATGTATTTACGGATCTATGTTTGACCAGTAATTTGTAAACACTCTGAAACGTATCGTGTTTGTTCGTTTTCACCGCGTTTGACCAATTCTATTTTTATTACCTTGACACAGATTCTTGAACATAATTCCTTTATCAACGTTCCTAATTGTTGCTACAATTAATTACATTTGTATTACTTGTGACTGCGGATAATCTTGTTCGAGTCTCGTACGATTACGTGTTATCAATTATTCGGCGAACAGAATCTTTTTCCGACCTGATTTTTATATTTTTGTCCTTTTTTCAGGCGTTCTGCTCTTTTGTTTTGCATCCTTCTTTCTTTTTCATTGATTGTTGAAATACGAATCGATCTGTTTCGAAATGAATAATAATTGATATGAGATACGAGAGCGAAGAATAATTTATTTAACCCGAGAAAGATAACCTACGTCGCAGAGGCGCCTGCGAAGACTGTTGATTTTTGTTAATTTTTCATAGAGGTCTAGTGATTTAAGTTTAAAATTACTTAAAATATAAAAATATATAATATAAATGCATTTTATTTTTACAATAATGCCAAACCTTTAAAATGACCAGATTAACTTAAATAAATATCCATTGTTAGTATAAAATTGACGCCTTAGAAAAGCATGCGCCTCTGAAGCGTATGGTTATCTTTTACGTACGTTGTCATATGGTTATCTTTCTAGGGTTAATCTAGAATTTTATATTCTCCGATCATGTCTGTATTATAACAATCGATCTTCAAAATCATTGTCATTTAAATGACGAATATAAAATCCACAGAACATTCAATTCTAAGGTCTTTATTCACTTTTTACTAACCCGAGGTGTCCGATTTGCAACAATCAGCAGCGTTCAGCCCATAAGAAGCTCGCGACCGTTTCGTACGTAAATCCTTATTAATTACTGCGGAGTAATTAAAAGTTTTATTGAGCATTTAAATAGCTTTCAAAATTATTGTTCGAACGTTCCTCCAAGAGTTGAGAAGTACCGTCAGAAAGGTTAAGCATTATCAAGTTTCCGCAAGTTTTGTTCTTGCCTTAGCGGGCTTGAAAAACACGGCGATGTCGTTATCTTGCTTCATTTTTTACGTCAATTTTAATCCACGAAATTGATCGAACTCTCACCGTGGAACTGTTTCATCCAATTATGAAAGGACGTCAATCTTGTAGCAATATTTTTCGTTCATCAACTTCTTTATCAATTTGGTAAAACATTTTCGGACGGTAGACACGAGATGAGAATTAAAGAATATAATTTTATTCGGTATTATAGAATAAACATCCAATTGAATACGAATTTATTTATTTATTGAAAGAGATTCTATTGGAATACAAATTCAACCGAATAAGAAGTCATTTGTCATTCGAATAAAAATTATTTGTACAGGAACGAATTCGACAAATAATCGATTTGAATAGAAATTATATTATTGGTTAATTTCTTCCACGTCAATATTTACAATTTACTTCGCATTATCATTCGAATGATTTTACGATCGCTATTCGAATGACTTATTCGAATGAAAAACGAAGAATTACTGAAATAAAAGATTAAGAATTATTCGATTAAAAAATGATTCGAATAAAACACGAAGAATTGTTCGAATAAAAAATGAATAATTATTCAAATAAATAGATCGAACAATTTGTTACGAATAATAAATAATTGTTATTCAATAATATCATACGTAAATATTTATTTCAACCAATTCGAATAATGGCCAACTCTGGCTTCGGGCTCAGGGATCGCCGCGAGTCGAACACAAGCACCAAGTTTCTTTAACTTCCTTTAGAGTATTTAGATAAATATTTTATGGCTCGCGACGGAACGATGCAAGCGTGACGCTTAACAGCGTGCTGAAACTTGGTAGCATTTCGGGGTTAACATCTGATCCGACTGTTGTCCGCCGAAAGGAACGGGCGCGGACGCCACGTGGAGCGCGGGCGGGCGGTGATGGAGTTGCTTAAATTCATCGTAAAAAAAGTTAGACAAGCCGTTTCGAATTTCGCTGGAACTTTTTCTATTCCAAAAGCCGGTGGACAGGCCCGGCCGAAGAAGTTGACCGAAAGTTTCTAGCTCACGTGCGAGGAGACTTCGAGTGGAAAGGACGAGTCGTTAATTTCGTCATTCGTCGCATCCCGCGGGCTCCAGCACGTTGTTCCTTCAGGTTTACAGGTCCTAACTTTTCCTCCTTAACTCGTTAATTAAGGACAAAAGCATGGCGGTGCAGAGAGCTAGCCGGGATGGAGCCGAAGAAGCGAAGTTTTAATAACATTACCGTAATAATACCGTCTGCCCCTTGCTATTCCTTCTTGCAACGTGCCCTAAATTATCAAAGGATCCCCTGGCCCCCGAAACCTAGCCACCCTTCCATCTCCGATCACCCCTTGTGCCCGCGTTTGTTGCTTGTGCTTTCCCTTTCGACGAATGTGCCCGGATCTCCTACGAACTTCGGTACATCTTTGATTTTACACTCGCCGCCAGCCGAATCTGGCGAAGTTCCCTTCTGAAGTCGCGGCAACGCGCGAGATCCCATCTTTTGCTTGACTACCAAATTTCCGAACTGTCGAGGATATTGGTTTGCTGGGATTTCTCGCGAATTTCTCTTGTGTTTTTAGAAACTGCAACGCGCGAACGCGCGTTACCGGAAGATTCGATTGACAGTTTCGTGAAATAGTAATGGTCACGTCTCGACTCTGCGCGAAAGCGAAGGGTTTCGGCACCTGACACAAGAAAATTATTGTTTTTTTCTTTTAATAATTTCAGCGTATCAATTCTTTAAGATTTCTATTCTATTCTTTCTATTCTTTAAGCTGCTATATATTCGTTAAATATCGTATGCAAAATGTAATTGTAATTTGCTGTTTAAATTGCAATTTTAGTGAAAACTAAAATATATTCGTAAATTCTAAGATTTCTTGAATATTTGAGGACGAAAACGAAATAAAACGGACAAATAAAGATATATAAATAATTATTACGAAATAACTGTGAATAATGTGAGCAAATAATTGTTCTTTCCTTCGCGGCACATGTTAGGTTCACACTTTTCAAAGAGATGACAACAGCTGACTGGTTAAGAGTAACACTTCATGAAGTCACATAAAAGTATCTCATTTGTTGGAATTTACTGCAACGAAACTGAATGGTGCAGAGCTAAAAAGTCTGTCGCATTCCGTACCATAGACAAATTTTGTCTGCGCATTACATTTAATAATGCTCCTAATAAACTTTACGCAATTTAAAATTTTTCTGATATGAATTGTAATAAACGTGAGTTAAGTAAAAATATATATATTTTTCTATTGTTAATAATTCTAATAACTTCAAAAGAATGTAGGAAGACTTTTAAATTTTTCAGATGTCTTTACGATTTGATATTTTCCCTAGTGATGATGACGTATAACATCATATAAATCATCATAAATGCATAAAATACGCAGTCTATTTATGAGTAACGTTGACTAAACGTTGTTTATAAACAGGAAGTTTTTCATGCACGAAACACTCACTTTCTTATAGAATTGTGTATAAAACGAAGAAACAAAATCATAAAACTATACAAAATAATGCATTTCTAAACTTCTACATACAGTGGTCCACAAAAGTATTCGTACACCTCCTAAAACATAATAACTTTCTAATGATAATAGTCAACTATTCTAGTAGACGATGACTGAAATGCCTTTTTTTTAATTTTGCTGTTACTTAGGACGACGAAAAAGAAAATAAGAGACACTCGTTTTCCAACTGTTTTATCTGAGCCTGTAACGAAAATTGGAAAAGTAACGTAGAACTCGGTAACTTATATGCGTGCTGAAAATTTGATTGAAATTGGTTAATCCAGAGTCAAGCTACAGGCGTTGAAAGATTTAAAAAATCTCTAGTTTTTGGTGAAAATCGTGATAAAACTGCGATTCTTGCCATCTTTAATTTATTGTAACTCATAACAAAGCGAACCGATTTCGAAAATATTTTTAGCATGCATATTATATACATACCGTGATCTACGAAAGGCATTTTTTTAAATTTCTGTTATAGGCTCAAATAAAAAAGTTAAAAAACGAAAGTTTCTATTTCTTTTACTTTTGTCATTCCAAGTAATAGCAAAATTTAAAAAGAGCATTTTGGTCATCGTCTGGTAGACCAGTCCCGCTATCATTTAAAAGTATGAAAATTCCAGTTACTTAGTCCGGTTTTAAAGAAGTTATTGCGTTTTAAAAGGTGTACGAACACTTTCGTAGGCAACCGTATGCATAAATCGTCCGCCGAAATTCAAGACTTCGGTACCACGTCGTAATCGTAAATAGCGTCGATTTGGTGCAGCCTCTAAGTGAACAGATGTAAAAATTAGGTGAAAGCCGCGAGGAAAGTTGCGCAACTATCAACTCGATTTAAAAACAGAGGTCCCGATGAACTCGGGGCTAACCCCGGGCCCTAACGCCGACAGTACGCGGTAGGGTAAACGCCAGAGAACGAACAAATCGTTGGGGAAGTTGCGTACAGCCGGAGAGTGAAGCGCGGGACGGGTGGAAAACGTTCTCCATTTCCGAGGGAGGAAAGTTACCTCGGTAGTAACGGAGGTTCATATTGTTTCTCGATTGCGTGAAATCCGTCGAACGTGAAATTTCCACTGTTCTTGGTTCAGTGGACGTGGCCGGCACGTGAAACTTTATTCGCCGGAGCGAAACAATATCAAATTGAAATTTCTATCCTCGATTTGGCGAACTCTGATACGTCGAAACGACGAACGAACGAACGGAGTGGACAACGATGTTTCTGAAGTGCTGCGGAAAAAATCGTGCGAAGTTTTTAACGCCGGCCTCTTTTCCATCTTTGAGCTACACCGGAAACGAATGTTGAAAAATCCATCGACGATGCATCAGAAATGCATCTTATCGTTTACATGCACGTTATTGACCGGAGGATTTGTGTAGAAGCCTGACGCACGTGGCCGGTGACGTTTTCTAAAAATGAATAAGAAAGAAATCGCGTATGATTAAATATAAACAACTTGTTCGTCGCGTGTAATTTGTACATTCGGTGGCTCGTGAAAGTATTCACAAATAAATTGTTATTCTTTTAAAACGGAATAATATTTTTCAGAAAGGATCAAATGACTCGAACTTTTGCGAAATATGGAAGGGGTTAGCTTTCTAGACATAGTAATGTCGATTCGAATACATTGCAATTCAATTTCGCAATTTAATTACATTGTATTTCAATTACATAGTAAATCAACTATGTTGTAATTGAATTACATAGTTCGAGTCTTTCAGTTGATTCAATCGCTAATCATTTTAATTGCGAATGTAATTCAAATACACACACACACACACACACACACACACAATTTCATTGAAGCATTGTTCTTCAAATTACTACCCGGATATTTGAAGAAGTGTGAGATAAATTGTGTTTTCTTTTTCGTGTACCCATTTTTTTGTCGTTTCTGCATATTTTTTTTCTCTTATTACCTAATAATTCGTACTTCTAGTTCCATTACATCGTAATTCGTAATTAACACGTTAATGACCGCTCGCACAACACATGCGTGATGCTTCAATAATTATATATATATATATAGGTAATTGCTTTAATAATTATCACGCAAAGGAAGAATATTAAATTGTGTGTAAATTAAAATGTGTCGTTATTGTTGTTGTCTCTTGCTTTATGTGTATGTTCGCACATGTTGAATTATTTCATGAATTTACATACAGTTTTTTTTTTAAATTAATTCTTCAAAGATATTGCCGGCCCCTGGCAACGTTCGACTGCGTAAACGTGCGGCCATTGAAGTGTTAATGTAATTAAATTACTTAGTATTTTGTAACTGTACTCCAATTACAATTACGGATTACATTGTATCTTAATTGAATGGAGATCTGAATTACGAATTACAATGTGATTGAATTGTAATTGAACCGAATTACTCTGTAATTATAAATCCTCGAGTAATTCAATTTGAATGGCAATTGGAATGTCAGCAAAAATTAAAGAGTTACGTTTTTCAACCTTTATATCCAAGGAAAAAACCGAAAATTTAAGGAAAACCGCATTTGATGCGTACGGAAAATTTCATCGAAACCTCTAGCATTGTACAAAGGCTAATCACACAAAAAATCAGAGTTACACATGAGGGGTTACACTGAAGAGTTTATATAATAATAATAATAATTATTATTATATAAACCTCTAGCAATATATATGATTATATTATTTTAATCTGTATATATATATATCATGATTATATTATTAATATAATATAAAATATTATATTATATTATATATGTTATTATATATATATATATATATATATATATATATATATATATATATATAAATATACGTATAATAATATAATAATGATATATTATACAATATATGCTATATATAACTATAATATACTGTACACATATTCGTCGAAAGGACGAATCTTGGTCAGGAGCTCCGTTAAAAGCAGCAGACTTCGAAACAGCTACGTACGATTATCGATACACGTCGAATAATCTCCGGACCCCGGCCAATAATGCGTTAACGATTTCGTAACTTATCTACTGACGATGGCAGCTGGTGCCGATAACCGGCTGAAGATAGTCTTCGGTAATTGCAGATTCATAGAGGACAGTTAAATAAACGCCGGCAGGGCGTTAATTGCGCCGAGGAACAGTTCTCGGGAATATTCGCCATTAAAATCTGTAAACCGTGTTTCAACGGAATGCGAATCATTAAGGCGTTGGTTCATGGAATTCCGTTAGAACGCGAAACGAAATCGGAGCAATCCTGGAGATAGCGGGAAGATAGCGTTCGCTATCAGCGGCCATAATCGTAAACGGCGTTTTAAGGATGTCGTGTTTCGCAGATGTGACAGGAGTGCCGGGGAACCGGGAGCAAGCGAGCGCGCGGGGCCGGCGAGCCTGCAGCTGCAGTCTCATTGTCTCACTTTCGCAATTAGCCGCGGCAGCGGGAGAGTCATCTGGTATCAACAGGTAAACTCGGATTCGCATCTCCACGGCGGAGCTCTCCTTGATAAAAACAAAAGCGATAGACCGTCGCCTAGGTTTGGAAATGTGTTAGCGTAATTGCGTCTTTCGCGCGACGAAACAACCGCCGCTTTGTTACTCGAGCCATGCAGTCTGCCAAGTTCCCTGCCTAATTGAAAATCCTCGTTTCGTGAAATTCGATAACCTGCCTGAAATCTCGCCCGCTCGATCGGAACACGAGATTTGTTCGGATATTTTCTATTACAAGGTTTCCCAGGTGTACCTCATCGCTCAAGTAATTCCATTAAAAATCCGGGACCGGTGTTTACCGCCGGAATGGCTCTCGCGGAAAAGAAGAAATCGCGCCGACAACGATGAAGGCGCAGAGACCTTCCGGCCCGAAATGGAACGAGCTTTCCTTTTGACACACCGTAGGCGAAAAAGCTATCTACGGAATTCGCCTGGATTTTGGCTTTGCTTTCGAAAGGGAAGCGCGGACTCCGTACAGATTCTGTGGGACGATAATTTATAGCTGATCGAGAAATGGAAGCATTCTTCTTCGGTTTTGAACAAATCAGACTGTTCTATGGATATCGTCTGTTGCCTTCGATCAGTACATACGCTGAGGGAACGATGGAAGTCGACGATACACATTTAACCCTTTGCACTCGAAGCCATTTCAACTGTAGTTGAAATACTACTTATAGTATTTTCATTTTATATGATAAAATGTATTTTATGCATATGAAGAGTTGAGTTTTGTTAATATGAAACAAATATAACAAGTTTATATAACAAATTTTAATGGTGCCTCAGGGTCACCACCATCCGAGTGCAAAGGGTTAACCCTATGCACTCGAGTGGCGACTCCGTGGCGCCATTAAAATTTGTTATGTCACGTCTCGAAATAATTTTATTCATCAAATTTGTTTATATTTAAAGAGCCGTTGAAAAAGCGTATCTGTTGCACGGGTCACAATATTCAATTTCATATGCATAAAGTTCACTAGGTCGTATAAAATAAAAACTATTTTCAATCTTGCGTTAATTCGACTTCGAGTGCAAAGGGTTAATTGTAAAAAATATCATCTTCGAAGTCACAAGAGAATTTCGGTAACTCGAAAATTCTGTTTTTTTTTTTTAACTGTGCGCGTTTGTTGGGGACCTTAAGAGATGTGTCGTGATATTTTTATTACCGGCTATTTTTTACTCCTTTCTCCAGGGCGAAAACATCCCTCGTGTATGCAGATAGATGTCTCGCTAAAAAATGGTTGCAATACAAATTTAATAGTTTCATGTTTCTAAGGAGATATTATTGAAACAATAAATATTTTGTATTGGTTGATTTCATTATTTAAGTTCTTTAAGTAATTAAAAGTTTAAGTGGCAGATTAAGACTGTGAACTTTGTCGTTCGTCGAGGTTAATTTCGCTTATTCATTACCATGAATATTACAAGCTGAATGGACGGATATTTCTTTGGATTATCGATAGCTGGAATGTCTAAAAAGAATTAAATTGTTTTTTTTTGTTATTATCAACGAGATATTAAATTCGCCATTGGTAAAATATATTCTCTAATATAGTACAAAGTAGATACAAAAATCGTGATAATATTCGTTAACATTAAAAGTCACTGACAAGTGTTGCCTTATAAGAATTACAAAATTGAATCTATTAAAATTTTTTCACTCTTTTTATAATACCGCGTGCCTTAACAAAGAAATATATTCAACAATTTCTAATAAAAGCAGCTACACGACTTCAATAACTACGATACAAAAAATATGAATCCGGTCCCTTGACCGAAGTAACAATCTCTCAAGGACGTGCCTATGTACTTACGAACGTCGGTGTACATCCGGATAAATCGAATCAACGAAAGAAAACAAAATAAACGAGACGGAACTAACGAGCATCGTTTTTCGGAATTCTTGACGTAAAAAGAATGCTCGTAGAGCATGAAAGATCAAAAATAAAAACTACAGCAAGAGCGCAGAAGTTCTCCGGGTGTTCCGTAAATTTACAATTCGGCGAACGTTCCGCGAAGCTTTTTAAAGTCTGTTGCTCAACGTATCCGCGGAAACGAAGAGCGCAAAGTGCATTAGCCGACTGCGTCGCATGTCGCGTACAATTTTCTAATTCTGTTTGCCGGTCTCCTTTCTGGCCGGCTCATTACGGTAATAATTTCGTAAGCTTTTTAACCACCAACTTCCATATAAATGTCTAAAAAATGGCGCACGTAGCCGGATAACTGGCTGCCGGCCGCCGACAGATCTCTCTCTCTCTCTCTCTCCCCCTTGGCCCCGCCTCCTCCCCTCCCCACCCCTCTCCACCGGTTTGAAATTACTTTAGCTGGCCGTAATAAAGAATTCCTCGCTCGACAGATATCCAGACAGCTGTATTCTTTCCCTTTGTGGAGCGATAATGAAGGCCTTCCGAGACTCTACGTGACAAGACGGAGGTTAAAACGTGTGGGCGCACTCGTTTCAACCTTGGTGTACCTTAGGACCGAGACCTGGAATTGAATTCAAATTCTCGGGTGGCTCGTGTTTGCACTGCAAACATTGTTCCCAGCGATGTAACGGGCGTTGTTGTGTGTACGTGCAGCCGACGGGTCGGGTCGGGTCGGGTCGGGTCGGGACGGGACGGGCCGGGCCGGGCCGGGCCTCCGCAAGAAACCGGGCGGGGGTGGCTGATAATTGTGCCGAAGATGCGCAGCCCGGGTTTCTCTCTTCGCCTTTAGACTGCCGGCAGTCTACGTAATAAAGATAAACGGAGTCGCGCGAGGCAACAAATTGACGGAAGCGGGACCGCGAGCCCGCCTGGGAAGAGAAAGAGAGAGAGAGAGAGAGAGAGAGAGAGAGAGAGAGAGAGAGACGGCCGGAATTTATATGCTTTCGCATGATAAAACACTTCATCCTCGCTGCGCCGGGGCGCAGTGAAAGATTATCCCCGGCAAAATCACCACGGATCTTACCACGTTAATTAATAAGCCAAATTGCGTTAGCCGGGAAACGAGCTCAAAGCGGGTCCTTCTTCGCGGATTAATATGCATTCGAGATTTTCGTGTTTCTGCTTTTGCGTTGTATGTCGTTTAACTTGATTTCACGTTAATCTGTTCGAGGGGAACATACTTTGGTGCACACATTTTGCTAGCGCGAGAATGAAAGCGCGGCACAGAGCGAACGTCCTTTCGTTGTCGAAATTGCAAAGACGAATATGCCGGTGGTTTTCAGCCCGATATAATTACTATTTATACAACGCTATTTTGTGCGACACTATTCACAGACATTGTATAATATAATGTATGTACGTCTATATGTATAATTATGCGTGTAATTGGGACTACAACTGCGTATACGGAGTGACGAATTGAAATCAATTCGGTCAAATATCTTGCAGATCGTTCACGATACTGAAAAATGTTTCAAATGAAAGTTGCATAATTCCAGAGGTACATTATCCGATTTTAGTACGATTCTTCTGCGACGATGCGTAAAGAAGATGCGACGGTCAATTTCATTTTTCAAAATGAAATCACATATTTTTCGTTGTACAAATCGATGCAGCTCGTTCTTTTCTACATAAAGGTACTAAGCCATTTATTGCGAATCATCATTGATTTGGAAGATATTTTTAAGTTTACAATATAATAAAACCAATCAAGATCAATTTCGCGATACCTTGCTCGCATTGTTTTCCGCTGAATCGAGAATGTACACTCGATTTACCGTAGTCGTGGCATTTATGTTTTTTTCACACCCTGCATATTTTGTTGATTTTTCCCCGTCTCGGCCACAGTTTGACAATTATTTGTTTGTTCCAGAGTTTTCAACTCGGTGCTTTACGATACTGCTGTATCTAAGCGAGGGTATTTCAGTCGCAAAGGAACGATAAAGAACGAATACTTCGTCGGTACAGTAAAAGGAAAAAAAAATGGATGAGAGATGCAACGGAAGAATGGGGAACGTCACGATCGTTTTATCGCCATACTACAATCGAAAGCTCCGTTCCTGGCTCCTTCGCGATACTCGCTTGATAATTTTCCGCTATTCCCTTTCGATCGCGCAAGCCATCTCGCTCCAGTGGACCCTTCAGGCATTGGTCGAAGCTGTTATCCGCTTCACCGACGTCTAATCGTCGAATTATGACACCAGATTTGTCCTGCTGACAATTTGGACACACTTTCCGTTCCGCAGGATGCCTCCGAAGCAGAATGCCATATCTCACATTTTGCCACGCTTTCATGAACCCAGTAAAATCTTCTCTATACCGATTTTCACCAAAGAATCTCAAAATGCTTCCGAAAATGAAATTTCTTCATTTCTTTTGAACATTTGTATGTTCTAGTCGTCGCTCGTTCCCGTGCCATTTTTTTCGCAGTTACTGTGATTCGAATTTTTTTGATCCTAAGCATTTCTTAGAAGAAAGAGAACATTTATGTTCATTGCCATACACATATTATATGGCAATATTTTATTAATATTAAAAAATATTAATATTATAATAAATAAATATTAATATTATATGGTAAAAATATTAAATAAATATTAATATTATATGGCAATTATAAAACTTATGTTCATCGTGTGCCTACATTTATGGCAGGAAATAATATAGACCGTTACTTATAAACATACTTAAACTTTACCGAATGAAATAGCTATAAAGGAAATTAAATAATTTTATAAAATACGAAAAAGTAATAAACGCAAGCCATGGATGGCGATGTATTGGAATGTGTGTGCCATGTAATTAATATTGAGACATTAACACACAACGATATTTACATCGATCGAACAGTTTACTTGAATACTTAAATATCGATGACAAGAGAACGTGATTTTATTTCAACTTAAATGACCGTAATAACATTAATAACATTATTTACTGTTCAAACGAGTTCAGAACAAAATCTAAGACAATATCATAGACTGTCATAAACTCGAAAACAATCGATGTACACTAGAGTGTATCAATATTGAGCGTTATTCGAATTGTTTCGAATAAATATTTATCTTAGATAATTATCCGAATGAATTCTTTTTAGTCGAATATTTTGTTCGAATAACAATTGGTCATTATTCGCCATAAATTGTTCTATTTATTCGTACAAATTCTTTTCCGGATGAGCTCTTATTCGAGCGAGTTCTTATACGAATGAGCTCTCTTACTCGAATAAGTTCTTATTGGAACGAATTTTTATTCGAATACACTTTTATACGGATTAACTTGTATTCGATTGGATATTTCCTCGATAACGTTGAATAAAATTTGATTCGTTAGTCTTTATCATCTCTTGTATCCGCCATTCGAACAAAATTTGTGGCCAACTCTCTAGAGCACACTTTTCACCAACCTGTTTATCGACGTCGTTGCGTCATTATTAATGGTATCATTCAATTTTGCTGTTGAAGACCGAAGAAAGCTATGATAGGCATCGGCTTTCAGACAATCGCCGCGATTTGTTAGGAAAACTGTGGATCGTCGGTCATGCGAGCGGAAGGAAGCATCGGTTCGGTTTATCTTGTCCGATAAAATTGATTAACGTCGACGCGACGGTAAATTACGAGTCGATACACGACTCGCCGTTATTAGCGATAAATCGCGGGTTACCATCTCGTTTACAGGTCGCGACCTGGCCACTTAAGTGATGCGGTGCCGCTGTTTTCGCGCAAACTTTGCGTTACCGCTTCCTGTTCCCTGCTCCTCGCCCATCGGTTCTCGAACGAAGAATAAACGAGCCGAACCGTGCAACAGGACAAGCCGCATACTTCTCTGTGAATATAAAACACTTTGCCTCCCGTTAACACCTAACCTCGTGTCATTAATCCTGCTCTCTGCACTAGCCAAGTTTTATTAACTCCACCCTCGTTTCGTGTTAACGGGACTCCGTGCATTCTGGGAAAACTGCGAGACGATCGCTGAAGAAACGAGCCCTTTCCGATTGACAGCGCTCTAGCAATGCGTAATAATAATAATAGTAATAGTAATAATAATAATAATAATAATAATAGTAATAGTAACAGTAATAATAATAATAATAATCGTTTATTGACGTCAACAGGAGAAATCCTTTGTAACATAATACATAATAAAAAGATAAAATATATACACAGATATTATAAAGAAATAATGAAAGCTACGATAATTTTCCTTCACCTTTTTAAAACTTTGACAAAATACAAATCCAACAAATTCTTTCGTATTGCACATGCTTCTTAAAATCGTGAACGAATATTATTGTTTAACACTCGAACAGCGGACACTTTTGACAAAAATATAACTTAGTATGTTTAGGACCATTTATAAAACTATATTCATGAATTTCTATAACTATTTTTGAAGGTAGTCCTTCTAGATAGATTAATTCGTCTACAGATCTGAATAAAACGTATGGAAATTTGATTTAATTGCCAGAAGCCAGAGAGTAAGCTAATGATATTTCATACTCGGGGTCCAAATGGACCCATGCCAGTGTTAAAGAGAAAATTCCATCTACATTTGAGTCTCGATCGACATTTAAAATAATTTTCGTCCCCGTTGAAATGTTTTACATAATAATCTCACAAAATCGTATTACCGTTTTACATTCGGTTTTGTTGCTCGCTATCCGCGCTCCGGCGAGCAACAAAAATGATACAATGCAGCACACGTACATGAAATATGCATTAAAATTTCAGTATTATGTATTATTCATTTAGAAATACGTGTCGCACCTTCAAGGAGCTTTAGATTATGGTAGAACCGGGTTCTAAAAGGAGCAATTTTTGTACCTTCGGAGAAGCACGATGCATTAAAGAATATTTTTCTTGTGACAATAGACGTAACGTCGGGAAAGCTATGGTGAAAGCTTTCGTTGCATCATTTCTCAAACGATATACAGTTACTCACGAAATTGAACCTTTGATATACCTTTTAAAAGGCAATAACTTTTTTGAAACTGGACTGAGTGACCTGAATTTTTTTTAAATGATAGAGGGACTAGTCTACTAGACAATGACTAAAATGCCTTCTTTTTATTTTACTATTACTTACGATGACAAAAAAAAGATAAAAAACTCTCGTTTTTTAACTTTTTTGCCGATTTTTGTCATCTTTAATTTATTGTAACTTATAACGTGAACCGATATCGATAAAATTTTCAGCATGCATATCAGTTATCGAGACCTACGAGAGGCATTTTGACTCAAATAAAAAAAGTTAAAAAACGAGTTTTTTACTTTTTTTTGTCATCCCAAGTAATAGCAAAATTTAAAAATTCAAAATTTAAAAAGTCATCGTCTAGTAGACTAGTCCCGCTATCATCTAAAAAAAAAAATTCGAGTCACTTAGTCCAGTTTTTAAAAACTTATTGCGTTTTAAAAGGTGTGCGCTTAATTTTATGAGTAATTGTATATCACGCAGACTTTTTACATTTTGTTGCTCGGCAAATTCGTTTGAAGATTTTATACGGATTCAATGAAACGAACTCCATGAAATGTAAAACGAATTCTCCGAACAAGCTAAATAATGTAAATATTACATATATATATATATATATAAGCCTAACCTAACTTGACCTAATTAATATTAAGTTGTTAGGGAAGTTCGTTTCGCATTTCATAGAGTTCTTTTCTTCGAATTCATATACAAAACTTGAAACAAACTTTCCGAACAATCCGATACAAGCAAAGGAGAACAAGATGTGTGACATTGCTTTATCGTTAATTATGAACGTGGTTTAAATAACAATTAGCGAGTGTGAAAGAACCTTTAGAGATAATGTAGCTTGAGATGCAAGAGGAAGAAGATAGTTGAATATGTATAAATAATTGATTTTGGCAACCGTGTTTAAAATGTACGTGGAGAGTGATGTTAATTTTCGTTAATTACATGCTTATAGTTCATTGTTGTTTGGCATACATCATTATAAATCCGACGCAAGGAATGTTTCGTTGTGGCCGAGAGAAATTGTTTCCTTTATTTCACTTGCAGAAAATTTAGTATGAAAATAGTTATTCGCTCAAGAGATCGAATAATTACGATCGCAACCGAATTTTCGCATATTAGTTGTTTGAACCAAAGCTTGTTGGTAGTTTAAAGCCGGAAAGGTTATCTCGCTTCTCTGGAACGGGGAAAAGGGCGCTTTAATTCAGGAGAAACGCGATACACGCGGTATTTATTCGACCCGCGATGCGTTTTGCAGGAAACTCATGTGTTGAGAAGCTCCCTCTGCATTTATCGGGCGGATACAAGCGAGCTTATGCACGCGATAAAGGTCGATCGAAACAAATCTGAGGCTTCGAGTCCGGAACCCGCAATAAACGATTCCTCCGACACGATAGATTCGCCCTGTTCCCGATAGAAAATTTACGACGACACTCGGAAGACTCGGAAAAATTCACGTCGCTGCACCGAGAAGGTGAGAGACGTTCCTTTTTTTCCTTCCGTTCTTTTTTTTTTTACGCGAATTATAATATTCTAATTTTACGGCGGCTCTTCCCTTTACGGCGAATTCTTCTTCCGCGGCGTTTATGCCAAAAGTAAGCTTTTATTTTCCATAAACCTTAGCGCACCAAGTAGACGTTGGATCGTAAAGACGAAGTGGATACACAGCCGGAGCTTTAAACCTTTTCTCTTGTCTATACGCCGATAAGACCGCGGCTGAACTTTCGAGTAAATTTTCGACCTAAGATATTCCAGCGTCTCCTTCTTGCGGTATTTAAGGCAGCTTCGCGGTCCCGAGACGCGCGTTGCACGTGGTTCGATCATTTTTCCGAGGAAATAGTTTTCGTCTGTGTTGAAATTTTAGCCTCGAACAAAAATTAATCTATAGTTTACTTAGTAAGATATCTTCAGTTAAGATATCGGTTTACATTTCGCCGGCTCCGTCAGCGGGCAGCGATATATATTAGATGCCGCGATACATCATCGCCGGTACCTTTTGATATACATCATGCCCTGACTGTTTGAGGGTCCCAGCGTCACGTATACAATGTAAAACGCGACAAATAAAACGTCTCTGATTGGTGGACACGACGAACCCAAAAAGGGTATAAAAGAAGCGTTTCTTCTTACCGGACTCTCGGTAGAGTTTGGTCGCTCGATCGGTTTCGCTCATATACCTTCTCTCAATAAAGGATTAAAATAAAGTCTTCTAAAGCAAAGAATTAGAATCATTTCCATTCCATAATCCCAATAGTCTGAAATACGCGTGTTATTAAAATCAATTTCTTGATGTTTCGAGCAACGTTCTACCCTTTAACACTAAACCTACCATTGCGGTCAAAATGACCGGTCTTACACACTTTTTGTTTTCAAGTTGAAATTGTGAATAATTTTTCTTAGGAAACGATGGTATAAATTCACATTCTAATTAGAGTTGCAAATAAATTCAATCCTGTCATTTTTATGAAACATTGTTTTTGCTAGTCACTTTCAGAACTCGGCAATAAATCGTTAATAAAATTCATGCAACTCTCGGACAGTATCGATCGTACAAAATCAGAAATCGAAACTGGTTTATGCAACTAGTATCGCATGTTTGTAAATATTTACAATTTTTTAACCATATACAAAGAAGTAGAACAAATTGTCACTGGTAAAGTTTGTTTCATAGGTTTTCACATGTGTAGAAAATCATCAGGCAATCGTGTCAATATTTGTTTTTCAAATCGTAGCAGAAAGTTGTTAAGATATTTCTTAGAAAAATGCTTGTTTTTCTATTAAAATTGAAAACTTATGCTTTACGTTCTTGCTACAACTGATCTAATCTCAGTTTTTCTTGGAAAAAGAAAAATTGTGTATCATTTCTGAGCCTTTAACACTAACCTAATGAGCATATATGACTTGAAAAAAAAATAAACAACAATTGAAACAAATAAATCGCAAATAAATTTGCGACTTATCAGTCGCAAATGACTGATAAGCAGTGCCTCTTAAAAGTAAATTTTATTCAGATTTCGCACAATTTTTATAATAATAATTATTCCAATAAAGTAATTCATCCAATCGTTTCCCATGAAAACGTCTGTATAATCTTTGCAGTCGTATAATCGCAGCGATAAAGATCAAAATGAAGCAAACAGTCAATTTCTCGCGCCTTAGAGTAGGATTATCGGATAATCCCAAATGGTTCATGCAATAGCAGCGAACAAGACATTAACCACACAATGCTTGGCAATGCTCTCTTTACGAATCTGAAAAATGCAAACTGCATCAGCAACTTAGTAGCTTAAAACTGTGTCAACCAACCACCATGTCTTTTTTCCTGGTTGAACCCAATATCGAAGCGTGTGCATATATTTTATTATTCTTAAAAACGTCTAATATAAACGTATAAATAACCTACGAACTACAATTTAAGATTTATGATTTCCCATGAAAACGTCTGTATAATCTTTGCAGTCGTATAATCGCAGCGATAAAGATCAAAATGAAGCAAACAGTCAATTTCTCGCGCCTTAGAGTAAGATTATCGGATAATCCCAAATGGTTCATGCAATAGCAGCGAACAAGACATTAACACGTTCCGTGCCGAGCTTTTTTTACTCGAATCTTCACACTTTGATATTTTACTAAAACTTGATGTATTACGTGCAATTATTAATTCTCGTACACATAACAACGTAACAAAAACTTATCAACGCCCATTCTTGCGGTGGAAATTGATTCTTCGGTTCTAAATTTCTTGTAAACAATTTGTTCAGTTCACTAAGTAAACATGCAAGCGTGTACCATCGATGGTACACGTGGCACGGAACGTGTTAACCACACAATGCCTGGCAATGCTCTCTTTACGAATCTGAAAAATGCAAACTGCATCAGCAACTTAGTAGCTTAAAACTGTGTCAACCAACCACCATGTCTTTTTTCCTGGTTGAACCCAATATCGAAGCGTGTGCATATATTTTATTATTCTTAAAAACGTCTAATATAAACGTATAAATAACCAACGGACTACAATTTAAGATTTATGATCAAGTACATGCACTTCGTTATGCAGCGAATAAGTCTCACGTGAGTTTCGAAAGCTCGTAATAAAGAGAAAAGCAAATTTCTCGCACCGTCGATTTTCGGAAAAAAGTTGAAAAGCGGGAGGAAGCAAGAAATCCGTTTAAATATCGATCGTAACCGCGGTTCTGGTTTATTTTCGTGTCTGCCTAACTCGTTTGCTCGCAATTTACGAATAGCAAGAGCATTCAGCCGGGTGCCCTAACTTTCGGTCGAGAAATTTGATCAACATCTCTCGCGCGGACGATGAATGTGTAGCATATAAAATTCCGTAACGTACGCGATTCTTCGAGAGCTCTGGCTGGTATCGTTCTCTGACCGGAATTTCTTTTCAGCGCGAGCGTTATATTAACATGGCTCTCGATCCGAGCGGCGCGGCGGGATGCGCGCGTGTGTTCATTCCAATGAAGCACGACCGTATGAAATGTTTTGTAAGCACTTTCATGAATTCAGCAAGTAATCACTGTTTGCCGACGAGGACGGGGAATTACGACGCGGAAAATTCCCGTGGTCACTATTTTTAAATGTGTGGAAACGCGGCGTGAAATTAGGGCACGTTGACTTTGCTGCTCCCTGCAAGATAAATGAAAGATTTATGCTTCGTCCGCTTGATGGAAATAGTAAACAATTTTTTGCCCTTTCACCGTGCTTCTTATCGTGTGCCGGGGACGAGCATGATCGAATAAAAGTGCTTAGGTGAAATTTCGTCGTGGATCGCGATGTCGCCGCAATTACGATTTACGAGGTTTTTGGCGTTCCGTAAACGTTAACAGAATTTGCGGAAATTATTCTTATGGAGAATTTTAAATATCGATTTGGTAGAGCTAATTTTACTCTAGCATGCTTAACCCCTTGACATACCATTTTCTTCGCAGTTACTGCGATTAGAAATTTTTCGATTGCAATAATTTCTTAGAAGCGAAAGAAAATTGCTGCTTATTGTATATATATATGCCTAAATTCACTTGAATGCTTAAACATTGATAACAAGAGATTAGAAATTTATTGCAATTTTAAAGGACAGAATAACAGCTATACTCGATAAATTATTACTAGAAATTTTCATGACGAATCGAACTCGTCAAAGTATGGCAAGGGGTTAAAGGAGGGAAAACAGTTGTCCACGGAATTTTAAATATGTACTTTTGTGTTAACAATGTTCTTTTATGAATTTTTTATATTTAACCCTTTGCACTCGAGTGGTGACTCTGTGGCACCACTAAAAAATTGTGATATCATATTCTAAGATAATTTTTATATTAACAAAGTTTACATTTAAGAAATTGTGTTAAAAGTGTAACTGTTGTATAAGTCACCGCAAGACTCAATTTTATATGCATAAAATGCACTTTGTCATATAAAATGGAAATACTATAAGTCAGAAAAATTATTTTAGATTTACGGTATTAAAATAGCTTCGAGTGCAAAGGGGTGACTTTCGTAAGTACGTAAATGTATTGTTTAACGGTATTGTATAAGTAGATATACCTCGATCGGAAAAAATAATATTTGTAGCACTTTTTCTTACATGGACACAAAATGACTCTCCCTTAGGCAGACCATATACTTTGCAATATCTTAAACGATCTAGTGTTACTGAACAGTGTCGATGCATTTTTTTAAATTATCGTCACGCGTGCAGAATGTGGTTAAGTTAGGCAAAGACATTTTTCTGACATTTCATCTGAAGTGATTCGGATGAGATGCGAGGACTTCGTGGACTGAAGTCATCTCGCAGAGAAGCTGCGCTCTCATACCACATATGAATGGCAATAACTTCAACTTGAATGTAGAAGCACGGCATACATAGCGAACTAAGGTGCCTTTTGATGCATTTAAGGAAAGTAGTAACACCGTAATTGGAGTCTCGGAGTTCCCGCGAAGTCTGTTTCAGTTCAATTTAATAAATTGGTGTATCAAAACCATTGTATTAGACTATTATTTATATCAGAGCTCGAGTATTTTATTGAGTAAAGATGTATAGATAACAATTGATCCGAATAAGAATTCGTTCGAATAAGAATTTATTCGTACAGGAATTCGTACGGAAAGTATATTTGAATAAAAATGATAGAATATAAAGTGCTTTTCCATGTGCTTTTTTTTATGAAGTGCTTTATCGATTTATTTCTTCCATACTATTTCTCCAAATAATTCGAATAAAAAATTTTTCGAATTATTCGAATAAACTATTTGACTGAAAGCAATCCATTTAGACAATTATTTTAGATAAATATTTATTCGAAACAATCCGAATAATGTCCAACTTAGCTTTATACTATTTATCGACTAATCAAAATAGTAGATTCGATTATTTTCTCTGCATTAGCCTGGATTTCTATCAATCGGGAATTTCGCGTCAGATTAAACCGAATCTGTTCACTTCGATTCTTTAATCGCGACTTTCTCACGCCTTGCCGCATTAAATGATAATGGCCGAGCGGTGCCGGTATTGATAATATTTAATCACCGTCGCCGCATCGGGCGCTCAACGAGACAATAACAATTTCACCGGTGCCGTACGGACCACCGAAAAACGCGACTATTCCACGTGCAAAACTTGCCCTTCGCGGCCGATATCCGAGGCAATGAAATAACTCCCGTCGAATTGAATTCGAACTGTAACCGCGCGATCGGTTTTGGCAACACGATTGTGATTTAGAACATGATAAGCATGTTACGACGGTAACCCTACCCGTTGACCGATCGCATGTATGTGTATGTATTACGCGCATCTGGATTGCATGCTCGTTCATTAGCATGGAGCAATCCATGCAACCGAACGATCTCGTAATCTTCCGAAATCACTTGTTTATCGAAACGTAAAGTATCTGTATTAGTAGTTCAGTTTGCGTGATTGCCGGATTCGCTAACGCATCGGTGTCCCTCTCGGGATCGCTTGTCTGTTCGTTACCGACGTCGCAAACTGTTCTGTCGCCAGGCAACGTTCTACAGTAATGTCTCTCTAATTGACGCTCAGATTATCCACAAAAATGGACAATTTGGGAGGAGTTTTTTTTTATAGTTGTTGACAATTGGTGGCTATAAAAAATGAACCGCGAGTCTCGAATAATCGTATCTCCTCTTCCCAAATTGTCCATTTTTTTTTTGTGCACAATCTGAGCGTCAGTTAGGGAGACATTACTGTACTCGCAAAACGGATCTTCATTTTCGAGCATGTTTCATTTCAGTTTTCTAGTCACTGCTTCTTAATCCTTTTAATCCGATGTTGAAATAAATTACATATACAGAAAATTGATTTTCGAAATCTTTCGTTTAATCGATTTCAGTGCTGATTGAAGTGAAAAAATGTAACGAAACAAACATTCACTTGTCATGCTATTTTTGTGACTTTGTATTATATTCGTATTATAGAAACATCTAGTTTACACATTATTTTTATGATTTTTATATTATATTCGTATTGCGCAAACTTCTTCTTTTCATAGTATTTTTATCACTTCACATTATATTCGCATTATCAATTACACAGAGATCATGGTAGAGCTAATTTTACATAAATTTCTACTTACTATTAATTTGAATTTACTATTAATTTCTATGTATTATTAATTTAAATTTACTATTAATTCATATTTAATTTTTTATATTTATTATTTAATTTATATTTATTATTTATCTAAATTTACTGCTTATATTTACTATTAATTTCTATTTACTATTAAATTCCATTTATTATTAATTTCTATATTTACTATTGATTTCTATTTACTATTCATATTAGCTATTAATCCTAAACCTACCGTGTCGGTTGAAATGGCCAGCTATTTCAAAATTGTTGAACTAATAAAAAGACATTCGTAGAAAATGATTGAATACGTTTGATAATTAAAGACATTGCAATAAAAATAACAAAGTGTCTAACTAAATCCAGTCGTCTAATCCTGACAATGCAACACGTGTCAGACACCTTATCATCTTCTTTATATTTTGTTCATAATCTCGTATTCCGAGGTACAACATAAAATTAATCATAGGATGATCAGAGGAATTGTGCGGGGTCCAAAGCATAAAATAAATTTTCAGCCGAGGAGCGTACGAAGATTAAGTTATGTCGCGCAGTGTCCGCAGCTTCTGCAAGTGTAATTGATCAGGATTTAGATACACCGCATTCTATCGAGAACTTTTTAATATTTTATCTGCGAACAGGAGTCTCGCAGAGTCTCGCCACGGTTGAAAGCGTCCGTTGCAATCTCGAACATGAATGATCGTTGTTGATAAAAGAACTCCGGACGAGCCACCGACGTTCCATGCGGCTGCGTTGATTTATATGCTGATTTGACGTTTCTGCTTAATGCAACATTGTGTCACGCATTCCTCTAGACTCTAGATCGTGTACTTACAAGCGGCGGCAGTAGAATTTTTGATGGTCTTACGATACAGACCGGTGTAGTACATATCTCGGTAGTCGCGCGTTTTTTCAGTACCGCTTTCGTGCAATACTCGAAGCTTCACTGCACTCATTCAGACGCAGGATAGGCGCAGATCCTTTCGTTCAACCGATCGATTTCGATTTGTTCATCGTATCTAGCGCTATTAATTCGCCGGCGTCTTTGATCGAACTGTGATTTCGAAATAATTTTGGATTATATTTTAGATACGACAGAGAAGTGCTCGTTTCTTTTTCCATTCGATGCCACATAGTTTTTAACGTAAATTATCGCACCGCGGATTTTTATGCATAATGAAATGATCTGAATCAATTTTAAGGAACGGAAGTCATATATCGATACATGCGTCGTTGTTGGCTACACTTGAGAAGGTGTTGTTTTCTTAATAATTTTAATAAACACAAGTTTTATTTCTTTGCACTCTCGAAGCCGTTTTAACTGTAAATCAAATATAATTTTTCTGACTTATGTAATATTTCCATTTTATACGACAAAGTGCATTTTATGCATATGAAATTGAGTCTTGCGGTGACCCGTACAACAGTTACACTTTTAATAATTTTACAAATCTAAACTTAATATAAAAATTATCTTGGAACGCGATATAACAATTTTATCGGTGCTTCAGAGTCACCACTCGAGCGCAAAGGGTTAATTTCTGCTCTTTTTTTAATTTTCTAAGGTTTTCTAAAATTTTTATAACTTCTTATCGAAACATTATCAAATTACATCAAATAAGTATGGTACTTTTGACTCGGGTGAACAAGACTCTTTCGATCTGCACTAAAAGGGTTAAATAAAAATGTATTCCTTCTTTCGACGATTTCAACAAAAATGGAGGAGGATACATAAATATTCCTAAATCCTTCCAATGATCTCACGACTTGGTATTTCACCGAGTTATCTTTATCGTAAATGCTTAAAATCCACCGTCGATTTATTACTAAGATATCTACGAAAAAGCTATTACAGTGTCAACGGTCTTAAAATAAAAATTGCGAAACCGGTTGAAATGATCGGCATGGTAGGTGCGGCGTGAACAAAATCAATAAATGTAAAGATCTGATGAAACACAGCGGACTCAATCGTTGCCAGATCATCGAAGAGAGACTGATTTAACTCGGCGAATTCTCAGGCTTTCACAAACCCGAGCTCGACAAACACGCGTAGGGGTCCGAGATAAATCGCAAGCATGGATTGTCATTCACCGCGAAGGGTTAAGGGGGCAGTATATGCCGGACCTTAGCATATGCATCTACGAAAAAGATAGTGGTGTGTAGGCAGCGTGCATCCCGGAATAACAGCAATGGGGCCAGTTGATTATGCGCATAAATTAGCGAGCACTCTTATCGGACGGCGACATGCGGTGTAATCCGGCAACTGAAACGCATTAACAAATGTCAAGTCGATAGTTGAGACCGAGAGAGAGAGAGAGAGAGAGAGAGAGAGAGAGAGAGAGAGGCTGCGAGTAATCCTCGCAAGAGCGGCGCGCTTTAGATGCCACAAATCAAGTTTCAACCTCGTATCTCGCAGCGCGGCGATTTCTCTCGTTCGATCTCCTCCTTGCTGCCCTTTCTTCCTCCCTTCTCTTCCTCTCTGCCTTCGACTTTCACGACGAAGATCAGAAATCGCTTGTTTCTGAACTGCGTTCAGAAACAACCTCTGAGTTCTCTCGGTTTTAGCCCTCGGATCACGGACCGAGCCTCGAAACGTCTAAACCAGCAGTTCTGTAGATGTTGGTTCTTTCTGGGGAAATGTATTGAGCCAACTTTTTAATGTCACTTCGTTCCTCTTTATTAGGCAGCTGCTTTTCGACGAGGAGCTTACAGAGTACATAGTTGTTTCTCGTCATTCTGGAGACTTATAAAGACGTAATACAATGTTCCAGCAATCGGTCAAACGGTGACTTTTCGCTATTCGGGCGAAGCTTTCGAATAATATCGAGTTCTGAATTTACACAAAATTGTACAGAGTTAATCTCGTCACGTGACACGACTCGAACAAATCGTACGTTATTCGTTGTACAAAAAAGCTATTTCGAACAAAAGTTATACAGTTTTGTAAGTTGTGCAAGGTGCGACTAAGATGCGATCAGTTGCGAAGATGCAATTTAGAAAAGCAGGAAGAGATTGAGAGTATTTAAAGATAGCATTATACTATCTTTAGAATATTATAGTAGATATTTACTATCTTTAGTATAGTACAGTAGATATTTACTATCTTTACTATAGTATAGTAGATATTTACTATCTCTGGTACAGTATAGTAGATATTTACACTATCTTTAGTATAGTATAGTAGATATTTATTATCTTTACTATATATAGTATAGTAGATATTTACTATCTTATTAAAATAGTACTTAATGATCCCTTACGGGTTTCACGTGACATCCGCTTCTTACAATTAACGTTTAAAATTAAAATTACCGCTTAACAATACTACTTGAATCTAACGCTTACAACTGACGCTTAGATACTAACTCCTACAATTAACGCAACTCTTCTCCTGTTCGCTCTTTCTCTCGCTCTATTTCCCCTTCTTTTCTCCCTTTCCTTGCTTCTCTATACTAAGTATATAAAAATAATTGTACATTATTTTCAGCTCACTAAAATCATTCAAGAAAGAATGAATTCTCTGAGTGGCTTCTGCTTCTTGTAATTGACGAAGAAAATGTTTATTTTGCATCAAGATCCGCAGCCCAGTTATCACAATTCAGTGTAACAATGGCACTTGATTATTCGTTACGATATCGTTTGTCGACCGTCAAAGGAAATGTAATTTTTCCTTTAAATTATATTACGGTGATCGCTATTTTATATCTATATTTTCTCGCAATAAAGCTACATTCTGTTCTGAACTTTTCTTTTAAGTAAAAAAAACAAACGTTCGAATTTGTCAACTAAGATGCTCTCATTCGTTGTCCGCAAAAAAACAGAACTTCAGTATTATCTCTCCGTTTAATTTAAATATTATTTACTCGAAAAACCTCTACTAACGAAGGATTAACGTTTCCCGAGTCCGGTGTTCCATCGGAACTGCATTAATTCGGCTGCATTGATAAATTTATCAGCGGATAATTAGCGAACAATTATCCGCTTTCTGGTAATTCGGAGGCAGCGAGAGTAGGTTCAACTGCGATATTGCGGGAAGTTGCAGCGTAAGTGCACGCATATTTATAAACGATATGCTAATTATTCCCGGCTCGGGAAGTCTGTGTATTACATTGATCAAAGCAACTTTCGACCATCACGTCACTACGCAACCCGGAGAGTTTGCCAGATTGAAAGGCATGGTCGAATGAGTACCTTCAACAGATGCACGGGAATTCTCTGCTCGAAATGAATGTTCATAAGCGGATTCCGTTTCACCGTGAAATATACGCGTGTTAGGATGGCAAACTTTGCAAAACATTCGTCCGTGTTACACGCTGAAAAATATTAGTTTTCGTGTAAATATTGGTCGCGCGCGTTTCGCGTGATATCACGAGCCAATACGCCGATTGGTGGCCATTAAAATTCTAATACGGGGCGTACGGTTTTGTGGAGCCATTTACCGCGGGCTAGCCAATTATTGTGCCTTTCGTTTATTTTCAAGCATAATTAACTTTGTATTCATCGCATCGGACATATCAATTTCTTTTATTATTCTAAATTCAATCGATTATTCGTTTGTTAAAATTAAATATGTAAAAATACCAAGAAAGTTATTTCAATATTTTTTGATACCGAATTTGCGAAATTTCCTGTTAAGCTTATGAAAAAGCTTAAGAAAATACTGAACGAATGAAGATTAATGTTTAGTCAAACAAATCATTCTAGGTAAGATATCGCAATGTTAATTGTATTAGTAGACCGTATTATTTATTACGTATTAAGATCACGGAAAAACAATACAGTGATTGGTTATTTGTTTATTTTATTTGTTATTTATTTGCTTTTAGTTTCAATTTGAGTCGTTTATTTACTGTGCACAGTAATTGAACCTATTTTTTGCTCAATGCGTTAGTTACTGTGCTGCTTACCACGGGATAGGTCTCTATGATATTTTTAAAGAGGAGAAATGTAAATATGAAGTTTTGTTAAAGCAGTCATCTCTAATAAAATAATTTATGATATATAATTTATTTCATTATTATTAACACTTTATCGACCGCTAGCCTATTTATCGGCTTTTCGATTGCCAATGTTTATCGATCGCTAGCCTATTAATCGGCTTTTCGATTGCCAATGCTTATCGACCGATAGCCTATTAATCGACTTTTAGCTATCGACGGTTTTCGCTTCTTTACTGTTTTGTTAGTAGCTGACCTCCTGTATGCTGACCTCCCCATATCCTTATGAATTATAATTATAATAATTATTATTATTTATTATTATTTTTAAAGGAATAAGCACAACACAATGAATAGCGAAAATTTAGCCGGTACTGGGAGCAAATGCGCGCGCGACTAAGCCAGTCCTTACTGAGTGGCAGCCTCAACCACGACCGGACGATAAAGTGTTAATTATTAATTAATTATTATAATATATATAATAAATAATAATTTATGTTCAGTATTAAATTTTTATTGTGCACGTTTATCGAGGCTCGGTATTCAGGGAGTAGGCACAGTAACTGAGATACAGTATTCAGGGTGGGAGCACAGTAACTGATTTCTGTAGATCAGGCTTGGGCGAGTCACGGCTCGCGAGTCAAATGTGGCTCTTCCCCCTCTTTGGCCCTCTTACGTGCTCCGTGGCTCGACCCCGCTATCCACCTTGTTTGACATTCTGACATTGTTTCCTCGTGCTCCACGCGGCTGCCCATGTTATACGTAGCCATGTGCATAGAGTAGTACAGTAATGTCTCCCTAACTGATGCTCAGATTGTGCACAAAAATGCACAATTTGGAAAAAGGAGATACGATTATTCGAGCCTTGCAGCTCGTTTTTATAGTTGTTGACAGTTCGTAACTATAAAAATGAACCGCAAGGATAATAATCGTATCTCCTCTTCCTAAATTGTCCATTTTTGTGGACAATCCGAGCGTCAATTAGAGAGACATTACTGTAGTGGTGTTTACGGAACCTAAGTACGATAAATTCTCCCTAATCGACGCTCAGATTGTGCACAAAAATGGACAATTTGGGAAGCAGGGATACGATTATTCGAGCCTTGCAGCTCGATTTTGTAGTTGTTGACAATCGGTAACTATAAAAATTCGTAAACTAAAATAATCATCACAATTTGAGCGTCGATTAGCACGTTCCCTGCCAGACCGTTTTTTGAAGACTTTCCGTTCAAGCCGCGTGGGGCGTATGCGCCCCACGCTTTACATTTGTATTATTTTGTTTCTGGCGTATGCTTTACAATAATTAAAATAGTACACAAATCATAATTATCAAGGAAAGGTTGTATAGTTTAACATGCATAACACAGCAAACCAATAAATTTATTTTTCTAGGAATTACTTTAACAAATACCTGGCTGATCATTATTATGCCAAGCGAGTTGCATCCTCACATATAATCTTTTTTATCATGCCTGTATTAGTTTAAAATATAACATTTTAGTTAAATTCAAGTTTGTATGCGATTACAAAGGGATGTTACGATGAACTTTGTTAAAACATGGCAAACATAAGTGTGGTTTATCCACACAACTATCGCAGAATGTTACAACTTTTACAGTACTATAGAACTATAAATCAATCCCAGCTTCAGTGAAGCAGTAAGTATTGTGTCAACGACACGCGAATAAATGACTGATCGGAATAAGAGAAATGCAGTTAAAACAAGTTACAGTAAAGAAAAATTGCCCATCACGCCGCGTGGGGCGTATACGCCCCACGATTAAATGAGGGCGTCAGCAATAGTATTAAGATGTCCATAATTGACTGCATAATGAATTTTTAAAAAATTCTTCATTTTACAATGATAATACCAAATGGCTTGAATGGCGTATACGCCCCACGCGGCAGGGAACGTGTTAGGGAAAATTTACTGTAGTGGGAGCTTATGACTCGCGGTCGAAATGACTCGCCTAGGCCTGCTGTACATCGTAGGCACACAGTAACTGGTTCCAGAACCTTTCTTTTCTTTTTCCTAATATTGAGAGAAGATTTCATACGCGTGTCATGGGAAAATTGATATCGACAGTAGTCCTTAAGAAATGTCATTTAAATTGCTAAAGTTGTCTTTAGCAGCGAAAACTCCTAAAGGCTGCTAACAGTGCACAGTAATCGACTCTTCGGCAACTGAGCGTTTAACGTGTCCAGGTTTTAATCTAGCAGACTCTGGCAACACTTGATGCGGTTTCCCTCTTATAAATTTCGAGTAGTCGTAACTTTTACGTCGCGTAATTCTATTTGACGGCGTAGTGCCACTTAATTCGTTAAGTTTTCAGGGTCCATAAACTTAGACGTTCTATCGGAGATAAAATCTTCAGCGTTGCCCTGAAATAATCTGTTAATTGTCCAGGCCCTCCGTCGTCACTCTTCGCAACGACTCGCGTCTTCGTCCACGAAATTTCGAAGTTCGTGCGAAATTGTATCACTTTTACGCTTCTTAATTCTCTTGCAACGAGATCAGACATTCGATGATGAATTCATTAATAATCTGTCTAATACGAATGTCATACGTTTCGTCCAAATCGAAACAACATTTGATTCTTCTGTCATCAAATTCTAAGAATGAAAGTACACATATACACAGAGACGTATAATTAGTATCTGGATTTTTATGCAAAATAAGAATTGTCTAAATTAATGATAAGAAACGTAAGTTGCGTGACAATGTCTTCCCAGTCTTAATAATTTCAATAATTTGTATAGAATGTAAAGATATCTTTACTTAAATATTTTAATGTGTTTAGAATTTTGTTTTCGATCTAGTCATTTTTGTCAACAATGTATAAAATCCGCAGTCTACGTATAAAAAAACAAAAATTCATCTCGTTTTAATTAGAAAAGTCGTTAAGACGAAGAAATGCTAATTAACGTGGCAGTGAAAGAAATCATACTGCAAGGAGTTAACATGTTCGAACAGCATTTTTATTTTCGAACAGCATTTTGTTACGATTAATTCTTGCCGCAAGTATGACATTTTCATGAAATGCACATCAAGTACTTTTGCTCTCATTCAAGTCCGATTGCTGTACTTTCACTGGTGCAAATATTTGCTACCTCTCGTATGCTCATTTTCTGTTTCAGACACCGTGTATTTGTTTAAAATGAGAGATTGTAAACAAGTTAATTAAAACGTGAAACGCAAATGGATGAAAGCTACGTGTTGGAAGTATAAAAGCATTTGCCATGTTATCAACGTCTCATTCATGACTATACATATGTACACTCGCGTCGAAAAGTATGTTAACACCATTTCAAGCGGAATAACTGTTTTAAAATTTTGGTCGAAATCACTTGAATTTGTTCCCGAGATGTTAGATCGACTAGTTTTCTAGGGAACGAGTATAAAGATCGCAATTGTTTGAAACGATACAACAATTTTTTAAAAAATTGACGAAGCGATATATTCGTGACCTTGACATAATCGTGATATGCAAAACGCATTTTTCACATTTTTGTTACAGGCTCGGATGAAAAAGTCGAAAAACATAATATTTAATTTTTTATCATGCCAGTTAATCGCAATCGAAAAAATGTATTGTATACTCAGACTCTAGAAAACTATCTAAAAAACAATCATGTAATTCGACAAGATAATTCAGAGTTAAGTTAATTCACAGTTACTTTATATTTTATTTCACTTGGCCCTTTAATTCTTTTCCATTCCATTTTAAGACATAAGTCAAAATTTTAGGAAATGTCACTTAACGCCACCACGATTTTAACTCTTTGCACTCGAAGCTATTTTAACTGTAAATCTAAAATAATTTTTCTGATTTATAGTATTTTCATTTTATATGAAAAAGTGCATTTTATGTGTGCGAAATTGAGTCTTGCACACAACGGTTACACTTTTAACAATTCTTTAAAATCTAAGCTTTGTGTTAATGTAAAAATGATCTTAGAACGTGACATAACAAATTTCAGTGGTGCCTCAGAGTCACCATTCGAGTGCAAAGGGTTGAGCTACTCGTAGTGTGTGTCTCGTTGAACAATATGATATTTATTATCTGAGAAAGTAACACGCCGAGAAACTGCAGTTGCAGGGTACAGTGTCCGCTGAATAATACACGAAAATTTTCGGCTGCGTCAGGATGACAGGCGGGAATTAATAATTGAAGGTTCTCCTATTTTTGGCTCTGGTTACCGGTTTTTTCGGACGCGGAACGTCAAAGTCTCGAAAACTCGCGAGATCGATCCACTCTCGCGAGTTTCGTGCACCTTTCGGATAGGGGCCGGGGATTCTTGTCGAGGGCTCCCTAAGTGACGTTCGATCCATAATTCATGGTACATTCAGACAAAATATTTCACCGAGAGCCCGACTCTTTCCGTTTATTTACTTATTCCGCGAGTACAGCGCGCGTGACGTTCAAAGTTCACGGAAAGCTCATCGGCCGGGCGAGTGCTTAAATTTACGTTCACGTTGCCCCCCTCCACCCTCCCCGCCCCTCTCTAGCTTTCGTTTTATAGCAGCGTGGCCGGGCGTAAAGTAAATTTATAAGAGTGAGACGCCATTAACACTATTCCTACCGACACTTCACGTATACCTATTCCTACCGCGACCGGTCAAATGACCGGTTTTTCACAACTTATATTTTCAATATTGAATGCAGACCAATAGCCAGTTTACCAGTATAAAAATATATTTTCTTTTATTCAAGAGTACATAATCTACATTTCATTCTTTTTCGTCGCATTTTTTACAAATGGGCTTCTCAACTGTACATTTTCCGCATACGTACTTTTTACATTTTAGACAGATTTTGTTCGTCTTATTATCTTTACAATACCTTATCTGACATGTTTTCCGTTCACGGGAACCTGTACTTGTACTTGCGATGGGTATTGGTTGATTTTCTTTGCCGAGCTCTCGTTGATATTCGATGGCAAGTTCTTCTGCCAATTGGAATAGAAATTCCTGTCTTGTAATTTCTCCTCCCGCAGTTTCTTTATATAACACCCATGCATTTATCCCGGCTAAATCCAAGATATTAAAAAATACTTGCAAAGGCCATCTCCGAGATTTAGATTTTACCGAATAATTTCTGGCCATTTGATCGGTCACATCTACGCCAAATTTGGTGCTATTATACAATTGAATTGTCTCCGGTGTTCGGGTGTCGTTTTCTTCAACTTGTACGGAGTTGTGCATTGAACTGAGAATTAAAACTTTCTTTCTTGGTTTGGCTTTGTAAATTGTCAACATACAATTATTTGAGCGATAGAGTTTGCTTGAGAAAAGTGCCATGTCGTCGTTTTTCAGTTTTACTAGTTTTGGTAGCTCTTTCCTATTTGCTCTAATTGTTCCAACAATCGTAGTTTTGTTTGCTAAAAGTTTTGTTGCTAAAGGTAGGCTTGTAAAAAAGTTGTCTGTGGTTATATTTCTTCCACATCCTACATACGGTTCTGCTAATTTCATAGTGACAAACTCTCCAAGAGGAACTGAGGGTTCTCTACTTTCATCTTTTCCCAAATATGGAAAGCCGTTTATTATATATTTGCTGCGTACATCGGATGCTAACCAAAATTTTATACCAAATTTGTCCGGTTTATTGGGCATGTATTGAGTGAATCTACACCTTGCTTTCGTTGGAAACAATTGTTCGTCAATAGTAATGTATGGTCCTGGTTTATAACAATTTTGACTGTTGTAAATAAACTTGTACCAAACTTCGGAAATCATAGCGAATTTATCAGTTTGTAACCGTTGGCTTCGTTGATTTCTGTCGTCAAATCGAATAAATCTCATAATCTCCGTAAAGTCATGTCTACTCATAGTATTTGAGAAAAAAGGCGGGCCCCACTTTTTATTCCACAGAAGTGCTATATCTATATTCTTAGCCTCATATGCGCCGCGTGCATACAGAATTTCAAAAAATGCATATAACTTTGCAGTAGACAGTTCCCATTTATATCCCAACACTCTAAATGCCTCTGCCTTTGTGCACTTTCTTATAAGTTCGATTATATTCTTATCAATTATCACAGAAAATGCCGTCCTAACTTCGCCTTTCATAATATTACGTTTACTGTACCCAGTCGGACCTGATGTTTCCCTAAAAATATTATGATCAGGTGCTCTTCCAGGATTAGACCCTATTTTTACTTCCTGCCAAACAGTTCCGTCCACCGCAATTTCGCTTGCCTCTTCCTCATTCTCACTATCGGAACTAACTAAAAATCTCCTTCTCTTTCGTCGTCTACGTACGTTCGAAATATTCTCTTCGTTCTCATCGGTGTTCGAGTCGGTTTCAAATGGATCATAATTTTCCGTATTGTCGTTTTCCATATCCAGAATTTCCTGATCATCGTCAGAACATTCTGCATCGATATCATTTATTCTCTCTAATAATACATTCGCACTCCTCAAACGTCTTGATATTTTGGGGTAAATATTCAACGGAGAAAATAAAAACTAAAATATGAAAATGTAAATCAAAATAGATAAAAAAATGAATAAAAGATAAAATGTGAAACTTACTGCGACGTATTGTTAGTCTTGTTCACTATTTTGAAAATTGCACTTATAACACGTACTATGACATAGAATATTACAAAATAATAATAAAAGACTGCCAAGTATGCTCTTTGTGATTTTCACGTTTCGATGCACTCTGTTCGTGTCGCAAGACTATACTGATTTGAATTCGTGAGAAGACGTCTATACATTTCCTTCAGTCATAAGTTTATTTATTTTATGTCATAGTAGATAAGATGGCGTAAGAATATTCGAGGATCTGGACCGTATCGGATATCAACCAAGCAAATAAACACCGCTAACCCGATAGTCGAGCGAGAACTGTAAACACTTGTAAGTGCCGTAAACCATTTTCTGGAAGGCACTTCTCGGATAAAATCGTGCCACAACTACATTATGTTTTGTTTCTAACGACTTTATAGTTTTGGCATTGAGTCTTAGAGAGAAACTATTACAAAAGTGTATAAATCGTACTACCGGTCAAATGACCGGTCGTGGTAGGTAAGATAGACTACAAATATTTCTCAGAAAATAAACAATAAAAAAATAAGTGAATATTGAAAAATGTATCATACATATATATGAGGAAAAGTCGTAAAGTTTAAAGGCGATTCACTTACGTTGAATGTAAGAAATTCCAATTGAAAATTTAAAAACGGTCATTTGACCGGTCCCGGTAGGAATAGTGTTAATAATTCAACGGAGGTGCGTATCGGCGCTATGATTTGCAGTTTCGGCTAGACCGGGAGCGTTCGCCGCGTCGATGGAAATTGATCACGTTCGTGGAAACGTTAGATGAGCGCGGACCCGGCCGCTGATGTAAGCGGATAACTAATCGATGTATTATTAATGCGGTTTTCACAGAGATCGAATCAGCAACGGCAACCCTAACCATCGTTTCTGGATCATCGTTCTATGTTTCGTCGAGCCGATGCTACGTTTAACCCTTTCGCGCCGAGCGCCGCATATATGCGGCATCGAAATGAAGTGTATACAGAAGTCGCGGATGTGTAATTTCTAGCGAAAATGATTAAAAAGAACGGATTCGCGGTACGAGTGCAAAGATTGCGATGTTGGCCTTCGTATAGATCCTTGCTTTCAAATATATCGCACAGAATTACTACTGTGATCAAAAAGTAAGGTGAATTTGTTTATAAAATGTAAATTCTTTATTTATTCTTCCAAATCAATTTCATCCCCTTCAAAGTAATCCCCGTCCGATAAAACGCACTGTTTCCGACGCTTTTTCCAGTCCTCGAAACAGTCGGAATAGTCTTTTTCCGGTATAGCCTTCAAGACCTTCTTCGATTCGGTTTTTATCTCCTCAATCGTGTCAAAACGGCGTCCCCGCATTGGCTTTTTGAGTTTGCTGAATAACCAGAAGTCGCACGGAGCCAAATCAGGCGAATACGGTGGTTGCGGAACGTTATGAGTCGAGTTTTTGGCAAAAAAGTCGCGAAGAACCAATGCAGTATGACATGGCACCAATCGAGACTTGACGCGTTTGAGACACAAAACATCCTTCAAAATGGTTTGGACTGAGCCAAATGATATTCCAACACTATCAGCGAGGTCTCTTATTGTCAATCGACGATTTTCAAGCACCAAATCTTCGATTTTTTGGACGTGGCCCTCGTCGGTAGACGTTGATGGTCGTCCAGAGCGCGGTTCGTCTTCAACGCGTTCTCGGCCCGCTTTGAACTCGTTGTACCACTTATAAATGTCTTTTTGTGCCATAGTTTGATCACCAAAGGCCTTTCGCAACATTTTCAACGTGTCCGCACAAGAATATTCGTTCCGCAAACAAAATTTGATGCAAGTTCTTTGCTCAACAAAATCACCTATTGTAAAAATCGAAAAATTCACTTTTGGTCGTTTACTAAAACACGTGTAACTCGGAGATAATTAAACCTTTTAACAAACAGACGCTTGGCAATTGTTATAGACAGTCCTACCAACCTAGGAAAAAAACAATTGCCTGCCTTCCTAATGTCCGGGAGTTTTAAATGACAATTTCACCTTACTTTTTGATCACAGTAGTATATTATTAGTTTTTACATATTATTATATTTTAATCATTTTCGTCTCTCGTTATTAATTATATTAAACATTTAATCGTTAGGCTTTGTAATCGTATAAATACCTATGTTACCTATAATTTTGTAAGTCTTTTTAAATTAAAAATGTAAATATACTTGTTACATTAGAGCGATGATTGTTTTATTCGGCACAGTTATTATTTAAGACTTGGAACAACATATATACAGAAACCACGCGCACTGTGCATATTTCCCGAGCGAGTTTCCGTTCAGTGACGGTACTTCGGCGAATGGAGCTGCCGTAGCGAAAGGGTTAAAGTAGCGACACCGAACGTATTTCGGTTTTCTTTAACACCGTGTGGCTGCCACCGTCAACTACCTCAAAAATTTCATAAAACGAATGTATTTTATTCGAACAAATTAGATTTCGAAAAGTTGAATTCTACAACGTCGATCACAGTTTCGACATTCTTGCGTGTCGCCGATCCCTGTATTTAACAAGAGTACTTTAACACTAGATTTACGGAGCAGAAAAAAAAGCAGCTGTTTTATATTAGTTTATAAAAGTAACGACAAGACATTTATTCTGATTTTTAACAAGTGTTATTGTAACATCTGCCGTAATATAAATTGAATAAATAACTCGTAAATGTAACTTTACGATATGAGTACAATCGTAAATTAAAAAAGTTAGTCGTCATTTCGACGAGTTCTGTAAATCTAGTGTTAACGGCGTCTAAAATAAAAATCGAGGAATTTTAGATCGCCAGTCGATCACAGCGTTTTTACGGGTATCACCTGGGTCTGTGTATAAGAACTCCAGCGCGACGTCAGTTTTTGTACACAAAGGTCAAACTCAGCTGTTCGAGCTTGACGCCGGCCCCGCCTTGCATATATTCCACGGTCTTACGTTTGTATCGTCGCCATGTATCATATTTATCGACTGGGCCATCCTTCCAAATAATCCCATTATCAAATCCGTTACCTATTTTCCGTTGTTTTCTATGCAGCGCTGTTCGTTAGGCCATCGCTCTCATGCACTGTAACGAACGTTCAGCACTGCTTAGTCCTTCCAAATTTCAGATTCCCCACTCATTTACCCCTTTTAACACGTTCCGTGCCACGTGTACCATCGATGGTACACGCTTGCATGTTTACTTAGTGAACTGAACAAATTGTTTACAAGAAATTTAGAACCGAAGAATCAATTTCCACCGCAAGAATGGGCGTTGATAAGTTTTTGTTACGTTGTTGTGTGTACGAGAATTAATAATTGCACGTAATACATCAAGTTTTAGTAAAATATCAAAGTGTGAAGATTCGAGTAAAAAAAGCTCGGCACGGAACGTGTTAATCGATGGCCTACGACAATATAAACAGGTTCGCACAACGCGATCGAAGTACAGTGGGCCCTCGACTTTCGCATGCAATTGGTTCCTGAAAGTGTGTGCGAATATTGGATGTTCGAAAGTAGAGGGATGTAACAAAATATGCACCAAAAACGGTATTTTAAAGTATTTATTTATTTATTTAGCTTTCGCGTGTTTTCTTTATAAACTTGTCAAGAGTTAGTTGAGTACCTCCTTTTTTTTCTTTTTGTGATATAAAGATTTCATAATAATCTTATTTCACAGTAATTTTATAGAATTGAATGATTTTGTTCAAAAATATTTATAGAAAGTTTTATGTAATTATGCAGTTTAAATGAAAATCTATTTTAATTTTATGAAAGTTCGGGATAATTTTATAGAATTGGATGATTTAAAAAAAAAATATTTGTAGAAAGTTTTATGTAATTGTGCAGTTTAAATGAAAATCTATTTTAATTTTATGAAAGTTAGGGGTAACTTTTATAAAACTCAGGGTTGTCCCCTGAGAGGGGGCAACCAATTACAATGTAGCCTGCTCGACTCGCGATGTCCGCTCAGAGGAAACATTCGACCGCAAAGGCTTACAAAGTTGAATCTTTGAAAATATGCGAAATAGCGAATTGTGCGAAAGTAGAATGTGAGAAAGTCGAGGGCCGTCTGTAGTGAGTTTCGCTCTTTTCTATTGCGCTTGCAATCTTCGCTACAGCTTTGTAGTCGAACATCGATCGCTTGATCGTCTCTTTCGTGAGCTGCACGATACATCATCACATTTCATCATTTTATTGTACATTCGCTTCCTCTGTATGTACAGGGTATCCCAAAATTATGGTACTTCTGGGAAATGAGGGGTTTCTGAGGTCATTTGAAGTAACTTTTTCCTCAGCGAAGTTGCAATCCGCAGCTTTGTTTACGAGTTATTAACAAAAAACAGTAACCAATGAGAGGCGAGATCAGCGGTCAAAGCCCAGTTCCGCTCATTGGTCAGTGTTTTTCGTCAATAACTCGTAAATGATGCCTCGGAGAAAACTTTTGTAAAGGAGAAAGTTGCTTCGAATGACCTCATTTCCCGGAAGTACCATAATTGTGGGACACCCTGTATATCCGATTTATTGAAATATATTTAGTTTATTACATCAGCGTTTTACAACCACACAGTCCACTATTCATCCTTTCAACACCACTAGAGTCCTCAACAAACGGCTACTGTAACAATCAAATGTAAGAAGTGCCACGTAATTTTAAATTTCATTTAAAACGAGTTCATGGCGTTGAGTAATGTGATAAACTACGGTTTTTTCCGTATATTATTCAATGAACGTATACAATAATAAAATTCTTTTTCTGAACGCTATTTCGAACGCTACAAAAAATTCCAATTAAAAGATAAATGTTAGTTGTGTCCAAATAATCAGTGTTTCAATTCACCATTAATTGACCAAATTAAGTACATAAAATCTATTGAAATACATCATTTATGAAATATCAATTACCATTGTTTGAAATGATTAGATTTAATTTACTATGTGAAAGAAATTTCGCCCAGGCCTGAATCGGTGGGTGCTGCCTTCAGCTAATCCATCACAGTTTCGAAATGGCAGGCTTCGAGAACGAAGTGGATTTGTGCGAATAAAAAGAAGTCGAAGAAGCCGAGATCGATCTGAAATTTCGACTGAGTATACAGTGAACGTACACGTTTCTGTCTTATTACATTTTTTTTTTTTAGACAGGCCTCGTGTATGTGACAATTTCTGAATAGTTTATGAGTGGCAAGTTATAGCAGCCTGTTACGGACGATGCGATAAGCCCGACTCGCTAAATCTATGAAATTATCGGCTGAGTCGGTATCGATACGATCGTTGCCGACCAACACGCGAGAAACGCATTCGGAATGAGCGATCGAGCACCTGCGCAAACAGGGAATTAGCACAATAAAATCCTCCGCGCACGTTTACATCTCTGGCGCCGGCGGAAACCGTTTGATCGAACGGATTACGGGAATCAGTGATTTTCGGCGAACTCAAGGAGATTCGCTGATCGCTAAACAAATTATTTCTCCTTCGTCTTGACGTTTATGAGCATAAAAATGTCCCATCAAAATTGTTTTATGACAACGCTCGTTGTTTTATGACAGCGAGATTAACTGATTCGAAATTAACTTAGGTACATAGATCATGATCCAAAAACGAGTATAAATACGTGAACTTAATTTTTATTATAAATATGTATGTACATTTTATATTTTTGTGTTTTATTATAGAATAATTTATTTTTAATTAAGTCGTGGTTGTGAATATTGATCCCGGCTATCGATATCTCTTTTATCATTGTATACATTAAACGATCTTGGTTGCTTCGATAACGTCAACGTTTCGATAGTGATGTTTTAAGAAGACACTTCTCGGAATAAAGAGATTAAGTTTCATTTACTATACGGTCTGTTTATTCAATTATATCGCAAATACGCAGTCGTCCGCGCAACAATAGTTTAGACATAATATAAGCAAGAATGTTCTAATTGGAATCATTTTTTAACAACTTCAGTAATAGTTGTGGCGGTAATTGAAAATGCATGCGGCGGTAATTAACCCTTTGCAACTACGATCTCGTTCGCACCTACATTAGCGCACCTTTGCTTTGATTAGTCTTTAATCATTTGGCCTACGTTTATTTTCATTCGCAGATTTATCAAAAGTCTATTATAATTAAAATTTTCGAATTAAATTTCTATTAAAACTCTGTTATAATTAAAATCTATAATAAAAATTCATTATAATTAATTAATATTACAAATTAAAAATTTAAATAAATAGAATACGTTTCGATTTAGGAAAAATGAATAACATTCATATTTAGTAGATCATAAGAAATTTTCGTTACAAGTCTGATTAGCTGCTATAGTGCAAGGGTTTAAAAAACCTAGGTTCATAGGATACATGCAATAGATTAACCCTTTGCACTCGAAGTCAAATTAACGCAAAATTTAATATAGTTTTTCTGACCCGTGGTATTTCCATTTTATTTAATCTAGTACATTTCGAACATATGAAATTGAATTTTGTGACTCGTGTAACAGTTACGCTTTCGACGGTTCTTTAAATATAAACAAATTTGATTAATAAAATCATTTTGAAACATGACGTAACAGTTTTTAATGACGCCTCGGATTCGCCAGTCGAGTGCAAAGGGTTAATAGATTCACTAGGTAGTGAATCTTGACGCACTTTATGTCATGTACATGTTCGAGAAATTTCTGCGATCAATTCAGCTGCAACACCCTCGAAACTGTTGACAAATACTCTAGTGCAGGGTGAAACAATGTGATAGTTACGACTTTCCGTGTAACTGCAGTCATAACGTAAAAATCGACAACGCGATTGTAAAGACCTGTACGCAGGGTTCCATGATCGTTTCATTGGCTCGCATCTCGCGGAACTGCCATTTCGTCTGTCTTGATGCCACCAACTCGAAGCAAAGTGTGTCTATCGGCGGCTATGACCTCATAATACTGCAATGCTGTTACAAAGGGGTCAAAGACGTGATTACGGCAGGAGAATATTATACTCGCAATGCTCGTGATAAAGATCAAAAGGGTGAGCTATAATATGCAGCTAATTTCCGTGTGATATTTAGTTCCTAAAAGTGACTGAGCGTTAACGTTGCCATTCTTCTTTCTCACTATTTATTACTATTTATGGTGTTAACATGTCAAATGCCGAAAATCAACTGGAACAATTCTCATAAACTCAAAGTAATTTAATTAATAAAACTGTGGAAAGTTACAATTAGTTACAAGTATCATAGTGGGTGGTATTTTAACACTTTTGCATTCTAAATATCCTAGTAAAATCGATTTGTTCGAATACATTGAAATAAAAATGAAGTTTGTTTTTAACAAAGGAACATGACAAATCAATTTAACACTCAGACTTTAAATATTGTTATTCGAATAGCAAGTTTCTGACAAGTAATATAATTTTTTACATATTTCGATAAGGAAAAACTATACATCCAGAGAAATTAACGAACCTGGAAGGAGTACATTTAAAAATATATTTAAAAATATTGATAAATAAATTTCTAAGTAATCCGAAGCTATACTCGGTTATATTTTTGTTAAAAAGTCCTGCATTTCAAGTATTAAACAATCTTTTGTAACACGATACCGTGGTTAATTTTTTTGAGATAGTTATAAACGATTCTCTAAATTGAAACATATAAAGATAGCAAAACAAACTACAAGCTTACCTAAGGTAGCTAAACAAATTCGATGCTTTTGGAGTCTTTCAATTGCGAATTCTTTTAACATCAGACATAATGTCAAGAAGCTCAATTCTCATATATCCGATGTAATAGAACATTCTTATATTATTTTAATCTTTCTTTTCCATTCTTTTTATCTAAATAGTTATTCGAATAAATAAACAATTTAATCATTTTATTCACGAATCATTTCTTTATGAATAATTTATTCGCGAATAAAATGTTATTTGTCTTTACGAAAAAAAAATGTATTTCTAAGCGATTATTTGTCAATTCCGATGACACATGTAACGTTCTTTAGCAATGGTAATTTACCTGTACGATTAAAATCATGGTCAAAGAAACCATTGATTTCACGAGATATTGAATATTCGTACTTCTAGTTGTTCGCCATTCGCGAATAACGAATAAAAATGTTGTTCCTGTTCGAATAAACTTTTCTAAACTATTCGTCCACGAATAATGAATTAAAAATGTATTCTAATTCGTTGTTGCCATTCGCAAATAACGGATAAAAATGTTCATCTGATACGAATAAACTTTTCTCTCAACAAACGTAGTTATTCGTCATTCGCGAATAACGAATAAAAATATTGTTCCTGTTCCAATAAACTTTTCTCGAGCAAATCTAATTATTCGTCGTCCACGAATAATGAATAAATAATGTATTCTAATTCGTTAATCTTAAATCGAATGAATTCTGTGCGACTCTGGCTGACAAGTTATTCATGCTACAACTACAATCAAATCAACGGGTCTAATTATAAGTGTATAAATAATTCCAACGGCACAACATCTGTCTCCGCGGCACTAATTTCGGCGGGCGGACGACCGCAAACACTCCGGCGCATAAACGATTAAATATTTTTGTGCAGCAGCGTGTTTGCGCTCGCGACGATCTACCGAACCCGATCAAATCGAGCCGCGACAATGTGCTCTCTCGATTAATTGGAAACATTCGGGCTCGACGTTCGGAGGCCCGCCGGAAAATAAAACGGTTGAGAACCATTGTTTCCTCCGGACGGTTGTTTCCCGGCGCAAAGAGCGTAATGGAAATAAATTGCCCGCGGTTCACGTGTGCATCTCTTTCGGCCGGGCTCTCCGCCGCGAGTTATCTTGCCATTTTTCTTCCAGTGTCCCTACACTCGTCTGGTGGCCGTATTTGATCTTAGCTGGACCGACCGGGCGAAGAGCGAGGGATGCGGGCGTTGGGCTCGTTTAATGAGAATCGTTGGGCACAATAAGCGAGGGGGACCCCGTAAGAAAAGGGTTGCTCGATTTTAACGCGGGATGACGAGGAGATCATCAAAGACAGTCGCCGGAACGGCCGGGTGCGATGAAGTCGGTAAATTCAATTCGCGGTTCTTAACTCCTGGATTCCGGATTGACATGGGGGGGCTGCGTAGTCTTGGTCGGTGATGTGTTAGTTGATTGTGTTTAGCCCTTTGTCGTATTGTAATTGATTAAAGTGTAATAATTCGGCGGCGAATTTTATGCGTTTATGGTATAATTGAGTAGGTACGATTTAAAAGCAGCGAAAAGATCAAAGGAAACTAAGAATGTTGATACAGTAGTTTGAACACATTAATATTAATAATTGTTGGCAATAATATCGATGATAATAAATTGTTCAATAATTTGTCGTAGCGTTTTATATATTTTTAAATGACTGCTTTCTTTATGTATTTCATTCTTCATACATCTTTTTATATCTTATATTTTTACTCCACGCTATGCAACAGAAAGTTTTTCCCGTCGACATGAATAAACTATTGTTATTATTTATTATTGCATATTATTACATTAAAATTGATAGAGAAATGAAGCTTGTATTTGTGACTCCTATGCCTTGCAAGTAATGCAGTAATACTATATTTTCATCGTTATTCCAAATCTCCAGACAGCTATTTTCCACTTTATGATAATACAATATACATTTTCGTTTATTATTTGCAGAATTAAAAACCACTTTCATCGTTAACAGTTAAATTCAGAATTTTTTGATTTTAATAACTTTTTCGGGGAAACAAAAAACTTACAATTATTATTTGCCTGCATTTAGTTCAGTGCTTGAATATTGACCACGAGAGAACAGAGTTGTATTTCAATTTGAAAGAACGAAATAACATTTATACTTGTTTCCTAGAAAGCTCCATGAAAGTACGACAAGAGTACACAGCATTCTTTGCAGACCAGGATTTCATAAAATATTATAAACGTTTTTTTTTTTAGAGAGCCACGTTGCATGTAAAGACTGCACTCTTTGTGGATAAAGAAACATATATTTCTCAGAAAACTGTGTTTATTAACTGCGTCTATTTGCAAGAATAGAAATAAAAACGTAATGAATGTGAATATACGCTCTTATTTTTCAATTAACACCAGTATGCAACTTCAGAGACTGTTTAGATACGATACAAATGCAAAATACATAATGCTCATGCATAATTCACTCTAGAAAAGAAAAATAAAATAAGCACAGAATCTTTGTTGTTTAAATAATGTAATTATTTCTTCGGGGAGCAAGCAGGTCATCTTAAAAATATAACTCGAGAAAAGTAAAGAGTCGGACATCTTTAAGAATTTCTTGCAGAAAAACTGAACAAACTCGCAGCTAAAAAACTTCCTCCATCGCGTTGAGACAAGATCCAGTGCTGTATAGAAATATTTGCAGCACTCTACATCTACCGGTGGTTATCGTGGACAGCGTTGATTGGCACGACAATTAGCATTGTAATGGTAGGATTGCTTTCGACTTGAAAAACTGGTGTCGCCTGTATCCACCGAGATGATGTTTCCTTCCGGAGGCAGTGCCATTAATGAATTCCTTGTATTTCACTAGATAGCCGGCTATCCGGCGGAAAATAACAAGGCAGATGTTTATCATTCGACAGTAAAGGCGGGATAAAATCGTCCGCGGTTTCGACGCCTTGTTACTCATCGGCGCTCCGTAAGAAAATGTTTCGCTAATTGCACCGGCGTGGAGCAGACACCGCCTTCTTTCAAGTAACGAAGTCAATTTACAGTACGGGGCTGGAGTACGGTGATAAATCGAATTATCCTTGCCAGCTCGTTGCCCGATGGACGCTATGAGCCGCTCTCGGTTTATTTTTCTTGCGATTCGTGTTCAGATTAGTCGAATAAATTCCTGATTCATGAGAATACGTCCGGGACGACCGTGTTTCGTGCTTCGCTAACGTTTCGGGCTGCTACTGTTCCCTATACCAACGAAGAGATTGCTCTAATAAGAAAATTCCGCAAAGAGTAACAACGCTAACAATCGTTATAATAATGACAACAAGTATACTTTACAAGAAATAACAGGTGCAATATTTTAGGCTGTTTATGGAAAATAAAAATGGTCTGCACTAATTGCATGTCACAGGAACTACATAAACACTTATTTCGTTTTTTAAAAAGTTTGAACCAGTTGAAATGTAATGCGACTGTGTTTTTAAATTTTTGAAACGTTTTTACTGTTTTGTATTTGAACGAATCATCTTTGTCATAAATGTATAAAATATTCAGTCTGTTTAGTAGTGACGCATTTGTTCACACTTATGATCGCATAGTATCGCAATTAGTATGTGAGTGATGCCTTCGTTTATATCATGAATAGACTGCGGATTTTTATGCAGCATAAAAATTATAATAGAAATTGAATAGAGAGTCCTTTCTTTCTTTAATAATATTCTAATGGATTAAAAATAATACACTGATATTTTTCAACTCCCCTAATGTTTCTACTATTTTAAATTGCAATTACTCAATTTTGCCATAAATAGTCGACGTTCGCCATAAAAATAGTTGGCAATGCGAATCGCGTAAATATTTATTCGACATAGTGCTAGCGTTTTAATTATACGTGCATAGCATCCTTTTAAAGATGTATGTATACATATAATTATGGTACGTTAGGATGCTGACAGCAACATATTATGGTCGAAACACACAGATGCCTCTTTCGGTATAATTATTTAACTGGTACGTAATTGCCAGATCAAAATTAATTTCGTCTCGTCTCTTGCACTGTCGAGAGTTCGCGTTGTCAAATGTATCGTCATTTCTAATGTTCCAATTAGTTTCACATGTCCGGAGGTTCGTTACCAACGAACTATACTACCGTTCATTATTATTTGGACATTTCGTGATATCCCATCGATACTTCCTCACTGTTATATCATTTAAATGTGTCATAAAACATTTGTATTTTAGCTGTCATTCTAAACGTATTCTCCGAATTTTCATTTCAAACAGAAATTAAAACTACTAAAAAAAATGTTTATATCTGAAATACTTGGCTTTATTATTTTCTTTCGCAGCTACATCGATTAGCTTTCTTCGTCCTTAATAAATGCCCCAATGGAACGAGAGAAGAATCAAATTTTCTTTCGTTTTTAAAAGAACGAATAACATTCATATTTGGTAGATTATGCACGAAATCTTCACCGCGGGTCTGCCGATGAGAATAACGACGAGGAAACTGTATTTATTTAGACCGTTCACCAACTTTATTGTAATGTATGTTTGGATCGAGGAATTTATTGAATCACTTTCTACGAAAGAGCCGCTATAATTCCAGCAAAGAAGCTATAATATTAACAAATTATCGAAGCAAAATCACAGCGATACGTTTATGATTGAAACAATTTCTTTTTAAATGAAAACTGTGTAACCAGTGATCTTGACGTTAGATATCACTTTGATTATTCCATTTCAACGAAATAAGGGATCATAAATGTTGGAAATTAGACGCAGAGTTATCAGGAATTTTCGGTCGGAGCAATTAATTATTTGATCGCGTTTCGGTGGAAGTTACGTGTCGAAATACTTGCGGAGGGTAGTCTACGTCGTTATAAGGATATCCAATAACGGCTCTATTATACTTCCTGGGCAGGGAACCAAGAAAGTTTATCGCGCTGATCGTCCAGCCGGTCGACTCGATAATATGAATTCACGCAGCCAGCACGCCGCCGGATGTGGATATGTGGCCTGTGTTGGTATGTGGCTGACGAAGAGAAATGACCGTCTATGGCAAACCATAAATCCACGTACGGCGGATTAATCGTGGCACAGTGCTGTTCGCGAAACTTGTTGCCAACTAAACTAATTTAAACTCGTTCGAAACTGCCGCCAAGACTAACGGTGAGCCTATGGCTGCGCACGTCGTACTGTGCGTACGAATTGTGCAGGATCAACGTGCAGTTGTCACATGAACGATACCGATAATCATCGTTCAACGTTCAGCCTTCAATTTCGATAACTTTTCAAACGCTCGCAATTTCAAATATTATTTTATATATATAAATATTATTTTAAATATTCTCTTTAATAATATCTTAAGTATTATTTTGAATATTCTCTTCAATAATGTTTTAAATATTATTTTAAATATTATGTTAAATATTCTCTTAAATATTATTTCAAATATTATTTTAAATATTCTCTTAAATAATATCTCAAAATTTTTTTGAATATTCTCTTCAATAATGTCTTAAATATTATTTTAAATATTCTCTTATAAATATTATTTTAAATATTCTCTTATAAATAATATGTTAAATATTCTCTTAAATATTATTTTAAATATTATTCTGAAATTACTTATAATTAGAAGAAGTAGAAAGACCAACGTAATATAAAAATACGGTAGGGCCTCGGTTATGCGGAAAGATCAAGAAAATGATCGTATAATAGAACAATTATGTAGTTACAGTGTTAGATAAAATCGTGAATAATTTGTGTAAGAACGAACTCTATCAATTATATTAGACGTACTAAAATTATTAAAGAGAGGAAATAGTGACTCCTGCTTGGCACAATTAATGAAGAAAATTAACGTGTGCCTTGACAAGACTCAACAATAGGGACTCGACTCAGGTAACTTGTCTCTGCACCCGTCCCACACGTTGATGTAATATATTGTGTAAAGAAGATAAAAATAGAAATAATCAAATAAGTAAATGTATTCAATATCGATCTAAAGACAGAATGAATAAAAAACTGCCATCTATTGTATAACGTACATTGACAGCTTGAACTTACATTTATTCTGAAGTCTGTCATTGTACGATAATATAGGCAGTTCTTTATTTATCCTCTCTTCAAATTGCTATTAAATATTATTCACCGTTAATTCGACAATTTTTATTTTTATCTATAATAAAAATGATTCTTTTATTTTGATTTCTATCTATTATATATTCTTCACCATTTATCCGACTATTTTTATTTTCGCGTCTTCCTCACGCAAACGTAGTACAATGAGACGCGAGCACAGACAATAGCTCGCTATTATTATCGAGCCCTGACAAGACTATACGCACAACAAAGATCTTACTGACAATTATATTCGATGAACATGCGTATTTCATAGCGAAGGGAAAGATTGAAGTTTGACGAGGGCTTCGCTAGGCGGAGCGTGAAACAATTCCGGGAAGCGTCGAGAAAGGAACAAAAAGCGGCGACGAATTTTTCGGACATTCGCGCTGAAGAGCGGAGGATCAATAATTCAGGCCGCAGAAATTGCATTAGCCGCGGTGACATTTGTTGTTGAAAGGAGCGTCATATTTTATTCCGAAAAATAAAATGATAACGGCCGACTGCAAATAAACTGCAACATCCATTTTTAATGAAGATATACGCTTGGAAAAGAGAGACGTAATAGCGTCGACTACGCAGAGACGCAATAATTCAATGGCACAGGAAAGTCATCCCTCGACTATTCTAATATGGGAACCGCGTTCTCCCATAGGACTTTATTACGCCTCTCTTATATGAAGAATACTTTTTCTATGATAATGGTGTGGCGTGGGATGGCACGCGGGGCCGCCATGGTTACCTTGTGTCTCGAGAATTCACGGAAATCCCGATTGACTGGAATTCCGTATTCCAGGCGTGAATTTTGCGCTTGCTATTCTTTGTGCATCCCCCATTTAATATAATCGAATTTGTATCTCATTTCGGGCGTACCATATTTATTCTGAAATCGTGTGCAATAGTCCCGACTATATGGCGCATCATTCAAATATTTTATAATATCGTTACACCGCGTTTCGAGACATTTCTGGGAATCTCGATTAACACTTCCGTTACCACGTCGGTCACATATAGATAACACAAATAAATAATAATAAATAAGCTTAAGTTTGTTAGCATCTACAACAAGAAAAATGCTCGTAGAATTAACTGTTGCAACAAATAGAACCCAGAAACTACATATACACATTTACGCATTTTCTTGATATTATCTTTATTTTTATTATACAGGGTGTCCCAAAATTATGGTACTTCCGGGAAATGAGAGGTTCCTGAGGTCGTTTCAAGTAACTTTTTCCTCAGCGAAAATGTAATCCGCGGCTTTGTTTACGAGTTATTAAGGAAAAACAGTGACCAATGAGGGGTGAGATCAGCTGAGCCAATCAGCGGAACTGGGCTTCGACCGCTCGTTGGCTCGGCTGTCTTGCGCCAGCTGAGCTCGCCCCTCGTTGGTCAGTGCTTTTCGTCAATAACTCGTGAACGATGCCTCGGAGAAAATTTTTGTAAAGGAGAAAGTTGCTTCGAATGACCTCAGGAATCCCTCATTTCCCAGAAATACCATAATTGCGGGACAATTTGTGTATAATTTTTTCAAAAAACACTTGATTCAATATTTTTCAATAAGTAGCTGGACTTCTACCAGCGTGGGATTTCATCGTTACCAGAAAGATGATGAATAAAATCTATAGGTGACAACTAAGTATTAGACAAGCATTTTTTATTTTTCGTGGAAAAAACGAAATTACTTTTAGACTGTTTTTAAGCTTTCGTTTATGGGACTTTTGTCTATGATTTGGTGGGACATCTAAAGAAGCAACCGCACGGAATCAAATACAATTTTGTACATGTAAACCTTGAAATGTCGGCTGAAAAAATATATAACGAAAATACGGTTTAGAGTGAAATTGGCTGGTCAAAAAATTGGCGAGGTTGGCTATTAATAAAAAAAAGGAAGAAAGAAAACGCGAAATTACTTTCCGAACAACCAATGCATTTTCTCTCGCGTAGGAGTAGTTTATAAGTTCTCTCCGGGTGCAACGGCGAAGAAGATTCAAAGGGGAGCTTAATTTTTGTGAACGGAGTACTATGCTTTTCTAGTTAGATTACGAGCCGCGTTTTGTGAGTCAAGTTCCTCGAGGTGCAATATCGGGTATTTCCATTCAACAAAAGATCGGTGGAATAGCGAGGTCCCATGGGATCGGATCGACGCGAGCTCGGCTCTCTCTCCGCTTAGCCGAACCCTTCTTGACCGCGCAGTTAATGTGAACCAGACCACTCAGTTTTCAACCGAATGTTCCTGCTGTGGGAAAATTGGCACCGACCTTCGGAAATTCAGATAAAAGTCCTGCCATTACCATAAAGATGTTCCCCTCGGCGCTGGAATGACCACGCCTGAATACCTGGCGCACGGTTTCCTCGTTTGCATCGGTCTGATTAACTAACAACCTCCTTTTCAATGGTGACGCGCCTCGTCATCTTATGAAACCCGCCTAAAACATGCTGTAACATCGCCAATTCATTTACTCGAACTTCTATTATCGATTCGCAGTTAATTGCGAATTTTATCAAGAAGCACACGATTCTTATTTCTATTTCGTTTTCATTCGACAACAGCGAGTAATTAATAAATTGAACTTTGATATCACTCGATAAGACACAAATATGAATGTAATAATGTCTTTTTATATATCTGACAGAGTCTCTCTCTCTCTCTTTCTCTCTTTAACATCTCATGCAACATTCAATTTATACATTCTTTCACATTTACTAATTGGCATCCGAATCATGTTTCCAATAAAACAGTCTCACACATAGTCCAACGAGATCAGATAGAGTAACTGAAACTATATTAAATATTACTTACAAAATTTATAAGTAGTCCATTTTATTTAAGATAGTGCACGTAATTCTGAAGATAAAACACTCGATTAGAAGAAAACATGGAAAATAAAATAACAAATTTAATCCTACACTGTGACAATTCCAAATCCATTTTGCCCATCCTCTCTATATAATAATAATGTACCTAACATCCTCGAGCAGTCTAAATTGTAATTAATCGAATTCATCGATCATCGTCCATACAATTCTGTATAGATAAATATTCGATTACAATGAAACCTAAAGACAAAGATAAAATATACCAAAAACGATTCTGCACCATGGTAATGGAAACTCCATTTTGTCCGCTGTACACACATAACAAACCAACTGAAATACCCTCCATGAACAATTCAGAAAGTCCAAATCCGTCTTGTGAGTTCGATAGATTTTTATTCATCGTCGTATTTCCAGGACTGCGCGCAGAAACTGAACGACGTATTTTTCCGCTCCGAGAGCGGAGCAGCATTTCGAAAAACAAGTTCTCCCCCGTACCTTACGGAACGTTTCTACGCGAAGTAAATATTCTATCCAAAGTGGAAGCAGTCATAGTTTTACGTAGAACGATTTCAGATCGCTCGCACACCAGCGCGCCGCCGTATGTGCTCGCTTTTAAGGGTCTGCGTCTGGTAAATGGACAACACGAATATACCAATCGTTCCCCAGAAAATATTCCGTGCGATGCTCCGCAAAAAGCTTTTAACCATTTCAACCCTAGGTTGGCCTGATAAAGGGAGGGTAACTTCGGGCCCCCGCGCGAGCCGTAGAAAATACTACGCAGCGTTTTAATGCGAAATGGTGCTTGTTGCTTCGAGGTTCTTGCGCGAACGCGATTTCGCGTTCTACGGTCACCAGGCTCGATTTTTATGACACACCGCAGCGCATGCTCTTTCGAGGTTTCAATTCCAATTAGGCTCCCCGTCTATTAACACGTTCCGTGCCACGTGTACCATCGATGGTACACGCTTGCATGTTTACTTAGTGAACTGAACAAATTGTTTACAAGAAATTTAGAACCGAAGAATCAATTTCCACCGCAAGAATGGGCGTTGATAAGTTTTTGTTACGTTGTTGTGTGTACGAGAATTAATAATTGCACGTAATACATCAAGTTTTAGTAAAATATCAAAGTGTGAAGATTCGAGTAAAAAAAGTTCGGCACGGAACGTGTTAACAATAGAAGTACGGAGCTTCAAACGCCGCTAATGTACAGTGTTCTCTTACAATGACAAGATCGAATGTCTTTGACACGTTGAGCGTCTGAAATCACAATTATATATAATTTCAAATCAAATAATTCATTGTGGAAGGCGAGAAATAACTGGCATGCAGTGAAGCTGAAACTATGGATAGTTGAAACATATCATAGTGAATGATATTTTAACACTTTTACATTTTTTACGTCTTAATGAAAATGCAGTTTATTCGAATGTATTACAATAAAAATTAATTTCGGCAATTAGTTCTCAGTTCCAATTTTAAAACTTCTATTGCGACCATGTACTTGACGAACGAAGTTTATTTAAAAATTTCTCACACAAACATTATCGTAATATCGGGAATTGTAATAGAAAACAAATCAGAAACCAGTCATTTTGATTGATTTGCTAGTTCTAATGTTGAATAACTTTCCTTGGGATCAATCAAAATCAATGGTTCTGCATTTTCTATGTATTATACATAGTTCGATTTATTTATTATACATACTTCGAACAATCTTGCTGGTTATGTTCAAAAAGACTGCATGTAACAGACAAACTGGCCGAATTTTTAAAATTTCGCAATAGAAAAATTGCAACAATATCTACAATGTATGTATCGTTGAATTCGATACTCGTTTAAGGAACAATTCCATTAATTTCCTCGGGACAAAATCCTGGAGATTACGTGGTTTCAGGCGGTTAATCGGGCTCGATCTCTTAAGAATAAATAATACTGGAAGGTTTAAGAGCCGTAGGATGTGCAATTTAACCCGCAACGCGAAACTGCTATTTTCGGCCAGACGCGCGGCTGTGTACGAGTATGTCAGGAGTGTGTACGTTAGGGGATAAATCACGCCCGCGTCGCAACAAGAGGGTTAAGATGCCTCTTCGGTGCACAGGCGGCTTTTAAAAGCGACCCCTTTCGAGCACCTGAAATGTGTTGCGCCTCACACGTCGCGCGTGCGAGAATGCATCCTTAAGACCGAGCGATCCAACGTGTAACGCGGTGCCGATTGCCTGGGAACCGATTCGAAACTCCGCCGGTGAACTCGATTGTCGCCCTCGGTTGGTTGACCTTTGTTAAAGCTGACCCGGACCCTCCATCCGTGAGGTCAGATAGGGAACGGTCCTTGTCTATAATCGCCTATCATGCGCCTCATTATCGTTCATAATGGCCGATCTGTCGTCCAAAGAATGCTCTGCCTCGACCGACATTATGTTAATCGGTGTTCTTATTATTAGACGTTTAGTATACGTGCTTGTGTGCCAGTGTGTTCGTACCATATACAGTAATGTCTCCCTTATTGACGCTTAGATTGCGCAGAAAAATGGACAATTTAGGAAGGGGATTAATTTGAGTCTTGCGCCTCGTTTTACAGTTACGAATTATCAACAACTATAAAAACGAGCTGCAAGGCTCGAATAATCGTATCTCCGCTTCAATCTGAGCGTCAATTAGAGAGACATTACTGTACACGGATATTCATTTACTATGCTTTCTTTTTATGACGTATTCTCATCATATTTTCGCAAATTCTTTATAATTTTACATGCTTAGAAATTGTGGTTTCTATCGGGCTAGATTTACTATTTTGAATTCGTGTATTTATTCTGACAGCAACTATGTAATATGCTGTTTGTACTGTATAAACGATAAATTATACATTCTTTTCTCTTTTGTTGCAGGTAAGTTGAGCACTGCTTCGAGATGCTTCTGAGAGTAAGTAAATAAAATCTCTTCCGTTTGAAGATGTAAAACATTGTTCGAAATGAAATAATATTTTCAATTTGCCAGATCGATCGCCATCTCGTTCGATTTTTCGAATATCTTCATGAAATTATTCAACGATTTTATTAATTTATATGTCTTTGCCTGTTAAAATCAAAATATCATTCGCTATCGTTCCATCGAAGAGTCGAGATAAAAATACGTTGCGCTGTCATCGGGGCATGTGGACCTAACAAAGGCAGTCAAAATCACAAGCTTCATACGCTGCGCAGAACGTTCACCAAAGTTGACATCCTGCAAAAGCGAAAAAGGCTTTCGAAAAAGTTGAAAACGAAAAAGAACATGGTATGTAATATAAAACTTCCGTGTTCTGCACTCTGCGCGTCGATGTCACGTCGCATCAGCTCGGATAACTTCAAAGAAACAGTAATTGTTAGGCTGCGTCGCACGGTGGTCGATTTTCTTAGAAAATGAAACTGAAATGAAACAAATGTTTTGTACGTGTAAATTGTTTCTAGCTTGATTTACTATCGTCCAATACCAATAATTGGTAGATTTTGTACGTTGATTAATACTAATAATGGAAAAATTGAAATAATTGAAAATTGGTCGATTTTCTTAGAAAATGGAACTGAAATGAAAAAAAAAGATAGTTTTGTAAGTGTACATTGTTTCTAGCATGATTTATATTATCGTTCAATACCTATCATCGATAAGTATCATAATTTATAATAATTTGAATTTGTTCAGTTATTAGTAAAAAGAAACGTATAAAACCTACTAATTTTCTATGTATTAGACAATAATAAACCAAACTACAAATAATTTAAATCGACCAATTTTTAATTATTTCAATTTTTCCCGTTACTAATAATAATAAACGTATGATTTAAATCACGTTCTCTCCTATGAAAATGAGCATGCTCCAAGTTGCTTAAAAACTGAACACGTCGTTTCAAAGTATTAGATACTAGAAGAATTAATTAGTAACAGATGAAAAGCTTACAAAAAATTTGAGTATTTATACGGGACTTCTTTGGAATCTGTTAAAATGAGTATGTATTTTCTTGATGTACATATAATAAGCTACTTATTACTTGCAACCACAAAATCGTTAGTTCTATCGTCTGGAAGACAGTTAGTTCTATTGCAACGTAAGAGTTTCGCATAAAATCGGATTCTGATAACAAGCCCCATGGGTTTAGCAATCAAAGAAGCGTAGAAATCAATAATAACGTTATGTCATTATTTGACAGAAATGATACGTTCTCACGTTCCATTTCGATTAGCTGTTAACACTATATCGACCGCTAGCCTATTAATCGGCTTTTCGATTGCCAATGCTTATCAACCGATAGCCTATTAATCGACTTTTAGCTATCGACGGTTTTCGCTTCTTTACTGTTTTGTTAGTAGCTGACCTCCTGTATGCTGACCTCCCCATATCCTTATGAATTATAATAATAATAATAATTATTATTTATTATTATTTTTAAAGGAATAAGCACAACACAATGAATAGCGAAAATTTAGCCGGTACTGGGAGCAAATGCGCGCGCGACTAAGCCAGTCCTTACTGAGTGGCAGCCTCAACCACGACCGGACGATAAAGTGTTAATAGAGCAAGGTTTCAAGTCGTGATTACGTTTGTCCGATTTCCAGAATTGAATCGGCAACTGTGCGTCGCGCGGCGAGTAATTTTTGGCGGAGGTTTTAAAACGCGCGATGCCGCAAAGTGGCCTGGCTAGGAGGTTAAACCTTGCGGTCTGGCTAAGGAGAAGATTAGCATGTTGAACAAACGGATTACTTTCCGCTGAAAGGGGACATCGGACTCGTTCCGTGGAAACGTGTACGAGGATCGCTTTGCGCGGCGCGCCGGCTCGTTCGGAACGGCTCCGCAAGTTGTAAACTCATGAGCGAAACGCGCGCCGCCCGGAAGCATCTATTGGGAACAATCCCGGGGAATAACCGCAACGTTTCTTATCCGAGATTTCTGCGGTGTCTTCGGACAGTTAAGCGGCGAATAACTATCGCAATCGCGGCGCTTAAAGCGCCGGCTGGCGGGCCCGGTCCTCCTATAAGGAGCCCGGGATCGGATAGCTGGTGAAAATGACTCGGTTGAGGCTGTGCAGCGAGTAAACGGCTCCCGGCCGCTAACTTTATTCCCAACACGTGAGATTAACTCGACTCCGGAGCCCGTGCTTTGAACTTACACCATCCCTTTCCCCTTCTAGCAACCCCTTAACCTTATTAAGCCTGAAGCCGAGCTAGTATCCTTTCGAGACCGTTCGAGAAATTGGGACGGTGGTGAGTCCGCTTCCGTGGGTTCGTTAAGCTGAAACCACTGCGAAACCGCCTACAACCGCCACTAAGCAATAATCCGCTTCCTCCTTCGACTCTTTCGTTCGCCCCCTTCCGTTGTTCTTTCTACATTCAGACACCATACATGCGCACATACACGGACACGCAGAGATCGAATGGTGGTTTTCCTTTTTCCATCGTCCACCGTTACGCGCATTCCCAGTTCTATCCGACTGAAAAAACGCTTTGGCCAGACACCGTAACCACGATCTTTCCGCCTGGAAACCAAACACCGACGTATGTTCACTTTTGGATGCCACGCGTGTCCTTTGAACACTCGACGCGTTCGCCGTTTCAAGCGCAGTTTAATGGCAACTTTTAGCATTTAGTTAGTGAATAGCTTTCAGAAATCTGGGACACGCACGGATTTGTTTCGCTTAATCCTTCTGTGGTCGATTTCAATCGGAAATCGAATCGTTCCTTCTGGGATTCTGGCGCGGGAATCTACTCTCTTCGGAAATGGTTGTGTGAGAGATTTTAGGATGATGCTTTATCCACGAGCAGATTGTGGTTCGTTTATAATCTTTGAGCTTAATGGAATTTATGTTAGAACGGAAAATTTATTTGATGTTAGAACAGAAAATTTATTTTATGTTAAAACAGAAAATTATCTAGGGAAAATAATTGAATTTTCATACTGTGAAGTAATCATGAGAAAATCAGCAGGTTCTTAATTATCGGCAGGCCATATTTATCGAGAGAAAATTAGTAGGATTTTAAATTGACGAACTGTGTGTAAGGGAAGCTCGGTAATTTTCTTTTAAACGATCATTTCAAAAGAACTTGTTACATTATATTGATCTAAATAATTTGATGAATTATAGAAGAGATTGTTGTAGTTTTTGAAGAATTTTTTAAGAAATTCTAGACAATTGAACGTTGATTAGCGTTCCTTCGGCCTTAAGAATTTTCCTAATAGAATAAGATAATGTTTGTTTCGATCGAGAAGAAATTAATAACATTCATATTGTAATAAATTATAAGTTAATCAATAAGTATAATTATAAAAGTATAATAATTATATAGTTAATAATAAGTTATAAAGTTATAGTTAATAAGGTAAATCATAAGCTAATAAATAAGTTAATAATATAATTAACAAATTAAGTCCTCAATGTGAGTCTGACTCGTTGTTGTAGTAAGTTGTTACAGCATTAATGTATGTATACAACGTAATGTTAGATATAACTTTGATCATACAATTTCCAAATTTCAAAACAGATGTGTGGTGTTCCATAGCAGGTACACGCTCGTACTTCATTATTTTATTCGTCTTATTTTTTATTCATATTAAATAAATATTTCAAAACACATTACGTTATCTAGAAATATTAATCTATCGGGTAGTAGTATAAGTATTCAACAGTAACGCTTTCGTGTAGTAAAATCGATGATAATCTTATACCCCGTGAAAAGCGTTTCGTATTAGGTACGTTTTACCTTACCGTAGGTCAGAGAAGCTATTTTGGGGGGATTCGAGGTTATTATAGTAACTATTACTTTAACCCTCATTCTAAAAATATTAGTAACATTCAGTTTCTTCAAATACTGTATTAGAAAAAAATATTAAAATAAAATTTTAATTAAAATTTCCCCTCAATAAAATTTTATCGAAGGGCTCAGTGTAAAACTGGCACATGCCACGTGTGCATCAATTTTGTTTTTTTTTGCTTTATTAGATTCGTTCAATAAACTCGACAACGTTGGCAATATTCGACATTGAATAAAAAAATGTAACAGTGAAAAGAATTTTGCAGCAAAAATTTGACACGTTGGCGGACAGTAAAAATTTTAATGATTTGCAAAAATAAACGCATTTTGTTCCAATACACCGAAATATCACGTTTTAATAGTTACATTTTTTATACCCAAAGAAAAGACAAAGTAAAATAAATCGCTCACGAGGTTTCTCGTGTTTCAATGCCGACACGTAAAAGACCGGCAACGCGATATCACGTTATTTTATCTCTTTTCTCTGAAAATTATCTGTTCTAACAATAGTTGCTAAGTATTACAAAATATTCAAACGAATTCACGCGTTACAGGATTTATAGTGCGTATACACATCTCTTAATAATTCTCATAATAATTTCAATTTAAATTGATATAATATGCTGTCATTTAAATGTTATGGTGTACAATAATTTCAGTAAATAATCGTTATAAACAATAGAATGCTTGATAATGTGGCTTGTAAACTGTAATGTTCCAGCATTCAGTCATTTCGCATCGCAACAAAAACGAATGCTAATGAATGTCACGTCCGCGATCCTGTCAAATGACAATCGATTTTTCCTAATTGTCACGATCAATTTAACGTATGTACTCTCTTCGAAAATTATAAAATTTCTGCGGCCTGTTTCCCACCGAGCTCCTCGCTCTGTGGTTATTGAGATCTAAAATTTTCCTGAAGCTATTCATCGAAAAAAATCCTGAGAATGAAGTTTCGCGAATAATCTCGAGCACACTTGTCTGGGAGTCTCCCAAAACCGGCGGCGAGCGTATTGTCGTTGTCCTCCCGTATTCAATCTTCCAGTCAAGAAGACACGAGGAGTTTGCGGAGAATTTACCGGCACGAGGGAAGCCGCAGAGCTATGAGCAGGAGGATCAGAAAGGAATCGGAAGCTGAGAGCTGGGAAAAGATATTGATACGAGGGAAAGAGGCGAGGGCATGGAGGAGAGGAGCGAAAAATCGCGGCATATTGCTGAGAGATCAAGAGAAAGAAAGAAAGACCCTCTTCTCTCCTTTCTGCCTCTCTCTGTCTCTCTGTCTGTCTGTCTCTCTCTCTCTCTCTCTCTCTCTCTCTCCCTTCTCGTTTTTTTCTTCTCTCCCCCGCGTGTTCTCCGCGTCTCTCGCTCAAGCGTTTCCTATTTGCTCTCGTAAAATATGGATCGTCGGCAGTCCTATCCCTTTTCTACCCTTTCACACAAACTCCATTTCAGCTTTTTGTGCCTCGGAATCGTGCCGATATAGGAACGCGAGAGACAACCCCCATCTCTCTCTCTCTCTCTCTCTCTCTCTCTCTCTCTCTCTTCCTCTCTCCCGCGCGCTTTTAAACGTTTTCTTTGTATCCACGTGTCTGCCTTCGCTCACCGGGTAACAGGACCCGGCAGCGACGAAACAAATTCATTCCCGATCATGTCGCGCGAAACGCCGTCGGATTGTGGTCGTCAGCGACGTGCATTTTTTTCTTTACTTATTTCTTTATTCGAACGGACGGAATAAACCGTACAGGCTGGTTCGGGCACGTCCAGTAATTTAATGCTGGGTTTACGGAATCCGTCGAAACGACGAGTCGCTAATTTTTTAATAAGATTGATGTTTTCGGTGGATTCAAGTACGACAGAAGATATATACAGTAATGTTTCTCTAATTGACGCTCAGATTGTCCACAAAAATGGACAATTTTGGAGAAGGAGATACGATTGTTCGAACCTTGTCCCTCGTTTTTTATGGTTATCGGTTGCCAACAACTATAAAAACGAGTTGCAAGGCTCGAATAATCGTATCTCTTCTTCCCAAATTGTCCATTTTTGTGCACAATCTGAGCGTCAGTAAGGGAGACATTACACACCTGAAGCCCGTCGCTTTTACGTTATCGAGACTGTGAACGCTCGCCACTTTTACAGGAATTTTGTACGTCCATTGTGATTGGTTCCTTGAAAAACCGTTCTATCCGTTCTTTCTATCAAAGTTACGTAGAAACACTTTCAGCCGCTGTTTTACTTATCATACTTTTGGTATATTATATTGTTCCTTTCGTAAACTAGTCGGGCGGAATTTCGTCGAATTCATGAGCGTATAAAAGCGACGAGGAGATCGCCGATCATTATGCAAAGTAAAATATTCCTCTGTCAATTGTAAGAAACAGAAGTTAAGATAAAAATGTATTTCTTCGTTTAATAATGTCAGTAAATCAAAAATAATACAAGGAGAATACAAAATAATACAAATTCTTCTAAAGTCTTTACTGATTTGTATGCAATTTCATATCTGCTGATTTTTGTGCGCAACAAAAATTGTCTATGCTAATTCTAAGGATCTTAAGTCTGATAAAAATGTCTCCCCTCTTTTTAGTCGTTTTAATGAGTTGCACACGTTAGAAAGACGTTCTTTCATTCTTCTAATGTCTTTACTGTCTTGTATTTAACACTAGATTCACGGAACTCGTCAATATGACGGGTAACTAATTTTTTCATTTACGACTATTCGTATCGTAAAGATACGTTTATGAGTTATTTATTCAATTTATATACTACTTACGGCAAATTTTACTTGTTAAAAATCAGAACAAATGTCTTATTGTTACTTTTATAAACTAATATAAAACAGCTGTTTTTTGTGTGCTCCGTAAATCTAGTGTTAAATACGATCTAGCAAACGTGTCTTTCACATACACACATACACATACTACTTGGATGAAACAGGATCGTCAGCTAAATCGATAACCGGAATCGTTCGCGGTCTCGTGTTCCCACTTAATTACTCGTTCTATAAGAGTGCATAATTTTTAATCTGTTTTCTCGGAAAAGAGTTCGTGAGATATTTTTAGGAAAGTCGAAAGAATTGTTTTTGCAGTCTTGGCGCAGGAATTAATCGGTGTAACAGCGTCATTACGCTGGAGTTTACCAACCATATCCTGTCCAATTGAATCTGGTACACGCGTCTCATACGTTCTAATTTCAAACGGCCGCTCGCAGGCTTGTACACAGACTGGAAAACAATTTTACGCATGCGAAATAAACACTTAGTGTTGTCATGGCAACGAGCGCAATTTGCACCTGCTGTATGTAAAGTCTCGTTTATGTTAGAGAGTCGCGTCCGCGTTTTGTCCGGTGACATAGCTAAAGTTTTACGGGTGGTTAACAAACGTACTCGCTGGGATGATAACGATACGGCCGTTGTTACACCCCGGTAATTTAGAAAATGCACAGGGTGCCACAGAAATATATGCGGCGACTGAAATTAAAAACTTGGAACTAGACGATGCTAAATCGCTGCTCTCGGATTCGTTGCTCGATAAGTGCAATCATGATTATGTTTCCTCGCATAATTATTGCGCATTACTGCATTGGATTTATTCGATAGAATACAGTTCACAAATTGTGTAAAATATTCACAACATAAAATCTTTTTGTTATGGTTTATTGAAATTTAAGGTCAGGAAGAATTTATTTCGCTCGTCACAATGATCAATTCATCTTTTCTTCTATTGAATCGTTTACGTTGAGATTTTATGTGCAAGCATGAAAATTGCAGTCTTTTCAGAAAAAAATTGAAAATGAGTCCTTTTAAATGGTCCGCTAAACCTAATTACACACAGTTCAGACTTTATCGATGTATCTTTATCGATGTATCTATAACGAATAAAATTTTATTCCTAGAATTTATTCGAAATATTGGTTGAATAAAATTTTATTCCTAGAATTTAATCGAAACATTGGTCGAATATAATTTTATTCCCAGAATTACACAGTCCCATTAGTCGAGTAAAATTTTATTCGAAAAATGTGTTCGATGGATATATTTAAAATGTTATTTGATTATGATTTTATTCAAGGATAAAATCATAATAATAACTGTTTGATTTGCACAGCTATTCGGATCCAATGTTATTCATTATTCAAAGGAGCTTAGGTAGCACAGTCGACCATCCTATAACATCAAAGGTTCTTTTACTTAACAATTACATTAAAAGAAAGTTGCATTAAAAGCAAATTTAAATAAACATAACTAACTAAACAAAATAAACACTCTAGTGAAGTTCTTTTTGTGTTCATTACATATTACTTCATTGAGCTCATGTAGTGTGAAAAGTTATCCGAATAAAACTTTATTCGAATAGTTTACTAAATTCGAAATGCTATTCGGATGCAATTTTATCTGATGAATTTATTCGAAACATTATTCGACGAATATATTCGGATCATTGTTCGAATAAAAATTTATTCAAAGAATTTATTCGAAATATCGTTCGAATTCGAACTTCGTGAATTTTGAAAAATTGAAGTCGATTGATTTCAATCGATTCCTCTAGCATCTAATGTCACGGTTTGCTGTTTCAACACGCAATCCAAACTAAACCCCGTTTGCGCATCCAGACGTCATTAACCCTAGAAAGATAACCATATGACAACGTACGTAAAAGATAACCATACGCTTCAGAGGCGCATGCTTTTCTAAGGCGTCAATTTTATACTAACAATGGATATTTATTTAAGTTAATCTAGTCATTTTAAAGGTTTGGCATTATTGTAAAAATAAAATGCATTTATATTATATTTTTTCATATTTTAAGTAATTTTAAACTTAAATCACTAGACCTCTATGAAAAATTAACAAAAATCAACAGTCTTCGGTTTATGGGAACAAATCCCGTAAAATATCACAAAAAATAGTGTTTTATCCTTACAAACTAGTAGACTATAATATAATCAGTGTAAAAAAAACTATAATATTATAAAAAATTTCTTTAGAGACAGTCATGACAAACGTCTTTCTTGTGTTCACCGCAAACTGTCTTTTTGCATTTGGCACAGGTCATCTTTGACATTCTTTTCTTTTTAGACGTGCAAAGACTGCAATAACGCCTTTTTTTGGCTGAGGGTTCTTCTTCATCATCTGTGGAAGCCTGTACAGCAGATTTTGGAAGAATATTTTCAATGTTGCTTCGCACATGCCTTGGCAAAGTGGGTGCTTCCAGTCTTTGCGTCATCCACGGTGCAGTCAGTTGTTTATTTCGCAGGCGCCTCTGCGACGTAGGTTATCTTTCTCGGGTTAATTTGTAAGAGCAAGAGTTGCTGTACGCGGTAAGATACGGCATTCTGTTTCGTCTCTGTACGATGGCGGCCGCCAAACAAATGAACGAAACTGAAAGATTTAATTCCGATTGATCCCATCCCACTTCGTCGCGTATCAACGTAAGCTCGGGACAGCGAACGCATACCGAGCAAATTCTTCCCGCTTTGTTTTGTTCACAGAATCGTGTTTGTCGATTGAATCACAAACAGAGGCCGCCGCTTGAATTTCAACAGGAGGGCGGCACGCGAGAGGAGGGGCCGGGGGGGGGGGGGGAGTTTCGGCGGGCAGGAGAGCCGGCACGTAAAACTAATACAGCCGCGTCGATCAATTAAGGATAATTAGCATTAATGCGTACAGCTACAAGGAAATGGATTCGTTGTTAATAATAAATCGGCGATTAATAACTGACGACCTAATCCGGCTGAAATCGATAAATATTTTATCGGCAGGCACAATAACGTTGGGTCTCGTTAACGGTCGGCGTAATTAATGTAACTGACTGCCACTTACTTTAATACTGTTTTCCCGTATAAAATTTTACGTTCCGCGTTTTATTGGTCATTCGCAGTCGCGTAATTTTGCTTCGTTAGATACGTCGCGTTTTATTCCTCGGGGAATTAATTGTTATAGGGGGGGACACTCTTAGAAATGCAACAGCGTTTTATGCGATATTTACTTAGGTAACGTAGGCGTCAGCGGATCTAGCGACATTCGGAATGACATTATTTGAAATTGTATTTCAAATAACGTGTTATTTTATTTCGTAATTATTCCCATGCCTGCGATCACTCTCCAAGCAATATTGTTCGAAATGTGATTTTTTATTTCGAAATTATTTCCATGCTCGTGACCGTCATTGAAATATTATTATTTGAAATATTATTTCGTCTAACGTGTTATTATATTTCGGAATTATTTCTGTACATGCGATCACTTTGATAATAACATTATTCGAAATATTATTTTAAATAATACGTTATTTTATCCCGTAATTATTTCCATGCCTGTGTGATTCACTTTAGAAATTACATTATTCAAATTACATTATTACTCTGTTTCAAATAGCAAATTCAATTCTTGGAAATTGCGTTGTCAACTAATTATAAATTCGGAGTCTATTAATATCCTCTGAATTTCTATCAGTATCCTTATTGATATTTTGAAAACATAAAAAGACCAATTTCCAAACCAGTGGAACGTTTATTTTTTAGACGAACCCAGACAAATCAAACTTATTTTTTCAATGGACCGATATTTTTATTTCGAAATAACAGCTTGAAACTAACTATTTCAAACAGTTATTTCTTATTTTACTTTCAAATAAAATTTAATTAGGTCTATCCTTAGATCAGCGAACACTGCCATTGTTCCATGAGACGTCTATTTCTATAAAGTAAATTTTACATTAACTGCCGTTTATGACAAACAATATAAACTTCGTGTGATTCGATATAATTCATTTCACCAACATACATTCCTTCAAATGCTAGATCAATAAATAATAGTCGGAGAAGTATTTAATTTTTAAACAAAAATGTACAGAGTTTAAAGTCCACAAGACGATTAACCAAACAGATTGAATCATCGATTAAAATTCGGAAAAGATAATATTTTTCGCTAATCCTGTTCAAGAATTCCGCAATCGTTACGAGTACATACAAATTTATCGCAGAAAGTCGAATATAGATCAAGCAAATAGAAACGCCAACAATATTAACAGTTACAATAAATTCTCCCGAATTGACGCTCAGATTGTGCAGAAAAATGGACAATTTGGGAAGAGGAGATACGATTATTATTATTATTATATATATTAGTTACCAATTATCTCCTGTTTCCAAATTGTCCATTTTTCTGTACAAGCTTCACGTCTCAATTAGAGAGAATCTACTGTATTGTTATTCGTCGATCCAGCGAACCATCATTATTATGGGACTATTAAAATCTTCTATGGCCTGCAGAGAGTTCAATTAGCCTGTACATATTGACTCGACCGTATCGCCTTCGCAATTCATACGACGATTCGATGTGGCGAGGGCAATTGGGATCGTAAGAAATCAAAAATTCACGGAATTGGTAGTCGACCGGCGGACTGACGGACAATTGGCCGTGCCTCGGCTGTATGCTGTATTGACAGAAAAGAATATTGTTAACATTTCGACCGGCGATATATCTGAAGAGCACGAGGGGGGGATCGTCAGGGGAAGAAACCAGACCGGGGGAGAGATAGACGCGACTGTATGGTTATTACCATCAATAATGGCAATTTGGTTTGCAAATGGCTCGAAACGCCGGGCAGAGCCGTTCCTACCTACAATTTCCCTCCATTTTGTGGCAGAAGAGCACTCGTCCTCACTCATGCAGTTAGCCACATTGAAATGCCTTGAGTCAACATTTGCCTACGCTTGCGCAAATTGATTTTATTTAAATGCCAAGTACGAGAGCAGAAAGGCACCTTCGGCCGGCTACTTAATTGCGTTATCGCGATTCTTTCGTGATAACGATCGATTTCGAACGGCGTACCCCGTCGTTGCACAGCCGGCGCGCGGGCATGTTCGACTGGACCAGGATGTGAAAGGCCGACGATCGCGAATCGGTTTTGTTCGGTGTACGGATAGGCGGCCGGCTCCCGATGTCTTTGTTAAATTATGAAATACATACTACTGTGATCAAAAAGTAAGGTGAATTTGTTTATAAAATGTAAATTCTTTATTTATTCTTCCAAATCAATTTCATCCCCTTCAAAGTAATCCCCGTCCGATAAAACGCACTGTTTCCGACGCTTTTTCCAGTCCTCGAAACAGTCGGAATAGTCTTTTTCCGGTATAGCCTTCAAGACCTTCTTCGATTCGGTTTTGATCTCCTCAATCGTGTCAAAACGGCGTCCCCGCATCGGCTTTTTGAGTTTGCTGAATAACCAGAAGTCGCACGGAGCCAAATCAGGCGAATACGGTGGTTGCGGAACGATATGAGTCGAGTTTTTGGCAAAAAAGTCGCGAAGAACCAATGCAGTATGACATGGCACCAATCGAGACTTGACGCGTTTGAGACACAAAACATCCTTCAAAATGGTTTGGACTGAGCCAAATGATATTCCAACACTATCAGCGAGGTCTCTCATTGTCAATCGACGATTTTCAAGCACCAAATCTTCGATTTTTTTGGACGTGGCCCTCGTCGGTAGACGTTGATGGTCGTCCAGAGCGCGGTTCGTTTCCAATGCTTTCTCGGCCCGCTTTGAACTCGTTGTACCACTTATAAACGTTTTTTTGTGCCATAGTTTGATCACCAAAGGCCTTCCGCAACATTTTCAACGTGTCCGCACAAGAATATTCGTTCCGCAAACAAAATTTGATGCAAGTTCTTTGCTCAACAAAATCACCCATTGTAAAAATCGAAAAATTCACTTTTGGTCGTTTACTAAAACACGTGTAACTCGGAGATAATTAAACCTTTTGACAAACAGACGCTTGGTAAATGTTATAGACAGTCCTACCAACCTAGGAAAAAAACAATTGCCTGCCTTCCTAATGTCCGGGAGTTTTAAATGACAATTTCACCTTACTTTTTGATCACAGTAGTATATCGCGGCCCCGTTTGACGCCCGTAACAGAGATATTTCCGAGACGTCCAAACAGATTAACGTCACGGTGTCCTGCTCCTGGCATTCTCTGATCAGTTTATGCGTTCCGAAGCCGACCATAAGTCAGTGGAACCTTATATCGCCATTGTTTTCGAGCCGCGCCGCTCGAAAGTTTAAATTACGTTCCGCGAAGTAATAAATATCTTCGATTCGATAATGCTCCTTCTGTCAACGATATCTTGGAATTCGGTTGGAGATTGGCGGGGCTGCGGACAAATAGATTTTTTAAATAGTAAATAGACTATAAATATTTATACCTTCGCATGTAATACAGAATTTGGCAAATAACATTTTTGTTGTAATAACAGTTACATATGGAAATAGCATTTCAAACATTTAACTATATAATGTCCATGTAACAATATTAAAAATTTAACTTGTTTCATTATCACGATAAAAGAAGGCCATCCGATACTATAGCAATCTGCTGCTAATCCGATGCTATAGTAATTTAAAATAGTAAATAGACTATAAATATTTGCATCTTCGCATGTAATACAGAATTTGGCAAATAAAATTGTTTTGTAATTGTAGTTACATGTGGAAATAGCATTTCAAATATTTAACTATATAATGTCCATGTAACAACATCAAAAATTTAACTTGTTTAATTACTATGATAAAAGAAGGCTATCCGATGTTATAGTAATCTGCTACTAATCCGATGCTATCAATAGTAACAGTTCTTCGTGCAACGTTGTGAAAAGAAAGAAAAGTATTATTTTCGAGCATGTGAAAAATTGTCTAACATAATTACGTATTAACCAGTAACGAATTAGCTGTGATTACAATTAATTCTGCATAGAGTTGCAAGAAAAGTTCACAATTTCTGAGGTAATGGTTACGGACTCGTGATTTAATAGAATAACAGAGTATGTATATTCGATTACAGAAGCATGTTACATCGACTGACATCGTTCGATAATTTTCTTTCGGAGCATCTTCACAAGGCAGACATTTTGCAACGTTTCCTCGCGGCGCTTCATATTTCGAAGACAGGCCTGCCCAGGTTTCTAGAATTATATCACTTTATCAATCGGTTTGCCGCGACTCAACTTAGTTAGCCGTGGAATGCAACTGCATCATTGGCCATAAATCAAGCAGCAACCGTAAAATCTGAAGGTCCCTCCTCGGTTGCTTTTCACCGTAATCAAGGAACGTTCCAATGTTGCACACGATAAGTCCGTAAATCTGTTTATCTGGAAGTTATGAGTCATAAATTCCCGGCGGACTATGGTTCTTAAATGAAATCAGGAACTGCGAGGCGCAGCCGCCATTAATCAGCCGACTTAATTTTACGTGCCGATCAAACACTTCAATGAAATAATCTTCGTTCGAGATCGACCTGGTTTCCCGGTCAGAAAACTTCTTTCAGTATCTTGTCGCCTTCGAGATCTATTTTCAGCGTCCCGCCGATAAAACCTAGCTTCGCTTGTTTCACTCTTCCCGCCTCAATATTCGCTCCGGTCCATCAAAGATAAAGAATCTCATCTTGACTCAGGCGTATATGTAATTCCTCCATTAACACCGGATTACGACTAGTCTGCGGAAGTTTATGCATTCATGGCACGCCGTAACCTGCGAAACTCGCTAAAATAAATGTTTTAATTAAGCCCGCCGCTGTATACTCGGTGTTCCTTTCGTCCCGATCCAGGCAATTTTCCCTTTTCGAGCTGTCTCTTATTCCTTAAGCAGCACATGTAAGTGTTGGAGTTCGTGGTTAAATATGTAGAAATCCTTTTTTAGTCGAATAAAAATCTATCGAACGGTTTACGAAAGTTACAATCGCTATATGCGATCTATCAAGAGTGATAAGTCTAAATTTATTTGAACTTTTCGCCATTTTTATCGCAACGTCCGCTTAACTCAAGAAATTGATGCAATTATTTCCTACGAAAGTGTCTCTATAATCGCAACAATTTTAAAATGAAACCGGCGCACAGTGGTCCCAATCGATGACGTTTTAAGACGTGAAAACAGTATTATATAGGTCGTTGAATTCGTCTTGACGTCAGCTATAACATTATTAAGTAAGAAAGATATGATAACGATTAAAAAATCAAGGTGACTTTAATTTTTTATTTAAAAAAATCTATTTTCTAATTTTTTATATTGATGTTTATAGAAGACTGAATACTAATTAATTTTCGTTCGAAACATTTTTTTGTCAAAGCACCGGAAATGATTGAAAAATTACGATAACATGGGAATAATAAATGGTGTTCGCAAATTTTTATTTTACCAATAGCACATTTTTCGTACTTAAAGATGCTGTTGTCTATAAGAAATATTGCTTATAATTTATTTGAACATTAACATTCAGTTGACTAAGGAGAATTCTCGACGTTTTATATAATTAACAAAGTAGAATGATTTTTAGATACCTGTATGATCATACCAACATCACTTCCCCCAACGTCCATCCATGAAAATGATTATTGTTTAAAGTGGCTCTGCAGCCGAAACCGCGCGGGGCGTCAAGAGGTTACTGTTGTCGTTTCTGTTGATTTATAATTTTTATATTTTAAGAATAATATTTTTATGGATAAAATAGTAGATAGAGTAGTCGAGACAGTAAATTGCCAACTGCGAAGCCAAAGTAAAATCTTCGCAAATTAATGCACATATTCTGAAACACCTAAATTATAATAGTTAACATAGCCATAGAAACAAATTGCTGTTCAACTTTCAGTATAGTTTTTTCGTCGATAGAAAAGATGTGCATATACTTGTATCAAATAAAAAGATACATTCAGTACTATTCGCTGAATTATTATCCAGCGGATTAAGTGTTAATTTGAATAAAAAGCCGTGGATGCTTGCTATGTTGTTACAGAATTGTTCGAGTGCTCCCACATGAACGTTACATGCAGTATAATGGGCGAAATACTGCGGGAAATTCTTAGGTCAACTTGTGTTATGGTATTCCGTGCAATTTATCTTATCAGGGATCGCCGGTTTACGGGCGCGACACATACTAGCGTTAATAAGTTTACAACTATTACCGTTTATTCGGCGCATGTGCGTTAATTAATTTTGACATTACCAGTTATCGATGACTTCCATGAGCCCTCTGGCATACCAGGTGCAGGTCACTGCGCCATTCGACACATTCGCACTTACGCTTCGAGCCAATTTTACCCGGGAACTACTAAAATTCGCAACGGTCTGCAATATTAGGAATATTATTCCAAACAAGCCATCACATACATTTACCCGAAATAAATTTTGTAACGTTCCTAAAATTACTCGTTGATTACCAAAATATTCATTATTATTAGACTGCGAATTTTATGCGGTTTACATAGAAATGATTAACTCTAAAACAAAGCTGTAAAGACAGAAGGATTTCAGGATATTTTTCTATTGTGTGAAACTTGTTGGAATTATTGAAAGAGAAAAAACGTTTTCATCCGATTTAAGTTCCTCATAATTAACTTAGATGATTTTTATGTTGCAGTGTATTCATGAAACTCTAAACTTGTAAAAAGACCAAAGTGTTACCTCACGATAAAGAATATTGTGTTGACGTATGAAATTTTGTCCTCATCCTTGACTCTAGAACATAATTTACGGATAAAATGCGGATTTTATATGGATTTCTCACAAGAACGACTAATTAAAAAAGAAAAATTATAGACATTAGAAGAATTTGAGGATATCATTACGTCGTGTACAGCTTATTAAATTATTAAAAAAAGAAAGACATTTTCATGCCGGTTATTCCTCACAATAATTTTCAGAGACAATAATCGATAAAATTTTTGACAGCGGTTTCGCAGTTTGTAGCAGAAATATGCGAACGATGTTTTGCTCGCTTTTAACAATTGGATCGCTCAAATCGTGCACGTGAAAACGTTGATCAATTCCAGGTGCCGTTAACAACGGAGAGCTAACCAGAAATCGATTCTCGCGATATAATTTTTCTTGTCATCGCGCAATTAAAGCGAAACTTTCATCGTTCGGGGGGAGAGGGGGGCCCTTATAGTTTTTACTTTACGAGTTCCGTGCTTTAATAAATCTGCGAAGCCAAGTTGGTAGTTCCTTTCCTTGATAAATGGATGCCCCTTCGAGTATTAGTCAGCACGCCACGTGCAAATTTACCGAATCCCGAAAAAGTTTCGACTCCGGCCACGGCTACCGACACAAAATGACCTTCCCGGCTAATGGAATTCTTCGAGTAACGTGCGCAGAAATTCCAAGTATTCTTCAGAAGTGTCTAGAGCCGTAGCTAGAGTAAACTGCGTTTTTTCGAGTGTCCAGTCGACGGAAAGATTTCAGAATTTATACTGAGACGTAGCGAGCATTGGGCAATCGTTTGTTGCTGGGAAACATCCTCCGGGTAACTCAAATAGTGTCTCTGCTTTCAATAATTGTTCTTATTATACTTCTACTTCTCGAAGAATTCGAATTACAGTAATGTATCTCTAATTGACGCTCAGATTGCGCACAAAAATGGACAATTTGGCGCCTCGTTTTTGTAATTACCGATTCTCAGCAACTATAAAAACGAGCTGCAATCCCCTCTTCCCAAATTGTCCATTTTTGTGCACAATCTGAACGTCGATTAGAAAGACAGTACTGACAGTACCTTGAAATCACCAATAATTATTTCATCGACAATGTTTTCGTCGACCCGATTTCAGCGACACCGCATCTCACCAATACGTTGAAATCACCGACAAATGTTATCGTCGACGCTTCGTGTATGAGAAATGCAGAAATGGACCGTTTATTTTGAAAGTGGTGCAAGTCCACTTTCTTTCGTTTCGAGAAAATTGAATGTTAGCAGATCTGACAATTAAAAAATATAGGTTAATTATGTGAAGTCTGGGAATGTTTGTACTAATTTATCAATATATAATTTGATTATATAAATTTCTTTTAGGCGAATTTAACTAAAATAATATACAATTTTCAGGCTGCAAATGGACTTACACCACTTTCATAATTAGTCAATTGTAAATATCATTTAATTTCAATTTTGAAATAACAAATATCACTTAAAATATATCTCATATTAATCCAATTTTGTTTATAAATAATAACAAGAAATACAATAGGATTAGCATTTTTTATTTTCAACGTTAATTATATTTATATATTGTTAAACTTAACACAAGATATTGGTATTATTAATTATTTATGCTCTTCATGGGGCAGTGTTTTGAAATACTCATGATGCACAGGAGGTATATAAGGTAATAGCTGCTGCATATCCTTATATTTTTCGTATGTAATAGGCTTGGCATCGTGATGGAAATTGGACTTACACCACTTTCATAATCAATGGTTACGCAATTTTTTTTACCGGCCAATTAGTTATAAACAAAAGGTTTACACTAAATTAAGCATAAATTACGTCATATCTAATTTTTTTTAAAAAAGGACTTACACCACTTTCAAAATAAACGGTCCAAATACAGACAATCTGTTCTACCGGGTGTGTGAAAAAAGTGGCAGAAGTGGAAACAGTTGCGAGTGCAGAGGAAGAATAAATACAGTATATGTAAATGAAAAACACATTATTCGTTCTGATGACTCTACAAAACATAATCACGCACCAGAAGCAACACGTCCGCAAATTGTTACAATTTGCAATAAAATAAATGAACTGACTGTAGCTATTGACGAGATACCATGCAAGATTATCAGAAATGCGATCGTAGAGACAAAGGAAATTATTCGACCGCAACTTCCGAGTAATTCTGCTTTGAAACAGCAAGTGTTATCTAAATGGCGAAAAAATAAATCTGCTGAACCAAAAAATATCGACGAACTTAATTTGTCCGACAAAATGTTGAATACTTGGAATGGAAAACTGGAAAGACTTGAAATGGAAGACTCTTTCGTAAGAGTCGTTGAAGAAGAATCTGAATGAGCAATGCTATTTGCAACAATTGCACTTTATTCTCAGAAGTGTGACTTTCTGTTGATAAATCCATTTCTTTTACCGTAAATAATATGCAAACCACAGCACTGAGAATAGGTGTGCGTGATACGACGTTCAAACGTATACTTGGCATGCTGCCAAAGGTTCTAAGTGCCGATAATAACATTTGTCGGTGATTTCAACGTGTCAGTATATAAACAATGACGGTGAAATGCGGTGACGCTGAAATCGTATCGATGAAATAATTGTTGGTGATTTCAAGATACAGTAAATTCTCCCCAATTGCTTCTCAGCTTGTAAACAAAGATGGACAGTTTGGGAAGAGGGGCTAGGGGGTTGTCGATTATCAACGACTACAAAAACGAACCGTGGGTCGACAATCCCAAGTTGCCCATTTTTGTTTACAAGCTTAGGGACAATTTGGGGGAATTTACTGTAACCCGAAGAATTCACCTAACTGATCTGACAGATCCTTAGAGCCTGAAAATATGGACACTTTTCCGATGGAGAAATCATCTAGGCGATATTTAGTCCAACAGATAAATAATTAATAATAAATTGTAAAATATTTAGAAAATAATAAAAAAACTCGTGCTTCTATTTGTGTAGATCGAGAGATCTCAAGAATATCGAATTTTCACTTGATTTTCAATTTTTATCCCGTCGCTTGCAATCGATGTAGAATTTATTTCGGACATAAATCTAATCGTTGACTTAAAAAGATCACAATGAAGAATTAAATAGGGTTCTATTTGCAATATTTTCAAGTAATATTTTTAAATTCTCCTACTTATTATTAACACTTTGGCTGTCGTGCCAACGACCTGAAAAATATAAGGTTAAAGTACTTTACTTAAATGAAAATTGAAAATTTAAATTGTATGATATCAATTACTGCTACAACGTCTTTACATTTACCAGATTCTAATAATATTAACACCAATCGTACCGGGTGCTAAAAGTGACTCGTTCGTATTGTCTGATTAAAATCACACGATTGAATGTATTTAGATGTTTCCAATTTTTATATTAATATGTGTTCGGCCGAATAAATTGATCTAACTTCATCACTTTCCGGTGAAAGTGCCTTTATAATTTCCATAATTGTAGAGTGACATAATAATTGTCAAGTGACAATTATTATGAGCAAATAATTCACCCATGTCTGAGTGACGTGGCAGTTGAAGTGTCAAGAAAAAAATTGTTTTAATTTGCGAATAGCGTACACGATTTTCCTAGAAAGTAACGAATCGTGATTTTATCAGAGAGAACGAATATTTTGAATGCTTTAATTCGCGCGAAGAGCTTAAGCTGTTTTTTGTCAATAATTTCCACCGATAAATACTGTAGCAGGGATGATTCTCATTGAGTAATAGTTGGTAAAACCGTTCGCCCATGGTCTTTTATTTTCCGTGGCGGAGCTTAATCGAATATGTTTAGATTTATTTCCTACATATCCTCGAGAGAGAGAGAGAGAGAGAGAGAGAGAGAGAGAGAGAGAGAGAGAGAGAGAGAGAGAGAGAGGGAGAGAGGATAAAGGAATCCGGATTTATCGTCCGAAATTATTCACTCCGATTTCGGCGATCATCTCGAAAAATTTCGTTCGGTTGTCATATTTCTCTCTTACCGTTATCGGGCATTATTAATCGTCGTGGGCGGGGCCCAGCCCTTTATCAAGCCGGTTCCACAATACCGTTGAAAAGAAGCTTATACCCTAAGTATCGTTTCATCCGATTTCCGCGACACATTCAATTTAATTCCGTACTTTTCAAGAGTTCCCTGTCCAGCTCGGGAGATCAGGGATCCCGTGGAATAGGGAAAAAGAGAAATAGAAATGGAAAGGGAGGAGGATAGAGGGCCGGAGCAGCGTTACAAAACGAGATGTACCTGAAATCCCATTATGATGTATGTAGCTATTGACGTAAAAGCCAATTGATCCACGGCGAGTCGTTAATTTCGGTCGAAGCCCGCAACGAGCCGAGGCAACGATTGATCGATCGGATTCGACTGGCCGCGAAAGAAATGTACGCCGGGATAAAAATTAACAGTCAGAATACGAAACCACTTGTGCCGCCCCGACGCTAATCCAGATTTGGGAGCTAAATTGGCCGCCATCGATATACATTCTGCCACGCAATCGGCCAGCCCGAGGGAAGCGTATTGCGTCCTGAGCCATCTGAAAGTAATCTAACCCCGGGTATTCGAGTGCAGCCGTTAAATCCGCGGTAATCAAACGCGTCCCTAACTGTGTCGGCCATCGTTGGCGAGCCGAATCACTGACTTCTGCTTCTGGCACCAATACTATCATCGTCGGCTCCGCGTATAACCTCGCTGATCATCGGTCGAAAGAGAAAAGAGCTAGATTTGACTGTGGAAATCAAGTCCATGAACTCGTCGAGAGCTCGCACACTTCTCTCTCTCTCTCTCTCTCTCTTCCACTTTTTGCTCGCTCTCGTACTACCGCACTCCCTTGGTAACTTCGCCCGACGGAAAAGTCTCTTTTTTTTTAATGCAAATTCCATCCATATAAATTAGATTAATGCGGATCAATAGATTGTTTAATTTAAGGAGCCTCGTGTGACCGTAAAAACTCGCTGTCTTCTACGATCATGCGAAAATGTGGTTCGTATTTGCTTTAAGAGCGTGCAACAATTTTTAGAAACATTTCGGAATTATTAGGAAGGTACGAAGAATGAGAGAGTGACGTAGTTTCAAACAAGAAGTTGTTTTGTTAATTGCAAAAGCTAACATCGCAAATTTCGATGAAGTATTACTTCCAACAATGAAACTATGTATATTGACAGAACCCTTTTCTTGAAATCTATAAATCTATATGACTCGTTACAGTTTTCTGTTACAATTACTTATGTCAACATAAATTTTAATTATAATCTAGAATGTAAGTCCTTATGTATATAATTAATTGCAAACCATGCCGTAGCTAATGCCATCGTAGTTAATTCAACCACGCTAAAATAAACAAACTTATAATAATAATATATAATAATAATAGCAACAATAATAATAAATAATAATAACGAACCGACTAAAGTGTTAAATCACATCTGTCATTTTAAAAAATGCTGCTTCGAGGATTATACATAAAAATTGCAAGATATGATACCTATTTCACCAATCAGCTGATCGCATACTTTTTATCATACATTGCAAACCAAGTACATTAATATTAAGATCATAATAAAATACTTACTTAACAATAAACCTATCGTACCGGTTAAAATGGCCCCCCTGTTCATGTTTTATCTGAAAATGGTTGAAACTGTAAAGACTCACAGCATTCATTGTAACAAAGATAACATGATCGACAGATTTAGTGTTGCACAGTACGGAATCACGAATGAAGTTGATTTAAACTATAAAGCAAGAATGGAAGAATTATCCACAGTATCTTTCACGCTTCTATTTCCGCGGAGCGTAGCGTTAATAAAAGATGAACACTGCCACACCATTTTATGGAACAATTAATTGGAGCTGTAAGCCGCGCGGACGATCAATTTCCATGAAGTTTCTCGACTATCATGAACAGTTTCAGAAGTCAGCTACCCCCTTTACAACATCAAGACGTTCTCCTCTTCTCGAGAGAAGCTCTCATATCAGCGGCGCAGTGATGTCAATGATAACTGTGAATAATCTTTGCCTTGCCGGCGACAGAGATATCACGTTTCCCCTCGATCCATCTCTTGTTCCTGTTTGATCTCGGGAGAGATCAGTCGAGTGACACTGAAGAACTGTTTCACTCTTGAATGCGCTTCGACCGATACGGCTAGACTATTGCCAAGAAAATTATTTGCTAGCTCCTCTCAGCTCCCATTCTGTTACTTATTTTTATTCTCTGTTCGTGGTGTTCGATGTTCCGCCGGAGGAACAGGATATTTCTGCGAAATTATCAACCGTTTTAGAAATCTACTTATACGAAATTAAACTTGGAAGTTCACTCGTGTTCGTTCTTAACCTTTCTGTGAGAAAGACCGATTTTAGATTTCCTATTATACAATTATCGAATTTTTATAAATAGTTCCGTCAGAAATGCTAAATTTTCTTCATCCGATTGTAATACAAATTACTTATAAGGAACTTAAATACAACGAAGCTAGAGCAATTTTTAGAAGGTAGCAGTTACTTTTAGTTTTTGGTAAGTTATTTATTAAATAAAAATTATATAAGTTATATGATATATATAATATATAATATATAATAATATATAATATAATATAATATAAATATATATAATATAAATATAGATATAATATAATATAAATATAAATAATAAATTATAAATACCGAAAACAAATTCAATACGAGATTATTAGATTGCGAATTTTGCGAATTTGTGACAAAAAGGAGTGGATGGTACAGAAAACGGTGAAAATTTATTAAAATTATTCAAGACAGAACTATCAGATGTAGAAATGAATTATTTCCGATTAGTGTTATGGAATAAACATAACTATTGTACAATTAAAAAGCAATTTATATACGAGAACTATTCGTAAAACAATTGACGAACATCGATGTGTAACTTGTAATTCATTAAAATTATAAACGAATGTTTCTATTGATTTCCTATAACTGTTGTACAACATTTTTAGTTTAATTCCAGATCGTTACAACATTACTTAACAGATACACGTTGTAAATTGATTAATCACGTCCGTAAAGTCTCCGTGTTTATTGGTTAAAAATCGTTGAGCTTTTATCACGATATTGTACATTAATTATCTCAAAAATGTGGCAACGTTGCGAATAGTAATGGTAACTATTTCGATAATTGAGCCGTAGCAACTATTTATTTTAATTAAACGTTGATCAACTATTTCTTACTAAAACGTTGATAAATCGTTTCGTAATAAAATATTGATTTCACACTAAAATCGAAACGAATTCAGCAACCGATGCAGAAAGTTTTTATTTTCCATAAATATCCGCTGTGTACTGATTATAATCGTGCATTAAACACTGTGAACAGCAAATGATACGCTGAAGGTAGTGAAACAGAATTAAGTGCATCGTGTATGGATGCACGGGACAGTGAGCGTGTTAAATCTAACTCGTGATGATTAATCATATGGAAACAGCTCGAATAATAGCCTCGTGCATGATATACGATCGTGAGCAACGATTATTTAGAATAATCAGCAATTTAGGAATTTAACAAACATCAGATTGACAGCGCGAAGTAACACGAAATTGTTAAGAAACCAATCATCAACTTTCTACATCCCTTTGGTAAAAAAAAATGATCAAGCTCGCATAAATGTTCAATCGTCCGGTTTTCTCCCCCCTCCCCCCCCTCCACGAACGTTTAATTAACTCGTTCGCTTGATTTTCAAAAGGGGATCTAATATTTGACAGAGGATCTGTGCGATTAAAGAAAAATGTCTTTGGGAATAGGATCGCAACGATCGCTTTCCGGATTCCCATATCCGATTTTCTCTTCGCAAGAGATTTCAAAAAGTGCTCCAGAATTGCCAGATAAGGATCAACCGGTAATACGATCACCATCCGCGGGTGGTAAGTTATGGGGGTGTATCCGCGGAGCTATTCTCGATCATTCATTGCTGTTCGGTGGCCTCTCTTTCTCTCTATCTCTTCTCTCATTCCCTTCCTGTCTCTCATTCTCATTCTGTCCCTCATTCTCTTTCCGTTTCTCTCTCTCTCTCTCTCTCTCTCTCTCTCTCTCTCTCTTTTCTCTCTCCCTTCGGGTTTCTTCGACGAGGTTCAGTGTACCTCGCCGTTTCGATGATTCAGCCCGCTGATCGCATAATCGAAATCCACCGTGGGATTCTTTCCGATTGGCTCATTCGTTGTAACGTCCGATGGAAATCGCTCCGGAATCGCGGCTTGTCAATCCTCGTCGGTCCGCGACTGGAACGAGCAAGAGAAATTGCGCGCGCTCGTATTGACAAATGGCCCTCTCGTTTTTGAAAAATGAGTTATGTCGCCGTCAGCTTGTAATTATGTCACCGATAGTCCTTTGATGGCCCACTTTGTAATTGAAATGAGACTGACGCTGTCGCGCGCACCGGGATGCACTTCTCTTTCGTTTATCAACTGTTACGCCGATTTGGTCGGACATGGGAACATACCAATTCGCAGTATTTTTTAAAATATTCTTCGAGATTAAACATCTTCTCTGCTCGATACGGGGACTATTCGATTGTCAGAGGTTTTCTATCAAGGGAAATTTTGTATCAACTGCAGGATAATTATGCATGACTTTATTAACCCGTTGGAGCTTTAACTCGAAAACCATTGTATTTTTTTTCCGACGTACAGTATTTCAATTTTATGATATTATGCCTATTATATGCGTATATACTATACATATATAATGGTATTATATTATTATACGTATAATATATATGTAATATTATCATATATTTATATATTTATAATTATAAAATAACATATAAATATTATGTAATAATATAATAATATATAATAATATATAATAATATGAAATAAGGATTATCTCACGAAGTCAAAGTTATTTAATTAATGGAACTGGAACTGGAACGTCCAAGTTTACCATAGGAAATATTAGGTTAACTATTTTGTATTCCAAAAATCCTAGGAACATTCGGTTTATTCGAATATATCATAATAAAACTGAATTTCAAATGCCACTTAAGAATGAATGTTAACGATGTTTCAAATATAACATAATTTTAGTAGCGTAAAGATTCTTTCGAAAAATAACATAGTTTAAGTTTGAATGGTCTCGTACAGTCGCCAATTGATTGCAGACGGTTAACGTAACTAATACTCTTTTTACATAAACAATGAAATTCTATATATCTTAAATTGTAGTTTGTTGTTTGTTGTAAAAAAGATGGGCTAGTTCGACGAAGCTAGAAAACGTAGTTTACAGTAATTTCAGATGAAAATTCAATGAGATGTGATGTTAGTGCGACAACCTGAATGGAGAGTTGAACCTAAGAACATCTGCTGTTCCCGTGATAAAATGAACACGATCTTGTTGAACATTTGAAATGCATGTAGCTGTCGGGCGCAGTAATAACGGCTGCAGTCAGCAGCAAAGTCGGCATTATACGTAACTGAATATATGTATATGTATAACTTGTAAATAGCTAAAACACGGCTGATTGTGTGCTGCTGTGATGCGAAATAATCATTGATGTATTCATATTATGTCGGATCAAATTAACGTGATTAAACACGTGATTAATCACGCGAACAAAGAGTATTCGTGCTGCAAAATCGTTTCTATGAGACCATGTTCGGTGATATCGAATCTATGTATATGTTCTCTTATCGTTAGCTACTCGTAGTAATAGCATCTGGTGTAACATTTCTTTATTAGCGATCGCCCGCAACGAAGAATCGATATCTAGATCCTAATTATTTGTATGGAAAATAAAACTTTTCTGCATTTATTCGATCGATCTTTCGACACTCTTTCGTCAATTATTTCATACAGCGGGCACAGAGCGATGCATCGATATTTTCAAATTCTTTTAATTTTTCCACGGTTTCGAACGTCGCATTTCCATCGCAAACACAGAAATTCGCGATGTAGTTAAAAACTCATTTGTTTAATTATCTCGCAAACCGGGATGCGCGGCGAGTAAATATTTTTTAAACTGCGGCTCGTCGGGAGCGGGATTCGGTCCGGGTGATTTACATTCTATTTAGCGAACGAGTTTTCCCGCAGCCCATTTTTAAAGTGGCTAATTGTTCCTCACAGATGATTAAATCTGATTAAATTTATTTAAATTTAATTAAACGAAATCCATTGGTGTTTACCTGACCCTACGCGAGCGATACAGGGTTAATACGCGAGTGGCCGACCTGCGTAGAGCGCTAATTGACACCAATTAGAAACTGCGGAATCCAATTTAAATCCGGGGCTAAATCATGCAGCGTGAATCTGTTATCTGCCTTTAATATGGGGATCGATACGCGGCGGTACATCGACGGAAGGAAAATCGAATAAAAAGAAAATTCCATTTGTCGCGGGGAGAGGGAGAGAGAGAGAGAGAGAGAGAGAGAGAGAGAGAGAGACGTACGTTTTAGGGCGTTGTTGTATCAAAAACAGTATAGCAATCTAAATCTCCCCAGGATCGTCGCCGCCATCTGCTGCTCTCACGTTCTGTTCTCGCGTTCGCAGCCAGTTACGATGTAATGGAATTCGCTACCTCAAATTTTATTTCTCTTGGTGCCCGGGTGTCATTCACGGGCAAACCATAGAACGCTTTGATCCTTAATGAGCTGTCGATGACCGTTCCCGCGATTAAATGGAACGTTTAACGACGAAACAAAAATCAAGCACGGCCACAGCGGACTGTTTCTGCGTTGCTTGCTTAACAGGTCAGTAAATATTTTTATTCGCGTTCGAATGCATAGAATGTATAATTGCAGTATTATTACTGCCTATCGTCGCTCGCTCTCGTTTCTGCCTCTCCTGCCGTCAATTATTCGCGCGAAACTTAATGCCTTTTCACGACGCGTTTCCTCGCGCAAATTTTCATACGCTTTGTTTTCAACTTGCTTCCAATTGTTTCCACGTTATTCGCGCCGCAAAGGAGCAATTCGCCTACGATTGCAACTACTCTGTCAGGCCGAAATCGATGCGGTACGTTTTTTTCATCGCGAATTTCACCGAGCTAAAGCGCAATCCGTGTCACTGGACGTGTGGACAGGAAAATTCGAACGATACCGATCAGATCGAAGGAAGATAAAAAAGATAAAAAACGATTAATTGAAGAATGGAAACATATACCGCTGAGTTACTTGCAAGAACTTATAAACAATATGCCTAAGCGGTTGCGACACGTAATTGAAGCTAAGGACTATCCAACGAAATATTAATTAATGCTTATGTTAATAATTTTCATGTTTAAATATTACAGTTTATCAAGCGTCCGAATGTTTTTGCGACGTTAAATTTCGACATAATTTAGTTTATTGTTTGGTATTAAGAAAAGTGTGTGCAATAAGTAAATAAAATTGATGTTATCACGAACTACGATGCAAGTTCTATCATATTATAAAACAAGAACACCAAATTTACTATTACAAACAATCGAATCCAGCAACAATTGTTTGAATAGCATGATGCCCGAATATTAATAAGAGTCTCTGTATATAAATCGCGTATTAGATACAGTAATGTCTCCCTAATTGACGCTCAGATTGTGCATAAAAATGGGCAATTTAGGAAGAGAAGGTACGATTATTCGATCCAATCGATTCATTTTTATAGTTACGAATTGTCAACAACTATGAAAACGAGCTGAAAGGCTAGAATAATCGTATCCCTCTTCTTCCCAAATTGTCCATTTTTCTGGACAATCTGAGCGTCAGTTAGGGAGACATTGCTGTACATTGGAGTACAGGTTGCGCCAGATTCTGCTGCGAAAATTCGGTTCTTTTCTTTCTTTCTCTATGTCGAACGAAAAATGAAATACGCCGTAGCACGAAATTGTGTTGAACAAATATCGAGCCGCGCAGTTTTCTTGCGAGGCGCAAACGTCGATATGCACACGAGTCAACAAGAAATCGATTAGCGAACGGAACGTTAATTAACGTTTACTTACAAATATTGAAACGCAGTGCCGCATAGTGGAACCGATACACCGATTTCGAGAAGAATGGTAGAACGAGAGAAGCTCGGAGATCGTTCAAGACGAAGGTCCGTGCACCTTCAATTAATTTATAGCACTCTTCCTTCGTTTGCTATCTGTAAACAACTTAAATCGGACCAACCGAGCTCTTATTTTTACTGGAACTTTTTCAATCACAGTCCCTTTTCCTTCGGCGCCACTTAAAGAAATTAAAGATCAAGCATCCAAGGAAAAATCTCGTTCTTTTTTTCCTCTTTTGTTCGAGGCTTTACGTCGTCGCATCCACTGCCGGGTAATCAACGGCCAGTAATTAACGAGGACGGCGGTTTGGTTTACTTTCGCGAGATTCCGATTTCGGAGCACGTGTTGGTGTTCTCGATTTAATCAGGGAAGTTTAATCGAGTATGCCGAATTTTCAGAGTTCGAAACAACAGAATCCACGTGTAACAGTTTATCGCGTGCGCAAACGTTTCTGTTCACGGAATTTTTCAACTTTCACGTATGACCACCGTGCATTTTCTCTGCTGCTCGTCAGAGCGTTAGCGTGATCCTTTAACGGGAATTAATTTTTACGAGAAGCTTATGCGGATTTCTGCCGGTACAATGCAGAAGGTGGTGACAATAGACAGCGAGAATGTGGGACTCGCGAAGAAACCCTAGCGTTCTTGCAGTCATAAATGCAAGTGGGGTGCGCGATGCTCTATTATGCGCACGAGTGGTGATAAAACGTTATTACAGGCAGTTTGGATGACAGAGTCTTGTCGGGTATATAACTCTATGGATTTGGATTCTTAATTAAGCGTTCCGCATTCATAACGTTTACAAGCACGAGTTATGATAATGACCGGCCCTTTTCGAATGGGATTGACCTGAAATATGTCGCCTGAATTCCATTAAATGCCCTCGGGCTCCATAAGAAAAAACATTTATTCTACAGCGAACAGTTCTACGTTGTAAAGCAGAATTTACGTTGTAAGGCGGGTCAGGTTTGTCGCAAAAATTCAGTTTATACATCAAAGTTTCTTGGTTGAATGTCTGAAAAAGGAAAAATGCTTTTGTACGATTTTCAAGCAAATAACAAAACACTAAATTTGACGAGTAGACTGTGTATGTATGAGCAGAACGATAATTCTCTACGTCGATTTCAACAAACGGATGTTACAGTTTTACTATTCTTTGTTCTACTTATCACAGGTACATGTAATCAGCAGTCTACTCGTGAGCATACATTTAAAATTACAAGTAAAAACGTTTTAGAATAAGTCACACGCGATTGAATGTACATATTTGCATCAGAAACTTTAACATAAAAGAATACATTGAAATCACAAAGATTTAATAAAAAGCATAAATGATTTAATATATTCTATCTTAAACAATTTTTATCGAAGCATGAAAACAGTTAAATTTCACTTTACTCGTGTGTTTCATTCTGACGAAAGAAGAGTTATTTAATGATGCTTCCTGATTATTAAACAATCTTTAATTAATTTTGAGTTTTCTCGATCACAAAGTAAAACTAAAATATTTCTGTTTTTATTTAATACATTTACATATAATCGTGGAAACCATTCCATTTATAATAGAACGGATTAATAAAGTAATGCAAATATTCAATAAAAATTGAGGAATATCCTTTTCAAGTTACAAAGAGATTACGAAAGAAATTCTGGACATAATTGAAATTATTCTGAACAGAATTTACGAACTATTTGAATTTCTTTTCAATACTGTTTATTTTCTAATCAAAAATGACAAGAGAATGTGTAAATATCATGATCATTTGTTTAAATAGTCAAAAGACAGTCAACTCAACACAGAAAATGTTTTCGCGCGAGACTCGTCGTTTCCATTTAAATGGCGAAGTTCTGCGAACAGTATCGTATTGAACTCGATGTTCGAACATCATTTACAGTTTCAGTTTCATTTACGTTTCCGGTTTAATTCGCAATCGTTCCACTCGCCTAACCGAAACGAGAAAGCGAGCGTGGATGAGCAAAGTTCGAGACGGGCATTAAACGTCCGCCGAATCGAATTTGGCAGAGCGATGGAAAACGACAGTGCCAGAACAGAAACGAATTTTACCGATACAGATCGAGCCGCGAGTACGTTTCCATACGTTTCCATAGAGTGCATGTAGACGTCGTAGGTATCTTTGCCAGCGTGGTCTGGTGTTATCGTCGTCGTACAGCTTGCTCTATTCCACGGCTGCGAGTACCTAGTATTTCGCATGCAAATTCATCGCCGGGCCCGTATAAATTTCGCATACATTTCTTGTTTTCGGTTCGGAGACAAAATGCCGGGGTGGAGTGGAACCACGCCGGGTGGGGATAAGTATAGCGAAAAGAAAATCTCGATCCCCAGTCTCGTCGATCATGCGGCTCCACGTGAAATGCACTGAAACGAATTATTTGACACTGTTCGCGTAACACGCTGTCTCTTGTATAAATAGCATATTAACCCGAGAAAGATAACCTACGTCGCAGAGGCGCCTGCGAAGACTGTTGATTTTTGTTAATTTTTCATAGAGGTCTAGTGATTTAAGTTTAAAATTACTTAAAATATAAAAAAATATAATATAAATGCATTTTATTTTTACGATAATGCCAAACCTTTAAAATGACTAGATTAACTTAAATAAATATCCATTGTTAGTATAAAATTGACGCCTTAGAAAAGCATGCGCCTCTGAAGCGTATGGTTATCTTTTACGTACGTTGTCATATGGTTATCTTTCTAGGGTTAATATGTTAGTATAAATAATTTACATTACTTACTAATAAATATTACTATATTATTATATTACTATACTACTCTTGTATAAATAGCATATTAATTTATTAGTATGAATAATTTACATTACTTGCTAATAAATATTACTATATTACTATATTACTATACTACTATATTATTATCTTACTATACAGGGTGTCCCAACATTATTGTACAAGCGGGAAATAAGGGGTTCCCGAGATCATTTGAAGTAACTTTTTCCTTAGCAAAAATGCAATCCGCGGCTTCGTTTACTAGTTATTAACGAAAAACAGCGACCAATGAGAGGCGAGATTAGCTGGCGCAAACCAATGAGCGGAACCGGGCTTCGACCGCTCGTTGGCTCGGTTGCTTCGCCGTGCTAATCTCGCTAATCTCTCATTTCCCGCTTGTACAATAATTTTGGCACACCCTGTATAACCTTTTGAAACGTTTCGTGTACATTTTGTAATCGTCAACAACTGAGTCCATTTGTATTGTTTCTAATTTTACACGTTCTTAATTAGTTCTGTAAATTCATCATATATATATTTTTGTTTTGTTGTTGTTATTTCATTCTTCTGTTGCTTGAGAAGAAAAAATAATTGAGAGAAATAACCTTCAGTTTTACGCTTATTATACATCGTACAAAAGAGAGAGTATTTTAGATAAAAATAGTTCTCGCGAGAGTAGAGTTTTTCAATTTTGACCCTTTGCACTTGCAGAAATAATAAATAACGCTTTAACGCGTCAAGTACCGACAATCGGACCCAAGAATTTCGATAAAGTCAATTTAATTAATGAAGCTGAAACCAGAAAGTTCGAATTTATCATAACAGATGGTATTTTAACTTTTTCGCATTCTATATATTCTAGTAAAATTCAGTTCGTTCGAATATCTTGGAATAGAAACGAATTTTGAGAACTTCTTAAAAATTAGTTAAAAATTCTATCGAAACAGATTTTATAAAACAAAAATTGTTAACTTTCAAAGTATCATAATCGTCAGCATATTATCGTACGATTTTGTTCTCAGCTAGGAGAATAAAAATTGTCTACGTTGATTATCAGTTAGACAAACGTGTCTCTCCTCTTTTAATAAAAGCAATAAAAAAATTGAAAATAATAATAATAATAATAGTCCTTGAACTCTTACACCGTCCTCACAGTTTCGCATTTATCGCGTAAATTTTCGTCACCGACGCGTAACGTCTGATCCAGAAATCACATTTCGAACGTCGAAGACTTTCCGAAAATCAAGAATGCGGCGGTTCAATGAATTTTCCGTACGCGATGAAAAAATTTCGATCAGGAGAGAACACGATGCAGGGGTGTCGGAAGGATTGTTCCTATGGAGCGTTCAATTTGGACAACTGCCGGGAAGGAAGGATTAAAAAAAAATGCGTTGTTTCAAATGGTGCACGTGTCCTCGAGAGAGCTCCGCCCTCTTTGTTTGCCTTTGCCGGCGTTCTTGTCATTCACTTGTGAAAGGGGCACCAGGCAACATCGTGAGAAGAGGAAAAGGCCGAATCGCGAGTCTCATTTGCAGTTTTGTTTATTGTGCGGTCTCCACGTGTGTCGTTTGTGACAGGTCAACGATGCGTTCAAACACGAAGTCCAGAGTACCCGGGGCTCGGCGAATGGGGAATGCAAACGCGCACCTTCTTTCCCCGTTTTCACGGACCTTTGTTCACGAATAATTTTGAGAGTGGCCGCTCCAAAAGAGCATGCACAGCACTACCTATTAACGTATGTTTGCTGCTTACGTCAATTTAGGTGGCTGCCGTGGAACGCGGAAGTTTTCGACGGTGATTCCTATGAATTAACAATATTCGGGGCGGGTCTTTGTTACGTTCCTGCGGTGGAAATGAAATTTTTGAATTATGTCAACGGGAGTGAAATATTTTGCTGGCGTGTCGCTGTTAGACACGGCATCGGAGCCGCGATGTTATCGAATTTTCTGTTTCGTCTTTACCCGCCTTTGCGGCTTCGAAAAATGATAAACATCGCGTTTTCTCGTTTCGTTATTGTTTGACAATTAATACCGAATTTTAGAGAATGCGGTGGAATTATTCGTTCGATAGTGTTTAACAACGATTTCACGGGTAACAGTATGAGAGAAATCAATTGAACCACTCGGAAGCAGGAAACGTGCATTGTGATCGAGCGTTGCCAGTAGTAATAGCTGGCAATGGTCAGACATGGCAACCAGTGGCGTTCGAAAGCACAATCACTTTTCAAAGTTCCCGCAAATGGGAACTATTTGCAACATAATTTCAGTCTACGTTTCCGTTGGTAACGTTCCAATTGTTTTCGTAATTCTGACAATTATGTTTTATTCGTCGATTCGTTTTTTCTTGCAACAAGTACAGTAAATTCGCCTTGATCGACGCTCAGCTTGCGCACAAAAATGGAGAATTTGGGAACAGGAGGTACGACATAAATCTTGCGGCTTATTTTTATGGTTGTTGACAATCGATAAAACTATAAAAACGAGCCTCGAGACTCGAATAATCGTATCTTCTCTTCCGAAATTGTCCATTTTCGTGTACAATTTGAGCGTCAATTAGGGAGAATTTTCAGACGTTGAAGCATTATTTACGAATCTTTCGTGAACTATTTGACGTGAAATGTTCCCCGATAAGTATAATAGCAACAGCCACGCAAGGTGGCGCACGATTTCATCGATTCAGGTTTCATTAACGAATTTACCATGCAGCAATTCATACGAAAACTTTCGGCAAAATTGTGAAATTCTATGTCACGAGAATGAACTATTAATTTTTATCGAACGTAGGATGCAGATATAAACATTTGATGAGCATTGATGATCTCTGAAGCTTCAATTTAGCTCCGAACGTTGCATATTAGTTTCTCTCTGACAAATAATGAAATTTTGACGATCGCTTCGGAATACAATGGAAAGTGGATCTTTGTCAGTCGAAATTCGCTATCAGCCGTCCATTTCGATTCCCGGCGCGCATTTCTAGAGGCAAGCCTCGCTCTGAAGATATTAAAACTGAGACGAGTTTCAGTCAATAGGAATTTCATTGTGGAACGATCCATTCCCGGGATACGTTCATGCAAGACACGCGCGTTCGCCATCGTTCGATTGCGGATCCTCGCATGGCCACGGCTCATAAATCAGCACGGTGATTAAACCGCGTTTGTACATACACACCTACTGATAATCTATTGATCGGGACGGCACACAGATTTTTCCCGACGTGCTGCTAGATTTATCGTGACCCACTCTGGCCTACACGTTTCCTTACTTTCTTACATTGAATGAAATTTTCGTCGTTATGCAGGTCGAAGTCCAAAATTATTCTCTTGGATGATGTGCCAATTGATTTGCCCCTCGTATAATTTTTTGATGAATATCCATTCTGTTTTTGATTCTAAGGAATGCAAAGAAAATAATTCGATTTCAATTCAGATAAGAACGATTCTGTTTAAATTGCATAGTAATACAAATTATTTATTCGAACCCTAATAAGAATGATTTCATTGAGATTTTAATACAAATAATTTGAATTTAATTTTCATGAAAATGATTTGACTTAAATTCTAGTAAAAATTAATTAATCTAAATTCTGATAACAGCGAGTTGATTTAAATTCGAACAAAAATGATCTGATTTAATTTCTAATAAAAATGAGTTGATCTATAAATTCGAACAAAAATGAACTGATTTAAATTCTAATAAGAACGAGTTGATATGGATTAAAGTGAAAATGAATTGATTTAAATTCTAATAATAATGATTTGATTTAGATTTGAATGAAAATAGGAACAGTCTTATTTCAATTCAAATATACAATTCATGATTCATTCTTATTTAATTCAAGTTTTTCTTCGGATAAATTCAACGCTGACATTTCCTGTGGACATTAATGATCTTGGTTTTATCAAAATAAGAGGAAGATCTGCGTTCTTTTATGTTCATGATAAAGAGAAAAATGAAACTAAATATTTAAACAAGCTGTTATATAAGAACACATATTTTTATGAAAACTAGAACACTAATTTGATCGAATGAAAACTTTGTATGAAAGCGATTCGATATCGACATTTTTGACAAAAATGTAAAATCATAACTTTATCAAACGGAACGAAGAATGCATTTTCCTTTATATTTCTCACAAAACACGCACACATACGTAAAACAATAAATAAATAGAATTTCATTTAGATTAGAATTTAACCAAGACTGAAACAATATTATTTCAAATGAAAGTGCTATTCAAAAGATTGAATATTACCTGCAAAAGTAAGTGATTTCGTCGAACGCAGGAACGGCTGCGTTCTCTTCGTGGCGCGAGGCACGTCTAAAATGGGCTGTAATCTGCGAATTGATTGCAGAAATGCACAAGCACAGAGACCGCGGCAGTGCTGCGACAGAGTAAAATGCTAAAGGTTCGACAAAACGCGGGGAACTTTCACGCGGCGGTAGAAACTGCTGATTCTCAGTGGCACGTCTGCGATTCGCAGCTTCCTGTCTCGGCGGGCAACCTTTTCGAGTTAATGGCGTGAACGCGCGAAGTCACGTGCGTGCGCCCAGCCATGGTAACGCGAGTTCATTTAAATTTACGACGGTTAATTTTAAAGTTGCGCCTCCGCCTGATTACTACGTGTTACCGATACCGTTTCTGTTTGTTAAAGATCGCGCGGAGAGACCGTTTCGGTCGGCTTTATCGCCGAGAATGTTTCTGCAACAAGCGAATACAGTAATGTCTCCCTAACTGACGCTAAGATGATGCGCACAAAAATGGACAATCTTGGAAGAGGAGATACGATTATTCGAACCTTGGTGCTCGTTTTTATAGTTACCGATTGTCAACAATTATAAAAACGAGCCGCGAACTAATACTTTTTATTTTAGCTTTCGACGATGTTGGATTTCCTTTTTCCATAGAGAAACACGCGCTTGCAGAATGCTATTGTACGATAAATACAGTAAATTCTCCCTAATTGACACTCAGATTGTGCACAAATTTGTTGATATAGGAGAACATTTGGGAATAGGTGATACGATTACTTGAGCCTTGCGGTTCGTTTTCATAATTACGAATTATCAACAACTATAAAAACGAGTCGCAAGGTTCGAATAATCGTATCTCCTCTTCCCAAATTGTCCATATCTGTGCGCAATCTTAGCGTCAGTAAGGGAGACATTATTGTACTCTCTGCCCGCGTTCCACGGCCAAGCGGATTCCGCCGAATGCTCGATCTCCGGCGACCGTGTCGCCGTTCTTGCGCGCTATTTTAACCCTTTCGCTCCGAACGACGGATATATCCGTCATCCATATGAAAACTCGCGGAGCCGAACGCCGGATATATCCGACATCCACATGATCGCCCTCTGGGGACGAACGCCGGATATATCCGACATGCTGGTAAAATCGCGACCTAATTTTTGGACTGCACCGCCTCTTGTTACTATTGCGTGAATCTTTTGACGAAACAAACAAACGACAGTCCGAAATGAACGACACACCATTCAAGTTATATTTGTTCTACCTGCATTTCCCATTATTATTGTGTTACATGTCATAAAGGGATAGAAAATCGAAAGTACTAACTTTAGGACTAATTATTATGTATTATGTTTTGTATTATGAATATTATGTTTTATTTTATTACTGTATATTATATATTATTTCTTCACTTTTTCCATTGTTAATGAAACTTTTTTTACCTATTAAATAACTTTATACCTTATGCAGAAATTATAACTATACTGTTTTAAAGAAAAATCCCTTTTCTTCCCAAATACACTATCCACGCGCAATGTGCACAATTTCGGCGGGTGGTTCCGTTCAGGAGGGGCGCTACGGCGGACTGAACCGCCGTAGCGAAAGGGTTAAATGCGGGAGCTTCTAAATAAAAAGAGGACGTTCGAAATGAAAACAGGATCCGTCGAATTAGAGCGATAATGATGCAAGAATCTCGTTAACGCGATAACCGGTCTTACTTTGTCGAGCTCGACTCGCGTTGTTGTTGCAACGCGCGCGCGAGAGATTAAAACGGGCTCGGCGTCTGTCCGAGCCGAGGATTTAAAAGAGTTGTTCGGCTTTTTTCCTGAGATTTTTCGTTTCGTCCGCGGCTTAACAAACAGGCTCGCGGCTGGATCCGTACGTACGTTCGCAAATTATCCTTGCGGGAAACGATGAATCTTAACGGACGCTAATGAAATAAACATTTCCAATTGGATGCGGTGTTCATTATTCCCCGCGTAATTGTGTTCATTATGTCGTCTCAGGTACTCCTGTTATGCCCCGTACCTTCCAGCCGTTGTATTATGAATGAACGGATCTTCGTTCCAGAGAAGGAAGTGGGAGGCGTAGAATCGCTAAATGAGAAGTTTAGTTACACCCGTGAATGTATGCGACTTCATTATCTCCGTTCTCTGCTCGATGCTCGCCTTGCATCTGCCGCTTTATTCCACCTACAATGCTTCGAACCCCCTCCCTCCCCCCTCCCCGGTCTCTCATCTCTCTTTTTTTTTCTAGCCGACATATACTGCTTTTTTTCTCGGTGTCTGATCATTGTTCCTATTTTTCGCTGCGCTTGTTCCTTTTCCATCGTCTTATCTTTGTCCAACGAACCGGCACGCATGCACGGTTTCACCGGCGACATATTGCCTACCAATGGAGCGAAGGTCTGCGAATATTGCCTAAAAGCGGGGAAGACGACTGCTAAGCGAAAAGCAAATCATCGAGCTGGGTGAATGTCCTGTTCGCAACCGCGTCTCTATTATTCGTCGTACATGCCTTTTTGATGGTACGTTCGTACAGTCGTGTGTTCGAAATTTTCTGTAATTTTGGACGATGTCGCTGTCTTGTTCAAAATGTGAGATTATGGTGGGCACGCTATCGGTTCGATTTAAATGGACGAAAATTGATTCGGAATCTTTTGTGCTATACAGTAATGTCTTTCTAATTGACGCTCAAATTTTCTACAAAAGTGCACAATTTCGGAAGAGAAGATACGATTGTTCGATCCTTGCGGTTCATTTTTATAGTTACGAATTGTTAACAAGTATAAAAACGAGCTGCAAATTGTCCATTTTTGTGCACAATCTGAGCGTCAGTTAGGGAGACATTATTGTATTTTGTGTTATATTTTGTACTATATTTGTGACACGTAGATGGTGCATAGGCGAATGCAATGTCTCATTTCTGGAATGTTTCGTTTCGGATTTTACGGTTATCTATCACGTTAACAGGATATAAATAAAAATTTTAAAAATAATTTAATGTTTTTATTTAAGTTGTACTTTCTATAGAAAGATTACAATTTTTGCAAACATCAGAAAAATCTTCCGGTTCGTAAGGGTTGAAACTCTACATATATTATTCACTCAGTGCATAAACATCTAAATGTATAAAAACAAAAATGCGTAAAATTACAATTTTTTAAAAATGTTCTAGAATTAAATCGAATGTCTCCTTCACGATTATATTCTGTCTGTGAATCCTTTGCACTCGAAGCCATTTTAGCACTGAATTCAAAATAGTTTTTCTAACTTACGGTATTTCCATTTTGTATGTCTTAAGCGCATTTTATATACATAAAATCGACTTTTATGACTCGTGCGACAATTGCACTTTTAACAGTTTTTAAAATACAAACAAATTTGGTAACGTTAAAATTATTTTGAAATGTTTTATGTAACAATTTTAAGTAGTGCACATTTACTTAAAAACTAACGCGTTCACCATATTACGTTAAATTCTTCCCTAGTGTATTTTACAATCTTTAAAATAACACCAAGCAAAAAAGAAAATGTTCTGTCAGGAAAATTATTTGCGAACAATTCAGTCATTATTAGTCCACCAGCAATGAAACGTTGCAATTTATAAAAATGCAGACACTTTTACAAATTTTGTTATTACAAAAAGAATTTCCTCTATACATTGTTTCCAAAAATGCAGTTCTTGTCTCAAAAATGATATTTTATTTCGAACAAATTGATTAAACTGACGAAGCTGCAATAGAGAAACGAACTATGCGATATATCCTCGATCAACGCGTTACTCGGTTCATATGTAATTTTTGTATCGACGATGCGATCAACGAAAGTATTATATATACGTTTCTTGGCAAGGAAAGCAGAAAATCCTGAGGCTGTCCGCTCCGCGAAAAACAACATGGCGTTATAGTTTTACCTGAATGCGCCAGACGTACAACACGACGCGTTGATGACACTTGGTCTAGGCACGATGCGCATCTCTCGCGTGTAGAGTGCACATACTGTGCAGCGTGAAAGCGCACTCACGTCTGAGATTTTAATTCGCGCAAGGACCAGCGAAACCATGACAGTGGGTACGTTTGAAATCCTTTGATGTCACTGACGTGCACTATCGTCGCATCAAAATTCTATATCGCGCAACTATTCCCGTCTATTCCCGCATTTTTTATACTTCCTTTCCGCGAGTGAACAAGAAAAAGAGAAGAGCAGACACGCGTGAATGCGCGCGATATACTCAATACCTAAAAATAGTCAAACGTCGCGAGCCTTTGATCAAAGTATGTATTGACAGTGGAATAATGCGTTTTGTCGTTGCATTTTATTTTCAGACTTTTTTAATCAACATATTGTTGTGGGTCGAAGAGGCCTTTCAATCTTCTCGGTCTTCGCGGTGTCGGATTTCGATGAATGAAATGTAAAACTTCGGATTTTTGTATTATTTAATACGACGGCGAACTTCGAATTTACATTGTTGCAGAAAATGTTTATGTTCGCTCGTAATTCATGTAGATTAAATTTGCATTTCTACACGAGCCATGAACGGAAGCGTCTTTGACTAACTCAGCTTGATGAAATGTAAATCTTTCTGCATTTTTAGTATTTGCAGATTTTTAATATACAGAGGAAATTATAAGAGATATGGAAATTTGAAATCTGTCTATAAGATTCGATAAAATAAGCAAAGCTTTTCAAAGGCAAGATTTATAATACTTTTTGTCTTTGCGTTAGTTTCGTTCGGTGTAATCCCGATATAGAAAGACCTAGAATAATTTACTATTTCCTCAAAACAATGCGTGTAACAATTAGGCGTTTACCAAATAAACCATTCGGTTTAAAGCATTGGTAATTAAATGAATAAATACGTCGATTTTAATTTACAAACATCGTAAAAATCGTATATTGGAACAGAGAGAACTGAAAAGATTAATCAAGTTAAATCGAATTCACTCACGCAGGCTAACGGTGTTGCGAGTGCTGTTTCCACTAAAGTATTCTCTAGTTTATTTCCAAATCGGAGTACCGTTCCAAACTCGAGCTAAGCCGTTCTTTTTTTCTTTCTGGAAATGTTTTTTTAGCGACGGGAGAAGGAGGGTGCCATTTATGCGTTGTATCCAATATCCGTCATATGCCACCCTGATGGCCACGAACTGCAGAAATGCATATAGAGATAGATGCACATGAGATAGGTACATACTATCGACGTATGTAGGCAGATATTCCATTCGATAAGGGATTAGCTAGTTAGTTGATGGCGGCAAAAAGGCAGCCGATAGTGGGAAACTGCAAGCAGATCGGATTTACTCGTTATTGCTCCTTTGAATCGAAATAACACGGCGATCGTTCTTCACGTTTGTGTCTGCTCTTCCTTTACCGAGGCTTTCTTTTATTTTTGACTTTCTTCTGCCACCATCGGTTCGAACATTGTCTCTCTCTCTCTCTCTCTCTCTCTCTCTCTCTCTCTCTCTGACTCTCTCTCTCTCTCTCTCTCTCTCTCTCTGACTCTTGCCCTCTCTCTCTCTCTCTCTCTCTCTCTCTGACTCTTGCCCTCTCTCTCTCTCTCTCTCTCTCTCTCTCTCTCTCTCTCTGACTCTCGCCCTCTCCCTCTCTCTCCTCTCTGACTCTCGTGCTTTCTCTCTCTTTCTCTCCTCTCCGACTCTCTCTCTTTCTCTCCTCTCCGACTCTCTCTCTTTCTCTCCTCTTCGACTCTCGCACTCGCTCTCTCTCTCTCTTTCTCCTCTCCGACTCTCGCTCTCACGCACTCTCTCCCTCTCTCTCCTCTTTGACTCTTACTCTCTCTCTCTCTCTCTCTCTCTCTCTTTCTCCTCTCTGACTCTCGCTCTCGTGCTCTCTCTCCCTTTCTCTCCTCTCTGACTCTCGCCCTCCCTCTCTCTCTCTCTCTCTCTCTTTCTTTACCTTTTTCGTTCTCTGTCTCTGCGTTTTCTCTCTACAATTTATCTTTCTCTCTCTCTCTCTCTCTCTCTCTGATCCACTCTCTCAGTTATTCTCTCTTTCGTTCTCCGTTTCTATCTCTTCTCTCTGCACATCTTTCTCTCTACATATTTATCTTTCTCTCTCTCTCCCATTCCTTCTCCGTTTCTTTCTCTCCGTCTCTTTTCCTCCCTCGTCCTGTTTCCGTCGGTTATCCGTGGCCCGTTCTCCTTCCCTCCCTGTTCCGCCCTCGTCTGTAAATCTAGGAGTGAATGCGTCCCCGTCCGGATTACAAATCGAAAGCGGTTTAGCTACTCGCCTTTCATAAAGAACAACCAACACGTACGCACCGAGACGCATTCTCGGTCCAATCTCCGTCCTCCTTGCTTTCTCTATTTCCAATTTGTTTCCCTTCTACCTGTGCATTCATCCCGGGCCCCGCCATACTTCTCGGTTCGCCCGCGTTTACATGCCGGCGACCGTGTCCCGATTATATGAGAGAAATAAATTGAGTTCTACGTGAAGCGACTGTCGACGATTCCGCGGGTATTCCTGCGGTAACCGCGAAGTCTGGAGCGGGCCTCGAAGAATGTTAAGTAGGTCCTTCCTTCTGACGAATACTTGCCCCTTTATTTATGCTACTTGGGACGGGTGTTTGCCGCAGCCGTCGACGAGATTGTTGTTAACGCGAAAATTTCTATCGTGAGCGCGGGATCGCTTTGTTCCGTGATTTCATTCGGTCGGGATAGATACCCGGCGAAACCGGTTTTCAAAATTTTTATTGCAATAATCGCGGTAGATTGTTCAGACATTAATAAGATGTTTATGGATTTTTTCATTTGTTCAGGGTATATGGAACATCGAGAAGTTGCAAAATTATAGTTCGCGCAACGAACTACGGTAGAGCCACGATTAACCGTACCGGATTTTCCTCGATCTTTATTATTTAGATTTTTGATTACTCCAAGCAATTACGATGAAACTATAAAAAGACCTCGATTAAACCTCGACCTGTCTTCTTACACTATTGTATTAACCCATTAACTCCCATGATCCCCATTTGCGGATTTTGCAACATTGTTTATAGCAGACGATGTGTATTTTGTGTTTCGTTTCTTTTCAACAAGTGAACAAATTTGGAAATCTCATCTGTAAGTTGAACACAACGAAATAATCATATTTGGAGCACGATATTTTTGGTTTGGTTTTTATATTATAATTAAATACTATACATAAATATGTAATTTAGAGGTTATAGTAATTATGTGTTTCTTAATCCTTTGTTTTTATAGAATAAAAAAATTTTTCTTTTCTTTTTTGTTCATGCAATCTGCCGCAATCCCCATTTGAGACTTTTTAAAAAATATAAAATATTTTAACAACAACACATAATTTGGATATAATTATATTGTTATACGATTTGTTGTGCATATACATAACTTCCCCCGTCAAAAGTTCAAAAAAGATATTTGACAGTTAACCCCTTAATGCACAATTTAAAAAAAAAACCGACCAAAAAAAATCAATTTTTTTAATCTAAGAAAATACATATTTGGACCTTAATTTCAATAAATATGTAAAAAAAAATGCAAAAATTACTAAAAATTCAATAAAAATAATGGATAAATAATTATAGTGAATATTGAATCGCATTGCAGATCGAATTTTGTACCCATCGTACTGTTTTTCAATTAATATAGGTAACATAACATAAGTTGCGACGCCGACCGTATATATACGGGTCTGCACATTTTGGCCGGTTTTGCACGCCCGTGTTAATACGTTTCTGCGCGTTAAGGGGTTAATGAGTCAATAATTTTTCAAAAAAGAAAAGAAATTAGCTATCAATTTTGAGTTCGGATAATCGAAGTTCCACTTTATTTCTTGGCACGGATCAGTTTGTTATAGGATAATCCATTGAGTTCTAAACAAGAACAACTGAGCGATATAGCAGATAAACTAATTGTAATTTGATGAATTGTTTACTTCATCTAAAATTTATGGAACTATAAAGAATATTGTTAATTTTTATTTCATCCAGCATCGTTCTTCAGATAATATTGTGTTAAAGAAGTTGTATTCTGAGTGCTTAAATCGATGCTTAAATGATGGAAACATTTCGTTTACTACGTAGTTCGCAACAATTAATGTTTGTAAACACTATCTCGGACGGTGGTAACTGAAGAAGAGACAACTAAATCGTTTACAGCTAAATCATGAACGGACATTAAATTCGGTTTTCTCGAAAACGGAGCCCCGGATAAAAAATGTTACACCAAATTTTTGTCTTATTTTTTCACGTAGAATTCCTGAAATTGATAAACACCTTGTATATTGTTTCTTGTTTGTTTATGGTACAATGTACTTTGCACATGTTTATGACTAACATTTACGCACGAAGAACAAAATATTGTTCGTATAGAGATTTAATAGAGTTTATTAATTATATATATACACACACACACAATCAAAATTGGTTTTGACGTATTACTTCCTGGTTAATTGTAATTACTAGACTGCGGATTTTATACATTTATGAGTAGATGAAACACAAAACAGTAATACTGTTATCATTACAATCATTATCTCATTATGAAAATGATTCAAGAAAGGGTAATCAATGCATAAAATTTTGATTTTCCATAATGATCCGTAGTTTAGTAATTAGTAACTACATGAGTAATTGATTGTTACAATCGTATTATTGCTCAATTGGTCCAGATTTACTTCCATAAAATAAAATAAAGATATTTTATAGTTCATAGTATAGATATTTATAAGATAGAAGTATAGATATTTTAGTTCACATAACCGTTTACTTGCAGAAAAGTTATTATTGTCTATTATCGTCTAGTCCATTGGTTTGTTTCAATTCTGTTTTGTTAGATCGTTCACTACGATCTCGCTTTTGCGACCCTAATCGACTGATTTTAAAAGTGCTGACTTCGTCTCCAGAAGAATTAATACACCAGGGAGTAGACTGAAGTGGTTAGTTGGGAACGACGAAAATAATGCCATTGGCTAGGGAATATTCTCTTTCGTAACCAGAAATGCTCTGAAAAAGTCGCATCGATGTAAGCAATATAATTTTCAATAATTCGGAAGAAAGTCTGCAATTTCAAATTTTTGTCATCGTCGAGAGAAGCTGATCAAAATTTATCCGCCGCAAAGAAGTATGTTGCAGTTTAAGAAAATAAAAAATTACTTGCCAACGGTTGCTCAAAAATGTTCAACATTACAGAAATTCTTAATCAACTTTTTAGAACTTTTTAGAACCGGCAATCAGTGACTTTCAGTGACTTATTTTACTTAATGATCTTTTCGATCTCTTTTGTTAATTTACCAGAATATGATTAAGTTTCACATAGCAAAAGTTACGTCACGTTTAGAAGAAAGCAAATTATTTAGTGAAATGATATAATAACTTAAGGAATCTAGATAAAGAAATTAATGTTAAAGCCACAGTGTTTAGTATAGAAAATTTACCGTAAAAGTTATCGTATATATTACATCTGCATGTAACCCAGCAATTGTAATCTCGCAAGAGCTAATGCTATTTGCTATTAAATATAATATTATTATATTATATTATAAATATATTATTTTATTTTAATATATTATATATTATTATTATTATTATTATATATATATAGCAATTATATAGCAATTAGCGCAAATATATATATATATATATATATATATATATATATATATATATATTATAAAATAATATTTGCGCTAATTTTTCAAACTTATTTACTGCTCAATCTGCTTAATAGCAATATATATTATATTATAAAATAATATTTGCGCTAATTGCTATTAAGCAGATTGAGCAGTAAATAAGTTTGAAAAATATGACGCAGTCACTGGAAAAGGTGGAGGACAAATTTTCGTAAATTGTGGGCACAGAGAAAGCAAATGATGATCTTCAATTATTAAATCATCTACAGTGCAGCATTCGGCGTCTCCAATCTGCTGGCAACAATATTTACCACGTGATCGTCCCTTTGTTTCCGAAAATTGACGGTGGAGTGTAATAACCCTCTCGCGGAATGAATCGTGTGTCGTTATGTACGTAACGAAGAGCGCTTGGTCTCTCGAGATAAGTGGCCTGGTAAGTGAACAATAATCTGTGCCTCCGGAAGAACCAACTGGAAACGATGGACAAATTACTCGATTTATTTAATTTTATTTCGTCGAACGAAATTAATTAAACCCGATACGAATACGTACAGTCCGCCGAGATTACTTTCCTCTTGAGACCGAGCCGCAAACTCTTAAAAATAATTGCCGTTAGTTTCATCGTCCGCGACCACATTTTGCGACTCGCGATTATTCTCTCTTTTGGAAGCTGTAATTTTGTCAAAAGCATGACGTTGTCGGCACGCTTTGTAGGACTCGAAATTTGCAATACAGTAATTTCTCCCTAATTCGCGCTTAGATTGCGCGCAAAAATGGTGATTATAAAAACGATCCGCAAGGCTCGAATCATCTTATCTCCTATTATTGTACACTGACACAATTTCAGAGTTGGGCAAAATTTTATTCGAATGACTGATTAGAGATAGAATTAACGAATAGAATCTATATAATTCGACATCATCGAATAAATATCCGATCGAATACGAATTTATTTAGATAACAATTCATCCGAATAAGATTTTATTCGACTAAAAATTCATTTGAAGAATTCGAAGAATTTGATAAGAATTTATTTGTACACAGGAATTAATTCGGAAAGTAATCGATTTGAATAGAAATTATAGAATAGAATGTTTTTTCATAGTTTACTGATTCATTTCTTTCACGATTCCTATTTACAACACAAACATGTATGCTGGAAAAATAATGTAACATTCGAATAATTTATTGGAATACAAAATGAAGAATTATTCGAACAGGTAGATAGAATAATTTGTTACAAATAACTGTGATTCGAATGCAAAATGAAGAATTATTTGAATAAATAGATAGAATAATTTATTACAAATAACTGTGATTCGAATGCAAAATGAAGAATTATTCGAATAAATAGATAGTATAATTTGTTACAAATAACTGTAATTCGAATAAAATATTCGACTAAAAAGAATTTATTCGAGTACAGAATGAAGAACTATTCGAAGAAATAGAATAATTTGTTACGAACAATGAATAATTGTTATTCGAATAAAATATTCGACTAAGAAGGATTCATTCGTAGAATTATTTTAGATAAATATTTACGTAAAACAATTCGAATAATGTTCAACTCTGCTCAATTTAGTATAATTCGTCTCGGAAATCTTATTCTGCATAAAAATGAATGTTCATAAAATGAATGAATTAAATACGATGCAAATGAGCAATCGCATTGAACAATCGCACGCGACACAATTTTAATGCCACCGTCACTATCGCTACAGTAGAACCGTATTCAAAGAAGTAAATTCCTATCCTCGTCAGTTTTTGAATCTCGGTACATTAAAATTTATGTCCGCATGAAAATTCACGGTCTGCTCATGCTACATCAGTCTACCGTCGGAACAGTTCTGCAATTTCGTGCGGTACAATTTTTCTCGGACAGCAAAAATGCGCCGGCAACACGGCTAATGCTGCAGAAAATAATCGCGCAGTCGGAGTACGTACCCGTGGAACAGATGAAATCAAATCTCTAATAAATACTTGAAGATGCAATTTGGCCAGCCGGCGAAACAAAGCACCGCGCTATACTGTGCGACTATGCCCGGTCTTCTTAAGCATGCAAATTAGCTGTGTCTGGAAACTCTGTAGCAAATCTGTAATCCGGAGCTTTGTTTCTGTCCTGTACGTAATTAATATTTTTAGGGCTAGCTCTCTCGGTAGATATTAATAGTGTCTAACTATACAACGCGTGTTCAGGGTCAGACGGGATTGCACGCTTGTACGAGCCGGTTGCACCGTTTGTTCTGCCCCATGAACGTTCTAATCCTGTGGAAGCATGTGTCTTAAACAATTATATGTAAAACGAATGTGCATCAGCTCTTTTTTTACAGCTTCGACTGTTTCATATCGTACAGACAAGAACATGACACTGATTGAAACATATGTACACTGCGGAAGCAATAAAATGCAATTAGATCATAGTTTTAACGGTTCTGTGGATACTTATGCAAATCGAAAGTTTTATTGGCTGATTTACGAGAGCAGGAATCGGGGGTATTATTTTAACGGGTCAATAGCTTCTTTTTCTCTTACACGTGGGTTCAATTAAACGTCGTATAGGTGTACATAATCCGCGGTTTATTATATAGGGCGTCCCAGAATGATGGCATTTCCGGGAAATGGCGGGTTCCTGAGGTGATTTGAAGTAACTTTTTCCTTAGGGAAAATGCAATCCGCGGCTTCGTTTACCGAGTTATTAACGAAAAATAGTGACCAATGAGAGGCGAGCTCGGCCGAGCGCACGGAGCTCGGTTCCGCTCATTGGCTTGGTCGCCTAGCGCCGAGCGAGCACACCCCTCATTGGTCAGTGTTTTTCACTGAATAATTCGTTAACGATGCCTCGGAGAAATTTTTTCTAAAGGAAAAAGTTGCTTCGAATGACTTCAGGAATCTTTAATTTCGTGGAAGTGCCATAATTTTGGGACACCCTGTATATCGTTACTATTAGCCCGCGAATCCTTATGCATTTACATTTGTCTGCATAAATGAGAAGTTTTCCGTCGACAGTTTCTCGCACTGCTAGAAATAACGGAGACATTTCAAGTATCCTTGTTAGATCCACCTTGTCCAGCGAAATTCAATCATTTTTACGGCAGGCACTGTGCCCACGCGAGAGGAAGGATTTCCTGGTTGTAGCTGTCCATCCTGGCAGCATGTATTCTAATTTAATTAAAAACTTTCTGGGAACCGGTACTGTTTATATATATAAAAAAAAGAACGGCTAAAATTAAAACTACGACACGCGGGCTAAATACGGCCGGCGTTGCAGCCGAAATTAGTCAAAATCCTCGTATTCGTGCAAAAGTGGCTCGACCTGGCACGCGAAATCAGCTAATCGAGTTTCATTCGCCCGCTTCGTTCAAATAATTTACTATCGCGTAGGCGCAACAGCTACTGTTTCAAAGCTCTAGGAAATAAAAGTATTTATATTTCTTCGACTAGTTCGTTACCGTAATGGAAAGCTAACGATGCACGAGGAAAGTTTTAATAATCTTTGATCCTTAACAATTTGACGGCCGAAGTCGCGTACACGCGAAAATTTGAATTGTAAAAATCTATTTAGAATAAGTTTTTGAAGAATGTATCTTAATTACATTATTAGCCAAATTTATCCCATTTATATTATTAATTAAGTATGCCATAATTGCACTATTAAGAAAGCGTATTGTAATTACACTATTAATTTGTAATTACATTATTAATTGACCGCCGCGACATCCACACGTGGCTAACAGAGTCATTTAAAATCTGATTTTCGAAAATGAATTTCTACGCCAGTCGATTATAATTTCTTAATTTCATTAAGATTCGCAAGGCGTAAGAATGTTGTTAAAGTAATATATGTCACATAAACTTGCTCTGTGCAATTTTTATTTCACCGAACAAAATACTTTAATTTTATGAAATTTTCGAGGTGTTTGCCGCGATCGTCAAAGCGTTAATCGAAGAAAGAATTAAACGGACGCGCGGTACTTATTTCTCGCAATCGATGCAGAAAATTTTGATCCTGCATAAACATCCGCGATCTGATAACGAATTCGCGGATTAAGAAATTCATTGAATCATTTCCTATGTAAGAGTCTTTATAATTTCAGCAACTGTAAATTAACTCTTTGCACTCGAAGCTATTTCAACTGTAAATCAAAAATAATTTTTCTGACTTACAGTATTTTTATATAACCTTGACAAAGTGCATTTTATGCATATGAAATTGACTCTTGTGACTCGCGCAACGGTTACGCTCTTAACAATATTTTTAAATCTAAACTTTGCTAATGTAAAAATATTATTTTAGAACGTGACATCATAAATTTCAAAATAAATTCTTCCCTGAATCTCGTCTGTACGAAATGACTGACGGAACACAGAACAGAACATGTACAAAGATCGGAATGAGCGTACGAATTCGGAGGACCGCAACAAAGTGCCGCGAATCCTTGGTTTAACGACGATCGTCTTGGTCGCCGGTGACAGGTGTTGCCGGTGCTTTCCAAGGTCAGTAATAGTTTTACGAGTAGTTCCGTGACAATGGGGGGAGCGAAACGATAGAGCGAGTGAACCGCTTGTAAACTGAACGAGCGTCGTCCCGGCGTATCGCGGCGGGTATCAGGTAGCGAGTAAATCTGAAATAAAGATCCACGGGAGTGCAATCCAGACAAATGGCGGAACAAGGCAGTCGTGCGAGCCGCTGCTAGTGTTATAACGCGACTCAGGTGCTCCAATGAAACTATAATATTATCCCACGCTCTTCATCTTCACGCTCGAGGCGAGATCGGCGAGCCGCAGCCCTCTGCGTGGGAGCCGGTTCCCAGATCGTCGCAACGCTTTGCAACGCTTTGCAGCGCGCTGGAACGCGCTGCGTCGCGCGTGCAAGCGTACACCGGGAAAAAGAAGATCCATAGCGCATCGTGCGTCACATTAAACGGTGCCACCAATCTAAGAAGATGGAAGGTCGGCCTAGGAAGCCGCTCGCAGCCTGCAATATTGCTAGTGACTTAAGCCTCGGAAAATTGGCTCATTTATCTCGCTCGCGGGGACACCTCACCGACGCGCGACGCGACGCGGTATCACGCTCGGAAAAACATTTCCGGAGGAGATAACGCCGCTGTCTTCGTGCCCTTTTCCCCTCGCGTTTCCCTCTTTCCCTCGCCGCGTTTTGCATCGTCCCGGAAGAACAACCTGCGCTATTACGGTCTACTTGAAATTCCGGATTCGCGGTTTTTGAGTCGATGAGATGAACGTCTTCGCGAGGCTCTTTTTCTAGTTTCAGTATTTTTCACCCTCTCGGTATCTACACGGTGGTATATACCGCTGGACAAAATGATAAGAGATCCAGGAAATTTACTTAACTATTTATTTTATTCACTGTTACTTATACTACTTACTTACTATTATTAACTATTTATTTTATTTATAATTTTTTAAGAGATTTAGGAACTTCGTAGAATACTTGGGTTAAAATTATATTTCGTGTCAAGCAAAATCATTTATTTCCGAGTTCGATATTTTCATCCAATGTTTAACTTAAAACGAAATCAAAGTTATAAAGTGATTACGATAAATCAGTTTCATTCGGCGCTATCGAATAAATATTCGAACAAATACAAATTTATCTAGTTATACATTTATTCGAATAAAATTTTATTCGACGCTATTGAATTCAACTGAATACTCAACTGAATAAAAATGTATGTAGCTAGAAATTTATCCGAATAAAATTTTATTCGAATAAGAATTCATTCATGTTGAAATTTTAGCCTCGAACAAAAATTAATCTATAGTTTACTTAGTACTAAGATACTAAAGATATCGGTTTACATTTTCGTCGGTTCAGTCAGCGGGCAACGACGGTGATGTAAACTGTATATAGTAGATACCGCGATACATCATCACCGGTACCATTAGATATACATCGTGCCCTGACTGTTTGGGGATCCCAGCGTCACGTATACAATGTGAAACGCGACAAATAAAACGTCTCTGATTGGTGGATAAGACGAACCCAAGAAGGATATAAAAGAAGCGTTTTTTCTTACCGGACTCTCAGTAGAGTTTGGTCGCTCGATCGTTTTCGCCCATATACCTTCTCTCAATAAAGGAATAAAATAAAGTCCTTTTAAGCAAAGAATTAGAATCATATTCTCATTTTCATTCCATAATCCCAACAATTCAAATAAGATTTTATTCGAATAAGAATTCATTTTCAAATAAGATTTTATTCGAATAAGAATTTATTCGTACTCTGGAATTCATACGCAAGATAATTGATTTGAAAAAAAAGTTTCATATTTACTTTGTCGAATTACATATTCGAGAATTATTCGAGTTATAACTAGAGTTGTATTAGAGTTCTTTTATGTCATTACATTTTACAGAACTCTTAATTCATCCTGCATTGTCCACAAATTAATTTCGTTGACGTACAATGTTTACCATTTTTTAAACTGATAAAAATTCGTCATTAATTGTTCCGGCATAAATCGGAACAGTTTTCCTCTGTTAAAGCAATGCTATGTTATAAGGAGACGGCTAAACAATTTTGAATATTCGGATAATGGAAAGTTGATTTCCATTATTTTCTATCAGCTTCGACTTCTTTGGTCGTTACCAAAAAGGTTAAATCTTTAAATGTGAAATGTAAAATATATCTTTAAATCTAAAAAAAAAATTAGTTCGTATGTGTTGTATGCGTTCGTATGTTTATTATGCGTTTCTAAAAAATTTGATCCACTTATAAGAGAATTTTTCCTGGTTATTCTCTTCTCTTTGTTCTTTTTTTTCAAGGAAATATGAATAAATTGTGAAGAGAAGCATTTGGAACTTTACGAAAGCTTACCATGAAATTTGTGTTCTGTTTGTCAGGATAGGGGAACGGGGAACTCGATTTTACGGTCGTCTTATTGGCTGGCATTTGTGATGCTCCTACTCTTTCACTGTCGCCTAGATTCAATCAAACCCCGCCCATCCTCGGCTAGCCGTATGATATAGTGCAGCGATGCAATTCTAAGGAAAATAGCCTATCGACACCTCTTCCATAAACCATTTATTCTAAATAAATCACGTTTGCGATCATAGCTTCAGTTTTTCTAATAATACTACCATTTCCTAGAATTAATTGCTGCAATTAGAGGGACACTGAAGTGCTTTTATATTTTTCTGTTTAACATAATAATTCAAATGTTTGCATTCACTTTAAGCAATGTTGCAGCATTTATTGTTTTACTCGTGAGTATCTTTTTAATCTCTTACTTTTTTAAGCGTAATATAAATTACTGTTGCCATATTTTAAATCATGTTTATAGCCAAAGCAATAAATTCAGTGTAGTGTTTTTTTAAAAAGATTAACCTGACGTCGTGTTACGTGACATTAAAATTACATTTTAATGACTCCCACAGTCGCTGCGGAAAGTAAGTTAGCGAACTCCGAAGTTTGCAAATTTATTGCATGAAATTGCCAACCAATGAAAGTTCAGAATTTTCAATAATTGAGGACAACATGTTGGAGAAATTGTTAACTTACTTTCCTAGGTGATTGTCATTCTGAAATTCCCTTTTCTCCGTAAACAAAATATTAAAAAACTCAATCTTCATTTTTATTACGTTAAATGTAGAAAAGTTATTGTACTTTCTCTTCTGATCGTGATTAACCTTGTCAAAAATACGTAATTTAAAATAAATAATTCAAAAATAGTTACATTTATTTACACCTTACAATATTTACACGTTAATAAAATTATCGAAGAAAAATATAGATTTCTATTAGATTCTTGTGTCTTAAATTCGATGCAAGCAATACTGATTGTGCATAAAAATCTGTAGAAAATCAAAAAATGATCTCGTTATATTTTTATTGTTAATACTGCAAAAGAATTAATCCTCAAACTAATATCCAGCAAACTGATTTTATTTTAAGAAATATTTACATCAATTTACTTTAAGTAAAACTTTCTCCTCATAAAAACCTCGAAATAATATGTAACAAAAAGATTTTAATTTACGAAATCTTTACAACAATTTGCTTCAAGCGAAACTTTTTTTTCAAGTCCATCCCTAATAAAGTTTTTTTTGTCTGGGTCCATCTAATAAATCAGACTCAAAACTAATAATTAAATTAATAAATAAGAATTTCACAGCTATCTTAAATAATATTATTTCAAACGATTGTAAAATAAAATAGCATGTTATTTAAAATAATGTTTCAAATAATGTTCTTTCAAATTTAAAATAATAAGAAAATCAAGAAAATTGAGAAAATGCCAATTAATTATTAACAATCTATTTAGGTTAAATTGAAGAAAGGAAGATCTAGAGCTATCTAATTTATATTTCTTGCAGCTGATGCAACCAATTTTTATTCCGCCAAAAAATCCGCAGTACACTGATCACAGTCGTGGAGATAATTATGAAATAAAATAACTCGTTATTCGAAATAATATCTGAAGTACTACCACTTGAAATGCACCATGAAGGTCTGCTTCAGTCTATGTATTTAGAAGCTGAAAAAGTTCTTCAAAAATGATACCGAAACACCACAATCGAAGAAACAGCGTCTGTCTCCTACCACGGCTGCTCTTTACCCGCGGTATAAGTGAAAACCGAAGTAGATAGAGGGGATTTTTCTGGAGGGGACGTAAAGCCGCCAGTCAAGTATGTAACGCGACGAAATATCGGATTTAAGAGTTCGCGGGCTCATTCTCGAGTTCGAAGATGCGTGGCGAGCTCAACGAAGCGAAAAGGATGCTTAAGGACAGCCGAACGAGCGGAAACGTGAAACGGGACGAGCAACCTCGACCGGAGTTCCCGGCTTCTCCAGCCTTTTTCCACTCCTCCTCCACCTCACCCCTCCATCGCTACGCAATTTTCGTCCTACGATGTAAAAGTTTTTACAACGTTTTCATCCCGACCTTTTCCCCGAAAGTTAGCTACCAATCTATTTTTTTTTCCGTCTCCCGAACGGTCCAGACATCTGCGTGCCTTTGAAGAATTTCCAAGTGTCTACTGTGCCATTATGCAGCACTATACCTGTGCCGAAAGTTCGCCTCCACTCTGCTCGGAAAATCACTTATCCATGATTTTCAATAGTCAATCACTGTTTTCGTACATTTAATCGGATTATATCGTTTAAAAATAGTTGCCACTGATTCATCATGTTTTTCAATCTAATTTCACTTTCAGTCATATCGTAAAGAAAGCAGCTTGTTCTATTGTTTCTCCTTCGTAATCAAGAAGGTTATGCATCATGATTTATAATTTTGATTTATGAAATTATGAATTTGTTCTTGTCTCATCGATTTTATAACTTCAAGCTATAAAAGATTAAGAGGTACTTGAACTGTATGTATGATGTACACATTTCGATTAAATTCACTATTGGATGTAATTTATATTACATAAGAAATTAAATATAATCGAAATATGTGGACAACATATATATAGTTCAAGTATCTCTTAATCTTTAATTTAATAATATATTCGAGCTTCTATTAAGAAATATAGAACTTTTTCTAAAGCATTTTTAACAATGTAAATTTCTGTACACGTTCAACTTTTATTATAAATTTCTGTATAAATTTAATGATGCATATATAATGTATTTATTTATTTATAATGGAAATTAAATTTGTACCCAAATTTATAGTAGTAATTAAATTTATACACAAATTTATAGTAGTAATGAAATTTATACACAAATTTAAAATAAAAATTAAATTTATACATAAATTTATAATAAAAATTAAATTTACACAGAAATTTATATTGTTTAAAACGCATTAGAAAAAGTTTTGTATTTCTTAATAGATGCTCGAATATATTACTGAATTTTTATCCGGCTGCCGGGATTCGTTTCCTGCGGTAATTTTTGCATGCCAGCTTCTGTTTTTCATTTTGCCCCGTTTTATTTTCATGCTAAGTGTGCTGAATTGATCTCGGTTGGTTAATTCCAGCGAAGAACATATAGACGATAGCGGTCGAACAGTAAGATGTCGTCGCGTAGAAGATTGATAAACGCAGGAAAAATTCCGGAAAATTCTCATCAAGCTATCGAACCGATTTAATGGCCGCCGGTGAAGGAAGTTCGGCTCTAATTTATCGTTCGCGGGAATTTATCTAATTCTGACGGTTTCGTGCACGACGAGAGATTAATCAACGATGCGAGTCCCTTTTCTCATCGGAAATAGGTTCGAAAATCGTCGGGACGGTCGATTTTAATTGAATTTGCTTGAAAAATGGATAGTTTAAGTCTACGATCGAATTCGACGGAGAGTCTTGATTAACTTTCTTCCTCGTTCTCATTCGTTTTAGATTCCTGTAGCCGGAACCACCAATAAAGTAATTCCGCTCGATGGCGATTACATTAAAGACGTCCGTCCCCCTTGCTGGGTTACCGAGCGTGCCATTAAATACCGTTCGAACATTTTCCCGGGGAGCGATATTTATGACGGCCGACGTCACGTTATGCACTTCAGACAATGACCAATGCAAATGGTGCTGAGGGGCTTAATAGTATCTTCATCTTCCATCGCGATAAATTGCCATTCAATTACGCCGCGACTTGCGCCGCGCTACGCACCGCGTGCCATAATTTAACCGTTCAGTTCGGCACAAAAAAAATAGCCGGGGGGAAATACCGTGTAAACATTTATTTCACCCGGCTTCGTTTACAGCGCGCAGTCGTTAATAGATCCGATCGGATTAATAATAATAATAACTTTATTCGTACGTACGATGTGATATAAATTCCTTCTTATAATCGAAGAGGAATAAAAAGAAAGGAACGCACACACGAGTACTATAAAATAGTACTAAAAAGTACTATAAAAATGTTTACAGTGTGGTCCACGTAAATGTTTCCACCGAAATATCTCCTCCAATAGTGATGTTACAAAAAATTGTCTCGTATAGAGTTTGACTGGTATCAAGAGACGAACACGACGCAAAAGTAGCTTTTTGTCGCGTCGAGTCGGCTACGGGATGCGATCGATACAAAGCTTGTTTAATACATTGGGACGTTCATGCGTTTTGACAAATCATTACTTACAAATATTAGTTTGCACGCAGAGAGAAGTGGCATTGTTAAGAAATCAGATTAGAAAATCTACGGGAATGAGAATAGGATTGTCCCAACTGCATTGCGCAACTTCGATTACTAGAAACGCAGAACATTTTGCTGATCGATGATCAGTCGCGAAACCTCCAAGGCTCTCGTTAACGGATTCTGCAATCGACTCGCAATTATTCTCCGCTTCTGTTAACAGATAACATCGCGACTATAATGGAAGCTCAACTTTGTTCTATATTGTCTTTTAATATAATTTCCAACTGGCCGCGACAAAATTCGAAATTTCTCGGGGCTGACGAAAGTTTGAACCCGTCGCGTTTCGAAAACATCTCGCCGTCCCTGGTCCGTACGAATGTGGGGCGCCGCGAGTGTAAAGTTTTAATTAACAGAAACGCCTTAATTAATAGATAATGAGTTACACCCATGGTCGGTTGACTTAGTGCCGCAGCTGCGGCCGTAAATGAGCAAAAGTATTTTAAGACTGCTCCCGAAACTTGTGAATCGAGCGGTACTTCACGTTGATACGGAAAGTTGCGCCGCCAGTTAAAAGTGAACGCTGCATAGGCATGAAAGTGTAAATAGGTCGGACGAACTTGAATAGGCGAATCATATTTAACAATTTCACTGGCGTCACGGGGAAACGGTCAAGCAATATTATCCGGTTGTGCTGCGATACTGAAAACACATTTTCACTGGTAACGAAATCGAAATCTCCACAGTTGTTGATGATATTTTTATTGTGATGCATCTTAATTCGTATTATTTAAATGTTAGCACGCGAAATTATATGGACAGTGATATTCTTATATTTTATTATTTAATACAATTTTTATAGCAATTTTATAATTTCACGTAGAAGAAGTAAACATATCAAATTATATCATTATTATATATATATATATATATATATATATATATATATCATAGTAATATTTTGATATAATATTATATTTAATATAATATATATATATATATATATATATATATATATATATATATATATAATATTATTATTATTCTCCGATACAATTTTTGTAGGAATTTGATAATTTTATATAAACAGAGGTAAATAATATAAAATTGTATTCATCGTGATCTCCGATTACATTACAGGTATCATTAATTTTATTTACGTTCACACACGAGCTGACTTGTTGATAAAATTTTCATTGCACATCAATTTATTAATTTACCAGGAAATTTAATACCAGCATAATATACATATACTACAATGTTGCGAATACAATGCATCAAAAGTCTCGGCATCGACGATTTAATAAGCTGCGGTCTTTTGCAAGAAATCATGCGAACGCACGGTTAACATCGCAGCTGCCTTCGTCAGGGGGTTGAATTACACACTAACGCTATCGCGCGGTGTGTAGTGGTTCGCTGGGAAAGTGAACCCTGTTCACGTTCCGGATCAATGGCCACCGACTAGAGATTTTAATTGGCAGGCTGAGCAATTAAAAAACTATATTATAGAATAGAGTACGTGGCTCTCCGAGAGTTATATTGAAATCACTGACGCAGCTCCCACAAGTGCTATCTCGACCGATATAAAAAAAAAAATGTCTAGGGAACCAAAGACGATCGACGATTCAAGAATATTTCATTTTAATGTCTTCCTGATGAAAAATCGGGAACAACTGTTCAAGCTTGATCGATGGTTTCGCAAACGTGATATATGTAGACGTAGAAAATCGAACACTGATCGATAGGTTGCGGAGAACTGCAACCTATCTTCATTTGAACCCCCTTGGGAATATGTGGTAACCAGTTTGCCGCAGTGGCTAGACGGCGTTCAGAATTTTAATTAGGAATTCGGAGTCCTTAAGTTTCTTCCGACTTTTCAATAAAACTTTCAACTGGTACACTGCGGAGTTTCATTTTGTACATCGGAGGATACGACGCCGTTTTCGCACCTGCATTCGCCGAACAGTAAACTTTTCCGTAGGATCCGAACGGGATCAGAGAAATCGATTCGGACGTGTGCAGAATTTTATTAATACTTTTTAAACGTTGTTTGAACGACTGGACATCGATGTTAATCGACTACCGTGTCAGACCCGTTACGACGATTTCGAACATGGTTTTATTAATTATGAACGTTACTTGATATTTGGCAATTACAATTAACGTACAGTTGACGACGTTGAGTTTACTCACGAAGAAAGAAATGCTAATCAACGTAGATGTGAACAAAATCATAATGGCAATTATTTTTGTACATATTTCGATGTTAAATTTACTAATTGTGACTTTTGATTGCACTTTACATTTCTTTCATTTGACTTTCAGCATTTCAAAACTATTGAAATGCACTCGCACAAAAATCACCTCATCGCTTCAATAATGACATTGATTTGTTCGAATCCGAAATACCAATAGTTCGCTTCTAATATTCAATTACCAGCACATTGTTTCGAAAGCATTGTTTCCTGTGGCGTATATTCAGCATTATAATGATATAATAACTGTTGCCAATATAATCTGGTTATGGCACAAGTGCTAACTAATCAACGAAATTAGTTTGATAGAATAATATATGGTTTCACATTTTAATTTCATTAGATATTTATTTATATTATTATATATTATATATGCAATAATATATTCCATTTTATTGCATTATGTAATTATATGCAGAGTGTCCTGTAATTATGTTAACACTCGAAAAGGAGTAATACCTGAGGTCATTTGAAGTAACTTTGTCCTCAGCGAAAATGCAATCCGCAGCTTTGTTTACGAGTTATTAAGGAAAAACACTGACCAATGAGAGGCGAGCTCGCCTGGCGCTAAGCGCTAGGCCGAGCCAATCAGCGGAACTGGACTTCCACCGCTCGTTGGCTCGGCCACCTTGTTTTAGCTGAACTCGCCTCTCATTGGTCACTGTTTTTCCTTAATAACTCGTAAACAAAGCCGCGGATTGCATTTTCGCTGAGGAAACAGTTACTTGGAATGACCTCAGGTATTACTCCTTTTCGAGTGTTAACATAATTACAGGACATGCAAAATATTACCATTACCTACATGCAAAATATACAAAATAAATAATATATTTTTGGAATCATATAATCATGCCATAAACTATCCAGATCTTAATTAGTCTTCCGATTGTCCTAAAAAATATGCACCTGCGTAAACATTCGCAGTCCAGTAATATTATCATTTCATTCACTGATCGTATCAAAATTTATGTAATCATCCACTGTAAAATATAACGAGATCGAAGCGAAATATGAATTGTCGAAAGCTCGAAATTTTCCAACGCGTAAGAAATTGTCCGACCCTCGTTACCGATTAACGTCTGCGCCGGAATACTAATTGCAGAAATTCCGGCGGAGGTATTTAAAAGTTTCGCTGTTCGCCAGCAGCAGTAGAGTAACGTCGGCGCGGCGGCTGGTCAACGTTTTCGCCTAATAAACCCGTATCTGGGAATATATTTTTTGCTTGTCGCCGCGGCCCCAACTAACCCCATTAATTCCGCGGAGGCTAACAAGAAGGTAGCAGATACGTGGACAGAAAAAGGGCTCGACCTCATTTGTCGCCGGCATCAATTAACGTCGATTGCGATCAGTTATGAATGCGTTTATAATATGCGCCTCACGCTCGATGCTGAGTGGGTTGTTTTACCTGGAACGCAGGAAATTATGCAGGTGACTGCCTGCATCCTGCACGCCTCCCCCCTCCCGCTCATTTCTCTGTCTATCGTCCGGCAGGCTGCATTCCACGGTGCTCCCTGTTTCATCCCATTTTCCTTCGTGCGTGTTATGAAAGAGCGAGAAACAGAATAAAAGGGAAAATGAACGAGTGAATGCACGCGCGCGAGCGCTCGTACGTGCGACGCGCGTGCATCGTGCGTGCAGTGGACGAGAGACGAGGAGAGAGATGAAGAGAAAAGCGATGGGATGGCGTGGCCGCTGCCCCACGGTCTACATTTTACATAATTTCGCGCGAGCATTCATGTAATGAAACAGCAAAAAGCTTGTTGCGTGGAACACTTAGCAATGATTCAACTGCGACTCGCGAGCGAACTTTTTATTCTCGATCCGTAAGCGACTTCAACGTCGATCGACTTCTTAACGAACCTAATTACTGATTCCTGATTGTCGATTATTCGCTTTGACGCGGTTCTCAGTGGATCTTGATAGGAATCGAACAATTGGTCGCATAATGTGATATGGATTTCCAGTTATTACGAATGCACTACAGGGTACAAAGTACAAAGTATTCGTACAATGTTCGCTTTAAAACGGCATAACCTCTTTATAATCGGGCTAAAACGATCTAAATTGTTTTTTCGATGTTAGAAGGATTAATTTACTTAGACGATGACGAAGAAAATTGTTTTCAAGAGTTGCAATTGATTGGCATGACAAGGGAATGAAAGAACGATGCTTTTTCCTACTTTTTTATCTGAACCTATAATGAAAATTTTAAAAATGCATTTTGCAGATCTTGGTAACTTGTTGATATGTTGAAAATTTCGTTGGAATCGATCGATGCATAGCGAAGATACAGCCACTGTGAGATGTCAAAATGATCTCTTTTTGGTTGAAATTCGTGGAAAAAGCTGCTATTTTCGCGACCTTTAAATGTTAACAGCTCGCAACAATGTCGACCGATCACAATGAAATCTTCAGCATGTGTACAAGTTACCGAGATATGCAAAACACATTTTTTAAATTTTCGTTATAGGTTCGCGTGAAAAAGTTGAAAAAGTATCACTTTTTTACTTTTTTATCATGTCAACAATTCTTGAAAATAATTTATTAGCCATTATTTAGTAAACTCTATCTTAATCTCTCTGACATTCCAAAAAGATTTAGATCGCTTGGCCTAATCGTGAAAAAGTTATTCCGTTTTAAAAGCTGGACGAATACTTCGTACACCGACTATGTGTAAAAATCGAGCTTCTCGTATCAAAAATCAATCTTGTAATATTGACATCCTGTATACTTAAAATTAGCAATGTACTTCGATCGATCACTTAAGAATTCAAATTATGAAAGAATAGTACACCCTTTTTTGCGTGAACAATTTTTAAGGAATATATAATTGTCGTTGAATATATAATGTTCATTCAGTTCGCTTATTGTATTTCTTAATTCATTTTTAAACCCCTCGAACTACGATTTCTTTTGCAGCTACATCGATTAGTACCTCTGCGGCCTTAACCCTTTAAGTGACTAGCCCGAAACAGTCAATAACATTTATTCAAAATTTAGTGATTTGTGCGCCATTTTATTTCACCATTTTAACATTTAACAACAAATATATTAACTACAATAAATTCTCCCCAATTGTCCTCAAATTTGCAACCAAAATGGACGATTTGGGAAAAGGAAACACAATTATTCGAGCCTCGCGGCTCATTTTTATAATTATTAACAATCGGTAACTATAAAAACGAGCCGCAAGGCTGGAATAATCGTACCTGCTCTGCTCAAATTGTCCATTTTGTTTACAAGCTGAAGGACAATTGACGAGAATTTACTGTATAAACAATTTTGATAAAGTGAGACAATTTTCGATTTAGAAGAAATTAGAAAAATTCGTATTTACTGGATTAGGATTTTGAAAGCTTCGTCACACCTTCATTATTTGACAGCGGTTTCTATGCAAGATAAATATTGTCACAATAATGTTGTTATTATTAATTGAAAGATACAGAAGCTACATACACACATATTTCTTTTCTCAACGATCTTAATGCATCGAAAAAACAGCACAGCAGTAGTTTCAAATTCTTTAAATGATTTCTCTGCTTTGAATAAAAGAAGATTTCACGGTGCATCGAAGCAAATGCAATGCAATGTTCAGTTGATAATAAATCACGCGACTGTGATCGATAATCGAGACTTCTGTGAACAAATTATGTCTACAATAATGGCCGACGATGCTCCCGAAGTACCAGAGACACGTCGCGTCTTGCTTATTCAGTGTTATTGACACGGCCGTACGGTCCCCATCGTTTTCACCGTAATTATTGAAGCGGAATGCTCAGGCTGATTCTTCTTCTCACATTTAATCCGAGTCATGGTTCTCAATGTATAATGGATCTTCGTTAAATATCGACGTCTTTGGTTCAATGAAACAATATAGATTCTCTTTGATGGGTTTTCCGATACGCGGGTTCTATCTGATTTCCCAACAGACACACTGAATGTCCAGTCACTCGTAAAACCGTTATTCTTAAACCGAAGATAAAACCCTGGAACGTGCTTTGTAGTAAACGTTAAATGCGGAATAACAATATACCGTTTTCGGAATTCCGCGAGAGTATCCTGACGAACTTCCTAAAATTAGTCTTTTCTCGTTACAGTTTCTTGCTCGTTATTTCTAATAAATTATTCGGCTATCCTTCGAAAATCGTAAAATTTCTTCTCTTGTTGCAGTCTTTGCACGTTATTTTCAATAAATTACCTGATTATCCTTCGAAAATTCTGAGATTAATTGTCTTCTGTTGTTACATCTTTTCTTCACTATTTTTAATAAATTATTCGACTATCCTTCGAAAATTCTGAGACTAATAGTCCTTTCTTGTTACATTTTTTGTTCAGTGTCTTCAATAAATTTTTAATAAAGCAGAAGGGAAACGGAAGAAAAGCGTCAACGCGTTTTTCTCTGCAAGAACAATTCCCTCTGGAACAATTTTGTTCGGTCATTCGATGGTCAACGTAGGTGCTGCAATTTATTGCGAAGAATCATTTATTTAGAAAGAAATCGACTCTATTGATTTATCGACAAGGATTCCTACGACAAGGACGCGTCTGTACCGCGCAGCTCATTTCCAAAGGGAAGTGGCCTTACACCGATCGGCATCTGAACCGTCCATATATCCAATGCGTGACGTTGAATAAATTCCCCGTAAATGTACCTCTCCAACTTCGCTAATCGTAAATGGAAAAAAATTGTTTACACGTAAACCCAGTGTTAGAGCGACGCGAAAAAGACTTTCGCCGGCGGCTCGCAGCGATACGTGCTCGAAACGGAAACCAAAACACAACACGCGAGACAGCCGGTCACGCGTCGCGGATAATACGTTGCCGGTTAATTGGTAACGTTAATACCGAGCCGTACGTGTGTACGTCGCCGCTAATAACTGTTAATTGTCCGGCGCGGTAATCTGAATAGTTCGCGGCGACTCGGCCCGAAAAGAAAAACAGTTAAATAAATTCCCCGGTAGCAACAACGCCGATGTTCTCCGGGTCTGGTACACACATACACACACAAATAATACACACCGTTCGATATTTACACGTGATTGCATGGCGTGCACGCGATCCTCGTTTCCGCCGGAATCGATTTAAAGGCGGCGTTCAATTTCATGTGGACCAGAAGACAGCAATATTATTGGAGGAAAGAGAATACGTCTGTGCGGGGAAACAATGAAATAAAGGGGTGGAGTGAGAGAGAGAGAGAGAGAGAGAGAGAGAGAGGAGGGGAAGCCAGAGAGCGTCAATCGACAGTTTCGAGGCTGTAGTATACAGAGGCACACGGTGAAAAATCGAAAAACGTGACAAGGATTGCCGACTGATGCAACGCGTCAACGTTGAGGACAACCGGTGAAGAATTAATCTCGGTGACAGAAGACCTTCTATGGCTGGAAAATACAAACTGGAGGAAAAAAATAGTGTGCGGATAGACAGGTTGACTGACGGATAGAAATGTAGACATCTGCAGGAACGTGTCCCTGTCCTGTGCCCTGGCCGAGGCATTTAAGATCATCGAATCAGATCTATCGTTTCGGAATCGTCCAAATATCTGCACTATTTGTCACCGCTTTCGAAAAGAATCAAGCGATCTGAACAATTTTTATTTACTTATTTATTTATTTACTTATTTGTGGAGCATAAACGGGCCAAATTCCCTTTTAATTTTTCTACACAAATTCAACATAATAATAATGATAGCAATAATAATAATAATAATAATAATAATAATAATAATAATAATAATAATGATAATAGTAATAATAACAGTAGTAGTAATAAAATAATTTTCTTGTTTGATTTTTATAGCGAGGGAAAATCTTCAACAAGATCCCCGGACGCAGCCAGATTCCCGACGTACAGTAATGTCTCTCTAATTGACCCTCAGATTGTCCACACGAATTGTCAACACTTATAAAAACGAGTCGCAAGGCTCGAATAATCGTATCTCCTCTTCCCAAATTGTCCATTTTTGTGCACAACCTGAGCGTCAGTTAGGGAGACATTACTGTATGTCGGGATCTTATCCACTAAAAAAACCCCTTACGTCTGCATTACCCAACCTCAGAACTGTTTTACACATTACTTGAGGGTGGTATCGGATAATAAAATAATAATGAATACGAAAACAATACGATTACAAAAAAAACGAACACAAACTGAACGGTCCGACTTTCTGATAACGTTATAGAGTTGACATAGAAATTGTCATAGAAACTGTCATCAAGTCATCAACAAAGAAATCAATGTCGTTAGCATAAGCGTTAACCGATGGGAGCATCCTTTTCGAAGGATGAATACTAAAGAGAATAATACAGACACATCAAAATAAGATAGAAAAACATGGTGGGTTTTTGTAAAAGATTGTTGGGGCATTCTACAAATAATTTCATCGGAGTTAATTTTGTGAGATGACAAATTTCGAAGGGGTAGCCATTCAAGATAATTTGTCAAATTCTTTACACGTTTCTGTAGAAATAAATAGTATATTTTCATCCTCCTTAATTAGTTTGACGCGATCCTCATTTCTGGAGACATGCATTTGGGGTAATTTGTTGAACCCGTATCGGTTTTCAATTCTTTACACGTTTCTGTAGAAATCAATAGCATATTTTCATCATCCTCAACTGCTTTGATGTAATCGCTATTTTTCGAGACAAGCATTGAAGATAGCTTGTTGTGGGACGATCTCGGCTTGCACTTCGAATAGAAATATACGTCATTTTTAAAGCTTTATGGACAGTTCGCTGTATCTGTTTTAATTAGATCAGTTGTCTTACAGAGGCATCACGATTTGTGCTTAATGGGTCTCAGACCTTATTTAAATTCCCTTTGAGGTTCCCTGAAAGAAAGGTGCTTCAGTTTTGCTTCTCGTTAAAATCGAGAATCATTCGATAAAAATCGTCGATAAAATCTCGTTCCGACAGCAGAGTAATCCTAATGATTCTTCTTCGAAACAGTCGCCTTGGAAAGCATCTTAAAGCTTTTTCAATCGGAATAACTTTTTTAAAATTAGTTCGAAAGACTTGAATATTTTTAAGATGTTAGACCGACCAGTTTTTTATGAAATGAGTATATAAAAATTTTTCTAGATTGCATTAGATTGGAATGATAAAAAAATTAAAAAATTATGCTTTTTCAACTATTTTATCTGAGCCCATAACAAAAATTTAAAAAATGTATTTTTTAAGCTACAGCCACTGAACGTTATAAAAATTACTTGTTTTTGTTTGAAATTTGTGAAAAACTGCGATTTTAGCGATCTTTAATTGCTTACAGCTCATATCAAGGTCAACCGATTTCGATGAAATTTTCAGCATGTATTATATTATAAGTTACCGAGATCTACAAAATGCCTTTTTTAAATTTTCGTTATGGACTCATTCCATAGAAAACTAGTCGGTCTAACATCTCAAAAAAATTCAAGTCCTTTGAACCACTTTTGAATAAAGTTATTCCGATTGAAAAGGTGTTAACGTATTTTCTAAGGCGACTGTACATTAATATTGATTCGTCTTATGCTCCATACAAGTTAAGAAATAATTAAGAAGATATTATGCAGAAAGCATTCAATTAACACAATACCTTCCTTTATGTTTCAGGTGAGTTGCATAGCCACAATGCTGCCGTTTCCTCTGAAAATCTAGCCTATGAAACCGTGAAGTAACGCGAAAGGTAAACTATTCGAAAGATTTACTCATTAACCCTCGAACGGCGAACCATTTTCACAACTATACCATCGACGGTGTTTATAACAATCCTGAGCTTCGTTCAACAATTTTTCAAAACATATTTTCCAAGATATTTCTTGCAGACTTATCAGCCTTTCTGTTGTTCTTAACGTTATCAGTAATTAATTTAATTTAATTGCCGAAAAGTGAGTAGCGAATCGAACGATTCAAATACTCTCGGTCACAATCGACGCAGCCACCGTCTAGCGAGGGTTAATCAAAGTATCACAGAGTGCTCAGAAAAAGGCGAGCTCCGCTAGGCGGTTCTAAAACGTGCGGGGGCATTCAAAATTTTTGTTTAGAAAAGTTCGCGCGCGGTGTATGTACGTACATTGTCGCGACTGCATTTTCTATTCAAGATTCTTTCTGTGCGCCAGACCGTGACGCCAGACCTTGGGCATAGGACATTATGCAATTTCGTGCTGCAATTAATTGTGGAGATCCGTAACGTATTTATTGTGTCAACACCCAGCACACCTAGCACGGAAGAGGAAGTAGACGAGCAGGAAGAATGAGGAAGCTCACAATGGATCGTCTTCTGAAAGAACATTAAAACCCAGAAAGCTCTTTCTTTCCTTCTTTCTGGTTTTTTTTCCTCGTTTTCATTTACAACCGGCGCGCGTTACGAACGCGACTCATTATGCAGTAATTTTCTAACCCGCTTCAACGCGAGTTGTCGTTGTCGTCGTCGTTGTTGTTGTTGCTGCTGCTACTGTTGCTGTTCCTTTCGTTTCTTTTTGGTTTTATTTTTCAGTTCAGAATTCGTCAGGTCGTTAGCGGGGGCTGTACACTGAATCCGCCCCCACGGCTAAACCGAATACTTTCGACAAATCAAATAGCAGGTTCTCCGGGGCTGAAAACCTTTACAAATCGATCAGCGTGTTCCACCGTAACAACGTGCCCATCTCTCCACTCCTCTCGTTCAGCTGAACTGCATTTTAGAACTCGAGCTAAGGGTTGCACTTCAACGCTCGAATCGATAAATTGCAGTTCTCTTCTTCAATAAGCGATCCTGATTGCGAACTGTTCGATCGACGTAGCCGATCTCGCGCACGGTCAGTATATCCGGCCCTCGATCCCTTAAGCCAGCTGCCGCTCGATTTCTGTTATTTCCTCACCCTCTCGCGCGCGCGCGTGTGAGTCGCGCGTGACTTTTCGCTTTGGCCGGCGAACGACGGGTCAATCGCGACCCGGGTACGGCGAAGTTAGTGCGATCGGAACTTTGAAGTCGCGTCGAGAGAGATCACGTTTGATAACACTTATCAGAAAACTGAATAGACGAAGTACAAAATTGAAAAGTGGCCCGCAAAAGTGTTCGTACACCTTTTTAAAAAACGCAATAACTATTTCAAACTGGACTAAATGACTTGAATTTTGTTTAGATGACAGAGGGACTAGTCTACTAGACGACGACTGAAATGCTCTGACAAAGAAATGAAGACTGTTAATATATTATAATGGATAATAATAAAAATCGATTTTAAAGCTTGTGTTCATCTGAACAAACTTTAAAGCCAATTTTCTCGAAAACGGATAGAAAAATGTTAAACCAAATTTACCTCTATTTTTTCGCGTAAAATCACCCTCTGCTCAGTTGTACTATGAATTCCGGCCCATCCTGTATATCTGGTTAAAAACACAAAATCTTTTATTTATTAATTTCTCTCAAATTTCACAGCAGTATAATGATTCTTATTTCAATTCAACTGTTGATATATTATAATGAATAATAATAAAAATCGACTTCAAAGCTTGTTCATCTGAACAAACATTTAAGTCGATTTTCTCGAAAACGGAGCTTCGGATAGAAAAATGTTAAAAAATGTTAAAAATTAAATGTAAGATCATCCTCTGTTCAGTTGTACTACGAATTCCGGCCCACCCTATATATCTGGTTATAATATGTATTGGTAGGTACAGTGGCCCACAAAAGTGTTGGTACACCTTCTAAAACGCGATAGCTTTTTCAAAATTGAACTAAGTAACTTGAATTCTTTTTTATGATAGGGGGACTAGTCTACTAAACAGTGGCTAAAATGCTTTCTTCAATTTTGCCATTACTTGGAGAGGAAAGAAGAAATTAAAAACCCTCGTTTTTTAACTTTTTTATCCGAGCGTATAATGAAAATTAAGAAAATGCCTTTCGTAGATCTCGGTAACTAATATGCATATTGAAAATTTCATCGAAATCGGTTCACGTTGTTGTGAGTAACAACAAATTAAAGATCGCAAAAATCGCAGAGCTGTCTATTATATATATATTTCACTTTTTAAACCCTCGCTGTATCATATTCTTCATTGTTAAAATAATTACAAGTTTTTCGATTATGATAATTTCATAGGATAAAAAGGAATTTTATATTTATCTTGCGGATAGATTTATTTAAGTGTTTAAATACTGACGACAAGAGAACGAAATTTTCTTTTCCCTGATCTTTAATGATTTCATGATCGGTTCAGGATGTTTTAAATTTATTCTTGTCACGTCAAATCCAATGAGGATATTTCATTCTATTGTTTTGGTATTTCCTGCATTCAAATAGAAGATGGTTGGTTGTTAGTGGCGTTTTGTTCTTGCGACGGTTGATTGTTTAGTACATACATACTGCGTTACACGGATTGCATTGTGATTTCGTTATCTCGAATAGGTGCTCGTGATCTGAGTCCTTGATCTTGTGATCTTATATCCCGATCTCAATCTTGAAATGTTAGGTCATTAACGCTAGATTTACGGAACCCGTCCAAATATCGGGCCACTAGTTTTCTAATTTACGATCATTCAGATCGTAAAGATATATTTATTAGTTATTTATTCAATATATGTGCTACTTGTGGCAAATATTACCGTAATACTCGTACAAAATCAGAATAAATGTCTTATCGTTACTTTTATAAACTAATATATTATAAAACAGCTGCATTTTCAGTGCCCCGTAAATCTAGCGTTAAGTATGAAATATATAAATTTTATAGATAAATTTAGAATTATGCAGTTCATATTGAATGACCTAATAATTATTCTCTCCTTTCTATTCATGTCGTTACTCCGCGATTGTTGAAAAAAATTCTGTACCATGTTGATGGGTTTGTTTTTCTCGATGTGGTCCATAGAACAAAATTTTATTCCGACTTAAAATTCCGACTTCTGAAAATCTTTATCAGAAGTCAGACTCGTCAAAATAGAGCAAAGGGTTAATTATTTAAGCAAGTTTAGCATAAGTAACATCGTTTTTCGATGACAGTTTTTACTTCAAGAGCATCGTGCTTCTTTAGATTATTAGATTATATATTTATAATGTATTTACAGTGTGCCTGATAATTAACCGACACACTTTAAAACAATCATATCTTCTGCACCACTTAAGGGTTTTCATTGAAATTTTCGATGATAAAATAACATGTCGAAAATAATTAATTGACTAGGTTTACGAAGTGTTTGCTTTCAGTTATTTAATTAGTAGTTAATTATTTATTTAATATGAATCGTGGAATGTAAAATGACTTTCTTTACGCCCGAAGGAAGATTATTTAAGTTAATTGTAGAAATTAACGTGGATGAAATGAATCAGTAAACTATGGAAAAACACTATATTCTATAATTTCTATTCAAATCGATTGCTTTTCGAATTAATTCCATAAAATCTTATTCGGATGAATTGTTATCTAGATAAATTCGTATTCGATTGGATATTTATTCGATAATGTCGAAGTAAATTCAAATCAAATTTTACCCAACTCCGAAATTGTGTCAGTGTACAGTAACTTCTCCCTAATTCGCGTTCAGATTGCACACAAAAATGGACAATTCAGGAAGAGGGGATACGATTATTCGAGCCTTGCGGCTCGTTTTTATAGTCACTGATCGTCAACAGTTGCAAAAACTAGATACAAGGCTGGAATAATCGTAGCTCCTCTTCCCAGATTGTCCACTTTTGTGCGCAATCTGAGCACAAATTAAGTAGAAATTACCATATTGGGCACACGGAATATCAACTCTGCACCAATAAAATCATTTTCTGCCGGCAACTTTCAGTGCAGTTCCATCGCACCTCACGAGTTCATGAACACCGTAAAGATCGACGGTCTAACGATCGCGAATGCCCGGAGGCGTGAGTTTTTTCGGGCCGTTTGGAACCGCAGAAATTCGGGAGTCATTAAAAAGCCGGGTCCTTCTTTCCTCGTACGTTTTCGGGGACCGGGCGACACCGTCGCGCCGGGGAACGTGTACGAAAAGCGGCCTCCCTTGTTAGCGAAAAATGCAAGATGATTTAGCCGAGTCTGCCGCGTCTAGTTCCGAAGCCCCCGGGCACGGGAACTTTGTGCGGGTTGCTTGAATTAACGTTAGAGAATTCTTTCGCGAGCTGCCGAAACGCTTGTTAACATCTATTTTTTTCGGCCGCGCCTAGAGCATCGAGCAGCTGCCAGGCCGAACGAACCCACTTGGCACGGGAACCAGACTACTGATCGGGTGCGAGAGAGTTATCGCTGTTGTTTTTCACGAATACGCTTCCCGACAGGCCAGCTAAGCTTTATAATACAGTGCAGACCGGTTGCATAAATCTGTGCAACTTGGAATCCCTGGGAAACACGATTTGTAGAGTGAATCGTCGGATTCGATTTTTCTGGAAATTGGTAGATAGAAGTGGATTCGAATGAAAATATTCTGCTGCTGCAGAGAGTCTCTCTTATCTGAACGTGTATTTTTGTAATATCCTGATACCGAAACATTCTATTATCTGAAAATTTTATTCAAGTTCTCTACTGGATAATAATGTATAATAAATAAATAATAAATAAATAAATGCTGAGATAATCGAATGTTTGGATACCAGAATATTATACAAAGAAGTCTCTATTGTAATTTCTCAATTTCCTTCGGTCAGGTTTATGTACAATCGTTAATATTTAACATAAAAATAAAATATTTTAAATTCTCGATGAAATTCGTTATGCTTCTTTCTGGAGATGAATAGATAAAACGATTGGTTAATATCTTGATGTTCCAAGGAAATAAACTGCCTACAAAGACTCATTTATCATGTTCATCGATTATATCGTCTCCAAAATTATACTTACTTCTGACATAGCAAAATTCTGTTTGGCGATAATGAAGCATTGGAAATAAAATGAGTTCTTTAAAGAGAAAAAAGAATTGTAACACTAACCCGATGGTGTATGTCGCTAGGATTAACTCTTTGCACTCGGAGCCATCTTAATTGTAAATCTAAATTAATTTTTCTGATTTTCCATTTTATATGACAAAGTGTATTTTATGCATACGAAATTTAGTCTTGTGACTTGTACAGCAGTTGGACTTTTAACAATTTTTTATATCTAAATTATGATAATATATAAAAGTTATTTTTGAACGTGATGTAACAATTTTAGTGGTGCCTCAGGGTCACTACTCGAGCGCAAAGGGTTAAACTACAGTAGAACCTCGGTCATCCGAGCTAATCAGAGAATCATGGCAGAACAGTTTCCTGGTTGCAGTGCTAGATTAAATCTGTACTGATTCGTGCAATAAATAGTGTTGCATGTTGATTGCTTCGACTATTTATGCATGAATCATGTTCGAAAAAGAGATTCCGACGATGGAATACGATTTAGGTGATCGGTATACATTCGACAGCATCGCCTAAATCGCATTTTAACTAAACCAACGTAAGTCACAATTATGAAAAAATAAGTGTACATTGAACGTAGTGTTTACCTTTACCTAAATTGCAAGACATAGTAGCCGAGCACACGTTTTCTTCCTTGCTTTAACCATTTTAGTAAGCGCGAACCGATACATCGACAGCCGCAGTTTCTTCTCACATTTTCACTGTTTCAAATTATCATTAATCATGTTTCCCATAAATGCATAAAATCCGCAGTCTAGTTATCGTTGAACCATCGATCTTTACGTATTTATGCGGTGTGCAGTTTCGTGGAATACGAAAAGATCATTTACATTATCAAAAACTAATAGCATCTTTAACATATTAGGTCTACCGGAAAGTTCTGTCCGTTTTTGAATTGAAATATAACACAATTTTCATACATTTAATAATATTTATTGTAGAATATACTTTCCATCGTTACTTATGACTTCTTGCCAGCGTGATGGCAACTTGTAAATGCCATTTTTAAAAATGATTTATTTTTAGAGGCGAAGAACTCGACTAGTGCTTGGTTGACATCAGCTTCAGTTTTGAATTTTTTTTCCTGTAAAAAGTTTTGCAAAGAGAGAAACAAGTGATAATCGGAGGGTGCTAGATCTGGGGAGTATGGTGGATGCGACAGAATTTCCCAGCCTAGCTCTGCGATTTTCTGACGAGTCGCCAAAGCAGCATGTGGTCTGGCATTATCATCGGTAGCCATGTTTTCACGATCGCATCTCACTTAATAATGACATGAGACATCTTTGTTTCAGTTTATTTAGGAGAGTACATACGTGTAAATGCAATGATAAAGAGAGATAGTCACATATATGCCTCAAATCAACATGTGCATATGGATTGAAACTTGAAGTGACACTATCGGACAGAACTTTCCGGTAGACCTAATAGTTTCTCGCTGCAATGGATTTTCTACTCGGCGAAACGAATTTCTCCGCCAATTGAAGAACGATCCGTAAGAATGGGGGAAACTGCATAACGATCCGTCGTCTAGTTGTCATCTTTTATGTTCAGTTCTTTACGTACACCGCATTTGAAATTCGTTGTTCCGCGCGGCAAATAATACCGACTTATAATCTTTTATGTGCATTGCATCTGAGAAATGCTCCGTTCTGCGCAGCCAATAATTCCGACTTCTGGTCCGCCACCGAAGAAATATCCAAACGAGTTCGCAAAAGGTATATTCCCGACGAAATCCGCAGATTTAATTGAACGTTTCAGCGACGCGGTCGAGGAACAGAGAAGCTCGTCGTCGGGGAAATATGAACGATAAAAGTTCGGCGAGCGTCTTGCATGACGATCCGCCATTGCGGGCCGCAATATCGTATTCCTTCGCCGACACGAATTGCGCAACAAAATCACCACTCGAAATTGGAATTATCCTAGAATTACCATCGCTGCCGGCCGATCGCGATCGTGGTGTGTGTATCGATACACGAAGGCGAGAGGAGCGCCGGAATTAATGGGCGTCGAGCACGCACACGGGGCTGCTCTCTCCTCTCTCACTTCTCACCTCTCTCTCTCTCTCTCTCTCTCTCTCTCTCTTCCATCTACGTGTGTGTCGAATACTTCGCCGAATTGTTTCGTTTCGATTGACCAATCAGCGGGAACGGCCGGCCGAAGATTTTTCACTGTGCTCTACGCGGCGGATCGTAACGACGGCCGGCAATTATCCCGAGGTTAATTTCCACAATTATGCGGGCCCATCCGAATCACGGTGACTCCATCCGGGGACTCGAAATGAAATTGACTAGCCGACTGGCGTTTCATTTATATTCACAGATTGGGAACCCGTAACGAGCGTTGAATCGTTGTCAAGTTTTCATTATCCGACTTGTCTTCCGGTCCGGATCCTGGCGAACGATCCCGGCGATAATTAGCCCGCTGACTTCGTAATGCCGCTTGATAATGCGCTCTGTATTTTATATCCTAGGTAGTACACGGCGAATTTTTAGAAGGTTTCCCGTTTAATACCGCCCGCAATTATTTTGTTAGTCGATACGGGGAGAATCTGTTGACGGGTAGGTAGCAGGTTTTCTGTTTTAATGAGATTATTAATTTTCTTTATTATTATATTATTATTATTCTAAGTTTGTCTCTTTTAGCGTGGCCGCATTAACAGCGAGGTCATTATCGACTACGTGTCTTAACAATGAACTATACCGTAATTAACGTGTCACTTATATTTTCGAATATAATTAACATTCATACTATATATATAGCTTGAGTAACTGTAACATATCGTATTCGTTTAGGTTTGGCTTTGAGCTCCCCCTTAACCAGTTGCTCCCTGAAACTTTTTTTGATATACAGTGGTCCACAGAAGTGTTCGTACACCTCTTAAAATGCAATAACTATTTTAAAACCGAACTAAATGACTTCAATTTTTTTTTAGATGATGGAGGGAGTAGTCCACTAGACGATGACTGAAATGATTTCTTTTTTAATTTCGCTATTACTTGGAATGACAAGAAAATAAAAATCTTTCCTTTTTAAACTTTTTTTATCTGAGCCTATAACGAAAATTTAAAAATATCTTTCGTAGATCTCGGTAACTTATAAACATGTAGAAATTGGTTCACGTTGTAATGAGTTACAACAGATTAAATGTAAAAATCGCAGTTTTATCACGACTTTGACCAAAAAAATTGAGAAATCGATAGTTCTACGGAAGGCATATTTTAAATTTTCGTTACAGGCTCAGGTAAAATAGTTAAAAAAAACAAGGGTTTTTAATTTTTTCTTTCCACTCCAAGTAATGGCAAAATTGAAAAAAGCATTTTAGCCATTTTAGCCAAAAATTCAAGTTACTTAGTTCAATTCTGAAAAAGTTATCGCGTTTTAAAAGGTGTACCAACACTTTTGTGGGTCACTGTACCTACCAATACATATTATAACCAGATATATAGGGTGGGCCGGAATTCGTAGTACAACTGAACAGAGGATGATCTTACATTTAATTTTTAACATTTTTTAACATTTTTCTATCCGAAGCTCCGTTTTCGAGAAAATCGACTTTAACGTTTGTTCAGATGAACAAGCTTTGAAGTCGATTTTTATTATTATTCATTATAATATATCAACAGTTGAATTGAAATAAGAATCATTATACTGCTGTGAGATTTGAGAGAAATTAATAAATAAAAGGTTTTATTTTTATTTTATTTTTTATGATTATATATTTTGTATTATAAATCGACTTTAAAGTTTGTTCAAATGAACAAGCTTTGATGTCGATTTTTATTATTATTAATTTATAATATATCAACAGTTAAATTGGAATAAGAATCATTATACTGCTGTGAGATTTTAGAGAAATTAATAAATGAAAGATTTTGTGTTTTTATTTATCTATTATATTTTGTATGATTATCTTACAATATTAATAATTGCAAAAAGTTCCTGGAAAGTCTGGTTCGTTTCAGGGAAATCTTGGGGCATTCGAGTAATGTACGCGCGCGATGGTTACGAATTAACTCGCCTAATAAAATTCATTCAGGAGGATGTTGTTTAATTGTCAGAAAGTCGTGGATAAATCTTAAGTAGCCTTTTCGAATACGGATAATCGCGACGTATATAATATAGAAATACAGTAATTTTTCTCTAATTCGCGCTCAGATTACGCATAAAATGCGCAAAGAAATGACTATGAAAACGAGCCGCAATGCTCGAATATCGTATCTCCTCTTCCAAAATTGTCCATTTTTGTGCGCAATCTGAGCACGAATTAGGGAAAGATTACTGTACGTCAAAACGCGATGCTGAAATTCAATCGAACTGGAAATTTCGCAATGAGTTCCGTAAAAAATTGTTAAACATTTCAATTTCCTAAACAAATATATCTCTTGGAATTATCTATCCAGCCGGCCGCGAAGTGAATTAAAATAGTTGTCGTCGCAATTTATTGGTGACTTCGGTATGCGGAACAATTCACAAGCTTCGTCCTCTCTTTCTCTCTCTCTTAAGATTAAACTATTGCAGTACAGGATGTTTCGCGAGAAATTGGTTATCAACCAAGGCTTGTCGCGCATTACAAGCTATGTATACAGGCTCGCCGAGCTTTGGGAGATTATGTTATTAAGGAATGGCATACTTGAAGAGGCTATCTATTTTATGAAAAAATTTAATCTAAAATGCTGCTTGTCCGTTGACGCGATGCAGCCTCTTGTACTTTTTACATTCCTGCTCTTTTTTACATAGTTAATCCATTCTTTGACGTCGTAGCTGTGGCAGGCAATCTCTTTAATCTTTACGCTATTATTGCGCCAAAGAATATCGGATATTTACCGAATTAAATTGGGACCGGTACCAGGCGAACATTCTGATGGAAACATCTATGTATACGGATTACAATCAGTCTTAAGAATATAACGAGGATCATAGACTATAATAATCATGTCTAGAAGCGTGATATTAAATTTACATTTCGATCCCGTTGGCTGCTGGCGAAATAACGATCTTGAGATATTACTCCGAGTAAAGTGGTTCATGAAAAATGCCTGAATGCATATATTAAGGTGGACTATACATAATGCGATGCTAGTGCCTCTGTTCATAATTAAAATAAATCATGATGCGATTCTTGCAACATATTTTCAAATTTCTGTTCACTTCGAAGCAAGTAAATCTACAGGAAATTACCATCGTTCGGATAAAAAGTTACGGACCTGTAAAGTAATTCCTAAGTACATACATACATACATACATGCATAGTAATTTGTACTCTTCCCCTAAATGTATTAGGACACCTGCTTATTTAATAGGATAAATTGTAATGTTTTATTCGGCTTAGGTAATGTTTCGAGTTTTATGGCATCTTATTTTCGAAAATATATATTGAGTTATACGTACTTGTTATATCGACGTAATGAAAATTTAATATTCTTTTATAAAATTAACGTTATTTTGATTTTAACGTAAAATATATATAATTTGAGAAACCGATTATATATATATATGTACTTGTCATATTACTTGAATATATATATGTACACGTCATATTACTTGAATAATAGAATAATTTTTTTCGCTTTCATTTTGTTACTGTCTACATGAAATATGCTGGCTAATTAGACGTCCTGTCGAGCTTCTTAAATATTTCTACCGTTTCAAGCTACCTGCGTTTACCATAAATGCATAAAATCCTTATCATCCCGAATGCCGACGATCTTATTTGACCCACGCGAAACCTGGCCCAGTTTCCCGGCCAAGTGTCGGACGTTCCGCCATCTGTTTGTCAATCCTGTTTCTTTAACGATGAAATTGCCGCGTCTCTTAATTGCCAAGGCGCGACCAGCGCGATATTTCGCGCGACCAGTTTCCTATTAGACGTTCCATAATGAGACAATAGCGTCGGGGCACGTAGACAACATTGGCTTCGTAGTTAAATGTCGGTGTAGCGGGCTGAAATTCTTTTCAGAACGTATCGAGAACTCTTGAATGGTCGCCTATAGTGCCGTCACTGGTTTATTCGCAGGAAAACCGGCGCGGATTCGACAACTTCCTGTCCAACAGGAAAAGAGCCGCCTCCCATTCTGAGATATCCTGACAGTTTTATAGTCGACACTTTCCACGTACGAAATAGCGTTTTCTGTACCGAAAAACGTGCCCGGAACTCGACATCGTGATATCGAATGCAATTCACTGTCCAACGAAGGACCTGCGTTCCGTGCAATTGTAACCTATTTTACTTCGGTACTATGGAATCGCCTCCCACATTCGGAATCCGAAGCAGTCATTGCGCCGACAGAATTTCCGAGCCGACTGTGTCTAGACTTTTCGCCAAGGATAAATTTATGTTCCCCCGATCCGCTGAAACTTCTCGGTCTCCGGGGCCGGACGTTCTTTATTAATTCCTTGCCGGCCGGTGTCGCGGGAATGTGACCTTATTGTTCGCGCGATATCCTGCTACAGTTCCAATATCTCTCCTTGGGAACAGAAGTATTCTTTAACCCTTAGCGCTCCGAAGGCTCCGCTACGGAGACATTTGTCGTTTGTTCTGCAACTCCGAAAGCTCCGCTGCGGAGCCAAATGTTGTTAGCATACGTTATCGTCGGCGATAGCAATTGTTATCTGTAGTTAAAACGTGCTAAGTCTGTACCATTACGATTAAACCATTTTTTGACCTTTTCTATGGTTAGCAACATCGAGAAAAATAAATATTATGATGTGAATTTAGAACTGAGTGATACCGAAGACGTATTTGATTTTGAAGAGTTAAAAGACATTGTGGAAGACGATGTTGGTTATGATTCTGACACTTTAAGTAGTAGTAGCGAAATTATACTACCAAAGAGACGAAGAATGAGAATTATTGAAAGTGAAAGCGAAGATTCGTTACAAGACTTCGATGAATGGCGTGATGTTACGGAAGAATTACATATTCCAGATAGAATACCTTTTAGCGTATTGCCACAGGTCATTGGACCACAAGTTCCTACAAACGTTGAACAGCCGATACAATATTTTAAATTATTTTTCACGGACGAACTGGTAAATGAAATTATAAAGGAAACCAACAATTACGCAGAAAATGTTCTAAACTTGAAAGAAATATCTAGTAACTCTATTTGGCAAAGTGAATACTGTGACACTTGTCCAAGTAAACCCAGAATGCACATGGGAGATTGTTACCAAAGATATCGCACCATGGTGAATTACAAAATTTAAAATTTATCTTTTATTTACAATAGGAAAATGTATATTTATAAAATAAATAAAATCAAATGCATTCACAAGGACGTGTAATCTTTTCCGCTCAAAGTAAGACTTTCTTTATCTCAGGCGCTCCGCTCCAAAAATGTGCCGGAGTTGCTGGTAGGCAGTACTCGAGAAACGCATGGAGCGCTAAGGGTTAATCTTCCTAAGCTCTTTGCTTGAAAGTTCACGCATCTTTGCTTCTATTCAGCACAGTATATTTTCCCTAATTGACGCATTGATTGCAATTTCGAGCTTTATTCCGCGATTCTTCCAAACAGATTATTTGAAGATGCGGTAAATTCTCCCTAATTGACGCTCAGATTGAACAGTAATTTCCCTCTAATTCGCGCTCAGATTTCGCACAAAATGGACAATTTGGGAAGAGGAGATGCGATTATTTGCAGCCTGTTTTTATAGCTGTTGACAATCGGTGACTATAAAAACGAGTCGCAAAGCTCGAATAATCGTATCCCCTCTTCCTAAATTGTCCTTTTTTGTGTGCAATCTGAACGCGAATTAGGGAGAAGTTACTGTGCACTGACACAATTTCGGAGTTGGGCAAAATTTAATTTGAATTTACTTCGACATTATCGAATAAATATCCAATCGAATATGAATTTATCTAGATAGCAATTCATCCGAATAAGTTTTTATTCGTCTAAAAATTCATTTGAATAAGAAGTTACTTGTTAGTCGGATAAGAATTTATTTGTGCAGGGATTAATTCGAAAAGCAATCTATTTGAATAGAAATTATAGAATATAGTGTTTTTCCGTAGCTTACTGATTCATTTCTTCCACGCTAATTTCTACAATTAATTTAAATAATCTTCCTTCGGGTGTAAAGAAAGTCATTTTACATTCCACGATTCAAATTAAATAAATAATTAACTATTAGACCGCGGATCTTTATGCGAGATAAAAATTGTCCGACGTCATTCCAAGAAATAGAAACGAAATAAAAACGTATCTCTTCCTTTAATGATTGCAATAAATTGAATCGAAGATAGCAATTTTCATAAATCTTTCTAATGCGTTCACATTTCTGTATCTTCTTTCTGGTTACTTTTAGCATGATCGCATAAAATCCGCAGTCGAAGAATGAGAAACAGTTCGTAAAATTAAGTGGAACGACGATGGGTGAAATATTACCGAAGGGATCTCTCAGTTACTTGTTCGTATTCATCTTTTCGAGACGATTGATTGTATTGCGCGAAAGTGGGATCATCATCTTGCGGCATGAAACGCGAATTTCTTCTCGACAGAACTGGTTTTCGAATTTAACACTGGAACGGTTCCGGACTTCTTCTTTCACAGTTGCCGAAATTATAAAATTGATTCCGCAAGAAATTTACCTTATTACACCTCAACAACTAATGAGCTTATACATACATTATAATAGAAATCATGCGAAGTTTAAACGATATCAATCTTGTCGTTGTTGTAAAGCAATATATAGTAGCGGACAAAAGATGAATAGATCGATGTAGATGAATAGTTATGTAAATCGTTAGATTTACTCGTTGTATTCGTACACAATATGCTTACGTAATTAAATTTCTGGTACGTAGTGCAACGTGGACATGGTCGAGGATCGTGCGCAATTGTCAATTTCTTTCTATACAATTGTTGTACATTGAGACGTTATTATAATCCGATGGTGATTTGGACTTTTTGATATTTTCCACAGCTATGTTGAAATTCTTGAAAGCAAGCCACAACGCGTGGGAGTGTATCGTACTGTAATAATCTGACTCTGTGTAATCAATTTTGAAACATTTGTCGGAGTCAATACAGTAATGTCTCCGTAATTGACGCACAGATTGTCCACAAAAATGGACAATTTGGAAAGAGGAGATACGATTATTCGAGTCTTGCGGCTCGTTTTTATAGTTATAAATTGTCAACAACTATAAAAAAGAGCTGCAAGGCTCGAATAATCCTATCTCCTCATCCCAAATAGTCCATTTTCGTGCACAATCCGAGCGTCAGTTAGGGTGACATTACTGTATAGCGTATGAATGTCGGGAGACCAGAAACCTAAATCTAAACAAACTGTATCTTGTTTAAACGCAGTCCTATGTTCGAGATTAATAAAGCGAAACCTGCATCCGTAGATTTCAAAGCGAAAGAAGCTAAATTAAATAAGTGACAGCGATGCGGTCTGCGTGTAAGTGAAATTAAAATTCGTCGGCTTTTTACGGTCGCTACTAAAATGTACATTACTGCGTATTAATCACGCTTAGGACTCGATAGTTCTACGTTAAGGAATTGATTAAAGTAAAAGGGTTTTTCAGCCGGGTTTTTAAGAGCCGCAGAATCGCAATAGACACCGTTTAATTGCTTCTGGGTGGATCGTTTAGTCGGCGAGCAATTGTAGGTACGCGCGGTTGATATCACAGGTGAGCGCGCACGCCACTTATGAATTACGAAACGCTTCTGCCGGTGAACCTACAAATCGTCAATGCGATACGTCTATGGGAGAATATATACCGGCATCCCTCGACGTTACCTCGATATTAGGCTATATTTTCTCGATCCAGGTGGTGGTTACCCAAAGTCAATTTAATCGAGGGACCGTGTATGGGCACAGACACCGGCGGTCGATCTCCTGAGTAAGCCAGTTTGCAATGCCTGGTACCTACTCTGTCTCGTCTTGCTTTCAACGGAGCAAAAATACACGTCGGAACCTGAAACCGAATGCTGTTTCTATCCACAGCGAGCCACGAAAGTATTCGAGCCTTTTTTTCAAACGGAATAACTTCTTTGTAAACGGGCCAAGCGATATTTTTGAGACGTTAAAATGATCAGTTTACTAAGTAATGGCTAAAATATTGTTTCCAAAAATTGCTGCAGTGACAAAAACCGAATGAAACTCGCGTTTTTTAACTTTTCAATCTGAGCATAGAACACAAGCTGCGTTTTGTAGGTCTCGGTAATTTACACTCACCTCCGTCCTTAACTTCTTGAACTATGATTTCTTTCACAGTTACGTTGATTAGCACTTCTTCGTCCTTATTAATATCCCTAATAGAACGAGACAGTTCTTGTTTCTCGTACGTCTACATTTAATTTCATTCCTGTACTTTGGTAACAGAAGAATCGAATTTACTTTCCATTTAGAAGGAACGAATAACATTCGTATTTAGTTGATTGTGTATAAATTTAATTTACACATAATAATAATATTAACAATAATAGTAATTATTATTATTATATATTATTTATACGTTAATTATGTGAACGCTTTCCAGTTTTAATAAATGAGTGATATATAATATGAATCAATGCTATAAAATGATGTATGTCGACAAATTTCATTTCGGCTATATGTAATATCGATTCGAAGGATTTCATTGTTTAAGTCCTTTAAGTAATTTAAACGAACGTCGCTAGGGGCTGGCAATATTTTTGAAGAATTAATTTTAAAAAAACTTTATGTAAATTCATAAAATAATTCAACACGTGTGTGTGAACATACGCATAAAACAAAAACAACAACAATAACAACAAATTTAATACAACAAATGTAATATTATTCCTTTGTGTGATAATTATTAAAGCAATTACATAATTATTAAAGCATCACACGCATGTTGTGTGAGCGGCCATTAAAGTGTTAAGACTGCACTATGCTACGTTGGGTGCGGTCGTTTCTTCGTCACTCCAACTAGATACAGTAATGTCTCCGTAATTGTCGCCCAAATTGTGCACAAAAATGAACAAGGCACAAAAATTTGGGAAGAGCAGATACGATTGTTCGAGCCTTGCGGCTTGTTTTTATAATTGTTGACAATCGGTAACTATAAAGACTAAATATAAGGCTCGAATAATCGTATCTCGTCTTCCCAAATTGTTCACTTTTGTGCACAATCCGAGCGTCAATTAGGGAGACTTTACTGTAATTGCAATTTTTCAAAAGACTTTTTAAGACACTGTCTAATAACTCAATGCATACCTCAATTACCTCGAAAAATGTATATCGCTCTTCCCAATTATAAAGTTGTTCCGTTTTAAAAGGCCTCCGAATACTTTCGTGACCCACTGTACGCGGATAAAACAACGACGCGCTCCATATTCTGCTGCAATTGAGAAACATGTCCAAATATTTCATTACACCGGTGAACTCGACGGTACGGGAGCAAAAACAATCGGACGAAAAAGAACGCTTGAGACAATCTGATTTATCGAGGCGCCCTGTCGACGTTCGTTAATTGGACATTTTTTAACGGTGTAGTATTTTATCTAGTCGAAGCGCATTGTTAAATCGCGCGAACGTGAAAAAAAACATCGCTGGCGAAAAATTCCGGGATTTACAGTTCCGAACTGGGTCTGCGGAGTTGTAGGAACCACGGCCGCAGACTCGGATTTTGACTTTGTTTTCATGGTATTATAATTTAAATGGACCGCGGAGTTCTCTGAATATTCTCATTTTTTTGGGAACAGTGTCGAGGGAGTGGAGTAGTTGTCGAAAATGGTTTTCTTTAATGAGGAATAATGAGAATGATCTCTCTATACGGTCTCATTTTACGAATTACCGTGTACATAATTCGTTTTCTTCATTAAAACTCTGCATCATAACTGAACTGCATTTGCACCTGAATTATGTTGTGCACGTTTCTTCTGCTTCGATTCTCCCAATCAAGTTTTGCGAATTACTTACTAATTATATTTTGATTATTGCAGCGTGACGTTTGCACGATGTTGTTACAAAATCTAAAAACGTGCAGTTGCGAAAGTTGCGATAACGCGCGATATCCGACGGCAATGCGAGATTGGAGACATGTTTTAAAACTATGCTAACATCGAAAGTTCCAATAAGATGGAACTCCGATTGTGGAATGATGAGTTTACGAAGTAACAGAGAGTGTCAGAAACTAAGAACCGTGAACTTTGTTGCGCGTGCAGTCTATACTACAGTAATTTCTCCCTAATACGCGCTCAGATTGCGCACAAAAATGGACAATTTGGGAAGAGAAGATAGGATTATTCGAGCCTTACGACTCGTTTTTATAGTTACCGATTGCCAACAACTATAAAAACGAGCCGCAAGGCTCGAATAATCGTATCTTCTCTTCCCAAATTGACCATTTTTGGAAAGAGGAGAGCCTTGCGGCTCGTTTTTATAGTTACCGATTGCCGACAACTATAAAAACGAGCCGCAAGGCTCGAATAATCGTATCTCCTCTTCCCAAATTAACCATTTTTGGAAAGAGGAGAGCCTTGCGGCTCGTTTTTATAGTTACCGATTGCCAACAACTATAAAAACGAGACGCAAGGCTCTCCTCTTTCCAAATTGTCCATTTCTGTGCGCAATCTCAGCGCGAATTCAGGCGAAATTAGAGTATTTCGCACACTTTGGTGCTGTTAAAAACGCAATACATTTGATTCGACATTTAGTGGAACTTGAACAGATCACATAATATTAAAAAATGCATTTTAAAACCAAGTTTACGGAAAGCGTCGAGACGACGCGTTCCAAATAGTTTAATTTACGATTGTCGAAATTGTAAATATAGATTTATAGGAAATTTATTCGATAAAGTTTCATTGGACATATACCATGATAAAAGCTGCTAGAGCTCTGAATAAATACATTCGCGAAGCAATGGAAAATAGCTGCGTTTGATGCTCCGTAGTAGAGCGGGGCAAAATTTTATTCATATGACGGATAAGAGATAAAGACTAACGAATAAACTTTTATTCGGCATTCTTGAATACAAATTTATCTAAATACAAATTTATCCGTCTAAGCTTTTATTCGAATAAGAATTCATTCGAGGATGATTTTACTCGAATAAGAATTTATTTTCGTACCCGTTCTTCGTACGGAAAATAATCGACTTGAATGAAAATGATAGAATATAAAGTGTTCCTTCATAGTTCATCGATTTATTTCTTCCTTATTACTTTTTACAATTAACTTGTTTTCAACTGTTGGCATTGTGCCTGTTTGCTCGACGTCGCACCACGGCCTAAGTATTTGAAATTGATCTGATCATGAATATATTCGAACCTATAAATACAGGATTGACCGGAATTGAAAAAAATAAGAAACAAATTTGGTATAACATTCTTTTATCCGGCGCTCCGTTTTCGGAAAAATCGGCTTCAAAGTTTGTTCATCTTTGTAAAGGATTTAGTTTTCGTCTGTATATTTCTATGAAATTACGTAACAACAAAAACAATCAACAATTATTCCCAGTATTATTCGAATCATTTCTCTGTCTCTAATCGAATAAATGATTTGAATAATTTTTCAATCTCTGTTCAAGTAAATTGTTCGAAGAATTGTACAATCTCTATTCGAATATATTATTGGAATAATTTGTTATTAAATAATACATCGAATAGAGAATTGTTCAAATAGATCGATAGAACAATTTACAACAATTAATGAATTATTATTATTATTGTTTATATGTAATGCTCAGCTCTGGCCCGAACACTTGGTCCTATAATTTAGTTGCGTACATTAATAACCAAAATTCCGAGAGAAGTGAGACGCGCCGCGATTGATTCCATATTAGAGCGCGGGGAGTGTAATTGCGAGGAAAAAATCACTTTGGAGCCGGCGCCTGCCTCGCTGACTTCCTTAATTACGAAAGAAAGCAGATAAAAAAAAGTCGACGAAGCTGCGGAGAGGTGAACGGAGCGTGAAACTTTCGTCTGAACGGGGGAGAGAAGTGTCGATACTCATCCCGTCGGGAAGAATCTGATAACTTTTTCCTTAATTTTCATTGTACCGATACAGTTTATTGTTCTACTTTCGTTATTGCTCCAATTCCCTCCCCTTCTGTTGACTTATTCTTTCGCGATTGTTTGGAGAAGACGGAAGGGCCGCGGTTAAGTGGACTTCGGCCGCGATTAATGTCTCATCGAACGTTCCACCGAATGAAGGACTCTATTTAATTAATCATTTAATAAGGATCTTCCACGAGATTTTCTCTCGGCTGCTTCGTTATTCAATACTTTATTCTACAGCCTTCTCTTCATGCTACAAACATTTTTGATCGCTATTGAATACTTTTCAGGTTTTACATCTTCGTCTATATTCTTAAGACAGCTATACATTGTTTTTGTATACATTCTAAAACAGCTGTACATCCTTCATACATATTCTGAAACAACTATACACATTCTTGATACTTATTTTAAGGTAACTATATATTTTGTCTATACATTCTAAAACAGCTATACATATATTTTTTATACAAATTCTAAAACTGTTGTATATTTTTTTTCATATTCCGAAACAGCTACATATTTATTGCACGTATTCTAAAATTGAAAACTAAGCTATACATATTCTAAAACCACTATACGTATATTCCTTATACTTGTTTTGAGATAGCTATATATTTTATCTACAGGGTGTACCAAAAATGTCTCGCAAAAGGAGGGTTCCTGAGGTCATTTGAAGTAACTTTTTCCTTAGCGAAAATGCAATCAGCGGCTCCGTTTTCGAGTTATTAACGAAAAATAGCGACCAATGAGAGGCGAGATTAGCTGGCGCAAGCCAATGAGCGGAACTGGGCTTCGTGCGCTCGTTGGCTCGGCCGCCTCGCGCTAGCCGAGCTCGCTTCTCATTGGTCAGTGTTTTTCGTTAATAACTCGTCAACGATGCTTCGGGGAACATTTTTGTAAAGGAAAAAGTTACTTTAAATCACCTCAGGAATTCCTCATTTCCCGAAAATATAATTTTAAGACAGCCTGTATATTATTTTATATATTCCGAAACAGATGTATATTTGTTGTAAGTATTCTAAAACAGCTACTTTCGATGCTTTTATACATCAAAAGCTGAATCCTGGTGTAAGGTATTTATTGTCTGAATTTTCATTGACATTAACATTGGAAGCTCGCAACTTCCGCAACAATGTTACACGCGTATCGATATTTACAGGTTTAAGTAGAAAGTAGAACGGTGCTGTATTAGCTGGTACCTGCACTATCTAGCGCCGATGCATTTTCTTTACTTCGAAACTATTAAGGTTTTCGAGGTAGGTTCAGTTTACGACGAGTACGTGACTTGTTCGCTGTTTTTGAGCTTTAGTTCTTGCGTGCTTCTTTTACCCCCATCGTTCTTCAATGTAGTTATTTATGAGCCGGAAAAGTGCAAATTTTAATTAAAACTTCGGGTTTCTTCCGCCTAAAGCTCCCGGTGACGGTGAACTTTGGACAGGCACTGTGGGACTGCGGCTTGGCACGGCAAAGTGAAGATGCGTGCAACGTTTCTCTGCGTTGTGTATCTGCGTGTTGCCTATAACACGGTGGATTCCCGGAGATCGTATGCAAACTGCAGAAAACCAGGAAAATTTCGCAGGCTGCCATACCGTCGTCATCCGCAATTCCCCCATCAATCGCCTGGAATCGTTGAAATCCAAACAGAATTTGTACTACGGGCTGTCAACAAATTTTGTTATCATTATTATGTTGCAAAGTATGTGAAAACCATGATTATTGTAAAATACGATCGCTAATATAAGCTGCATTACAAAATTGAAGCATTGAATTCGCGTACAAAAATCTTACAGGGTTCTGCTTGAGCTCATTTTATACTGCCAAATTTCTATTTTCACTCGTTTATCATGTAAAATATTTACACATTTTTTAAAAGTAGCTTATATTATTTTTACTGATTCTATTTTAAGTTTACGGACATTATTTCGATGTAATTTCATAAGGTTTGCTTGTGCTTATTTTGTACAGTGAAGCTCCTATTTTCACAATCTGATGATGATCAGACTGTAGTTTAAATTTTCAATAAATATTTTCATGCAATTTTGGAACGTTCTGTTTGTGCTCATTTTATACAGTGAAGCCCCTATTTTCACAATCTGATGATGATCAGACTGTAGTTTAAATTTTCGAAAAATATTTTCATGCAATTTTACAACGTTCTGTTTGTGCTCATTTTACACAATCCAAATTCTAGTGCACACAAAATAAAAATTCGCTTCGTCAAGCACCAAATAGAGATATATTTTGTTAATATAATTTCAGTGAATTCGATATTAATACAATTCTTTTAAATCCACTAATTTTCGGTTAGACGCGTACGATTCGTAACTTGGATGTCAGACTGCTGAAAGAAGAAATTGATGATAGCCGTGTACAGCTCTCTAATTCAACGTGATGCACGTCGGCCGGGTTAATGTGGAAATGCTTTAAATTCGAAGAGAAAAGTCGAGTTTTCATATTAATTCATGCAGATGCAGCAATTTGTTTCTGCACACGGTGCCAAATTGCTCTGGACATATAAATTCCACTAAACGCTAAACTCCGTTCTGTCGATGTTATAGGAATTAGCATAATATATATTCCACGGAAACAGCTTTATGCCTATATGTACGTATAAGCTTATATACTGTACAAACACATACAAAGCGTGTAGTAATACTCTTCTAACTCGATCACTAGTTGGTTCGTGCGCGAACCTTGTCTAAAGCAGCTTCAAATAAATTCGGCGAGATGGACCCAGATTTCAATAGACGCGGTACCGATGTTGCGTGCCATCCCAAAATCTTTTGAAAACTGATGATGTCATCGTTGACTCATCCTCAAACTCTGTGTCATCCTTAAAACTCTGCCTTGTCGCATCGTATTCGAAAAATAATTGCTCTAGCAGATATTTTAGCTTTAATTTTCTGGATTTTTAACGTGGATTTTTTATGCGAACTTTCACAATTCGGAAAATAACACTAAGTATCTGCTAAACTAATCATTTTTTCGACATTGTACACAGGTTAACAGGATATCTAATTACTGAAAGTGAAAAATGCTAGCATTAACGAGGTGTGTTTCTATATTTACCACATTAAATTACAACGAGGACTTTTATCCGCCATGAATTTATACTTTGTCCCGCCTCTTGTGGATTACGATTAATCTCGTATCGAGCATTTAACACTAACGCAGATCGACGCTATAGTTACTTGTTACAATATATTCCAGATTGTTTGGAAGCGTATCGTACAATAGATTGATGCACGAGTACGTATCAATTTGAAATGCAAATTTATCGGTGATATCGCATAAACAAGTCTCAAATAAGTTTCTAAGTTTAATCCCCAATTAAGAATGAATCAAACGATGCTCGCAAAACTAGTTCTATCAAAACCTTTTAATACCTAAACCTACCAAATATATTGTTGAAATTATAAATACTCTTTCATAAGAAATGATTCGATAAATTGTACAATCATAATTTAATAATGTTGAAATAAAAATGGCGAGAAGTCTAGGTAAATTCAGTCTCTTCATTCTTATACAGCAACACAGGTCAGTTATTTTTAATGTTCGTTAGGTTCGGTGTTAAAATAGAATCTAGAATACAGTTAAATGTTTATGTTCGATATATTTTTAACCCTTAGAACTCCGATGATTTTTTCAGCATAAACAGCTACCAGCAACTCGGGGCAAATTTTGCTAAAATTGTGATTCCAGTATGGGAAGTTGAATTGAAATCAAAATCATTATACCACTGTGAAATTCTATAGGAATTAATAAATGAAAGATTTTCTCTCTTTATTTACGTATTTTACGTGATGCAAAGGGTTAATATTAATTTCTCATTTCACTTTCCTTATTTCTATTAGCAACAGTCTCTAATATTATCAGTTTTAGACAATGGAATTTAATGAACTATTAATTTTCTCGAATATTCAAACATTGAATTACTTATTAATAATGATTCAAGCAATCGACCTCCATCGATTACGAACACCATAATGAAAATTACATTTCAAATTTAAAATCGATGAATTTCGTTCACCTATCTGAACAAAATATATATTTCTAAAACTTAAATTAGCTGCGTTACTTCTAATATATTTTCCGTTGTGTTTACAGACTCTATTCGCACGATTTTCATTCGCGTAAAACAAATCCACGTGGAACGGAAATTCGTGTCATTTGCGAGACGGGTGCACATCTCTCTTCAAGAGAAGATGTACAGTAATGTCTCCCCCTAACTGACGCTCATATTGTGCATAGAAATGGACAATTTGGGAAAAGGAGATACGATTATTCCTCGTAGCTCGTTTTTTATAGTTGTTGACAATTCGTAACTATAAAAACGAACCGCAAGAAACCTCGAATAATTGTATCTCCTCTTCCCAAATTGTCCATTTTAATGGACAATCTGAGCGTCAATTAGAGAGACATTACTGTACATCGTTTCTAAAACTCCTCACATAAGTTTCTAGACTTATCGTTAAAGAAAACGATCTACGTATTTTGCAACGAACATGCAAATTCTCGTTCCGAAGTGTTCACGAAATGGCTAAAATAGTCGAACGACGACTCGGGGTGGTCGTTTCACGGGAGTATCTTCCAGGAAGCACCGGTGCCGTGTAAAGAATGCGTGTTCCCGGTCCCTCAATCTTCGATTCGGTCAATTCTCGCAAATCAGGGGACCCATATCCAACAAGCAGACCATAGAGGGCCGAGCGAAAACGGCCTCGGGTTGAACCATGATACATCGCCCGCCTTACGCCATTGTAGATAATCGCGGCTCATTAGGCCGGGTATTATCTCATTAGGCAATAAACCTACCTAGCCGGTTAATTGGCGACAGCCCCACTCTCTTCCGGTTCGGTCGCTAGCGATCAGAGAGGAGCCCTACCGGTGCCGTTGATCTCGCCAATCCCCGAACTATATCGACCGCCGCAAACGGTTTCCTCATTAACTTCTCGCGTTCCGCTCCCTCTTTTTCCCTTTCTCCTTCACTTTCTTCCTCGTCTCGATACCTGTCAATCCCTTTTTTGGTTCATTTCTCCACGTCCCGTCGTCCGCGTCGTTAGGCCGGGGCTCAAAACGGCTTCGCCGGGCTTTAACTCTGCCGCCTTATAGCATGTGGACGACGTCGACCGCGTGCACTGTCATCTTCGCAGACGGTTCACACACATAGCCGGTTCTTCTACGAAAATAGAGATCCTAGTTCGAAGACAACTTTTTGCTGGCGCAAAAATAATTCGAAATATAAATTTCCGATTTTTGCGAGATTCGAACTGTTGCAGTTTCCTGAAATAATATCGTACACCAGCGAACCTGGACCCGTTTTACAATTTGGAGTACCTAATTTTATAATCTGTTGTTCATCTCCTTTCGTTTCGAAACGTTTTCTTATAATAATAATTTCTTGTAATACAGCCGGTGAAAAACTGAAGTTACAATCGCCCTCTAAAATGCAACACGTTCGAACGTATCCAAAAATGTTGAACAATTTTTTCCATGACCGAGTCCACCATGGAATTTAAGATCGAAGCTTGCTCTTTACACCGAGACCCTAAAATTTGACGTGCGATTTTTTGTTGTTGTTTCATCGAACTTTGAACGATAGTTGCACTGGCAACTTTATAAAAATGTACGGCGCATCGCGAGCCCTTTACATGATAGAAATTGTTTCTCATTTTTGTCCGATGGGACAGTAAAGAAAAATCGTACATCAAATTTTAGGGGTTTGTTACGGAGGGTAAGCTTCAATCTTCGAGTCCGCGGCGGCTTCGGCCGTGTGAACAAAATTGATCAATGTTTTTAGAGATGTTCCCGTTTGTAACATTTTTTTTAGAGAAAACGTGTCTTCAATTTTTCCAAACTGCATTATAGTCGTAGCTGTCATTTTATAATAGTAGCTTTTATTTTATAATGATAGCTGCTATTTTGCAACGATAGTTGTCACATTTTATAGTTTATATACCGACCTGTTATAAAAACACTGCACTTATCACTACCTCGAACTTAGATATTCTATTTCGACGATAAATGGAGGTCAGTTAACAGGTCTATTCATTAATCGCAGCTCTTTCATGTTACAAGCATTAATGACATATTATTACGTGTTTTCTATCGATCGCACTGTCCAGCAACTATCAATTTCGAAGCAGCTATGGAAATCGGATAATAACGTATCAACCATCGATGTTCAAAATTAGAAACAGCCTGGGATAATGAATGGTATGAAACACGCGCCGTAACGCGCTGAATTGTGCGTATATTCTGGAACATGAAATTTTGCACGAAAGTAACTCTAATCTCTTACCTTATTTTTTACAGAATTACGCTCTGTTACGCTTTTACAGAAAAACTTCTACTTTCAGAGCCCACAAATTAATTTGTTCTAAGATGTTTCACCTAAAGACACGTTTCCTCCAGAAAATAACAGACAATGTGAAACGACTTATAAAACATTGAACAATTTTTTTCGTGATTGAATCTGTTATGGATTTCTAGATTCAAGCTTCTTCTTTACAACCATCCCAAAAGTGTATGTATGATTTTTTGTTGTTTTATTGTGTGCTTTGAATGAGAAGTATGCATAGCAAAAATATAAAATACCATAAAAGTTTCGCATGGTTTAACCTGTTCTTCAATTATGATAAATAAAACAATCAAAAAGTGTCCCAATATTTTTTCGTGGCCGACAATGAACACGCTGCACCGAATATTTTCTATCACAGAATAATCTCGAAAACAAAAAGATCATTTTCGATGGAAACAGTAGAGACTTTCTTATCTGAAGGTTTTTATTTTTATAATATCCTGTCCACATTTTATTATCTATAAACATTTCATTCGATTTCTCCAGTGGATGACAATATATTTAAATAATACAATAAATCATACAATATATTAAAATAATACAATATCAATAAATAATACATTTACAGAAACTATATAGTTAAATAAAAAAAAAGTTTGGCACATTAATAACATACACAGTTGCAAATGTGCATCGTAAATTGAGACAAATATTTTTACAAGGAATCGCGACAAGATTAAAGAAGAATTAGTTATGCAACGTGACGAATGGACTGCTGATTTTGTGCACTTACATAGAGTAGTAGTAGCGCTTATTTAAAGTAAATGAAATTCGAGGGAATTTGAGAACATCGATGTACAATTTTCAATTTATTAAAATGATTGAAAATACGAAAGAATTTCTATTTGTTCCTTCTTCCTTATTGGGTACAAGAAAATCTTCTTTGCGCATAAAGGTTCGCAGTTTAGTAATATGAACATATTAACAAAATTAAGTTTAAAATTTCTTACGAGACAAACTAAAGCGTGTAGAGAATTGCCAATTATCTTTGACTTGACACAGTTTCTTAGAAGATTTCCAATTTATTTAAAGTAGACATTGAAGCAAGATAAAAAATCTACTTAGTTCTTCCTAATGAATATATTAATAAAGCGACGTTCTAGATTTTTGATAACATAAAGCAAAGTGTATGGAAAATTGTCAATTATTTTTTACTTTCCTTTGCCTTGTTATTGTTGCAGAAAATTGTCGCGTTGCATAATGATCCGCAACTTAATCATAAACAAACATAAGAAAGTTAAGTTTAACCCTTTCGCTACGACAGCTCCATCCGCCAAAGTACCATCACTGAACGGAAACTCGCTCCAGAAATATGCGCAGTGCGCGTGGTTTCTGTTCTAAGTCTTAAATAATAACTGTGCCGAATAAAACAATCATTGCTCTAATGTAACAAGTATATTTACATCTTTAATTTAAAAAGACTTACAAAATTATAGGGAACATAGGTATTTATATAATTACAGAGCCTAACGATTAAATGTTTAATATAATTAATAACGAAAGACGAAAATTATTAAAATATAATAATATGTAAATACTAATTATTAGAAATGGGTAGATAAATAAAAGTAAAACGCAGTGAATTAAACTTATCCCTTTTAGTTTATTAACTTGATGTACGAGGAAGGACCGTCTTTACTCTCCTGATTGCTCCAGGAGACTGAAGACTATTCACAAAGACGAAACCAAAAACGTCACCTAAAGACAAAGAGCACTCTGTTCTATATACATATGAAATCATTGTTTATCTAATGGTACTCTGGCGAGACTCTCGGCGTCGATTCGTTTTTGTAACTTATATGCTAGAAGGAAAAACTTCTGAGTATTCAAAAGAGAGAAATAATCCAATACTAATAATATAATTCTGTGCGATATATTTGAAAGCAAGGATCTGTACAAAGGCCATCATCGCAATCTTTGCACTCGTACCGCGAATCTGTTCTTTTATCATTTTTGCTACAAATTACACATCCGCGTCTTCTGTATACACTTCATTTCGATGCCGCATATATGCGGCGCTCGGCGCGAAAGGGTTAACATTTCCTACAGTTTGCCAATTATCATTGGCGGACGCGACGCGTTACAAGGTCGATTCCATTTTCGGCCCACCGAAATCAGTGTCCTTCGGTGCATGGTATTTTGTTCCCGCGGATCGCGGCGGGCGATAACAAGGCCGCGAGAAAAATGTTGCGGGCTGGAAATTATTTCGGAATATCGCGCCGACGCGGTGCTCGCGGTACAGTTTTTCGTAAGCGGCCACCGAGAAAGTGGATTCAGATGGAAAGCGGAAAGTCAAATATGCAGCGGTGATGCAATTGTTTTTCCAATATACCATGCGGGGAAAGACAAACGCCTGGTTCCTTTTCCCTTTCGAGTGTATACGCCACGGGCTCGAATATTGCGGCACATCTCCTAAAGGGAACTCGTTTCTTTGACCTGGTTGTGCACACATCGGTAAACAGCATAGGGAGAACACGAAAGAAAAGACGAAAGCGGGGTAAATCGAGTATAGCCGAAGTCGAACGGGTCTTCGGCGCAACTGTGCGCGGCCGAATAAAAGCCGGTTCCTATTTGAAATTACGTCTCCCTTTTCTTCTTCTTTTTCTCTCGTTCTGTTCTCCTTTTACATTTTCGTCTCTTCTCGCCCGATCATTATCCAAAGACGCTGCGGGACACGCCGGTTACTTTCGTTCGACATTAAAAGCGAAACGCCGGAAAAAGCTGTCCGCCGCGTCTCGCCCGCTTCTGCCGTGTACACCACGGTCGCACAGGTGAACACCGCACTGCAGCTGTCCCGAGCAGCCTCTGCTTTTATTTATACCGCCTGCAATATCCACGTGTCCTTGTTTTTTGCGTTCTGATAGTTGTCCCGCAGGAACAGATGCGCCATCTGTCCGGCGTCGAACTTTTGGCAAAAGTGCGGTCGCAGGTAAACTGCGGATTTCAATTAAAAACGGTGTCCCACGGACGTGTATTTGCCGCAAGAGGTCTCTCGATTCGTCGCAATTATTAAAACGTCAAAATTGCGCGGGCTGTCTTTAAGATAAGGCCTGTACCTTGATTTCAGAGGCACTTTGCGCGAGTCGGCGAAGACCTTTCTCGCGCGGCAATACGTGCACGAAATATCGCGACACCTGCGTTACACCAGATGAATATTAAAAAACGAATTAGTCAAGAAATGTAATATAAAGAGACCGCGGATTTTATGCATTCATGACATAAATGAGTCGATGACATTTAAAAGAATTTCAGAAAACATCAATGCTGTTTTGAATTTATTAAAAATGTTGGAGATGGGAAGAAATTACTGCTTGTTTCTCTTTTCTTATTGTCGAGAATAAGAGAATATTTATTATACATGAAGACTCGAAGTTTACTAATGCACATATTATTAATATGATGTTTAACATTTCTTTGCCAGATAAAATGAAGCGTGTAGAATATTATCAAATATATAAGACAGACAAAATTTCTCGAGAAAATTTGGAATTTAATAAAAGTAAATATTACTAATAAAAGTAAATAGAAAAAGAAATGACTCTTGCGCCCTTTTCATTATAATCGTTGCTAAAATATATTGTACGAAGATCTGCAGTATAGTAATGCATATATTAAAAAAATTATGTTTAAGATTTCTTATAACGTCTCCTATTAACGTCTATCTACACTCATACACGAAAGTATTCGAACGCTTACGCGTTTCTAACATTCAATTGATAAAATATATGTGTTAAACTGAAGCATTTGATATAATATGACACATATAACAAGGGATGGGTCTTAAGACTGCGTAAGCGAAATTAGAAAATAATTCAACAATATATAACGTTTTTACAGTACATTTATTATAAACACTTAGCAGAAGTGGCTCACAAAAGTATTCGAACGAAACAATTAATAGTTATTTAAATTGAACGATTAAAGGTTTTAATAGGAAGTTGATCCACCTTTTGCTTTTATAACAGCCCTAAGTCTGTTTTCCATTGAGTGGACTAACTTAGAAGTAGCATTTGCATCTATCGATTGCCATATTTCAATAATATTTCGTTTTAACACTTCTTTCGAAGTAACAACAGTATTTCTTAATCGTCTTTCTACTTCATAACGTCTTCTCACTATCTGTAACGTCTCTTATTCAGCGCGTGATTTAGCCAATAATAAACAAAAGTCTGGAATAAAATAAAATTGGAAAAGGCTAGGTGAATCGGGCGACCGAATCCCCTTGCCCCTTGCGTCATTTAGTTCATGCGTAGTGTTCCATTTTCTCACTTCCCCATATTATCTTCAGGTTGTTAATGTTGCATGCTAACGTAGGCGTAAGACATCGGTAAAAAAAATGTCTATACTCGAATAATACATTGCAAGCCTGCCAACATGGGAACAATACTGCACGAGCAAAATATGATTATTTTTACTTATACTTCATAAATATTGAACACGTGTTTAAGACGTGTATGATGACCGTTTAAAACAATTATATGGTACAAAAAGAATAATATAAGAAACATGTGTATAGTTCAGCATATTTGCTGTACAATGAGATGCTAATTAATAATTAGTAATTACAAATAATCATGTATTACCTCGGAGGAATCTGAAGTTAATGTTTTGGGGATAAGTCAACGCTCTTGCATCTTGTATTCGCTCTTGCATCGCTCTTGCATCTGTTTCACTTTGTCTCAATTGTTCTGCGTCTCCTGACTTCCATCGCGCATCTTGCTCGTCCGTAGTTGCGTAAATAATACAACCACACAAAGCACAGGCTCGCACGTCTGATGTGTTCCTAGCCGAAAATGACGACCGCGGATGAGCGAGTCGTGACGCGAGTCACAAGGCATTGTTTGTTTTTATTCGGCCGAACTCGAGTCCCTCGTTTCGTGGAAATTCAGTATAGCGGCTAATTTGGGGCTAATAGGAAGGTATCGTTTCAGCCAAAAAGGGAAACGCGTTTATTCTACTTCTGCGAGGGCGTTAACATGCGTGGGTTGGTGGGAGTCGGTTCTACACTTTCCCCAGCGGACTTGTTCTGAGCAGAACGGACTTTTTATTAAGTAAACGGAATGTTTCCGTTATTGTCAATGATTATAAACACTATCCCTTGGACGATGACACCTCTGGTAGAAGAATAGACGATAAGTCTATTTTGATACTAAATTTGAGTCTAAATTTGATTCTTATTATTCCATGTTGAATCGCACTTTGCTAGGTTGCACCACAAATTCTGGCCCACCCTGTATAGGAAACATTATTCCAGATAAATGACGAAGAATTCGGGCGCTCTGATTTTCGTCTGTTTCTCAACTCAAATACAAAGCCACGGAGAACGTTTTCGCCTAGAAAAAAGTGTCTTCAAATATGCACAGAAATCGCCCGTTTCATTCGATTGGAACATTTTTGCAACATCCTTGTAAATGCAGTATTTAAAGGATTTTTCAGGCAGTCCGCGGCGTGACAGTAATTGCAGACATTCCTGCACGATTTGTGTAATTCTTATGATTTTTTTCGCGACCATCGCGACGCGTCTGTTTCAGCGCTAAAGTTCGCCCGAGCAGCGGGATTAATCGCGCAACTTCGGGAGGCTGTAATTTTTATAACACGACCCGGCGAACGTTCAAGCTTAACTACCAAATTACCACGGCACTGTCATTATATTTGAAAACTTCCGAAACTTCGCGACATTCCGCGCACATTTGGTTTCCCAGATTATAAAGCAATTAAGAAGTTAGCTTTTGCCGTGTGGCGAAGTCGAGGTTGGCTACGGTGATCTTTATGCTTTCTGCAATCTATACCACCGGCGTTATCTATGTTTCATTGCGGATACACGCGGTCGGAATAAATTGTTCAAAGCGCAGAAAGTTCGTTATTTACAGGCGACTTCGGTGACGAGTCAAGCAATGCATGATTCATGGCTGAATATTATCGTTTTGTATCGCGTTCTGTTTCTTTCGGGTTACAGTTGCAAATGATGCTACGAGGACCGAGGCCTCTAAAATCGTAATTCAATGTCTTAATTACGAAATCGCTGACAGAAATTTACAGAAATTTACATTTAGTTTATGGCTATACTGTGGATTTTTATACGTTTATGGTATTCGAACATTTTTAGAAAATATATGTATGTGAACAAAAACCGACGCTTCTAGCCTGGTTTTATCATATAGAATTTTATAATTTGTAAATAAAATATGTTTCTCGTCCTGGTATAAAAGATTTGGTCAAGAAACGTAATAAATAGATTGCTGATTCTAAATATATATTCATTATGGTATAAATGAATAAATTGGATTTTTAAAAGTTAATACCAATATACCATCTTGAATTTAATAAAAATATCGAATAAAGAAGGAAGCTGCCTGTGAGTCCTTTTTCTTATGGTACGCAAAAAAAATGCTTAAGATTTCTTACAAGATGAAGTAAATTGTGTAGAAAATCGTTAATTATTTTCAACCGGCAGATTTCCAATTTATTCAGAATACTTCAGAAAGGAAAAAACTATTTGGTTATATTTCCTTGTAATGAATGCAGAACTGCATGTTGTTGTTGCATATTTTTAGAAAATTGTTTATGTAGATTGAGTCTGCTTCGAACCAATTAATATTGTCAAAATACAAGGTTTAAAGAATAGGTTAGAAATAGTCAGATTTCTTGCTAAGAAATAATAAACAAGAAAACATTTGCCTCGATCTCAGAATAATTTAAGATTTGCAGATAAAGTCATAGACATTGATTCAAATTAAATTACTATATAATAAAACTTATATATGAATTTACATAAAATTGTACAAAGGTATGAAATTTATAAATAATTTTATAGAAGAATTAAATTTATTTATAGATGTATAATGAATTCATGAATGATTATAATGGTTATAAAACATGAAATTTATAAATAATTTCACAGAGGAATTAAATTTATTTATACATTTATAATGAATTCATGAATGGTTCATGCGTACTGAAATTGACGTAAAGAATTTTTATTTCGCATAAAGATCCACAGTCCACACTTGTAAGTGTGTACAGAGCATGATGAAGAAGAGGGAGAAGTTTTTCGGCGAAGATAAGTTTGCTAATTCGAAACGAAACGGAAATTAAGATTTAATTCATTTAGCAATATCAAGCCAATGGCTGCGACTGAACGCGTGTTGCTTAAAAGAAGCGAAACCGGGTTCGCCGTGGGGGAAAGAACTGGATTAATTAGCACCGGAGTCCGTGGACCAGCTTCTTTCCTCGCTTACCTAGCATGATCCTCATCTCGTTCCTTGCAGGTGACTCTTACCGCAGTTCTCGTTCGGACGACTGCTTTTTACAGAAAACAAACTGCTTTCACCAAAGCTGCTCGACTTCCGATGACTGATCCGCAGCTTGACACGTTTTTACCATACCGGCGACACATTTAACCGCAATTAATTATGTAATTAATTGGCACTGTAATTAGCCGCAGCCCCGGCTAGAAAGAAAATCGAAGTTTCCGTCGCTTACGGTTTCCCTAACGATTCTGTATGCGTTCATGTGAGCCGTTCATCACACGTTGCATTACTCGTTGCATTACGCGTTCGTTCTAGTTTTCGAATCGATTCGATACATCTGAATAATAAATCTTTATAAATCGTGCCTTCCTCTCTCTCGTTATTTCTCCCTCTCGCTCACTCTTTCTCTCGCTGGCAGTTTTTCACACTTTCTCTCTCCCGCTCTCTCTCACGCTCTATCGCTCGCTCTCTCGCTCCCTCTCTCCCGCTCTCGCGCTCCGTCTCTCCCGCTCTCTCTTACTCTCTCTAGCTCCCTCTCTCTCGCTCTCTCTGGCTCCCTCTCTCTTGCACCGTCTCTCTCGCACCATCTCTCTCGCTCCGTCTCTCTCGCTCTCTCTCGCTCTCTCTCGCTCCGTCTCTCTCACTCCCTCTTTCTCGCTTTCGCTCCCTCCCTCTCTCTCACTCTCACTGTATCTCTCTCGCTCCCTTTCTCTCTCTCACTCCCTCTTTCTCGCTTTTGCTTCTTCTCTCTCTCGCTCTTTCTCTCTCACTCTTTCACTCCGTCCAGGTTTAGCGAGGTCTGTGCTCGAACATTAATTCGGGAATTCAACCTAATCAGTTACAGTATTGTATAGCGCACAGTATTTCATAATCTGGTCGACAACAACGATGTAATACGAATTGAACGAAATTCGAGAGCGAACGAATTTAATCGTCCGTTTAATTCCTTCACCGGTATTTCTTCGAGCTGAAGTTATCTTTTATCAAAACATTATTACACTGACTGCGTACCTTCTTCTGTAAACTCTTTGAATTTTATTTGCAAAATCGATAAAGAGGTGCTTCTGGCAAATGGTTCTGCGAATCGAATTTTCTCGAGTGGATCTCTACCGTTGCAATATATTTCGTGAGAAACAAAATCCCTCTTTGAAGTAGACATTAATTGCTGCAATGGAAAAATATAAGTTGCGTCAGGAAAATCCTGCAACAAAAATCTACAAATGATGTTAGTTCATTCATTATTTATTATATGTATCATTTAGTTGATCTATTCTGCTTTTATAGTTTAACACTAGGTTTGCAGGATTCTTCAAAATGACGGGTTCATATTTCTTAATTTGCGTTCAGCGAGATTGCGAACATTTCTGAAGAATTAATTCAATAATTTTGTTTCGTTCGGTGTGATAACAAATCGTTAAAAATTCGAACAGATATATTATTGATATGTTTCTGAAGCGACATAAAATAATTGCTTTAGTGGTCGGTAAACTATTCTTACCACGTCCGGCCGAATGACCGTTTTTAATATTTCGATTAGAGTTTCCTATGTACAACGTAATTGCATCGCCTTTAAACTTCACGACTTTTCCTAAAACATAGGAATTTTCGAAATTATACGAAAATTATACGAAATTTCCCAATATTCACTACTTTATTTATTGTTTGTTTTTTTGAGAAAAATTTGTAGTCTGTTTTACCTACCACGACGGAAATTTGACCGATTGAACGATTTATATCTTTTTGTAATATAATTCTGTCATAATCTCAATTCTGAAACTATGAAGTCGTTACAAACAAAAGGTAATGCAGTCATGGCATGATTTTAGTCGAAACGTGCCTTCCAGGGACTGCCTTACGTCACCTCCAAGTGTTTACAGTTCTCGCTCGTCTATCGGTCTCGCGGTGTTTATCTGCCAGTTCGGTATCCAAAGCAGTCCGAAACCTCGAATAAAATGTACATTATATACTTCTGAACAAAAGAAACTACATTTTTATATTGTCTCCATTATTCTCCATTATTCTCTATTATTCTTATTATTCTCTATATCTCTATTATCTCCATTCTACAGAGTGTCCCATAATTGTGTTAACACCCGGAAATGGGTGATTCCTGAGGTCATTTGAAGTAACTTTTTCCTTAGCGAAAATGTAATCCGCGGCTTCGTTTACGAGTTATTAGCGAAAAACACTGACCAATGAGGCGAGATCAGCTGTCGCGCGGCGGCCGAGCCAACAAGCGGTCGAAGTTCAGTTCCACCGATTGGCTCAGCCGCGTAGCGCTAGGCGAGCTCGCCTCTCATCGGTCAGTGTTTTTCGTTAATAACTCGTAAACGAAGCCGCGGATTAAAATTTCGCTAAGGAAAAAGTTACTTCAATTGATCTCAGATAGTCAATTCCCGGAAGTATCATAATTTTAAGATACCCTGTATATTAAAACCCATAAGTTGTGCAATATAAGTATAGGCGAAGTGTCAGTAGATTTAGCGTTAAACACAATGCCATCGAACGAAGACTTTCCCCAAAGTCAATGGCTCTGTCTTAGGAATTCCGACCGCGCGTAATTTTTAATATTTTCCAGGCGGGCGAATTCTCTTGAAATCCGAATTGCGGTCCGGGAGAGTAGGATCGTCAAGCAAACTGACTGCGAGGCATGAAAAAGACTTGTTCGCCCGGCCCCCAGAAACGGGGGGGGGGGAACTGCCGGCGAATGCGGTGGCAAGGTTTCCCAGTGGGAATACAAATTGCACTTTTACGAGAGTTAATCCCCGGCCACGGGCGCCGGGACGAAATCAAAAAGTTTCCTGATATCTCTTCGGGGTGAATATACATTTCGCGAGGTATGGAAATACTTTCGCCGCGGTGACGAACAACAGCGTCGCTGGAAATGTTGGAAGACCTCTCGAAAGGTCGAGAGGTCGAGAGCTCCGCCGGAGACGACGTCTTCCGGAGTTTGCCTTCCGGCTGGAAACGTCGCCGGCAGTCTTGGTTTGTTTCCACTTTACACGTGCAAGCGTGTCATCGTTTTCCGAAATATCTCGACGTCGATGAGTACTCCTCATTGATTAATCAGTGGCGGCTGCTCGATGTTCTTGTATTTACTTCTGCGAAGCACGCTGTATACGGAAATGTTAACATACGGCACAAACATAGCGTGCTAATATTATCTATGATATTTCATTATTTTATCGTAGCTGGAAGTAACGTTCCGTTAGAGGTAAACAATTCTTTTTTCTTTGAAGATAATGAAAAGAAAATGAAATCACCAGTTTAAATTTTATTTAGTCACAATTCTTTTAGCTTGAAAATATTATTATTAATTTCAAGATATCGTGTATTGATATTGTATAGATATTTAGTCTAAATTTTACTTCTTTATTCCTTATATATATAAAGAAATCATTCAAAATAGTAAATTATAAAGTATCAATACTGCATAAAAATTTATATTTGGTGTCTCATTTTTCTATCATCAGAATATTACTGAAATAACAGTACATTTTCGAGTATCAATACTGTATAAAATTGTGTCCTAAATCTTACACTTTTTTGTTCTCTTAATAAAATTATTCAAACGTTAAACAATAAAATGTCAATACTACATAAAACTTTCATCTTTCTACCTTCAAATTTTATTCAAACATGAGTACGTTATCGAATGTCAATATTGTGTAAAATTGTATCCTAAATCTTATTTTTCATTGTTAAAGAAATCACTCAAATAGTAAATTATAGTGTCACTTAAATTTCACTTCTCTGTCCGACTATGGCAAGGCAGCCCGAAGACGCGCAAAGTTGAAAATAACAAACACAGACTGTTGGATTAACGAAGTTCTGTTGGCAAAGATTCATCAGTTTTCTAATAAATGGAAATAATCCTGGAACTCATTGTCCCGACGCGAGAGCTATTCGGAATATTATTTCACAATTCAGAACTGTAGAATCTTCAGCTTCAATCAAGAACATCGAAGGCGTTGAAGCAACCCCCGAAAACCCAGAGGTAATTTTGTCTTTGCCCGAGGCAATATCGATTATGAATATAGCCACAAGGCACTCACTCTGCTGTATCGAGGTCTAATTTCTAATTAGTTGGTTCGGTGATACATACAGAACTCGAGATTCCGAATAATTGCCGTCCTTAATATTAGACCTCACTTTTACCAACCGGTGTAGTACGATGCATTAACCTAATTATTATCGGATGGGGTAATTTACTGGTAAAAAATCTCCTCTAGCATTTATCGCTGCAATATTAAATTCATAGAAGTGTTTCGCGGGATTTTTACTACAACAACGACTGGCGAAGCTGTTTTCTCAAATTGAAAATATCAGAACTGAGTTCTGCAGCAATTAATTGCAGGCCAATACTGAGAAATAAGAACACAATTATTTAATAACAAATTACATAAGACATTACCCGACCGACGGTTATATCTAAAATCAACGATAATAACAGGTAGAATAAATTATATAGCATGAAAAAAAGTAACACTAATGAAGCATTATAAATTTTCATACGATATATTCGTAATTGTGTTCGCTGAAACGACTTCATCGCCGCTAATGAACTGCGAAGGACGGAACGTCTACGCGTTGATGTTAAGTTTCCGTTCAATCGGATAGGAAACAATGGACGTTGTACAATTGTGAATGGAAATAACACGGTATCAAAAATTCGTTTTCGTTACAAGTCAAAGGATGAACATTAAAATTTCCAAGACAAACCGGAGAGCCGAAAATAAAAGAAATCGCGCGGATAAATCGACTGCGCGAATGGTTCGCGGAAAAATAATTAGCGGTTCCGTTTATACACATATAATTCCCCTCGAAACGTGAAAATTTCGCGAAAAAATTGGAACAATCGCCGGCTCTTTGGTGGCACAATCGGGCCAATTGTTTCTCAGAAAGCATTGTTAGAATTTGCCCGATCGAGTGGCGCGGAATCAACGGATACGGAGCATTTGTAGTCTGATCGATCCAACAGACGCCGGAGCGTTTCCGCATTTGTTATCGAGCACACATATGGTCGCCGGTGCACCCGTCGAAACCGACTGCCAACACAACGACACCTGTAGAGAGAGAGAAAGGGACTAAGTGCACCTGCGCATTTTTCAACACTACTATGGCAATTAATTAGTCCTTTCTCTTCCGACCAGCATTTCCGCGCGCTCACTTTTTACTTCTTTCTTTCCCGTCTCTCTCTCTCTCTCTCTCTCTCTCTCTCTCTCTCTCTCTCTCTCTCTCCTCACTCTCTGGTTCTCCGCGGCTCTCTCTATTCCGTTCGACGATCGCCTGACCTATAAATCAGGCGTGTTTGCACGCTCCCTGTTTGTCGCATAGACGACTGACCCGAAATTCCAGTTTAACCCGTTCGCACTTCTCTCCAATTTCCTCTTTCACTCTTCGCATCAATCGTACGCGTACAATGTACGCTTTTCCTCCCCAACGATCTCGTTGTTTCTACGCTTTCTTTTTCCACCGTGTTCCATGGTGTCCCAGCTAACGATCCCTCCTTGTAGCCGACCTGTGTTCGGAATGCTTCCGTCAGACTGATGTCTCAATGCGCTGGGTACACACCTGGTAATTCGGCGAAGCTGCCAGAGGTTCGAATCAACAATGCTTCGGCTGGAACCGTGACGATTCTTCTCTTGCGACATCCGACATATTACCACGGCACTGTGTCGCACGATCGTTCCTATACGGGTTCGAACAAGCGAGAAAGTTCCAGCTAATAATCCGCCGCGGTTGATAGCGATTTCTTTCTTCTTACGCAACGCGAAATGTCAAACGGCAGCAAACGGTTTCGCGGATGCGACGAAATGAACTTGTTCGCGGCGTGCCTGTGTTGCACGTGTTAGCCGGATAACCGAATGTTAACCCTTTGCACTCGAAGCCATTTTAATATCTGTAAATCTAAACCAATTTTTCCGACTTATAGTGCTTCCATTTTATATGACAAAGTGCATTTTATGCGTATGAAATTTAGTCTTTTGGTGACTCGTACCACAGTTACGATTTTAACCATTTTTTAAATCTAAACTTTGTCCATATAAAAATTATCTTGGAACATGATACAACGATTTTAGTAGTGCTTCGGAGTCACCGCTCGAGCGCAAAGGGTTAATAGTGCGCGTCGTTTACTTTATTGTACCGGGAGTTTTTCAATAAATCGTTTTGAAATCGAAAGAATTGTCGAAGAGTGATAATTGGACAGCGAATCTTATGCAATTGCGAGAAAAAAAAATGAGCGGATGAAACACGGAACGACGAGTACAATTGAAAGTTTTAACATCAATTCATAGTAACTTTATAATTTTTATTTCACTCGTCCTTTTAACATTTTGACACGTATTGATCACATTTTAAGACACGAGTGAACATTTTCGAAAATGTAACTTACACCAATGATTTATTCTAACATACTCCTATATGGATGACAAAGTGTTGGGATTATGGAATGGAAATGATTCTAATTCTTTGCTTCAGAAGACTTTATTTTAATCCTTTATTGAGAGAAGGTATATGAGCGAAACCGATCGAGCGACCAAACTCTACTAAGAGTCCGGTAAGAAGAAACGCTTCTTTTATACCCTTTTTGGGTTCGTCGTGTCCACCAATTAGAGACGTTTTATTTGTCGCGTTTTACATTGTATACGTGACGCTGGGACCCTCAAACAGTCAGGGCACGATGTATATCAAAAGGTACCGGCGATGATGTATCGCGGCATCTAATATATACAGTTTACATCACCGTCGCTGCCCGCTGACGGAGCCGGCGAAATGTAAATCGATATCTTAACTGAAGATATCTTACTAAGTAAACTATAGATTAATTTTTGTTCGAGGCTAAAATTTCAACACAAAGAATATCAATGAAATTGTTGTTGGATCTAAATCGAGCACTGCAATTTCCACTAACAAAATCACTTAACACTTTATCGTCCGGTCGTGGTTGAGGCTGCCACTCAGTAAGGACTGGCTTAGTCGCGCGCGCATTTGCTCCCAGTACCGGCTAAATTTTCGCTATTCATTGTGTTGTGCTTATTCCTTTAAAAATAATAATAAATAATAATAATTATTATAATTATAATTCATAAGGATGTGGGGAGGTCAGCATACAGGAGGTCAGCTACTAACAAAACAGTAAAGAAGCGAAAACCGTCGATAGCTAAAAGTCGATTAATAGGCTATCGGTCGATAAGCATTGGCAATCGAAAAGCCGATTGATAGGCTAGCGATCGATAAACATTGGCAATCGAAAAGCCGATAAATAGGCTAGCGGTCGATAAAGTGTTAAGATATAGCTAATTTTTTTCGCAGATCTATAACCAACGTACAAAGAAGGATCGGCGCAGCGTGCAACTTAGAACCAACGAACCTAAGAACACCGTGCAATTCAGGACAAAATACCTAACCCGGCGTGAATCGTATCGCCTGCCCGGAACAAGAGACCGTCCATTATATCGGAAAGTTCAAAAACTAAAAAACCACGCGATTGTTCGCCAGGCATTATGCTCCCATTTCCGCGATTGAATGCAACCGCGATTGCTTCGTTCTCTGAAACGGGGGGCGATTGTGGCCCGTTTAGAACGATTAGTCCCCGTTCCATGGTGTTCCGAAGTTCAAAAGAAAAACGCTGTTAGATGGAGGGTACGTGGCAACATACATATGTCTAGAGTAGTTCCCCAGGGTGCTAGCAGACTGCTCCTTGCCTCGGATACCCGTAGCCTAAGTCCACGCCTTCTCGCGGTCGGGTGCAAGGAACAAGGGGAACTCGTTGCGAAGGGACGTCGATCATCTTTTGCCCCTCGATCAGATATTCGATGGGGGTGCGAGCCATCCCTAGATCCGGCGTACGCCGCCGCCGCCGCCGTCTTCCCCATTTTTGTCTAATTTTCTTTGATCAAGTAATTGCTCGCCGGCTCGAACTAAATGAAGGGTTCGCCGACGTGTGATTTCATTTATCTTCTTCGTTTAGCAATTTATTTCATCGTCGATAACATTCTCGCGCGATGTGGCTGTCGATAAACTATGCTTCTTCTTCGATGTATTTTCATGGCCTGTTGCAATGATTTTAGTAATTTAGGTATGATAATCGGCAAGCTACGATGTGTCAATTCCAGCAGGAAATTGTCGGTTATATCTAATTTTAATCGTTCATCGTTCATTGCAGAGTTGGACGTTATTCCGATTGTTTACGGCGTTGTTTATAATAAACCTATCGTGCCAGTCATTTTCATCGGTTTCATACTTTTTTTTTCAAATTGTTCATGATATGAAGTCTACATCGTAGGAAATGATCGAATAAACTTCGTAATCGAAGCATTAGGTTATAAAACAAATAACGAGAATCGAGTTAATTCGTAGTAACATTATAATTTATTTCACTCGTCCTTTTAATCGTAAGTGAACATTTTCGAAAATGTGACTTACACCGCTGTGATTCTAACGCACTTGTTTGTGGTGACGAAGAATATCGCTAGAATTGTTGCGGACCTAAATCGAACTCGAAAATAACGCAAAGTCTAAATGAGCCGTTTATTTTGAAAGTGACCTAAAGTCCACTTGTCAATTATTTCCGGTTGCCCGTGGTTACATGTACAACTTAAAGTTATCTATCAATACACATTCCGAGTAAATACGATAATATTGGACACATAAGTTTTCACAGTTAGTTCGATAATTGAGCCGTTCATTTCGAAAGTGGCCCAAGTCCACTTATACTTAAATTGAGATATTTATTATTGATAATGTGCGAAGGCAGTGATGAAGGTAATTTTAATTAATTAGTATTTAACAAGTTAACCTCAGTTTTTGGACAATTGCTTTAGTTGAATAATCATACTTACAGTTACATATAAAACTTAAAATTTAATATATATATGTATATATATATATATATATATATATATATATATATATATTAAATTTTAGACATTATTTCACCCATGGGGAAGAACAAAACGACAAGACCTTTTAGTTCAGATAGTGAAGAAGTAGTGAATTAGTAACTAACGATTTCAAGAAAAATCGAAGAAGAAAGAGGATTATAGAACAATATTCGTCGTCAGGGGACGAAGATACAGATAACAATGGAGAAAAGATTGATGGAACATGCATCCAAAAAGTGCGAAAGATTAAAAGTTTTCTAAAACAAAATGTAGACGAGCTACTGCTTTACTACTGCATTACAAAACAATTTACTTATTTTGTAATTTATGTAGTTAAAAAAATGTTTTGAATCGCATAAATTATGTTTTTGAAGTGTTGTAAAGATATATATAAAATAAATTGAGCATTGTTTTCTTTTTCAATTCGAAGCATCTTAAATTATGTCGAATGGACTTGGGCTCCTTCAAATTTTATAACGAATCTGGTTGTTAATTTTGAAAGTGGCCTAACTCCATTCTTTGTAAGAAAACGCATATTATTCGCGTAATAATTGACATTATTATTTTAATAGGAACTATGAATTTAACTCCTTTAGATACACTTAAGCAGTATGACTCATTAGGATCCTGCACGTATATTTTTAATTGTATTGAAACACAAACCCTTAGATATCTCAATTGAAGTATAAATTGACTTAGGCCACTTTCAAAATAAACGGCTCAAATACAGTATTGTTATTCTTATGAAGCAGCAGATGTTGGTTGCTTTTAATGCTCGGAAGGTTTAGTGTCAATGTAGAACTTTGTCAATGGATGGAAGCAACATACAGTATGATCATTTCACATCAATCCAGCTATAACGGTCAACAGTCTACGGAGTGTCAATGCCAACAGAAACTTGTCAGTTCTCGATTCAATCATTCCCGGGGACAGAACAATTGTTACATCAATTTCATTCGCCTGGTATTGTCCCGTAAATACACCGAATCGAAAACACCAAACAATCGACAGGTTAAATGGACTTCGGAAATGCAACAGCTCGGTATAGAGTGTTGTGCTAATTTGCAAACGCATTCGTACAAACCGTGAAAGAATGCGTAATTATCGGAAGAACAAATTCTTCTGGAAAAGTTACACATCATTTCTTCGGGCTGGAGTCGGTCTCCGGTTGAATACGTACTGTCGAGGGATTCCCCGAAACCGTTTCAGTAAATTACACAGTTTAAAACAGGAATTAAAAACAGGTTGAATTGCCTACATTTCAGGCCCGTTTAAAGGCACGACAGAACGAACGTAATAATGCGCAGCGTTTAAAAGCACTCGCTGTCACGAAATGAGATACTCTTCAACGTTAATAGTTTGTCGACGGAAGCGTAACAAGTGCGCGCAAGAGTGAATGTATGAACGCACTTTGTTCGGATAATTGAAGTACGCACGCTGAATTGTGACGTGATTATAAATTCCTGAAACGACTGTTTCCAGCTTTCCTCCGCAATCGCGAACAATCGTTCTGCAACAACTTGGGTCTCCTTCGGCTTACGTTTCGGTAAGATTTCGCAAGCTGCGAAATCGAATTTGCGCATTTTTGCCCTTGTTCCTCGGGATAATAGTGATTCGTTGGCAGTGTAATTAATAGACTGCGGATCTATGTGCAAAATAAAACTTATCTTCATCGATTGCAACAAACATGAGTCAAATACAAATTTTTTCCTCTTTTTTCCGTTTTTTTCCTTTTTTAGGAATTTAGAAATGTTTAGGGATTTATTTTAAATTATATTTCCATTGTTTGAAATTTCGCCTACCCATTTTTATTATACATTCATAAAATCTGCGATCTAGTAATTAACAAACTAGTCTAGTAATTAACAAACTGCGGATCTCTATGCAAAATAAAAATTGTCTAAGCCAATTCTAAGAAACAGGATTCGAATAAAAATCTATTTCTTCTTCCGATGATTTTTATAAATGGTGGAGAATCTAAAAATGTCCTTAACTCTTTTTAACATCTTCACTGCTCGGAATTTCACCTAGTCACTTTTATCATAAATGCGTAAAATCCGCATTCTGATAATGCATTACTTTCGAATGGGAAGCATTGAATTGCTGAGCAGACGTTTATGTCTTTTTGCGGCGACTGTGTAATACATTTATGTAACGTAAGGTGTATTTCAATTCCCAAGCAACTACATTTTCTAGCCTGCAATCTTTACGGACGAACTTTTCACAAGATCTGCAACCAGGTAGCTGATAGCAGCTTCGTCGCGCTCGTAATATTAACACTATATTCACGTTGTCCCTGACTTGATATCCACGTGCAAACGATAAAAATTGAACAACTAGTTTCCCTTTGGCCAAGTTTTGTACATTTCAAGCAGCGTCGTAAATAGCCGGCTTTAATGCGGATGAGAAACGCAACTGAACTTCATTTGCCAGTTTTTCTTACGTCCCGTAACGTCGTGCTTGTTTATCTGTATCTACGGCAATATGTACCTGCGCATGGAGAAAATAAACAACGAGATAGAAGAATTTTATACGCAATTCTTTGTTATTTACTGTAGGGAAAAGTACGTCATTTTCTGTTTCATTTTGAATGTCGTATTCAGTGCGATGATCTAATGAATGTATAGGTTAAGTAATATAATTTATTATACACTTTCAAGTGGTATATTTTATATACCCCTATATATAAAAAGTTAACTAAAAAGTTACTTCGAATAACCTCAGGAACCTCTCATTTCCCGGAAGTATCATCATGTATATGTATATATACAGGGCGTCCTAAAATTATGATATATATAGCGAACTGCATTGCGAATAAATATATATATATATATATATATATATATATATATATATTTATTTATAAATATATTATTAATAAATATATTTATATATATTATATATATATTATAATATATATAAATATATTTATTGAAGTAGTGTATTTTATTATACAGAGTGCCCCAAAACTGTCTCGCAATCAGGCTGCAGCAAATTACGAAAACAGATTTTGCTTTTTTTATCTACGTGTGTCAAATTGGTTTGTCGAATTTAGCATTCTGGTGGTGCAATAATGATACCAGGAAGAAAGTGCAGGGTTTACTGATAATAGTGTTGCCGTGATATAAACAGCAATGCAGTTCGCTTCGCATGTCTTCAGAGTCATCGCGTGAGGCTCATTTGCGTTGCATCTAGGCACCCGATATCTATCATCTGAAATTAACACTGTCAGCCATGCTTTTCTAGATTGGCCCGCTTTTATGTACACACGTGGGCTTATAATTAAGTCACCGGCGATGTTACATGCTGTTACATACGACATAGCACACGTACACGAACCCGCGAACCACGCAAGAGCCGCTTTTTTAACTGTGAAGAATGCACGAAAAAAATATGCAGTATTTCTTTAACATTCAAATACTTTATACCGAACTTCTTAACATAAACAGTGTACTAATCTTTTGCACAAAATGCAAGTATTAACATTTTCGTAATTCTTTATAAGTGCGTTACGATTTAATTGTGAGTTTCGCATATTATTCTGACAATAATGTGACAAAAATCAATATGACATTGGTTTAGATTAAAACAGCTGTTTAAAGAAAGTTATAAAAGCTGTGTCATTTAAAATGCAAGTAAACTTAAATATCGTTCTCATTAAACGTAATAAGTGCGTCATGATTTAATTGTGAATTTCACATATTATTCTGACAATAATGTAACAAAAATCAATATGACATTGGTTTAGATTAAAACAGCTGTTTAAAGAAAGTTATAAAAGCTGTGTCATTTAAAATGCAAGTAAACTTAAATATCGTTCTCATTAAACGTAATAAGTGCGTCATGATTTAATTGTGAATTTCACATATTATTCTGACAATAATGTAACAAAAATCAATATGACATTGTTTTAGATTAAAAAAAAAACAGCTGTTTAAAGAAAGTTATAAAAGCTTTGTCGTTTTTAAAGTGTAATAAAGAGCTTAGATATCGTTCTCATTAAACGAAAAATATTTTTACTTTCGATTCTGGGAATGCTACTGTGTCACGTATCTTCGCTGAAATCTGAATGTCAATGGCACGGCCGCCTGAAAAATAGTGCGACTAAAATACACCCTCTGTTATACGGTTCTAATTGAGATTAATAAAGTAGTTAGCCAACCAGTCGGATAGAATCACGAGTAGGTGTTAATTGCAGTGTGCTGAAGGCTGGCGATAAAAAACGTAAAGAAGATTAATGTACGCGCGGAGATTCTTAAACGCGAACGCATCTCGAACAGTTTATGAAACAGGTAATTAGCAGCACGCGCGAAATCTTCGAGGAAAGGAGATCTCTGATCTTTTGTACGACGGAAATCATTCTTAAACTATTTATTGTATTCCTAGTTTTCTACATGAAACGCAATGGATTTTCAAACCGAAATGAATCTTAAATATCGGGGACGAATTTTTCTCGAATTGCAAGTACACGATTTTCATTTTCTAGAGCAGGTTCCTCAGCAAAATTGTTTACGCTGTGTAGCGTTATATCGCAAAACAATTGCGAATATAAAATTTTCTGACGCGTTAAGTGCCGAAAATCAAGCCCAAAAATTCCCGGGAAATCAAAGTAATTTAATTAATGGAACTGAAACTACAATTATTTCCAATGGTCATAAAAACAGTAGAGGACTAAACTAAGTTTTCTTGGTAATTAATTAACCTCTAATTGAATTTATGATAATTTTTTAAATACAAAAATATTCAGCGAACATATATTTATTTCGCATAAAATTTCCAAATGTTTGCAATCTTAATAGAATAAGCATATTAATAAAAAGTTATATTACTTAAATAATGCCAATTAAATGCGTTGTAACGAGTCGTCTAATAACAAGAAACAGAAATATTGCAATACAGGAAATATGAAATATTAAAACACGCTGTTATATCAGAAAAACGATGTCACTGTAAATTACAATAAAAATGAATTTTAGACATTACATTTATTGGAAATGGGTAGATAAATAAAAGTAAAACGCAGTGAATTAAACTTATCCCTTTTAGTTTATTAATTTGATGTACGAGGAAGGACCGTCTTTACTCTCCTGATTGCTCCAGGAGACTGAAGACTATTCACAAAGACGAAACCAAAAACGTCACCTAAAGACAAAGAGCACTCTGTTCTATATACATATGAAATCATTGTTTATCTAATGGTACTCTGGCGAGACTCTCGGCGTCGATTCGTTTTTGTAACTTATATGCTAGAAGGAAAAACTTCTGAGTATTCAAAAGAGAGAAAATAATCCAATAACATTAATAACATAACTATTACAAGTTTGTAAGAAATGGACGTCTTGTCCTAAAAATATTGTGTCCCACGTTCAAGCCTCAGTTTGCAATTTGCTGTCGCTAGATTACAGCGAACAATCGGCTCCATATTTACAAATCCGAAAATTCGTCTTTATTGGATGGCAATGAAAATATTACTTCACCGTCGTCGAAGCTTGATTGCAACTAGTCCGGAGGATGAATTGCAGTCAAACAAGAGGCAAACAAGGTCTGTCCACGGAGCATTTAACGGATCTCTATCGCGCGCTGTAACGCAAGGAAGATGAAGCTTTCATCCAGGGATATAGATTTTACATCCTTGTAGATTCAGTCTGTATAATATGCAATCTGCATGTAATACACTCGGCTCACTTTATCCGTTCTCCACTCATACAAATTCATGAACACCTCCCAGCTGGGATTCAAATTCCGATTCGTAGAATACGATGATAACACACGTATTCTGCCAATCGGAAATCGCCCTCCCACTTAAAATCCTTTTCTGCATTCATTTCACCATTTAACGATTTCGCCGAGCAGAATGTTAGCAAAGATTTTCGAAGTTTTCAGCTTTCAGGAAGTGCATCATAAATGGACTATGAATTTTATGCATTTATGACAAAGATATATGTACATATAGTATTCTTAACTTATTGAAACTGTGAAAAGTTACATCAATTAAATAAATCATTAGATCAAAGTCCGCAATCTAATCAGGAATGACTGAATTCTTCCGATTTACTTATTCGTGTTTTATAGATATTAAACAGGATAACACGAATCATCCAGGCAAATTTTAAAACGATTTCTTCTCTTTTCGTATCGTTATGATGATTATCTCGTCCGTGTTTCACATAAATATTGTACAAGATAAGTTTAATCGTTTGAGTAGATCATAAATAATTAAATTTTCTTGTACTTTCTCCGATGATTATCTTACCGGTGTCTTATATGTTCCTCGTTAATATCAAATTGCACAGTTGCAGTTACGGTTTTCTGCACTTTCCACTCTGATTTCTGTTACTCTATTCGAGAATAATTATAAATACATAATTGCGCGCGCGCGCGTTTAACTTCTTATAAGATCGACTGCTCTCTGGAAGGCAGAACGAGGAAATTAATAATACGCGATCTACAGAACGCGTCTTTCTCGTGGAAGACAGTCATAAAAAGCTAATCAAACATAATTATTCTTAACTCTTTTTTGAAATTCGCTTCTCTGTAAAACACAGAACGATGAGACGGAAGGAACACGAAATGTATTTTCTTTGTAAAAGACAGTCTTAAAGAGCTAATAAAACATAATTATTTTAACTTCTCCTAAAATTGTTTATCCTGTTTTACAGGACTGACCGAGGAAATTAATAAAACAGCACACAAAATGTATCTTCTCTATAGAAAACAGTCTTAAGAAGCTAATAAACCATAATTATTTGCAACTTATCCTAAAATTGTTTATCCTGTAAAAAATTGAACTAGGAAATTAATAAAACAGTACACAAAATGTATCTTCTGTATAGAAAACAGTCTTAAGAAGCTAATAAACCATAATTATTTGCAACTTATCCTAAAATTGTTTATCCTGTAAAAAATTGAACTAGGAAATTAATAAAACAGTACAGAAAATGTATCTTCTCTATAGAAAACAGTCTGAGGAAGCTAATAAAACACTCTAAAATATCGTAGTATACGTAGAGTTAAACGAACGATACAGATAATAAACCTGTCTCATCCTTCTTCCCTCTATTTTCATATCGAGACGAAGTTACCTCAAAAACAGCACCGACCGTGCTCAGCTCACGATCGTTTCCGTGGTCAGGATCTCCCAAGAACCAGCGAATTCCAGCACAATGAAGCTCCCCGCGAAGTATCCGAATTCCGTCGTGGAACTTTCAATCCCCTGTAAAATGAATCAGTAATGAGTTCCAGCTCCTGTATCAGGCGGTTCGAGTTCCTCACGGGAATTTGATTCGACGACGTAATAACACTCGTGCAGATTCGCTGGTTTCTCGCGCGTGGGCGTCGCGCCGCGCGGCGCGGCGCGGCGTCGAAGATACGTGCGTTAGACCCGGGGCATGAACAGCTCCGTTGGCATGATCGTAAAACAAAGTAAACAGCCGGCAGTCCTTAGTAAATGGAAGAGGTCTTTGAGAGTGTCCCGAAACGCAACGGTGTCGTAAAGTTTTCACGAGCGTTCTTATTAATCCGCGGAACGAAATTGTCGCCGCAGCGCGGCGCGGCGCGGCGCGGAGTCCACCGAGACAGCTGTTGCCGCCGATTTCCGCTCCGACTCGCTCGCTCCGGCTCGCTCTTTCTGTATTAATTGGGAGAACGGAAACACGGGAAATTTTTAACGGTTCCATGTAACCAGCGCGCGGCGCGGCGCGGCGCGGCCGAGTACAGCCGGGATTTACGACTTCCGTTTCCCGATCGTATTAAATTTCGTATCGCGTTGCGCGAGTGGAACTTTAGCAATTTTGTGGAACGGGGTCGCTTAAGCGGCATTTGTTCGCGAAGAAATAAAAACGTTATACGCTTCCGTGGTTATTGTCAGATTTGCTTCGATTCCACATTCCGCGCTCGCATCGCGCCACTTCCATACGCCGTGCTGTTATTACGCGTAGCTACTCTAACTGTATACGAGCGCCGGGATACTTGCGAAATACTTGGCAATTTGGATAATTGATAGTGAGCCGGGGTTTCAGGAAATTTTTGCCCGAGGATATTCCTCGTAAATATGGGCTGCTTTAAGACCGCAACTATCGAGCACTAGGAGGCAACGGACGTGTCATGCTTCATAAGAATAATCAGTCAGAATTTGTTTAAACTTCTCGCTATTTTTATTACGATGTGCGCTTGGCGTAAGAAATTTTATTCAATTATTTTTCACGAAATTGTCTCTGTAATCCCAGCAATCTTGAAATAAATCATTCGAGTCCAATCAGTTTGATCGGCATGGTAGATTCAGTGTTAAGGATTTATTATGGGAAAAGTAAACGGTGTGGAGCAAAAACAACTTTTACCATGGCTTCAGCCATGATTCAATGGTATTGTCAAATTGTTTGATACCAATCGATAGATTATGTCACGACGGCAGATAAATTATCTTTGATATAAATTGGAGATAAATTATCTCTTTTGAACGTTCGTGTTGCAGTGAGTTTTTACGGAATTTTCGAGAGATTCCAGTGTGATACTTCGTACTCCGTAGAAAGAAAATGAATCATGTTCATTTTAGTTATATCCTAATATTTAATAGTATTCAATATTATCGTGTGGCCGCAGAGAAAGTAGAGTAGAACGAAGACATTTTCCGACATCCAGAGAACGAGTGAATTGTTAACCGTAGAGCGTGTACGAGGGTTAGAGTGATTTCCCATTGAAATGAATAATTTCTTGAATAGTTCATTATGCTCTGCGTGCATACAAAGTTTCATTACAATCAGAATTCCCAGGCTGGCTGGAAATCCTTGTAAGCACTGAATTCGTCACGAGGCTACGTTGATTCCAAGGAAGGAATGCGTCATGTTAACAATCTTGTCAGCGTCGTTTGAAGAGAAGGAGAGCATTCTACGAACACCACGGGGTAAAATTCCTACGGTGCTGTGCATTACTCCGTCATGGTCCGTTGGTAAATCGGAAAACAGAAGATTCGCTCACAATCGATTATTAACTATCGTGCATTATTTCTCGGCCATTTTTACGCTTATCAAAAAGATTCATTAACGTTTAGGTATTCATAGTTACAAAGAGCATTCTTTTACCATTACACTTTGGATTTCGATCCAATTTATTATACAATTTCTGATAACATTTCGACGCGTGAAATTGTAGAAAAATTATCAATTTTTTCTTGTTCAGTTCATACTGAATTTATCAAACTTGCAAATTTATCGGTATTTTTGCACAGTATTACGAAACCATATTTTATGAAAATTTATCATTTTTTCTTGTACAGTTCACATACTATAAATTTAAATTTCGTAAAAATATATAATTCCTTGTACAGTTCACACTAGAATAGATCTATGTTCTATAAATATTTATAATTTCTTCTTGTACAATTTTATGAAACCATATTTTGTAAAAATTTATCATTTTTTCTTCTACAGTTCATACTATAAATTTAAATTTCGTAAAAATATATAATTCCTTGTACAGTTCACACTAGAATAGATCTATATTTTATAAATAATTATAATTTCTGCTTGTACAGTTTTATGAAACCATATTTTGTAAAAATGTATCACTTTTTCTTGTACAGTTCATACTATAAATATAAATTTCATAAAAATATATAATTTCTTGTGCAGTTTACACTAAAATAGATCTTTATTATATAAATATTTATAATATCTTCTTGTACAGTTCGTACTAAATTATAAAACATGATGTGCATTTAATAATGAAAGCGCCGTGCAGACACGTTAAAAAGATATTAAAAAAGATATCACGTGATGGAAAGATAGATGCCCGTCGTCCATTAATAATAATCAGCATAATTTATTAATCATCTTAAATAGGTGTCCAAATACAACTCGTGCATTGTTATTAACGTCGTATCGATAAACGCGTGATATTTGAAACATCGTTGTGATATTTCGTGATATGTACAGCGCGGATGTATTCTTCGTCAATTACGAGACCACAGTTCTCGGTAATTATATTTGCTTTAATGAACGAAATCCGATGTAATCTGTCTCCGCGTATTGATGAATTGTGGCATTAAGTGAAGCCACAAAACCATGCCACTGTGTTCACTGCGCACGGCATTCATTTTATACGGGATCTTCATTCGTCTTGTTTCCTTGACAGATGCAAATATCGAAATTCAGTTCGGTCTATCGAAAATTTATCGTTCAAACAACGCGAATGTAACTTTCGGAGCCAAACACGGATTTAAAAAGCCAGATGCAACGTATTGTAAGCAGATTTCTTTTCAATTCCACCAAACGTTCCTTTCACTGCGATTTATAAATTTTATTGAACACCGGCGAGGCAGGATTCGACCTCGACGCGAAAATATATTTATTTGCGACAGCCAGAAGTTACAATTTTACCTTCAACATAAAATATATATTTATTTAAAATAAGCAGAGCTCGAAATTTCAATATAAGTAATTTATAATCCGCGGACGCTTTAATTTCAACTTTAAAATGGGAATTTATTCGATACAAGCAGATAGTTTAATTTCGACGTCAAAGCGAAAATTCATTTGAAATAAGCAAATGCGCTAATGTTAATATTGAAATGGAAATATGTTTATCTTAAATAACAGGTCCGAATTCTAATCTTAGTTGATTAGATCCGTGGCGTATTTCATTTCAGAGCGATTTTTCCGTGGCTCGGCCGAACGGGATAATGTATTTCATTGTCATTGATTAAAAAGTTAGCGGGAGGGTGGTTCAGAAGGACATTCTAGAGTTCCACGTTGCCTTTCCAGAGGGTAGACGGAAGATTTACAACCCTGTGCCTTGGTACCTAGACCCGAAGCATCAACGCGTTTCCCGCCGCTCTCTTCTTACAATTTAGAATATCCAACAATATACCGAGTGTCTCACCAAACTCTACCGGTATTAATAATTTCGTCCCTTGTTAAGCCTGTGATGAATGCTTCGACAATGTCTTGTCGAAAATAAAAATTTATTTCAGTGAGAAATTTAGAATCTACGCGATGTGCATATATCACATAACTTTCTATCTTTTATTTACCACCGAAACAATTTTAAACTAAAAATTTCCTCGAGATATTTGGAAGTCAGACAAAAATATAAAATATGTAAACGACGATTGACAAACTCAAGCAAAACACCTCATACATTTTGCAACGTTCATTTTAATCCACGTAATTTTCTTCTCCCAGAACGCAGGATTTAATACTGAACTTGCCGTACTGATCAAAACTGACTTTACAGTTTCCGTTTCAAAATTGTTGAAATTATAAAGAGATTTTTTTTTAAAGCAATGGAGTGTCAAGTTAACAAAAATGTACATCTCCGACATATTTCGCTGAACGATCGAGTCCACAATAAAGTGATCAAAATTTTTGAAAATTATAGAGAATTATGTTAACAAGAATGAACATTTTGTATTTGGTTGTAAAAAAATATATGTATAATAATGATAATAAAATAATAATAATAATGATGATGATAATAATAATAATATAAATTATTAATTCCGAGAGTTAATCGCTTTATTACTTACACAGAATGAATAAATGAACATTTGCACAGCAGGAGAAAATCAAAGCTATCGAATGGCGTGTGAGGCGATTATTATGCGGGAAATTTAAATCGAGATTAAATCCACACGAACTTATGAACCGACCTATTATTTACGAAACAGGCGTTCGCAGTTGTTGGAGCGAACGCACGGTCGATTTAAACCGCATCGCGCCGACATACGACACAACATCTACTAATATTCAATTCTCGTACAGTTAACGTATTACGTACAATCGACCCTCATTTCCTAATACTCGAAAACAATGAGCGATGAATTAGGAGGCATTAGCGGCCGATTAAAGCTGTGGGTGGAGGGGAGAGGGGATCTGTACCTATTCTGTCAACTGGGCCACTTCCCCCGTCGCGCACCATAGCAGCAGCTTTTAGGGGGGAAGCTTAAATTTCGTGATGCGGAGAATCAAAGCTTGTCGGCGATCATTCAAGGTAATATATAAATAGACAGACGTAGACGTACAATGCTGCATTAAGGGTGGGCAACCATGTGAACATTAGCTACCAGTAACGTTTGGGACAATATTTTGAAAATATGTGTTTTCATAAGATCTTTTACGACAAATTCGAATACGTGGAAATTAAGGTTGTAAGAATATTTCTACGTGAAAAAATGTTTTTTTTTCGATAAGATCATCAGATAGTGAAATCCATACCATCATTTTGTTAGTATCGTAAATATATTCTGTAAAAAAATCAGCACCAAAATTTTATTTTTGTAGAAGTTACAATGTTTTTTTATATTGCTATATTAGCAATATAAATGCTTTATCACTGTATATTATTTCTGTTGCGATGTCTGTGAATAATTATAAGCAATATATTAAAAACATTTTTTATAATATATATTCACGGTACTGAAAAAATAAGGGTATGGTTTCACGCTCCGATGATTTTTTCGAAAAAAGAAATCTTTTCCTTACGTAAAGAATATATTCACGAAATTGGGATGTTATAAAAACATATTTTCAACATTTTATTTTTAATATTAGCGATAGCTGATGTTCATAGAATTCAACGCCGTAACGCTATTCTTTAGGGAAATCTTTTACCGGCACGGAATTCTGTGTTCTACGAAAATTTTATTCATTTTTAAACAAATCATCTATTCAACAGAACAACTATTCGATTGTTTCGAAAGTAAATTCGTGTTTTCAAGTAGAAAATATATATTCTTTTTGAATTTCGAATCAAGTGTTTCTCGATGAACGAAATGACTTCCCAAAAAATATAACCTCTTCTCAAGAAAAAGTAAAATCTAAACATACTTCATATTCTTAGAACATTTTTGGTGATTTATTTAGTATAAGTGTAGGTGTAGTTGGTGCCACGAGAAAAAAATGCGTCAAAATGGCAATGCTTTTTGTTGAAATGTTTTATTTCTTGTGTTTGAAGTTCTTCGTCATTGGTAGATTAAAATATTTTATCGTTTTCTGTTGACTATGTGCCGCGATTAGATTTATTTTTATTTTTACTCTTGAATGTCTTTTGTAAGCAGTTACAACAGACGCTGTTGTGGATCGTCGGCGACAAAATAGGTGCGTTTGAATTATAGTCAGCGATCGAAATGTCTATTGGAGCGATCCAGAATAAGTATATATATCAGACAAGGGGGGAACCGTATCGAGCTTTGTTGCGTCGGTAGATTGAAACCTAAGCTCGTAATCGCACCAATTTTACGGATATTTGCTCGATAAATTTCCGAATATCAAGAAGGCTTCGGACAACGGCGTATATTCATATTATCTTGGGGTTCTTACACGTTAATAAGATCAGGAACGGAAAGCCAATTTATCGACAGCGAGGACGTATCAGTTATGTTTAACTTTGTTCGATGTCTTCGAAATTACTGCAAAATGCGATATTATTTAAACTCTAAAACGATGACCACTCGTGCTCGATATTCGCCATGTAATTTACATTTAAATATCTCTAATGTCTTCGAAATTACTTGCGAAATAATGTTGCTTAAACTCTCGAGCAATGAATACTTGCGAAATTTTCCAATTGAACGACGAATTCGGAATGAAAAATATTTTACAAATTTAAAAATTTACATCGAAAATTTTCAAGATCAACTAAAGATCTTCAGCTAAAGATGATTGTGACAGATATCAATTATCGTGCTTGCATTATAATGTTGATTCTGTCAAATAATTTATAATTACGTAGTTTATGGAATGCTCACCGTCTCCGCCAAAGCACAGCGTCTGCTTTCACTGATAGTTTCTGTCAGTCTCGGTCTATTGAGTCGCCATCTTGACTCGCTGTGTTTAAAGTGTCTCGAGAAGGCTTTCAAGCTATTGTTTCAAAGTGAAGAAGATGGGGTGTCGGCGCTACGGCCGCTCACCTGTCCTAATCGCGCGCACACCGTCCGCAACTGCAAAAATCCTTAGTCTAGAGTCACTTGTGTACACAGTAAATTCATCTCAATCGTTCTTCAGTTTGTAAACAAAATGCAACAATTTGCTCGGAGGAGATACGATCATTCGAACCTGCCGATTCTCAACCAACTATAGAAACGAGACACGAGGAGACTCTATTTTTGTTTACAAACTGAAAGACTATTAGAGAGAATTTACTGTAGCTCTATTTACCATTTCATGCAATAAAGCCCACGATAAATGCTACGACAATTCTATTCAGAAAAATAAATCGACGAAACGAAACACTAAATTTCTGCACAAAATTCACAAAATAAATCTTCCCACATTTTACGATGTTTATAGACTGCAGATCTTATACACTTATGTCGAAAATGAGTAGACGAAACACGAGACAGTGACAATATTCAACGAATTTAACGATCGATTATATCAGAGGGGAATAAATGTCTATGCAGTTTTCGATTCCTGCAACCGATGCCAGAACTTTTATTTTGTTTTATCTTGATAGGCGATCTATTTATAAATACGTTATGTCTATGTTATATTACAATATGTGTAACTATGATACGTGTCATATTACAGTATGTTAATCCTTTGCACTCGAGTGGCAACTCTGCGGCGCCATTAGAAACTATTGTATCGCGTTACAAAATAATCTTAACATCGTCAAATCGGTTTATATACGAAATCTGCTAAAAGTCTAACTGTTGCATGAGTCACAAAATGCAAAATTGAAATACTACAGATCGAAGGAATTATTTTGAATTTCAAGTTAAAATACTTCCGACTGCAAAGGGTTAATCTTACAATACTAATATTAACGAATAATAATTGTAATAGTGATACATAATATTAATACAATAACAATATTATTAATTACAATTGTAATATTAAGAATATTCGAATTCTTTATGTGAAATAAAAATTATCAAAATTTGTTATTTCTCAGAAAGACTTGTATTCATAATAATCCAGTACAAATGAACTATTCGGAAATGGCATTTTTAGCTTAAGCAGAAAATGTCGGCGGTGGTCAGATATCCCTTAACCAGTTAGCTGTGGCGCCTCCATTTCAGAGCGCGCACCTATATGTGTCGCGAGAATCGAGCAACGACGAGTATACTCGTCGAACACAATGTAAGTGTCGCTGTTAAAATATTAGGTCAAAAAGACGGTTTTATTTGATAAAATTAACAATTTTATTACTAATATTTACTTATTCGCTCGACGTTAACATATACCATATACATAATAAACGAAAAACCCAGGGATAATCAAATACTTATAAAAGTTAAAAATTCAAATTGCTGCTGTAGAGAGAGTGGTATTTAGCAAAGCAAGGAACAATATATAATGGCACTTTGCACGTCGAACACCAATACCGTGATTCTTTTCTAATTTTATTTTTATAACAATGTAAACAATTTCGTGCAGGATTAGCCTCAAAATATTCTGAACATCTTGAAATTTGAGAATATGTTTTTGTTTTCCTTAAAATTACAATTTAAATGGCCAATGGTCGCTACTTCTTACGCACGACGAGCATACTCGTCATGTCACAAAATATTGCCATTTCTCCATGACGAGTATACTCGTCGAACACAGCTAACTGATGAAACGCAATCAGCAGACCGTATCTTCGCAGCACGCAAGTTTCTGGAAAACGAGAAACCGTGTAAACCGGCATGAATCGACGATAAAAATCGAGAAAACATTTTCCATTTTGTATTACACAAAGAAACACCGACGGATCGTTAGCATTCGGATAGAATGGATCTCTCGTGCAATTTGCTCGGGGGAATTATATCGGCGACTTTTACGGTTGAACAGCGGCCCGTAAAAGTGGAACGCGATCGGAACGCGACTGACAAACTGGTTCCGCAATAACAAGGTCCTTTTTCTCGATTTCTCGTAACTATTAATCCGCTGTTCCGGTCTAGCCCCGGAGATTTACACCGATACGTGCAGTAAGTTCTCGCTTCCGAAAGCGGCACTAATTACTTTCTTACCGGTAAGAAACTGCACCGCTGCTCTCCTTCCACGGCAAGAACGAAAGAAAGAGGGGGGGGGGGCAGCCGCATCGGTCTGAAAGACGTTTGGCTTTACCCGTGACCAAGAAGGGGAAAGCCAACCCCGGCTCTGCTTTTGTGTATTCGGCCAAGCGGTTTCAAGCAGACTGTTGAGAGACGGGACGGCACAGACAGTCTGACGGAGATCGATTACCTAGCCTAGGCTTAGTCATTATCTCTGCAAAAAGGGACTCGAGTCGGCTACGGAGGAGTATCCGTGAAATTGCTTCAATTACACACTTGCGATCGGGACCGCCACCGTGAAAATATTTTTCACACGTGCCCGGTCACCTCCCCCCCCCCTCATCCCCTGCCGTGTGTCCCCATTTTTCCGAGAAAGCTCTCGAACATGCTTCCTCGGGCCGATTCCTTCAAGCCGCCGCGATCATAAATAAAACTCGAACTTGTATCGCTTCCGTTCTCTAAACATTTTCCTGCCTGGCAAACGTTTCACGAAAGTCTTTCCTGGAAAGTTCTCCGTCTTTCGAGAAAAATTCTCTGTTACAATTCAACTCGAGGAGTTTTAGGCAAAATTAACCCTTTGCACTTGAGTGGCCACTCTGGGGCACCGCTGAGATTGTTATATCACGTTCCAAGATCATTTTTATGTGATCGAAGTTTAGATTGTTTGAAAATCATTAAAAGCGTAACTGTTGTATGAATCGCGAGACTCGGTTTCATACAGGGTGTCCCACAATTATTTTAACAGCCGAAAATGAGGGGTAGCTGAGGTCATTTGAAGTAACTTTTTCCTTTGCGAAAATGCAATCCGCGGCTTTGTTTACGAGTTATTAACGAAAAACACTGGCCAATGAGAGGTGACGGTGCGAGAGAGAGAGTACGCGAGAGAGTACGCAGCACGAGGCTTTGACAGATGGTCGGGACGGACTCGAGCCACGTTCGAAGTATTGAACAAATCACGAAGCGAGAACTTTCCGGATTTTTTTTTTACTACGTGACAGTGATATTTTGAAGAAAAACGCTGTTCACCTTTACTTTAGAACGTCTGAAGAATATTCACTAATTTTTCGGACTCGAAATAATATGTAGTTTAACCATGACAGTCGTTTTAATTTTCTGGTGTGCATGACACCTTGTGTGTACCATATGAAATTTTTATGCAAGGTGTATAGTGAAGATTAACGAATGATTTGCAAAGCTGATTTAATAATAAATAAGGGACGTAAAGGATTTGTTTATTAGAGAGATATGAAAAATATTATCAGTAAGAAACTCACCCATTTAGTTGAGGATGCATTTGCTGGCTGAAATTCATGATGTCGAAGGGCACTGACCTTGTACAACGTACAGCTGATCTTTCACTGCACTGTCACTAAACACTGATCACTTAATTAATCACTGATAATCCGAATCACTTGTGGATATTTAAGAAAGATCACTGGGACTCGTTCGCGGATAATCGTTTATTCGACGCGTTCGTTCGGAAGTCGACGTTTCACTGCCAAAAAATCGAGGCCTCGACCGTGGGCCCTTGTCGTTCGTCTTTCGGCCGTCCGAGGAAATAACACCCGATACTATTTTCTTCGAAGCGCAGGGTACCGCCAAATGAAATAAACAAGATATGCCGAGACGTAAACTGTGTCCGACCCGCTGTCACCCTGCGCTCTTAGAACGTAATTAATGGCCGTGCGAAGAAAATGGTATCGAGTGTCATTTCCTCGGACGGCCGAACGAAGAACAACAAGGACCCACAGTCAAGGCCTGAATTTTTCGGCAGTGAAACGTCGACTTCCGAACGAACGCGTCGAATAAACGATTATCCGCGAACGAGTCTCAGTGATCTTTCTTAAATATCCACAAGTGATTCGGATTATCAGTGATTAAATAACTGATCAGTGTTTGGTGACAGTGCAGTGTAAGTGAACTTCGCAAATAACCATACCAGAGGTTCCACCGACAGTATCCCTCGAATGTTGCGGTCATCGACCTGGGATCAGCTGTTCGTTGTACGAGGTCAGTACGTACGAGTCAGCAAATGCATCCTCAACTAAATGGGTGAGTTTCTTATCGATAATATTTTTCATATTTCTCTAAAAAACAAATCCTTTACGTACCTTAACGCGATTATTTATTATTAAATCAGCTTTGCGAATCATTCGTTGAATTCTGTTCGTACACGGAATTATTTAAATTAAAATATCATTTACGAACTTTGTTAATCTTCACTGTACACCTTGCATAAAAATTTCATATGGTACACACAAGGTTCATGCACACCAGAAAATTAAAACGACTGTCACGGTTAAACTACATATTATTTCGAGTCCGAAAAATTAGTGAATATTCTTCAGACGTTCTAAAGTAAAGGTGAACAGCGTTTTTCTTAAAAATATCACTGTTATGTAGTTAAAAAAATCCGGAAAGTTCTCGCTTCGTGACTTGTTCAATACTTCGAACGCGGCTCGAGTCCGTTCCGACCTTCTGTCAAAGCCTCGTGCTGCGGACTCTCTCGCGGACCCTCTCTCTCGCACCGTCACCTCTCATTGGCCAGTGTTTTTCGTTAATAACTCGTAAACAAAGCCGCGGATTGCATTTTCGCAAAGGAAAAAGTTACTTCAAATGACCTCAGCTACCCCTCATTTTCGGCTGTTAAAATAATTGTGGGACACCCTGTATACATAACATGCACTTTGTTATATAAAATGGAGATACTATGAGGCAGAAAAATTGTTTTAGATTCACAGTTGAAGTGGCTTCGAGTGCAAAGGGTTAAAATTTCCCGGCTCAATTGCAAGACACCGCGGGCTACGTAGACAGCTGTTTCTCTTTCTAATATCGTCGATTAATTGAACGTACAAGGTTAAAATAGCATTCTAAAGCTCTTGAAATGCTTTCAATGTTTTGCGCCCGATCCACTCATTCCTGTCAGAAATATATAAAATACGCGGTTTAGTTACAACACTTGCTCGATACGAGATTTTGTCCTTACTCTTAACTCTTGCATATATTTTTCTCTTCGTGAAAGATCGATTTCTTTTTCTTCTGTCATTTTTTAACATCGCATTTTATCCCATATACCCATACATTTAATTTTCAGGAGATTTCTTTCGTGTTGTTTTGCTTCGTATATTTCGTCGAGATCTAAGATCGATTTCTTGTTCGCATACCAGTGTGCATAACAGACGCAAAAAATCGGAATAACAATATAAATTTAACGATACAAGAGCAGAGAAAGCAAAACTGGTTACAGCAATCGCTTTTTTACAGCTTGTAGCACACGAGGTATTTTTATACTGTTTTTTGAAACGAATTGAAACGCACGGTGTGTTGGCTAATCGATAGGCCGATCGTGCACCGAGAAACAGAAATAAGCCTCCGACCGACAATTTACGTTGACGATCGGTTTGTTTAATAATTTACAAATCGAGACTCGTGTAACCGTTTAATCAATCTATCGCGTTGCATTAAACGCTTTACATGGTTTTGCACTCTAAGTGGTTTCACACATTAGCGGAGATAGGCGGCCATGCGTGAACACATTCGAGCTACCTTATAGCTGTAAAATCGCGCGAAACATTCGTTTCTTTTTCTTCCGCCGCGCCGCCCCGCCGTGGAAATAAATCGTTAGCCGCTTATCGTAATTGCCATCTACAATTGCGTTTCCGTTTCGCGTACTTGTTCTACTCGATATACACTAACATTCCGTTGTCTTATTTTGCAGGTAAGTCGCTGATTTTCGGGTCTCGTTCGAGAACAACTGTGAGTAAACCTAACTGAATAAAAAGACACTTGACCTTTTAGATACTACTGTGATCAAAAAGTAAGGTGAATTTGTTTATAAAATGTAAATTCTTTATTTATTCTTCCAAATCAATTTCATCCCCTTCAAAGTAATCCCCGTCCGATAAAACGCACTGTTTCCGACGCTTTTTCCAGTCCTCGAAACAGTCGGAATAGTCTTTTTCCGGTATGGCCTTCAAGACCTTCTTCGATTCGGTTTTGATCTCCTCAATCGTGTCAAAACGGCGTCCCCGCATTGGCTTTTTGAGTTTGCTGAATAACCAGAAGTCGCACGGAGCCAAATCAGGCGAATACGGTGGTTGCGGAACGATATGAGTCGAGTTTTTGGCAAAAAAGTCGCGAAGAACCAATGCAGTATGACATGGCACCAATCGAGACTTGACGCGTTTGAGACACAAAACATCCTTCAAAATGGTTTGGACTGAGCCAAATGATATTCCAACACTATCAGCGAGGTCTCTTATTGTCAATCGACTATTTTCAAGCACCAAATCTTCGATTTTTTGGACGTGGCCCTCGTCGGTAGACGTTGATGGTCGTCCAGAGCGCGGTTCGTCTTCAACGCGTTCTCGGCCCGCTTTGAACTCGTTGTACCACTTATAAACGTTTTTTTGTGCCATAGTTTGATCACCAAAGGCCTTCCGCAACAATTCAACGTGTCCGCACAAGAATATTCGTTCCGCAAACAAAATTTGATGCAAGTTCTTTGCTCAACAAAATCACCCATTGTAAAAATCGAAAAATTCACTTTTGGTCGTTTACTAAAACACGTGTAACTCGGAGATAGTTAAACCTTTTAACAAACAGACGCTTGGCAATTGTTATAGACAGTCCTACCAACCTAGGAAAAAAACAATTGCCTGCCTTCCTAATGTCCGGGAGTTTTAAATGACAATTTCACCTTACTTTTTGATCACAGTAGTATTTCATCGAATTGACTTCGTCGAATTACTTCATCAAAAATCTTTGAATCATCCAACCGTTCGAAACGTGGAATTCGCATTGGAAATATTTTGTAAAATTGAACGAAAAGAAAACGAACTGTGAGAAATTTTTAATTGTAATCTTTACAATATCTTTTGGTTTCTCGTTTTATATCAATTTTTAATTCTGAGGACGCATCTGCATAACAAAATAAACTGCGATTTTATACCGCAAAATCAAGAACTCGCCTGTTGTTAGGTGATTAACTCTTTGCACTCGAATGGCGAGTCTGAGGCGTCGCTTAAAAAATTGCTATGTAATATTTAGCTTATATTATTTATTATTGTATTATATTTTTATATTTGTATTATTTTTGTATACTTATTTGCTATATTATTTTATATATATATATATATATAATTAGATATCAAACATATAATTAGCTATATATATTTAATAAATTTGTTTACATTGAAAGAATGATTAAAAGTGTAGTTATTGTACGAGCGAGTAAACTGACTTTCATATGCAAACAATACAAAAATAATACAACATTGGAAGAAATACCTTAGTCTTAAAGTTAAAACAACTACGAGTACAAAGAGTTAATAACGTATCGATGAAGTTCGAAAAACTTTGAAGCGAAAAACGCCCTCGGAAATTTGTGTTGTTTTATTTTCCATTTCAATCGCGTGCGCGATCGTTTTTATTCGCGAATGTTAAGCGTTCCGAAAATGACCACCGATGTAATGAGAAACTGCAATAATGCACCCTTTGTCAGCTAAATTTTTACGTTCGTTAATGTTTCATACGCGTATCAGACCGCAGACAGAGCATTTTCGCACCGGATCAGCTTTTACCATAAAATTTTCGTTAATAAAAGCATATTATACGGGGCTGTCGCGTGTTTTGTTTACGCCGCTGATACGGCTGTAATTATTAGTCTAAATTATCAGTGTCGGTGTGCATTAATAGTATTCATCCGAAGCACCTGTATTATTTTACGGCTGAATTTTCACGGTGCATATTAAATAGAGAGTAATAACGCCAGTGCAAGTGCCCGCCGCGAAATGAATATTATCTGTGAGTGGGTATCTATTATACAACAAAAAAAACATTACGATAACACTTCCATGGAATATACTGCGATTTATTATAAGCGTTTATCTTATCGTTCAGCCGTAACACGCGCACTGGATTCAAACGCACGCGACACGAAAATGATTGCCGATCGAAACCGCGTATCGCTGTCAGCACGTACATTTGTATTATATTTAGGATCCTGTCCTACATTCGCTTTGCCTTCGCGCTTACAAATTATAATTTCCCCGAGGACAAGCTTATTGCCAAGTCGTTTCAAATACTTCGAATAATCCGTAATTCCGTAGTTAGACTTTTAATGATGAAATCGCGCTATTTCATTTTTCAGATACAGTAATGTCTCCCTTACCGACGCTCAGATTGTCCACTAAATTGGATAATTTCGGAATTATTCGAGCCTCGCTTTTTTATAATTGTGAACAATTTATAACTATAAAAATAAACCGCAAGGCTCGAATAATCGTATCTCCTCTTCCCAAATTGTCAATTTGTATGGTCGATCTGGGCGTCAATTAGAGACGTCGATTAGTGTCCAATTTCATCGGACACGGTCGCCTTTACTTTAAAGTGATCATTCTGTCTTTAATGAACTACTAGAATATACGAAATTTCATATTATTGCGCAGAGATATGTTTTATACTCCACGCTCAAGCAGCAAATTTAAGTATAACGCAGTTTTTTCGGATCAGAGTTGGCTAAAATTCATTCGATCGACGAACAACGATTAGGTATAAAATAGTCTCGTTGATTGCCACCACTCTTTTGTACACATCGATGTTATTACAAACAACGAATAAGCTGTTCGCAAATAAATTGTTCGCGATTAAAGTATTCGCGAATAATTTGACTTATTTACAAAGCACATGCGCTCGCGAGAGAATAGAATTATTAAATTATTTATTCGTTCGAATAATTGTCTAGATAAAAACTGATTCGGATAATGCCCGACTCCGTTTCGAATCAATCACTTCATGTTTTAGCATGCGGTATTCATATTTTTGAGAGCTTAATATCTTCGTTCATCAATCTTCCGCGCGTTATTCCACAGAATGTTCGCAAATGCCGGAGAACACGCGGACAACAATTCCATGCTATGATCGAGAAATATGAAAGGAAATTACACGTGAGACAAGCTGATAAATTATTGAACGGGATTCACGGTGGACTCGAACCCCACCATCGATCTCTAGAACAGCAGATAAATTTCTCTAATTTAATCCACGCGAATTCACGTTTTCGCGAACACCGGCAGCGACGACCGAACCAGAAGAGGGGCGTTGCCAAGAAGCATTTATTAAATAACTTCCGGATGTTAATCCACGGTTACTTTCGCGACTTAGAATTCCGCGCGAGGTTTACTCAGTGTTCAGGGTAGCCGAATACTCCTCCTGGTGCCTCCATTGTGTAGCGCAGTCGGGCCAAAGAAATAAGCCTGGACTTAAGTCATTCGATAAATCCCGACGGTGCCCGGATATTTCGGTAAGAACAACGGAGGGGAATGTCTTTTAACAACCCCTCCCCGCCGGCTAAGTAGGAACTATTAATCCATTCGCAGGGGTATCAACGTCGCGCCGGCTGCTTCTAAGCACAGAAATAATTCCGGCCGCTATTATCGTCTGCAACGCAACGACGCCGTGCAAGGACGATCCTCCCTTGCTGCAGACATTCGATGCATGCGCCTTCTACGTGTACGGCACGCGCAATCATCCGCGTTTTATATCCGCCACCCCAGAAATTGGCTCGCCGCTACTAACAATGAAACCGAATATATGTTGCGAACAATACGTACTTACCGGATAGCGCCGAGACGCTCTATGTGTGCCTGTTTCTGTTTTGCTCTAGAACAGAATTTCAATGGATCTTAGCGAGATTTTTCGTTAATACATCCCAAACGCGTTACTTAGATCCTGCGTTTACAGAGGATTTCGTTTTACGAAGCTCGATAAAACGTTTTATTAGTTTCGCACTTTCACGAATTTATTAAAACTTGTGAGTGGAATCGTTTTTGTTGTTCCCGTTCGGTCGTGTGACATGAAATATTGGATTTCTTGGCTGACGCAGGGTGATCGTTCTTTTGCTGCATTCGAGCGAGTGGGTATAAATAGATGCGTGCGAGCAAATGCATAGAAATGCATGCAGGCTGGTGCATACGAACAAATGCGTACGTGCGAACCGGTGTATATCTTCAAACAAATGCATATAAACTAGTGTATACAAATAAATGTGCGCCAATATATTATATAAACAGAACTGCTGTTGTCACTAAATAATTCAATAAGGAATTCGATTAGTATAATATCTCGATTAGTAGTCCCGTGTTTCTTTTCAAAGAATATTAAAAACGAAACCGAATAATTTTTTATTATTATTATTCGATATTATTATTTTCTTATTGATCTGTGACTGAGATCGCTATAAGGTTATAAGAAGAGCTAAGAGATTTTCGATTAGTAGTCCCCGTTTTTTTTCTCAAGGAATATTAAACGAAACCGAATGATTTTCTCTTAAATAATAATCTCGAACGACTTCGTACATTGTTCCAAATAACTTGTTGATCTGTGACTAAGATCGCTATAAGCTTATCATCGTTCAACGATATATATTAAGAAACTTGCAATTGTTATCGTTCGCTTCTTGGATATTTTTGAAAGAATCCAAATATCATTTTCTCTGAAACAATAATCTCAGATTCTACGGTATTTCCACTTTGTTTTAGAGACAAATTATAAAACAGAAGGAGTAAAAACTGAGAAACAAGTCGACGCAGAAATTCCGGTGAATTATTAAACTTTTGTTTACCGTCGAAAGAGTGTCCCTAGAAAAAAATCGACGCAGGGATGTTTTCAATTCCAGCCACGAATACAGTCTCCAGGACCGCAACGCAGAGCATCGGCTTTCTTCCCCAGCGCCAGACTAATTGTCGTCTTATCATTATCCGGGAGGCTCTCAGCTGGTCCATGCCCAAAAAATCTTTTCACCGGCTATGTACCAATACATACCCACTTATATAGTTCGGCACCAGCACACTCGCACTTCTATAGCCTATATACATTATATAAAGACGATGTACATATATACATATATATTTACAATTATATATATATATATATATATATTATATATTATATACGTAGCCGCGTACGTATAAATAGACTGTCTCGAGCAGCCACTCCGCCTTTTTCTCTTTCCTGAGAAGTTGCTTTGGCACCAGCAGCAACACAGGCCAGAGACGACGTCGGCGTCGGCGGCATCTCTCGAGGAAGGGCATTGTTTTATTCCGACCGCGTAGCAGACACTCCTCATCCACCCCCGCACCTAGGCTTCTTTCCCTGACTGCCACTCTCGACAATTTACCCCGTCTCGATCCCCTCTTCGGTTTTCCACTCTCTCCGTCGACTCCATCCCTCCTGTACTCTCTCTCTCTTACTCTCTCTCACACTCCTGTGTGCCCCTGTCTCTCTCTCTCTCTCTCTCTCTCTCTCTCTCTCTCTCTCTCTCTCTCTTTCACCCAGGAACCTCTCTGTCCACCCTTCCGATAACGCCATGGCTTAATGACGCCGAGCGCGCGCCTCAATATCGCATTGCGTATACCCCAGGACCTACTAAACGCTGCTCTCGATGCTGTTTCTTCTCCTTCTACCTCGCTTCGTGTCTCGTTCTCCTATAACGCAACCCCACACACCCCATACACCCTCCACCACCGGCGAAACCCCATCCCTTCGACGATACTTCTTCCTCTCGATCGGTCTCTCTCTTTCCATCTCTCTCTCGCACACTCTCTCTCTCTCTTCGTCTCTCTCTCCCTTCTTTCCTCTCTCTCTCTCTCCTTTCCTTCCTCTATCCATCTCTCCCTCTCCCTCTCCTATCGGTCTGACTTTCACGTGAGCATTTTTTTTTGTAACAGTGGCCGGCAAATATTTTGGCAAAGCCAGGTTTAATATGTGGAAAAGCTAGACCGGATGTAGCAACGGCTTATTGCCAGTTGTTATTTTCGGTGCGGGTTATAGCGGCGGGCAACCGATCGCTAAAAGGATAGTCGCGACAGGGGGATAGACGCGGCGGAACCGGAGAATATTGATCGTGATACACGATGGAGTCTCCAGATATGATGAGAGATAATCCAAGGTAAACGGATTGATCCGAATTACAGGGAAGTCAAATTGAATGAGAATGAAATTCCCGCCGCGCCGCCGAGTCGCGTCTCGTCGCGTCGCGTCGTTGCAAATCGACGGGCAATCGAAAAATGGAAAATTGTTTTGCACGGTAGTCGATCGTCGCGTCGAACCGCTCGTGTCACACGCGTTCAACTGTAGACGCGACGGGGTCCCTCTCGTTTATGCAGAATGTTTAGCGAAGGTTCTATTGACTGTCCGGATTAATGTCGGCTCCGGATTTTCTACGACGTTGATTTAATTACTTTCTGAATTAGACGTTTCTCGCTCTTTTGCGTTTCCGTTTTGAAGAATTTTTAACACTTTAGACACCGCCAGTTTTCTAACAGTTCTTTTTTAAATCGGAGATCGATCGTTGAGAATTTCTTAATAAATTGTTCGATACAACGATGTCTTTATTTATGATCTAACATACTTGGATCGATGTTAGAATAATATTTATATATAAAAGAAAATTGTCGAGCTAGTCTCGGACGCTGTTCAGTCATTAAAAAGTTGAGAATTTCTTAAAATATTGTTTGAAACGACGATGTTTTTATCTATCGTCCAATTATTTGATTTGATGTACTGTAACAATTTCCTTGAAAATGAATATTGAACAGAAAATTGTCGAGCTACTCTTAAACATAGTTCAGTCATTAGGATGCTAATTAACGGGGCCCTGGTAAATAAAGCGTTAAGGAATTTTTAATTTTTGAGTGGAATTAGAAAGTACAGCTTCTCGATAACGATTAAGCATTCGTATTAATTTCGATGAATATTTTATATTTTGGAATTGTGGAAACGCGTTAAGAAGCTGTGGTACTTGTCAGATGATTCACATGTGATTGACAGGCCGTGTTTATTTACGGAAATTACGTTGCAATTAAAACTTCGAAGTCGTATACTTTCAATAATGGAGTACAATTTATAAACATCAACGTTCACGAAAATGTTAACATTTTGCGAGAAATATGCATTAAATTCTACAGTTGGCAATACATAATAATGAATTCTCTTTCATATGTGTTTCATTAAATATACGTGGAAATAATCTCATCCCTTCGATGTAGATAATTGCAGATATAGAAAATATCTTTTCGAGCACTTTATCACACTAAATAGATTATCTAGTAAATACCGATTAGATGAAACATGGTACAAAGTAGTATTTACATGTTTGAAACCTCGTATTTCATTAATTTCTCAATAGTTTTGTAACCTAGGCAAATAATTATCTAAAACATAAAGTACATTACTAGATCATTGTTCAAAAACTAAATTCAAATTTCGAGAACTGTCTGATTCTTGTACCAAGCTACCAGGACCTTATGAAAACTTTAACGAGTACAATTTGATTGTAAAATTTACTTGCTCAATTTTATTGAAAATATCGACACGCCCTATTTGATTAAAAACTTGACTCGTTATTAAAATATCTTGACTCGTCCAATTTTATAAAAAACTTGACTCGCCAATTTTGTTAAAAAAGTTGACTTGCCCAATTTTATAAAAAAAAAACTTGACTCGCCAAATTTTGTTAAAAAAGTTGACTCGTCTAATTTTATTGAAAACTTGACTCGCCAATTTTGTTAAAAATGTTAACTTGCCCAATTTTATAGAAAAAAATTTGACTCGCTAAATTTTGTTAAAAAAGTTGACTTGCCCAATTTTATAAAAAGAAACTTAACTCGCCAAATTTTGTTAAAAAATTTGACTCGTCCAATTTTATAATAAACTTAACTCGTCAAATTTTGTTAAAAAAGTTGACTCGTCTAATTTTATAAAAAAAACTTGACTCGTCCAAGTGTGTTAAAAAGTGAACTCGTACGATTTCATTGAAAATTTGACTGGCCCAATTGTATTAAAAAATTCGTTCACTCAATTTCCCCATCGAGATCTCATGTTGAAATTAACGAAATGCTACTACATAACCGTTAAAGAAAGAGGGTGTTCCTTATTGATCTTATCAAAGCCATTGCTTACCCGCAAGTCCAAGCTGAAACGTTCTGAGTGCGAGCGTGTTAAAGTAGGGTAGATGTTCCGTCAGTTTCCAAGGTCAATAGACATGCTTTCCCCCATCAGGAATTCGCAACACGTGATCACACAGCCCGGCATTGAACCACGCGATGGTGTGTCTCAACCAAACTACACGTTCAGGGCTGCTATGTAAATTTCCTGCAATTTAATCGAAGTTTCCTGTAAAATTACGGCGCGCATAATAATTACTTATAAATATACGATTCCGGCGGAGAGCAACGCAAATAACAAAACTATTATACGCTTTTTATTATCGATCGTCAACAGCAAGTTATTTGGCCAATGACGAACTTTTTGTTACGCATGCTTCAGATATACATATAATAAGCAAGCATAAATGTTCATTATGCCGCGTACGCAAGAATTTAATTACTTCTGGAATGATGCTATTTACTCCGACACGATATTGCACCGCAATCAGAGGGAATTCAAATATTGCTTAACATTTAAAAACAAAAGGGGGTGAATGTGCACACCGGGATCGCATATGTGAGCATTTAACGAAAGCAATATTTTAACCCTTTCAGTGCTCACTGAAATGAAAAAGTATAATATATATTTCAGTCGCCACTGTAAGAATCAAAATATTGCTTTATATTTAATTATAAATTCGAGAAAATTATATATATATAAAATTATAAGTAATAATTAATTATAAATAATAATAAAAATAATTATATTATATTATATTATATATATTATATATATATATATATATATATATATATATATATATATATATTTCAGTCAGCACTGAAAGGGTTAAAATATTATATTATAAATATTAATATTATTATTAATATTTATTTTTTATTATTATTATAAATATAAATATTTATAATATATATATATATATATTATAAAGCAATATTTTAACCCTTTCAATGCTGACTATAATATAATATAATTATTTATATTATTTTTGTGACTTTATATTGTATTCGTATTATATTATTTGTACTTACAATAACAACATATTATGTGTATTATATGTAGATTTATATTTTATTATTATAAATATTATATTATATGTAGATCACATAAAGATCATGGTAAGATGATCTGTCCAATTCCTGAGTGAACAAGTATGAGTGAATACCACATTTATACTAAAATTTAGAAATTAATGATATTTGTGACATTTTAATAATGTAACAACACTTTATTGATTCTCCCGAATTCGCACACCAACAGCCTTGTACAACACCTTCCAACAACCTTCGAAATACTGAAGACTACAAATATCGTATTCTATTTCTCCAACGTAGATGTTTATTGACAGTTCGTAATTTTCTTGGAAGTGACTCTACGACGCACTATGTGAACGCGACGCTAATGAAATGTCTAAATATGTCTCCCCGATCACATTTTATATTTCCGCACACCCATACTAGAAATAGGCCTCGGGGTCTTTCCAATATTATTTACATTTACTGACTCGCATCCGTTCGACTCACTTAGCTCGTAAGTCAGTGATTCGCTTATTTCGTTTCCTTTTATAAGCTAACATTCCATATTAAACCTTTAACATAATCTTATACTACAAAATCGACTATCAATAGGAGAGAACAATATAAACAAAATTTAGCAATCGATAACTAGTATATTAAACCTTTAACATAATCTTATACTACAAAATCGACTAACAATAGAAGAGAACAATATAAACAAAATTTAACACTCGATAACTAGTATATTAAACCTTTAACATAATCTTATACTACAAAATCGACTAACAATAGGAGAGAACAATATAAACAAAACTTAGCAATCGATAACTATAGTGCCTCTCTTTGCTCCTGTATTTTCTTGCATTTTGCTAAGAGAGGATCTCTGTATTTGATTATCAGTTTCTTCCATTCTCTTTCTCTTATTCTATTCTCCCGTAGTTTCACATCGAGTAAATTGTATTTGGACGATAAATATTTTATTACATACAATTCATTAGACAGGTCACGCTGGATAAAATTTCTCGCAAGTAGACACTCTCTAATCTGAAGATTTATTTTTGTTTAATATCCTTTTTTTAATATCCAAAACGTTCTATTATTTAAAAGTTTCATTCGAGTTCTCCACTAGGTAATTAAATAGGCATTAAATTAATTTAATAATTCAAGATATTAATCTACTAGGTATTTAAATAATGCGATTAGATAAGAAAAGAAGATCGTAAAAATAAATGTTCGAATAAGAAGGCCCCTACTGCACTGCAAATTATACAATATTTACAGAGTTAAGGAGTTAAAGTGCTTGAAGAACACAAATGGTTACGCCCAATCGCATCCGAGAATGATAAACCATTTCCATTCACCGAGCGATCCACGGTTATTCGCGTAAGAATTCATCCGACGCCGGTATCCGGCGAAAAAAGAATAAAAAAAGTAGCGTACTTCGATACGTTCGCTCGTTCTTTCATTATACACGGCCAGGAAAGTGTTAATAGACGGCGCGGTCCGTCGACAGGGAGCACAGGAAACTTCTTGCCTGCCGATTTTGTCGAAACACACGTGAGCGTCGATTGTCCCGCAACCCGATCCTCCCCGGCGCTCCGGTCCGCGATCGTTTCAAAAGCTCCCTCCCTCCTCCGGCAGCCGCTATCGCCATCATTGCCACCTGCTCTCTCGGGAATAACCGTTTTACGAGCGTATTCGCGCGGAACTCGCGTATACGCGGCCGTCGAAAAAAGCGGTAAACCGCTTTCGCTGCTTGCGGATTGAAATGTCGTGTCCGCCGGTGAGCCGACTACGCCCAGATGCTACCGAATCGACGATAACGGGAATTAGCGTACTATTCACCTTCCGCGATTTTTTTCCCCGGGAATTAATGGCCCATCGGCCGGTATAGAAAAGGGGATTTGTCGTGCGAGACAAATTGACAGACTCGCCCCGATGGATGCCGGCGCGCTAAGTTCCCTCCTACCGACCTCCTGACGAACGAAAACTGTTAATCCTATTTCGCCTTGCTGTTCTCTTCATTTTTTGTTCTCCCATCATGCGATCCCGGCGCGGCGCGACGCGACGCGACGCGACGCGGCGTTCAACGCGTGTCTCCTACGCGCAGCTTGTATTGTGCGCGAAAGTGATTTCACAGTCGAGCTTCGCGCTCGATGACGTAATAATAGAATCGGCGAACGACCAACTCTCGCAGCGACGCTTTTATATACGGAAATGAATCGATTGCTTCTCCGTAACAAACGCGAAGGCTACGGTAGGAAGTTCTACGGTCCGACGACCTGCGATGTACATAATGCGATGTAAACGGTGATTGTTATGCGGCTGAGCCACACCGGTTTAACCCTTTCGCTCCGAACGACGGATATATCCGTCATCCATATGAACACTCGCGGAGCCGAACGCCGGATATTTCCGACATGCTGGTAAAATCGCGACCTAATTTTTGGACTGCACCGCCTCTTGTTACTATTGCGTGAATCTTTTGACGAAACAAACAAACGACAGTCCGAAATAAACGACACACCATTCAAGTTATATTTGTTCTACCTGCATTTCCCATTATTATTGTGTTACATGTCATAAAGGGATAGAAAATCGAAAGTACTAACTTTAGGACTAATTATTATGTATTACGTTTTGTATTATGAATATTATGTTTTATTTTATTACTGTATATTATATATTATTTCTTCACTTTTTCCATTGTTAATGAAACTTTTTTTACCTATTAAATAACTTTATACCTTATGCAGAAATTATAACTATATTGTTTTAAAGAAAAATCCCTTTTCTTTCCAAATACACTATCCACGCGCAATGTGCACAATTTCGGCGGGTGGTTCCGTTCAGGAGGGGCGCTACGGCGGACTGAACCACCGTAGCGAAAGGGTTAATTCGTCATCGCTGCTGCGCGTTTTCTTAAGTCGATTGTCCTTTTGCCGTAGTATTGTCTGCTTCTGATTTGTCGCGATTTTATTTCAACGTTATCGCGATTTTATTCCAACGTTATCGCGATTTTCGTAAACTGGTTCCTAGCGTCATTTATTCTAATTATTCGGGAGAGTTCCGAATTTGAATTTGCAAGAAGATTCATGCGAAACTTATTTATTTATTTACTTATAGTTTACTTTGATATGATAACGTTAACAATTTAACAAGACTGAGAAGTTTTTAGCCAAATAAAATTTTTCTTCATTAATTACTGTTTACTCATTTATTCATTTTAATAAATTGACAGTAATATCATATTGTCTTTAAATTGTATGCATTTCTTTGCTATTTTGCGTTTATGTCGCGAACGCATGAAATTCGGAGTTTAGCGATTAGCAATCACGTGGCCTGCTTTCATAATGCATTTTGATACTTAAATATATGTAATTTTAGTCTTATTTTGTCTAGTTAGAAAGATGTAATTGGATTGTAGATTTTATTCATATTTAACACTGTATATAGCGGTAGTTTTTAGTCCTTTTACAGTCGAAATAGTTGAGAGTTCCTTCAAACATTTGTTCAAAAGCGACTACAATTCTATCCTTAATTATTAAATTGTTCGAACTGAAATAGTGTAGCAATTTCTTCTGGCATTGGTATTCGAAAGAAAATCATCGAGCTTCTTTTATATACAGCTCAGTGATTAGAAAATTTATTAATAAGCTCCCGGCAAATAAATTGTTAAAAGACAGATGTTTCTTTTTTTATTATATTTGTAGAATATTACGATCAATTCGCAAGTATAATTTTCGGTGATGATGGCGTGAAACTGTGACGTGTGATGTATTTTTTGGTAAAAAATGAGTATAGGCCAAATTTCGAACAATGGAAAGAATAAAATAATCTTAAAATGCCATAAGAGAAAACAACATGAAAATCAGCATTTTATATAGAATGTTTCGGTAGGATTTAATAACAATTTTAATGTACTTACTAAGTATTAAGAATAATAATTTATAATCCCGTTTCATCCAATAATCGCATATGTTTCCGATAGCAGCAGGAAAATATTAATATGCAGACTGTCGATCATGTTTACAATTGGAGTATGTATTTATAGACTAAAGTATTATGTATGTAATTACAGAAATCCATTACCCTTGCAGAATGCTCTCTGCGTTCAATGAGATTAATTCCAGGAAAGGGTCGCTTAATGCCAATCTGGGATTTCGCTTTCATTGCCATGCAATAATCGTCCAATTAGGTTTCAAGCTCTTTAATTCGCCACAAAATGCTCGTCTGTCAATTTTTCCACAAATTATCGTCCTGACAGGATACTGGAAAAATCGAAACAGAGCAAAAAGAATTTCATTAAATCCTTGCTTTACTACTTTAATGATAAATTATAAATTTATTATCTTCAATATGTTTTCAATCACATTAAATTATCAAACAAAATTTAATTCATTATCTTTAATCATTATAATTAATGTATTGCAGATATTTATGCGAAATAACTATTTTCCGCATTTGTTACAAAGAGTTAAATAAAAATCTATGTATATAAATGCATAAAATTTGCAGACTAATCGGATGAACCAAAATGATAAATTACAGAAGTATTATAGAATCTGTATGCAGAATAAAAATGTTGTGCAAGAGGCAAAAATTGAATGAAAATGTTCCTGTAACATTTTTAATTTGTTAAAGTCTTTTGTAAATGTTTACTCATAGAAAACAATCGTTCTGTTTAGTTTTCGATTTTTTATCTATATTTACTATATACATATCTACATATATGATACATTACATATTTATTATAAAAAGCATACAAGACCAGTAAAGAAAACGGTATATGAGAGAATATTATGAAGAATAGGAAAACATCAGAATGATTTATTCGTTACCAATTATTAATCGTTACCAATTAGATTACATTAACACTAGGTTTACGAGACTCGTCAAAACGTAGGAATCATAATTTTTTAATTTACCACTATTGGTGTCATAAACGTACATTCACGGAGAATTAATTCAATACATTTGTTTCGTCGAACATTGTCATAACGATAACGATCGCTGAAAATCTGAATAAATATATTTTTGTTATTTTTATCAAGTTATATAAAAAATAGTTGCCTTTAATGCTCCGTGAACCTAGTTGTAAATATTGTTTATAATCATTATTTATAAACATTAATTATAAAATTCTGCATTTATCTTAAGAACCTTATCGTTTACCATTTGCTATATCGCTCACCGAATATCGTCGCGACTGCATAAAATCGATATTCGACTTATCGCTTCCATCTCGAAATGGGTTGAAAATTTTGGAAATGCCAATCATCGGAGTGATCGTCGACCGCAACCGGTAGCAAGTCTCGCGTCTTTGGCAACAGTCAAACAAGATGTTACCGATGAAGACGATGCGGTCGAAGACCTTTCTCATTGACGGGTCCCGCCGACTCGGATTAATACAAATGCATAAGGACCTTCCGCCTTAAAAAGCTAGTCATTTTCGAGCCGCCTATCTTGGCTCGCTATCCTACAAAGAAGGTTCTCCTGGGGGGCATTGAAGACGTCCGTATTTTCTATGGACTCGGGGCAAAATCAGTGTGCACGACCGAGCCTAACAAGAACTTGGAAGATCAAACTCTTCCTAACCCTTTTGAAGGAATCCGAGCCCATCAAGGACGTTGGTGCCTTCGTTTTCTATCTCTACACATTTCTATGCTGATCCTTCTAGTTAGAAAGCTGCGCTCATGGAAGACGCCGGTACCTCCTCGTCTCTAATAGTTTACTTTCCCAGCGGAACCTGGTCTTTCGTTATCCCCGGCTGCTCCTTCTGTCTATATAGTGTTTTTAACGTAGAATCTCGAGATACCGACCAATCATTCTTTTTCTATTCCCACTGAAGATGAAAGACCTGTTACTAATCGTCAGAAATCGTATTACAGTAATTTCTCCCTAATTCGCGCTCAGATTGCGCGCAAAAATGGACAATTTGGGAAGAAGGAATACGGTTATTCGAGCCTTGCGACTCGTATTTATAGTTACCGATTGTCAACAACTACACAGGATGTTCCATAATTATGTTAACACCCGGAAAGAAGTGATTCCTGAGATCATTCGAAGTAACTTTTTCCTTAGCGAAAATGCAATCCGCGGCTTTGTTTACGAGTTATTTATGAAAAACAGTGACCAATTAGAGGCGAGCTCACCTAGCGCTAGGCGGCCGAGCCAATCAGCGGAAATGGACTCCGACCGTTCGTTGGCTCGGCCGCCTTGCGCCAGCCGAACTCGCCTCTCATTGGTCAGTGTTTTTCGTTAATAACTCGTTAACGATGCCTCGGAGAAAATTGTTGTAAAGGAAAAAGTTACTTCAAATGATTTCAGGAATCACTCCACTTCGGGTGTTACCATAATTATGGAACACCCTATAGAAACGAGACGCAAGGTTCGAATCGTATCTCCTCTTCTCAAATTGCCAATTTTTACAATTGTACGACCTACACAATCTGTACAAAAGTGCTTTAGTTCTAGTTAAACATTCTTCGAATTTCCTCAGCTGAAAAGACAGAGACGATTGAACAGCTTAGAAGCTAAGTTCGTTAACCTTAAAATTCAGATGAATAAGGTTTTTGCACATTAGCTGTAAAAAAAGAACTGTGCAACTGACAATGCGAGTCACAATTTTTATTATAATTAACACTGGATTTACGGAACCCGTCAAAATGACGGGTCATTAATTTTTTAATTTACGATTGTTCATATCGTAAAGATACATTTATGAGTTATTTATTCAATTTATATGTTACTTACTGCAAATGTTACAATAACACTTGTTAAAAATCAGAATAAATGTCTTACTGTTACTTTTATAAACTAACATAAATCAGTTGTTTCTTGTACTCCGTGAATCTAGTATTAACTTAAAAAAATTAATATTAATATTTAATTATTTTATTTTATAATATTTTTTAAATTTCGTTCAGTCATCCTAAACGTAACTCATTTTCAAAGCAAAAGTGAACTTACACGTCTTTTGAACCGATTAAGTACAGACGGCTTAACCAGTATCCTTTCCTGTTGGAAAATTAACGAAGTCTCATTTTGATTAAACTTTTCATTTCACTTAAACTTTCTGTTTTGAACGAGCAAATCCCGATCCCATGGTTTCGAAGAGTAGATCGTACAACACAAGCAGAAATTAAAGTTCTTACGGTAGAAACATAAATATTTGAGAAAATGTTGATCGAGGAAATTGCTGGAAAATTGTGGAGGAAATTTTTCCTTTAACGGACACAGGTGAAAATAGTGGGACGTAGAAGACTTTTCCTGTAACAACCTCTGCGGGCAAAAGGCGACCAAAACTAGTATTAAATTCTATCGGGCTTTCGATGTTATTGCGTCTTGAATATTTTTACGAGCCATAAATGCACGAGGATCCGCTCGTTAATTGTTAATTAAGAATAAAGGAGCGCCGCGCAGTGCGATGACCCGGAATCGTAACGCTGTTGTAAATTGATTTACGGGACCATAAAGTCGAAATTATTTTCCCACCGACCCTATAGAGAAACTTTGTTCTTTGGATTTACAGTTTTTGCGACGTGCGAGTAGTATGTTCTTGAGGAGGCGAAGAATGTAATGTAAGTAAGTGAAGAATGTCGGAAGCTCGAGGTGGTGTTTCGGATACAATTCAGATCCACTAATCGTATGTCTTAATTAACTAAGTAATCAACTGAAAATACACTCCACTGCCTTTGTACATGCCTTATCTCGGCGACTTCGGTTGTGAATTTTCGATTCGAGCTCTACATCTCTCGATATTTACGAAAAACTGTTAGCGGCGGCTATCTTGTGTCGTCTTGCTCGTGACATTGACACCACTCTCTGGCCGAATATTGCAAATATCTCCGCAATAACTGCAAAACGGATATTTCTACAACCGAAGTCCAGTAGTTTAGTCTTTTCGGAATCTAAATTTTCCACTTGTGAACTGCACACTTCGATATTAAAGCGTCAGTTTTAGTGGATGTAATCCTCTAAAACTAACATACGTACTACTGTGATCAAAAAGTAAGGTGAATTTGTTTATACAATGTAAATTCTTTATTTATTCTTCCAAATCAATTTCATCCCCTTCAAAGTAATCCCCGTCCGATAAAACGCACTGTTTCCGACGCTTTTTCCAGTCCTCGAAACAGTCGGAATAGTCTTTTTCCGGTATAGCCTTCAAGACCTTCTTCGATTCGGTTTTGATCTCCTCAATCGTGTCAAAACGGCGTCCCCGCATTGGCTTTTTGAGTTTGCTGAATAACCAGAAGTCGCACGGAGCCAAATCAGGCGAATACGGTGGTTGCGGAACGATATGAGTCGAGTTTTTGGCAAAAGGTCGCGAAGAACCAATGCAGTATGACATGGCACCAATCGAGACTTGACGCGTTTGAGACACAAAACATCCTTCAAAATGGTTTGGACTGAGCCAAATGATATTCCAACACTATCAGCGAGGTCTCTCATTGTCAGTCGACGATTTTCAAGCACCAAATCTTCGATTTTTTTGGACGTGGCCCTCGTCGGTAGACGTTGATGGTCGTCCAGAGCGCGGTTCGTCTTCAACGCTTTCTCGGCCCGCTTTGAACTCGCTGTACCACTTATAAACGTTTTTTTGTGCCATAGTTTGATCACCAAAGGCCTTCCGCAACATTTTCAACGTGTCCGCACAAGAATATTCGTTCCGCAAACAAAATTTGATGCAAGTTCTTTGCTCAACAAAATCACCCATTGTAAAAATCGAAAAATTCACTTTTGGTCGTTTACTAAAACACGTGTAACTCGGAGATAATTAAACCTTTTAACAAACAGACGCTTGGCAATTGTTATAGACAGTCCTACCAACCTAGGAAAAAAACAATTGCCTGCCTTCCTAATGTCCGGGAGTTTTAAATGACAATTTCACCTTACTTTTTGATCACAGTAGTATATGGCTTTTCTGCTATGTGTGGGTTCTCATAGTGTGCGGCGCGCCCCTCCCTTAAAAAGAAGAGACAAGAAAGAGAGAGAGAGAGAGAGAGAGAGAGAGAGAGAGAGAATGAGAGAAAAAGAGAAAGAGAATGAAAGAGTGAGAGAAGAGAGAGAGAAGAGAGGAGAGGAAATTTTGTTTCGGGAGTGTAAGAACTTCTAGACCCAAATGAACTTGCCAGAAGGTTGCTCTCGACGTTCGTGCGAATTAATTCATCCCCCTTTGTTATTGCCCCGATCTAAGTGGCAGAAAGAAGGCGAGGAACGAATGAAACACGAGGAAGTGAAAGCATTAGTGCTTCTTCGCCGGCGAATCCTCTTTCGTGCGGTATAGCCTGGCTGGTAACTCCTGCGATGCATCGGGCATGCCGGCCGCTTTCGCAAATTAAGCACGTTTCTGGCTAAATCGACGTAGGTTGAGGGCGCGGAAGGAATCTGGAGCACAGGTGGATAGTACTTCAGCTACATGAAAGAAATACACACGACCAAAAGTCTTGGAGCTGCCTCGGTTAAGAGAACGGTGAAACGTCATTTTACAACAATTACGCGGAGCTCGTCAATCCTGTAATTACAATCGCGAGCAAATGGCCACCTTTTAGAACACGTTTACGAAGACACCTTTTGGAATAATGTTTTCTTAAATTTGACCGAAGGATTTGAACTTTTTTGTTTTTGCAAAATTGCAATCGGGTGGTATGACAAAAAGACACAATTTAAAAAATTTACGTATTTATCTTTTTTATCCCTGCATATAACGAAAATTTATACAATGCGCGAACAATTAAAGATAGTCCGTTTTTCACAACTTTCGACCAAAAACAATGCATTGCTTGACCCATTCGATATTTCTGCAAAAAGTTGTCAACAAATTCTCTACTTCATAAATTGGTCCTCCTAACGTCTGCAAAAAATTCAACTCGTTTTCTCCGATTCCAAAGAAGCTAATCGTTAGCTCATAAATGTATAATTTCATGCGGTGATTCGTAAACAAAAAAAATTAATCCTCTGCTCCGAGGATTTTAAATGTTCGAGGAAATATAACTCGCAATTGCTATCGAGCAAGTTTTCATTGAACACGATTTCTTCTCCTTTTAATTTGACCGCACAGAAAATGATCAACATATTGTAATGGAATTTGTGGACGAACGTGTTAAAAATGGTGTCGCGTCAAAAATCTTGCAAATCTACGATATTTTTCGTTTAGAATTGTACAAAATAAGAGTTTCATAATAGTCAGGAGCGTGTCCTGCAATTTTCTTCGAATTTCTCTTTCTAATTATTAGAAGCACTTTTACCGATAATGTCATCGAAATTTTTCTATCACTGGACTCCACGAATATGTAATGCGTTTGCTGTGTCATATTTCCAATCACCGGATATCCGTAGTAATTAATTTCGGGAGAAATATTAATGGAATCGGATAAAGACGACACGTGCATAGCATCGCAACAATTTGTCGAATAATTCTTGCACGCGAGAACTTATGACAAGCTGCACGTTTTATCTTTCGAATATATTCAAATGACGCGAAAGCGCAATCAAGGGACTCCCACCGGATAATGCATTCAATCAGTGATTTCTTTTAATCCCATGAGCATTTTTATATCGATGTATTATTCATTTTTGTGGCATTCGAGTATCGCTCTTTTTTTAAAAAAAATGCCGATTCCACAGTTTCGAAAACTCGAGATTTCGGGTGAACAATTAAACAAAAAACAAAAAGAAAGGGAAACACGATCATATTTTCCGATACAAGATTAAAGATATATTTTACATGGTTTTATTAACAGCGTTATTCTGGAATTGCATTTCGTTGTGCTCGAGAGCTCGGAGAAGTAATTCTTCTTCTGTTTAATTATATCAGAAAGAGTTGCCGGGTGAAAATTAAACAGATCCGAGAAAGATGGCTACAATAAGGTCCGGTTGCAGATTTATGAATTCTGTGTTGTACCTCAACACACGGAAACCATGGGGAAACGGCGGAACGGAGGGTGCCTTCGCCGTACCAGAAAATCGTCGGCTTTTCGTTTCGTCGGGGATTGCGCTTTATAAATTATTATTAGCGGAAATTACGGGCGCAGATTCAACCCGTCGGCAGCAACGTTATGCATGCTTAATGTGATATCTTATAATATTTTCATGGACCTCGGGGACTGAACGGTTGCTACAATATGGACGTTTACTGGATCCTATTGTGTTTTTTCTTCATTTCCCTTTCGCCATAATCAACAACTTACGTTGCCTCGGAATCTACCTTAATTACAAAGGCTATTAAACGATCTTCTAAACTGCAGTCGATGTTATGGAATCTCTAGCTTCAATCATCGTGCAATTACATATAATCCAAAGTATGCGCAGCATTTAAATATTACAAATTTTATAGGCAACATAGAATTTTTCGCGATGCATACATCTGCTGCAGTAGTAAAGGCATTTCGAAGACTTCAAAATTCATTGCTGCTTTCAGAAAATAAACTACAAACGTCTATATGCATACTCCTGTCTATACTCCACTTATGATACTTTAAAGTATACTACGAACAATACAAATAAATTTGGCTACTTTAAAGTATAACTACTTAAATTATGATGACCAATAAACCGACCAATTTTCTATGTTAGGATTATTAAAATTACAAAGATACTATTATGAAAAATGATTGATTAATTTCCTTATTCAAGTATATATTGTAATAAAATATCCACGAACTCTAATTAATCTCAAAACAGTAAAAGCATTTGAAGAATTTGAAAATGCTACTGTATTATTTGCAACTCGTTAAAATTATTAAGAAAATAAATAAATGTTTTTCTAGTGTACCTAAAATTAACAATGAATCTCGGTTAATCATTTGAGAATTCAAATTATGAAAGAATAGTACTCTCTCCTTCTTGCGTGAACAATTTTTAAGGGATTGTCCCTCGTTGAACATATAACATTCACTCGGTTAGCTAATTATATTCCTCAATTCAATTGTAAACCCTTTGGGCTACGATTTCTTTCGCAGCTGCGTTGATTAGTACCTCTCCGGCCTTAATGCTTCAAGTGACTAGCCCGAAACAGTCAATAACATTTATTCAAAATTTAGTGATTTCTACGCCATTCTATTTTACCATTTTAATATTTAACTCCAGATTTACGCAACCCGTCAAAATGAAGAGTCACTAATTTTTTGATTCACGATTATTCATATCGTAAAGATACATTTATGAGTTATTTATTCAATTTATTCGTTACTTACGGCAAATGTTACAATAATACTCGTTTTGTTAAAATACTTTTGTCAGAATGAATGTCTTATTGTTACTTTTATAAACTAATATAAAACAGCTATTTTTTGTCCTCCGCAAATCTAGTGTTAACAACAAATACACTAACTACAGTAAATTCTCCCCAATCGTCCTTCAGCTTGCACACAAAATGGACAATTTGGGAAGAGAAGATACGATTATTTGAGTCTTGCGGCTCGTTTTTATAATTACCGATTGTCAACAACTATAAAAACGAGCCGCAAGGCTCGCACAATCGTATCGCCCCTCCCCAAACTGCCCATTTTTATGCGCAATCCGACCGCGAATTAGGGAAAAAAATCACTATAATATGGTGTGCGCATCATAACAACGTTCGGTATTGAAAATACTTGGTCGATTTAAACCAGGCGGCCATTTCGCGAAAGGATTAATTTATTCGCCGATCACGTGCCAAGAATCGATGAAGCGCGGCGTCATGGACGCATCCGGAATGATTGTATCTTTCCGCTCTGATCGGAGCAGAGCGGAGCAGATCCGAGCGGCGCGGCGCGTTGCGGCGCGTCGGCTATCTCGAAAAGCGCTACCCTCAGCTCTCGTGTTCCCGTGGCACGTTGGCCCTCGACGTGATGTCGACACGACTGATCTCTCCTCTCCTCGCTCTGCCTTGGTCTCCTCTGTTCTCCGGGGTTTCTATGTACACTCTGTCCAGGTGATGGACTGAAATGGGTCTCATTCGAAACCTCGGCAGAAACTTAAGAGTGTACATACACCGGCGACGTAGTCGTTGCTTTCCGGCGTTTCTTTCGGTCGGTTCGAGCACCAGGGATAGGAGAGAAAGGTGGAGAGAACAGAGAAAGAGATAGAGAGAAACGGAGAAAGAAAAAGAGAGAGAGAGAGAGAGGGAGGCGCAGAGGGCTACAGAGTTCTCTCCGACCTATCTCAGTTCCAACTGGTTCATTCGTAGCAGTTGCAGCGCAATCGTTACTACCACAATCTTTCTCGGCGCTATCAGAGGCAACGGGACTCTTACTGTCTCTGCAATTGATGCCATCACTGGCTCGAACACTTAGCCAAGTTCGTAGGTAGAGAGGTGTCTGCATCGAGAAAAGGGGGAGGCAAAGAAGAGACACGGATCACGAGAGAAAGAACGAAAAGAGAGAAGGAAAGAGAGAGAGGGAGAGAGAGAGAGAGGGAGAGAGAATGTGGAAGAGAACAAAACTGTGTACTGTGCATTCCCTATTCGCAACGTGCAGAGTATTCGCGTCGCAGCTGCCACGACTGCCGGCAAGCCATAGCGAAAAGTTAGCTGGCTTTTGCTATTTTTCCATGCCATTAACGACCAACTCGAACGACCTCTATCAATGGCTTTATGGCAGTTGCCTTTTATTCCCTTTTCCAACAGTACCTACCCTTTGCCTCTATCCACGCCCTTCACTTTCTCTTACGGCACACCGGCTAACAGTGCCAGCGCGAAACATCAATGCTGCTTTCCTCTGAGCCTTTTTCCTTTTTTCGATGTCGGCTGTGTAGTTTCGCGAGAGGATATCCTAGAAAGGACCGAGAATCGTGATCATCAGATCGTAATGCGATTTTACTCCTAATAGGTAAGACGTTAGGATACTACTTGGTCTATATGGCGAGAGATGCAAGATGAGTTACGTCACTTGTTAAATTTTATGCGCCGGAGCAGATGATCGGATAACATATTTCTCTATTTGGATAATTTAATTAATTCTTTTTAATTTTTTAAAAATTTAATATAATTAAGTTTAATTTAATAAAACCACGGATCTTTATGCAAACTTCAACTTTTATTTGGAATTTTATGAAAATTAATACTAGAATTACCGAACCAGTAAAAATGATTGGTTTCTGATTTTTTCGTGATATTATAAAAATATATTTAGGAGCAACTGTTAGGTATACTACTTTATTGAAGTATATATTATAACTATTTGGATAATTTAATTAATTCTTTTTAATTTTTTAAAAATTTAATATAATTAAGTTTAATTTAATAAAACCACGGATCTTTATGCAAACTTCAACTTTTATTTGGAATTTTATGAAAATTAATACTAGAATTACCGAACCAGTAAAAATGATTGGTTTCTGATTTTTTCGTGATATTATAAAAATATATCTAGGAGCAACTGTTAGGTATACTACTTTATTGAAGTATATATTATAACATAAATCAAACGAAGTTTAAATAAATCCAGTCTTGGCATTGTTATAAAACAATACACATTAGTCGCGTTTAGAGCTCGGTAGTTCTAATGTTACGAATAAGCAAATGCGTAATTCGTCAAACAAAAAATTACTCATTGCAAGAAGAACATAAAAATGCAGTTAGACCTTTTTTAATTGTATCTATCGTTACAATTTAATACTGGGTTTACGGAACCCGTCAAAATGACGGGTCATTAATTTTTTAATTTACGACTATTCAGATCGTAAAGATACATTTATGAATTATTTGTTCAGTATATGCGTTGCTTGCGACAAACATTACAATAACACTGGTTCATAATTAGAATAAATGTCTTATTGGTACTTTAATAAATTAATGTAAAACAGTGCTCCGTAAATCTACTGATGAAAATTTACACACGCCATAAATGATTTTTATGGATCGATTTCACATGTTTCACTTTTAAAATTGCTAATTGTAAAGATTCTTTCTTAGGAAATGGTTCAATAAATTCCTTAATTCACGCATAAATTGCAGTAAAACTAAGGAAACTTATAAATAGAGTCAGTCTTATCATTCTTATAAAGCAACACGAGTCTTACAGTTTTATTGCTCGATAGGTTTAGTGTTAAACAACAAAACTAAGGTCTAGAATTCTGCTGATCAATAAAAACAATAAAAAAAGGTAAAATAAATAGTATAAAAAGTAAGATTTGGGAAACAAATGTATCGATACCTGTTTTAGTTTGAAGAAAACAGATTCCAGCACTTGTTCAGAATCAGAGTCGACTTTCTAATTTTAAACTGAATTCCAGGGAATCGATTTCTAAAATTGCGAGAATATTTTCGTTGCGAAATTATTGATCACTTTGCACAACTTATTTCCGTGAGTCCAAAATAAAGCGAATTTTCATATTTAGCAGATTTCATAATAGCGATTCTATGCCATTTTTAACAATTTAATTTCTATTTTCCAACTTGACAATGTTTCACGAATAAACTACTAAATAATGGTTTCTCAGCGTGGAATAAGACCAGAGGCGGAAGAAGATTTTCGCTCAGAATCGGAGGGACGAGATGTGCACGCTGGAATGGGTTTCGTATAAACGAGAGCAACATACAATTCGATCGATAGGCTGTAAACTATTGTTCTATGGTAGCAGACTAACGTAAGAGCGGATTAAGTCGGTTAACCGCAGAGACGTCTACGTCACGCTTCGCAGAATTCTACGAGCTTGCACCTGTGATTCGCTTAACTGTGGTCATACGTGTAAACCCGCCTGCGGATACGTGGAAGTTCTATTAACAACCACACGAGCGAATGATTATCTACATTCGTGTGCACGTATCCAGTACCGATTCAATTATCGATCGAATAAATTTGAAGAAATTAAACGAGTCAATTATTGCTCTTTTGACTACATATATCATGTTTCGCGATAAATTACTTTTCTCTCAGATGTTCCGTTCTTTCGAATTTAATATTGATTCTCATAATATGAAAATATTATTCGAATAACATCAATGAAATCGAAACTAGAAAGTTCAAATTTATCACAGGAAATATTGATTCTATTATTTGGTATTCTAAAAATTCTGTTTGGAAAGTAATTTCGCTCTTTCACGAGAAAATGAAAGATAATTGTTTAATGCTTTAAATAAATATTATTCAGTGATGCGCATTGTTCTATAACTTTTTGTTATTTTTCTGGTAGCTTTGAAATCTTGTGATCGTAGAAGACCTGTTTTCTATTGGCGGAATACTGAGTCAAGTGCTTTTCAACACCCTCGCGAAACAAAACTTTTCAGACAAACGAAATTGCTTGCCCATTAATCCATTAGTAATAGTCAATTTATTTAATATATTACAATATCAATGAATTTCAAAATCTAGTCAAAAATTAGTGTCGCCCATATTCGACCGACACAGCAGTCGCCGCGTTAATTAACTTGTTGAAGTTCGGCGTTCACTTCGGTTGCAATTCTTCTCGGATAATTTACATTATTGCATCGTTAATTATAAGCTTTAATTACAAAGTAAATTTTAGTGCTCGTGTTAATATACCGAGTTTTATTATTAAATTGTGTGAACGTCAAACTTTCACATGGAGCAATGAAAGATAATAATTATGGAAAGATCGTTGCACGAGCTCGGAAACGGTTGAAGTGTCAACATTTCTGGAATTTCTTTAAGCTATTATGCGAGTAAAATGAAGTGGCAGAAAATTCCTTTCCATTTACGGCAACTAAAATGAAGAGGACCAAGTTTTGATTTAAAAATGTCAATGTCAAGTCCACTTACCAACGCAGTGGTACTTGTCTACTGCTACGTTTGAATTAATAACTTTAGCTTCCTTCGTAAGAAACTTTCGAATTAAAGGAGTTCCGCCAGTTCCATCGTCGTCGGTGAACTTTATTATAAATATAAACGATCGCGTTTCGAATAGAACCGAAATATTGATGATCTTCTAAAGTGCTATAATACATAGCTTAATTGTCATTCATAAGGATTCGTATGACTTTATCGGACACGTTTGAAACTGCGGCAATACTGTGCACGAAATGGGTCCACGGATATGTAGAATTCAAATGAAACGATTTCTATCTTGGAATACATTTCGAAGTGACCTAAGAAAGGGCGTAAACGGGGGAAAAGATGACCTTTAATCGACCCCGTTTGGAGTTCATGCGTGTATTTCACACGAACGCGGGAAAGTTCAAAGATGTGTATTATATATTATTTTATATTCTGTAGAGTGGACGCAAACACAGGCCACCGAATTTGTAAGGAATCGAAGAGGCACAAACGCAATACGAAACGGAAAATTTATTTATTTATTTCAATATTTTAACGAGACTTTGTGTCACACAATTGGAAGGGAAAGTGATAACTGTCGAACAGATAAGGAAGAAAAGATGAACAAAAATGGTAACAAATAGAACTCGCTAAATAAAAGTCTGAAGTCGAAGGAAAATGTTCCATAATAACTATGAGTAAACAAAAGACGCATCGCATTGAGAATACTAATCATAACGCAGCCTCATTCTCCTTTATCGCGCAGAATGCTTCGTCGAGGTAACAAGTTTCTATGTAATTCTCGTTTTCATAAGGGAGTCCATAAATACTTGAATCTGCATAAACTGAATTTGCATAAAACGCTCGTAATCCAATTATAATTTCCGTTTAATATCGCGGTATAAATCTTCCACGTTCCAATTACACGCCGCGAAGAGTACACGTTAAAGCAATTAGATTTTACTTCGCTTCAAATACTTTTTGCATCGCGAAAACAATGGACCAACCGATTCGTCGCAATGATTAGAAACGCGTTCTCGTTGATTCGTTATCCTTTTATAAATTCGCGAAGCTTGGACTTATCATTACGGCGGCAAACGTTCGAGCGAAACCCGTTTACAAAACGGTTTTACAGAGATTACGACAAAAGTGCAAATCCTAAGACGGCCGCGAAGTTTTCCGTCAGCTTTGGGATCCGGCTGATGCACAAAATCAAGAGCCAACTCACAAATCTGTTTTCTCAGCTGGAGGCTTCCTCAGGGCCACGGCCTTTTCTAAGGCAGAAGTTTCTAATCCAGACTAGGCCTGAGAAATCCGTATACATAATGGCGGCACGTCCCAGACCCCGGAGCGTCCTCATTTTGCATTCCTTCTACAATTCGCCGCTCGATCGTCTCTTCCCTCCGTCCAATGACGTCTCTTTTCACTTTTCCGCCTTCCATTTCGCTGTAAATTCGTCCGGAGCCCACCTCCGAGCTGTTTCCACGATCGAATTTCTACCTGATCGACGAATCACGCGATCGTTGGCTCGCGAGCTGGCTCTTAAAATCGAACCAGTGTCACTGAATTTCTCGTTCTTCCTCGTATGAAGGATTACAGATTCGTTGGAGGAACGAGTTCCAAATAAATTTGTTAAACAGAATATAATTATGCTGCCCAATTGGACATTATTCGAATTGCTTCGAATATATATAAATATTTATCTGAAATAATTATTCAGTTGAATTCTTTTTAGTCGAATACTTTACTCGAATTTCGTTATTCGTAACAAATTATTCCATTCGAATAATATTTCAGTTTTTATTCGAATAAATTATTATACCAATTTATTCGAATAATATTTCATTTTTTATTCGAATCAATTATTCTACCAATTTATTCGAATAGTTTTTCATGTTTTATTCGACTAAATTACTCTACCAATTTATTCGAATAATTTTTCATTTTTCATTCCAATAAATTATGCGAATATAGATTGTAAAATTATTCGAATAAATCATTCGAATAGAGATTGCAAAATTATTTAAATGGACATTGTAAATTCTTATTCGAATAATAATGCGAATTATTCTTGACCGTTTTTTTACACAATTTTTTAAACATATAGGTATGTGTTGAAAATATGAATCCTGGAATGTACGACGACTTCATTTGCACCCGAAGAAATATTATTTACTTATACGTCAATGATCTATGTACGAAAATGTAACAAACTTTCTGATGCAGCAATTGATAAAAAAAGTTAATTATAAAAATTGACGTGACGGAAATAAATCGATAAACTATGGACAAACACCGTGTTCTATAATTTTTATATTATTATTGTTATTATTATTATATTTATATTATTTTCGAAATTAATTCGCAATTAAATTTCGCAATTAAATTCTTATTCGAATAACAAATAACTTCTCATTCAAATGAATTTTTACACGAGTAAAATTTTATTCAGACAAATATTTGTACGATCGAGTACAAAAAATCATTCTCTAATGAACTAGTCGGTCTAACATCCCAAAATGATTCAAGCCATTTGGTCGTATTTTAGAAAAGTTATTACACACATGTTTATCTACACATATATTTCCCTATTTATATGCTCGTCACTGTACGTTCCAAGCCCTTTGAGGCTTGAAACAAGACTTGAATGGTTACAGAGGTTGAACGGTAGAGTCCACGATGAATGTGAGAAATCGACACGAGGGACGTACAAAGGAATAATTACGCAAGATACGCAAATAAGTAAAGTGCCTTACCACTTTGTCGGAAGAAGACACGGGACCCGTAGTTCGCTCTGACGCGAGCGAGAAAAGAGAATTTCCAACGGTCTCGGGGAAAAAGCGTTTCACCATTTTATCATTGATATGCTCGGCTCTGTGGCGCAGGGGATGGGGCAGAGTTAATATTAAAGACTTCGACCTCGTGGCCGCGATATTTAAAACACACTCGAAGTACTTAAAAGGGGTTGCCTTTTAGAGACGCGCAACGCTCGGCCCGAGGAGGCATCTCGAATGTATTCTGGAACACGCACTGCATATGGAAACACAGCTTATCATATATTTCTGACCTTACCTCGACACGAATGTTGCGCACACGAGTGGCCGAAACCTCGCGTCTACACCCGCGCCATTGACCGACTTCCCTCCCACGCTACTCGACGCTACTTACCCCTATGCATTTTCTGCGTGCACCGTGAAAGCGCCGATATTCAAATGCGGCCCGATACTACATCGTCCTTATCATATTATTATGCCCTGTCGTTGGATTAGCTTTAATAACAACAGACGGTCTCATTGAACACGGCTCTTTAAGCTAAAATATATGGCTTATCGGGCTTTTTATACGCGGTTCCGAGCTCTCGGATATATCAGCCTCTTGCGACTCGAAAGCTCAGTCATAGTTGAATCTCTCTTTTCATCTTTCTTTTATGATAATATATCGCCAATCGACTATTTTTAGGGCACTTTATATATTGGTGCGTATATTGGTGCGAGTTACGTTCATCTTAACCCTTTCAGTGTTGAACAGCGATATATGCGTTGATTAAACATCACACTTCAGAAAATATTGGTTCCTTGCACGTTTATTTAATGCGCTAAAAAAATAGTTTGTCGTAAATTTAGGACTGAAGAATTAATTTCCACCGCAAGAATGGGTCATAATAAGTTTTATTTCATTGTTATGTATACGATAATTAATAATTACAAATAATATATCAAGTTTCAAGGTTGATTGAACATCACACTTCAAAAAATATTATTTCCTTGCACGTTTATTTAATGCGCTAAAAAAATAGTTTGTCACAAATTTAGAATTGAGGAATTAATTTCCACCACAAGAGTGTGTCATAATAAGCTTTGTTTTATTGTTATATATATACACGATAATTAATAATTACATATAATATATCAAGTTTCGGATATTTGATCATATCAAATGGCCAGTGTAAAAAGACGAGTAAAAACAGCTCGGCACGGAACGTATGAATGTAACTGGAGTATCGGAAAAAAATTGTTAGGAAACTGTATAGCCAATTTTTTGGGTATTTTTAGAGGAATTGTATCGATGTTGTAAGAAGCATGTATTTGATAATATATTTACTACTGTTCGCAAAAATATTTTTAAGCCTTACAAGACATTTTCGAATTTGAGAGGGGATACCTGTTTTCCATCCGAGTTATTTGATGATGGCACAAAAACGTATGCAACGAAAGTTTCAAGAAATACCCTTGCGTTTTACATGGGATTTTATAGAACAGATAGGACAACAGTCGCGCAAGTACATAAAATATTAACGCTTGTATTCGTTCCTTTTGAAAATCCTAAATTTAAGGCTTGCAAATTTCCTAATTTAACGCAAAATTTAAAACGGTTCTTCCGACCCACGGTTTCTCCAGTTTTCTCAATGGAATATTGCGACCGGTGCAACAGCTTGCGCTTTCAACAGCTTCTTGAATATAAGCAAATTTGATTGGTAAAATTATTTTGTGACGTGACGCGACAATTTTTAATGGCGCCTCGGAATCGCCACTCGAGTGCAAAGGGTTAATTCATGCTTCTCACGAGAAATCTTGTAGCCGATATAAAATAAAAAAAAGGACATTTGCTTCTCTCCTCCAGAAGCAAATCATGATAAATTCTATAACACAATGCATAAAAGTGAGAAATCGTCTAAAAATCCGCAATTCAATCATAACATCATTGCAAAGCCATGAAGCTCTTTACCAACCGATGAAAACACAACGAAGTAGTTGTAGTCAACGCCGTTAGATTTTTGAGCTGATTGTTGAATGTAGGTCCTGTGTAGAATACGTCGTCGCCAATGTCCGCAAAATGGGCGTGATTGCACCGGGATGGCCTCAATTACAGCTGATACGGTGTTCCTAGAATATCCAAACTTTTTCATACGGACCCTGACAATGGTGGTATTGACCCGGGAGGTCTTTCTCGTGAGGTATACTCAACCGGATTGCAATTGATCAGAGTGTATTCGTTCGCATAGGTCGTTAAAGGAGAACTCGTGCAAACGAGCAACGACTGCCGCTTTCACCGGCGTGCCTCTCTGTTATAACATGCGCACACCCTTCTGCCCCCCTCGTTGTCCCGCTATATTTATTCGCGCACGGCCACCATTTTCGCTCATCCGTTCCTTGTTTCAGGCGACGTCCTTGTTTGCCCGTCCGTCGTCCCTCCATTATCCCTACGCGTAATTCAGCTTGATTTATCCGGGGCTGTTCGCACTTGTCTCTCTCTCTCTCTTTCTCTCTCTCTCTCTCTCTTTCTGTCTTCATATCTCACTCTGTCTTCATTTCTCTCTCTCTCTCTCTCTCTCTCTCTCTGTCTTTATATCTCACTCTGTCTTCATTTCTCTCTCTCTCTCTCTCTCTCTCTCTCTCTCTCTCTCTCTCTCTTTGTCTTTATATCTCACTCTGTCTTCATCACTCTCTCTCTCTCTCTCTCTCTCTCTCTCTCTCTCTCTCTCTCTCTCCCTGTCTCTATATCTGACTCTCTCTCTTCATCTTTCTTTTCATATCTCTCTTCTTTTCCCTCTCTCTCTCTCCCTCTCCCTGTGTTCGTCTCTATATATCTCTGTCTCTTCAACTCTTTAATCTTCTCTCTTATCGTTTTTATACTTCCCTCCCTCTCGGTCTTTCTCTCTTTCTCTCTTTCATCGTCGTTGTACTTCTCTCTCTCTCTCTCTCTCTCTCTCTCTCATCGTCTTCATACTTCTCTCTCTCTCTCTCTCTCTCTCTCTCTCTCTCTCTCTCTCTCTCTCTCTTTAGATATACAGGGCAACCAGAAAGATTAGGACCAAACTTATACTATGTCGTACCGAGGTCAAATAGATGAAAAATATGAATATAAACTTGTGTCCGAAAATGCTGCATTGAAAAGATATGAGCATTCAAAATTTATATAAGCGTTGGTTTATAAAAATGCAATATAAACAGAAGATCAATTTTGGGAATGTACACAAAATGCATTTACTGTGTATTTCCAATACAGATGGGATATTTGAAAGATTTCGACAATCACCAATTCGACGAATGAAAAAGCCTGCATTCCTGCAGTGTGAGGAATTTTCGAACATTTCTTGCAATAAATCTATTATTCGACAATTCATCGAATACTGACAAATTTAACAACGCGAAAATTCTTTTGAAAATAGCGTAGCAATTACTAGCGTCGCCTCGGCCATGATACAGAAGGCCATAATACAGAAAACTTGCAATATCGTAAGAACCTTTCTACATAGCAAGACTTGGTATAAGCCCGGACTTTACCTTGAAGCCAACCAACTAATGTTGAAAAACAAAATAATATATATTATTGTATTGTATATATATATAAAATTATTATTATTATTTTGTTTATATTATATATATATATATATATATATATATATATATATATATATATATATATCTTTATCCCTAGCTCTTGATTTCTTCGTCGCGCAGCGAAAATCTTAGCCAGTCGGAGTAAGTAAAAGGGAGCGAAAAAAGAAAAAAGGGTAAGGACGTGGCTTCTTCTGGTTCGATCTCTTTTTATCACGTCCTCTCCCCACCCCTCCTCCTTTTATCGCGAAAGCATTGCCGTGCCCGGCAATATTTCACAATTACGCGACTTTATGGGCCACCATAAAGATACGCGGTGCGTGTCGGTCGCGTGATGGCCGACCCGACTGAATTTTTATTACGCTCGCGAGCATGTAAGACTTATCCCTTGAGAACGCACGGTTTCTTCTCGGGCACCGCATATTAAGCTCGCCGCGATGCTCATTTGACGCAGGATGCGGCCGGATTCTTGCGCTAAATGTGCCGTAACTATCCCGCGTACTCGCATGCGTGCCTAATCTATTCGTGACGTACCTGTAGATCCGAGTGATCGCGTCAATATGGTTTTACCTTCGTTCTGGCTGATTGCGAGCTGATCTGCGATCGCAAAAACCGGGATGAGTTGCTGTCAGGCTCGGCGACAATGCTTTCACAGAACTGACTAATAGTAACGCGGAAAGGAAGCTTTTAATGGCTTTGTGCAATTATCTGTTGCAGATCAGGGCGTTTTTCAGAAAATTTCAAACTGCATTATTTCGAACTTAGTTTCCAGAATTACAGTAATTTCTTTCTAATTCGCGCTGAGATTCCGCGCAAAAATGAACAATTTAGCAAGAAGAGATACGATTATTCGAGCTTTGCGGCTCGTTTTTATAGCCACCGATTGTCAACAGTTATAAAAATAAGTCGCAAGGCTCGAATAATCGTATCTCCTTTTCCCAAAGTGTCCATTTTTGTGTACGATCTGAGCGCGAATTAGGGAGAACTTACTGTATCCTTAAATTCTTCTCATGGTTTTCCTAACATTTTAGTTAGAAACTTATACATTCATTTTTGTAACTGGTTATCATGGTTCATTAGAAACAATACCATTCAATAAACGTCCTTGTTTTCATTATTCTATTCATTAACCGTACTTCGACGAGTTTGACTCGTGATTTCTAGAAATAACCTGTTAGGTATGACTATTTAGAGACTAAATAGATACTAGATTCCGCGCAAAAATGAACAATTTAGCAAGAAGAGATACGATTATTCGAGCTTTGCGGCTCGTTTTTATAGTCACCGATTGTCAACAGTTATAAAAATAAGTCGCAAGGCTCGAATAATCGTATCTGCTCTACCCAAATTGTCCATTTTTGTACGCAATCTGAGCGCAAATTAGGGAGAAATTACTGTATTTGATAAATAAACTATTTCAAAATGAGACAGTGACACAATTATGTTAAAAAGTATTTTATATGAAAAATGAATTGATGTATCTTCAATTGATGATTTACTTGGCATTTCAAATAATGAATCATTTGTTATTTGATATTGTAATTCGTTATTTGTTATTTGGATGTCACCAAAATAACTCAGTTTCTTAGTGTGTTTTATTTCTCTTCATACTATTACTATTCCTTACTAAGAATAATTCACGGTGACTTTGATTGTTACTACGATTTTTACTACGCTTCTTACGACGCATTTTACTACGTTTCTTAGAACTGAGTCACTGTTAATGGTTTGTGTTTGTTGTTAGGCGTTACTACTCGCGAAACGTAGAAAGTCGTTCAGAATGAATCAGCTTTCTCGGGTGACGCAACCACGTTTGTATTTAATTTTGAAGCGTGTGTGAAAATGATATTTATAATTTAATAATAATAATTCATTGATATTTGAAAATATAGATATTTATCATATAAATTATATAAATATTTAGAAGAAGAATTTTTAATTTTGAAGCGTGAAAATGATACTTATAATTGAATAACAATAATTTATTGATATATTTGAAAATATAGATATTTATCATATAACTTATATAAATATTTAGAAGAAGAATTTTTAATTTTGAAGCGTGAAAATGATACTTATAATTTAATAACAATAATTTATTGATATATTTGAAAATATAGATATTTATCATATAACTTATATAAATATTTAGAAGAAGAATTTTTAATTTTGAAGCGTGAAAATGATACTTATAATTTAATAACAATAATATATTGATATATTTGAAAATATAGATATTTATTATATAACTTATATAAATATTTAGAAGAAGAATTTTTAATTTTGAAGCGTGAAAATGATATTTATAATTTAATAACAATAATTTATTGATATTTGAAAATATAAATATTTATCATATAAATTATATAAATATTTAGGATTAACGCTCTTGCATCTTGCGATTGTTGCGACTGTTTCACTTTGTCTTGATTGTTGCCTTGCCTTCTGATTCACGCCGCGCGTCTCGGTCACATAAATAATACACACGCACACACCCACAGAAAGCAAAGGCACACAACGTGTCTGATGTGCTCCTAGCTGAAAATTGCGACCCCGGGGGGGAGTGAGACGGTGACGGGAGTCAGGGAGGCGTTGTTTGTTTTTATTCGGCTGAACTCGTTCCGTGGAAATTCAACGTGCTGGCTAATTTGGGACCAATAGGAAGGGATCATTTCTGCCAATAAGAGACACGCGTTTTACCCTACTTCTGCGAGGGCGGCAACATGGAATCGGTCCTACACTTTCATCAGCTGACTTCTTCTGAGCAACGGACAATAGTTCTAGCCGCGTGTACGAATCATCTATTGGCAGTGTCAATAATAATGTAGGTGACGAAATAACGAAAAGAACTTTAACAAACACTTTATTATATGGTACTCGTGTTAAAGTTTTACCTAGCTAGTGTACTTTAATACTTTGACAGTCGCGGCAAACACCTCGAAAGTTTAATAATATTAAAGTATTTTATTAGGTGATATATTTATGTGACATACATTACTTTTTTCAACGTTCTTATCTCCTGCGAATTTTAATAACATTAAGAAATTATAATGGACTAGCGAAGAACTTAAATTTCGAAAATTAAATTTTAAACAACTCTGTTATACTCACATGTGGGTGTCGCGGCGGTCAAATGATTAATACTGCGATTATAATACACCTTTTAAATAGTGCAATTATGATATACCTTATTAATAATACAAACACATAAGCTTTGCTTAATAATATAATTATGATGCATTCTTCAAAAAGTCAGATATATATAGATTTTTATAATTCTAATTTTCGCGTGACTCCGGCAAAGTGTAAGGAAATGCACGAATAATATGACAATTAAAAGTCAGTTTATATTTGTATCTAATTTCAAATCTCATTTAAAACGAGTTCGTGGCCTTGAGTAATCTAATCACTATTATTATCAGTCACAGTACTGCACATTTACTATGATTTTTTCTGTGTATTATTCAATGCTTTCTTCGAAGATTTGAGACGATTATACAAATTTTTAATTAAGAAATAAATGTTATTTTCTCAAATAATCAATATTTGCATTCACTGTTAATTAACCAAACGGATGAACATATGATTTATTAAAATACGTTACTTATGACATATCCATTGGCGTTATTTGAATTTCTTATTTTTGAATTACTATTTAAAATCAATTTTGTCGAGATCTGATCTGTTCGTGCAATAGTTTGAACATGTCTCAAATTATGTCCAGAATTTTTACAGTTTATTATTATTCCTACTCGTTCCTGTAAAAAAATGCTAACCATTACACATTACGGATGTTCGTGCTGATCGCCATTTTCAAAGAAACTAGTTTCTATTTTTATAGAAACTTTTATAAGGATTATTTACAATAACAATTTCGCGAAATGTCCTTAGGCGTTCGAATGGCGTTTGTTTCGTCAGAAAACGTGTTTATCAAATTTGAGGTAGTTTAAGTATGCGATAATCGAGTTTTGGGCCCTCGGAGTAGAATTTCACACCTACAGCGTTGAAATTCGAAACTTTGTTTAACTTCGAACTTCGTTTAGTTAAATAGGACTAGATAGGAATCGAATTTTGAAGCTCGTCTGCTTAATTTTGTTAATCGTTTCCAGGGAAGTAAGAAGGTCGCGACATTATTTCTTAAATAAGTTACTGGAACGATTGTGTTGAAGCGATAGTGTTATTACAGGAAAATGGCCAAATGCGGAACACCATTTTCTTCATAGGCATTCAGTTATCCATTTCCACTTACTTTAAGAGCTTTCAAAAGAAACTATATATTATGCCGCTTGTCGAATTCAACTCGGCATCCCATAAAAGGTGCGTACAAAAAAATCGTAGGTCGAGCTATAAAAAACTGAAGATGACTTTGATAATCCCGGAAGAAAGGGGTTGACCAAAAATTTGGCGCGATCATCTTAAAAAGCTCTCCTTAACTCGAGAAAGATAACCTACGTCGCAGAGGCGCCTGCGAAGACTGTTGATTTTTGTTAATTTTTCATAGAGGTCTAGTGATTTAAGTTTAAAATTACTTAAAATATAAAAATATATAATATAAATGCATTTTATTTTTACAATAATGCCAAACCTTTAAAATGACTAGATTAACTTAAATAAATATCCATTGTTAGTATAAAATTGACGCCTTAGAAAAGCATGCGCCTCTGAAGCGTATGGTTATCTTTTACGTACGTTGTCATATGGTTATCTTTCTAGGGTTAATCCATACGATTTTAGCTGAAAAAATTTCCAGTCTGACCACTGGCAGCAGAATGAATTAAACTGATCACGTTACGTCGTCCACGCTGTATATTCGTTCTTAGAGATAACACCGAAACGTAGTCGGTCAGATTTCCCCTAATTTCGACGGAGAAGTCACATGGTTGTGACAAGGACGAGTCGAAGTCACGGCTAGGTGGGCCTGTAACTGGCATGATACGTTCGACCGCAGGAAAATCGAAACCGGGCTCTCGCGTCCGTGACTCTTTCTTCCGCGTCTTCTTTCACCTTCTGTTGGCGCCTCTTTGCCCATGAAGACCCGGCATTTGCCGGCGAGCTGCACGTCCGCGACATGAGAAATTTAGATTACCGGCCCTACCCACTCCATTACCTTCATTCAGAGGCAGTCGTAGCTTAACGAACTGTCGGTATACCTACAGATCCACCAGTCAGCCGGCAAAAGGTCCGCCGCTCTTCCCTCTTTCACCTTCAAAGGGACGCGTTCACTCTTACTCTACCTCTCTCTCTCTCTCTCTCTCCCTTGATCACCTGCTCTCTCTTGATCTCCTGCTCTCTTCGTGATCTCTCTCTCCCTCCGGCAAAAAGCCTAAAGCAAGTCCTGCGTAAAATCGAGTTCTATCTGCAGCCAGCGGTCGAACAGACGGACGAGTGACTTTAATTTTGCCGATTTGAAAATTTCGTTTTCGTTTAAGTGTCGCGCCGCGGGAATTCCGCGGAACGCATTAGTAATGAACGGTCTGATGCATGTATCGAATGCTGGCCGGCTCCGAATCGACCGATATATCGATTGCAGTTCGTTTTTGGAATCGACCATTAATTGGGACGTGTTTCTCGTTAACGAGGTTGACGCAAAGAAATTGGCGAGGGTTCCTGGCAGTTACGTGCTCGAGGAGGTCTACGAGTGTTTGAAAAATTCATTTTGAAATTGGAAATGTATGATTTCTTGCATTTTGAAGTTCAGTTTTGAAACGAGGATTGGAATAGTGGAAGAAAGCGGCGTAAAATTAGTTCATCGCCGATATCTTTCCATCGAGATATTAATTTATGGATGGATTATTTGAAGTGACGAACACTTAAGTTCTGATCTTGTAGGCTTCATTGTCCTAGTTGACTTTATTTTTATGTTAGTGATGAATTAACAATATTAGTATTTTAATCTATATTTATATCTACAACTATATATTTATATCTATATCTATATATCTATATCTATATATCTATATCTATATATCTATATCTATATATCTATATCTATATATCTATATCTATATATCTATATCTATATATCTATATCTATATATCTATATCTATATATCTATATCTATATATCTATATCTATATATCTATATCTATATATCTATATCTATATATCTATATATCTATATTTATATATCTATATCTATATATCTATATCTATATATCTATATCTATATAGTATTTTAATCTATCGTTGCCACACGTTCCTATGCAGAACATAAACGTTATACTGTGTCATACTCAGACCTGGTTCAGTTCACAGACCCAGACATTTCGGAATATAATTTAAGAATATAATCTGAGAATCTAAAGCATCGTTTCCCTTATTGGAACTTAATATCTCACTTTACATATATTGAATTAATTGCTCATTTCATTCTTCTCATGACAATATCACTTTTTCGGGAAAAAAGAATGTTTGACGTTTTGACCCAATACGACAGCGAAGGGTTAATACGTTCCGTGCCGAGCTGTTTTCAGTGGACTTTTCATTCTGGTTAAATTGATAATTTAAAAATTAATATATTATATGTATTTGTTAATGATCTTATGTATAACCATGAAACAAACTTATTATAGCCCATTCTTTTGCTGGAAATTAATTCTTCAGTTCTAAACTTGTCACAAAATATCTTTTTAGCGCATTAAATAAAAATATAAGCGTGTATCACCAATGGTACATGTGGCACGAAACGTAGGAAGAACTTAATCTATCGAGAAATGACTTTTACCAGAATTAGAAACGATCGGCCATGATCGAACATGCCACAATCCAATTCCCCTTTAACATCACGCGCAACCCAATAAACTTTCCAACTTAATTTCCTAATAAATCAAGACTAGAACGAGAAAAATCTTATCTCTCTATGCTTTTAGATCTCTCTTCAAATTAATTTCGAAGTCAGAAGTAACGTAACGAGTGTTGCAAAATCCCAGTGAGAAGCAAGGACACGCTTGTTTCTGATTGGGAAAAGGCCGTTAAAGTTTCTTGGGCGGCGCAGAATGAAATTTTTCTGAATGCATGCATACCGGAACCTTTCCATGAGGTCCTATTGTTTGAACTACTGCCAAGTGGCACTTCTGCTACACGAACACAATCACTTCTGTTGTTCGGTCGAGGCATAGTCTGGATGCGAACAAGCTGAATCACTGTAACCACGTGAATCCCTATTATGTGAACGCTCTAGTTATCTCTGTTTTGTCTTAGGGATGTTCGAAAATGGCTCCTGTATAATCGAAAACAATGGTGCGGGCAAATACCCCCTAATCTATAAAACTTCATTAAACTGACTCACCGATTCAAACTAATTACCGTAAAAATCGTTAAACTTGTCTTTTAATCATTTCAACACATTTGGTACGATTTTCCAGGAAAACGGACACAAACACTTGCAAAACGAAAGAGGTCATAATTAGCAAAAATTGCTACATTCTTCTGGTAAAGTTCTGTAGAAACATGGCTAAATTCCAAAAATCTCTCTCGTCAGCAACACAATCATTTAATATGAAAATTTTACAGTAAAGTAATTCTATTTAAATTTCTTTAATTTTTCGGAAAAATACAGTGGAGCATTAACCCCTTATAATATCTATAATATCTTTTGTCTATAATATCGTGTCAGACTGTTTGGAAAGATTTGGAAGATTTTGGAACTAAATATGGCTGTTATCCACACGTCTTTTTAATCAGAATCGAATTCTATCCTTTAATTATCGATATTGAAACATAATTATGAGAAACATAAATGATCTGTCTCATACAAGAAATTTTTAGTGCAAAAGTTTAAACTACAGAAAATACCACGGCGTCAAATTAACACTTTAATGGTCGCTCGTACAATATGTGCGTGATGCTTTAATAATTATGTAGGTGATTGCTTTAATAATTATCACACTAGGGAAAAATATTAAATTGATTGTATTAATATTATTATCGTTGTTATTGTTCTTTTTCGTTTTATTTGTATGTTTATACATGTTGAATTACTTCATGAATTTACATAAATATTGCCGGCCCCTGGCGACGTTTAACTGCGTAGACGCGCGGCCATTAAAGCGTTAAACAAGAAAACACCGATCTAGATGAAGCACGACGAAACTATTGGCCTGCTCGGCGTATAACGCCCGCCGCAAAGCAGTTATATTCTTATGCGGTAGGCAATGCGGTCATTTACCTTGGCAACATTTTTACGAACCGGCGTCAGCATTTGTTGATGTACGTATACCGACTACAAACAAAGTAGAACAACATTTACGCTGGCCGCAATCGGCAATTTCATCTGCGCCGACCCCGATTCTGTCGACAGTATTCAATCAAAGGCTCCCGGTGCGCTGATAACGCGCGGCCGCGGCAAATTGGAAAATTGGGACCATTCATGGAAAAAGAGCGCGTAAGCCTTTTCCTTAAATCGCTAATTCGATTCAGGCATGTGTCGTTTATAATTATAATGGGAATCTTCGTACAGGTTCGCGCGAATAAACGCACGAACTTCTTTCGCAGATCTCAAAATCTCTCCAGATCGGTGTACAATTAAAATTTCGGTAACAGGTTCTTTTTTGTAGACTTTCTTCTTCTTTAGTAGACTCTTTTAGCAGTGGATTTTTATGCAATTACGGCATAAATGAGTAGGTGGCGTACACACCAGTAAAGACTGTAGAAAAATTTAATACTATATCTACCGGCAGTTTTCCAATAGTTCTTTTAAGATTGAAGATTCACAGTTGAGAGAATTTTTTAAAACATCACGATCTACAATAATGTCATTCAGAATCCATGAAATTGTTTAGAGCAGCCCTTTGTCTACGAAAGGCGACATACAGGGTGTCGCAAAAATGTCTCGTAATCCGGAAATGGGAGTTTCCTGAGGTCATTCGAAGTAACTTTTTCCTTAGCGAAATTGCAATCCGCGGCTTTGTTTACGAGTTATTAACAAAAAACAGTGACCAATGGGAGGCGAGATCAGCTGCCGTGAGACGCTCGAGCCAATCAGCGGGACTGAGCTTCGCGCGCTCGTTGGCTGGGCCGCCTCGCATCAACCGAGCCCGCCTTATGAATCTACTTATTTGGGACTAACGATTAATCCTTTTATCGAATTTTATGTCTGTAGATAACAATTTAAATTGACAGCCAAAACATTTGAATTCGGTTGAAACGATTATCCAGAAAGTATTTTCGGTGTCAATATTGATCACCGGTAACAAAAAAATATTATTTGCCATCGATAATAGTTATGAATAACAAAAAAAGGTTATTCGACATCGATAATGGTTATGAATAACCAAAATAAATTCTAGTCATCGATAATGGTTACTAATAATCAAAACGAATTCCGGCCATACAAACTGGTTACCATAATCAAATTAAATTTCTTTCATTAATAATGATTATTATAACATAAAATAAATAACGTTCAAAATGCTGATTCCTAAGAAAAATCAATTAACATAATGGCATTACATAAGTACTAATTGTTAATATATCCCTTATAACAGTTACGTACTCTGGTCTAACCCTTTGCACTCGAAACCGAATTAACGCAAAATTTAAAATAATTTTTCCGACCCACGGTTTTTCCATTTTATATGACTTAGTGCATTTTATGCACATGCAATTGAATATTGTGAGCCGTGCAACAGTTACGCTTTCAACAGCTCCTTAAGTATAAGCAAAATTGATTAATAAAATTATTTTGCTATTTAAATATAAGCAAATTTGATTAATAAAATTATTTTGCTCTTTAAATATAAGCAAATTTAATTAATAAAATTATTTTCCTCTTTAAATATAAGCAAATTTGATTAATAAAATTATTTTGCTATTTAAATATAAGCAAATTTGATTAATAAAATTATTTCGAGACGTGACGTAACAATTTTTAACGGCACCTCAGAGTCGCCACTCGAGTGCAAAAACATGTCATTAAACGTGCCATTAAACATGTCATTTCCCATTACCTTATCTCAGTCTACAACACGTTAATAAATTCTGCTCTAACCGATCGAAAAGACGATCCACCGATTTCTGTCCAGAGGACAACGCACCGTGGAACGTCTCGATTGTTTCGCCGGTCTTGTTTCAAGTTAGCTCGTCGCTATTTCAATTCCGGCTCGGAGCAAACCCCGTAACGACACTCGAGACGCAGCTTAACGACAGCTTATCCGCGAAACGGTGATTCGGCCGCGGAATGATCAGTGGTCTAGACATCGGCAGAGCATGCGTTAGCCTCGAGGCGGCTCGGCGTGCATGTTTAGTGCGTATAGACGTCGTATTTCCTGATCATTATTGCAGGCTGTCGCGCCGTGCCGGTCTCCCCTCTTTCCGACCCGACGTCTCTTATCATTTAAATATTGCCGGCGCGATAGCTGGTGTCGACGGAACGCTGCGGCACCCAATTCGCGCGGCGAATCGCACGCCGAGCCGAGCCGCGGCGAGCCGGGGCGAGGCGAGGCGACGCGACGCGGCAACAGCGCCGCGAACAGAATGGAGCAGAATGGCGCGCGCGGAATGGAGCGGAATGGCGGCCGAGCGGAGCGGCGCGGGCCGTATCAACAAAACGATACCGGTTAAAAATGTATCGGAATGTAAAGAGAGCGCCGGGTGAACTTTTCAATAAAATACGTGCAATGCAAATACGGCCGGGCTCCGCGGTAGTTACCGCGTCCCGCCGCCTCGCGCGAACCGATGCAACGCGCGGACTTTTCAATATCTGCTAAATTATACGGCCGCGCACGTGTTTTTGCCGCGTATCGGATATTCCTGTTTGCTTCTTTTCTTCTCGACGAGCGGCCGGAAAAAATACCGGCGTGCACGCGCTTCAAATCTTCGGTAACGCGCGAGCCGCCTCGTTCCGACCCGGCAAACTCGGGACAATTAAATCCGGAGGACGGCAACAATGCTGCGCGTTCCCGAAGTGCGACATCGCCGTGCGGTAGCCGCGATTATTTGACACGTCGGCACCCGTACAACCTTGGCTTTATGGCGGCCGACGCCGATTTCTGTTAGTTTTATCCGCGCGGATTTTGCGAACGTTTTTCTCAGACTACTTTCGGATTTGTCGCTTAGAGATCTTGAAGCACGTTGGTGGTCTGTCGTAGGGTAGTGGAGCCAGTTACTGTGACTTTTGTTTACTTTCGAGCATAATTAACCTTATGTTTATCGAATAAGGCATATGAAATATTTGCATTCGAATTCATTTAATTATTTATTTGTTAAGATTAAACGTGTTAAAGACGGAAGTTCTTAACACTTTATCGACCGCTAGCCTATTTATCGGCTTTTCGATTGCCAATGTTTATCGATCGCTAGCCTATCAATCGGCTTTTCGATTGCCAATGCTTATCGACCGATAGCCTATTAATCGACTTTTAGCTATCGACGGTTTTCGCTTCTTTACTGTTTTGTTAGTAGCTGACCTCCTGTATGCTGACCTCCCCATATCCTTATGAATTATAATTATAATAATTATATTATTATTTATTATTATTTTTAAAGGAATAAGCACAACACAATGAATAGCGAAAATTTAGCCGGTACTGGGAGCAAATGCGCGCGCGACTAAGCCAGTCCTTACTGAGTGGCAGCCTCAACCACGACCGGACGATAAAGTGTTAAGATACCACAAGAATTATTTCAACTTTTTGATATTGTATTCGTGAAATTTTCTGTAAAGAAAAGTTATGGGAAAGCTTGAGAAAATACTGAACGCGGACGAAGATCAATAAACAGTAAAATAAATCGTTCTATGTACGATATCATAATATTAATTGTATTGGTAAAACGCGTTAAGATTACGGAAAAATAAAATAGCGATTATGTATTCGAATTCTTGCTTTCAGCTTCAATTTCCGTTTATTTAGTTTTTATATTTATTTAATCTTTTTCTTTTACCGTGCACAGTAACTGAACCAATTTTTCGTTCGGTGCGTTACTTACTGTGTGCACAGTAAGTGAATCTATTTTTCACTCGATGAGTTAGTTACTGTGCTTGCGATACATCGAACGAACCATTTTACAAAACGAACAGCTAATTACACTGCAACGATTCGGACAGCGATTAACGATCAATGGTACAAATGTATTTTTCTGATTTGTTTAACTGATTGTTACCACGAAACGTTTGATTTCTTTCCGTTTGTTTTGTAAGATGTACGTATATAGTTTACATATTTTCGCCTAATTCTTTGGTTTCCAAGTGCAGTTGATACTAAAGCGTTTCTCTAATTTAATGCTACTCTCGAATTGTTCGGAGATGTATTATATCGTTGCCGAAGCAAATTAAAAGTCTTTCATTCGCACGTTTTATTATTTGCAAGCGGAGCTCGCTCAACATTCGCGAGAAACACGTGCAAATAATTAAAGAAACAGCACCGGTAAGTTTCTGGTAAGTGGTCGGATGAGGTAGAACGTTAGCGGCAGCCTCGAAGCGTTTTCATTTGCTGAAATTAAAACTTGTGCATAGAATTTTTAACGATCTCTTTGTAAGAACAATGTCGTGTACCAGAAAAGTACGTTCCGCTTTTTCAGCCCGCTTCTGCACGGGAACTCGACGTCTCTATTGTCCGCTGCGGGAGAAATTATCCCCTAAAATTATTCCGAAGATCAATGATATCTGCATCATTTATTGTTCCCAACGTAATTAGTTTCTATAGTATTCTACAACCATCTTGCCGCAATGAAAACAACAAAAATACATTCCCTTCTTTCGCTTTGAAATTTGAGGATTTCTACGATTTTCGAACATTGTCAACTGGTTGAAGGCTGCTGTAAATTGCGTTTTTGTTTAACTTTTCTTGGGGCCTATTTTGTGAAGAAACAAAATGCAGTCGCATTTACAAGATTTATTTATGCATGTTTCGATAACAGTTAAACATTTTTTGGGTTAAAAAGAGTTAAAATTGACGGCACTGGCTACTTTGCCAACATAGTGGAATTTCAAGAAAATCGTCCCATGAAGATCATGATCGCGGCCATTTTGTTTATCCGAGATGATAAAACGTGTAAGGTTATGTCCTTAATTATGAGTTCGACTGTAGCAAGAACGAAAGGAACAAGTCGATAATTGCAAAAATGGCGACATTTCGAAATTTGATTATCGATCTTTCCCACTGATTTTTTAATATTGGGAGCCGAGAAAAATGTAAAAACTAAAAAATTTTGAGTTGGTTCTTCGTACGAGCTGTAGGCATAAGTGTACCGAATGTGCAGCTAAATTTTGATGGCAATTGATTAAGAAGATTTTGAGATATCGTGGTCAGCGTTTTGAAAAACATACTTTCGAGTAAAACGCGTTCAAAATTTTGTATTCCATTAGCGATCATCAGACCGCGGATCTTTATGCGAAATAAAAATAATACTGATAAAATTGTATAAAACAGAAATAGATTAAAAATTTATCCCTTTTTCTTAATGCACCTTACCAATTTCTGACATTAAGTGCATAAAATCCGCAGTTTAGTTTTAAAACAAGAAGAAAATGTAAACAGAAAGAGAAAATCTATTTCTTTTTTTTCAAAGATTCGCACTAGAATATCCCCTTAAATAACGCTGTTATAACTTAAAGAAATAGTAATTCGACGAAGCTATGTCAGCACGAAGGGTAAAAATGACGATAAAACGGCGGAAGAAGGAAACGTTCGCTCGACCAGCCGAATCGATTGTGCAAAGTTAGCCGGAAAGTGGTAATTTCTGCTTGAAATGATTTTAGCGGGCGTAAGAGAGTTCGTCGGCTACTGCGGACAGTTTTTCGAAAATCCTTCTCTGGAACGCGTGAAAAAACGTCACTTTGACCGGGGTAATGGGGAATCCGAAGGCCTTTCTCGCAGCGCGGAGCGACGCGGTGCGGAGCGGCACGCGTACCTCTATTTAATTGCGCGAGTTTCTGACCGTAGCAGAAGGGTTAAAAGTCTGTCGCTTTTAACGCTCTCATTCACAATGGAGAGGACGCGCATCCGTCGGTTCATCGGCGAGCAAAGGAGAGAGCCGGAGCCCGTAGCGAGAGGGCACAAAGGAGACGATAATTTTTCTCAATTACGGCTAAAGAGATTTTTGCCCAAAGAGTAAATGTTATCCGCCGGCTTAAAGCGCCACTTTCGCTCCGGCACACCGCGACAGACATTGATTTAAAAGTGTTGCTTTTTAATAACGTCCGCGTTAATGCGCAAGGGTGTGATGTCCTTTTGCCGGATTAATTGAGTTTATAGTTAATTTTCACCGTGCCGGCCTCTCTCTCTCCCTCTTCCTCTCTCTCTCTCTCTCTCTCTCTCTCTCTCTCTCTCTCTCTCTCTCTCGGTCTCTGTCTCCCCCACTCCTCTTGCTCGTTGGCTCCTCTTGCCCCGCGGCTTTAATGACTACACTGCACCCCTTTACCCGGCCTGGCACCGGTCCGGCCCGACTCAGCCCGACTCGGCCCGTGTGTACCGAGTTTGCACTTAGCCTCCGCTCTGCCTACGCGCCACCCTTGCGCCACGGTGTCCGTGTGATATGCTATGCACACAGCCGTATGAAACTTTAATTGTGTCATTATGCGATGAAAATTTGTTCGGGTCCTCGGCTCGAACCGATACCAGCCCAGCGAAGCCCGAAGCCCCCGCGCCTGCGCCCACGTCGGCACGTGTATTTTCGTTCGGCGTCCCGGCGAGTGCCGAATAATGGAATTGCGGCCGGCCATTATTCTATATATCGTTTACTCTAGTTTATAATCAATTAATGGTTTTATGCGATTATTCGCCGAGGTAAGCGAACAAGTTTTAATGAATGCACGCGCGGCCTGCACGAGCGATCTACGTAGATCTGTTGCATCTGGCTTCTCGTTGTCCTGTTAACGTTTCCGTTACGCCTACGCCGGCCCTTATTCCGGGGACCAAGCATATCTTCCGCAGGTTTAAGCCCGGCCTTGCGAAAATGGCACAGAAACGCCGCGCGCTGAGCTCCCTTTCGCCGCGATTTGAATTTGCAAAGTGGAAATTCCGGCGAATGCTTCTGACGTTCGAGCTTCAAACTAGGCGGTACACTTTGTGGTTGAAGGAAATTGTGTTCAACACAAAATTCGAGATTAATATTGATCGCGCGTTGACGCAAATTATGTAAATTATACGGCGAGAGCGCGATCTTTTGATGTTGCCTTTGTATTTACGGCTGGACTCGGTCTTTCTCGTTCGATTGGGATCCGTAAAATGTAAGAACGTTTGGTGAAGTAATTGACATCGTGCAACTGAACTTTTCAATTTAAATTTGATTAAATAGATATAGGTATTCGAATTTTATGAATTTATCGAGGTTACTGGCGTGGCAGTCAAAGCGTTAACCGTAGGGTTTACGAATCGCTAAAAACACTAACAACAATAATATATTGATTCCGATTTCTAACGACCTCTGTTGCAATGTTTATCCGAAGCAACAAAATTGAATAGATGTTTCATAATCGTATCTTCGCGATCTCAATAACGCTATTTTTATCTTCTATTTTATTTATTCGTTACAGGGGTAAAAAACTCATGAGTAATTTTATTTCATCGTAAATTAAAAATTGTCGAATCCGCCATGTTGATAGATTGTGTAAACCTAGTGTTAAGCAGACTTGTGCTTATTCAATTACATTGTAATTCAACTACATAATTCAATTACTTAATTCAATTACTAATTATTTTAATCACGAGTGTAATTGAAATACATTGTAATACATATACAATGTAATTGAATTAAAACGTAATTGAATTACGATTTAATAGGATTAAAACGTAATTAAATTACAGTACACACGATTGAATTAAAACGTAATTGAATAACAATGTGATTGAATTGAAACGTAATTGAATTACAGTGCAATTGAATTAAAACGTAATTGAATTACGATGTAATAGGATTACAAAGTACTCGAGTTACTTTGTGACTGAATTCGATGTCGCTCTGAATTACAAATTACAATGTATAATTAAAATGTTTTGTAATTATAATTCTTTCAGTAATTCACTTGTGATTCTATAGAACTCTCTGGCGTTAAGTAACAAGAAATCCTAGATTCGAAAACCTACAATCAAAAGTCTATTGAAGTTACAAATTGGAAGCGTGCGAACGTTAAAGCGTAATTGCAGAGCACGTCGAAGGGTCCCGCGCAGGCTGGCTATACGTGATTTGTAAAGATGTTTTCCTTAGTTTTCCCGTTTAATTAAACACACCGTCAGATTACACAATCTCTGGGTTCGACTGAAAGCAGCTTGGAAGCACCCCGTAAAGCATACTGCGATACCGAATCAATCCAGGTCATCTCCGCTTTGCAGCACAGTTATAGCTCCATTCCTCGTCGCTGCAGGTAGAAACTCGTTGTGTATCTCGCATGCAAGATCAAGGGAAGACGTCCGTGGAACAGAATATTTATTGCACTGTCTTATCGTAGTATGGGAAAAGCGAACAGCGGCGAACAGAAGGAGAAATTCTTCGGTTTAACGGATGCGTACACGGCGCCCCCTTTCTGCCCCCTCGCTCAGTCCCTATTTACTCCCCCCCCCCCCTCCGTCGCATCCCCCCTCTCTCGCGCTCTCTTTCTCGATAGAATCTGTTCGTCTTCGCTGCTTTCCTCATTATCCTTTCTTCCGTCGATTCCTGCTTCGCCGACTACTATACTTTCCACCCCCGATGTGTCATCCTTCGAAAGAAAGGGAACGGTGTTCGTTACACGGTCCAATAGCGTCGAAAAGGTCAGAGGAACGTTATGTTTCGCGTAAAGCCTGAAAAGGCGCGCAGAAGGGACGATAATTGAATTTCGAAATCGAAAAGAAAGACGGGCGTCCCCCCGGCCTCGCGCTTTACAGATTCTGCGAAGGTAAAAGTATCATTATAAAACACCGCTCACTTGTGACGCCTTCTTGAAACATTAGCACAATCAACGCGATCAAAAAATAGATAGAGCGCATGAAAGTGGGTGTAAACATTTAACGGTGGGTGTAAAGTGGGTGTAAATATTTAATAAATAACAATTATGTAACAATTGGTCGTTTCAAATTGTCTACTTCGAATTTTTCATATTAAATAAATTATTTATCGTGTTAAATAAATCTTCTCGTGTTAAAAAATATTAAATAAAGAAGAATGCCACATATCTTTCTAGACACGTGGAATTCTACAAATACAAACAGAAAATGTTGTCTCCACGGTTGTTCCAACGTAAACTCATACAGTGCAGTCTCTCCTTTACAATGATCTCCCGAAAGTTAATCGACGATTTTCTGCCATCATTTTATTGAAAAGATAATTGTTTCGTCGTATAATCCTTTGTTATTACAGTATTTCCATTTTATACGATGTGCATTTTATGCATATAATGCAACGGTTACGCAAAAGCGTAAATCGCTAAAAAAGCGATTTTTTTAAATATAAACAAGTTTGATAGTGTAAACGGTTTTTTGGAACGTGATGTAACAATTTCTAGTGGTGCTTTAGGGTCATCAATCGAGTACAAAGAGATAACTTTCAAATCACCTAATATTTATTTTCTGAATGTTTACTTAGGCTGCATAGAATCGAGACTCCATAGAATACTTCAGTATAGCAAGATCCCTATAACTATATCCCTAGAACTATAATAACTATATTATAACCACTATAATAAGTAAATAAATATTCTTTCTTTAACCATAGTATGCTTGAGGGTGGGTCGAAAAATGTCCGCACAGTTTTAAACGAGTACTTTTGCTCTATCAATGTTCTTTTATAATTATTTTATATTTTATTTTTGCAGTCAGCTAAGTTATTCGGCAGTTTCATATTAATCTCTGGATATAAAATCAGCCTCCCTTAAGCAAACCATAAACGATTACATAAAAAATATGAGAAAATAATATGAATTTTATTTCATTTTAAAACAACATAAATGTAGATTCTTTCCATTTGATGTACAAAATAACTTTTAGGCGTTTCAGCTGAAGAATAATTGCGAAATTGCAAAGACAAGTACTTCACGAGCGTAAAATAAATTCCGCGGGTAAACAGAAATTAAGTAAACAATTTTGACGAGGAATAATAGGCCACCGTATACATAGAACGACTACTCTTCGCATTTGGGGTTCACGCATGCTCCAGAGGAGCCGCGCGTCACGATTCACCCCCGTATAATTCAGCCGGCAGAATGTTTCACCAGTTTGCGTTTAGCAAGAAAAAAGGACGAGCGGCGTTGTCACCGCAGGATCTGCGATTTCAGCCCCAACAGTGAACATTCTCCCCGGCCGTCCCACCCTCTTCCTTCTCGTGAATTTTCTGAAAACCACGCTGTTATTCCGTGGTTATAATTCATGGCATTTGGGCCGCAAGCCGACCAAGGGACGGACGTCCGTGTGAAACACGGCTTCCGGTCCCTGCTAGCGTAGCCAAAAGCGGAAATAGGAAAGGACGGACGTAGGAAGTCGAATGCGACGTTGAAGAAACGAGCCTGTGCAATCTTGCGGACTGTATAATTTAACCCGGAGGAATGGAAAATTTTCTGTCGCCGACTTTTTCATGCTGTTCCAGCGGGAACAAGCCGTTACGACGCGGTCCGACCTAACGAATGATTGATTTTAGCATCGTGGATCCAGAAATCCGCGGGTTTATTCGATTGTTGGTTGCAACATGGATCGGAGCTGTAAGTTTCAATTCCGCAGAGGAATTATAATAGAAATTTTTCTGAAAAAAGAACAATTTTCACTTGGAAGTTCACCGTTTTGTGACGTAAAAGGAAGTCCGAAAGAAATTAAATTGGACGGTGTGAAATTGAAATGAGCAGAATATTGTAAGTAAACTGTGGATATTTATGCACGATAAGTGTGCGTAATGCATTCAAAATGCATGTGACATTTGTGCGCGAAAAATATGCACGGTAATATGTACATATTTACAAAATTGAGTATATACTAAATGACTTGTTTCTAATATTTTCTTCTGCAATTCCTGATATTATAAAAATGTTACTATGAGAAATTTTTAGATAAACTTTTTTATTCAAGCATAAGTTATAATAGAAATTGCACAGAGTTTAGAGAAATCCAATGATGTGTGGCATCGTTATAAAACAATATGCATAAGTCTTGCTTAGGTTTCTAGTGTTAAGTATCAAGAAACGTTTCACAGTTATTCTGATGTATTATACTCCGAATGGCAGTATATTACAAGCATTTTTTCTAAATTTGATGACGTTAGTCGACGGCGTTTGGCGTTTCCATTAATTCAAATATTTATTTGTACGTCGAAAATGACCGCTCCGCAGCACATAATTTTATTGGTTCTACTACTTTTATTGGTTCGACTAATTGTGATTTTCGATCTCACTTTACACTTTTATTGCATGTTCAACAATAAATATTTTCTTCATTATTCTCATCAATGATAAAATTGGAATTGTATTCGACCCAGTTTTTCATTAATGAAATTCTACATTCCTGAACTTTTGGCATTTTAGAAAAATTGAAACGCTCGTCGCTTTAATAATAAAACTGAAATGTTCGAATTTCAAAGACTAATAGCTGCATCTGATGTTCAATCACGAACTCAGTGTTTCAAAAACATAATTTCCTGCGGCGTATGTTCAGTATTATATTGATATTAACTGCTACCAACATAATCCGGTTATGATACGAGTCTCGACTAATAGACCAAATAAATTTAACACGATAGATTACTCGGACGAGCATGATATATGTATATACACGGCAAATAACATACGCAATATATTATTGAATGTGTTTTTAATCACATATATAGCATGGCATATATGCAGTCGATATAAATTTCCGTCCAGGTATTATGTGTCTACCTATTTTCTAGAGAAATATGCACTTGCCTAAACATCCGTAGTTTAATTATAAAACTTTTTCGTAGAGAGTTATATGATAAATATTTCAGTGGGGTCGTCGAATATGCGAATATACCTACATACTTTTCGAGGATAGCGTATATTCGAAAAGAGATTCCTGAGGTGCTGAGCTTCTTTGTTCCTGCATGTTTAATTTCGATCTTGATCCCTTCGATTAGATCGAAGATAGGGATGTATATATGCAGCGGTAGCAATGAAAATTCTAATGAGATGGAGATGGGAAACGAAATAACAGCGCTGCACGCAATGTCAGGATATTCCTCTACAACTTCTTTCTTTCGCTATGTAGCCGATGATTCTGAGAAAATGCTGACCCTCGATAACATAATTTCTTTCGAATTCGAACAAACATTTGGCTTGAAAAGTGATCACGAAATGCTCAGGAAGTGATGAAAAAACAATAAAGATGGTCTTAGATGGTTAACACTAAATCTACATAAATGACTTCAACTAAATCTACTAAATGACTTGAATTTTTTTCAGATGATAGAGGTACTAGTCTACCAGACGATGACTGATATGCTTTTTTTAAATTTTGCTATTACTTGGATTGACAAAAAAAAATAATAAAAAAACTCGCATTTTTTAACTTTTTTATCTGAGCCTATAACGAAAATTTGAAAAATATCTTTCGTAGATCTCGGTCACTTACATGCATGTTGAAAATTTTATCGAAATCGGTTCACGTTGTTATTAGTTACGACAAATTAAAGATCGCGAAAATCGCAGTTTTATCACGATTTTAACCAAAAACTGGAAGAAATCTGCAGTTTCTAAAATCCTTCAGCACGCATATAAGTTACCTTTGAGATTTGAGATCTACAAAAGGCATTTTTTAAATTTTCGTTTCAGGCTCAGATAAAAAAGTTAAAAAGCGAGGGTTTTTAATTCTTTCTTTTCATTCCAAGGAATAGCGAAATTAAAAAGAAGGTTTTTAGCCATCGTCTAGTAAACTAGTCCCTCTCTTATCTAAAACAAAATTTAAGTCATTTAGTTCAGTCTTGAAAAATTTATTGCGTTTTACAAAGTATACGAACGCTTTTGTGGGACACTATAGTTCCAAAAATGACTGCCGCGTATTGCTTTATGAGAAAAACAAAACTGAATTTATTTAAACCTTCCATTATTTTTATTACAATGTGTACTTGAATTGAAAAATTCGTTCAATCATTTCCTATGATAAAGTCTTCATAGTTTTAATTGTTTTAAAATAAATAATATGAAATGGCTCATTTTGGCTGGTATGATAGATTAAAATAACACTGTCTTTACAAAGTACTGTAAATAACAAATATTTATAAATATCAACATAAATAGCATGCGAATGTAATTGCTTTAGTTCGATGTTCAATCGGGACGTATTTTAGGTACGAAGCTTGTTGACCAACAGAAGCGGCGAAGATTAAGGAACTTTTCTCGTTCTAGTTCCATTACTCTTGCTTCCCTGCCTTCGTCACTTCCCTCGCTCTGTTTTCATAGGCACCGCATTATGTGTGTATCCCATACAAGCAAACAGCTTGCTTGAGAAGAGGACAAAGGCGTGTTCCACCCTCGGACAACGCCGAGGTTCAAGGGCATCTCAAAGTCATAGTATTATAAATCGTTAATACCTGCTCCGTACAGTGCAACCTTGATTATCCGAACATCTGAGTTCTTTATTATCCAACCGCGTTTCTCGCGTAAATAGACCGATCTAAAGCGATCTACATACAACACTATTGTACAAATTGGTCAAGATTTCTCAGCACTCTGACTACTAGGCAATTGTTCAATTATCAAACGATATTATTTATTTTTTCTATTTTGATTAGCACTTCCTCGTCCTTAACAATATTATTGTACAAATTGGTCAAGATTTCACAGCACTCTGACTAGGCAATTCTCAATTATCAAACGATATTATTTATTTTTTCTATTTTGATTAGCACTTCCTCGTCCTTAACAATATTATTGTACAAATTGGTCAAGATTTCATAGCACTCTGACTAGGCAATTGTTCAATTATCAAACGATATTATTTATTTTTTCTATTTTGATTAGCACTTCCGCGTCCTTAACAATATTATTGTACAAATTGGTCAAGATTTCACAGCACTCTGACTAGGCAATTGTTCAATTATCAAACGATATTATTTATTTCTTCTATTTTGATTAGCACTTCCTCGTCCTTAACAATTTTTCTGATAGAACGAGACAATTTTTGTTTCTTGCGTGTCTTTATTTACTTTCGTTCATAGATTTCGATGGCTAGACGTTATTTCAATCTGTGAAAATTGCTAAAGAAAGAGTTACAGTAATTTCTCCCTAATTCGCGCTCAGATTGCGCGCAAAAACGGACAATTTGGGAAGAGGGAATACGGTTATTCGAGCCTTGCGACTCGTTTTTATCGTTACTGATTGTCAACAACTATACAGGATGTTCCATAATTATGTCAACACCCGGAAAGAAGTGATTCCTGAGATCATTCGAAGTAACTTTTTCCTTAGCGAAAATGCAATCCGCGGCTTTGTTTACGAGTTATTTATGAAAAACAGTGACCAATTAGAGGCGAGCTCACCTAGCGCTAGGCGGCCGAGCCAATCAGCGGAAATGGACTCCGACCGTTCGTTGGCTCGGCCGCCTTGCGCCAGCCGAACTCGCCTCTCATTGGTCAGTGTTTTTCGTTAATAACTCGTTAACGACGCCACGGAGAAAATTGTTGTAAAGGAAAAAGTTACTTCAAATGACTTCAGGAATCACCCCTTTCTGGATGTTAACATAATTATGGAATAACCTATAGAAACGAGACGCGAGGCTCGAATAATCGTATCTCGCCTTTTCAAATTGTCCATTTTTGTGCGTAATCTGTGCGCGAATTAGGGAGAAATAGAAATAACAACGAAAGAATAAAATTTTGTTTCGATTTAGAATAAATGAATGACAGTCGAAACATCGTCGCGAGTCTGTTTCGTTGTTACAGTGCAAGCGATTAATGATAAATCGTGGATATTTCTAGCATATGCTAAGCACTAAAAATCTAAATTTCATGAAAATTAAACAATAGCAGCTATGAATAATATGGGCCAATGCATTTTTGGCCCATTGCAGGTTATCAAATCGTTGAAATCTCTACTACTTTTTTAATATTCGACGTATTTTCGCGTGGTTGGCTAATTGGTATGGCAGAGGGACCATTTCCAAGGGTTTCACCACGCGGAACGCACTCCTCCGTAACAACTGAGGAGGAGACAACGATGGCTAGGAGGATGGACCGTGGAGCATCAAAATGCTGGAAGCTTTAGTGGGCGGAAAGCATCGAATGGACGTCAACAGCAGAGAGCAAGGGAGGCAAAATGGGAATCCTTCAATAGCTTATTCGCACGACCAGTCAGCTGTCCGTCCTCCTTTTCCTCCTTCTTTCAGTTTCTCCAGTATCTCGTGTCTTTTTCACGGCCTCTGTGCCACTTCTATCCTGCTGCCTGGACCCACATCGTTATCTTGATGGACGTACCAAGGCGGTCACTCGTAAACCTAATAATCTTGGTCACTTCTGACAAACGATGCCGTCAAAATGTAATTCCGACACGCTCACTCACTCGCTCAGTCACCCTCGTCTGGAATTCGAAATGGTGGCGATGCCTTTCGCGCGGTACCACATCCGCCACCTTCTCGCCGTTCTTCGCCTTCGGATTTTCTCCTCGTTCGCAGTTTTCGACCTAACACACCCCTCGATACCCTTCGTGGATCGACGAGATTTGACAATCATACGTGACTATCGCGCTTTAGCTGCCGTCATCTTTAATAATAAACGTTGACTGCGTCCTCGTCGACACTCTCTTACTCTGCGATAACGTGGAAGTATAACGGCGCGTGTCGCTTGTTTCCACTTTCATGATTCGCTTAGAGTTCTGATCACTAATTGCTTTTTACCCGTAATGTTTTCTCGTTTCTTCCTTTTTTTTTAATTGTGGAACCTATCAAATATGTTCTTGCGACCTTTCTTATAATATATATATATACGTAAATCTTATATTCAATTATCTCAATTACTGCATAAGCTAACATGTTTTGAAACTGTGATACGAACTCAGGGAAAGTATATTCTCTACCAACCCAGCAGTATATAGGGTGTCCCAAAAATGTCTCGTAATCCGGAAATGGCGGGTTCCTCAGATCATTTGAAGCAACTTTTTCCTTTACAAAAATTTTCTCCGAAGCACCGTTAACGAGTTATTAACGAAAAACAGTGACCAGTAAGAATCGAGTACGGCTGACGCGAGGCGGCCCAGCCAACCAGCTCACAGAAGCCCAGTTCCGCTCATTGGCTCGGTCGCTTCGCGCCAGCTGAACTCGCCTCTCATTGGTCACTGTTTTTCGTTAATAACTCGTCAACAGTGCCTCGGATAAAATTTTTGTAAAGGAAGAACTTGCTTCAAATGACCTGAGGAACCCGCCACTTTCGGATTGCGAGACATTTTTGGGACACCCTGTATTTAACAAGAAGAAAGCAAATTGTACTGTCTCGACTAAGAATTGTTCATACTCAAATAACACATCAGTACATATCTACTCTCTAAAACAGATAAACCAATTTGTAACAACTGTAACACTGTGCTTACAGTTAAGCACATCCTAATAGAATGTCCAGTGTACAATAATATCAGAAAAAAAAGTAAAAGTGCCCAATACCATGAAAGAATATTGGGACAAGAATAAACAAACAGCAAAAGTTATGCCATACTTAGAAGAAACCAAATTGTTTAGCGAAATTATATAGTATAACTTAAGAAGCCTAGATTAAGAAAATAATGTAAAAACGTAATGCAAAACTATTGTATATTACGCTACATGTAACCTACAAATGTTATCCCACAAGTGGTCGCTAATTGCTATTAAGCAGACGCGACATTAAATAAATTAGATAAATAAAAAATAATATCATTTAAGAAATAGCTTCAACAACGAAGATAAGGAAAGACAGTGTACCATAAGTTTCTCTAACGTCCTGTACATACAGATGCCGAATGAGTATCTTAGCTGACAGTAAGACTAATGTAGACTGGCAGTTGCGAGGCAGGACCCAGGATGTTTCATCACCTTGCCCTTTGACTCGTCCTTCGGCGAGCATTATTGCTCGATGGGTCCACCAACACAGGGAAAAAGAAAGACGAAGAGAGACAGGGAGAGAGAGAGAGAGAGGGAGAGAGAGAGAGGGAGAGAGAGCGAAAGTGCGAGAGTGAGCGAGAGAGCGAGCGAAAGAGAGAGTGAGCGAGAGAGAGAGAGAGATTGTGTATATGTTATACTGGTCACAGCTATACTGCGACAGCTATGCTGTTACGTAGTTGTACGAGAGAGACGCAAGTCATTGTTTCATTCATGAGAGTCTGGTCGCATGGATTGCACGGTTACCTGTAAACGCCGTGTGTCAAGATGACAGTCATAACGTTTAGAAAAAGAAATAAACAGGTGAAACAACAGGCGAGTCACGTACCGGGCCAAGGTAGAAAAAAAGATATTCCGACTGGCGCACGGACGCCACCACGGCCACCAAAATTATAACGATCCTCTGTCCTTCTCCATTTCATCCCCGGGGTGTACGAGTCATCGTGAATAATGGAAAATCGCATTCTTCGTAAATTCTTCTGGATTCCGTGAGACGGAATATGTCGGGTCTGCACACCCTCGCCGATATCACTAACGTCAGAAGATGAATGTAAAAATGTGTTCCCGACGGTCGAGGTTTATTTTGTTCTAGCGACGTTTCGAAGTGTCGTCGGACAAATTGCCTGAATTTTTCATATTTTGTTGGAACGATTCGACGCCGAATTGAAAAGAGATCGGTAACGCGTTTCTCCTACTTCGTTGCACGTTTACTGTGCGTACACGGACGTACACACGCGCTCGCCCGGATCCAATTTATTGGAAAATCGATTTGTACGGTTTGGTTGTCTCGGTGCGTTGTGCTGCGGTCGTGCGAGCGAATAATGCACGCACAGCGTGCGTATTAATTTCTTATAATGCGTTACAGGATCCGCGAATTTTCCGCTAAAACAGCCGGTGTTTTTTTCGCATGCCGAACACGAGGCGTCCGGAGCCACGAAATGTTGAAAATTGTTGTAATTCCCGTTGTCTACACGGTGCACAGAAATTTGGAAGTTTTGCGATGCGCTATTTTTGATAAATATTTCGGTCTGTACGCAATACAGTCGGTGTGTAAAAAAGTATTCGTACAGCTTTGTAAATGAAGAAACCTTTTTGTAATTGGACCCAACGATCGTTTTGGGATGCTGGGATTTTGTTGGGATTTGACATCTCGAACCGTTTGGGTCGATTGGTCCAATTATAAAATAGGTATTCCACTTTAAAAAGTGTACGAATATTTTTTACACCGACGATGATTTAGTGTTTTACACCGTTGTCCGATAAAGAGTAGCGAAGTAATTGGTGAAAATTGCTCGCGTCGCGGCTCTCTCGATATTTTCAATTTTGATTAGATTCTCATCAATTTATGCATTGCGTTGCACATTTTGCAGCTTCTACAATTTGACAGAAATCGGTAAACACAAGATGTTGGTTTGTCGAACATGGTGAAACTTATGGTACACAAAGCGTTGTAAAGTTAGGTAAGACGCCCGAAGGTGTTCGCAACATAAATGACGAATATTATAATTTAGATTGTCAGTCGATTAGAATTTAGATTGTACCGGTGAAAGAACCGAACTTCGGCTCGCCGCGTATCCCATTCGTAACAAAAACAGTTTTTGCGCTCCCGTAGTTGTGGCAACAAGTATGAACGTTATCTGTCATTCACCGCTCGCGTAATAACGCGCGACAGTCCAACGTTAATTACAGGCACAATTCCCTGAGCGGGAATAATTAACGAGGGAGTTTAGAGACCGTGAGATGGTAAGCTTTCAACCTTTCGTGGTAAATTGTTTTTTCCACCCTGAAGGATGCGCTGTCCTGACAAAGAAACACGACACGCCTCTGATTCTCTGCCGCGCGATTTTCGTGCTAACAACTTTCAGTCCCATAATTAAGACAAACATCGTTACGAGCGATGAATATTCTTGACGTCGATGGATATCTTAACCCTATCCACCCTACTGTTTCTTACATTTGTCGGTTAATCTTCCCGAATAATCAGCGGGCTTCTCTGTTTGCCAGAAATTATGCTACTTCCTTCGGGCGTTCTCTTCGCGGCAAGTTTTAGCTACATTCAAGCAAATCATATTTTCTCGTCAACAATACTTATTGCAATTTATAGCCTAATCGTATCATTAACAGCAGGCAAACATGGTTTTCTCTAAATGAAATCACTAAATGGTGGATCTTTATATACAGATATAAATTTTTATAGGCCAATTTAGAGAAAATGGAATTACAAAAATATTTCCGCGCGCTACTGTGAGAAATGATAAACATTCTAAGTATCAGGAATGATACAAATATACAATAAAATCCACATCATCAAATCCACGTTAAGGATACGCGGGAATGCTTCAGGAACAAATTGTTTGGTTCGAAGGGACACGTGTTGTGGTGGAAATCATTTTTTTGTAAATATTTTGTAATGATAGAAATATGTAATCCCATTTGAAAAAACGTCGATGACCTTGAAATCTCAAAAAATATGTCCTTCACAAAAAAATGATTTCCACCATAACATGTGTCCTTTCGAACCAAACAATTTGTTCTTCAAGCGTTCCGCGTATCATTAACGATAATGGAGATATCGCTTTGTAACAGAGTTACTGAGACACCCTTATAATAATTTTCCGATATTTATACACTATATTATACAATATATTATATATATTATACTATATATATATATTATATTATATTATATTGTATTATATATATATTATACAATAAACTGAAGGTGATCTTGTCTTCTCTAAAAAGGATAACGAGACAAATATGTTTATGGCATCGTGTGAGCCGCATTGAACCGTTCAACTTTGTCCTTAAGACATTTGGCGCATATATTTACGGTTCGAACGATAGATGACTTGCATAAACATATTGTACACAAAATATTACGTTCTTAGGCAGAGTAGAAACGATAAGAAGAGTTCATACAAGAACGAACGTATCGATAAACCCTGTCCAATTTAATCCGACAGGTGAACACGACGTCTAATGCAGTTTCGGGGCAGAACAATTCGCAAACATTTTATTTGCTCCATTCTGCGCAGTGTGACGCATTGTTTCATCAAATTACGGGGTCCGTCGTAACGCAACAGAATGCGCGGAGGAGGACGTCTCCACAGCCGAAGTTCCCTCCATTTTCCGTAGAGCAACCGGAGCCGTTGGAATGCAGAAAACGCGTAAATAATGTTAATTGAAACGTTTGACCGTCCAAGGGAAATGCAAATAGTTTCCCTTGCCGGGTGACCGACGATCGCGCGGCAGAACGTCGATGCTTTATGTAGAAGCGTGAAATTACATTCCGCTGTAATTGCACGGAAAAGTTTCGAGGAAATATACTTGCCGGTCGGTTGCCGGCGGTCGGCAAGCGTTATTGACCGTAACCACGATGGGCGCACAATGTTTAATCGTGGTCACGTCAGTAATTTGTTTATGATATACGCGATCCACTCATCCGAATACCATCCATCGAAATTGTATTCCCGTTCTCAAAATAATATCCCGGGGAAATTCATGCGTGTAAACCGCGGAACTATCCGCGAATTCCTTCCTTCATGCGCTAAAATTAATCTTCTTCGGACGCTCGGCGATCCTACAAGAAGTCAGCCGTTAATTAGCACCGTTCGACGAACCTTGATTTTTCGCTGAAATCTGAAAATGAATTCAATATCAATTCTAGAACGGCGACCCTATACAATTTTTCGTTTCTTTGCTAAATAAGTCTTAATTTCTTTGTCTAAATAAATACTAAACATTGAGGTTACATATTATACAACCCATAATAGATCATAATAATATATAATACATTATATTATAATATATATTACATAGTGTGTATATTATTTTATATTATACTATTATATATTATATATTATATAATAATAATAATATTGTAATAATATAATAATATATAATAATATTATTATTATTAAAAATTATCAATCCAATAATGTTACTTATGCCGAAAAATAGAAGGGGTTCGTTGAACATCGCTTTGAAATTATTCAACATGTTTCATCGAAAAATATTTGGCAAAAGAAAACAAGAGCGGAAATGATCTTATTTTCATTTTTATATTTTTAACACAAACTATATAAATCATTCTATATATTTCTTTCGTCGCGATTATACAAGATCCACGAACCCGTGCTCATTAATAAGTAGCTTAAGAGACTCCTGCCGCAATTTTTGCTTACAAAGGAATAAATTTAAAAAGGAAACACCAGAATACGGCCTTCATTATACAGGTCTTACGTAGTATTTCTGTACTCTCCTTTTTCGTTTTCTTTAAACAATGGCTGAACTGGAATTCTCGTAATACTGCACCAATTTGAGCGACCTTCTTCCACGTGGCTCAGACTACGGTACAACTTAAGCCGAAGAAAAGAACAAAAAATATCTTCGATGCATTTACCAACTATACATATATGTAGAATTTGCAAAAATTCATTTCTGCGAGAATTGTTTAGCACAAAGTTTCTAAAACCTGCTTCGTAGTCGATGCTGCCGCAAAAAGTTTCCAATTCTGTGATTTTATAAAATAAACGTCCAAGTATTTCTGAATGCTATGAACAAATTTGTTAACACTAAAACCACGGAGCTCTGAACGCGATGAACAAACTTTAAAGTCGATTTTCTCGAAAACGGAGTCCGGGATAAAAAAAAACTGTTATACCAAATTTGTCTCATTTTTTCACGGAGATCACACCTTCTTGGTTGCACTACGAACTCCGACCCACTCTGTATGACACAGATATATGAGCCGTTTATTTTGAAAGAGGCATAAGTAATGAAAAGCATCCGTAATGAAAAGTGGTGATTTTTCAATGTTTATACGAAATTATTTATACTGAGAAAAATATCAGTATCCTGAGATAACAAATACAAGTAAATCTTTTCGAAAGTTAGCATCCATATTTTGAAACGTGTTAAAACGCAAACCCTTAAATATATCGACTTGAAAACAAAGTGACTTATGCCACTTTCAAAATAAACGGCTCATATCATGTAGTCGTGAAAATAATACAAGAGATAGATATTGTTTCTATTATATACTTTCCGATCCTAGTCAACACTGATTTTCCACGGAACAGTCTTTACACGTAATTCCTACGATTGCAAAATAAATAACGCGAAACCGGTCGCTCTGACCAGCAGCGCCGTTCGCTGTTAAAAGAAACCATTGCAGCAGACTGCGACGACCTTAACACACCGAAGCCAGCCAAACCCCGATCATAATTTTTCCGGAGACCCTGCGCAAAGGTATCCTCCCGAGTTCTCCGCGAGATCAGAACGTTGTAACGCTCTGGCGCGAGTACTACGCCGGAGCGGAGCGGTTTTTTACGCCGGCATAAATGGATCGAGCGGGAGAATCTTTTCCCGGGATCGACTGTCGTAACCAATAAACTCTGACTGCACCCTTTACACGGGAGTTCGTGATAGCGGCGGCTCCGTAAGTCCTCTCACGGCTTGCGGACGACTTGGAAAAGCTCCGGCGAGTTCTTATCTGTCCACCGGTTTCAGCTCGGTCTCCTCTCTTTTCGCCCGTCCTCCATCTTCTCGTTTCGCAGCTATTGTGATAACCATTTACATAAGGAATCCCGGAATTACGGAAGCCAGTTACCGCAGACGGTATAACCCAAAGAGACGAGAACCGGCGAGAGAGGGAGAGAGGAAGAGAGAGAGAGAGAGAGAGAGAGAGAGAGAGAGAGAGAGAGAGAAAGAGGGAGCAGCAAAGAGAGGGAGGCAGCGGACAGAGAAATGGCGACCCGCGCGGAGAACAAAGTCGTTGGTTTCCTGGTGTCTGAATCTTAACTTCTGGCCAGGATACAGGAAGCTTGGATTACCTTTTGCTACCGTGCACCCCGACCCCCCCGCCCCTCCCCCACTTTCCTGCATGAACTGTTCCTGGCTAACCGTTTCGTCGGGAAATCCTCTTAGCCCAGTCTTAATGAGGCCACTGGCGACTGCAATTTTAAGCTAATTGAATAATTTCAGCTTCGAGCTGGCCCTGGGCCTCGACGAGTGTGTTTTGTGTCCCGAATGAGACCGTGGACGTCGCCTACCAGCACTCATCGGCCCCGGGATGTTAACGTAATGACGTCTAAGATGAAAAGGAAGTAGTTCCACAACGTCCACGCGAGAGCTTCGGCTTTTGGCTCCTTCGCTATTGCCGCTGCTTTTATTCTTTCCCGAAATTCGGTCAACACCGACGAAACCGTGGCCCCTTGACTCTCGGTCATTAGTATTCGAAGAATTCTTCTCGGCTCTGTAATATGTATATATATATTTTTTTAATTGAAGAAATAAGAAAGTTCGTCTATATTGACTTTTCATCTGCGGTAATGAGCACCAGATAGCTATGGAAATTCGCTGCTCCGACGAGTCATATCGGAAACTCACAGTTTCAAAGGCCCCTTTAAGAAATTGCTTCGGTCATTCTGTTTGAGATCGTGTAACCCTTGTTTTCCCGGCAGCTGAAGCCAATGTTCTGTTTTCCAATTAAACGAGACAATTGTTGCGTCGGCGGAAAATTAACCGTGATTCGTGTCGTAGCGATCTTTGCGTCTGTTTTTTTTTTTTGGATAAATTGCTGGTCCATTGCGCTACACAGTTTACTTCCGTTGTGCAACTAGATTGCGGATCTTTATGCAAAATCAAAATTTTGTACAGTGACTCGCATTAATATTCGGACACGATATTATTAGAAGAATTATTGCTCCTTTTTATTGTTTATGATAATATTATTGAATCAATTGTTTTATCATATAATAAAGCACTTATTAAAGTAGAAACATAAATTTTGTTTATTTATTGCTCATGTTCTTTTGTATAATAAGCGATAAACAAGATTGTGACAAAATTTAACGTCGCAAATATATTCGGACAGTGAATGAATTACATTAATTTTATGTAAAATGAAAATCTTTTTACTCATGTTATCATAACATTAATATTTTAATATAACATACTATCATAAACGATAAGAGGGAGCAATAATTTTTGTAATAATATCGTGTCCGAATATTAATGCGAGTCACTGTATATCCACTTGAAGAAACGAAGGACGAATAGAAATTTCATTTTTCTTTCTTTTTAATAATCACAATAAGTAAAACAGGTTTGGCGTTTAACGTGTTGAAGTTTGACGTTCGAAAGTTGCAATAATTTTCGCAGCGTCCTAACAAAATTACATCGAAAGACTTGTCATCGTCAGAAAATAATTACTTCGCTCTCTAAACCAACATTCTCACTGCAACTCATTTTTTCCATCGGTTCCATAGACAGAATTTCTTGTAAAAATTGTACGAGCGTCTAACGAGTCTGCAACGAAACCGCAGAATGATCGAATCAACAGTTAGGGCATAATGGTGCATGGTGCTATTTTATTCAGGTTTCGCTGTTTTATTCACAGAGCCGCCGGGATTAGTGAAAAAAAGATTGCACCGCCGACGGTGCTCGCTGTGCGCAGGTTCTTTGTACGTTAAGGTGAATCGCGCGGCTGTTCTTCGGGTTTTAATGGATTCGAAAAATTCGCAGGTTTCTATTTTAGCGCCTCGCGCATTCGGATCCGAATCCGAGCAGAATTTCGTTTGAGTGGAATGACGCGGCAGGCTAAGCACGTTTGCTCGATATAAATTGGTCGAGATGCGCATCGTGCGCACGAGCGGTAACTTCAAAACGCGAAGTGCTCTTCGGTCAATAGCGCTCGGCTCACGAGAAAAGAGGAGGGGAAAAAGGAGAGTTCGACACACATGATCAGATTTATACAGAGTCACTGTTCACTTTTCAGCCAGAGCGTTCCTCTACGGTCGAATAACGCGAAAAACTATTCGATCGTTGCAATATCGGCTTCATTGCATGCTAATCACCGGTGAAACAGTGATCTAGATACAAAGTTAAACAAAAGTTAACAAAACATTTTCTGTTATAATAGTGCTGCGAACAATATCCTTCATAAAACCGCGTAATTAATTGTATCTCGATTATATTTACTGCAAATGCAGGAAATCCGCAGTGTAATAATTACTATTTGATTTTAACGAATATTTTTTATAGTTACAACTAGGGTCGTAAGCATTTACGTCGAACATGAGTAGATATAACTTAAAACAGAGGAGGGATTAAATGAAACTTAAGATTGTCGATGGATTATTTTGAACATATTAAAATTGTTAAAGAAAGATACAAACTTGTGTTTGGTTCATATGGCTTGCAGTCGATGTAGATAATTTTTATTTTGCATAAAGAACCGCAAAATCGGCTTTATTGCATGCTAATCACCGGTGAAACAGTGATCTAGATACAAAGTTAAACAAAAGTTAACAAAACATTTTCTGTTATAATAGTGCTGCGAACAATATCCTTCATAAAACCGCGTAATTAATTGTATCTCGATTATATTTACTGTAAACGCAGGAAATCCGCAGTGTAATAATTACTATTTGATTTTAACGAATATTTTTTATAGTTACAACTAGGGTCGTAAGCATTTACGTCGAACATGAGTAGATATAACTTAAAACAGAGGAGGGATTAAATGAAACTTAAGATTGTCGATGGATTATTTTGAACATATTAAAATTGTTAAAGAAAGATACAAACTTGAGTTTGGTTCATATCGCTTGCAGTCGATGCAGATAATTTTTATTTTGCATAAAGAACCGCTGTTTAGCTAGAACGTATGCTGTCTTTCCTGCGAAACACTGTTTGCCTCGGCAGTGGAACTGCTTGCATGCTAATCACCGGCGAAACAGAAATCTGAATCGAAACAAAAGTTAACAAAACATATTCTGTTACAATAGTGTTGCGAGCAATATCCTTCATAAAGCCGCGTAATTAATCGTGTCTCGATTATATTTACTGTAAACGCAGGAAATCTGCAGTGTAATAATTACTGTTTAATTTTAACGAACATTTTTTATAGTTACAACTAGGGTCGTATGCATTTACGTCGAAAATGAGATTAAAAGAAACTTAAGATTGTCGATGGATTATTTTGATCATATTAAAATTGTTAAAGAAAGATACAAACTTGTATTTGGTTCATATGGCTTGCAGTCGATGCAGATAATTTTTATTTTGCATAAAGAACCGCTGTTTAGCTAGAACGCATGCTGTCTTTCCTGCGAAACACTGTTTGCCTCGGCAGTGGAACTGCTTAATGGTCCCTAAGAGTAAATTGAAACAGATAATGGATTCAAATGAAGTTCGGTTAAAGTTTTTTACGTCTGTTCGCGTTTCCGAATATCAAATTAAACGAAATCTTATGGCTTCGTGTTCTAGTTTGGCGGAGGCTACTTCTGACGAAGGAATTATTCAATGAGAGAATTACAAATCCTAGTTTATAGTAAGCATTCGTTCGAGCGATTTAAAATTTCTTAAATAGTCACAGTTTTATAAACCGAATGGTCTAAATGTGTATTTTTTTTTTAAATCGAATGTATATATTTGAAGGAAATTTTATGGACGAATTCTTTAACACCGACGTTAATTCTGATGATCAGAACCTTGGACAGAGAGCCTGGCAGTTCACAGAGTCGTTAATTTGAAGATTACAATGAAATTTCCTGAATTATAAAGTTTCTTTAGGAGAGAACTCGTTAAGCACGTCTTCAAACTTTGGCTCCCAATTCTTTGAACATCTATTATAGATCGATTAATCGTAGATTGGGAACTTCTAGCATCTAAATATCAACTGCAATCATCGCGTCATCATTGCTACGGATTTTATGCATTTATGGACAAGACAAAACTGTGGGATGATATTAGAAGAATTTGAAGATGTTACATTATGTTCAACTTATCACTATTAGTAACACGTTAATGAAACTGAAACTGGAGAGTTAAAGTTTTATCGTAAAGCATGGTATTTTAATTACCTAATCATTGTATTATTTAGACACATTATCATCTAGTAGGGAACTTTTTACAGAAATTTTTAGATAATAGAACGTTTCGGTGCCAGGATATTACAAAAATAAATCTTCAGGATAAGGGTGGCACTATTATACTTAACTTTTAAAAATACGTAATCATTATTCACCATTATGTTCTACAGTTATTTATACTGGATTAAGTAATTTAAAGAGATTGTTCAAAACGAGAGCACCTCTTGATCGTATATACGCAGCAAAATTATTGTCAACGTTTCTCTCTGATCAATATTAAACATCAGAGAAACGTATAGATTCGAGAAACGATCGAAAACGAAGACGAATTGACCTATGGTATGTAACAACATTTTCTGTTTCGATCTGAAACACTCTGTACGCGTTAAAAATATCGCCTACCGATTTCTGTGACAAGCCTACTTGTTCCGTTTATCTGGTAGGAACGTTGAGAAAATCGATTTCAGGTTTCGGTCTATGCGGCATTGAGGAAGAGTGGCCTCGTTGTTAATTGACACGATAAATATTGCGCTGGAAGAACTTCCCGAGAATTGGTTTCCCATCGTTCTACATCTAGTTACGGTGATTGCGTTGCCATCCTCCTTCCGTTCTTCCGTCTACTCTCGCGAATCTGGCAGCTCAGTCAATGTTTATTTAGCCTCGGCTGTTTACGGGCCGAGGGCTACAAATTAAAAGCAACGCCGCCCGTGCCACCGATGATTCACAGAGGGTCTGGTCTCCGCGTCCTTCGATTTCCCTTCCTTCATCTAGCTTTATTCGCTATCCACTTTCTTGCCGCGCCTTATCGGAGAGAAGGGCGTCCCTTTGTTCCCTTGATCGAGAGACCCTGTTTCATTGACACCCTTCGGAGCGAGCGTAGACGTGACAGAATTCTCAGATCCGTTCCCGGAGACTCGCGAGTGCCAGTCGAAATTGAAATTCACCGTAATGTCTTTAACTGCAAACGAAAATACTCCTTCAATTACCGCCGGGGATCTCAAACTTTATTTTTCTTTAGTATTCCCGGCTTCGGTTTACCTTGAAACCTGCCGAACTTTATTTCATTGGCACACAGAGCCCGTACAATTTTTGCAGCTGGCGCAGCTCCTTCTGCAAAAAACGAGACCGCAGTTGTAGAAAATGTTTCATGATGCTGTCGAAAACAAATTAACGCTCTAATATGCTTGATAAAGCGAAAGAAGAGAAAAGAGAATGTGTTTCATACTGTTGAAAATAAATTAATGCTCTAATATGCTTAATAAATTAATGGTCTAGAAAGTGTTGAGAAATTATTGTTGTTGCTATGGAAATGCTATTAAAATAATCGGCAGCTCGATGCATTTTGGAGAAAATAATACTTGAAAGATTGTTGTCTTAGCGTTCTTTAGTAACGCGTTTATATTAATTTTGTAACACGTTATTTTAATGCGGTTGTACATAATTAACTGAAATAGTCACTGGAGCCAGACCCGGGTAAAAATATTTGAAACATACAAATATTTGCAAACATTATTTCTCTCGACTGTGTTACATATGTTTCGTTTGAAAAATCATAAATACTCTCTCAGAAATATTGAGCGTATGTTATATAGAATTTCAGATAATTAATAGAAATTTCAACGCATGAAATACTATTTCAAATAATTATGTCTAGTATATCTTAAGAAAATACTATCTCAATTAATAATTTTCTTTACTATGACATGTGAATAATTACCGTAAATTCTCTCCAATTGACCTCCAGCTTGTAAACAAAAATGAACAATTTGGAAAGATGAGATACGTTCATTCGAGCCTTGCGTTTCGTTTTTATAGTTGTTGACAATCGGTAACTATAAAGACGAGCAGCAAGACTTCATTAATCGTAACTTCTCTTCTCAAATTGTGTAATAACTGTACCTCGGCATGGTGTCCCAAAATTATGGTACTTCCGGGAAATGAGGGATTCCTGAGGTTATTTGAAGTAACTTTTTCCATGAACGTGAACTTGAATGTTTCAACTAAAATATACAATATAAGGGTGAGTTAGTTGACTCTTTCACTTTAATTTTTCTTGTAAATTACACGCGTGGAGAAATTTTGTCGAACAGAAGTTGTTATATAAAGGAGTATACGCTCAACAATGAACTTTCTGCTATGTTGCTTTTTCATCAAAATATGTAGCTTATTTGACGAAATATGAAATACTTACTCATAGGTCACTCGCATTGTTCAATCTCCTATAGTGCACTTGCGTTTATTCTAATGGACAACATTTTGAACATTTCCTGAACTGAAAATCAACTGGACAGTATCTCGATAAACTTTAATTTCTGAACCCTTCTTCATCTTAATAATATCCCATTCTCTATTTAATAGACTTTCGAATGGCATGATTAAATTTTCTACATTATAGTTTAAAAAAAGATTCCGGATGACCTCAATATCTTGATAAAGAAAGAAAACAGCGAAAAATTAATTATTGCCGTCTATGGTTCTCTTTATACCAAACAACTTTCGTTCGAAACACCTTTCTATACATTCAGTTTGCAAGAAAAGTTAGGGTGAACGAGTTAAATGATCTACCATATTGAAAGTAAAGATAATAAATATTCCGACACATTATTTTGCAAAAATCAGTACATTTTACGCGACGCCATTTCGAAATTGACCGAAGTGTCCTTTTCTTGACGACGTTATACGGAAACAAAACAGAAGCAAAGAGATCGTGCCGCAGTGAACCAGTGTACTCGTCCACTAACTTCCGAACAATTCCCAGCTGACCGTGTCAACGCGTTCACCCTATATACATATATACATAATGAACTACAGAGATTTAATTGATTGTGCAAACGGAACCGATGTACCTGAATTTACGTATGATTTTTCCACGTCACAACGAATCGCGGCCGATTGCATTTTAACCGGTAAATGAAACTGAATTCCATCGCTTTAGACACGAGTGCCAATCGGCCGTTGTAAAAACGATTTAATAATCGATAGATTTTGCGAGTGTTCCGGCAGAAAAATAATCCCGGGAGAGGTAGATGGATAGATAGAGGGAAAAAGAGAAAGAGAAAGAGGAAGAGAAAAAAGAGAGAGAGGGAGAGAGAGAGAGAGACAGAGGAAATCGATATATGTAGATCTGATATAGCCGACTGCATGGCACCTATTGTTATCTTTCATATGCATACATCTGCGGTTGCGGTGCACATTTGTCTCTTCGCGAGTACTTCTGTCGGAGTAAGATATGCCTCTATTCAGCCATTCATCCGTGTAGCTCGATTCCGACGATGATCGTAGCCGGCAGACAATCGGGCCACGATGTGTGACAATAACAGGACTACCGCACCACTGGCGATTCAATCTGCCTCGCAGAAATTCCGTCTGCTGCGCGATTGGAAATACGGGGGAAGTGTGTCGAGCGTGAAGATCCGATTCTCGGATATTTATCTCTGTGTATCCTGGAAGAGACCGGCGACGGCCTCTTGTTATTTTCGATCCTTCGACCGAGAAAGTACATCCGAGAATTCCTGTAAAATAAAGTACCGAGCTCTTATCGCTGCCCGATTTCTCTCTCTCTCTCTCTCTCTCTCTCTCTCTCTCTTTCTCTCTCTTTCTCTGTCTATGCGCGCAGAAATTCATGGCTCGCAGAACGCACGTAACATCCAGCCGCAGAAAACTTCGGTGAAAGTTCTCTGATTGTTAGCCGCTGCCACACGGGATTATTCAAATTATCAACCGGTACCAGACCCGCCGACTTTTCTGGGCGAACTCGGACGCTTGTTTGGACCAGTTCAGAAAAGCGGCGTTGAATAGAAATTTCTGTGTTTGCGCAACGCGGTCGCAAACGGCGAAGACGATTCTGATACGAAAATTGTTTTCGAGTTTACCGAACCGTCCCGGCTGGCTATTGTCTTCTGCGTTTGTGCGAGTGCCGCGGAACGAAATACAATCTGCAGTTTAATCGTCATTCGTCGGGAGAGGAAGAAATCTTTTGCGACGCAGTGACTGAGATTGGGGTAACGTTCATCTTGATCCTTTATCATTCTTTCCGAGCCTAAGCGAAGTACAATGACGTCTCCCTAATTGTCACTTCCGGATTGCGAGACATTTTTGGGACACCGTGTATGTATATCTGTGTATACATTTCTGCGACGATCCAGTAATGACTGATACTGTAAATTCTCTCCAATTGTCCTTCAGTTTGTAGACAAAAATGGACAATTTGGGAAGAAGAGATACAATTATTTGAGTCTCGTAGCTCGTTTTTAAAGTCGTGGTTTGTCAACAATTACGAGTCGCGAGGCTCGAATAATCGTATCACCTCTTCCCAAATTGTCGATTTTTGTTTACTAGGGGACAATTGGAGAGAGATTACAATTTCTCCCGAATTCGCGCTTAGATTGCACGCAATAATGGACAGTTTGGGAAGGGGAGATACGATTATTCGAGCCTTGCAGCTCGTTTTTGTAGTTACCGATTGTCAACAATTATAAAAACGAGTCGCAAGGCTCGAATAATCGTATCACCTCTTCCCAAATTGTCCATGTTTGTGCATAATCTGAGCGTCAATTAGGGAGACTCTACTGTATTGTTACGACACGCAGTACGTGTTAGGTCCGAAAAGTTGATCAAAATACTTGTGGTCCCTCGAATCTTGTGTAAGATGAAAAATACTGGTCGTCCAAGTTGTTGCAATCTATGAAAAATATTGCACTGCTGTACTGGACGTTTCTCGTTTCTTGTTAAAGAGATTAAATAATTCAGCTCGAAGTTGTTGTATTAGTTACTGAACAAATGTCTTCTCCTCCGAGGAGCAGAGCTCATTACTATGTAAAATCGTAACAATATTTCAATCTTCTCGAAAAGTTCTTCGTTAAATCGCAATGGAATAACAAATTGTTGCGATAAATTCGATTGAAATAACGAATGAACGAGCGACTAATGAGCATATACGTTGAAAGTCCGATTTTATTGCGGAGAATCAAATTGGTTACAATAAAGCAGCGCATCTTTACGCAGTGCAGGAATTTTCTGCATCGGTTGCAACGAACAAGTTGCCACAGAGGAACGTTTATCTTCTCTTAAGAATCCTCCCACGTTATTCGTAAAAGCCAACCTAATGGTGCTCTATAGTACGATATAATACAATGCAATGATTACGTCTTAACTCTTTAGGCTCGTTACTATATGAAAGGACATAAAGAAAAGATAAAAAGAAATGCATTAGCAGAATTCAATAAATTTCTCTCGAATAAAGTGGTAATTAAAAAAAGTCACATAAGCCTGATACGCGACCAGCCTGGACATGGAATTATTTAAATTAAAATATCATTTACGAACATTGTTAATCTTCACTGTACATCTTGTTTAAAATTTTCATATGGTACACACGAAGTGTCATGCACTTCAGGAAATTAAAACGGCTGTCACGGTTAAACTACATATTATTTGGGGTCCGAAAAATTAGTAAATATTCTTCAGACGTTCTAAAGTAAAGGTGAACGTACGTTTTTCTTCAAAATATCACTGTTACATACGTAAAAAAAATCCGGAAAGCTCACGCTTCGTGACTTGTTCAATACTTCGAACGCGGCTCGAGTCCGTCCCGACCTTCTGTCAAAGCCTCGAGCTTTGCTTCTCTCATTGGTCAGTGTTTTTCGTTAATAACTCGTAAACAAAGCCACAGATTGCATTTTCGCAAAGGAAAAAGTTACTTAGAATAATCTCAGCTACCCCACATTTCCGTAATGCGTGACATTTTTGGGACACCCTGTAGAAGCACCGTAGAAGCGTTAACAAAATGTGAAAATAATCTTTTTTTCTAGAAATCGTTCGTACTCCATCGCCGCGTTTTTCGTAACAGGAATGCATAAAATCCGGCAACGATTCCCATTTAGAACGAGGAATACAATGTCCGTTCCAGATGAACCGGTTCGGTACCGATGAAACATTCGCGCGACGAAGTTTTCCAGGGGAAGCAATTTCGTAACGACACGGACGAAAATATTTTCGGGCTTCTGGATGCAGCCAGATGCGCGAGGCTCCTTAATCAGCCGGCGACTGCCGAGTTTCATGTAAGCCATAAGACTATAAACCATAATTCATTCGGGCACAGTCGTGTCCGTTTGCTCGGCGGAAGCGTTGACGTGTGCGCCGGTGCTCTCCGGGCTGGTGTGGGTGGTTCTGGGTACGGTGAAGTTTCCATTTTCCGTATAAACAGGCTGCGGTGTCTCACCCGTGGCGGAGACTTCGCTGTAGCTTGGACACGGTGCAGGCGTTAAAGCGGTATCAGTAATTACCAGCGTGTTGGCAAACAACTAGGCCAGCAGCTCTTGCTTCCGATACGTGCACACGTAGACGCGCTCGTTACGGCCGCTATAGTCACGAGAAAATCAACCGGCCGCTCAAGGCCATTCAGGGCTTATTTCCACGAGCACCGGTTATTTCTGTCGCTGTATTTTCTCGTCCCTTCCTGTTGCCTTGCACCGTTAGTTGCCTCGGCTCATTGACTTCCAAATTTTCCAACAAATATCTAGACGGTGCGCGCACGTACCCGCGGTGCTCCCTTTTTCGGCGAACATCTCGTTGCGCGTGCAATAGAACCTCGATTATCCGGCCCTTCGATATCAGACTTATCTCGGTTCGGTTGTTAAACACGAAGCGCGGCGGCTTTTCGATTTATATTTACAGTAATGTCTCTCTAATCGACGCTCAGATTGTTCAGAAAAATGGACAATTTGGGAAGAGGAGATACGATTATTCGAGCTTTGCGGTTCGTTGTTATAGTTACGAATTGTCAACAACTATAACAAAACGAGTCGCAAGGATCGAATAATCGTATCTCCTCTTCCCAAATAGTCCATTTCTGTGGACAATCTGAGCGTCAATTAGAGAGACATTACTGTATTTCGTGAACTGAAATTAAGAATTCCACGGCCATCTAACTCGTGCGATTTATTTAGCTGAAAGAATGGAGAGCAAGCAGACCTAAGGTAGAGTTCACTGGAACTCGATTTCGAATTCGTTTATATTAAACCCATTTTTCTAGCTCTACAGTAATGTTTCTCTAATTGACGCTCAAATTGTCCGTAAAAATGGACAATTCGGGAAGAGGAGATACGATTATTCGAGCCTTCCGGTTCGTTTTTATAGTTACGAATTGTCAAGGTTATGTCAAGGCTTGAATAATCGTATCTCCTCTTCCCAAATTGTCCCATTTTTGCGGGCAATCTAGAATAGAATAGAAATCCGACACTGCGTGCACGACAACGCGATAATATCCACGTAGGTTTTACATGTGAATACGTTTTACTACGGATTTTTATGGAAAATAAGAAAAGAAACAAGAAATAGAAAGTTCATTCTTCCTTTAATCATTTTAGTTGATTAACCCTTTGACTGCGGCGCACTCTCGGAGATAACCATCGATACAGACGACGCGATATTCGCATTTCAGTCGATATGCGCCGACTGATTGTCCAAAACGACACCCAGAGATTTGATACCGCTCTTAGGGCTTGAAAAGAAATAAATAATTGCAAATGAATTAAGTATCTATCTTGAGCGTAGTTTTCTAAGCCATTTTAAATTTACTTGCACGTTTCTGCAATAATAATTGGTGTTTTAATATAAAACGTTAATAAGTATGACGTATGTCTACGTCTTTCGTATACAGAGTGTCAAAAAATTATGGTGCTTCCGGGAAACGAGGGGTTCCTGAGGTCATTCGAAGCAACTTTTTCCTTTACAAAAATTTTCTTCGAGGTATCGTTCACGAGTTATTAATAGAAAAACACTGGCCAATGAGAGGCGAGCTCGGCTAGCGCAAGGCGACCGATCCAACGAACGGGCTGCCTTGGATTAGCGCGGCTGCCTCGCGCCAGCTGATCTCGCCTCTCATTGGTCACTGTTTATCGTTAATAACTCGTAAACGAAAAGGCAGATTGCATTTGTGCTAAGGAACAAGTTACTTCGAACGACCTCAGGAACCCCTCATTTCCGGGAAGTACCATAATTAATACATATAGTATATATACGCCTTTCGTAGTCAAAGGGTTAAAGGTGAGGGATCAACGTTTTTCAATTCTTTTAATCTTTCATGTATTTTAAGCTGCAATCGCTCAGTTTTCTCATAAATTCATGAAATCCGCAGTTTATTAATTAGTTCGATCTGAGACAAATATGCAACAGGATTTACCGTGCAAATCGATAACGATAACGTCTGGTGCTATAACTAACAAGGGATGATACCTAACCTGAAAATTAAAAATATTCTGAAACTTTGGGGATACGTAGAGCATACGCGGATCTCTATCATGCAAAAAAAAAATCTTTTTTCTCACATAAATTCACTTTATGGAGAGGAAATTAACATCCAAATGTTTAGCTATTTTTGATTTTATTGCCATAATTTGTAAACTGTACACGACAGAAAAAAGGCTTGTAACAAACGTTACTTCTTGCGTCAAAATCTATCACGATATATAAGAAAAATATCGAACTTATTATTTGTATAACTTTGTTCTCGATCGTTGAAACAATTAACAAATCGTATGAACGGTTTAGCGATCTTCGGAATTTAAATAACTATTTTTCCAACCATTTTTTTGAGATTTTCTTATCGAAAGCTCAAGTGTGTACGGACATACTAGAATATTTTCTATGTTTCCATATAGTTCTTAAATAGTTGCCGGGCTCATTGACTTCCAAATTCAGCAACAAATGTGTGCCGACTTTGTAAACACTCAGTATGGTGATCGTTGTGTACTGCAGCATCCGCGAAGTTTCTCGTTGTCATGAATACATTGAAAACTTGTCCTCCTTCTGAATTTTCTGTTTCAAGAAGAGGCTGTCGCCACAATGCGAGTAATTAGCGACGGATTACGCGATTTCCAATGTTCTTCCTATTACTTAAGAGTAGCATTAATTAACCACGATCTGCTTTCTACTCGAACAAATCCTCGAATTACCTTTCTCGTCGTGTATAGATGTTATTCTGTCCTATAAATAAAATTCTAATAAAATTAAATTAAATAAGATAAATAAATAAATAAATAATAAAATTCTAATCTCTTGTCATCAATATTTAAACGTTCAAGTAAATTTGGTCACACAATAAGCATCAATTTTCTTTCCCTTCTAAGAAATCATTGCAATCGAAAAATTTCTAATCGCAGTAACCGCGAAACAAATGGTATATCAATGGGGTTAATAGAGAATAGATAATTTCAGTGACTATGAAAGAAATAATCAAAAATCAATCATTTTGATTAGCTTAATAGATTCAGCATTAACTCTTTTCGATTGCAAATATTTCTTCAAAAAAAAAAAAGAAAACTTATATTTATTGTCTGCCTATATTTAGTCAAATAATTAAGTATTAACGACGAAATCTTGTCCCAGTAAACCCAGAATGCACATGGGAGATTGTTGCCAAAGATATCACACCATGGTGAATTACAAAATTTAAAATTTATCGTTTATTTACAATAGGAAAATGTATATTTATAAAATAAATAAAATATCAAATGCATTCAGTAGGACGTGTAATCTTTTCCGCTCAAAATAAGACTTCCTTTATCTCAGGCACTCCGCTCCAAAAATGTGCCGGAGTTGCTGGATAGGCAGTACTCGAGAAACGCGCGGAGCGCTAAGGGTTAATATCCATATATTTACTTTAACCTTTTAGGCACGACGCGCCACTATAGTGGCTTGCTCTAGTAGCTCACTCGCTCATCGTTTGAACCAAATAATCGTCTTCATATGTATTGTTTCACACTTCTTTTGTCTTCACATCGATTTACAACAGTCTGCAGGGTGTCCCAAAAATGTCTCGCAATCCGGAAATGGCGGGTTCCTCGGATCATTTGAAGCAACTTCTTCCTTTACAAAAATGTTCTCCGAGGCACCGTTAACAAGTTATTAACGAAAAACAGTGATCGAATAAGAATCGAGTACGGCTGACGCGAGGCGGTCCAGCCAACCAGCGCGCGAAGCCCAGTTCCGCTCATTGGCTCGATCGCCTCGCGCCAGCTGAGCTCGCCTCTCATTGGTCACTGTTTTTCGTTAATAACTCGTTAGCGGTGCCTCGGAAAACAGTTTTGTAAAGGAAAAAGTTGCTTCAAATGGCCTGAGGAACCCGCCACTTTCGGATTTCGAGACATTTTTGGGACACCCTGTATATACAGTATCAGACTCTGTACAGTGCATATCAGACTCTGCCGTCCAGAGAAATAGCCTCGCGCAGAATTCAGCCGTACCTAAAAGGTTAAATCGTTAAGGAAGAAATAACGCCGGAAAGCTAAATTTTCTCCGACTAGCTGGTACTCCCATCAGAGAAATTTGCCGTCCGCTAAAGGTTAAATTTCTTGTTCTACAAAAATAAACAAAATAAACGAATACAAAATCTAACAGAAAACGAACCACAGGCGCAGCAATTGGTCAGCTCACAGTAATCGGCTCCAACTGCCACCCTACCGGCGACTTACCCGGCCACGGCTGCAGGGAAACACAAAATCGTTTACGTAGTAAAAATCCCAGCATTCCGTAAAAATCGACAGGTCGATGCAAGACAATCTCCCCGCAGATTGTCTACCGCCAGACATCCGTAGACAATCCGCAGAAGTCGTCGTAGCCGAAAGAAGACAGCCGGGGCGCGCGAGCAGCGGTTGAAAAATCCAGGAGAGGATGCATCATTGAATTCCGGCGGCGGGTTTCGTGCGGGCGCACTGATAGACGCCAGATCAAAGTTTAAAATGTTCGCCGTAACGGTTCCACGTGGAAAGATCCCCCCGACTCGTGGGTAGGCCACTCCGTTTCCGACGTCTCATGTATGATAGATGATCGTCCAGCCTTGATCACCGTCACCCTCGCAGTCTCGGATGCATATTTAATGTCGATGGTGGCCCCCGTTCTGGTTGTTTTCTGCTCGCGATGCACCTTCACCTACGCACCGTCACCGTCGTCCCACGACTCCTCCGTGGTCGTCGTTGTCAACGCCGCCGCCGCCGCCGTCGTCGTCGTCGTCGTCGTCGTCGTCATCGTCGGTGTCGCCGACGGTTGGGAAACCGTGTGCTCCGACGTGGTGTACACCGTTGGTAGCGCAGCTTTCGCGCATAATACACGTGTAGACGAGCGCGCGACACCCGCCGCGACGTCTTTGTGCTTTCGAAAGCTTGCCCGAGGCTTTTTCCGAAAGAGGGGCGCTCTATGAAATATCGTATTCATCGTTACACCGACCTTTGCCTCCTCTCCGACCCCTCGTCCTGCTTCCCCAGCTGAGCCACCCACTGCTTCTCCGTTTCACCCCTGAGACACAGGGCGGCCGGGGCGTAGAGGGGCGCGGCGTCGATGTAAAGGTAAAGTACAACAGCCGCGACAGGGTACACGACGACTACCGAGGAATGAAAATCGATCGCGAGTGCTACTCGGATAGAGGCCCCTGTATCATCCGATGCCGGCGTGTAGTTTACCGAGGGCGAGGGCGAATCAACGCCGGCGACGGCAGCTAGTTACATTTCGTCGGCATTAGCTTTTCTCGGAGTTTACGGCGCTATGGCTGTTCCCAGCGTGGGAATGAAGCTTTTTCTGGGGCTCTCGCGTATACGAGTATCTAGGATCTGTGGAAATCGATACACAGGATGTGAGATAGGGTAAAAATGTCAGATGTCAACGCTTCGATCGTGGTTCCGCGCCAGGTGTTGTAACCAGGCCGCGAACTTTCGTGCAGAATTCAATTTTAATTGTTTTGGTAGGTTGAAAATAGTGTGTTGACATTGTTAAATTCTTTTAAACTTCATCTGTTCGATTATTGTTATCAATTTCGTAGTACAATAATGTATGATAAGAAACTGTGAAACGGCGAGTCGGTAGAAATGCGAGGGACTTGTCTATGGAAGGAAAATGATGAAATGATAAGGAATAATTGAAAAGAATTTTCTGAAGAGTCGTCGATTGAATCAGATACGTAATTATAATAATAATGCGACTCGTAGAAAGCATCTGATCGAAATAATACAAAAACTTGACGTGAGTATCATAATTACCCTGTTAATATTGGGTTGGCAACTAAGTAATTGCCGATTTGTTCAATGAAATAAAAAATTTTTTTTACTTGGAACGAAGTTTAATCTGTAATGTATTTTCCATTTTGTTCGATGACCTTTTGCCATCTCTCTGACAACTTGAAAATTCCACGCTCGTAGAATGTCTGATCCTTTTCGGCCAAAAACTGAGTTAAGTGAGATTTCACAGCGTCATCATCGTTAAAAGTTTTACCACGAAGGGAGTTGTCCAGGGATCGAAATAAGTGGTAATCCGATGGCGCGAGATCAGGGCTATATGGTGGGTGTAACATCAATTCCCAACCAATATCCATCAATTTTTGCCGATTGGACAAAGACGTGTGCTGCCTAGCATTGTACTGGTGGAAAATGACACCTTCACGATTGACCAATTCTGGTCGCTTTTCCTTAACCGCTGCATTCAACTTGTCCAGTTGCTAACATTCGCGGATAATAAAAAATAACATAATAATAATAATAATAATTTTATAATATAACATTTACGGAGTGGGAGTACGAAATGGGAGTGAGAGACATCTATAACTGAAATCGGCAATTACTTAGTTGCCAACCCAATACTTACTATTGCCGCGTCACATATACGTGGGTGACAAAATAATTTAAGATTTAATACTCGCAGGAGGTAAGAACGTTGAACAAGTAATTGATGCCATTCTACTTTGCTTTGTAATAACAATTTAATTGAACAAAGCACTTCGATATTACGAAATCTTTGAGATTATTGGCGCGCGGCCGTCAAAGGCACTTTACGACCCTAATTCTTTATACATTCAAGCGCTGTGCGCTTCGACAATGCAGTTACATTTTCGCAAGCAAGAAGCCAAGGACGACATTATTACCGTCCCAGGAATGTCCTTTTGACTAGCCTCAAAAATGGTCTATCGTGTCCTCGTAAAGGAAGGAATTTCACGGACAAGGATGCTCGTTTCAATGTCAACAGGCTCGAGGAGGATCGCTTTGCCAGTGTCGTGGACGTTTACAATAGCGCGCCGCCTGCAATCTTTTTCCCTCGTTTTGCCCTTTTTTTTCTTCCTTCTTCCTTTTTTCTTTTTCCTTTTTTTTATTGATGCGGTACTTTTGAAAGCGATAAAACGAAGAAGCCCTGGAGGAGCTTTAAGAACCGCTCTCCTTTCGGATGGTGGTAACGATACTGATAGAAAACGGCATTGTTGCGTATCGCCTTGTCTGCTCTACGATAGTCGCTTACGCGGAGCACAACGGATGAGTTGATGCGTTATGCAAAGGCTGCGGCGGGATATCGGTGTTCAGGCTTCGAGCGTAAAAGTACTCTAAACAGAGTAATATGTTCAGAAAATATTCGATCCGCTGCTATACTCGCCGTGTGACAGAAACGTGTCCTAAAGGCACCTAGGTTTTCTATATTGTGCGTTCGGAGGAAACTTTAAACGACGGCCTTGCAAAGTCGATCGTTCGATCGAAAGAATTCTTAGAATGGACCATATATCGTATGGACCGGGCATTATTCGAATTGTTACGAATTTATGTAAGATAATCATCCGAACGAATACTTTTTAGTCGAATATTTTTTTTATTCGTGTAACAACTGTTCATTATTCGTCGTGAATTGTTTTATCTATTTATTCGAATAAATTATTCGATTAGAGATTGTAAAATTATTCGAATAATAATGCGAATGATCGTTGACTGTGTTCGCTTTTTACGTAATTTTGTAAGAATTCGATTGTACGAATACATTAATTTTACTTTATGAATGAATTCTTATTCGAATTTTTATATAGATTTTTATCTAGATAAATTCTTATTCGACAGCGTCGAATCAAATTTTGTTCGTTAGTCTTCATTTGTTAACATAGTCGGATAAATTGTTTCCAATACCTTTACAGGCGCGATCTATCTTGCAAACGTAGCGAAATTGTTATTTCAAACTTCTTCATTTAACACGTTCCGTGCCGAGCTTTTTTTACTCGAATCTTCACACTTTGATATTTTACTAAAACTTGATGTATTACGTGCAATTATTAATTCTCGTACACATAACATCGTAACAAAAACTTATCAACGCCCATTCTTGCGGTGGAAATTGATTCTTCGGTTCTAAATTTCTTGTAAACAATTTGTTCAGTTCACTAAGTAAACATGCAAGCGTGTACCATCGATGGTACACGTGGCACGGAACGTGTTAATAAAACTGATCTATTATCCAAGGGTTTATTAATGATATTCGATAGTGATCTTAACCGATATTCTTTCTATCTAGAAATAATAATTTCATACGGTATTCTGAGGAAGCTAAAGGCCATCGCGATCTTTAGCATTTAAATACAATTTCACACGGAGAATGTACAATACTCTGCACACAGATGTACAATATTCTAGTAATATTAAAAGATTATTTATTAAATCATTGGTGATATTAAAAGAATTTTACTTTAGAAATGGACTTTAATAAGAATAAAATGACAAAACGGTACGATTAAAATAGGAATTTTCGAGGTGGTGAAATACTTTTACAACGGAGCGTTGTAGGAGCACACGAACAATTCAATTGGCTTATGTTCAGGATTCTTGGGCGGTCCTTAGCGTGCTGAATACGCTCGCTGCAGTTCCGCTTCCCTGACCGGTCTGGTATGCAAACACAGAATCGTACTATGAGATCCTATTTAAGGAAAAACAACCCGTCGAGTTTATTGCGGTCGTATTTGTGCTCCTCCCCTCGAACGCTCTTAAAGATGAAGCTACATTATGCCGGTGTTATCGAACGAGAGAAGTTGAATTCGATACTGCTGTTATATTTCCCTCGCACCGTTTTCAACTATTTTCTAAGCTACTTTGACATTTTCGTTTCAAACGTGAACATTCCTGGAACAGTTTCTTTTTTCTCTCGATTAAATTCTTCTTAAAAGAAGAATGTAAAAAAACAAAGAAAATTTGTAGTGAACCGATTCTTTCGATTCACTGTGAATTTCTTATACTTCTGGTAATATTCTAATGCAATTTGTTATTTTAAGACAATAACAACAATTCGAGGTTATGTACGTTTGTATAGTATGTAAAGAAAGAAAATAAATAATCCATCACGTTTAACAATCGTCTAGGTTCTGATAAAGTATGATTATAGACACTATTTAACACAATATATTGTTTGTTTATTTAATATGTTTTTAATGTAATTTTAATGTATCTGCTTAGAATATGAACTTTTGAGTAACGCATAGCTTATTGTATTAAAGTGTAAATTTATTGGTGAACAACAATCTAGAATCTTTCGTAATTGAATTTATTGATTTCTTAATAGAATTTTATTAATAAAATAGACATAAATAGAAATTTATAAACAGAATTTATAAATAGAAATTAATAAATAGAAATTTATTAATAGAAATTAATAAATAGAAATTAATGAATAGAAATTAATAAATAAAAATCTATTAATAGAAATTAATAAATAAAAATCTATTAATAGAAATTAATTAAATAAGAATTAATAAATAGAAATTTATTAATAGAGATTAATAAATAGACATTTATTAATAGAAATTAATAAATAGAAATTAATAAATAGAAATTTATTAGTAGAATAATTTATTCTAACAATTGGAGAAATACTTTACCGTCATGAAATTGCGAGGGGTACTTATTCGGGAGTTCTGCGAACGCACCGCACGCTAAAGCAGCAATTCATTAACATTTAGCCGAAGAGTGGAAAAACCGTCGCAGCTCGATGACGTATAAAAGGTTCCTTATCACTGGAACACGCCCTCTAGCAGGAGCTGGTCCTCGTAAGTTACTCGCTATCGCCGGCTGGCGATCCCAAAGTCGAAAGAATGAATACGTGCCACGCCAGCGCAACGTAAGGACAATAAAAAGGACGAGCCAAGCTTGCGCAGCCAGCTTCGTGACTTCCGGCCGTGTCCTGCTGCAAATAATTGATCGAATTAATTGTATTCTTAGCGAGTCGCCTTTTCGTTGCTTCCGGAGAGCTCTGCCATCCCGAAATTCTCCCGAACGAACCAAAATACTTATTTTTTAAACAAGTATCTGCAGTAATATTTTAACTGAAAAATTTTAAACAATGCTTGTGTAATGTATTCTCTCTCGACAGTAGACTGCGGATTTTTATGCAAAATAAAAACTGTTCACACTAATTGCAAGATACAGGAGTTACTCGCACATTCTCATTTCCCCTCTTATTAATTTTAAAGATTTGTAAATTCGTATTTGTAATTTTAAAGATTTGTGTAAATTCGTATTTGTAACAGTAATAGTGTTTGTAAATTCGTTGAAAATGTCCTTACTGCTTTGCATTCGATCTACTCATTTTTGGTATAAATGCTTAAAATTCGCTGTCATCGGTTTGATAATTTGAAGTAAAATGTACACGAACATTTTTTTAATATATAAAATACTAATTTTCAATATATATTATTTATACATATATACAGAGTGTCTCAAAAATGTCTCGCAATCCAGAAATGGAGGGTTCCTGAGCTCATTTGAAGTAAATTTTTCCTAAGCGAAAATGCAATCCAAGGCTTTGCTTACGAGTTATTGAGGAAAAACACTGACCAATAAGAGGCGAACTCGGTTGGCGCGAGGCGGCCCAGCCAACGACAGGACGAAGCTCAGTTCCGCTCATTGGCTCAGCAGCGGCTGAGCGACGCCTCACGCCAGCTGATCTGGCCACTCATTGGTCACCGTTTTTCGTTAATAACTCGTAAACGACGCCGCGGATCGCATTTTCGCAAAGGAAAAAGTGACCTCAAATGACATCATCAATTTCTCATTTCCCAAAAATACCATAATTTTAGGACACACACACCCAGTATAATTACCCTCGTAATGAAGATTTTCTATATAATTTACTAAACTCGAATGTTACTAATTTCGACTGAATCGCAACGAAATTTGATTCCACTATTATTAAGCCGTAGAAAGTGTATCTGGTTCTATCAGGAAATTGTTACCACTAAATCTACCGAGACTTAAAAAGTAACTAGTGTAAAAGTCACTGCTTTATTACGATGACAAGTATTCGTTCAGACCTTTCACCATTTGTACTATAATGTATGCTTCTATTGACCATATTACGACATTTTCTATGAAATTGTCTTTATACAATTTCAGTAACTTGGAAGCAAAGAAATCTGAAACAGAACGAAAGAGTGCTGATCAAAGAAGCCGTGAAAGAGATCGTAGTGCGAAATGTTCTAATTCAGGCGATCAGTGCAGTCCTCTGGTAGACACGCTGTTACCGCCGCACTATTTAAGATTCCGTAACCAAAAAATTCCGGCAAGCAGTACGATACGCGTATTTCTCGTGCGAGGTACCTGTTTGAAAGAGTAGCCTTTCAACTTTTCCAGAAAAAATTCCTAAAAATCGTGTCTTTTCGAGACAGCTAACTAGGCGCGACCCCTTAAGAAATGGAAAAGTCTCGCAACGATTGCGACTACGACTAGAGGGTGATAAAGCGACGCGAAAAGGAAACGGGCATGGAAAAAAGAGCGAGATAGCCAGAAAGAGAGAAGGAGAACGAGAGAATAAAGAGTAGAAGTGACAGGCACACTGCCAGCCAACCAGCCATCCAGGAGGCCCAATCTTTTTTAAACGCCCCCGCTCATTCATCGCGGCCAGACAGTCTCACGATTATAAAGCGCAAATCCTTTCATCCTCCGTTTCGTTCCGCCTCTACTCTTAGTTTTTTGTCACCAGCTTCCATCACTTCCTCTGGTCACCCGCCCTCTTTTGCTTTTCTATTCCGGTCTCTGTCCTCCTTCCTCCGCGATATTGTTCCCAGTCGCGCGGAGGCTATTTTATTATCCAATTACTCTCATTTGCTTGGCAAAAGAACCGTCGCCGAGGCGAAGGCGACGAGGGAAAAATGTTAGCGACTTAATTAGTAGTCTGCCGGCAGATTCTATTGCCACGTTGTCGGCCACGCTGCGAATAAAGGTAGCTTAAAGTCAAGGGGGACCGGGAGTCGCCGGCGAAAGTTCAGCTCGCTCTCTTCGCGGCCAACGAAAACCACCACGTTGCCGCGAATAGCAAATTTTCAATCACATACGCATACTCGCGGGACACAAGTTTGACCTAACGGCGTCGTTAGTTGGCGCCGGGTCGAATCATTTTCTGCGAACGATTTCACACTCGAACCGTTGTTTATCGCTGGACCGTTTCGACAAAAACGTTACCGAGTGCGTTTAGAATGATTTGTAACTTTATTCATCAATGTTTGGAACGTATTTTTTTTTAAGCTACCCCTTCTATACACGTTATACATATGACAATAATTAAATAAATAAATTAATTAATTAATTGTCGGGAATTAGATAGTCAAATAACAACAGTCAAACTCTGACGCAGAGTTGGGCATATTTTATTCGAACAACGAATAACAAATGAAATTTTAAAATACAAATAAAATTTTAAATAACAAATAGTATTTATTCAAAGTATTATTTGAATAAAATTTTATTCGTAGAATTCATTCGGATTATTATTATAATAAAATTTTATTCGTATAATTTATTCGAATCATTATTCGAATAAAACATTGTTCGAAGAATTTGTTTGAACGATTAGTCTAATCAAAATTTCACATTTAAAAAATGCCCGACTCTGCTTTGCTGTAATCATTTATAATTGACGATAATTTATTTCTCTTTCTTGTGTAGAAGGTTGGTTAAAGTTGGTTAAACTTTTAGGGGAAGTTTCGATTTAAAATGTTAGTTACACATGCTACTTTGAACAAATTTTTATGTATGAAAAAAATATAATTTTGATACACCCTATACAAGTAATTCTACCGTTGCCGATCATTTTATTTCAACCCGTTGACTTCGTGTAGCGCGTAACAAGATTTGTTCGATTGTTTCCGAGTCGAAATAATATTCTCTTTCAGTTTATGGCTTTAATGTTTAATTGCATCAGTGCGTTTTGTTTGGAAAGGAAACCATCGCAGAATTGAAAGTTCCGCTTTTTCAGTTAACAATAACATTCGAATATATCAACTTGGGAAATAAAAATAGAATCTATCGACAGGGAAACAGGGAATAGTTTTTCAATCTTCATACACCCGAATGGAAGGGAAAGTAAAATAAACTTCCCCAGGAGAGCTAAATTGTTTTTAAACTTTCGAACTTGTGGAACACAATTGCCATAGGAAATATAGACAACGTGACAGAACGTTGACGCATAAGGTGTATATTTCTTTCGTCTACAATAAAGTCTTAAAGATCGCTAATATTATTGTGACTCATTATGAAATTGCGGATCTGTATGCAAAATAAAAGTTTCTGCATCATTCGCAAGAAATTGGACACTAATTCCTGACATGTGTTCGAAATCAATATTTCTTGTACTACATTCGAACAAATTGAATTTTATCCACTGTGGTAAATTTAAACTTTTCAATTTCAGCTTCGTTAATTAAATTACTTCGATTTTGTCGGAATTCTTCTTTTTTTTTTGGATCGAGTTTCATTATCGATTCGAAAAGTTACGAAACCCATTTTTCGAAGCGAAATTGTACCTGGCCAGGTGTCGAATCTCTTCCCGGCTCGCTAAAAAGCCGAATGTGATGCGGCCTTTGTTTCCCTTTTTGCAATGCTCAGTCGCATGAAACTTGTGCTCGTTGATATTCGAGAGTCTTATGGACGGGGGCCGCTTTATATATCATTAGAAATTCAGCATATTTCTTCTACACATTATTCATTGTGGTTAGCTTTCCTTTGTTCCTCTATTATATACTTCCTGCACCAGGAGTCCGCGGTACACCAACCGGCTTTTTTGTCCGCTTCTGAAGCCTTCTTAATGCGTACATATGTATACATACAACTGCTGGTTGCCAAGGGGCACCGTTTATTGAATCAAGCCCTTAAGTCCGTGACTTTTTCCTCCAACAAAAAGCCCTTCGCCGGCGACCGCATCGGGAAACGATGAACGAAACTCATCGGGAACGGTTTCACCTTTCAAACTCCTCTCTGTCGCTCGTTCGCGACTAATATTTGCAAATATGTACGCAGAGCGCAGAGCGATTAATATGTTGACTGGCCTCGGTGCACGAGAACCTGAATGCTTTAAATAATTTAACCATTGTTTCGATAACAAAATATACGAGGCCCGTTATTCGTTGAACCAACCGAGACGTCGAGATTTAATTGCGCGAGTAGCCCTGCACGGTTGCAATTGTTCTATACTCTAATTGACACGTTAACACGTCCGCCACCAGCGTTGCATTTATTAGTTTTTAATTACATTTATTTTGTTTATCGTGTTAAATACATCGTATCCCCTTATAAAATGCAATCGAAAATGTCGCCAAAGAAAAGCTATAAAATAAATTCTTTATGCGTATATCATGTTGCGTCCAGAGACAAGGGCCATAAAAAGGTCCCACCATTGGGGAAACCCTCTCAGGCCCCAACAAGGGTCAAGGCAGACACCCCCCTCCAAGGGGTGATTCGTGCCTTGACCAATAATAAACAATCTACCTCCATCCACGGGTGCTCTTCCACGACTTTCCAGCGTTGGAAGAGCATTCTTCCACCAGCGCTCGCAGAGAGTACAACACAAAAAATAAAGTTCTCTAAGACTACTAGAGACCCTTCCACGTCATTAATTTGCCGTAGGAAGCGCGAATCGAGCGTACAATAGTTCGGTCGCGCATGTACGTTAGGCGACTAACCGAACGTACGGACAAAACATATCATGCTATGTGTTACAACTTTAAATAGTGACATTCGTAAAATGAATTTTATGTTCTGCACCCGAATTAGAAAATCATCATCGTCGCACATGTGCGACGCTGGTAGCGAACATGTTAAGTGCCGAAAATATTTATATCCAAAATGTTCCTACAAAATCGAAGTAATTGAATCAACGAAACTGAAACTATAGTGAATTCAGAATTTCGGAAATGCGAAAATAAAAAAATAAGTGCCCGCCGTGACACTCGACGTGTCAGTGGAAAAACAAATTTGGAAAACCATAATAAAGTGGGACAGAAATAGGAAACTTATCGAGTGTAGCTTTCAAAATATATAACTTATAATTATTTTCACGTGCAACTTCCTGTTCAAGCGAGCATTTTTTTGGGGTTCAAGTGCAGTATCTGTTGGTGGTGCACCTACGTGTAATTAGTTAAGCGAGCGCGCACTATAGACACTATTCAGGGCTGACTACATTGTAAGCTTGTTTCAAACTTGTCTAAGCGGATAGCTCATCAGGAGGTTATTAAATACTCGTCAACACATTTTCCATTATACTGTGCCGTGTAAGTCATTCTTCATCCGCTCTTCATTGAATTGACGAGATCAAAATCTGCATAGTTGCGCTGTACACATTCCAGATCGAACAAGAACAGAATAGATACCTGTGCAAATACTGAATATAGTTCCGACTTGATTCCTGACACACTATGTTTACATTCATGAATAATAATGAACTTTTTTAAGTCCAATGTGCTTCCATTATTTTCTCCGAAAGAGCATTTTCAATATTTTATATTTCGCATGAAAGATTTACGGATTATTTTCATTGTGCATTTGTAAAACACAAATTTGTTAATCTTTTTGTTTAATAATTAATAATAATTAATATCCTTTTTGTTCCACGAGTCTGTAAGTATGAAAGAAGAAATATTGGATATAGAAGTTATCATAAGTTTTATTTCGCACGGTATACCAAAAGCATAATTATGACATCTCAGAAAACAAAAGTAAATTAATAATAATTTATTAATATTAATATCAATATTAATATCAAACGATCAACCTTACCTTTTTAATTGGCGCAAAGTGATCATTTTGATCGTTTTAAATATTTGGAAGAGTTCGACTTCATTTTCATTTTAAATTTTGTCGGATTAATTTTGTCTGAACATTTTCTTTTACCAAGCTTTCATAAATTTGCTACCATTCACAGCAACATCCTTGAATGTTTGAATCAATTTTTCGGTCAATTCAAGAGCTATTCAAAGATTCACCGGCTGATATCGCGTACAAAAAATACCCCATAAATAGCGTTATAATCTGGGAACAGTGTGTCTATATTAATTTCTTTTTATATTCGCAAATTAATTATCGCTAACTCAACGCTCGCAATGAGACAACGATAATATTTTAGATAAAGAAAATCATTAGAAGCAGCTACGACATTATGAGAATCATTCGACTCGAGGTTCGATTACGCGATCAGGCATCGATTGCGTAAAAATTCCACGCAAGAAGCCGGGGCTAAAGGGCTCGTCGCGTTGCCGAGCCATAAAATAATTACGTCGATGCAGAGGCTGTAACCGGCGAACAGCGACGCAGGAATGATTTATCGGTCTTAACTGCGCGTCTATTTCTAACACACGATCGCGATCACGCGCGCGTACGTGCGACCACGATTGTTTCCCTCGGTCCGCAGCAACTTCCATTGTTCGCCGGGGCTAAGGTAGCGTTGCGTATCGTGCGAACCCGCGCTCGCGGTAAATAACAAATGGACCACGTCTGCTATGCAACCATGATCCATGGAAGTAGCCTGGCCGAGAGGGAGGACGATAATGCCCACGTGCGAAGCGTATTGATGCGGCGACATTTGGAACGCGGCCGATGAATACGAGCGCTTTGCGCGACGAGCGACATTTCGTTTTCAGTTGTCATGGAAATTCAGTGTGATCCTCTCAAGATGAACCGATACTGCGGAGTCTCAAGAAATTTCGGCCGAATAATCCAGCGAATTCAACCGGCAGAGCTACGGTCGATGTTGATTTTCGATTTTACATCATTTAATCGTGAGGTTTATATAATGTCGAATCGTCAAGTTTAAATGGTAGTTAATTTTTGTATTATTTCGAACGTAAGCAAAGTTATATGCTATCGAGGTCTGAATTGAAGTATGTACATATGTGGTTTCTTAACCCTTTATGCTTGAGTGGTGACTCCGAGGCACCACTAAAAAATGTTTATGTCATGTTCCAAAATAATTCTTACATCAACAAAATTTAGATTTGAAAAATTATTAACACGTTCCGTGCCACGTGTACCATCGATGGTACACGCTTGCATGTTTACTTAGTGAACTGAACAAATTGTTTACAAGAAATTTAGAACCGAAGAATCAATTTCCACCGCAAGAATGGGCGTTGATAAGTTTTTGTTACGTTGTTATGTGTACGAGAATTAATAATTGCACGTAATACATCAAGTTTTAGTAAAATATCAAAGTGTGAAGATTCGAGTAAAAAAAGCTCGGCACGGAACGTGTTAAAAGTATAACTGTTGTATAAGTCATAAGACTCAATTTCATACGCGTGAAATGCGCTCTGTCATATAAAATAGAGACAGCGTAGGTCTGAAAAATTATTTTAGATTTACAGTTAAAATGGCTTCGAGTGCAAAGGGTTAAAATTTAGTCTCGAGGATTCGATGTTTTAGTAATACAGTAAGTTCTCCTTAATTGATTTTGCACAAAAATAAACAATTTGGTGAAAGGAGATACGATTATTCGAGCCTTGCGGCTTGCTTTTACAGTTATCGATTGTCAACAACTATAAAAACGAGCCTCAAGGCTCGAATAATTCTATCTCCTCTTCCCAAATTGTCCATTTTTATACAATCTGTACAATCTGAACGTCAATTAGGGAGAATTTACCGTAGTTCGTGAAATCAGAGGATATCATTTTCCTCTTCTTGCAGAAAACAAACGTATTTCTATTATTAAATAAATATGAAAGTATTCATTTTGTATAGGCGTTCAAGTTAGTAGACCGTAGATTTTTATGTGAAATAGAAATTGTCCGCTCCAATTGCAAAATTTATATTTCGCCCACGCATTTCGCTGCAAATGCATAAAACCCGCAGTCAGGTTACTACTAGATGGTTCACAGCACTTTACTGTTTGTTAGCTATCAATTTCCCATGACACTGCGAACAAGCAGAATCATTGGAAACTGCCTCCATGATGCATTCTCTTATACATTAAATACTTTTCTTTCTATTTTTGAAAGAATGCGATATTACGTAGATTTTCATGGTTCTATAAAAAATCGTATTTTCTATATATTATATAATACTACACAAGCATTCGTAGAACACCAAAATGCAAACATATTTTTATGGAGGAAGTTTCGCTGAAGTAGAACGGCTTGGAAATACAGAAAAAGATGGAAAAGTGGCTGTAGCTACAGGAAGGAATTATGTGCAACAGAAGCTAGGCAGAATAAATTATGATAGGTTAGCTTAGAATAGATTAGGCCAAGGTGTCCGGAAGGATGGATATGAATATGTAAAAATGTAAGTCAAATCTATTTCTGCGTCGCAGGGCAGGAATTAAATAAATAAATAAGTAACTCTCAATGAGATTCAATTTTAGAAATTGATACCATTAAAGCCGCTTTAATGTATTTCAAGTTTAGAATTTAATTATAGCAAAAACGTTTTAATACGATTTAATTTTCTAATTCGTCTTCATTATGGATATTTTGATCGAATTTGATTTTAGAATTTAATTATGTTAAAAATGGTTTAATGCAGACCAATTTTAGGATTCGATTTCACCTAGGTTATTTTGATGAAATTTAATTTCAGAATTTAATTATATTCTGACAATATAACCAATATAACCCTCAATATACAATATAACCCTCTCGGCTGGAGAGGGGGTGGTTTTCTCAAATAAGGTTAGGTTAGGTTAGATTAGATTAGGTTAAATTATGTTAGTTTAGGTTATGTTTGTTACAGTTTCGTTCGGTTCGGTTCGATTCGGTTCGGATTATCAGTGGGGTCAGGATGTTAATCCGGCCGGTCTTCCGACAGGGCCGGAGACGGAAGGGTTGATTTGCCCCAATGCCCTATGCAGGAGTGGCATTAAAGATATGTTGATGGAATTTAATTTTGGAATGTGATTTTTTTAAGAATATTTTCATGCTACTCGATTTGAATGTTTGATTTCATTAACCCTAGAAAGATAATCATATGACAACGTACGTAAAAGATAACCATACGCTTCAGAGGCGCATGCTTTTCTAAGGCGTCAATTTTATACTAACAATGGATATTTATTTAAGTTAATCTAGTCATTTTAAAGGTTTGGCATTATTGTAAAAATTAAAATGCATTTATATTATATTTTTTTATATTTTAAGTAATTTTAAACTTAAATCACTGGACCTCTATGAAAAATTAACAAAAATCAACAGTCTTCGCAGGCGCCTCTGCGACGTAGGTTATCTTTCTCGGGTTAAAAATATTATGACGCAACCCAAGTTCAGGATTAAATTTTATCGATATATATATATATATATATATATATATATATATATATATATATATATATATATCGATAAAATTTAATCCTGAACTATATATATATATTTTAATGTAACTCGACTTTATTAAGTAAACTTGTTCCTGCTGCGCTGATTTATGTACTGCTCGACGTCAGTCGGGAACTCGTGCGTTACTATTGTTGAAGCCGTTAGTGTCGTACAATGGGCGCCGTTACAAAGGCAGAGATTGCGATGTTTATGGGGGTTGTGTCTTCATTAAATTTCGGCTAGTGCGTCCCAGCCAGCTCGGTGTTTATAATCGATTTACTAGCGCGCAGCTGATGAGTACGAGATTTGATGCGTCGAATACGGCGAAGATGCGCTTACCATGCAGCCGAATCACTGAGACGTTTCGTGTGTCTTGCTCGGCGCTGATGTAGCACTTCTGATTGCTACTAAATCCTTCGATGTATTCGTGACTCCCACCGTATCGGCTCTAACCGCGGTGAATTCAATTGATCAGGATCTAAAGGACGTTCCATTTTCTCCGGGTTGCCGAATCTTCTGCTAACCGCGGCGTGTTTGATGTGGCTCGAGATCTTCTTCAAACCATTTAATTGATTTTCGGGAAACGAAGAAGCTGATCGACTGGCCAGTCCTGAAAGGCCTCTGATTGGTTTATCATTTTTCTATTGTCTGCAATTCATTGATTCTATAAGGAGGTATCAGTGCGTCGTTTAAACAAAATTATGATTCGTTTTAATCCTGTGACGGTGCATGCTGCATTATGTTAGCGTTTTACACGACATTTCATAATGACATTTCGAAGTGGCATTTAGTTGCCGAGCATGTGTTGTCGAAGCTGCGGGAGCTCGAAGTTTCGAAACGATTTTGCGAACTTTCATTTTCTACCATTTAAACGAAACTGGCGAAATGAATTTCAGTAAATGATAAAACTCCAGTCAGACCTGATTAAAAATATTTGAGAAAGTATTGGAAATCGTTAATCAAATACTTTTGTTCGCATGATCTCCAATTGCCCCTCAGCATGTAAACAAAAATGATTTGCGAAGAGAGGATACGATTATTCGAGCCTCGAGGCTCGTTTTTATAGTCGCCGATTGTCAAAAACTATATCTCCTGTTCCCAAATTGTCCATTTTTGTTTACAAGCTGAAGGTCAATTGAAGAGAATTTATGGTAGTTATTCAAGTCATAGTAAAGAAAATGATTAATTATGATAGTATTTTCTTAAGATATACTAGATATAATGATTTGAAATAGTATTTCATGCGTTTGAATTTCTATTAATTATCTAAAATTTATAACTTACGCTTGACATTTCTGAGAGAATATTTATAATTAATAATACATATTTTTTAAACGAAGCGTATGTAACACAGTCGAGAGAAATAATGTTTGCAAATATTTGTACGTTTCCATTGATAATATTTTTACCCGAGTTTGGCTCCAGTGAATATTTCAATTAATTATGTGCAACCGCATTAAAATAACGCGTTACAAAATTAATATAAACACGTTATTGAAGAACGCTAAAACAACATTGCAACAGAAATGTACATCCAGGTATCATGTTACAATTTTTCCATTCGATCGGAAGATATTCGAACAAATGTTTTGTACGTTGTTTTTCCGTTTACATATACGATCAGAAGTAAATTCGGTTATTTATAATTATAAGAATTTCTGGCAGACAAATTGTTGGTGCATAAGAGTTTCTTCGTCGCAGCGAAAACTTCAATTTTTCGCAGTTTTGACGCGCGCGCGTCTGATTGAACCTCGTGAATTTAACATTCGTCGGTTGATGTGTATTCATGGTCACCTTTCAGCGTTCGTCACGGATGAAGGTGGGCGATGAAAGAGGTGAAGAGGGCGATTGGGTTAGAAAGGACGTGTGAATTTCGGCGGCTGCGGTAGTTATGGCATTAATGACCGTCTAGTTCAAAGGGAACATGGAGATAAATTGAGGAAGCCGTGTAACGAGACCACCCTCAAACGAGTTGGAACCAGGAATACATACTGGGTGTCCCTTTTTAATCGATCCACGTAATACACTCGGAGGAACCTCGCAAGCTATTTCATCGTCTCTACGAATCAGCGCCCGTAAAATTTCTATGACAAGATGAAATCAATTTTTTCTCCATAAAATGCGAAATGAGTGGTTACGGGTCTACGGATCTTGAAAATTCATCTTCATTTTGAAAATTTCAAGATATTGGCATCATATTCAACATATTCTACATTGACATAACCTTGGCATAACCGATAGCAATTTTCAGTAAAATAAATAAATTAAATATAATAGTATTTAGATATTTATTTAAGTATTTTAAGTATTTATTTCAGGTTCGCACTTATTACATATTCCTAAACTCAATTAAGTGTTCAATTAATTAAATAATTCGTAAATATTTGTATTTCTTACTTGAAATATTTTTACCCGGATCTGACTCCAGTCAATATCTTCTCATTAATTATGCACAGCATTACACGGCACAGTGCTGGATGCATGTAAAGGTTTAAAATTTCATGTTGTAAAATTACATATATATAAAATATTATGTCATAATATTTTACGATATGCTATTCGGCAAAATAAAGTTCCTTCATTTCGATAAAATGGCCAAGAAGAATGGCGCTAATAAATAAAAGGAGAATTATTTCGTCGGTGAAATAATTTCGACCGGACTTTTCGACTGTCCCGCGGGTGACTCGGTTTATTTTGCAAGAACGTTGACAAAAGTGTGTGTCGTCATTGGTTGTTGATGGAAATGCCAACGAACGTGCGCTACAGAGGAACGAAAGTTCCTCGCGGGATGCCGAAAGCGGGCGGGCATCGTAAAACATCGTGAAATATACAGAGCGCGGCGTTGAAAAGATCGTTAACACATAGTCGAACATTTTATTAGCACTTCGTTCCGGATCAAAGCCGTTAATGGTTGTCGATCGTTTTGGTAGTCCCCAGTGTCGATTGCCTGGAACCGACCGTTCGAACGCGTTCCCGAAAAATGCGTTAAACTGCCGACCAATGGAAACCGTCCCAAATAATTGTTTCTCGTTACGTGTGCAAAAATCTTGAATCATTTACCGGCCCCGCGCTCTCTCTCTTTTTTTACACTCCGCGGGAACTCGGAATTGAATTATTTTAACCGAGGATCGATCTAACGATGAACGTATTCACACGAGATGAGCGCGTTACACGCGGGCGGCCCCCTCCCCAATGTTTCAAAGGCGGAATATTTTGGCAAATTTTGGGAACACAGTGAATCCTGGCGTAGCGAAAACACGACGAGATTTTTCATGATATAATACTGTGTGTGGGATTACAACAGAGGTGGCATCCCGGTTTTCCGCGGTTCTACGTGATTAATAAAGCTGCAATCAAATCTCATTTGAAAGGTAGGGGACTGTTGAAGAAGCTTTTAGAACAATTAGACCAGGTTTTCGCTAATAAATATAGTGAACGGGTAGGAAGGGGGGGAGGGCGTCTAATGAACGCATGGACGTGAAAGGGACTGGCAAATGAATCGCAAGGGCCAGCACGAAACAGCGTGAACGGAGATAACCAAGGGGTTATATACACGGGGTGCTTCAACGTGTCAAGTCCATAAATCTACATTAAGATAATTAAACGAATTAAAAGTTGTAACCTCGGATTCTCTCGGCCACTCTTCGCGCCGCTGCTTTGCCGCGTTGCTATTGAAATGTGCATTTTGGCTTTTCGAAATACCGTAAGCACCACCCGAAGCGTTTTAACCTTTCCGAAACAATTTCGTTCTTCCGGAATTTTGCCAACGGAAAATCTTAATGTGTACAACGCTGAAATCTGATTAAAATAATTAGTTTCGATGAAGGCCTCGGTTCTAATTACAGGGACACAACGTCGACTCGATAGTTCCAAAAGGAATTTAATTTTGATACACATTATTTTACGATTGTTGGTAATTAATTTTTTCATCGTTCCTGCAAAAGCAATTTCAATTATTCATCGAGCTCGTGTATTGATCAGATACAAATTAATACAATTTTCTTGAAGGTTTGTTATTTAATGGGAAGCTATTATTGTCACTTCTAACACAGTGCAATCATTGAAAGATCAGAGTTCGGCCAAATTTTTGTTCACATGGCGGATAAAACATAAGTATCAACGAAAAAAAAAAATTCGACATTATCGAATATCCAGTCGAATGAGAATTTATTTAGATAACAATTTATCCGAATAAGATTTTAGTCGAACAAAGATTCATTTCGATAAGAAGTTATTTGTTATGCGAATAAGAATTTATATATTTGTACTAGAATTAATTCGGGAAATAATCAATTTGAATAAAAAATAATAGTATATTCTGTTTTTCCATAATTTACTCATTTCCTCCATTTAGATTTATGTAATGAAAAACATAAATTAAGTTAATTGGCATCATTATTCGAATAATTATACAATCTCTATTCGAATCATTTATTCGTATAAGAAATATATATTATTCTAATAAACGTTCGACTAAAAAGAATTCATTCGAATAATAATTTTAGATAGATATTTATTCGAAATAATCCTAATAATGCCCGAGACTCTCTGCGGATAATATATTAATATGCCTTCAGTAAAAGTGATTAAAGTAAACTTCTGCAGAAGAGATTCTCTTTGCAACGACGCTTTTGAAAGCGTGTTTACGAAATTTGTGACCGTAGGCGAAATATTTTTCTGTTCATTGATAACGTCATTATAGTTCGAGAAAGATGGGCAGAACGTTCAAAAATAGGCCGGGCCGAACAACGGGGCGGGTAAAAAAAAAAAAAAACGGTGAAATATGCAAAATCGTGTAGGATCGTGTACATACGTTTCAGTAGGTAACGTACGACAGGGGAAACTCCGGGGCTGATAACTCAGTTAGGTTTTATCTGCATACAGTTTGTCACGGGACAGACTCGAAATAAAAACAGAAAATAAATTCGGGAAGCGGATACCCGTGACAAAGAATCGGGAGTCTTACAATAGTTGACCGAACCGATTTCAGATTCCGCGGGATTTAAATTCGCCGAAGCGCTGAATACGTTTATCGGTCCTGTTTCGGGGGTACTAAACTATGTTTACGACAAAACAGACAGACTGAAAAGTTTGCGTAGCGCGCATACATTCGACGCGCTCGCGGCCGAACGATGTTTCGAGAGGAAACGAACGATTCCGCATGGACTACTATTCCCGATGCATGGGCAAAGTTGATTGCGAATCCGCAGTTAAAACGGAACATTGTAATCCGTGACGATCACGCTTTTTACGAGCTTACCCCGCCGCGCAACCGTACGCGAATAATAGAATGTAATGGCGTGAAAATGGTGTAATAATTAAAAGCAAAGTGCCCGGAATTTTTCGAGCCATCGCATGCCCAAATGGTTTTATAATTATTTCACCCGGCCATTGTTTTCTTGTCCTAGTTCGCTTTAATGAACCCGCCGATCTCCTATGGGAATTCAATACGACGCTTCTGTTATTAACTGATACTGCTCGTTTATTTAGCGTGCCACCGTTCGTTTGGGCTATTTTCGATTCATAAAAGCCAGATAGACGGTTTCTAATATGCGAAAGCAAACGATAATATCGAAAAATTCAGGAACAGTGGAAAATGTTTTTATCGCATCTGCCGTGAATTTAAAGATCGAAGTTACGCTTCTTCGCAGCGAGCTCTTAACCCTTTGCACTCGAAGCCATTGCAACTGTAAATCTAAATTAATTTTTCTGACTAACGGTAGTTCCATTTTATACGACAAAATGCATTTTATGCGCACGAAATTTAGTCTTGTGACTCGTCCAACAATTAGACTTTTAACAATTTTGTTACGTCTAAACTTTTATTATATAAAAATGATCTCGGAACGCGATGCAACAATTTTAATGGTGCCTCGGAGTCACCACTAGAGTGCAAAGGGTTAAAACTTGATGTACGCGGTTTTTATTAAGCTTTATTAAGCCGATTTATTAAGTTTGTGATGGAAAGAGTAGAATAACGTCAGGCGATCGAACTTCTTCGAGTCTATTGTCGCACTGAAAAATCGTATATCAAGTTTCAATGATTTATTGTAACGGAAAATCTTCGAGCTTCAAATCAGAGGTAGTTTTACTCGCAGGAAAAATTTTTCGACGTTTGTAAGGACAATTTGTAGTATTTTTAGGAAAAACGTGCTTCTATAAAGCTACCGAAACGATATCTTACGAAAATATTATACGAAGAAACTGAATGTTGCAAACGTAAATGCTTCTAACTCTAAAATATGCACAGGATTATTGCTGATCGCTAGACTGCGAATCTTCGTGTGAATTGTTACTTTTATGAATTTTTTTATACAAATTTAAAGAAGGAAAAGACTTCTTCAATTAACTAGAAAACGTGGAACGTAGAATACAATTAGTATGTACATTCTAGTGAACGTAGAATTAGAATACAATTAATTTCTATTAATACGCGCGTTTAATTCAATATTAAATACTTCTATATAGCATAAATGTAGAAAATCTGGTCGTTATCGTGCTTTACAGAGTTACAACCAGACCCGAGTAAAAATATTTCAACTAAGAAATATAAGTATTAACAAATACTATTTCACTAAACTGCGTTGCAGATGCTTCATTTGAAATAGTAATTTACTTTGATATTAAATGAAACAATAATTGAAACACTTAAACGATTTTATATAATAAGTATTATATTATAAATATATACACATATATAATAAGTATTTAAAATATATATTTTACAATATGCGAACCTGAAATACTTCACTGAAAGAAATATTTTCTTTATTGTACGTGAAACAAGCCCAAACACCGCTTTGACTTCTCCGAAGCATCAAAATAATACCATCAGTTACTTAAAAGAAATCCAATGTACATTGACAAAGTATAAAGAAAAAACCCAGCATGGCGCTAACGATCTCGGGGTCGATAGACTGTAAATCTCATTTAAAAACAAAACAAAAAAACACTTGGATATTATTTCCATGACATTTTTCCGACCAAGCAACTGTGAGTATACTTGGCATTCGTGTTTACATTTGAGATATGTACGTGTGTGTGAAATGTGTACATTATTAAAAGCATGCAAATGGGTTAAATGTTCCAAGTAAATTAATTATTCATGAGAAATATAAGAAAAGAACCTTGCTTTCCAAAACAAATATGTACTTTTTCTGAAGGTTTATTTTCTCTCATAAATAATAATCGTAAGAAATAGAATCTCAAATAATTCATAGTAATTTAGGCACTATTTCAAATAACTGTTTCCAGTACATCTTGAAAAAATGTTATTTCAATGAATAATTTTCCAACGTAAATACTATTAATGTAACTATTAATATACTATCCATATAACTATTTTCAATACATGTATTTATCTCTATGACGTCAAATAGATCTTGAAATATTATCCCTTTGCATTCGAAGCTATTTCAACTCCAAAATGGAAGCATTGGTTTCAAGCTACAGTTGTTTTCGTTTGATGTATTGGAAATTTAACTTGTTCGCTTACAGAAGCTTTCTATTTCTTAACAATGTATCGAATGCAAAACTTTAATAATGTGTAAATTCTTTTTAAAAATGGCACAGCAATTTTTAGTGTCGCCTCGGAGTCACCGGTCGAGTGCAAAGAGTTATTTCATGCAAACAAGTATTTCATTAAGTATTACCAAAGATTTTCTCAAATATTTGTATCCAAGTACGACGGCTTATAAATATCGACAATTTTACAAAAATCCAAGGATCATTCATCATCGCAACTACCGGACGGTCAAAAATGACTCGTTTCCGATTGTTACAACTAACAATTGTTCGAATTATAAGAACGTTCTCGTGGACTGTTTAATTGCACATTATAACAAAATTCGTACAAAGTTTGAAATTTCGTCGCGATTGCGAATCAATTCAAATCGTTGCGTCAGTCACGCCAAAACGCTGGGCGATTCCGGAGTTAAATACGAGCGACGTCGCCGACGCGAAGTAAAAATTCGTTTAATCCCGACGAATCAATCAGGTTCTTACAGGTCGGAAAAAGGCGGTCGTTCGCCCCGCGTTTAATTTGTCCGCGTATCACTTTTCCGGGTCGGTTCTACGAACTCTTTTTCCCGTGACCGGACAAAACATGGGCACATCGACAAGCTAAAGTGGAGTGATCCGCGTTGCACGCGTGTACGTGTAATAATGAAAAGGCAAGCAACGCGTCGGATAGTGGAACTCCTGTGTTGCGAGCGTGAACACCGGCGTCCAAAGCGGAAGCCTAGAATTCAGTGTTACCCTCGGTGAAATGGAACGTGAAACCGTTAATCCAGATTCTTTGAAGCCAGGCTTCAGCGTGTACGGCTCATAGTTTCGCCGGTAACACCAAGCCGCGCCGCGTCGCCGCGCGCGGAATCATCGTAATAAAACCGTTCCAATTCCTGCGCCTCTTTCAACCAGAACAAGCTGTCGTTCGAAACGAATTCATTACTATTTGTTGTTCCATTCTTGCCTGCTCCTTCGTTTCCCCGGCGAGCTTTATGTTTCCCTACGTTCCGACAATATTCCCGAACTTCGTACAAATTTCACGGCGAAAGGAATTGAAAACGTCGCGCCAAGTAAGAATCATTTCGTCCAGATTAGTATCGAATTCATTGGAATATCTTCTTTTAACACGTTCCGTGCCGAGCTTTTTTTACTCGAATCTTCACACTTTGATATTTTACTAAAACTTGATGTATTACGTGCAATTATTAATTCTCGTACACATAACAACGTAACAAAAACTTATCAACGCCCATTCTTGCGGTGGAAATTGATTCTTCGGTTCTAAATTTCTTGTAAACAATTTGTTCAGTTCACTAAGTAAACATGCAAGCGTGTACCATCGATGGTACACGTGGCACGGAACGTGTTAAGCTTCCACGGACGAACATTTTCAAAATAAGAGTATATTCCTCAGAGAATTAGATCACGTACGAAAAACTTAAATGAGGGCAGAAATAAACAATTTGTCCTGACCTTTTGTTATGTACACGATCGAATCGCGTGTTCGTGAACATTTTATGCGTAATTCAAATTATGTTATATAATTAAGTTGTCAGTATCATCTCTTATTCCTGGGTGCTAATAAACACTCTCTGCTGGCAAATACCAAGCATTTCATAGAAATTGACCTTGAGCACTCGTTGCAATTTTGCAAAAAATTGTGATTTTGCTGTACAAAATCGAATTGAGATAAAAATACTGCTGACAAATTTCATCGGAATTAATAAATAACAGATCTGGTGTTTTCATTCATGTATTTTGCACGATCACGTCACGGTATGAACAAGGAAATAATAATTAAAAAGAAATGCCATATCGGCGACATTCGAGCACAAAACGTTAATATTACTCACTGTATTTATTTCGTAATCACTGGAAATGGATAATTACATTGAAATCAAGTACTGTAGTGGTCTCTCTAATTGACACTGAGATTCTGCACAAAAATGGACAGTTAGGGAATTATTCCAGCCTTGCGATTCGTTTTTATAGCTCTTGATAATCGGTAACTATAAAAACGAGGTGCACGGCACTAATAATCGCATTTCCTCTTCTCAAATTGTCCATTCTTTTGTGCATTATGTGCGTCAATTAGAGAGACGTTACTGTATGTGCCAAAAGTATTGTTCAACATCGTTTAACCTGAAATGAATCGATATTATTTTTATCTTCTCAATTAACGCTTTGAAATAAATTAGATAAAAGAAATATAAATGAAATATTAGAAATTAAATATTAGAAAGCCGCCTTGAAATAAATTAAATTTCAAACAGTTTCTTTTTATTTTCATTTCAAATAAAATTTATCTTGCATCTGATTGGCCGAGACGTTACGGAGGCGCGTTGTCGTCATAAAAGCGGTGACGCGTTGTCGTCGGGAAAGTGTTGAGGCGTTAACGTGTCGCCGCGGCAGGCCGCGATAAAAGGCGATCGATCTGCACAAATAGTCGACTTCCCGGCATTATTCGCGCCATCCCAGAAAACGCGAGGCATCCCCCCTGTAGGGCAACGCACAGCGGTCTATCGACGGATTCGGATTACGACGGAATAATGGGCCAATAAAAATGCGTAAGAAGCCGGCTGCTTCCTCGTCGACTGCGCGAATACATAGATTAAGAGGTCGCCGGGGTTCGGCCGCGGCGTCGGGACCGATGCGAGGAAGACAGTAAACAGGATAATAAAACTGCAGTAAAGCCGATACTTGGTAAATTGATCCAGGCCTTTGGTTTTCGAGATGACAACAGACGGGACAGCAACGACCCCATTACCGGTAGCCCCCGACGAACCCTTGGGGACACGCCGGGGTTGTTTAAATGCAAATCGCTCCGTCACCGACAAAAATAACTCTAGTAATTCGGCAACGGCCTCCGCACCTCGCTTACCACGATTCCTTTTACACTTCGCGGATTGTATGGAGGCTTTCGCGACCCTGAAATCAATTTTTTTTGCCGGGCGAATGCGCCTGGAACGACGGACGTTGCGAGAACGTGTCGCCATTTTCCGCGCGATGAAATGTGGGCTGTTGACAGGCTGTTGACTGATTACTAATTTGTTCTTCTGACGGTTACCGAAGTCGGAGGAATTTGATACATTTCTTTACGAGGAGTTTGTTGGTCAAGGTTCGATTTATTCGAGCCACATACATCGATGAGCAAAATTAAGGGATCGAGTGATCGAAAAATTAACAACGTTCGAACTGCTATATTTTCGTTGAGAAACATCTCGTACAGAGATCAATCTTTGCTCATTTTGAACAGCGAAATCTCCACTTTTCGAACTTTCTGACGATTTTATTTCGAAATGCTTTTCTACTCGTGTGCGAAACGAAAAAATGTGAAGGTACTTCTCTATTTCACAAACATTCTCGAATTTCAAACATCTGCAGAGTTTTTATCAATTTTTTTCGGGTTTCGTTCTTCTTTCACCATCTGATCTAATATTATCATTCTTTGTTATCGTTTCCGTTCCGTCTATATGAAATCAAGCGCAGTTACCTATAGCGTATTTAATTGTTTAGCTATTATTTTAATATCAGACTTAGATGTGCAAATATTGCTGTGAATTGTGGTATGGCAATTTTGAATAATAAATGAATAAATTAATAATAATTATAAATATTAACATAATAATATTAATATTAATATTATTATTTATTTTTATATAATATTAATATTATATGTCCGAAGAGATCTTATGGATACTTGAATCATGGATTAAAGAAAAATATCAAAACTCGATTTAAATTAAATATATTCATAGAAATCATCTTGTCTTCTTGCTTATAACATAACTAATTAACTCCGCGTGTTCAACTTAAATATTAAATATAAACATTCGATGCAGAATTTGATTATGAATTGCATTTACCTTTCAATTTAACTAAACCGTCGAATATTAATGTCATAAGTCACAAGTAGACTACGAATCTTTATACAAAAAAGATTGTATCAATTGCAAGGCCTAGGAATTTTAATAAGTCGAAATTAATACATTCATAGTGTCATTAATAAATTCATTTCACTATTCGAAATTTCATCGTTGCATTTTTCCCATAAATGCAAAAAATCCGCAGTCTAGTCATAATGAGCAGTTCAATGAGTAGTTCTTCGATATCTATCGAAGTTCCATTACGAAAATTAACGTTAAACTTGATATACGAAACGAAATGATCACATTTACAGAAAAGGACACTCTGCAGATACTGACTTGATGCCGCGAAAATTAGCTCAGTTCCGAGAAGCTTTTCTTGCGGCCATAAATAGTGAGGGTATTTAGGCGTTGATGCCTAGTGCGTCATCCATGGGGGTCAGAATCCCCCATAAAGTGACCTGCAAGGGTGGTGGTCCCTAGGGGCGTGGCTACAACGAATTTGTACGCTGCTGTGTCGAATCCTCGAGGTTTGTGTCACCTCATTTGTTATTGGCCTCGGATACCAAGCGGTAATGTGTACTATGCTAATTTATCGAATGAGTGTGTTAGTGAGAAATTTGTCTCATTTGCTCTATCAATAGCGTTCTATTCAACACCGCTTCTTTATCATTTTTTAATTAAAAAGACGTAGACATTTTTAATTTTATCGTGCAAGATTGGTTCGATTTTAAACCCTTTGACGTCCCTTGTCAAAGGACAAGGTTCCAGTAGCTTCCAACGTAAAAAATGTTTGTTGCCTGAAATCTGTAATAATAATATCTATAATAGCAATAATAATATATTTCAAACGTTGTATTATCGTCTTACGTCTTTCATTATTTTATGTTACTATAGACTTTTATGAAAAACTAAAATCGTCTGAGCCAATTTCAGGAAATGGAAGTTACATAGCAAATTCATTGTTTCTTTAATAACCTTAATAGATTAAAAATAATTGTCTTTTTTCAATAGTAGCAATAGTGTGTTCAGTAAATTTTTTGGCGAGATAGAATTTTTACAATTCGTCATTTCAATTAACAAATTGAGTTTCTTCAAGCCCTTGAACGCGTCTGAAAATTGGATTAATCAGCATTAAAACCGTAGTAAGAATGTTTTCGCAACGAGCAAAATTTCGATTTAATATTTTCATCCGAAGAAGAAAATTTAATCTCTTAGGTAGAAAGAATTAAAGTCAAGAGCCTGTTTCGTTTTTTTCTTCTTTCTTTTTTTTGCTTCCCGTAAGAGGAAAATTTAATCTCTCAGGCAGAAGAAAGGCTATAGGAAACTGTGTTTTACATTTTCAGAATTTTTGTTCCGTAAGAAATCATGTTCTTCTGGAGAGCCACGGCTACGCAATTATGGGCGGAACCTGTACGTACAATTAACTAAAGCGTTCCACACATCGCGAGGATTACGCGAACGTTTAAAGGTAATTTTGAAGCTTTAGCTGACCGCGCGGGTCGCGTCGGGACGCGTGGAAAACTCGTGACACAAAAACGAGCGACAGTTCTCATGGAGTATGACAGTAACTCGATAATGTTGCAATCTACTGGATTCCCATCGTGCCGAGAAGCCGAGAAAAACTTAATCGCGTTCGCTGAATAATTAAGCACGGTAACGAGAGAATTGCGCCCTGGCCCCGTAGTTTTGTGCTACCCCGCCGAGTACACACTAAGCAATTCAACGTTTGCGTATTATTTTGAGGTGTGCTGCAGCCGGTTCTGCTTTCTACCTTGGCGGAAAAAAATTGTTGAATCAAAAAACCACTGGCGAGCGCGCAGGTGTCGTCGAGCTGGAACTGTTTTACACTAATTCGTCGAAATTTCAAGTATTTTCTCCCGCGTTTCCCCAGCGAAAGTTTCATTACAGTAATCTGCTGTCTACGAAATATGCTATTTTCATTTCGAAGCTGCGGTCTTCTAAATAAATTGAAAGATACACGGGAAAGGGTATAAACGTGTTTATGAATAAAAGTTTATGAGAATATGTATTATTTCATTTGGGAGGGAATATTTTAATTAGTCGCAGAAAATTGATTTAGACTGTGTTCCATCGACACCGAACTCGTCAAAGACTATGTTTATACCGATGAAAAAGACAAAATCAACATTAAGTAGTAAGACAAATCGAATGAATCCCGAGTTGTTCAACACTGTTCTTCAGAAGTTACAAAACAGTGAGATTTTATCTGGATAACCGATGTTATTAACTCTTTGCCCTCAAAAGGTGACTCTAAAGCTAAAGATGCAGAGCTCTGAAGCTCTGGGACTAAAAATTGTTCCATCACGTTGCAAACTAATTTTCAAATCACCAAAATAGTTTATATTTAAAAACCTATTAAAAGTGTTGCATGCGTCGCGAGATTAAATTTTATTTGCATAAAATATACTAGTTACAAATCACAGAAAATATAAATACCGTAGTTCTCAGAAAAACTGTTTTGGATTTGGAGTTCAAATGTGTCCGATTGCAAAGGGTTAACACGTTGATCAACCCCTAAAGTTTCCACAAAATCAAACAAATTTCATCAACGAAATTGAAACTAGAAATATCGAATTTATTATACCGGACGATAGTTTAACTCTTTTGCATTCTAGACGTCCTAGTAAAATTCAGCTTGTTCGAATATATTGCAAGAAGAACGAACTATGAAAACTAGTCAGAAATTAATGTCACTCAAGGTGTTAATTTTTCGAAAAAGTAGAATCGTTCTTTTCGTTCGATTTTGTCCTGATTCTTCGTGGTCTTGTAGAGTCGGTTACGTTGCCTCGAATGAACTGCTACGAAGTTAATTGAGGCAAGGTTAATCAATTCCTTGGAAACCGTCTAAGACAACGTTAACCAGCCCGTTCGCACGCTTACCCCGAACAACTTCAATCAACTTCTATATACTTTACACAGGTAGGTTTGATCGTCAGCTCATTTAAACACTATGGAGACAGGTTTAACCACCTCGGCACCTGACCGAGACAGCTTTAATCAGTACCTGTGAACTGCATCGAGGTAGCATTAATCACTTCGTATGCCTCGTTAGGGATATTAACCGGGCAAGATCATTCGCTAAATTACAACTCTCGTTCTCCTATATTTACCCTCGTCGAAACATTGTTGTAGGTCATTGTTCCTCTTACCAAAGTGTTAGTCAAATTTCTCATCATTTACTTGATACATTCCGGATCGGATCTTTCATAATTAGCTGTACCAATTTGCACAAGTAACAACATTTTTTTCTTATGTTCCAGGTAAGTTGCGGAAGATGTTTTTTGGACCATTTTCCCTGCTGGCAGTGAGTAAACATTTTCCAACGAGTTAACAATCTTGTTACGTTAAGAATATATTGCTCTAAACGTTTCTCATCGTAATTAGAAGCTTTCTCTTACGTTGAGAATATTTATAAAAGACTCGTGAACTTTGATGAAAAAGTAAATTAGCTATCCTTTTAGTATCGAGCAATTATTATATATATATATATATATATATATATATATATATATATAATAAATAATAATAATATAATTATATGTGTATAATAATTCGAAAAAGAAAAAAATATATATATACATTTTTTTTCGAATTATTTTGGTTTTGTGATTAATCAAAAGTCTGAGAAAACCTGCTACAGTTTTTGACTAATTTCAGGAACAATTTTGTACACATTTATCATTTGTTTAGCTTTTAATCTCAGTGAATTTTACATGTTATTGTACAGAAATAACATCGACACAAAATGAGAGTGTCCTATAACTAATTCAGTTGTCATTAATAATGGCTCAGTTACGCATACTTGTAATAAACAACATTCTTATAATAAACAATTATTCACAAATCGTTTTGTTAGATTTTAACGTTACGTTGTTGTTTTGCGAAAAAAAGATCAGCTGTGCCCTAACGCAAGAATTAATAGATTACAGAACAATCGGTGTAATTAATGTACAGCGTTGTTCATGTTATTGTTTCGCCGTATTATTCTGTAATTTCTGAGGTGGTTATGCAAATAGAGGCAGACAAGTTTCCGGGCATAAAGCTACAGTCAGCACTTGGAAACACGAGACAGCAACCAGAATTCTCCTTGCCCCAGATAGTTATTATGATGATATGTTATACCCAATTTGGGTACGCAATGCATTACTCGGCGGAAAAGTGACAATTGACGAAACCGTTGCATACAGCTGTTTCGTTTAATTAATACTCTCGATTCAAATGAAGCCGGTTGGTTGTATAAGATCGTTATCTCTTGTTTAAGTTGGAGTTATTTATTAAGAGAGGAAATATATAGAATAATCCAAGAATATTATTATTTCGAACGATAGTTATTTTTAGAGATTCGCAATTTCCATTTGAAATGACCAGCACTTATCGAGAAATTGAAATTTTTTAAATCGGCTTTGAAGCGCGGATCAGATTTATTTGTCTACTTTATGGGAATATGTTGCTTTTTTTATCCGGATCAAAATCGAGAGAGATATTTCAGTCACTTCAAACACCGCTAGCAAAATACCTGCACCGTGCAAACCACTTTACGAAAATTTTCGATGGAATTATCAGAGATTACTGGTGCACCTACGGGCGCAATTTTAAATAGTAATCACGGCTACTCGATTAAATTTCGCTTCTCTCGTCAACAAAATTCTAAAATGTATAATATTATATCCATGATGAAAATTTGTTGCACCATATTTAGTTGGCAGGAGTTATCGATTGTTAATTCAACGCTTAAAAATTAACTGAGCTTTTAATAGTAGATTGAATTTTTTAATATTCTTTGTTTTTCAAAATCGAAGATCAATAGTTAACAAATTCTAAAAGAATTTTCCAGAAACTACAATAATCTGATTCACAACTTATCAAATTATACGGATTATTTTAATGTAACAAGTTCTTTTGAAATTATTATTTAGAAGATATAATTATCGAACTTTTATTAGACACGGTTCAATCGTTGAAAAAATAAAGAATCATGGTTATCTTATTAAAATTTTAATTTACTACACGTCGACAATTTTTAACGACCTTTACTACTACATTAACAGTATAATTTACATTTGACATATAAGAATAATTCCTCGGAAAGAAAATCAATTTTTACGCTAACCTATTATTTCTTCCTAATTTTATTAGGATCTTCAAAACGTAAGAAATATCGATAAAACAATTAATATCATACAGCTTAACTTTTCAATATTAACTTGATTAAATTCATTTCATACAATTATTTTCATTTTATACAATTTTCAGGTTGTCACATCGACAACCGGCCAAATTGTTAAACATAAAAAATGTTATACAAATAGATAGATAAAACGATACAAAACGTAAAAAAAAAGGTTTCCCTTCGCAATAAAACAGGATAAAACCAAGCGTCAGGGTTCGCGCGTGAACCCGATAATTCCCGAAAGTCGTGTCTCAATTATCCGAACACCGTGCAAAGGTTGCCAATTTAGGGTCCAACAGTTTTTTCGCTTCTCGACGTCCTAATCCGCGGGTTTATTAGAGCGGCGGCCCTTCTATTAAACTCGGACAACTGTCGACGAATGCGCGTGTATCCGTATAGAGAGGACGGTTTAATGAATAATCTAACGACTTCGTCGTAAGCACGTACGTACGTCCTGTCCATCCTAACCGCAACCGAGTCGCCAACATAATCTGTTTTGCATATTTCGAGATGCGTACGGCGGCAGGTCGATGTAAATGCGTGCGGTGCTCCGCCAAACGTTACACGAACCTCGCCGAATATTCACCGGAGGCCACTAATTAAGTCGAAATATTCGTCCATTTAAATACAGTTGCAGCTGAACGCCGGTCAACTTAACGGTGACGTGGAAAACGCGAACGCGTCTTGAAGCCGATGCGACGCGGCGATGCGATGCGATGCGACGAGCGCGCTCATTTCGCCGGCCGCGAATACCAGCCGGCACGGCGTTGAATTTGCACGCTTATTTCGCGTCACTCGTCGCGCCAAACGTTTTCGCATTTTTTCCCCTCGACCATCATCCACCGAATCCCTTCTAATTATTCCGACGATTTTGAACCGTTCGTACGATCCTGTTTGGAAAAATCTTAGGCTATGTGCTGTTATATATTTTATATTTAACCAGTTAGCTGTGTGTTTGACGAGTATACTCGTCATGGAGAAATGGCAATATTTTGTGACACGAGTGTTCTTTTATACGGTATTGCAATATTCACACTTAACTGTCTCGTAAACTAATAATTTTTTGCCATATGTAGTTTGATATTTTGTTTGTGATAAAAGTGTATTCAAAATTATATGATTCCATTTAAAAAAGCAAACTTGACCTGTATTTGCTCTATACGCGTCCACTTGCGGACAAATTAATGGTGTCATCGTGTTGCTCTCTCGAAACCGTTTCATTTTTGTGGGAAACATTTTTTTTATACAGTGGACGATTAACGAGTTATCTTCATATATAGATTAAAATCGAACAGTTTGTGTAAAAATAGATTTCGACGGACTTCTCGGATAAACTACGAACAGTGTTCATTTCGAAGAAGTGTTCACCGTGGAATATTCTACATAGAAAAATTCCAGTCTACTCGCGACTTCTGATCAGAGTGTAATCTCTCAAACGCATAACTTAACCAGTTAGCTGTGTTTGACGAGTATACTCGTTATGGAGAAATGGCAATATTTTGTGACATGACGAGTATACTCGTCGCGCGTAAGAAGTAGTGACCATTGGCCATTTAAATTGTAATTTTAAGGAAAACAAAAACATATTCTCAAATTTCAAGATGTTCAGAATATTTTCAGGCCAATCCTGCCCGAAGTTGTTTACATTGTTATAAAAATAAAATTAGAAAAGAATCACGGTATTGGTGTTCGACGTGCAAAGTGCCATTATATATTGTTCTTTGCTTTGCTAAATACCACTCTTTCTACAGCAGCAATTTGAATTTTTAACTTTTATAAGTATTTGATTATCCCTGGGTTTTTCGTTTATTATGTATATGGTATATGTTAACGTCAAGCGAATAAGTAACTATTAGTAATAAAATTGTTAATTTTATCAAATAAAACCGTCTTTTTGATCCAATATTTTAACAACGACGCTTACATTGTGTTCGACGAGTGTACTCGTCATCGCTTGATTCTCGCGACACCTATAGGTGCGCACTCTGATATGGAGGCGCCACAGCTAACTGGTTAAATATTGTTTACTTATAATATTTTAACTATACATTTTCTGAACTATACAGGATACATTTTCTCGTTGCGAAAGCTGAAAATTGCAAAACTGGCTGCGACAGGTTCAATTCCTTCACTTTATAGCAAAATACTGCTTTTTTCCAAATTCAGGTTAAAATCGACGGAGAAATTTCTGGTGGCATTTGCCAAAAGTTATCTTACAAACTGTTCAATCCTCGCAATTATTCAGAATCTTTAAATCTGCACAATTTGTTAATGAAATTGATAGACTCCTGGGATAAGCATAGTTTTGCGGTTCAAGCATAATTTCATCTACGATATTTTTAATCGCAACACCATGCTAATCGTTCCCAGGCGTTACAACGCCCGAACACTGTTTTCCCACACAATCTCACGGAATTTCTCCATCCAGTTATAAGCGTAATTATAATATCCTAATAGCAGTCCTACTTCTAAGCAGCGTTTAACACAGAAATAATGATACACGGTTACGGCGCTCCAAAGACGAGGGCGCAACGCGAACTTCACCTAAATAGCGACATAATTATGCTCGTAAAATTATCTTACGCTCGATAATTAATACTTCCATATGGGTAACGACGACTTCTACCTAGTGATTAGAAACAGCATTCCTGGGAGCATCGTAAAATCATGGATTACGAAATATAATTTTGCAAATTCCAACAACGGAAGTGAAACGCAAATCGAGCTGCAACAAGAGCAAGCACCAATTACAGCGAACGCTTATGACTTAATTAACCGAAAGTCTAAACATGAGAAGAAAAAGTATGACAAAAAGCAGCTTGCTTGCTTGCTGGCGTGGGATGCCAGTTCTCCACTTTCTCAATCCGTAATCGCCGATGTTCGAACTTCCCTAATCGCTTCTGGACGACTAGAATCATTTTAGAATTACCCGAAGGCTTGTACAAGATTTATTGACTAGTTATTGGATTACTGGCTTCAAAGTAAATTGTAATCCTATAAAAATCATAAAAAGACGCGATGAAGTTTCAAACAATATATTTTATGTACAATCAGATTCCATTTAATATACTTGAATTTAATACTCCATTTATACAATGTTTAAAACATTATCCGCGAGTACTTGTTCTTTAATTTGTTTGTAAGAAAAAGTGACGATACAGTGGTTATACATTTTAGATATTATTCAAAATTAAATTATTCGAAAGAAGATTTCGTTCATAGATTTATTTATTTAAGACGATATAGTTTAATAAATTCTCTCTTTTGAAAAAAGACGAAGACTCTAGAGAGTTTTATAATGTATTGTCCACTGTGTGTGTGTGTGAACAGCAGTTCTGATCATAAATCGACAAACCGTTTGAAGCAGTATAATTTAATTATTTCTATTGCGATGATTATTTAAAGCAACATTTTCACGTGGTCAACAATATTTAACCAGTGTTTAGAGAATTGTAGCGAATATGATATAAAAAGATTCTGCAATAGAGGTATACTTTGATTTTCGTGTGAAAATTAATGTTAGATAAAGAGACGGTGTACAGATACTTGTTGGCACACCACTTTATTCAGTACACACAATTATAAAAAACAGTAGTACATTCATAATATACGTGGAGGAATAATTTAATATTAAAATGAATAAACGCCGAATCTTAAATTACTATTTTAATAAATTAAATACCATACAATAAAAATTACCACTCAAAAGTTATTACATTAAATTTCTACACGGAGATTTCAAGAAACGGTGAAAATTAATCCGAGAAACAGCGATACGAATCGTTGTATAATTAATTTAGTAAATGCTCCGTCTTAATTTCTATTAATAACGAATAATAGCTTACAATTTCCCATTTTTCCATCATTCGAAGATGAACGACCATCGTTCGTTGCATCCGACAATGCTCCAAAAGGTTTGCTCTTCCTTCGATCATCCGTTCGCCAAAAAAAACTCAATGGAATAAAGTTCTATAATCGTTCGTTTTGTAATCACTTCTCAGAAAATCCTCGCGATCTCCATTTACACGGAGCTCCCCATCAATGGGCCATCAATAAACGACCTCTAAAAAGTTCCTGCCTCCGACTGGCCACTGCTTTCGAAAAACTTTTTGTTAGTTGCTCATTGAAAGACCGGATGCATTCCGAAGACGATCCCGGCGAAGTCTTCCATTTAAGCCGCCACTTGTTAAGGAAATGAGTTTCTACTATCGACGTTATTTTCCCAGGAACGATATTAAGCAATTTCATGCCGCGGCGGCGGCGGCGGAATTGTTTCCGGAGACACGAGGACCGCTGAAATATGCCTATTCTGTATGGTTCGCCAGTGTTTCTACACCGATGTAGAACCGTGTTGCGCTCGATTAAATGCAATTACCTGAATTGCCATACGCATTGAAAAGTTCGCCGTGTTTTAAACACAGCCGGGAAACATTAAGCGAGAGTAAAATGCAAGAAGTAATTACTTTAAGAGCAATTTTATTCGCTTTGCGGACGTTTCGCGCGCAACCAACTTCCCTTCTGATAGTAATTTCACTTGAAAGTGTTTCACGGCACCTTACATCGAATATCGAATACCTCTGCTTTCGCTCTTTCTCTCTCTTTCTCTCTCTCTATCTCTATCTTCATCTTTTTTACTCTCTCCCTCTCTCTCTCTCTCTCTCTCTCTCTCTCTCTCTATCTTTATCCTTTTTACTCGCCCTCTACCTCTCTGTCCCTTTCTCTCTCTCTCTCTCTCTCTCTATCTTTATCCTTTTTACTCTCCCTCTACCTCTCTCTCCCTTTCTCTCTCTCTCTCTCTCTCTCTCTCTCTCTCCTCTATCTTTATCCTTTTTACTCTCCCTCTACCTCTCTCTCCCTTTCTCTCTCTTTCTCTCTCTCTCTCTCTCTCTCTCTCTCTCTCTCTCTCTCTTCGCCACGGGACGAGAAACTTCGTGCGGAAGATGAAACGACTGCTTCCACTTCCCTAGATAGATTTCATTGGAAAGTATCGATGACATCGTTTCCACTACCACGATAGCGTTCCGCGAACGATAAGACGGAAGCGTAGACCGAACAGAGCATGACTCACTTTATTCCGGAAAGACAACGAGCTGCTTCTTATGCTTTTGTTACCGGTAAAACGTTGTCGAGCAAATTTCGAGGCTGTTCTCGCGGATGCTTCTAGGGTAGCTTTATTCTGATCATATTTTGTACAAGCCCGGGCTACGAAGCTGAATAGCTTAGTTCGTGTAAGAAAATCGGATCAATCTTGCTCGGTTCCGAAAGACAACATAATCTCATGTCTATCCTGTCTTTAGTAACGCTTTCGGTAGAACGTCGGCTATGTATGCTCGCCTTTAGTACAGTATCTATTCAGCAAACCAAACTTTTCTATAATAAATCCTGCCCTTCCTGTTTTCACTGTTAAACGATACACTTCGATTTCGCGTGTCTTTCACGAACACTTGTTTATCAGAGCTCGAATAAAACTGTATTCCGTTAATAAATCTTGTAAGTTGGGGATAATGGTATATCAATGTTTTCTCTTAAATTCTTCAATCGTTTTCATGGTTATTTATATTTCATCCGCTGATTTACCTCATAAATGCGTTAAATCCACTGTACACTATTCTTTTCCTATTTAAATCTACCTCAGATTTATTATTAACTGCCTTAAAGATTGAGGTTTCTGCTTTATAAGAACTTCGTGAAACTTGATGTACGATCTTCTTTTTTTAGAAGTTTCGTGCAACAAAGATGCGGAACAAGTTACTGCAAAGTTTGCACTGCACCTTTCATTCGAGGCTCAATGAAAAGGTAACAAAAGCTCGTATAGCAAGTTTTTTTGAGGTCGTTGTGAAGGCGAAGCTTCAATCTTTAAATTCACGATAGATTCAGCCTAGTCTGAAGATAAGAAAATTTCTGTACAAGAGATGTTTCAATTCACTTGCAGTGGAAATGGGTTTGAAATTTACCGGCATCTATGTCTCCCTAATTGTCGCCGAAATTGTGCACTAAAATAGACAATTTGGGAAGAAGAGACGCGATTATTCGAACCTTGCGACTCGTTTTCTATAATTACCGATTTCCATAACTATAAAAACGAGCCGCAAGGCTCGAATATTTATATATGTAAAAGTATTTTGCAGTAAAATGAACGATACACAGCGAACGGAGATGCAGAAATCATTTAAATGAGTGCAGGTTCATTGCTGCCTCATTCTTCCTCGCAAAATCATAAAATACACAATTATTGCAGCAGCCACAGTAGTCAGAAGTTTGTTGTCATTTACGATTTCTCATAAAAGAAAGAGAAATAAATGATTGCACATCGATAACAGGTAAACAAAATTCCATTTCAGATTAAAGAAAATTAATAACATGCATATTGTATAAATCGTGTTCAATATCGTCGTCGCGAGTCTGACTGGTAATTATAAAGCAAGCGATTAAAACATGCAAAGTCCGTAGTCTAATGAATTAGACTACGGATTTTATACATTTGTAAGAATTTAATTACTCTGTTTACAATTTATAAAGTCTGAAAGAAGAACGAAGGCTAATTAAGACTAGAGACTATTAAGATTGATAGGACATTTTTATTTAACTCTCTATGATCCGAATTTTTTATACGGGCATACAAATATAATACGGAGATGTAAATTAATCTCGAATTCCCAGTTTTTAAACAAATTTCACTTCAGTGATAATTCGTTCTTAGACGATAATTTTTAGACTATTTGGACATTTTTAAATGTTGAAGTGAGTGACTTCAGAAGACTGATATCTGAATGGAAGTTTAGACACAAAATCCAAACGGATTTCCTTTTCATAAATCTTTTGTAAATTGTCGAGTATAATTAAATCAACCAATTGATAGAATACAATGCATTCAATAAACGAATTGTGTGTTTCATTCATGTAGAAATAGTTCAATTGAAAATCTTAGGAAAGAATAAATTGAATCAACAATTTGTGTCTCATTCGTATGTAAATAGTAGGACAAATAATTATTAATAATAAATAAAAGATCCTAGCGGTATGATACTTAAAATCAACGAATTGTGCTCCATTCGTATACAGAGTGTCCCAAAATTATTGTACAAGCGAAAAATGAGAGGTTCCTAAAGTCATTTGAAGCAACTTTTTCCTTAGCGAAAATGCAATTCGCGGCTTCGTTTATGAGTTATTAACAAATAAACAGTGACCAATGAGAGGCGAGATTAACTGGCGCGAGGCGGCCGAGCCAACGAGCGATCGACGAGTTCCGCTGATTGGCTCGGCCGCCCCGCGCCGGCTGATCTCGCCTCCCATTGGTCACTGTTTTTCGCGAATAACTCGCGAACAAAGCCGCGGATTGTATTTTCGCTAAGGAGAAAGTTACTTCAAATCACCTCGGAAACCCCTCATTTCTCGCTCGTACAATAATTTTGGGACACCCAGTATAAATCGGCAAATAAAATATTCTAGTATATAATCGCTGCAGGCAATATTTGTATTGCAGAAATATCCGCGTCCTAACGACGTCCAAATGTTTAGTTAGTTGAGCGAGAACGTCGAACCAGCAGTTTATAAAGCGGCTTCGAATAAAAATGTTGATCGGATCGCGCGAGGTCGGCAGACCGGCGCAAACTGATTTTCGGTCTTGAGCAGTTTCGGGGCGACGGAACGTCGCTCGTCGATCGGGTTCTAGGCTGTTCATAGCGGGCAACGACATTTCCCTTATTCTTCACCCGGGAACCAGATTTGATTCCACTTGAATCACTGACTCTGACATTTCCACAACGCCTCCCGGGGATCGACCCAGTAACGTATACGTACACGCGCGCAATTCGCTGGGGAAATTCAGCCGTCTATTCCGACGGTGCGTAAACTTTTGCGAAGGATCCTCCATCTGTCGATTGGCGCGCGAGGGAAAGAGAAGCACCGCCGTGGCTGGGTGACCCTGTGGGACCCGACGGGGCTGAACGGAATACCTATCCGAGAACGGTGTAGGGATTGCAAAATCAGCGGAACACTGGATTTACAATCGACAAATGTGATTTCAGCGAAATATCTGTATTCCCAGGAAGAATGTAAAACGCGAGCGGCACAGACTACGTTACGCGTGTTTTTTCCCATAGATCGCCGACGGCCTGGAAATGTTTTTACATTTCCAATGGCGCCGCTCGCCGCAGCCGTCGCCCACGCGAGTTCAATTACCTGCGCGTAACATTGTGTCACCGAACCGCAACAAATCGGTAATCAATTGTTCCTTCGCGATCCCGCTCTACGAATTTTCTAATTATTGATACACCGTTAACGATTCTACTTAACGATTATGTATCTACTTGGTTTATGAAAAATGGATTTTCTCTTGGGGAGTTTTTGTTCTTTGGCGGATCGATCATTGAACATGACCTTTCGTGGTCAGTCAATTTAAATTCACTTCTGACTTCGAGTGAGTGCAGATTAATTTCACTCGTACGGTTAATTTATTTTTAGCCACGTTTTTCAGACGCGATTTTGTTTGTTCGTTTTGGTCGTGATTTTTGCGGTGTGCTTTCATTCATTCATTCGTTTTAATTCAGACTTTTTTTCAGTCTTGCTTTCATTTGTTCACGTTGATTCAGATTTTTAAGTTATACATTCATTAATTTTGTTCATATTCGAGATTCAATTGTGTTTTCATTCGTTCATTTTATTTTCCATTTTCTAAGCTGTGCTTTCATTTATTCATTTTATTTCAGACTTTTGAGATACATCTTTATTTATTTAATTTCTTTTTATTATTTCGTCACTCTTAATTCAGGCCATTTATTCATCTTCGTTCACATTCAAGTTCAAAAGTGTTGTACTTTTATTCATTCACTATGATTGAGATTTTTAAGTTGTCCTTTCATTTGTTCACTTTAATTCAGGTTTTTAACTCGCGTATATTTCCGTTCGTTTTAGTTCACATTCAAGATAAAGCAATATGTTTATTAATTCATTTTAATTGAGATTTTCAAGTCGATTCCTTCGTTTCAATTGAGATTTCTAAATCGCGTACTTTCATTCATTCGTTGCAATTGACATTTTTAAGTTGTGCTTCTATTCGTTCTTTTTAATACAGTCTCGATTTATTATTTCGTTGATGCGTTTCGATTCGGATTTTTTAAGGCAATTTATTTCAAATTCGGGTTGTTTCGTAGGAGATCTGAATAGGTATTATATTTTGACAAAAGCAGACAAATTGAATCTATGTACTATTGCGATTTTCAAGCTGGTATGTGTGCAGAATGCGGCACTTCGGCATGTATCTTAAGATTGTGTTTACTCGAGCCAAACTCCCCAGACGGCAATTGGCGCGTCGATTTCCCCAGAAATCCTGTCATGAAGCGACGTACCTGCAAAATCCACTTTCCTTCCTTTCGAAAGCCCTTGTCTGTATCCCATTCCTTTTCGATGAGACCAGCGTTTCCGAAAACGACCCTTCAATATGTGTTGTTCGATTCCGCAAAGCTAGATTTCGTTTCTTTGTTCGTTCGATTCTAAAAGCATCCTGAGATACAGAAATCGAATCGTCGGAGGTCTCAAGTAAGATTCAACGTGTTATTGTTATCGCTAGGTGTATAATTCCAAAATATGAAAATTTATATAAATTGCATCTGCACCGCGATACAAACACAATGGCGATATTTAAAATAATATTAACGTTTACGTGGCCGTTAACATTTTACCATCAATGATCCTACGATCAGCAAATATTATAGCAATATTAATTTATTATATACAATCGCGTTGGAATAGTTTTTTTCAAATTGGTCCAAATGACTTGAATTTTTTCTCAGATCTTGGACCGACTAATTCATTATCAGCAATATTAATTTATTATATACACTCGCGTTGGAATAGTTTTTTTCAAATTGGTCCAAATGACTTGAATTTTTTCTCAGATCTTGGACCGACTAATTCATTATCAGCAATATTAATTTATTATATACACTCGCGTTGGAATAGTTTTTTTCAAATTGGTCCAAATGACTTGAATTTTTTCTCAGATCTTGGACTAATTTTCTAGGGAATGAGTATACAAACATTTTTATTAGATTTTAATTGGTTGGGATGATAACAAAAATTAAAACACGATGTTTTTTCAACTTTTTTATCTGATCGCTATCATCTAAAAAATGCGTCCAGAAGGTTCAAGTTATTCGTACCAATCTTAAAATAGTTATTTCGTTTGAGATGGTATCGTAATACTTTCCGACGCGAATGTATGCGAACGAATTTTTTAGTTGATACAACGTCTACGAAAAAGGGATAAATAATTATTCACGCTTATAGAAAGTTCGTGGCGTTGGAAAATCGATAGAGAGAATGCTTACAGCTGTTTACGACGATGCGAATTTTACGACAAATGCGATCGAGTCTCGAATTAGTTTCCAACGGATTAATTAACGAGAATGTTTGATTATTTACGTGGTTTGTTTGCGAACGATTGTTCGACGACTGTGAAAACGAGCTTTGTGCACGACGAGCGATTGGAAGGAAGTCCCTTCGGAAAACGGAGAGCCAACCGGAAAATATTTCCGAGGACCGAACGAACGTCTCTACGAAAGTTTGACGATTGCGGCGACGTATTTCGTGCAACGAGGATTTTTCGATCGTTCTTAATTATTTGGCAGGAAGAACGTGGTGGAGGATCGTTAAGCGCCATACCTCGGAGCTAGTCCTCCGCCGAAAAAAGAAGGCGAATAAAAAGAAAACGAAAAAACGGCAGCCGAAAATGTGCTTCGAGTGAAGCCAGAACACTTGACGAGGAAAGAGGAGAAAAAGAAGCATTAGCCGGGAAACGAAAAGAATGCGGCGACTGCGTGGGGCTGCGCGATCTCCGAGCTTATTGGGGGTGATTAAATACCACGATAACTCATGCTGCGAGGTAATATTTTCAGATTGCTGATCCTTCTGAGGAAAGCATGAAAAACTGTGGAAAAACAAACGGTTCTGCCGAGATCATCAGCACGGCCGTCACGATTACAGAAAATCATACACGAGCCTCTAGATCTTGTCGGATTTACGGATTTATTCGAAGAGATTATGGCGTTCAACTTTTAAGTGTGGTACTGGAATTTTTCTTATTAAAATTGTCGATGATTAAACCGGGGTTCCTTGTGTAATTTATCAAATAATCTACCTATTTAGTCCTGAAATTCTTTCAAACTTTAATCATTTTCATACACTGATATTCATGAATTCTTTTAAGCTCTCTACTGTTTTATATTTTCGTCCACGCATTTTTATCATAAGCGAATAATATCTGCGGTCTATATTCATGGCTGTTTAATTGTGTTAATGCGATTATCTCCGGATTTGGATAATCTTTTATGGCAAAGCAAATTTCATTACATTTATCAATTTTGTTTAAGATATTTTAATGATAATTCGTTGTTTAATGTATTCATTCCGACTGAATAATTAACTGATTTTCAGTATTCTTAGACTACTTGGAAATTATAAAATATTTCACTCATTAAAATAGCTATATTCTGTACATAAATATATAATTTTTGAAGACTAATTTATCAGAATGGAAGTATAGATATACAATCCAAACGATTTTAATTTTCATACACCCTTTGTAAATAGTCAAATATAAAATACAATACTTTAAATCGTATGTGTGCCATTCATGCTTTCTATACTGCACAGAAATTGGGGCACAGAAATATGGACAGGTACAGAACTAAGAGGCACAGACATATGGACAGACATAGAAATATGGTGCCCAAAATTATGTGAAGAGCCTCTCAAAAAACACAGAATTAAAGTCAACAACACCTACTTCTACCTCAATAAAAACATTATTAAGCTACTGAATTTTGCCACGCAAAAAATATTCCTAAACACAAAAATATTTATTAAATAAAAATTAAAGTATCTAATGAGAGTTTCGGCGAAACAAAAATTGGCGCAAAGGCCCAGAAATTGGGACATCTACCCTATCGGAAATGCGTAGAATCCGCATTCGGATAATTCCAGCACCCGACACAAACCGTGGACAAGAAAAGTTTTCCAAATAACTTGGCCGCAATAATTACGTAAATCGCGGCACAGCGGCTTCCGCAGCCGCAGAAGACAAGCAGCCTGAAACCAAAGCAATTCGAGGAGTAGCAAGAAAAATGGGCAAGTCCGTGGAAAAGTAAAAAGGAGAAGCGTCGCAGGAGAAAGGTAGGGGAAGGTGAAGGCCTTTACTTCGCAAACTAAATCTCGAAGGAGTTCAAAACACCAAGGCTATTCTACGCACGTATCATTGCTCCCACCTGCAGCCCCTTTCGACCCTCTTCAACCCTGTTCGCCCCTGTCTCTCAACCCCTTCCAAGGAGTCCGCCGAAGGAGATGGAATGTTATTTCCCTGCCGGTGCTCGCATGTTCCCGTCTTCCTCGGTCCTCCCGGTATATCTGGCCGGGTCTTCCTCGTCGTGCTATCGCGTCTCAGACATGAAAACGGCCGGTCGGTGTACCCTGAAACGTTTCGAGGCTTTCTAAAAGATGCAGGCGTTGGCCTCGGTGTGTGTACGTGCGCATGAACACGCGGTCGTGCTCTCCCGCCGCCCACGCACCCCTAACTCTATCTCTCTTTATCCCTCCCTCCATGTCTCTATCTCACTCTCTCTCTCTCCCTCTCTCTCTCTCTCTCTTTCTCTCTCGTCGCTCTCCGGGGAAAGTATTTCAGACCTTGAAAATGTACGATATTCGTCGGTTTAGCTCCGGGGGTGAACCGGCAGCGGGGCTAACCGGGGGTGAGTTTCGACGAATCGATAACCGCGTACACAATGCCCAGACTGTGCTTTCCTAGTGTTGCTGCTGCTGCTGCTGCTGCTGCTGCTACTACTGCTGCTGTTAGCTGCTGATGCTACGGCTGCTGGTGCTGGTGCTGCTAGCTGCTAGCTGGTTGCTGCACGTGCACCGCTGCCTGTCCCGGGTGAACGATGGAAATTTCTTTATGGAGAAGATACCGGGGCAAACGAAAACAGAAAAACTGGCAGGCACTGTTCCAGCGCCTCTGTTTACCAACCGAGTTACCGGGGATTTTCCGGAGGAATGGGATTACCGAGGTGGGCAAATTGCGATTCGATGCTCGCACCAGTCGGTCTTAGATTTTTTTAAGACGAACACTTTCGCCGACCCTCGAGTAGGGAGTTCCAGCCGTACGATGAGATATATGCCACTTCGGGATCATCGACGTGGCGTTCTTTATTCGGCGTCTGGAACGTCGAATTTGCGATTTGAGTGCTGGCCAGAGAAAGAGAGAGGGAGGAGAGAGAGAGAGAGAGAGAGAGAGAGAGAGAGAGAGAGCTATTTGTGCTGGAATTGTTGCGCTACTTTCGGCGGCTATAAGACACGATTCATCAAGAAAGAAGAGTGGCAATTTTTTTTCTGACATCTATAAATTAATTATTAAATTATTCATATCACGATTATTATTGCTTTTAGTATTAATATTCTACGGTTTCTTCATTTATATTCGTTGCGGCACATGCGATAAAAAGTAGAGATTGCTTTAATCGCCAGTTCGTTAAAAAATTGCCACTCCATTTTTCTTGATCAATCGTACAATTAAACATCGCCATTAATTACGTTTACCGTCGCATTAGTTTTACCGTATCTGTAATTACGATCATTGAATTTATGTATGAGCTACAAATGAAAGGGAATTTGATACATAATTTTACCATCCGCAAATACGTTCGCAAAGACAATTGGAAGAATTTAATTTGTACGGTTCGATTTTCATCTTTGTTTGACTGAAATGCAATTTTGTTCCCATTTTTCAGTGTCATAAATCAGTATCGATGTTTCTTCAACGATTTTTAAACTTTCGCACGAGCTCGTTCGACTCGCTTAGCCGAGTTCAGAACAGAAAACGCGAAACCTTCCATCATTTTACATTTCCCCGAGGTATTTCAGCTTCCACTCTCTAAACAATTTACATACATCACCGGATACGACGTTAATTGACGTTAATTGACGAGCAACCGACGAAACTCAACAAAGTATCGTGTACTTATAAAGTTTGCAGCTCAACTGGAAACGGCATCTACGACAATAACTGTTTCGTCGTTTTGCTTTCGCAAAATATAACAGAACTCTAAAAATAACCAACTCCAGACGAAGATATTTATATTTCATACTGCCTCGACTCAACATGTTAAACGGGTCAAACTTTCCTTAATCTTCGAAATAAAAATTTTCTGAATTATTAATCCCATGAAACGATCACTTAGAAAACAATAAGAGACATCATTAGGAAAACGTAGACTGTACATCTTCGTGAAAACTATTGTTCCACATTTAATTTCACGGGAACGAAAACAACGAAGATGTTTCTTCATGGACACAAATACACCTTGCAATGGAAATGACACGAAAGTACTGTTCACTTTTATTTATGTAAATACAGAATGTTTCATAATTCACGTTACAAATTGGGCGAGGTAGACTCTGTGTGATGAAAATAAGACGAAAATGAAGAATAACAAAATTTCCAAGCGCCAACAGCCGTGTACAGCCAGTACGTGTACTTAATTAATAACCGATCATTATACTACTAATACTATACTACTGTACTTTACTGATACGATCGTCAGCATTCGTGATAGAATGTCAGAGCTTGTTGGCTATCAGGATACGATAGAAGTACAATAGTCTCTCTAATTGACGCTTAAATTGTCCACGAAAATGGACAATTTGGGGAGACGAGATACGATTATTCGAGCCTTGCGGCTCGTTTTTATGGTTATAGATTGCCAACGACTATAAAAACGAGCCGCAAGGCTCGAATAATCGCATCTCCTCTTCCCAAATTGTTCATTTTTGTGCACAATTAGTTAGGGAGACATTACTGTATCCATTAAACACAGGATACTAAAATAATCAGCGTATTTTTCGTCGATTTTAGTTTGTTGTTTTCAGTCAAGGCATTGTTCAAAATGCATGTATTTGATTAATTTAAATTTGATTTCCTCGGAAATGAAGTCTTCCACGTAATTTCGTTATTCTTTATTTTCGTCTTATGATCTAATTTGTATCGCGAATGAAAAAACACCGTCTATATGCCGTCAACGAGAAGATAGCACAGATTTCAAAAATAAACAAAATAAAAGAACAACGGAAAAAGTGATGTCTTATTTGATGAATACAAAGTCAATTATTCTCGAAAACAAACCGAAGGCAATTTGTCACCGCGGAGTAACCGGTGGATGTTGATTTCGCACAGAAGGCAACGCTGTAACTTTGAATTAGTATTAACGCGCCGTGGAGTCGTTAGTTCCAAATCGCGTGTTACATATAAACAGAATGCCCGGCGAAGAAACTAGGAGAAGTATAGCGCCGGTCGGTACGAGTAGTTGAACAAGCGTTTCAGTCCTATTTTTCTCGAAGAAGAGTGCGCCTGAAGGTTCATTCGTTACTCGGCGGGACGTTTAAAACGGTTAATTTTTACAGCCGCGATTTTTGCTCCGTTCCTCGTGTACGTTCTTCTCATTGGTCCCTCTCTCTCTCTCTCTCTCTCTCTCTCTCTCTCTCTCTTCCGCACTCTCTCCCGTTCTCTTTCGGCCGCCGCTTTAATGCGAATTTATTCTTCAGAGTTAATTACGCGACACTAATTTTTGCTCGACTCCGTTCCCTCGTACAAGCCAGGCCCCGGTCATCCAACTTCTGCCACCAACTTTCCCACAGACTCGTCTTAAACTTCTTTTCATTCCCTCTCCGCCGGGGCCGGGACTCTTTCTCGAAGAAAGACTCTTCGCGGCACTTCCGGCGAAATTTCAAGATTCGCCAAAGATTTACTGAATTGCCCAATTAGTAGACCCAGCTAGGATTTTTTCCCCTCTCTTGCCCCTGTAGCCGTTCTTTCGGGTGTAGCCGGGATCCTTTGGGGGTCTCTCGTTTCGCGAACTTCGCCGCTGGATTAATCCGCGAGCAGGAATTATAAAATTATTGCCTCGCCGAAGTTCCGCCGCGGAGAACGCGAACCGCTGCCTTGTCTTCCCATATTTTCGGCCCGATGACGACCAGATTTTGCGAGTTCACGCATTCCAGCTCGTAGACGGGTCTTTCAGCAAATTTTCTGAACCAGTTGCAAGAATGTTCGTCAGAAATTTCATTTCCTCCGCCAGTTTTAATTAATCTGTTAACCGGGGAATTAACGTTTGTTCGACTTGTGTGTCACAATAGGGACCTTTTTCTTCGCAGTAAAAAGTTCTATTGATACGTTTAAAATAATAACAAAAATCGCTTTTCACTTGTCGATTATTTGTTTTGACAAAATATTTTGCGACATATTTAGGAAATATATAAAACTAATGTTTCCGATGCACAAAGAATTAATTAAACAAATTGAAATAATTGGGATACCAAAATCGGCGAATTATCTTTCAATTAATCTTGGTGGCTTTGGCGTCAAAGAACATCAAAGACGTTAAGCTCGTCAAATTCTTCCGAAGCTTATGTTATTATATTAATCTAAATCTATTAAGCTTATATTAAGCAGTTTTATAATCCCCTAATTCCCATCGTAAACGCATCGCGAATCTACCTCACAATTTTCAAAAATTTTAAACAATGAGATTCATAAAATAAAGCATTTTGTGCTTTTGTCAAGAATACATCGAAGTTAGGCTTGTAAGGACGACGAAGTTAGGCTTCTTGAACGACCCCTTCTATTTTTCGACATACGTGACGTCGTTGCATGCGATCCAAAATAAAATCTTAATAATTACAATATTATTTACAATTTTCAAAATGTAAAAAGAATCAACAAATCAAATGTTGCGTGTGATCGGCGATCCCAAGGGATCGTTCTATTTAATGATCCTTAATTCGATGGCTTATGCAAAGTATACGTAGCACATTTTGACAAATTTGTTTTCTTCCCGATTTCGGATGCACGCGCGGTCGAATGCAAAACACGCGCGTGGAACGCGCGCGAATGAAATTTTCAGGTTCAACAGCCGTTTGACAATGAGTAATAAGGGACCCGGCTCGTTAATGAAATCAATTACAGGCGAAATTACAAAACGAGAGACAGTTACGAGCAATATAATAACCGCCGCTAAAACGAAACGATTTATCGTACGATAAATTGTACTAGTTGATCGAATATAATTATTTAAACGATAATTGCAACGTGTAACCGTTGTCATACCGTTTCCTCGTTGCAGTTCAGATGACGGCGTAGATTTACGCGGAGATAGAATCCGAGGGCAAAGAGAGACAGAGAGAGAGAGAGAGAGAGAGAGAGAGAGAGAGAGAGAGTCCTCGTGGAAAACGTACAAACCGAAAAGCGGAAAATTCTCTTTCGGTGAATGTTTTAATTAAAAGTATTGTTCCTCTCGTTCCGTCGGTATGCGGATAAAATGTTGCGTACGAAATTATTGCGAAATTTGCGGGCAATATCAATACGGAAAATAACAATGTTGCATCGGCGATCCTTTTACTACCAGAATTGCCCGTAAATTTATTCGTACCTGATAAAAAGCAAATAATTTTTCGCTCTCTCTCTCGAAAATACGATACAGAGACATACTTAAAACCTATAATTGAACTTCTGTCTGGACGCAGGATTTACGATGGATATTCCGAAATCAAATTCTCGCATATATTTTGGATTTTAATTAAGCATTCGATACGAATGGAAACGCAGAAATTACGCGAGTGAAAGGCGAGGATTAAAATGCAGCTGTTGCGCCAATTTTCGCGGCGGCAGAAAAATTAGCGAGACGATATCGCAAACAATCGATGCGATTTTCCTTTCGTTCGCGTTTTCAATGGGAACGGTATCGCGGCGAATGCGCGACCGGTGAATCAACGTTCTTTTCACCGGCAATAATTAATATGACAGTATGTGCGTTTAGTTGCAGCCCCATTTATTCATTAACAGCCGCACGTGCCCGTAGTATTACACTAGTACGTGCGGCGCATGTCTAGTTCGCTCGTACTACGTATGTTCGGTCTCGCCTCGCCATTCACTGTTTCATACATAGCGCCGCTCCCCTCATTCAGTTAATTCACTGAGCAAGCGTTGAATTACGTTTACTGCATGATCGTCCGACGGTCACAAGCAGGTGTATTGCTTCACGTACAGGTGATTGTCGGTGTTCGCGACGTTTACTCATCGCGTTTCCGCGACGTGAATTCTCGAAACATTCTTCCTTACTTCATCCGTCGAAGATACATTGCGCGAAAAAAAGTATCCCGTGATCTGTAAAGAAAATACGAACTACTTGTTTACTCAACATTTGTTGATTAACCCTTAGCGCTCCGCGCGTTTATCGAGTACTGCCTACCAGCAACTCCGGCACATTTTTGGAGCGGAGCGCCTGAGATAAAGGAAGCCTTACTTTGAGCGGAAAAGATTACACGTCCTTGTGAATGCATTTGATTTTATTTATTTTATCAATATACATTTTCCTATTGTAAATAAAAGATAAATTTTTAATTTTGTAATTCACCATGGTGTGATATCTTTGGTAACGATCTCCCATGTGCATTCTGGGTTTACTTGGACAAGTGTCACAGTATTCACTCTGACAAATAGAGTTACTAGATATTTCTTTCAAGTTGAGAACATTTTCTGCGTAATTGTTGGTTTCCTTTATAATTTCATTTACCAATTCGTCCGTGAAAAATAATTTAAAATATTGTATCGGCTGTTCAATGTATGTAGGAACTTGTGGTCCAATGACCTGTGGCATTACGCTAAAAGGTATTCTATCTGGAATATGTAATTCTTCCGTAACATCACGCCATTCATCTAAGTCTTGTAACGAATCTTCGCTTTCACTTTCAATAATTCTGATTCTTCGTCTCTTTGGTAGTATAATTTCGCTACTACTACTCGAAGTGACAGAATCATAACCAACATCGTTTTCCACAATGTCTTTTAACTCTTCAAAATCAAATACGTCTTCGTTATCGCTCGGCTCTAAATTCTCGTCATAATATTTATTTTTCTCCATGTTGCTAACCATAGAAAAGGTCAAAAAATGGTTTAATCGTAATGGTACAGACTTAGCACGTTTTAACTACAGATAACAATTGCTAACGCCGACGATAACGTATGCTAACAACATTTGGCTCCGCAGCGGAGCCTTCGGAGTTAGGGAACAAATGATAAGTGTCTCCGTAGCGGAGCCTTCGGAGCGCTAAGGATTAAACAAAATAGACCGTCGAAATAGGCCTCAACCGAAGGAATACGTGGCTTTTGCCATTGTTCTTAGCATTCAACGAGCTTTTGGTGAAAAATTCGCGTACGAAGACGGATTTGCACCGACGGAGCATTATCGCGGTGCAAAATCTAAATCTGCAAAATCTTTTTGCACGAATCCGACCGTTTCCGATGAATATCTTCATGTAAATGCCTCTTTATGCCAAATATGTGTAAGTGAAACACGGAGCAACAAATATTTTCAATTTATTGGAACTATTAGCAGAAGTACAGCTTTGCAGTCAATTTCTATTTCGCATCGCTGTTCATCAGTATGCAATAATTAGCAAATTTTAACGCTAAACCTACCTTGTCGATCAAACTGACCTATTTCACATTTTTTATTTTAAATGTATTGCAATTGTGGAAACGCTGTCGCAGAAAATAATTGAAGCAAATGTCTTTATGAAATAGCAATTAACAATGTTCTTTATTGAAGCAATATCTCGACGAATCATCGTTAATAATATCAGTCGAAGGTAATAACTTCGATTTTATATGCTCTGTTCAGAAATACTATGCTTTGAAAAATATTCCGCCGTTCGTAATTTTCTTTTTCATCGAGTGCATTAAATTACAATACAATCAAAGTGGAATGAAAGATTAAAGGCACACCGATACCCACGTTCTGCTCACAGATTGTTTAGCATACAATGTCCAGGAAATCTTAACAATATCGACAAAAGCTAACAATGCACTTTAATCGCTCATTTACCGCGAAAGTACAATGTCAACACCGATAGCAATCGTTCAATCTCACGATAATCGTGTTCGCTTATAATCATATGGATATGTAGTCAAGAGATTAAACAAATATGATAGTATTGTGCTCTAACAAGTGATATATATGCGTGCGGTCTACGACTTTCGTATCGCTATTGTTACGCGTGGGTGTGACAAATTGCAAGAAACAATAACGTGGTCACGCAACGCGCACATTTCTACCCCGGTATCACGCCTGTTTCCCTTGGGAATTCCATTTACAGCCTAAACTGTCTTCTCATTTCCACTGATTTTCGACTTGCCGATTCATCTTTCCGTAATCGTTATTGTAAACGTTCCATTAGTTCATTATCGTTCCACTTCTCATACTTTCATAATATTTCTGTTCGCTAAAGTTTCAATTAGACCTTTTTTAAACGCGAGTTCACGTAATCACACTCTGAGAATTGTATTAAAAAATATCTTAGTTTAGATAATTATCAAGTAGGTATTTAACACCAGATTCATGGACCACTAAAAGCAACAATTTTAAAATATTTAATAAAAACAACGAACGTACAGTTATTCAGATTTTTAGCGATTATTACAATAAAATATGCTTAAAGAAAGTTGATTGATGCTCCATAAACGCATGTTTACAATCTCGCTGGACGTAAATTAAGAAATATTCAACCCGCGCCGTTTCGACGAGTCACGTGGCAAAGCTACCGTCAAAATAAAGATAAACGGAGAAAAATGAAAGTGCCATCAATTCCGAGTCCAGAAATTTCCATGAATGTACGAGATGAACATTCGCAATTCGTATAAAAATGCAAATGTACTTTCAAAGTTCGTGCAAAAAAAGTTACAAATCGGTTATTTATACCGGCGATTGCTCGGCGCTTTTTATTGTCAGAGGCAAAGCGAACGTCCGACGTTCTCGCTCCAAGATAGGCGGGGGAAAAGTAAAAATGCCATAAATTCATGGTCCAAAAATTTCCATAAATGTACAAAAAGATCCCACATTCCGAATTCGAGTGAGAATGGAAATGTACTTTCGTGATTCGTAGAAAAAACTTACAAATGGGTTATTTATACAGGCGATTGCTTGGCACTTTTATTGTCTAAAGCAAATTTGCCAACACCGAACGTACTCGTTCGTGGTAACAGCGTCGAACAAAAGGTCCGAGAGAGCCCGCCGAAATCCAGCGTCGAAAGGAACGAAAAAGTTCGGCAATAAAATTTAATATTCGCGCGGAGAGGACAAAAGATCTGACGCGGCATTGTCTGCTGGATCTCGTGGATCGTGTTCATCTGGTGCTAAAATCCCGTCGGTATCGCACGAGTAAATACATTGTTCCGATGTAACAGCGACGAGGAAAACGGATTCCAGGACGAAGGTGGCGCCCGTGGTAATGGCATTACGTGCACAATCAACAAGACCGACCTGCAAATTGAGTAAGGCCGTAGTGTCGGTTGATATGTATCGCGTCTCGGGCCCAACGTCTTTGTCTATACACACGCTTTCCTCGCCTCTGTGTTTCCCTTGTCCTGCTCTGATTTACACGTTACGTACTGCCCTCTATCCTTCGACTTGCTCGACACTTTTCTCTCTCATTTTCCATTTACCCATCCCGAATATCCTTCGGAAATCGATGAACAATAGACCGCGCAACGAGCCGACCGTGTCGCAAATGTAAAATAATCTAGATTTTACTCGGATTTTATTTTCTTGTTGCATTAGTATCATTGTACTTGGGTTACTTTGCTACTCTTGGACTGAATTGATACTTTGATCATTCTTGAATATTGGAGGAACTAATAATGGCAGTTGAACGATTTTTTTTTTAATATTTGTATCTCAAGTTTTTTCTTTAACTTTTAATAGAGTATCCTCTGAACTGACTTTCTGATTTTTGGACAGTTGGGTCTAGATCTTATAGCTAATTTGTATCATGATTTTAAACTTCACTGTTCTAACTGTGTGTTTATTAACACTTTGACTGCCGCGCCAGTAACCTGAAAAATTTAATAAGACGAAAGTATCTTATTTAATGAAATTATAATTGCTTTGTCAACATTTTTACGTTTCGCAGATTATAATAAAATTAGGAAGATACGCTAGATTATTGTAAAACAATTTTCAAGTCTAAGTAAATAATCATCTGAGTCATCCGCATATGGGTAACGCAGCAGTTAAAGTGTTCATTAGAAATTCTCCGACTCTCTTATTAGGAATACAAAGTGTCCCAAAAATGTCTCGTAATCTGGAAATGGGGAGTTCCTGAGGTCATTTGCAGTAACTTTTTCCTTAGCGAAAATGCAATCCGCGGCTTTGTTTACGAGTTATTAACGAAAAACACTGACCAATGAGAGGCGAGCTCGCCTGGCGCTAAGCGCCGGGCCGAGCCAATCAGTGGAACTGGACTTCCATCGCTCGTTGGCTCGGCCTCCTTGTTTTAGCTGAATTCGCCTCTCATTGATCAGTGTCTTTCATTAATAACTCGGAAACAAAGCCGCGGATTGCATTTTCACAAAGGGAAAAGTTACTTCAAATGATCTCAGAAACAACCCTGTATTTCCGGATTGCGAGATATTTTTGGGACACTCTGTATATTCAGATTGAATATTCTGCGAGGAGAGAGTAAAGAGCAAAGACGATAGTAACGTCGTCTAAAATCTTTTCAATGTTGTTCTTACATTTTTGTTCGGAACGTTGATTAAGACGATAGACAATAATACAATATTTGTAATAATTTAATACAAGATAAGATAATAAACTCACCTATCTGAATACACTCGCCCGCAAAAATCAAAGAAACACTAAATGTTCATCGGAGAGTTGTCCACTTTTGAACCGTTGTAACTTCATAAAAAAGATTCATCCGAGACAGTACGTGAGCTCATTTTAAAGTTCAAAGTCTCTACTTTCGCACCCCAAAAATTTCATTTCTGAACAATTGTTTTGTTTCGTAAAACATGATTAACACATTCAGCGCGCCCGCAATCGATCACTAAAATTCCCACAAAGTTGAAGCAATTTAATTAATCAAACCGAACCTAGAAAGTTAAAATTTATCATAATGGATGATATTAGAACTTCTCCGCATCCGAAACATCCTAGTGAAATTCTGTTTGTTCAAATATATTACCATGAAAAATGACTTTTGAAAAATGACTTTTCAAAATTGGTCAAAAATTAGCGTCGCCCATATTTGACCGACGTGGCGCTTTTTAACGCGTTAAAAACCGAAGATGCCTTGTCTCTTCCAAAATGTCGCAAATTCGTTTATTTTCCGAAATAATTTCCCTCCGGCGTCTCAGCGTCGCCATTTGCCGCAGAAACAACGAAAGAAAGACCGGGTGAGAAAGCATGCGACATTAGGACAGGAGTTTTCCGGCCGCGAGATAGAAAGTAAGCGCCGCGTATTTTGCGCTAGTTCATGCGCGCACTGTCAACAAGTAAATTCGCGCGGGGATGGCACGCGCGCGGAACTACTTTGCGGGGCCAACACCGTCTTGGTCCTTTCTGTCCTTTGTCTTCCGAACAGCAGTTTTCCTCGATCCCCTTTTCTCTCGGACGACAGTGTGTAACCGGCACCCGCGAGAATAATGAGAGAAACCCACGGCCAGACGGCTTCTCATTAAAGACGGCACATTCAGGTGTCAAGTTTGAAATTTTAATTAGTAAAAAACCAATCCAATTCCGCGTCGCGTCTAACCCACCCCCTCGGTCCCACGACACCTCCCCGCCGACGTCCCGACACCGTTTCTATGCTTTTTCTCTTGGTCGCGCGCTCCTCGGCGAACGACGAGCACGTTCACCCCCCTTGAAACCTTCGAACCTTTCAATTACCAGCGGATCTGATCGGTTTCTCCTTCGGAGTTATAACTTTCCTACCTTTTGCATCCACGCGTTCCGAGATTCGGCTGCTCTCCGAAAGATTTCCCGTGGCTCTCCAAAGAAGACCTGCAAGTAATGTCCCTTTGGATGTTTCACTTAAAAAGAACCGTGTGCTGTACGTTCCGATACGGCCCGTTCAACCGGTCTCCCCGGCGCGGCGTGACGAAACGAACGACGATCCTTCTTTTTACGTTTTCTTGCGTTTGGCATTGCGGGAGGTGGAACAGCCCGATGGCTGTTTTAATTTTCCACAGCGTCTGACGGTCGCTTTGCACCTGCGTGGTTGCGCGGTTTTATTGCATTTTTATGAATCTGCTAAAGACAAGGCGCGCGTACATTCATCGAAATTAATCTTACCTTCGGAAAATTAGAAGTATAAATCTAGAGGTTCGTTAGTTTATTACATTTTTAAATATCTTCCCTTCCTCTGTTTCGATGGTATTGGTAGTTATTTAAATAATCAATATCATAGGATTTTTATTTCATCTTCGGCGCGAGAAATTTTGTCTTCGCTCTATGTTTGAGAAAATAATTCACTGTGTATATAAATATAATATAAATATATATAAATATATATTCATACTTATATATTTAATAAATATTTATATATATATATATATATATATATATATATATATTTAATAAACATTTTTATATGGTATAAATAAATCAAATATTTATTTGAAAAATGTGTTAAAATAATATCAATTAGTCGAACACATTTTGCCTTTTTAATCGAAGTGTCACTGAAAGTTCAAATGCTGCTTTCTTCAAATAGAACCTTTTAAAATGAAACATGTCTTTATATAATAATTGTCTAGCCTAGCAATTATATAATAATTGTCTAGCCTAGTAATTACATAATAATTGTCTAGTCTAGTGATAATTGTCAAATGAGCCGCAAACATTCGGAAAATAAATGGAGAGATAAACCATTACGAAACGGCCGCTGGCAAACTCGTCTGTAGCTGGTTAACGACGAAGATGTAGCAACGCATCGGAGACAACACTTATTTCGGAAGCAACTAACTCGTTCTCAAATAAACGATTCCATCGTCGGAACTTAAATGAACAATCCGGTAGCTAGATTGCAGTTGCACTAGAGCCGGTCGTGTAGGCGGCGATAATGCTGCGTACACGTTCCTCGTTGTATACGTTAATTAATGTTTGCTTTAGTTGCGTCTGCAGCTGATTATCCGACTGTGTCGTTGATCACTAAGTTTCCGGTATTATTAGCGGACCGTCTACTAACGAGTTTTTGTAATTTCTTGCGAGATGCGCGCGGACTATTTTCCCGTCTCGTTGCCGAAACAAAATTTCGCAGCGAGGCATCGGGCGAATGAAATTCCTGTACGATCCGACTGTCGCCGCATTCTTCTGTCAAGATTTTTCAGCCCGTTGTAATTATTCCGCGAAATACGGTTTATTGGACACGATAAACGACATTTCTGAAATTCTTCTGTCGAACAATCTCGCGAACGAACTTCTGCATCGGCCAAGTTTTCTGAAATAGTTTGGACCTTGGTAACGCAGGAATCTCGGATTATCGAATAAAATACCACACTAGCGATGAAACGCAGCCTCTCGCCGTAATATTCCAGTCATTTTTCATAATTTGACTGCCGGCGACCCGTGTGCGCGAATTTTCTTCGATCACAGTTACCAACCAGTGTTACGAAATCGTGATTCTGTGTTACGAAATCGTCGTTATGGGTCTTATTATTCAAAATATTAACACTTTTCAACAGTTTATTAAGAATGGGATTCTTTTGAGAATACCGTATTAACCCTTTGCGCTCGAAGCTGTTTTAACACGTTCAGCACCGTGTCGGTCAAATATATGCGTGACACTAATTTTTCACAAATTTTGAAAATCCATTTCCATTATAATATATTCGAACAAACTGAATTTGATTAGGATGTTTCGGACGCGAAGGAATTCGAATATCGTCCACTATGATAAATTTCAACATTCTAGTTTCGATTTAACTTTAGCTTTGAGGGAATTTTAGTGGCTAATTGTGAGCGCTAAATGTATTAATGCGAAATCCAAAACATGTTTTCTGATCTGCAGTATTTCTATTTTACATGATTTATTGCGATTTATGCTTACGAAATTGAGCAAGTACAATAGTTGCAATTTTAACAGCTTTTTAAAGATATAAACGAATTTGATACTGTTGTAATTATTTTGAGAAATGGTATAGCGGCGTCTCGGAGTCGCCAATCAAATGCAAAGGGTTAAAATACTTTCTAGTATACAATTTAGGTCTACAGAATTTAATTGACTAGAACATATTTGAAATGATCTTGTAACACAATAGTGAAACTCCGGGTACAGTAAATTTGGCTTAGTAACAATTTGACACAATGGACACATAACGATTTTCAGCTTCTGCTTAGCACGCTCTTCCTTATCTTATTTTAATCACATGTAATTTTACACCAGTTTTGCGTGTTCAAAGAGACAATTTTCAAATTTAATTGGCCACCATCTGCATTATTTGGCCGGATCAGAAGCCAATCAGTGTCAATCTATCAATCTTAAAATTGAGATGAATGAAAGGATTTTGAAAATTAGCTGCAAAAATCTAACAATGCCATTCATAACGCAAAGCACAATTTGTATTATAAGTAATAATAAACTTAACAGAAGCAGAAACTAAATAAAACGTTCTGTATTTCTATTAGAAATGAAATTCTCTCTGAATAATCTTTTTTAGACATTCCATGGTCGACATAAGTGCTACTATCTATTGTTTATATACGAAGAAGTCGACTACATTGATTTATCGACCGAAAGACGCTATGAATTGAATGAAGAAAAGTGAACTTAACACTGATTGGCTTCTGATCCGGCCAACTAATGCACAGATGGTGGTTAATTAAATTTGAAAATCGCCTCTTTGAACACACAAAACTGGTGTAAAATTACACATCATTAAAATAAGCTGAGTTTGAAAACAGTTACGATACCGGTTTCGGTTCTCGAAACAGTTATGAAGAACCGAAATGTTCTCATAACTGTTATAAGGTATATCGGTTCTGGCTCATGTAATATTGGTTTCGAGTCTTCGGAACCGTTATTATGTCGGTTCTATAACTGTTATTTTTTGGTTCTAAATTTCGGTTATGAATTTCGGTTCTAATTACAGTTCATGTAACAAATACTTCTTCCCAACTGAGAAGTAACTGTAAATTCTTCTCAACTGAGATTGTTCCAAAAAATGGACAATTTGGGAAGAGGAGACACGTTTATCCGAGCTTATTTTTATAGTTGTTGACAATCGGTAATTATAAAAACGAGCCGCAAAGTTCGAATAATCGTACGTTCTCTTCCCAAATTGTCCATTTTTGTGCACAATTCGAGCGTCAATTAGGAAGAATTTACTGTACTTTGTGTTATAGAGAAGCTGAGACTACGGCTAATGTAGTGTTTTGCCGACCACGCAGAAAAAGGGTGTACCATCTCTTACACTACATTGAATTTTGCCAATATGTGCAGATATAATCGAAATCCAGAACCGAGAAATAACAGTTATAGAACCGATATAATATAATATCTCGGTTCTGAAGAACCAATATAAGTTAAAACCGTTATACCTCATAACTGTTATGAAAGTCAGAACCAGCATATAACAGTTTGAAACAGTTATTTTCAGAACCTTTTCAATCGCTGGTCAACTATGAGTCGAACGATGCTGTAACAAATAGAATTTATGAACTAATGAGAAGGAATCTTCGGTCAGAACCATGAAACAATAATAATCATCAACCACTCACCCTGATAAAAAGAACTGCAGATAATTTGAGAAATATCTCGATCATTTTATCAAAAAAGTGTGGATCGGCGTGATCCGCGTATAAAATTTCGCTCTCGCCGGATCTTTAAATAGAGAGCAAGTATCCTCTGTGTGTGTGAAATATTCGCGCGTGCACAAAAATGGCCATCGGAATATTCGCGCATGCAGAAAGAGAGACAAAGAGAGAAAGAGAAAGGAGAGAGAGAGAGAGAGAGAGAGAGAGAGAGAGAATTCGTGAAAATGTTCGGACGCACGCAACGAGTTTTTTCCAAAAAATACGCTCATAAACAGCTAGTATCCATCATAAAGTTTACGCACGCTGCAAGCGAACAGGAGAAATTTCGCACTTGCCCGGTGAGCACCTACTAAGCTAGCGTAACTACGCGGAACTATAAAATAACATGAAATCTGTGATACTCTCCTGCGCCCGACAAATTTACTTTTTCCGTTATTGCACCGCGCCGTTGTTGTATATAATTCTTGTAAACACCGTTTCTGTAAAAATAACGAGAACGCGATGCGCTTAACGTCCAATTCATTTTCCTTAGTGTCGAACGCACGAGAAAATTCATGTATTCTCGGTGCGAGTATAATATACAATATTTTTCGTATCGTTTAGTATTGCAGCAAAATTTATAGTAGACCGTCGATTATAAAATTTGCATTATATGATACTTTTTACTGGCGCTAAGGACATAAAAATATATTTGAATATCACATTTTCGTTGAACGTGGCAGTACACCGAATGTTTTTGTACAGTGAAAAGTGTGACTGTATACAGAGATGTTGTAAAAATGTTATTTGCATTTACTGTCTATTCTTTTTCGAATTTTAATAGGTCTAAAATGGAAATAACTACGTGAAATCGAACTCTACTGGTATTGGTGAGGATCGATTTTGACCCATGATCGTGACTAAAAAATTACAAACTACACGTGTATACAATATTAGAGTATATAATATGTGTATATAATATATACATATACTATCCAAGATTTCGGGTTGAAGTCTGGTCGGATATTTTCTTCGGGTTCGGAAGAAAATTATTTTCTTCGAGTCGGAATCCGCAATTTTTGGGTATCTGGAAAGTACCCGAATTTGAAAACGAGCCCCGAGAATTTTTGGGATACCCGAAATCTTAAAAGAGGATTGGGTAGTGTTCATAAATGTGTACAAGTTACCGAGATCTACAAAAGGCGCCTTTTAAATTGTCGTTATAGGCACACATAAAAAAAATTAAAAAACGAGGGATTTTTATCTTTTTGTCATTCCAAGTAACAGCAAAATTAAAAGAAAGTTTTTTATCCATCGTCTGATAGACTAGTCCCTTTGTCTCATCTAAAACAAAATTCAAGTCATTTAGTTGAGTTATGAAAATGTGATTGCGTTTTAAAAGGTGTACGAACACTTTTGTGAGCATCTGTATTTCTCTAACGCAGATGTTTGTTGTCAGTTCATAATCTTCTTGGAAGTGACACTATGTCTAAATATAAGGCTAAATGTCTAAATATGCCTCCCCGATCACATTTTAGATTTCCGTGAGAATTCAGCGGGATTTAGATAGAGAATTAGAATAAGATTAAAGAATAAAAACATAGGAACACAAAATCGGAATAAAATCAAATGATACAGTGTAACAAAACATAAAACGATATAAAATACTCAAAATAAAACGATCGTGTTTTCTATTTGAACGTATTTTCCGAAACTACGTTATAACCTTCAGATCTAATGAATCGCGGATCGAGATCAGTTCGTCGTCATGAGGATGATTTTAGGTTAGCCATAATCGTTAATTATTAATCAGATTACTTTTTGCCAAGCTCTGATCAAGGGGTGACGAGCCGCATCAGCTATTCTTCTTGAAATAACACGAAAAGAGTTGTCACCTGACGGGCGTACGCGCGTAACCGTTAATGAACACAGCACGGAGGATAAGCCGTCGTTATGCCGGCGAAATGTGCGTTCCATAAATTTGTAAACCGAGGGGCTGATTTGCATTTTAAAGCAGCCAGCCTCTCCCCCCTTCCTCCCGCCGCGCGCAACGTTGGGCCACGCTTTTCGCGAAGTAATCGGCGCGGTCCCCGACAACTCGAAACGAAACAAAGTCGCCCCGCGCGCGCCATATCATTTCCACTTTGGTCTGAGGAACTAGCGCACGCACTAATTTGCATTCAATATTCAACGAACGCGAAAACTTTTCGCCGGGAGAAACCGGCGCGGCGCCGGTTTCCATAAAACTTGAGCAGCGGCATAATATACGAGGCCGGCTATTTGGTTTAGCTTTTGCGCCATACAGGCGGATCGGCCGCGATCAAATTGGCTGTTCGGGAGTGGAAAGAAATTATGCAAATGGTACACTTCGCCCCGGTTAATATAATCGCGGCATAGGCTTAACTCCGACCAGAAGGAACGCTTGGCCCCTCCCCCCACCCACCCCCGCGCGCACTGGGCTACGTTGCATCGGACAATATCTGCATAATTAACGCAAACAATTTTTCACCAGTGAACACCGCCGCCCGGCTAATTTCATATTCCGTTTGAGAATTAACAGCGTTCCGAAGAATAAAGCCGCGATCAAATTTTCTAGCGCGGAAGCAGACCCGCGCTTCGCAATTCGCGGTTCTCGCTCCGCGCAGAGTTTCTTTGTAATTGCAACCGGTTTTTAATATTTGATGTTTTAAAGTGCTAATCTTTTTTGCAAAGGACATTCATATTTCTGGTCCTTGCCCAGACGCTTTTATATCGGTCGGAGCTTCTACGACCCGGTTTTGCAATTGCGACTTTATTTTATTTATACAGGCGACGATTTTTTTGTCGACGCAACAGATTTTCCATTTATTCCCGTTTTTTTTTTTTATGGAACGACCTGGGAATTTGTTGAACACGTCCGGTGGAAACAGTGACACACACAATTCCATCGTCTGTCAAATCGAAGCGAGTGCTAACGAACTAACGGTTAATTCAAACGAGTACTATTAAAAATGGTTGAATGATGTACACGGATTTTTGAGCACGAAATTCGATTGTTACGATTGTTACGATTCTAGTTTGCTTTCATTTTCATAGGAAACAATGGGGTAGCCACGTCGAGGATTTATAGGAATTTCAACGTAATGCTTAAATGTTTAACGTAAGAAATCTATTACGTGATTATTTTAATATTTATTTAATTTCACTTTTGATATCTAACTACATTATTATAGTATAAATATAGTAAAATAGGCATCTAACACCGTTTCTACACCAGTTAATTATTACAGTATAAATCTAGTAAAATACGCATCTAACACCGTTCCTACACCACAGTTAATTATTACAGTATAAATATAGTAAAATTTAATTTAATGTTACGCGTCTCATAAATTTTGTAAAAACGAAGTATATAAACGATTAAAATGCAGCGTAATTTTTTAAAAAATTTCATTTTTCTATATTTTACTCTGTGGTATTTGAAAATCTTGGTGTAATAATTTATAATGATGTACAGAGTGTGAGCCGGAATTCCTAGTAGAACCAAGCAGAGTGTGATTTTACGTGAACACATTTTTTTATGCGGGACTTCATTTTCGAGAAAATCGACTTTAAGGTTTGCTTATCTTTGCAAAGGATTTGTTTATCGTCTATTCTTCCGTCGCAGTTGCCTCAGTCCAAGATAATATTTACAAACATTGACAATAATGGAAACATTCCATTTATACTGCTGTCCGTTGCTCAGAAGAAGTCCGCTGTTTGGGCAGAGGAGCAAGGGGGATATTCTGCTCGTTCCACCCGAATTGCACGCCGTAGTCCCCACTTTTCTATGACCTCCCGAAACCCACATCTATTGGTAAACGAGAAAACCCACAAGCTAACTGACGCGAGGAGCAAGGGGGGATCGGTCGCTCGGTCCACCCAATCACGCCTCTTGCTCAGCGCGTAACTTAGCCAATAATAATCAAAAGTCTGAAAATTGGAAGAGGCTAGGTGGAACCGGCGACCGATTCCCTAGGCGCCTTGCCTCTTGCGTCATTTTGTTTATGCGTAGTGTTTCATTTTTTCGTTTTCCGATATTACCTCCAGTTTCTTAACGTTATACGTTAACGTTGGCGTAAAATATCATATGCAACAACATGAATATAAAAAATACGTATATAGTAGAGCAAATTTGCTGCATAGTTCAATGAAAACTTTATCAAGATTATTATATTATTATTATTATATATATATTATAATAATAATTTTATCAAGATTATTATATTATTATAATAATAATTTTATCAAGATTATTATATTATTATATATATATTATAATTTATATATAATTAATATAAATTAATATAAATTATAATATATATATATGTATAATAATAATATAATAATCTTGATAAAGTTATTATTGATAAAATTGTTATTATAATATATAAATTATAATATATACAATAATAATGTAATAATCTTGATAAAATTATTATTATATATTATTACATATATTATTAATTAGTAATTAGTAACTACAAATAATCACGTGTTCATCAGAAGAATCGGAAGTTAATGCATTAGGGATAACGCTCTTGCATTTTGTATTTGTTGCGTCTGTTTACTTTGTCTCGATTGTTCTACGCCCCCTGACTCCCGTCGCGCGTCTCGCTCGCCCGTTATCTCGCTTAAATAATATATGTATACACACAGCCACGTAAAGCACAGGCACACAAGCTGAAGTTCACCTAGCCGAAATCGGCGACCACGGGGGAGCGAGTCGTGACAGGAGTCAGGAGGCGTTGTTTGTTTTTATTGGGCCGAACTCGAGTCCCCCGTTTCGTGGAAATTCAGTATAGCGGCTAACTTGGGACTAATAGGCAGAGATCATTTCTGCCAATAAGGGAAACGCGTTTACCCTACTTCTGCGAGGGCTTTAACATGGATGAGTTGGTGGGGATCGGTCTTACACTTTTCTCTGCGCACTTCTTCTAAACGGCGGATAATACATAATTCGCTGCGACAAAATCCTTTATAAAGATGAACAAACTTTAAAGTCGATAAGCCCCGGATAAAAAAATGTTACATCAAATTTGTTTCTTACTTTTTCATGTAGAATCATCCTCTGCTCGGTTATACTACAAATTCCGGCCCACCCTGAATATGCAGAATGAAAGTTCTCCACCTCGATAGAAACAAACGAGAATTAGATAAAAATTTATTTGTCGTTCTTAATATTTTTAACAAGTTGAGTACAATCTAACGGCGTTTTTCAATTCTCCTGCATTTATTGTTTTGTATTCGACCAACTTACTTTCGTCGTAAATGCATAAAATCACTTAGTATGATATCATTTTAAATAAAAAGGAAGAAATAGGATAAAAGTTAGTAATATGAAACATTTCGTTTCGAAAGCTTTCTAAAAATAGAAGAATTTAATTTACTCATGAATAGACATCGGATTTTATGCATTTATAGCAAAAATGAGTGAACCAAATTCAAAACGTTAAATGCATTTAAAGAATTTCAAAATACTGTTGCATTAATTTCAACTCGTTTAAATGATTAAGGAAAGAAATAATCGGTTCTACACATTTTTCTGAGCGGACTTCTTCTGAGCAACGGACAGTACATTGTTCGCAACAATTAGAAGAATAGACAATAACTAAACCCTACACAAAGATGAATAAACTTTAAAGTCGATTTTATCGAAAATAAAATTTTCGCTTGCTTCTTATTTTTTCACGTAGAATTATCCTCTACTCTGTTGTGCTACGTAAAAGTTTTATTTTATTTACTTTTTTGCAATTTCCTTCCATTTACTTCTAATTTATTTTTCTTCGTTTTATCTACTTTCTTCTTCTACTTTATCCTTGTCACTATTTATTTTATTCGCATTGCCACTTCTTTTTCCACTAATTTTTTGTTTTTACTATATATTAGTATATTAGTATATTAGTTATATTTACGTTATACATATTGTAATATTTCATATTTCGTACGTTTGGTTAGTAAATATTAGTAATGTTATCACATTTACTGTGCGACTTTTCGTTTATTGTAAGAAACGCACAATTCTACAGGTTTTATTACTAACGATACTTTGTATCCTAGAAAAAGCGGCCTTTTTTTATTAGTTTGAAGTTCTGTTGATCGCTGGGAACCGTAAACAAATTGAAATAAGAAAATATGAACGACAATAGATATCCGGTTGCGTTTTGTAGCTTCCACGGTGTTTGTACGCGTACGAGTGCCGCGAATTTTACTTAGTATTATTACGGAGATAGCGAGAAATCTCTCTTCCTTAGGCTTACGTCCACTCTCGTAACAAGAGCACGAACATTTTCATCAACTCGACAAACAGCCGACAAACATAAACAGAGGCACAGACGGGCTACCGAAAAAGTCTCCAAATTTTTGTCCACCTTGGCCTCAGAGGATCCACTTCTAGAAATTAAAAAGCTTCTTTTCCCGGAGATCCCGCGGACACCGACGCGCTGTTTTGATCAGCGGGAAGCTAGCGAAACGCACGAAAAAAGGCGGTCGAACGCTCGCAAGGGAGAGGAACAACAAAGGAAAGTGGAGAGACACGACTGCCATAATTTCGAGTCTGCAGAAATGAAGGCTGTTACGGGTCTGGCGCGCATGCGATTTTCATACGCATACGTGCTCGTTACGTTTCAAACAATAGCTCTTTGCTTTGTTGAAGTATCAATTGGTGGGAACAGGATTTTTATCTCGATCTTTATTAAAACAAGGTTTTCGCGTGTTTACTCTTTAAGATACGGTTACCTGTTGCAATCTCTTTTGAAAAGTGTGTAAGTTAATTGTATTATATATGTTCGATTTTCTTCGTATTTTGTTTGAATACAAACTTTTACACAATTTTATAAAATATATAGAAAATATATACAGTGACCCACAAACGTGTTCGTACGCCTTTTAAAACGTTTTTCAAAACTGGACTTGAATCGAATTCTTTTTAGATGATAGTGAGACTAGTCTACTAGACGATGGTTAAAAAGCTTTTTCTTAATTTTGATATTATTTGGAATGAACAGATAAAGTTTAAAACCCTCATTTTTTAACATTTTTATTTGAGCTTATAACGAAAGTTTAAAAAATGCCTTTTCTCGGTAACTTGTGCGCGTACTTTTGTTACGTATTTTTTTTAAAGACTGCAGATTTCTTATAGTTCTTTTGTCAAAATCGTGATAAAACTGCGATTTTTGCGATCTTCAATTTGTCGTAACTCGTAACAACGTGAACCGAGATCTACGAAAGACATTTTAAAAATTTTCGTTATAGGCTCAGATATAAAAAAAGTTTAAAAAACGAGTGATTTTTATTTTGTCGTTATTTCAAGTAATAACAAAATTTTAAAAAGAAATCATTTCAGTCATCGTCTAGTTGATTAGTCCCTCTGTCATCTAACAAAAAATTTAAGTCATTTAGTTCAGTTTTAAAATGATTATTGCGTTTTAAAAGGTGTACAAACACTGTTTTGGACCACTGTATGAATAACTTGATAAATTAGTTCTAAGAATATTTACACTGGATAAGAGCTGATCATAGTAGTTGTGTGTGTGTGTGTGGTTCACAACTAAACTACAGTCACAACAAAAATGTGTAATATAAAAACTGGTGAACAGATTGAAAGAACGTAATAATAACACTAAAAAGAAGAAATAAATATTTATTCTTCGGTTTCCCAGTGCAGCCATGATTACGCCGCCATGTCCAATAAGTAATCTTCTTGCTGACATCGCGAACTTGCCTCTAAAACATTTTGTACGTTTTCATTGACAAATAGTAAAATCATTAAACGTCTCCACTTTCTCGGAACATAATGAATGAAATTAACAATTTCAACATGAGATCCACGTAATCGAGTCACTGCGCTGAAAATCCTGGAAAATCGTAGTTGCCGGCACGGGGGTCAAGAGGTCGAGTAAGGCGCCGAGATCTGGCCAGAGTTTTCGTCTCAGACCTGATAGCTATCTCGACCGTTAAAAACCGAGATTGCTATAGCGCGCAGGTGTCAATATCACGGTGCGAACGTTGACGATCCCGATGGCGGACGAGCGGCGGTCCAGTCGGCATTTATCATTCGGGGATCGCTAGGCGACGGTAGATCCTCTGTCGCGGGATTTACAATGCCGGAAATCTCGCGCGAGAGACCGGAAGAGAAAGAATGGCGTAGAAATTGGCGAAAGAGACAACGAGACGAAAAGAGAGACACGTTGGACGAAGCTATTAGGCAAAGAGGAAAAAAGAAGGAATTTTTCCGGCTGTGCGAAGACTTTAAGCCCGTTTAGACTAGGGGAACGAGCGCTAAACTGACAATAGCACTTTTTTTTCTCCAGCCCTGCACTGCTACACTTAACAATGCTACAATCCATTCCTGCATATACTGTTCTCGCGCAGCTATCCTCCTCCCTCCCGAATCGTTCCACCCAGCCGCGTACACTCAAACGCCCATCCAAATCATTCTTTCGCACCCCTCTCTCTCTCTCTCTCTCTCTCTCTCTCTCTCTCTCTCTCTCTCTCTCCCCTTCTCACTCTTTCTCACGCTCTCTCTCTCTCTCTTTCTCTCTCTTTTTATGTGTACGCGCGCGTGTGCTCGCTCACACCCTCGGCAACATTTTTCACCGGCAACACATCCATCCACGAGCGAGAGAAACCCTCTGACAGCTTCTCAGGCTATCTCACGGATCCGGTCTATCCGGCAAGCGACTGTTAAAACAATGAGCAATGCATTTTTCTGATTAAAATTTAGCCATGCAGCTGCTACGCTTCTCTGGCGTACGACGCCGATGAGTGTGTTCGTGTGTGTATGTGTGTGTGTGTGTGTGTGTGTATGCACTGGCTGTTTGGACCAGCGAATGCATTACCTGTAGCTTCCTGATGAAAACCTGAACATGTCAAAATTCGAAGTATGAGGGCGACCTGACCGCGGTCTTTGACCCCGCCGACGGAAATTTCAATTCGCCCTCGTAATTCGCTCCGACCAAATAGCAATGTAAGAGTTAAGGAGGACGATGGTGAGTCCATGTCGATGTTAAAAAGACGGTGAATACTTCTGTTTTACCTAGACAATAGGCAATAACTATTTATTTATTTCTATATTAATTAAATAAATTAATTTAGTTAGTTATTCATTCATTTATCCAGTCATTTATTCATTTATTTATTTATTCACTCATTCATTCATTCATTCATTCATTTATTCATTTATTTATTTATTCACTCATTCATTCATTCATTCATTCATTTATTCATTTATTTATTTATTCATTCATTCATTTATTTATTTATTCAATCATTTATTTATTTATTTATTTATTTATTTATTTATTCGTTCATTCATTATACAGGCAAAAGCCCATTAGTTCACAGTAATGAAAAGCATCTGTTCAGTTGTGACAGAGAACAGAGTTAACAAGAGAAAGGAAAGAATTGTAATAGAAGTACAAAATTCGCATCGAACAAATAAATTGGATATCACGGTTTTTAATGGCAGAAATTTATAAACTACCTAAAAAAAAAGAAATTTATTCTATAAAAATTGTATTCTATAAAAATTCGATCATGGATAAAAGATAAAGCTCAATCTATCCAAAATGTAACATCGTTTTTGAAAATAACAGTTTTTAAGAATAACGTTTTTAAAAATAAGTCTTCGCAAATAATCGGAAACCATTTCCTTACAGTATGAACCGTAAGCTTGTTCAAATATCACCTTGTAACGTTATTGGCTACCAGAGGTCTGTCACAGCAGCGACACAATGCATCTAGAGAAGAGACGGCAAATGTTCGTTGACCATTGAAAGGTGCAGCGGCACATACGTGGCCAGAGTCTTATTACACTGAACTGGTTTCGGCGAAGCGCGGTAAATGATAGAAATCTCCAGACGATAAGGCGGAGAACGAAGGTGAAGCCCGCGGCGTTGCTCGTCGGGGTGAATCGCGCCGCCATATTGTAACTTCAAAGAATGTAGCTGCTGGTCAAAATACGCGTCAATTTCGACTGCCTGCCGGCAAAGAAAAGAAGCTTTATTCGTCTGTAGCGTCAGAAGAGCTTCTTGCCTCCATCTCTCACGATTTCCTCTTGGACGTCTTTAACAACCGGGTTTCCGTAAACATTCCCGCGGTTCTATGTGCAGAAAACTTGAAAAGGGTGGGGAAAGCCGCGAGGCTTTGTAAAGGGTCGAAATACGGAAGTGCCGGCTCTTGGATAAGGTAGGCAGAAGACACGAATACAAGGTTAAAAGAGAAGGGTAGGAGGAGTAGGAGGAGAGAGAAAGAAGAGAGAGAAAGAAGAGAGAGAAGAGAGAGAGAAAGAAGAGAGAGTAGAGAGAGAGAAAGAAGAGAGAGAAGAGAGAGAGAGAGAGAGAGAGAGGGTGAGCGAAGAGGTGGGCGGCGTGCTCGGAAGAAAAAGAAAGAAGACAGATGGTGGGGAATGAAGGATCGGTCGGGCACGAAGAGATTAAGGTGGCGACTCTTAAGCCTGACGCCGAAATCCTGACGGCGCGGCGAGACTTTCGTCGAGCTAAAAAGGAATGAAATACCTACCACCTGCCACCCACTATAACACGACTCTCCTAGACCGGTCTGCTGCACATTACTCGGCGGTCTCCGCCTCGTTATATTTCGCCTTTGCTTTCACGTCGCCGTCTTCTCTTGCCAAAATTATTTCCTCGCTCCGTAATTATCTTGTTCGCGTGGCCGCGCGACAAGATCTCGCAGCAAGATCGTCTCTCGTCACAATTAATACTTTGTTCTCCGCGCGACAGTCGACGTTCTCAGCGGCAGTTCAATAGATTTAAACACGACGATCAATCACCTCGCTGAAACTCGACGGAATCAAAGCAGTTTCCTTAATGACACAGAGACTGAAAAGTTTCTCTGACGGATTTATCATCTCAATTAAAGAATCTTTGTGCAAATTCATATTTTTCGATGGTTGTTCCGGGAGGCTGAGATACCGAAGACTGAATATGGTTCGTCGACTGGAAATCTTCTTTCCGGGCAGAATGAAATAGAAATGGTATTTGGTGGATTTGTAAGGATTTATCAATGCGGATAAATCAATTGTAAGGAACAAGATTTTCATGCAAATCTGTTTGTTCTATTGATGATTCCAACGAATGAAGAAGAATGTGGAGATGTTTTTAAATTTTCTGATGTCTCCATTGCATGGAATTTCGTCTAATCATATTTATCATGAACGCATAAAATCCACGGTTTAGTTATTAGTATTTGTTAATGTCAATTTTTCTTGTAGTTTGACATTTTACATTTGGTTTATGTAAACCGTTTAAAGCAAACATGGTGTAAGTTATTTTTTTGCTAGGTTGATTTAATATTATCAAATCATATTCAATTTAATGTTTTATTTGATCTTTTTGTATCATTTCAAGTTAAAGCTTGAAAGTAGCTTACATAAAAGACTTGTAATCATTTTTTATAACTGCATTATTCAGAACTTTTAATTCATCCTTTATGATCCACAAATTAACTTTTTTGACTTAGACTAGTTCTGCTTTTAACGACTAATATGCATCGATATTCGTAGTATTTTGATTATTTTATTAAGGAGATCGATACTTTTACAGTGTTCCGATAATTGGGACATTTATACTTTGGAAAATAAATTATGGATCACAGATGACGTTCAATTAACTTATATAGGGTGTCCCAAAAATGTCTCGCAATTCGGAAATGAATAGTTCCTGAGGTAATTTGGAGTAACTTTTTCCTTAGCGAAAATGCAATCCGCGGTTTTGTTTACGAGTTATTAAAGAAAGACACTGACCAATAAGAAGCGAGCTCGGCTGCCGCGAGGCGGCCCAGCCAACGAGCGCACGAAGTCCAGTTCCGCGCATTGGCTCGGTCGTCTCGCGGCAGCTGATCTCGCCTCTCATTGGTCACCGTTTTTCGTTAATAACTCGCAAACAAAGCCGCGGATTGCATTTTCTCTAAGGAAAGAGTTACTTCAAATGACCTCAGGAAGCCCCCATTTCCAGATTGCGAGACATTTTTGGGACACCCTCTATATTTGAGCAATAAAAAAAGCGCAATCAACAACGAAGGTCTGCTTTTGTTGCAATGACCAACAGCAATAGTAGCAATAAGGTTTATTGGAAATATTATTTGTAAAACACGAACGAGAAGAAATTGATCGTTATCGTTTCCTCTTCCTCGTGGAAAGAGTTGTATCGATAGTAAAAAATTGCATACACTTTTATGCTTTCATCCGTAGGAATATTTTCATTTTTGTCAGAATACATTGTTCGCCATATTTCAGAAACACGCGCAGCTCCATTAGACAAACGAAACTCGCGCATTCCCTCTCCGAAATGAAAAGTGTAAATAAAAGATCGGTTTGACTAATGCATTTTCCGTAACCTCAATATTTTACAAAGTAATCGGCCGCACCACTTAAACGCGGACACCCTGTATACAATCGCCAGTTTCAGTTTTTCAGATCGGATATACGATCGCGGACAGGCATGTCATAAGTTTGCGTGACTTTATGGTGCGCCAATTTTTATCGGGCTGCAGGATGACCCATGAACTCGACGTTTCTAAATTAGAACCCGAAACTGGCAATAGTCGGACCGAATAGCGAGAAATAATAAAAAAATAACTGCAGAACCTTCGTCTCTAAAGCAGCAAAGGAAACACGCCGCCACGCACACAGAATCGTGCAATCCGGACAATTTACGTTTTCGTTCAGTTTCATAATGAGCGAATTAAGATCTCAATTACAATCGAATCATTGTATTAGGTATACAAATTGGTCCTCGGCCTTTTTTGCAAGCTTCAATATTTATTTTTAGAAAATGAGCGACACTTTAAATAGTGCAATATTTTGCACTGTTTTCATTTCAAGCACGAATAATATGCAACGACGAAGATGCTCCTTTTGGAACATCATTGTGGCAATACAAACTTCACTGTTTATTTGAGGTTATAATATCCATTTTCAAATTTTTACGAAGTCAGTTTTTACATTGTTACTGGAGTACGCTAAACGAGACCGGAAACTGACAATTTTACATCAATGCTACAGCTGATTTCAAAGCGGGTCCGCGAATTAACCCGTTAGCTGTGGCGCCTTCTCTTCAAAACGCGCACCTATATGTGCCGCGAGAATCAAGCGATGACGAGTATACTCGTCAAACACAGATTAAGCGTCGCTGTTAAAATATCGGATCAAAAAGACGGTCTTATTTTATAAAATTAACAATTTTATTACTAATATTTACTTATTCGCTTAACATTAAAATATACTAGATACATAATAAATGAAAAACGCAGGAGAAATCAAATGCTTGTAAAAGAGTTAAAACTTCAAATTGCTGCTGTAGAGTGGTATTCGGCAAAGCAAGGAACAATACGTAATGGCACTTTGCACGTTGAACGCCAATATCGTGATTCTTTTCAAGTCTTATTTTGATAACAGTGTAAACACCTTCGTGTAGGATTGGCCTAAAAATATTCTAAACATCTTGAAATTTGAGAATATGTTTTTGTTTTCACTAAAATTACAATTTAAACAGCCAATGGTCGCTACTTTTTACGCGCGACAAGTATTCATCGTGACACAAAATACACAGTAATGTCCCTAATTGACGCTCAGATTGTCCACAAAAATGGATAATTCGGAAAGAGGAGATACGATCATTCGAGCCTTGCGGTTCGTTTTTATAGTTACGAATTGTCAACAACTATAAGAACAAACTGCAGGCCTCGAATAATCGTATTTCCTCTTCCCAAATTGTCCATTTTTGTGCACAATCTGAGCGTCAGTTAGGAAGACATTACTGTACTGCCACTTCTCAGCGGCAAGTATACTCGACAAACTGGTTAATTTATACACCTAATTCGTCCGCGGCAACGAAACAACGCGCGTTTTTCCGACAGAGATAGTTCGGAGCATGTTCATCATCGGATCGATTCCTCGAACGTTTCGTCCCATCGAATCAGTTTCTGCTCCGCGGATCTGTGCGAGAGCTCGCCGGTGAAAAAGGCCGGAAAAAAGCTATATAAAACGTAGATTTCGTCGAAACTCATTGTTTACCGGCCGGCCCGGCACTCGATTAACGATGAATTTGAATGACGTCTGGCGGCAGAAGATCCCGATTTTCGGCTCACCTCGCTTTTCACGAATTACATTTCGTAATCGGCGAGGGAGGAACGCAGGCAGCTGGCAGAGGGCGGGCGGCAGGGGGCGGCGGAGGCAAGCACATGAAGTATATGTAAATAATGAGGGTGGGAATGAATACGTTGGGGGCTGTGGCTGCACTAATGGCGGGTGCAACGGTCGTTGAAGGGCTATCCGAAAATAATTCCGTCTCGCCAAGAGAATCCCCCTCGGGCCACCCAATTATCGTGAAATGCCTACCTACTACTTCGCGCTTCGGGCTTAAGCAAATGAAGAGTGACGCTTGTCCGTGGACAATACGACCGGCAATAAATCTTACTAGGCGTGAAAAATCGATGCTCGCCCATGCGAACATCTTCCAAATTTTAATTAACCGCCTTGCGCGTCGCCTCCGCCGGGACCCCCATTGTCACCCGTAACTTCGTTTCGATTGTTAAGGTAAATGTACTTAGGGTAGCGGAGCCGTCGGGTGGAGCTGGGGAATTATTTCGCTACAGAAAACTATCGATTGTTTTCTCGTACTGCCGATAGTTCCGATCAGAGTAGCCGAGATACCGAAAGATAATCTAAATGAACTTTTACATATTTCCATGCCACTTCGATAATATGTTTATTTATATACTTCTACTATTTATAGGCGGAATGCCTTAATATGTTTGTATATAGGCATCTTCGGTAGAGTCGGAAAGAATACTTAGCCAAGCAGTGTTAAAGATCGCAAAAATCGCAGTTTTATCTCGATCTTGATCAAAAACTGTAAGAAATTTGCAGTTTTTAAATAAAAATACGTAAAAAAAAGTACGCACATAAGTTACCGAGAATGTCGGTACCCTCGTAACTTGTATTTATTATATTGTATTTTTATTGTATTGTAAAAAGAATACAATATAATACTTTTACATTTTTCATACTCTTTGGGTTGTCAAATCGTTGTGTCCGTGAAATTTATTGTATGACGCTGGTAGCGAACGTGTTAATATAAATACAAAATAATACTAATAACTAATAATATGTTGACACTAAAAAGGGTTAATAATTCTTTGTCTCTACTGCGGGATGACCAATTGCTGTGCCTTTGGTTTGTTTTCGGGCGTAATTGATTTTATGTTCATGGAATAAAACAGATTATAAATATTTGTATTCGAAAACAAACAAAATGAAATAATAAACAAATTTAATACGTTTCATTCGATAAACCAAATGCACGGCAATTGGTCAACCCACCGTAACCGGCTTCACTACTCTATTATGGAACGCTTTTCAAGAGGTGTCGGATTATCATCGATTTTGTTAGAACTTAAAAGTGTTATTGTTTAATATTCATACTACTGTTCTATAGATCTGTACTACTATTCGATAGATTGATGTTTGACGCATTGAACTTTGAAATATTTATTTAACACGTTTCCGCTACCAGCGTTGCACGTGTGCGACGATCACGATTTTCCAATTCGCGTACAGAACATGAAATTCATTTTACGTATGTCACTAAAATTGTAACACATTGAACGATGTTTAGAGAATATATAATAATATAAGCTTCTCTTTGAGGACATTTTTATCATAATTTTTAATACGATCCAATATAGTAAATATAACTATGTACGCTACTAACGCTGGTAACGAACGTGTTAATATGAATACAAAAAATAATACTAATAACACATTATCTTTTAATTTGTTTATCGCTCCAACCAATCGCAATGTTTACAAAATTTCTTCCTCATTATTTAGTCAGTAGACTGCGAATTTTTATGCGAAATAAAAATTTTCTGCATTAATTGCAAAATGCAAGAACTACATAGACATTTATTTCGTTTCTTATATTATTAAATGTTTTTACTGTTTTGTATTCCACCTAATCAGTTTTATCATAAATGCATAAAACCCTAGTGACGGCCTCGCATCTGAAGAAAAGTCAAATCATTAGGTCCAATTTGTAAAAAGTTATTCCGTTTTAACAACTGAAATCCTAGTTAAAATTACATAGTTATTAGAATTTGACCATTTTTAAAAATCAAAGAATATCCACATTTGAGAATGGCGCAGCGAGTTTAGCAATTGATTCAAACAATGTTCACGTTGTATAATATAAACACCTGCTGTCACGATCTAGGAAACAATCTTACACGGTTCTTGCACAGACTGCAGATTGATTACTTTTCGTTTCAATAATTAGAAGTTTTTCGATTCTAATAATCCCTAAGAAAAAAAAACCGCAATTTACATTTATCGCGTGTCTATATTTACTGAAATGTTTAAATATTGATGACGAGAAATCAGAATTTTATTCGGACTAAAAAGAACGGAACAACATTCATACTTAACAGATTATTACTCGAAATCTCCATCGCGTGTCATCGTCAAAATGTGGAAAATTGTTAACGCAGCATAAAATGCGCCGGTATCTCCCGTTCTTTTTTCTATAATTAAGCGAGCTACTAAATTCTATCGGGGGAAAAGTTCCAGAACAATATTTCGTGAAACAGTTCATTCAATTTTTTCCAGCTAGAACAGAAGTTGCCCGGCATTCTGAAACTTTCGGTGTTTTATTGAAAATCTGCGCCGGGTCGTGTTGTGCGATACTATTACAGGATTAGAGCGTGCAACATTTCTATCCATTTTTACCTGGGATCCTCCTCATCGCGCATTTGCAGGACGCGTGTTGCACATTGTGCAACGATGCACTCTAGATTGAAATGTGGTGAAGGATCGAACAACCGGCTGCACAGTGCTCGTTGAACATTTTCCTTTGCTGTACGTTTTTTAGCGTTTGCGGCCTAGACTTTGAATCAACGTTACAACTTGCAGCGCGATTTTTGACGTTTGCGGTGTAGACGAGCTTGCGTCGATAGTATAATACCTTCGTCCGACAGAATTTTCGATGCATTAACAACGTGTCCGCAATTTAAGATCGCTTCGATGCAAATCGATTGATCCATTGTAAACACGACAATCAATATGTAACGGATAGAGGGAAGACGAACCAGAATATCGCGATGAAAGTACTTTATATTTTCGTACACAAGAATTGTAAATTGTTGAAAATATGAATAGTCAACAGATTCTCGCGGCAACAGAATTTCCATCAAAACGCCACGTAGGAAGAAAAGAATTGTTTCGATATTCAAAAATCGAATGCATTTTTATTTCCCGGGCTGAAACAACTTTTGCATTTCTTTCACAACATATTCTCCATTCCTCGCATAAACTAAATTACCCTAACTTCGATCGTACGTTCGGACACGCTAATTAATCGCGCCGTGTCATTCGAAATAATAGCAAAATTTTGAGAAAGCATTTTAATCATTGTCTAGTAGACTAGTCCTCCTATCGTCTAAAAAACAGGAATTCAAATCATTTAGTTCAGTTATAAAATGATTATTGCGTTTTAAAAGGTGTACGAACACTTTTTTGGGCCGCTATGTGGATAATTTACACTGGATAAGAGCTGATCATAGTAGTTGTGTGTGTGTGGTTCACAACCAAACTACAGTCACAACAAAAATGTATAATATAAAAAGCGGTGAACAGATTGAAAGAACGTAATAATAACAATAAAAGGAAGAAATAAATATTTATTCTTCGGTTTCCCAGTGCAGCCATGATTACGCTGCCATATCCAATAAGTAATCGTTTTACAAATAATAAAATCATTAAACATCTCCACTTCCTCGGAACATTAATCTTAAAACAGTTATTGCGTTTTAAAAGGTATTCGAATACTTTTTGCCAGAAATTGTACTTGTTCTCTAATTCATTTATAAGACAAAGTGAAAATACTGTAGGTATACTTTTCTGATTTTTATTCAGAAGGTAATTAGTTGATTTCTTTAAAACAGCAATTTCAGATCTGATTATTTAGGACGATATAATTTAATAAATTCTTTCGAGATTATTACAAAATTATAAAATTACAATATTACAATTATATTATTGTATAAATTATATAATATAATTATATTATAATATAAAATTGTATTATTACAATATTATAAAATTTTAATTATAGAAATCGATGTAAGCGTAACTTTTTTAAGAATGCACCATAATTATATTATTAACCAAATTTATCCTGTTTATATTATTAATAAGATATATCATATAATTGCACCATTTAAAAAATGTATTATAATTACACTATGAGTTATTCATCTTCGCCAGTCAATTATATTTTCTTAATTTTCTTAAGCTTCGCAAGGCGTAAGAATATTGAAAAAGTAACGTATGCCACATACAATTGCTGTACAATTTTTATATCTCACCGAATAAAATATAATATCTTAACTTTATGAAACTTTCGAGATGTTTGCCGCGGCCGTCAAAGTATTAAAAAAAACATTATTTATCTTCTTCAAGAGCTCTATATACAAATGTTATTGCGTTTCGAGAAAGGTGAACGAATACATCGATTACCGTATAAGTTGCAACAAATCACGGAAATATCGTAGCCGAGGGAACATGTTTTGGATGTCGAATTGGAATAGCTTCGAGCGCAAAGGGTCAACTAAAAGGGCCGGTAGGTAGAACTACGATGTGTTAATTGCGGGAGATTGCGTATAAACGTGTGGTAGCTGTTGTAAGCAGGTCGAAACACGGAATGTGTGCGCGGTGTTGCGAGTCGCAACGTGAAGATGTAAAAGATAGGAATCTGGAGTGGCCGTTGCCGGGAGAGGAATGGCGAAACAGAGTAGCAGAAGGTGGACAAAGTCGCCTTGTAATACACGGTTAAACTCCGCGAGCAAGACGGTGAATAGAGGGGGAAAGCTTCTTGACTTTTCAATTTCCTTTCCCCTCGACGGCGTCCTGCTCGTCGGAGATCTCCGCCTCTCTTTAGGAGAGCCAGTCGGTCCGAGCTATCTGGGTGAGTCAGTAGGAATCGCCTTTGGCATCGGCTAAAGTAATTTTTCGGAAAATTATAGCACTTGACGAGATTAACGACCCAGTTCCGAGAAAATTGCACGGTCACGCCGTATCTTTTTATCGATCGTTACGGTTTCTGTTCGTTTTCCTCGATATCGGTGCTTTGTCACTCTATAAGCTGGATTCTCTGTTGGTTCCGGGATGGCAACGCGATACTTACCGCAAAAAGATGATAGAAGCAATCGTACGCGGCTATCTCTTGTCAGGATCTCGTGTCATAGCAAATAAAATGTTTGTACACAACGATTATTAGAAAGTTGTGTGGTAGAAAGCTTGTAGAAAGTTCTTGGGGGCTGTAAATAAAGTTCAACAGAATCACACCGAGAGTAGTATAATGATCGAAATCGAGGATCGATGATAAATAAACGTGGTGACAATGCGCTCTTAACTCTTATTCGGATATTTTTTTGTTAAATAGCGTTTAGCGGTAAAGGTACTTTTAGCATTACTCATATCGTTGAACGCGATACACAATTGTGATATTTCATGATTTCGATTTGGAATCACTTTATTCGAAATACCTGAACGTAATCAAGTTGCGCGAAATAACGGTATAAAATGAATTCTCTATTAATGAACATTATTAATTGTACTAGAACAAAATTAGAATTTGATTTAATAATAGTAGGGGTCGCAGTTGTGACGGCACTATTCGGCTATGAACATGCCAATCCATTTTCGTTCGAATATTTCGCTAACTTTATTTATATAAAATTGAATGACAATAAAATTTAATAGTATTAAATATTTTTCTAACTTTAAATAACGCTCGAATAAAACAAGCTCTAAGGAAATATACAATTCACGTTTTTGTTGCATGCGTGGCATCATTTAGTCGTATTGGCTTCTGATTCTTTTTATATATTTAAACAAACGGACAATTGAGCCGTTTATTTTGAAAGTGGCATTAGGCACTTTACCGCAATGAAAAGTGGTGATTTTTTAATGTTTATACGAAATTATTTATACCGAGAAAAATATCAGTATTCTGAGATAACAAATACAAGTAAATCTTCTCGAAAGTTAGCATCCATATTTTGAAACGTGTTAAAACGCAAACCCTTAAATATATCGACTGAAAAACAAAGTGACTTATGCCACTTTCAAAATAAACGGCTCAATTCCTGTGATCTTTTGTTTGCAATGTAGTTTATCTCGCAAGGAAAATGTACAATTATCAAGAGTACATTTAAGAGTACTTTACTTTACTGATAAGAGTGTATTTATTATTATTATAATTATTATTATTATATTCATTATTATTATTATTATTATTATTATTATTATTATTATTATTATTATATTTATTATTATTATTATTATTATCTACATGTGACGATGACATTAGATTTTCGAGGTGCGCCTTCTTTTGGTCCCGGAGTGTGAAATTTCATTTTCCAGATCTGAGTAAATAATTCGATCGGAGCCATGTAGGAGTGACGCGGCAGTTAAAGTGTTAAATACATAATATTTCACTTGTTAAATTATACAGAAAGTTTGAGGTGTGCTCAACGGAATCCGTGTTATGTCAGGAGACGTATTAATCGCATCGCGAACGAGGAGAAGTCCGCATAATTCCGAGACGTCGGAAGCCACGATCGCGAGTTGATAGAAAGTTTTACCGAGAGTGTGTGTATGTACATACGTCCTTTCAAATCAGAGATTTCCTTTACCGAAGATTCTTTCTCTGCTCGGAACATAAAATCAAGGGGTCGTATTTGCGATTCTAGTCTTAGACGTCGGATCCTTTATACGAAGCGACTGTAAAAGTTCGGACGAGTTCCCGTTTTTCAAGTTATGATAGACAAACTTCTGCGAAGTCAAGATACCTTCGATGCGTGGTATGCATAACTAAATTCCCTGACCTCTCGTCATAAGTGAAAAATATCCGGAACGCTCCGATAAGAATTAACGCGCGTTCCTGTCAGGCTAATATTCGACGCGCTACAGTTAGTTCTCCCTGATCGACGCCCAATTTGGGAAGAAAAATGGGGAATTTGGGAAGAGAAGGTACGATTATTCGAGTCTTGCGCCTCGTTTTTATAATCGTTGACAATCGGCAACTTATAAAAACGAGCCGCAAAGCGCGACTAATCGTATCTTTTCTACCGAAATTGTCCATTCTTCTGTACAATCTGAACGTCAATTAGGGAGAATTCACTGTATTTCCTCGCGACATTTCGACTTTGCACAGACGAAATTATTATCACGGATATTACTATTGCGGACACGTGACTCTAATTCCCTTGGTTTTCCTCGCTTCTCCCCGGGACATTGTGAAGGGAAAGTAATGTGGATCAAGATTTCTCGTTACTGGCTGCGCACGATGATTACGGGCTCAGATTCAACGGAACGTATAAAAGGAAATTCAACGAGCGTTTGTTAATACAAACTAAGTAACATCAGCGCCGTTCCTGGAGCCGGTTCATTTCCGTTTTTTCGTTTCCCCTCGAAACGAGCCAACCGGTGCAATCGTGGTAACGGTGCTCCACTTCGTGACGTCTCCACGGACAAAAGACGAAACATTAATACCGGCTCTCCTATTGAGGTAACCTTATCTCGTCGATGCGCCTCGTATTTTCTACATTACTTTCTCACGCGTCCTCGTACTTCAATGCTTCCTCGAAATCTACGCAGCGTTCGATTTATGCCCTGGTGGCACTCATTTTTAAATAGCAGAAAGCATTTGGGTTAACGAAAGTCAACGATCCGTTCGTACTATTTCGATCGTAAGGAATTTTTTGCTTGAAAGAACAAAGTTTTTTCTCTCATTTTGCAGTTTATGTACTAACTGTAGGACATCGGTGTTCTATGATTAGTGTTATGAATAGACTGCGGATCTTTGCGATAAATCAAAATGTTGTGCATCGATTGCAATAGACAGCCTTGAATAACTTTAATGAGTTATAAACCAAATAATCAAATTGTTGAATTCTTCTAATAGCGTCATTTTTGTGTTCAACTATTCATTTTTGTTATGAATGCGTAAAATTCGTAGTTTAATTATTAATACCATTGTTCATCGTATACGGATAATAAAACCCATTAGTCTCAATAGACTTATATACGGAATAGTGCAGAGATAGTAAAAGAATAAAGGAAAGGAAAATACATAACAAAGAGAAAAATCATATTTATACATAAGTCAATAGAGGTGTCTGTATGTGTGATAAAATAATAAATAAAATAGTCTAAAATCTATGAAAGTTATTGTTATCACTAAATTGCGGACTTTTATGCAAAATAAAATTTGTCTAAGTCAATTATTAGAATCGACAGTTCAATAAAATCTTTTCGCTTTTAATCACTTTATTAAATTGCATATATAGCATAAAAATATTCTTCGATTAAATTAATGTTTTTACAGTTTTGTGTATTTGATCTGGTCATTTTTATCACAAATGCATAAAATCCGATGTATCTAGTTATCACAGTTAACGATATTAAGAACGATACTGCGTAGAACAGAATGTTGTATACAGAGTGTCCCAAAATTATTGCGCAAGCTGGAAGTAAGGGGTTCCTGAGGTCATTTAAAGTAATTTTTTTCCTTAGCGAAAATGCAATTCGCGGCTTTGTTTACGAGTTATTAACGAAAAACACCGACCAATGAGAGGCGAGCACGGCTGGCGCGAGGCAGCTCAGCCAACGAGCGCACGGAGCCCAGTTCCGCTGATTGGCTCGACCGCCTTGCGCAAGCTGATCTCATCTCTGATTGGTCACTGTTCTTCGTTAATAACTCGTAAACGAAGCATTGCATGCACGACGGATTGCATTTTCGCTAAGGAAAAAGTTACTTCAAATGACCTTAGGTTGCTATGTATAGAAATTCGTGAGACTTTCTTTTATATTCAATCGTGAGACGTTGGGCGTTTTGCCAAAATGTAACAAACGCGTCAATCGACAATTTGTACATACTTCACTCGATCATGCATTTCAAACTTTGCGATAAAAATAACTACGAATCCATAATACCTACGAATAAAATGTCCAAATTTGTCCTTCTCGTGTTTCACAATTTATTCGAGCGTTATCGTGCGACTGAGTGAACGAAGCTAATTCGACGCAGCGATGCGGAAAAAATTTGGAAAAAGCAATCTAACTGTTAAGTAAACCTGTAACGTTCCCAGAAATTTATCCGAATGAACGCGACGCAATATAGAATTGAAGAAACCCCGGGACTGGAATCATTTTGGATAAAATAACCATCATTCTACAATCGGATCCAAGTTCAATATTGGATCCTGTTTCCATTTCACGAACAGTTTCCTATTTGCCGGAAAATACAATCCAAACGAAAACGGTTCCGCTTGCCTCCGCAGAAAATTCGTCGTGTAACGTGGAATATAATTAAAGCACGTGGCTCGTCATCGTGGCGCACGGTATGTCCCTATTACGTTAGATTGGCATGCCGTGCTGTATTTCTAGTTCGTTAAAGCAAAACTGTGCCGCGTAGGGGTAACGTTCACCAACTACCGACGTTTCGCTGTTTGTGCGTTAATGACGCAATCATCTTGGGGCTTCGAACGATTCGAAAATCAAACACGCTAATTTTTGCACGGTATATTGTATCGATCATAAAATTAAATTTTCAGTCATGCAGCTTCGGATCGTAGTATAATCTTGTTACCAACAATTTTCATTTTCGTTTATGTTTCGAGAAGACACAGTGTAGTTTGTATGTAATTATTAGACTTCAACTTCAACTTAGAAGTTGCATTTCTTTCTTTAACAACGTCGATTCTGTAATAATTAAGGTCGAAAGTAGTGCGTAGAAGTTATTGTTATAAATTCACAAAAGTCTCGGTCTAGTAATTATTTACGTTTTTATTATTTTCTATTATTATTTTCTATTTATGCTGTTACAGTTCTTCGAATTACGGTTTATTTCTGTTCAGACATGAATTTATAAATAATAATATTCCTCCGTTTGAAACCTTCGCATGGTTTTTTCAACTTCTTATTGCCTATTCGTTTATTATTTCCTAATCTGTAATTTAAATTGTATTACATCCTGATTCGCGATTAATGTAACTTAATTGCCTAGTATTCTGTAATTGTACACCAATTGCAATTACGAATCACATTGTCATTTAATTGAATGGAAATCTCTGTAACGAATTACAATGTGATTAAGCTGTAATGTGATTGAATTATAATGTATTAGGTCTACCGGAAAGGTCTGTCCGTTTAAGAAATGAAAGGAAATAATAGATTTTTCATAAATTTAGTAATATTTATTGTACAATATAATTTCCGTCGTTACTTATGACCTCTTGCCAGCGTGATGGCAATTTGTGAGCAACATTTTTCAAAAATATATGTCTCACATGAATGTGTGCATATCTATTAAAATTTGCAATGACATTGTCAGACATTATCAGAATAATCAGACCTAATAATTAAATTACGTCGTCATTGTAATTCCTTGACATAATTCAATCGTAATTCTGCACAACTCTGTAATCACAGATACTTAACTTTCGAAGATATATACAGAACTGTTTATTTGAACATCGAAGAGACGTACAGTTCCGTATTATAAATTATCAGTATCTCCATCCATATTTCGAAAAGGAGGACGAATCGATCTGTGACGTATGTAACATTTTTTGCTCGGAACGATCTCCCGAACGTGTCAGGAAAGTTCGTCGGTTCCGATCCGGGACACCCTGTACGCGTTCTATAAAAAAAAATCGTCCGACGTCGTTGCTCGGGTGTCAACGGGTTAAATGGGTTTCCAGCAGCCCGATCGATGATATTCTGCATAATGATGAAACTTCCCGGACAGTCGTTTGAGAACCACTGACCCAACCGGAAAGCGTTGGCAAGTTGGAGAAGGTATTTAAGGGGACGAGACGAAGCAGCATGAAAGATGAAACGAACGGGATGAATTATAGTCGTACCATCTTCCCCTTCCAATTTCATCCCCCATTCTTCCCCCCGCGCGTCTTTATCGATAATTCACGAGTATTAATTAGAATTCCAATCTGCCGGTTTAATATGACAAACCCGTTGCTTCGAATTTCCTTGCAGCACTTGTCACCGTCCCTTCAGCCAACCCCCCTCTCTCCCACGGTGTCCGCGTTTTTCTCTGTCTCCCGATTAACCCCCCCCCCCTCTTCGCCACCAACCCCGCGCGCCGACCAGATCCAGATCCGCCGCGGGGTTTAACGATCAAACTGAAACTTTTGAGGCGACAGCACATAAAGCGGACGAATTTTCCGTAGCGCCGTAACTGTTTGGAACTTCGCCGCTTCGTAAATTAAAATTTTATCCATGAACGGATAATCGAGGGGCGATTCAGCCGCGTTTTATCAACCCGGCCGATCTTCCGAGGACACAATCCGATTCGATTCTGTTCTACGTATCGACGTTGTACGCGTAATTTCCGAAAACTTTCCCATCGATAAGTCCTCCCCGCCCCCCTTCCCATTACCGCCCTTTGAGAGCTTGCCCTTTTCGCTGAGCAACCAATGGCAACTCCAGTCTTCAGCGATATTCGAACCTTTACCTTTGACAGGAAATAGGGTGAAGAAGTGACCCGTTCTATTAATTCCTGCTGAAACGCCTCGGAGTTCGCGAAACATGTCAGAATTATTGATTTAGTCTAGATGATGTTTCAATATTATCTCATCGCTTTTACAATCTTGAAATCGTGACTTGAAATCGTAACGCATTACCAAACTGCGGATCTCTATGCGAAATAAAAATTGTCTACATTGGCTGCAAGATGCAGGTGTTTGAAAGATATTTGTTTTCTTTTTTGGTTTTTAATAAGCTTAACCAGTTGAACGTGAAGTATCACGAATGGATGAAACACAAAACGATGAAAACATTTAAATAAGTTTAAGATTGTATAGTAATCAAATAAGTAAATAAAATAAATGTATAGTAATAAAATAATTTAAAGATTGCGTAGTAATCAAATAAATATGTATAATAAAAGTATAGTAATAAAATAAATAAATAAAATAAATGTATAGTAATAAAATAATTTAAAGATTGTACAGTAATACAATACTATACATATAGTAATACAATCTTTAAATTATTTAAATGTTTTCATCGTTTTGTATTTCATCCATTCGTTTCTTTCATAAATGCATCAAATCCACAGTCTATTCGCGACTAGACTGCGAATATACATGGAATGGACCGAAATTCGTAGTAGAACCGAGCAGAGGGTGATTCTACATAGAGAAATAAGAAACAAATTTTGGTATAACATTTTCTTATCCGGGGTTTCGTTTTCGAGGAAATCGACTGCAAAATCGTATCTGATCAAGATAGTGTTTACAAACATTGACAGTGATGGAAACATTCCGTTTACTACTCTCCATTGCTCAGAAAGAAGTCCGTCGTTTCGGTAGAGGGAAGGGGGATATTCCGCTCGCCCCGCCTCATCTGCACGCCCGTAGTCACCACTTTTTTCTATGACCTCCCGAAACCCACTTCTATTGGGAGATCGGTCGCCCGCTCCACCCAATCACGTCTCTTACTCAGCGCGTAATTGGAAGAGGCTAGGTGAAGCGGGCAACCGATTCCCCTTGCCCCTTGCACCTAGCGTCATTTAGCTTATGCGCAGTGTTTCATTTTCTCGTTATTACGTTAACGTAGGCGTGAACTACCATATGATACAACATAAATATGTAAAATGTGTGTATAGAACAGCGGCTTTACTGCATGATCCAATGAAAAGTTAATCAAAATTCTAATTAGTAATTAGTAAATACAAATACAGTGATGTCTCCCTAACTGACGCTCAGATTGTGCAAAAAAATGAATAATTTGGGAATAGAATATGCGATTGTTCGAGCCTCGCAATTAATTCTTATAGTTACCGATTGTCAACAATTATAAAAACGAACCGCAAGGCTCGAATAATCGTATCTCCTCTTCCCAAATTGTCCACTTTTGTGGGCTATCTTAGCGTCAATTAGAGAGGTATTACTGTAATCATGTGTTCATCAGAAGAATCTGAAGTTAATGCTTGGAGGATAAATCAACGCTCTTGCATCTTGTAATTGTTGCGTCTGTTTTACTTTGTGTCGATTGTTCTACGCCTCCTAACTCACGTCGCACGTCTCGCTCGTCCGTGGTCGCGTAAATAATACACACACACGTACACATCCACAGAAAGCACAGGCACACGCGTCTGATGTGCTCCTGACCGAAAATGACGATCACGGAGGAGCGAGCGTGACGGGAGTCAGGAGGCGATGTTCGTTCTTATTCGGCCGAACTCGAGTCCCTCGTTTCGTGGAAATTCAGCGTTGAAGTTCATTTGAGTTTAATAAGGAGGGATTATTTTCGCCAATAAGGGAAACACGTTTACCCTACTTCTGCGAGGGCATTAACATAGATGGATTGGTGGGGATCGGTCTTACACTTTTCTCTGCGCACTTCTTCTAAACGGCGGATAGTATATAATTCGCTGCGACAAAATCCTTTATAAAGATGAACAAACTTTAAAGTCGATAAGTCCCGGATAAAAAAATGTTACATCAAATTTGTTTCTTACTTTTTCACGTAGAATCATCCTCTGCTCGGTTATACTACAAATTCCGGCCCACCCTGAATATGCAGAATGAAAGTTCTCCACCTCGATAGAAACAAACGAGAATTAGATAAAAATTTATTTGTCGTTCTTAATATTTTTAACAAGTTGAGTACAATCTAACGGCGTTTTTCAATTCTTCTCCTGCATTTATTGTTTTGTATTCGACCAACTTACTTTCGTCGTAAATGCATAAAATCCATAATCTACTTATGACATTAGACTGATATCATTTTAAATAAAAAGGAAGAAATAGGATAAAAGTTAGTAATATGAAACATTTCGTTTCGGAAGCTTTCTAAAAATAGAAGAATTTAATTTACTCATGAATAGACATCGGATTTTATGCATTTATAGCAAAAATGAGTGAACCAAATTCAAAACGTTAAATGCATTTAAAGAATTTCAAAATACTGTTGCATTAATTTCAACTCGTTTAAATGATTAAGGAAATAAATAAATCTGTATGCATGTATGTATTATAAATCTGGAACTTGCAATAAGTACCGACGATTTATATATTGCATAAAAATCCGCTGTCTATTAATGAATGATTTAATTATACTAATTAAACTTGTGAGATGAAGAAGCATCGTCCATCTTTTACCTTATTATTGAATAAAGAATGAAATTTCTTTTCTTTTTTTATTTAATTTATTTAATGTCGCATCTGCTTAATAGCAATTAACGACCACTTGTGGGATAACATTTGTAAGTTACATGCAGTGTAATATACAATAGTTTTTGATTACATTTTTGCATTATTTTCTTAATCTAGGTTTCTTAAGTCACTATATAATTTCGTTAATCAATTAGGTTTTTTCTAAGTATGACATAACTTTTGCTGTTTGTTTGTAGTTGTCGAAATATTCTTTGATGGTATTGGGCATTTTTACTTTTTTTCTGATATTGTTGTACACTGGACGTTCTATTAGAATGTGCTTAACCCTTTCGCTACAGCAGCTCCATCTGCCGAAGTACCGTCACTGAACGGAAACTCGCTCCAGAAATATGCACAGTGCGCGTGGTTTCTATATATATATTGTTGCAAGTTTTAAATAATAACTGTGCTGAATAAAACAATCATCGCTCTAATGTAACAAGTATATTTACATTTTTAATTTAAAAAGACTTACAAAATTATAGGTAACATAGGTATTTATATAATTACAAAGCCTAACGATTAAATGTTTAATATAATTAATAACGAGAGACGAAAATTATTAAAATATAATAATATGTAAAAACTAATAATATAATTCTGTGCGATATATTTGAAAGCAAGGATCTATACAAAGGCCAACATCGCAACCTTTGCACTCGTACCGCGAATCCGTTCTTTTATCATTTTTGCTACAAATTACACATCCGCGTCTTCTGTATACAATTCATTTCGATGCCGCATATATGCGGCGCCCGCACCCACAGGTCGTCGAGTGGATGCCGCATATATGCGGCGCTCGGCGCGAAAGGTTTAATTGTAAGCTCAGTGTTACAATTGTTACAAAATTGGTTCGTCCGTTTAATGACATTTCTATTCAACTCCGACTTCTTAAAATGAATTTCGCGGAGCATTTCGCAGAAAGGTTCGCAGTTTCGTTGTAATATTTGTTTAGGAAACAATAGGATAAATCGTACGAAATTTTTCACGATAGACACCTAGGCATTTGATGAGACCACTCCACGCTCGATTCATCGAACGTTTCGCGAACAAATACGATTTGCATGGTACAAGAACACATTCTGCTGATCCTATTGTCTGGTTTATTGACATCTACGTCTATCTGACAGAGCAGTATCAATCACGAATACTAAAACGTACGGATCTTGATATTTTGGAGTCTGGCTTTGATCGATTCTGTATCTAGGTGAAATGTTTACGCGTAAAACTATTACATGGAATTGCTTCGGCACGTGTTACTGTGTGGAACGATCAAATATTCCTTTGACAGATTCAATACGAGAATTTCGAGCATCGTGGCTTATTGCCGCTGCGCCTTTTTAGCAAAGCTTCATTCAATCTTCGAAAATGTAACATTTTGTGTTTTATTTCAAGAACAGACAGTTCGTGTTGAGTGAAAGTGTACATCGGAACAATTTTACGAAGCGAAGTAAATCCTTAGCAAGCATTAAAAATAAAGTGAAAAGAAGAACAGATTGAATACAAACACATTTTTAACGTTGTGATTTAATTCTTAATAAAATCTTATTGTATCTTTGAAAATGCAGCATTCCGCTTTTTACTGCAAGAACAGCTAAGTAAGTTAAATTGATAAAAAGTAGGCTGCGAAGCGATTTCATGAAACCAAGTGATTCCTCAAGAATCACTGGAAATGGGGTGGAAGAAGGAGTAGTTTCATTATAATAATGTTTAACTATGTAGCTTATTACTGTTTCACCCTTTCAGCGATTTCTCCATCGAATGTTTTAAAATGAAACACTCTGCACATTATTTTCAAGAATAATAAGATATAAATTGTATGATAATAAATGCATTAATATAATAATATAATATAATAAATTGTATTATAATAAATATACTAATGTAATAATATAATATAATAAATTGTATTATAATAAATATACTAATATAACAATATAATATAATAAATTGTATTATAATAAATATACTAATATAGTAATATAATATAATAAATATACCAATATAATAATATAATATAATAAATTCTATTATAATTGTATTATAGTAAAAATATAAATAAATTGACAAAAAGCATGCATCAAAGCTATTTTACTAAGAGATCCTGACAAAATTATTGGAATTGGGTTGTAGAAAGAGTTGATTCACACAAAATATACGAACGTTTATCACTCTTTGGCTTAATGCTCGCAGTTTTTTAGCAATGTCTCCATCGAATCCTTTGAGAAGCAATATTTTGCGTTTTATTTCAAGAACAGTTAAACTAGATCGACGGAAAGTACACAGCAAAGCAATTTCACGAAACAAAGTGAATTCTCAGGAATCGTTGGAAATGGGGTGGAAAAAAGAACAGCGTACTCGCAGCTCCGTAAATATTTCGAACACCGACGGCCTTTACACACCATCAACGGCTGCACGCCGGCGAAGAATTATTTGTCCGAAAACTTATGAGTGGCACTGCGCCGGCCGTGTATCTTTGCATATGACTGGTCGATCTCTACGTTGCGCCGAGCTCGCGGGAAAAAATATGCTTCCGGCTTGCACGTGAATTCGTTGATGAACTTCGACTGTAAACCTTAGCATGCGTCAATTCCGTTCCGCTTTACGAACGTGTCGCGTACACTTGCAAACTGAAAACTCTCTGTTGATCCTTGCATACAGATCCCTGTATAGAAAGGATCTGTATACACTGCATCCTCTAGTATACTGGAGGAAATCTACCGTGTGAAATGAAAATCGTCCGTACGAAGCTGGTTAAAACAACATCCGCAACTGTTACGAGTTAGTTTGCTCGGCAAACAAATTTCTATTCGCAAACTCAATACGCATAATGCAATTTTGACTAAAAGAAAACAACTTATTTTCAATCGATAGTGGGGAAATAAACTGTTTTAGTTTCATCTGGTATAGTTTTCGCGTTGTTGCGGCATTGTAAAATAATTTCTGCTCGGCTCTAGTCTCGAATTGATTTAACTTCAGTCTTACAAGTTGAATGTCTTTCGATCTGATACAGCATAACTTTAATTGCCTGTTTCAGAAGTTGTTTAACCTGAAAATAATTCCAATTTGCTGCGTAATAATGCTTTTAAGATCTCTCTTATTAAAGAACATTCTTTAATGTTATAAATATTATGTGTTAATTGATGGTTAGTTGAAAATGTACAAGGAAATGGAATATCCCTATAGCTGTCATTTAAAAAATCGTTTAAAAAAGTCCTGTTATATAAGTACGTTAGTGCATATAAATAAACATAATGCTACGTACAGTCCTCGCGCGACGAGAAGGCATCTTTGTGTTTACATTCTCCCTCTTACTAGACGCACCACTGCCGCAGCTAGTAAGAGGGGGAATGTAAACACAAAGCTGCCTTCTTGTCGCGTAATGATTATGCGCGCATTTCAAACGTCAGGGGCAATAAATAAGTAAAAGCAACATGCAAAAATTACTCGAATTCGACCAAACAAACGAATTTGTCAATTTTTCAATCAAATGGACAGAACAAAATAACATTGTTCCCAATACTGCCACCACTAATTATTATAAATTAGCAATAAATGTCGCTACTTTTACTCGTTTATATTATTCAAATAACTATTAAATATGTTTATAATTCATTTATTACAGCAGATATGAGATGAACAATAAAATTATCGCTATCCTTTTCGACTTTTTCGTTATTCTATTTATGCCAGTCGCATTTTTGATACGTTAATAGTAAATTCGCCTTTTAATACTAATTTATAAATATTAGTATGCAATGTTTCCTTAATATTACCTACAACGAAATCCAAATGTAATCCCTTGCCTTACAACTTAATTTCCAATAGCGCGCGCCATAAACGTTTCAGCTTGTAAACAGAAGTGGATAATTTGGGAAAAGGAGATGCGAGATTATTCGAGCCTCGCGGCTCGTTTTTATAGTCGCCGATTGTCGATAACCATAAAAGCGAGCCGCGAAACTCGAATAATCGCATCTCCTTTTCCCAAATTATCCACTTCTGTTTACAAGCTAAAAGACAAGGAGAATTTACTGTACTTCGCCATTAAGTAAAATAATTGAAGTGGCAGTGTTATAAAGACATCGACAGCAACTGGGACATCCACCCTATTCGACGCTAGTATATCAAAGGATTGCGTGGGTTCACTTTTTTATCATAGCATCGTTCCTTTACCAGATTTTATCCTGCCGATACTTCTCACCTGTCTATCTTCTGCACGCCTGCATTTACACGAGTGGATGGACGAATTTGCCCGCGCTTTTGCCGGCTTTGTTTTCGTGCTGAAAGGATATAGGTCGATTGTAAATAGCAGATTCTTTTGTTACCATGCAATATCGTGAGGCCGTGATTTCTGCCCGGCAAAGATTTGTACGCGACGTTCATTGTTACGTTCTCGATCAACCGATGTATCAGCAGTTATTGAAACCCTCTGTGCTGCTCCAAGCCTGTGTGTCACGCACGGCGAAAAAAGTTTAATTAGCCGAACGCGACAAAATGTAACCGGGTGCGCAACGGGATCATTGTATGATCTGTGAAAAACCGAATCTATGGCAATGCAGTAGCAAAACCATTGTATTGCATCGATACCGTATACATACAGGGTGTCCTAAAAGTATGTTACCTGGAAACGAGGGAAATGAGGGATTCCTGTGGTCATTCGAAGTAACTTTTTCCTTACCACAAATGCGGTCCGCGGCTTTGTTTCCGAGTTATTAATGAAAAACACTGACCAATGAGAGGCGAGTTCAACTAAAACAAGGCGGCCGAGCTAACGAGCGGTGGAAGTCCAGTTCCACTGATTGGCTCGGCCCAGCGCTTAGCGCCAGGAGAGCTCGCCTCTCATTGGTCAGTGTTTTTCGTTAATAACTCGTAAACAAAGCCGCGGATTGCATTTTCGCTAAGGAAAAAGTTACTGCAAATGACCTCAGGAACTCCCCATTTCCAGATTACGAGACATTTTTGGGACACTTTGTATTCCTAATAAGAGAGTCGGAGAATTTCTAATGAACACTTTAACTGCCGCGTTACCCATGTGCGGATGACTCAGATGATTATTTACTTAGACTTGAAAATTGTTTTACAATAATTTAGCGTATCTTCCTAATTTTATTATAATCTGCGAAACGTAAAAATGTTGACAAAGCAATTATAATATACTTTCGTCTTATTAAATTTTGCAGGTTACTGGCGCGGCAGTCAGTGTTAATAAACACACAGTTAGAACAGTGTAGTTTAAAATCATGAAACAAATTAGCTACAAGATCTAGACCCAACTGTCCAAAATCAGAAAATCAGTTCAGAGGATACTCCATTACAAGTTAAAGAAAACTTGAGATACAAATATTAAAAAAAAAAATCGTTCAACTGCCATTATTAGTTCCTCCAATATTCAAGAATGATCAAAGTATCAATTCAGTCCAAGAGTAGCAAAGTAACCCAAGTACAATGATACTAATGCAACAAGAAAGTAAAATCCGATAATCTAGATTACCTTACATTTGCGACACAGTCGGCTCGTTGCGCGGTCTATTGTTCATCGATTTCCGAAGGATATTCGCGATGGGTAAATGGAAAATGAGAGAGAAAAGTGTAAATAACTAAATAACGTTCGCGTATATTAATCGCACTTGGCAAATGTACAATCAAAATTTCCAAAGACCGCGTGTCTAGAAACACGAAGACAATGGCGATAAAAAGATCGATTATTTTCTCCTCTCGCGAGGAAATAATGAACGCGTAACGTCGGTATCTGCTGAAAATTTGGGTCTGTAACGTAATTGGACAGGCAATAAACGCGATTCAGGTCCAGGAAACGTACGATCGTCCGCGGAAGTAGAGGGCGATGGCAGCCGGGTGAAAGGCGACGCTCATAGTGTAAATAAAAGCAGACTCAAGCCAGACAAAGTATTCTCCTCCGCCTTTTCCAACCTTCTGTGAATCCCTCTTCTCGCTTTCTTAAAGCTTGAAAGAAAAAAGGAGCGTAGTCCCTTCACGGACGGCACGAAGCCGAATCGGGAACCAGCAAAAGTGGAATTCTGAAATATTAATGCGACTTCCGCCGAGGCTGTGCGCCGATCTTCTCCTCTCCTCTCCTCTCCTCTTGCACTTCTTGTATTTTTGTTCTCTCTTGTTTTTCTCGTTCTTTGACGTTTACCCGTCTCTTCTTGGCACACCCACGTAGCCCAACAATCTTGTCAAAGGGTGTACGTACATGTCGGCACACGGAACACCGAAGGGTCGCTTGTTCCTGTCGCTGGTCGGATCGCGTATCCTTTATCGAGCGACGTCGTAGGAAACAAATTCATGGACTCGAGTTTGTGCCAGTGGAAAGTTCGACAATTAATAGGTAATGACTGTCTGTCGTTCGGATCGTTGCCGGTATCGGTGTATCAACGAGGAACTGGTCTAAATACAGAGGAAAATTCATTTAGGATTATGTACTACCGTTTCGTAATTTGTTAACACTTTATTTTGCTGTCGATAATTTTTCTCAACGGTTCCCTTAATATCAAACATACCACGGTTAATCGCCTGTTTCTCATTTTACAATTATTCCAATTATAGAGATACTTTCGTGGAAAATGATAGAATTCATTGCAATATTGCAGTAACTATTCTTCTTACTTTTATAAGGCAATGCACACGAGCCAATAAATAATAATACCCGATTTCAGACGGGAAACGATAAGTCGCTCTCGGAAACATAATTCGATAATTTCTATACAATTATTATTCAGAAGAAAATTGTTAAGCTCTTTTTTCAACGTGATATCGTCTGTAAGAAAGTTGTTAATAAAGTGTCTACTTAAATATCACTTAGTATACTTTCTGAGATCAGACTAACCGACAAATGGAAAGTAAATAAGATAAGATATAAGTAAGAATGATGGTAAATAAGAATGAAACAGTGCCGCACACCACAGAGGCGAACACAGAACCTTTAATTATGAAAAGAGCAACACGTAACGATCGTATCGTAAACCCGGCCCGACCTCGTGTATCCACCAATATATAATAAAGAATTCCCAAACTACGCGAAATTATTTATGTAGAAGCGATAATGAATGTCAGGTTTATTGCTTTATTTTATGCATTTCTCAATAAAGTTCGCGTATAAAGTGGCGAAGCAATTGTTTCTCCAGTTTCCAACAGCTTTGAACAATATTTTCTCTATCCACGAAAACGGAGACGCACATATTCGAATACCTTTATTAACACGTCGATTGCCAGTAAACATTTTATAAATATCTTGAAAGTGGACCTGTGGATTTTCATGCACGCGATAAAACTGTTCTAAGCGAGAAACACAGCAGATAGATGCTAGTTTTACGATGCTTTTATTAATATTCACAGTCCAGTGCGATAGAACCTCGATTATCCGCACCTCTGATACTTAAATTCGCTATTATCCAGTTTGGCTATTTATTGTAAACAAGGAACGAACTCGTTACCCTGTTAAAAGTGACCCAGGGGACGAATTTAATCGAAGCAAATAACATGCGAAACGTTCTCCTTTACTTCGAATCTAGAAACTTGAAGCGTTATAAAATAATGTTGTCCTTTACTCGTGGAAAATTTGTGAACCTATTGAACTTTCGTAATTCATTGACTTATATACCATATTCTTGTATCGTAAAGTTAACGTGGACGACAAATAAATGCACTAATATAAATTAATATTAATGCATTTATTATGCATTAATATAAATAAATGCATTAATATAAATAAATATTAATGCACTTATTTGTCACCCACGTTAATTCTGTAAAACGTGTGAACGCTAATGACTCCATAGTTAATGCGACCACATCAACACTTTAACCGCCATGTCAACCATATTCGAGTGACGGAATTATTTGCTCAGGTTTAAAAATTAATTTGCTAATCTATTATTTATTACATCTTTCTAATTTTATTCATAAGATCCGCAAAACGTAAGAATATTGAAAATGTAATTCTTGTCATACAACTTAATTCTTCCATTCTAATTTGATTCAATAAAATACTATAATTTTACACAATTTTTGCGACGGTCGACGTGACAATCAAAATGTGCAAACATTTTCTTTCATTCTAAATTTCAAATGTAATTCCGACTAACCAATATCCGATTTGATTGATTTATGAACAGATAAATGCAATCACATTTACATAAAAGATAAGATCTAATCCAGCAGCTTGTCCAAGTAAGCGTTCTAGTATCCGGCTATTCACGATCTTAATGATCATTTCCGATAACGGAGGTTCTGCCGTAATAAGAAACTGTCGGCTACTGCGGTAAAACGATTCGTAGCATTAAGAAGAATAGTTTGCAGCCAGGTATCTACGGAAAGACACCCCTCTGACATTTCGTTTTTTTTCGAATGCCTGTTACAGGAAGGTGAGAGGGGTTACTTAGAGGGGCTCGCTTCAAGATATGCAGACCTCTTCAGAACACATTACGGAGACGTCCTGGAGCCACTCGAGGAACTACGCCGCCGTGAAACAAATGCTTCCCCCAGAATGCCCAACACTCAACTCACCACCAGTCATTCACAGCCCATTTACGTGCCTGGAAAATACTCGGTGAGTGAATCTGTCCTTTTCTCGCCGCCCTTGATTTTCATTCTCCTTTCTCTGTTTGTCTTCGTCAGTCTCTCCTTTATACTTTTCCTTTGTTCGTTAACTCCGACAGAATTCCTTGGTACATACATTACATAATTACACCGATTTTACATTTTGCTCTTTGCCTCTCTCCCGCAATCGTAGAAACTTGTTTCCAGTGGCAACACTACTGTTGAAATAGTCACTTTATTAGCGGCTGCTTGCCAGATGGATTCTACGAATTGTCGACAAACTGCTGCTTTCGTTGTTTTGTTCTCAGAAAATTATTTTCTGAAACATAAAATTTAGGCGGATAAAAGGGCAGGATAGAATAAAAATAATAATCAGCGATATTATTTTAAATTATTTTAAATCGTTCTCGGGGAAGTTAATTCATTAAATTCTTTCTTAATCTCTATCTTTGGTATCTGTGAGTAGTATCGTTCCACAGTCGCTCTTGAATTTAATTAAAAATAGTATTGTTTATTTACCTTTTAATTATTCTTATTACATTTTATGCATTTTCACGTGCTCCGTTCACTTTTGCTTGTTGTGTAAAACTTTGCATTAAATATAAGTTCTATTAACAGCACACGTTGATTCAACGTCAATGTCTACATTAAGTAGAAATGATCGACCATGATCAGACGCGTCGTGTTCAACAGAAACAGTAACTTTTGAAGCATAAAATCATTGAAGTTTGATTTATTGATTATTTTTTTGCGCAAACAAATTGCACATCTCAACTGTTTTATCGTTAAAAATTGATTTATTAAGAGATCTCGATAATGCCGCATCTGTTTTTGCAATTTCGAATTAATATTTGACATATTTCCACGTTCGTGCAACAGTGCTAAATAGTTTTAAATGTTCAGAAAATAATTACGCGATGATCGACCAGCGAAACGAATTTTCAAAATTACTGCAACTTTGAAAACAGTAATTCTGAGTAATTGTGTACGGAATATTTTCTGAAAAGAAGGTGGTCTTCTTTATTGCCACGCAAGGGAAACTGGAGGTTTCAATGGCAAGAAGAAAAATAACAGGATAAGGGAGAATGTTCCTTTTTTTGTGCAGCCCTCGAGCTGTCTGAGCGACAAAGAAGAGGACGAAATCTATGGCTTTGGATACGGAGTATTCAGTAGACAAATGCTTCAACACCGACAACAGAAACTCGCTCTCGCCGCACAAAATACTACGATAGCACCTGGTGGACATCAGCAGCCTTATCAAAGGTAACAACTTCTCCTAACTCCACTTTCATCCCTTCTGCTGACTTTGTGTTGTTGCTTTTGGACATTGAATCTTGTGGGCCATTAGCAATTATTTATACAACTGTCTTTTCTGTTTGCAAAAAAGTATCGAATATCCAAAATTCTTTTCTTGTATAGAAATCAGATAGATAGAATATTCTCTGCGATTATTGTTCTTTATTTCGTAAAGATTAGAATCAAAAGCGTCCATTAATTCTATGCGATTATTTTTCTTTATTTCATAAAAATTACACTCAAATATTTTCATTAAAAAAATCTACATGATTCGTATCATCGCCGGTGAAACGAACGTTTTGAATTGTAAATATTATTCCACAATTATTGAACCTATAAAGATGCTTCCATCGGAAATCATTGATTGAATTTATTTATCCGTATTGATATAAAAATTTCAAAATATCCGACGAAATTAAATCCTGTCATTTTTATAAGTCACTTTTAACGCTCGATACAGTAAGCCTTAAAACAATCGTTGACAATTATGCCTCGAAGAATTTTTTATTTCGTAGAAATGGGCATAATAATTTGTAACTATAAAATTCTGCGTGATAAAAACAATGTGGATATCCTATGAAATTTTTCACATAGTTTACAAACACATTTTCATAAGTGCAGAACATGTTACTATTGTATGTATATTATTGAATATTCAGTGATGCATGAAAATATTATATCGGACAGTGACTAGATTTTTGGGAAATCTTTTCGTAGGATTTCCGTATTTTAAGCGGTTGATGGGACACATGTTCTGCCTCGTTATCACACCATTACAGATCAGACGATCGTCGTCCAATTGATTAGCGTCGACACAGGCGTGCTCGAGTGACGAATAGGTCGTGTGTGTTAATTGTTCACGGTTCTGCACACGAATACGTGACGCCCGTTTGTCACACGGTCAATGATGCAATCCGCGATTACACATCCATTACAATCGCCTTTAATGCGCACTTTGAACGGAATATCAACACCCTTATTTAACCGCCTGTCGTTCCAATCCCCCCCGGCGTAAGAATCAAAAGTAGATTCACCAAATCCTCCAATCAAATATTAGCTATTTCATTGATCTAAATCGCTTAATCTTTTAATGGAAATTGAAAAGTTAGCACGTTATTCATTTTCTTCGTGATTCATCGAATAGTTATTTCGTTGTACCATGTATCATAGTACAGTAATTCCAACAGCAATTTAAAAAATAGACAATTTGGGATGATGATGATTATTCGAGTCTCGCGGCTCGTTTTTATAGTTACCGATCGTCAACAATTATAAAAACGAGGCACGAAGATTTGAATAATCGTATCTTCTCTTGCCAAATTGTCAATTTTTGTGTGCACTCTGAACGCGAATTAGGGAGAAATTACTGTATTCGTAGTGTTATAAATTACAGTGATGTGAATAATTACGGACTGAAAGTAACTTTTACATTTTTAGTGATATCTGTACAAAAACGTAACCAAAATCCATATTCGAAAAATATATATTAACATATTAATTATTAATATATTATATATATATATAATAATAATAATATAATATAATATAATATAATAATATATATAATAATTTATATATACAATAAATAATATATATATATATATATAATATACATATAAATGAAATAATATATAAATATATATAAACATATATATTTATAATAAATAAATACATATATATTTATACATAAATATATATATATACATATATCCATTCGGAAATAATAGAAAATAGAAATATACATTGCTATATATATTGTTAAGTTTTCGATTATACATCAGTAACAACGTAAACGTTACTTTGCCTCTATAATAACACGCACCACTGTATTCACATTCACGTTGATTAAAAGAAAATTTCTGTTATCTAAATTTTATTAGTATCGGAGTGAAGAAATTTCGATTGTACGTTCGTGAAACATATTTGACGCGAGCGAGTGAGAACTGAAGCACCTAAGTGACGTAAACGAATAAATGTGCACTGTCTGCCATCGTATCATTAGGGGAATCGTAAATTTTTGTTAGACCAGTTTCGATAGTATTCGGCAGCAGAGATATGCCATCGATTTGCAGGTTACATTTTCATTTTATCGACGGTACGTGAATTTTTATCGGACCGCTGACAGAACGGCCGAATTTTAATTGACGATATATGTAGATAGCATATAACCCTCAATAATGTTTAGCATCGGGATCGATACCACGTTTACGTCGCCCAGCGAGAAAATGGGATTTCCCGTTGAGAAGCACTTCTGCTCCGGCTATATCACTCAAATGTGTATTTTTATTTACAGCATCGTTCGTTGCCGCAATAGATTAAGATAGATCTGAACGAGAAATCGTCGCGCTCGGATACTAAACCTGTTACGAAAGTGAAATTGATGTACTTCCAGCGGCGTGCAATCGCGCCGAGAAATACCGCTATCAGTGGTGCACACCAATTTTTATTAATATCCTGACAAATGTAAAATGAAAATGAAAATACACCGGGGAAAATGATTCGGCGCGTTCGTCATCTCGTTCGGCGAATTCGCAAAAGTGCGATGCAGAATCTATGACGTTTCATTGAAAAGTAATCTTCCATTGTGGCCGGTTGCATTTTGTGTTGACAACGAGCACGGTAAAGAACGGTTAAATGCTGACCAGTGCAACAAAACTCACATGGTTCTCACGGAGCGTTTAGGGAAACGGTTTCATTTCCGCTTGTTAATTTTTTGTCTTAACACGTTCCGTGCCGAGCTTTTTTTACTCGAATCTTTACACTTTGATATTTTACTAAAACTTGATGTAATACGTGCAATTATTAATTCTCGTACACATAACAACGTAACAAAAACTTATCAACGCCCATTCTTGCGGTGGAAATTGATTCTTCGGTTCTAAATTTCTTGTAAACAATTTGTTCAGTTCACTAAGTAAACATGCAAGCGTGTACCATCGATGGTACACGTGGCACGGAACGTGTTAATGTTCTATTGCTTTTATCGGCGAATGAAATACTTTTAAAACGATCAGTCGAGTTCCGAGTGTTTTAATTAGATAAATTCATTGATTAGATCAAATTAGATGGATTCTGGAAAATTGACGACGTAACTTTATTGCCACTTTTTGCGACAGTTTTATGTTGTTTTATGTGCAATCACTGTGAAGGACAACGCGGAAGATTTTTCGTTTTTATTATGCTTTTGTGATTTATTTTTGATTGATTTTATGTCCGATTTTCGATTTGATCATAATCCATGACAGTCCATAAATAATTACTATATTACTATTATATATTCTCCTGGTCCAGTAACGATCTTTATAGTTTCTTCCTTCTCGTTCAGTTATTTTTCGGCCGAACGAACCTAAAGAAAACATTACACTTTCTCACGGCTTGGCCAACTTGCTGTATATTTTTATGCAACATAAAAATCGCCTGTTCTAATTTCCTGAAAATGAAGTTACCAGAAATGTTTATTTTCTCTTAATAATTAGCAAGTTGAGACCCGTGTGCAGCAGTATTTTTTCAATTCTCTCAGTGTTTCTATTGTTTTGCATTTAATCTATTCGATTTTGTCGCGAGTGCATAAAATCCGACGTCTATTAGTCAGAACAAACCCTGTTTCTTTTCTAAACATTTCTAACTAATGTATACAGACTTTTGTGCACAACTTTATGAACTTATGTAAATATTAGGTCGAGTTATAAACAAGTTCTGTTTTTTTTTAATATTTATTTTGTTTTTTTTTTGCATTTCATTTGTTTTCAACCTTTATCTATTTAATCCCTTGACATACTGGGAGGTCGCCAATGGGGTCGTCATTCATTTTATGTGCTACTGTAGACCTCGACAACTCGTCAAGAGCTGTTTTCGGCGGCCGACGTGCAGTATACAAGATATACAACTTTATAAACGGCACTAGAACTAGATTTTTTGTTCCGGGAAAGAAACCGTGCAGTAAAGAGTGAAAATTACAATGAACCGAACGACAGCTCGAGTTTAAAACAGCTCCGTCGACTAAATTTATAACTGTGATTAACACTTTAATGGCCGCACACACAACATTTGTGCGATGCTTTAACCCTTTGCACACGAAGCCATTTTAACTGTAAATCTAAATTAATTTTTTGACTTATGATATTTCCATTTTACATGACAAAGTGCATTTTCTGCACACAAAATTTAGTCTTGTGACTCATACAACAGTTAGACTCTTAACAATTTTTTATATCTAAACTTTGATAATATAAAAATTATCTTGGAACGTGGTGTAACAATTTTAGTCAGAGTCACCACTCGAGTGCAAAGGGTTAATAATTATTTAGGTGATTGCTTTGACAATTATCACACAATGGAAAAATATGAAATTTGTTGTATTAAACGTATTGTTATTGTCGTCGTTTTTTTGTGTTTTACGTGTATGATCGCGCATGTTGAATTGTTTCATGAATTTACATAAATATTGCCGGCCTCTGGCGACGTTTGACTGCGTAGACGTACGGGCCATTAAAGTGTTAAATAGCACTCTTACCTCCTTAACAAGCGAAATGAACGACGCTCAAGCAAAGCTCCTAAAATTCGCGTGACACTCGGCGCACTAAATGCATTCTGGAGTTCGGCAAATGTGACCGGCCGCCAGCATCGATCACGCGACTGTTCCGAATAAAACGCTGAAAATTTGATCGGCGCGCGGCGGTGCCTTTCGCGGACCGAGTAATGACGGGCCCGGCACGAATTCATTCGTTGTTAGAATCCCGCCGTACGTGATTATACCGGAATCATGTTAATGCGCCGGTCCTGATACGCGTCGTTTCCATTCCGTGACCATGCGGCCGGTGTTCCGCGAGCCGCAGATGCTCCGGTCGACTCGGAAAGACGAACGTTTATACCGTTCCGCTAAATGAACTTCCATATTAATCTGCATACGTTTAGGGAACGCGGCCGAAAACGTACCGCGCCGGAAAAAAATGTCGGCTATCGTGGCCGCGGACGATTTCAGCTGACGATTTCAGCTGACGATGCCGCGGCGTGTGCCTATTGACTTTTTAAGCATTTGCATTTAAACGGTTTGGCTCTCTTTCTCTCTCTCTCTCTCTCTCTTTTTCTCTCTTTCTCGTTCTCTCTATCCCGCTCCGTCTGTACATACGGGGAAATTCCAGTTTTAATTAAATTTGGATTTAAAATAAACTTCAAAGGAAGTTCTTAATTAGAAACGAAGGAATTAACATACAATTTTTAGAGTAAACAGCAGCCCGAGCTTTCTTTCGCCCGCGATAACGTACAACGCGGAAACGTACGAAACGAGATACGTTTCGATCGAACGATTTAAACGTCGTATTTCGTAACCTGACAATGATGAAACTGGATAATTACGTTGACAGAGAGTTTTTCGCACGATGGAAGAATATGTACAGTAACGCGCGCGCGCTAATAACTACCGTCTAAAAATTCATAATAAAACCGACAACTGCGGGACTTGGAAACGTTACTAAACTCTTTTATCAATGTTTCTAGTTATTAACGCAACGAATTACATTTGTATTATTTGTTTTTATAATAGCTTAGCTTAGCGGTTGTTTATTCTGTTGCGGTATAATTAGTGTACATTGCGATGTCTTCTTCGATCGAAAGAATTTTCAGGATGTTTTCTGATTTTATCGTTTTCCGAGGAACCATGACATTTTTAATATTAATCCTAATATTCGAAGCTTTTTAGTAATTAATTTCACAGCTACGGGTTTAATGATCGTTTTATACAGAGTGTCCCAAAATTATTGTACAAGCAGGAAACGAGGGGTTTCTGAGGTCATTTGAAGTAACTTTTTCCTTAGCGAAAATGCAATCCGCTGCTTCGTTTACGAGTTATTAACGAAAAACAGTGACCAACGAGAGGCGAGATCAGCTGCCGCGAGACGGTCGAGCCAATCAGCGTAACTGAGCTTCGTGCGCTCGTTGGCTTGGCCGCCTCGCGTCAGCCGAGTTCGCCTCTTTATTGGTCACCGTTTTTCGTTGATAACTCGTAAACGAAGCAACGGATTACATTTTCGCTGCGGAAGAAGTTACTTCAAATGACCTCGGGAACTCCTTATTTCTCGCTTGTACAATAATTTTGGGACATCCTGTGTACTTGTGCAGTAAAATTTCCCTAATTGTACCTCAGCTGGGAAACAAAAATGGACTATTTGGAAAGAGGAGGTACGATTATTCGAGCCGGCTCGTTTTTATAGTTGTTGACGATCGGTAACTACAAAAATAAGCCGCATGGCTCGATCGTACCTCCTTTTCCTAAATTGTTTATTTTTATTTCCAAGCTGAGGGTCAATTAGAGAGAATTTACTGTATTTTGGATTTAAATCTAAATAATGTACTAAACGAGTCAAATTACCACCGTAAAAGTGTCATCAAAAGTCTAATCCATAAATACTATACCAACCGAATAATTCAGATTTTATCTAATGGTCACTTTCGACAACAAAAATCGCTCTAGCAATCTTTGTTTGCATAAAGAGAATATACAATTTGGAGAAATTTATTTTTCAGCAGTTCTACAGACAATAAATCCTTGTCAATAACCACCAGCTCATCAAGAATGAAACTCACGTTCTTCAAATATGGCGAAACTACCATAAAAGGGTTACGTAATGATTTTCTCGTTACCCGAGTTCTCAGAGGATCGAGATCGACCGCGGGTTCCAGGCTCGAGGTTCTCCGCTTGGGAATCGTTCATTTCGGGGACATTTATATGTGAAATTGATCACGGGACAGTCCGATTCCTCGCTGATTCGCGCAGCTCGTCGTCAAATTGCGATCGGGCTAATAGCAACAGAATTCGGATGATATAACGGACATTGTTCGTTTGCACGTAACCGGTAGAACAATTACGAATCTATTCGGGCAAGGGTGCACTCGAGAGGCAATCATCTCTCGCCGGTGCGCCAAAGAGAGAGAGAGGGAGAGAAAGAGAGAGAGCGCGCGAGAGCGAAAGAGAGAAGGTTGGGTAGAGAAACGTAAATAGGGAGAAAGAGAGAGAGAGAGAGAGAGAGAGAGAGAAAGAGGGAGAGAGACTTACAAGCAAGCCTTTTGGGGTGTTCGCCTCCTAACTAAAAAATTATGATTTATGTCAGTCATCCTTATCTCGGTGTAAGCTGTCATTAAAACACTATAATTTTCATTTAATGCACTGTAAAAATATATTTCGATTTTTCAGATATCTTTTATTTTAAACATATTTCTTTGCATGATAAAAATTAGTAATTTAATAATGTTTATTAATGAAATAAAAAAAGATGTTTCTGACCATAATTCCATGCTTTTCCAGTAGCTCTACACATGATTGTGTGCCCCCTATTTCCGTGTACATAATGTACGCTTCGTGCGACGTAAATCACATCAATAATTAATTTATACGAAAATCTTCAGCAATCGTTTCTTACGATTTTTGACAAGACGTACTAATTAAATTCTTCTGATAGGTAAACATAACGAAGAAAAATAGATCATCAATTTATATATAACACTTTTCTCTTTCTATACATTTTTAATTCGGAAGCACGGAAATTGGGACAGGCACGGAAACTGGGACATCAATCCTATTAAAAGAAACTAAGAATCCACAGTCTATCTATAACATATTTGTAAACAAAAGCAATCGGTGGCGAACACCTACAAAAAAAATTCTTCCTTATTAAAGGGATAGAAAGAGTTGCAGAGATAGAGTGAACAGAGAGAATCGGAGAAAAAGAGAGAGGTAGAGAGCGTTGAAAAGAAGAAGAGAGAAAGGGAATTGGAGAAAAGAAAGAGAAAGGGAGAGAGAGAGACAGAGTTGGAGAGATGCATAGATAGAGGGAGAGAGAGAGAGAGAGAGAGAGTTGGAGAGATGTAAAGAGAGAGAAAGAGAGAGAGAGGGAGAGAGACAGAGTTGGAGAGATGCAGAGAGGGAGAGAAAGGGAGAGAGAGACAGAGTTGGAGTGATGCATAGAGAGAAGAAGAGAGACAGAGTTGGAGAGACACAGAGAGAGAAAGACAGAGAGAAACAGAGTTGGAGAGATGCATAGAAAGAGAGAGAGAGAGAGAGAGAGAGAGAGAGAGAGAGTTGGAAAGATGCATAGAAAAAGAGAGAGAGAGAGAGAGTTGGAGAGATGTAAAGAGAGAGAAAGAGAGAGAGAGGGAGAGAGACAGAGTTGGAGAGATGCAGAGAGGGAGAGAAAGGGAGAGAGAGACAGAGTTGGAGTGATGCATAGAGAGAAGAAGAGAGACAGAGTTGGAGAGACACAGAGAGAGAAAGACAGAGAGAAACAGAGTTGGAGAGATGCATAGAAAGAGAGAGAGAGAGAGAGAGAGAGGGAGAGAGAGAGAGAGACAGACAGACAAAGTTGGAGAGATGCATAGAAAGAGAGAGAGAGAGAGAGAGAGAGAGAGAGAGAGTTGGAAAGATGCATAGAAAAAGAGAGAGAGAGAGAGAGAGAGACAGACAGACAGGCAGACGGAAACAGAGATAGAGTGGGAGAGATGGAGAGAGTTGAAGAGATCGAGATAATTGGAGAGAAACGGAGAGAGATAATTAGAGAGAAAGAGAAAGTTGGCGAAAGAAGAGAGGAGAAAGGAGAGAACGAGAATAGGTTAGAGGAGAGAAGCGTCGAGAGGTCTGGACAGAAGCAGCAGTTGGGGTCCGGCCGGAATTGCAACGTGGTTTGCCTGTCGAGATGTTAGCTTTTCGTCAAAGACCGCTATTAGTATGCAGTTAGTATTACAGAACGGTGTATCGGGATACGTGGATGATACATCGCCATCTATTACCGATTCCCTGGCATGTGAACCGTCGACCCTCCACGCGGAGACTGTATTTCCACGGTAGATTGCTTTGTTGGACGATCGATAGAACAGGGTCCGTCGATTCGTACCAATAAGACGATTAGTCTTGCCCACGGAACACCAGCCTTGCCCGGGAATCATTGTGCGAGCATTCCGGCCTAATCTACCATACGCGGTCGACGAGCCCTTCGCCACTCCATGGGGAATTCTTCGAATACCTCGGCAAATACAGTGCGCTAAGAAAACACGACAGTCAACTTCGCTGTTACCAACGCTATTAAGATATTTGTTTACGGTTTTACGCGCCATTTGTCGAGTTAGGATTAGGTCAGCGTTTCATGAATCTCAGGGAACCTCGCCAGTGGATGGAATTTATAAGAAATCTCGGAAGCTCGCTTTGATGTTTGCACTTGTAATCGAAGTATTTTCTACTAAAATTGTATCAATACTATGAAACATTATATTCTACAAAATTATGCGTACCACATGTTTCATTTGAAAACTTTAAATCGAGATTTCTCGAAAACAACGCATTTTTGGGAAAAATATTAAATGCAAAAGTTACTCGATTTCAAGGATTTTTTCGATTTCTTGGTGATCGCTTTGATGTTATTTAGAGGGAATCTTTGTGTTCTGAAATGAAAACCTATGCTTTAATTTACAGGTTTTTTTTCCCACGCGAGAAAAGAAGAAATATTTGAGATGAAGAATTTTTCAAATGAACACTCTATATAGAAAATATTCTTTTTACTAGCAATATTGCTTTCATGTCAAACTGGATTGTGTAATTATATTCAACAACTTAAAACTATAGTACATAAAATTTCAATTCGAAGAGTATTGATAAAATTCCACTTGGATAAAATTGTAAGAAACTATTGGTAAAGATAGTGTTGCGGGTGAAATAATTGAACAGATTAAAAATATTTAATACGAAAAATAGGTAAAACCTCCTGCAATTTATACCGCTTTAATTATTCGATAATGTAGATTTTTACATAGATTTCTTCAAATTATAGATTGAGTCTGTCTACGATTGTTTTTCTGTTTGTGATCAAAGTACAACAGGCACATTTTTTAACATTTCTTAGTCTTGTTGCATTTCGGAAGTCTTTTTTGAGCCATCCATATTTTTATTTCTACAACAGTATAACGATTGTGCAATGTCACTTTCTACAGGGTGTCCAAAAAATGTCTCTCAATCCGGAAATGTGGGGTTCCTGAGATCATTCGAAGTAACTTTTTCCTTAGCGAAAATGCAATCCGCGGCTTCATTTACGAATTATTAACGAAAAAGGCTGACCAATGAAAAGCAAGCTCGGCTGACGCGAGCCGGGCCAACGAGCGCACGACGCTCAGTTCCGCTGAATGGCTCGGCCGCCTCGCGCCAGCTGATCTCGCCTCTCATTGGTCACTGTTTTTCGTTAATAACTCGTAAACGAAACGGCGGATTGCATTTTCGCTAAGGAAAAAGTTACTTCTAATGGCCTCAAGAACCTCCCATTTAACCCCCCACCCTGTATAATATCAAAATAGTTTCATGCAGGTAGATACGCAAAATAAATAATTCATCGTAAAATCATAATGTATAATTATAACTTTTTGATGTTCCAGTTGCCTAAGTCCGAGATCAGCGTTCTTCTACGAGTTTCCACCTAACGGTAAGTTATTGCACGAAAAAAAAATCTCGTACGTTATTTAATTATATTAATAATTAGGAGAGACTGCATAAAGTTTTCTGCTGGAATTCGAAGCAATGCCGAACGATAAAATTATAAGGTTTAAAATGTAAGAACCACGTTCATTAAATCAGAGATACCTACAATACAGAATTTTCCTTGCATAATTCTCGCCTGGATCCCACCGAATAATTCATTGAAACGTTCTATCACGTGGCGGAGATACCAGAAGATCTTTAACAAAATTCGCTCGCCCTCCCGTTTGACCTGTACAGAAGTTTAACGCGCGTCATTCCATGAATACATCATGCGCCAGCGAAGACTGTAGTTTCATATATTTTTCAGCGCATTCGTCTCTCTTTGACAAATTAATTTTCTGCCCCCTCCCTGCTCCCCTCGAAAATGCTACACTTCAAAGTTAAAACGAAGGCGGAAAAAAGAACGCGGCAGGATGGATACGCGTCCGAGTAACTTTCCGGCGCGCATAGCAAAACAAGCATGATCTCGCCCATATAATTTCGACCACGTTAAATCAGTTAACTCGAAAAGTTCCTGTTCCATTCAGCCTTTCAATTTGCATCACGATGTTCCAACGCGACGGCGGCGTCGGCGTCGGCGTCGGCGGCACCGTAATTCGTATCACATTATTAATGCGGCACCATTGTAAACCAAACCGTTATGGACATCCGTGGCGCATTAAGTGGCCATGAAACAGGGGAATAGACAAAGAAAGTAGAGAGATCTGGCCGCCTGTGAATGCAGTTCGGATTATTTAACGCGCCAACTAATGCTCGCCGCGATGCATGCATTCGCGCCGCCAGCTATAGACGGTTATTCCAAGAGAGAGCATTGCTTGTTCCTGCTTTCGGTTCCTGGCCAAATATACTGCCCGAGCCGCCGAAAGCTAGACACAAAAGCGCCTTCATTATTTTTAATGGCACGCGAAATGTTTTCACGCGAATCATTTTCAACTCGACCAGATGCGGAAAGTGATTCGATCGAAGCGATATTTTTGGAAATTCCGAAGCTTCCGAGTCTTTGAGACGGATCACAGAACTTTTAGCGCATTCGATCGGCCGCTCGTTTTCTAATATTTAGAAACTACTAGTCGGGAACAACGACAAAAAATCGGACAACGAATAGGACATTTTCAGGAATTTATGACAGGAGAATAATATAGTCCTAAATAAATTTTTATTATAGACTTTGGTGCTCATTAAAAATCGGGTTGACTGACATGTTGACAAAGAGAACCGCAGAAAACCCAACTCGCGAAATTGTCTAAAAATGATAACCACGAATGATTCTGAAAGCGTACAAAATCGTTCATCTGCACACAGTTACAATTTTTCCGAAAGAGAATTTTTCAAGAAAAATTATCGTGGTTCGCGATTATAATTTTGTAACTTTCAACCAGTCGTTCGCATGCACGCCGAGAATGGTGGATTCTAGGCCGCATTATGAGACTCGTCGTGTAACAATTTTTATAGGACAAGCACTCGAGTCGTATCAGAAGTTATGCGTGCATATTGCAGCATACTGTGCATACTGTCTAGCAGTATTGTCGCAGAGTGTAGTATCATCCGCGAGAAGGCTGCAGTCCTTATGCAGTCTTCGCCACGCGCCTTTAGATCCTCTGCTAGCGGCACATTATATGCGTGCAGCTGCCTTCGCATATATCTAGATTCTGCACTCTACGCTGCAATGATATTCTATAGCTTATCCGTCTACGATACACGCAGATAAAGTCGCCCATAGAATATGTGTTCATACGGCTAAGCTTGAATTAGATGTAAGCTCGGACAAAGGGACAAGTATTCGCGGTTAGAACTTGCTAACAACTGGTTTGTGGCACGGCGCACCTGGACAAATTTTCTTCGACACGAAAATAAAAACATTATTTGAAATATTTAATTTCATTTTGTTTGAAATATTTCATTTATTCGCAATGCTGTTATTTGATAATATTAATAATATCGATCCATTTGAAATAATTTCGAATAATGAATTATTTCGTTATTCGTTATTTCATAGATGACATATATATCGCATATATCTCCAATAATTTTTCCTTATTAATTTTTCAACAATTTTTTAAGAAACGCTTAACTGTTGAACTTCGAATTTAAAACAACTATGAGAAAATGGTAAATCGAGTGATAAAATCGCCAAAATGTTATTGAAAATTCTCGACTATTTTTTGCTAAGCAACGAACACAAAATAATTTTGGTAACAAGTAAATGAATTTCGACAAATGTATTGCATTTTTTTTTTATTAAATTATCGCTGTTTGAAAATCTCGGTCTCTCGAAATTGCCAGAAAGATCAGTATACTACACAGAATCACGTTCCAAAGCAGGGAAAACTATTTTGCTTTCGCAGCTACACGAACGACACATCCATTAAAAGTTAATCTTATTGTCAGACGGGCGTTAATTCCTTTCTGCTGTCACTGCTCAACACAATTAAACGACACCGCCTGCGACGTCTTTATTCCTGCGCTCCGCTTTTTCCCACGAAGTCTGTTATTTTCACTTGTTTCGCTTTTTCTTGAAAGATCTTTAGAATTTTTTAAAACACGGGCCTCGCCGTAGTTCCGCGCAGTTCTTTCTTCAATTTTGCGCTCCTTTCGGCGAAAGCTTCTGTTTTACACGGCGGTTCCCCCAATTCTATAAGCACGTTAGCGCGAAACCGCATGATATAAATGTCCTGTTACCCCGGGTTACTCGCGTTACCATTGCAGTCGTTTATTCCATTCGTTGTGTCGCATACAGATAGTGTATAAATAAGTTTACTGCGTGAACAACTTTATAAAATATAAACACAAAAATTCCGCATAGCGAATAAAATTGTTCTAATTTTTATAAAGCGAGGATACGGCGGTTTTTATATTAAAATGGAATTAATGGTTCCCAGGAGCGAATAAATGACGTTTATATTACTCGAAAGGTTATTTCTTCAGAGTTGAATGTTAATATTGTGCTTATAAAATTTTAATAGTTTATTATTATTATTAATTAGTTTATCCGTTTTAACAATTTCTGAAACAAAAATATATGTCCATTAACCCTGTGCTCTCGAGTGGAGAATTTACCACTAAAAATTGTTACATCGCATTTGAAAACAATTTTTACGTTGCCAAATTTGTTCGTATCTTTGCAAAACTGTTGTACGCGTCGCAAGACTCAATTTCGTGTGCACAGAATACACTAATAGTCATATATAAAGTGGACATACTGGGAGTCAGAAGAAGCTATTTCGAATTTAGGGTCGGAATGGCTTTGAATGCAAAGCGTTCGGCGTCATATTGCGATGTTGACAGGATATTCATAATTTATAATGGTCGGGACCGAAGCTCGCGAATTCGGGTCAACACCATTCGCGCAAACGTTGTACTTCCGCGTCTGGCCGCTGTCAAATGCTCCGCCGAAATAATCGAACCCGCGTCTTTGCAGCTGAAAAGAAAATCGAGCAAATGCACCGTCATCGCACTCGAATCCACGCTCGATTTCCGCGGGTGCCGTGATAAAGTATAGAAGCCCCGGAACGTAGTTATGCCGAAGATAGACGTCGAGAACAGCAAATAAGATCACGAAGAAAGGACGCGCGGTGCCATTGGAATTTTTCAAGATATCGAAAAACACTTTAGATCCCATATTGGAGAGGCGTTTGGCACGCCGGCCAAAGGGGTTAGCTTTGATATTTCATTTCCATTGACTACGCCCGCCATTCTCGCCCCATCGGCCCCCGCTCTTCCCAACGTTATGAATGTATAATTAAGATCGCCCGCTCCTTTTCCGTCCTCTCCGCAGACATATGTATCTTTAACGACCGTACTTTCTTCGCGCGCCTTTCATCTCGCCGATATTTACATCGAGAGCACGCCGAATATAGCGAAAATCCTTTCAATTTTCGCCGAATGTTCTATTCTGCCGCGTAAAACTATTCTCTTCAGAAAATTCTATTCACTTCGCTTGCGATAATTGTTTGTTTGTCCTCTTTTTAACATGACACGACAACGATGGCAAGCAAGAATTTGTTTAGACCTCTCACAATTTGTATTATAGCGTATGCTCGGAGTAAGAAAATTATTCATTTTATTATTCATCAAATTATTCATCAAGAAAGAGTCTGCAATTTGTGCAACTGTAAATTAAAAAATATGGAATTTGTGATTTTGACCGACACACGGTAGGTTTTAGAGTTAAATATGTTGAAAGAGTGGACAATGAAACTTAATAAGTAAGTTGACTTCGAGTATTTGACAATAGCTGCTGGCAATGATCGTTGATTATCTACTTATTTCGACTGTATCGCATCTTACCATATCTTCGATTTACGTTCAAGTAAAGTATTCCATTGTCTCTATCTCATCGTTGTTATCAATTCTTACAAAAGTGGACAAATTTTAATCTATTCTTTACCTGTATTACCTCTAATGATCGGGTATCGTTAACAGAGATATATAATCTCATTTCGATACGAAATAAATATAATACAACAATATGTCATAAATATAACAAATAAAAATAATGTAGTAGATTGCATTGCAAAAGCATTGTTATATTTTGTTGAAGTTTAGGAAATTTACAGAATCTTGCAAGTTATACAATTTATTCATCTTACAACTTCCACGTCGCTAAACATTTTATTACATAATTTATCTCTGCGACGAGCTGTCCTTTCCCATTTGGAAAGCCTGTAAATCATCCGTTAAATCGTCGTTGTCGAAATTGCTAATCACCGCTATAAAGCGATAGTTTCCGTTCTCCTCGCGAATACGTCGCGCGTAAACGCCGTTGACGCAAGAATGCGTCCCGAACGACGCCTCTCCGACAACGACCGAAGGTAAGAGGCACCGTTGTCGAACCTGTTTGAACCCTTCGCGTTTGTTGCAGTGCATAGGTAACTACCGAATCCTGGCGCCGGATCTAACCTAAAATTCGTGAGGCTTACCAGAATGCACAAACACATTCGCCCGGGTTGTTTGCTCGGTGTCAACTGTGACAGAGCAAGCCTGTTTGTTCTAACTGAAATCCACGTGGTGGCTCTCTCCGCAATACTGGCGCCGGAAGAATACGTTTACAGTCTACAGCTCTACATTTACATCGAGCCACTGCCGGGGCTTACATATTCTGACAACTGTTCGAGCACCCTCGAATTATAACGATCGCACACTCGCCGCAAACTGATCCTTCCTGTTGTCGTTCTCAACCGAAGCGTCTACGTACTGCGAATTCTTTTAATAGGAAAAATGATGGTCGGCCTCGGTTTCCCAAAAGTTACATGGAAATGCATTTTTCATGTTAGTCATTTTTATATTTCTCATGTTAATCACTTTCACGTTTTCTGTGTGAATAATTTTCATATTTTTCATGCTAGTCATTTTCATATTTTCCACGTTAATCATTTTCATGTTTTCCATGTGAATAATTTTCATGTTTTCCATGTTAACCACTTTCATATCTTCCATGTGAATAATTTTCATGTTTTCCATATAAGTAATTTTTATATTTTCCATGTTAATCATTTTCACGTTTTCCATGTGAATAATTTTCATGTTTTCCATGCTAGTCATTTTCATATTTTTCATGTTTTCCATGTAAGTAATTTTTATATTTTCCATGTTAATCATTTTCACGTTTCCCGTGTAAATAATTTGCACATCTTCCGTGCTAGTTATTTTCATATTTTTCATGTTTTCCATGTAAGTAATTTTTATATTTTCCATGTTAATCATTTTCACGTTTTCCATGTGAATAATTTTCATGTTTTCCATGCTAGTCATTTTCATATTTTTCATGTTTTCCATGTAGTTATTTTCATATTTTCCACGTTAATCATTTCCATGTTTTCTATGTGAATAATTTTCGTATTTTCCATATTAGTCATTCTTATATTTTCCATATTAATCATTTTCATATTTTCCATGTTTCTAATTTTCATATTTCCCATGTCAATCATTTTCATACTTTCCAAGCTAAACATTTTCATTCTCTATGCGAATAATTTTCATACTTTTATATTCGATGATATTTTTATATATCGTAAAATCCGCAGTCTAGAAATAATTAGTTTCAATATCGTTAAGGGACGCAGTATCGCGAGAATTGTGATACATTTCTAACAACAAAGGCAGTAATCGCGTTCTCAAGCTCGCAACAACTGCACAGGATCAAAGGAACATTTTGATCTGTTCTAACTTCGGGTGAAAGGATCTCAAAATATTTTGTAGACTAATGCTGTTTAAGTAGAATGATGACTCTTTGAGGTGAGCACAGGAAGAATGTTGTAAGATCTTTCTACACAAAGTAATTAGTAGAGTGCGAATTTTATGCATTTAAGACAAAAATAGATGAAATTTAAATAGATGAAATTCGAAACAGTGAAAACATTTAAACAATTCAAACATGCTATTGTTCACCTTCGATTCATTAAGCTTACTAAAAAAAGAGGAGCAAACTTCTGTTAACCTCCGCATCTTGCAATCAATGCAGAAAATTCTTATTTTGCACCTAGATCCGCAGTCTAGTTATAATAATTTTCTCATATATATTATTGCTCCTTGTAACTTGTTAAAATCTTGCGAAATTGTTTAAGATTAAGAATATCAAGATCAATGAAGTAAACTTCAACGCTTTATATTGACGCTATGACCCGGAAAATAAATCTTGCAGATAACGCGTGCCAAAATTCTGTATGCAACCTGCGACCAATTCTCAGGAAAAACCGCCTCGCACTCGATCCGTTTGCGAAAATAAAAGTCCGCGGTCCGTTTCTCGGCGTTCAGCTTAATTTCTCAATCGCGTTTTCGAAGATAAAATTTCATCCGGAAAGCGTCTTCTTCCGCGCGACGAAGCCGACGGAACATTTCGTGTCGGTAGGTCTGCAGAAAATAAAAACGCTTGTCGAGAGGATTGAAAGTTCTTTCCACGGCTATTTTGAACGTAATACGGTGCCCGGTGTTATATCGGAAGGAGAGAACGCGATTCCCCGGTGCTCGAACCCCGGCCCGTTTTTCGTGAATATATTTCACACCCCGACGCGGAGCCGAGCGACGAGCTGCGTTTGCGTGCGAACTCGCTGTTTTTGTTCGGCCGACCCGGTAAAAGCACATAATCTGTGATTTCAACGGGAATTCCGCAAACGCGTAAGTTAATCCGCCACTGGCGTGATCGAGGCTCCGAAGTGTACGTTTGTGCACGGAGGGAGACCGCGGTTTCTTCTTCGACGACTAATAATTTCCCCAGTGTTTATTCGCGTCGCGTGTCCGAACGCTATCGAGGGAAATTCTTTTCGTAAGGCGAGACCGGTGAAATGCATGCCGTCGCGACTCTCTACAGCTTGTACTCATCAATCAAAGGCACCGGGCGTCATTAGCCTACTCCGCCGCCTAACTAGGACGGCTCTCATCCTGAGAATTAGTCTCGAGACGAAAATCGAAGTGCGAAGAAAGATTTCAGTCGAGTACGCCCGAGTCATCTGGCAAAATTAAGTGAATTGTTATCATTATTTATGTACAGGACAGTCTACAAATGTTTGACGTTTATATAGTGACCACCCTGTATATAATTGTAGCTTAATAATATAATAATTATATTGTAAATGAATTTTTAAATCATCTTAAAAAAATTGCTTATCCTAGTTTAATTTAGTTTTGTTTTATCGAGAAGTAATTAATCTTGAACAAACAATTTATTATAACACAAATAATTATTCAAGAAAAGTTAATTTTAAATGAATTTGTTCTATATACATATAAATTTTGTATACTATATATAAGAAGCTGTTATACGTATAGAACCAGTCGTTTAACCCTTATGTCAATAAGCATAATTTGTTTTTTAATCTTGAATATTCCAGTCGATATCAACTTCTGCAATTTAATTGAGGAAATCATATTTTTGATAGAAAATTCGCAATTATTTCTTTCATTGGAAATGAAGCAAGTCATTAATGAACATACAAGACAGCTAAATAGTTCTGTATGGAAACTTATGTGGCAAATCTCGGTCGAATGGGACCATTAATTTAAGGGCAGTATCGGTCGCCACTTTTTAAAACACCCTTTCGGTAAAAAAGCGTTTAAAGTTTCGAACACTGCTACAGGCAGTGGATGAGGATCGTTGGAGTAGTTGTCCATTGCAGGCCACAACTTCGTTAATTTTATGAATTTTTCAACGAAATTTTCGGAGAATCTACTTTAAACGCGGTGCTATCGACTTCAAATATTTTTAAAGAAACTGATTTTTTTCCCGTCCATCTAGCTGATCCCTTAAGGGCATATCGGTTTTACGAAGCTCCGAAAAGTGTCTAGCTTATTGTAATACGTTTCTTTCACCGAAAAAAGCACGCTGTCGATCTGTTATCTTTTTTTGTTAAGCTTTCGAGAACTTCTAAATACGGTGTGTATGAAGTCTGAATTTAATAAAATTGATATAAAATATTTTTATGTTGTATATATATATTTAAGGGTCAGTTACAATCCCTAGTCATATTTGAAAATGTAAAAAGTGTAACAATATGAGAAAGAAGGAATTCGGAAAAGAAAAGTATCATAGACTGTTGAAGGATTTTTGCAATTCTGATTCAATTGTGTATGTTGCTTAATTTCAGAATCACAATGAGATTGGACAAAAACTGTTGTTAGTTCAACAAGAACGTAATAACTAGACTGTGAATTTTATACATATATTATATAATATTATAATATAATATATAAAATTCTTATATTATAATATTTAATATAATTTATATATATATATTCTAATCAATATTATCGAATTTTAGGAGTTTTTCTTCCTACTTAAATATTATAATATAATATTTAAGTAGGAAGAAAAACTCCTAAAATTCGATAATATTGATTAGAATATATATATATATATATAAATTATATTATATTATAATATTTAAGTAGGAAGAAAAACTCCTAAAATTCGATAATATTGATTAGAATTATTACAGAAAGAATGGCTCTGTTCTAAGTGGCTCCTGTTTATTTCAACCGAAGCATCAAATTTCCGTTCCATTTCCTAGTCTAAAATGTCAAAAAGCGTGAAAAATCGAATTCGATAAAATTGTTGGCATTACAGCCGAAAGCATGAAGACGGTGGTTCTCGACTGAGAACGTTGACGATTCTAAATGCCCCGTTATTCGAAGGCGAGGAAACTTTAAGCTCCAGTTAGGGGCTCAGGGCTTCCTGTTTTCCAGTAACATTTGGCGCGGATATCTTCGCGGACGTTACAACTAACTGCAAAAGACTTGGCTAACTTGTTCCTAGGAGTTCGGTAATATGTGCTGCGACTTTATACTTCGCCGTCCGTACAGTTGACTGGCGTGGAAAAATTTAAAACGGAGAATATTAGTTTCCCCGGGAGTGAATCAGATTAGTTCCGACGTGATAACTTTCGAAGATTCCGTAGGAACCGAAACGCATTGAACTTCGTTTCAAGCAAAAAGACAAAGGGGAACCATTAAAGAGTTTCCGCGCTGAACAATAAACCTGTTCAAGCAGAGAACGTTATTTGATGTACTTGTCTAGAATGCTTAAATATTGATTTACATGATGCGCCGCGTTGCAGCGAACTGTTTACCATCGTCGAAACTTTCGTGCACAGTAAATCTTCGGAATATTCATTGTTTTATCAGGGATTTTTATGGATCATCGCAACGTGTCATAAGCTTCAAATATTTCCCTGTGCAAACTTCCCACGAGTGCATACATGAACGTATATCTTCAACGGATTGACTGGCGAAGTCCATTCTTACGCAGTTTATAAGTTACTGTTTTCTTTGCATACGTTTTTTAATGTACTATCTTCTAGCTGGAGAAAAGAAATGTAACACGGCTACAGTCTACTATAATGAATGGTCAACGTGATGCAGGATACAGTAATTTTAATTATCAGATTGCGCACAAAAAAGGACAATTTGGAAAGAGGAGATACGATTATTGGAGTCTTCCGTCTCTTTTTTATATTTGTTGATAAACAAACGAGCTGCAAGGCTCGAATAATCGAACATTAAAATTTTATTGTTGTTTTTATCAATAATCGCAATCTGAGCTCGATTTAGGGAGAAATTACTGTATTCTCGTAACATTTATCTGATAAATTGTACCTGGTGTCCCAAAAGTCACTCGTCCTAATTTCCCAATTGCAAGTGACTTTTGCGGGTAAACAACGGATTTTCTATACAGAATCAAATTTATCTAGCTCGATTAATACACCACAATAAACCACAGTCGAATAGAAATGTATTTTCTCTGTGAATAAAGCTGGCATGTTGCAAACAATATAACAGCATTTGAAAATTCTTCAACTGTTTTCATTGTTCTATATTTCACTTGCTGATTCATCTCATAATTGCATAAAATCCACTGTTTAATTGTGAGTTCCTATTGGTCGAGAATGAAGAAGACGTCGGAAATGAATGCGCTTCAGACATTCATCCAATAACCGGTGTCCTCGTTATCTAAAACCGTAATAGTCCGATGTAAGTTTGTTAAACTTGTTGTTTCAGCCCGTGTTGCATATGAACTCGGTGCAAATGTATCTTCGCAATCCATCAATTTATGTTCGCAAGTAAAGCGAACATTTCAAGATAAACAGCTCGCCAAGTAAGTCGAAACTTTTCAGCTGGTGAACTGGCTAATAAGTTTCAACGTTTTAACGTGTCTGACGGTTTTCGCATACGTTTAAATAAATTTATGCGACTACTTTATACTACCGGTGTATATACGGTTAAATAAATATATCGCATACGGTTAAATAAATTTATGCAACTACTTTACACTACCGATGTATATGCAGATAATACGCAAGTTCAGAATGTAAGTTTTCTTAGGAGACACACGATAAGCATGTAGTTGAACTACATAGTTGAACTACTTGTGTTACAACAATTCTGGTTGACTTTGATTATCTTCGAAGATAAATAAAGCAAATCAAGTTATCGTTGTAGCACACTTCGTAAAATAAATGTCAAAACTCGAATCGAAACAGGAAATCGAATTTTTTAGCTTCTATGTCATGTTTTTGTTATCATTATATTTACCTATAGATATTTTATTTACTTACTTTTAGTCGAGTCGCAACATTTTCTCACTTAAATGTTGCAGATATAATTCTTTTTTATCGTATCATTTTATCTGAGAAATTTTACACATTTTATTTTCCAGTGTTATAAATTCAACCATAAAAAGGTTTGATGAATTTAATGTTATCGTGTAATGTCATAGAAAGTAATAAAATTGTTTAGGGACGGGTCGCGTTGTCACTAGTTACAGAAACTGTTATTAACGTTTCATAGATGATGAGAGTATCGATAAAAATTGCAGTAAAAGTAGTTTATTCGTTGCAATAGCTGGCTTGCCATCAGGGCCGAGCATGCAATATGAACGACGCGTGGGGGTACTTTTAAAGAGCTAAAAAATTAAGCTTTTTATATGTGAAAGTAGAGACGTGACCCTTAATGCAATGGGGACGATAAAGTGTTATAAGCTTAACTTTCTTAGTAGCGCATCAATCGAAGATGGTGGTAATAAAAGGATACGAGTATATGCTTTTAACGTCATTCTTTACCACTTTACAGCATATATTGCTCGTATCTCACGCAAGTATCGTAAAACAAAGCACACCGAATGAGGAAACTCGGAACTTCTTGATATCCACTGAATTTCACTTTGGAAAATGTTTCCTTGTTTTCGTGGGACGCGAACGCGCCGCGTTCCCCCACCCTATCGAATTTTCAACTCGTAAGTTTCACCATAACGATCTTGGATTTCGGTCTCGCAGCGATAGAACTTCGAATATTACTATCTATCTCAACGATCCTATATAATTAAAGAGTTACAATTCTTAATCTTGTAATCAAACTAAGAATCTTGTTGTGCGCCTCTCGCGTTTACAAATTTTTCAACGTATAATATACATTGAAATATACGTTGAATAATATACTTTATTAGTCAATTAACTGTTTTCAACGAGTATACTAGTAATAGCAGAAAATGTTGTCATTTCTTCGTGACGAGTATACTCGTCGAAAGCAACTAGCCGGCTAATAAAGTATTATTAATACTTTCAAAAATTTGTAAATGTAAGAAATGCATGAAGATTCCTATAGTTTCATTACAAGATTAAGAATTGTAACTCTTTAATTACATAGCATCGTTTGCTGTTTTTGACGAGTATACTCATTGTGACATAACATGTTACAATTTCTTCATGTCGATTATACTCGTCAAAAACAGCTAACTCACTAAAAAGGATATATATCTTGATATTCCTTGTCAAGATATTTATAAAATATATATATAAATATATAAAATATGTAAAAGTAACGTATTTGAACGAAATATGAAGAAAATCAAACACAGACAGTACAATTACAGTAACTTGCACACTTTTCAAAGTGACTGCAACAGCTAACTGGTTAATGACGCTATTCGACCCCTGACCCCTGCAAAATGGACACTTTCTAGTTTCACACGTATACCATAAATAAATCTACTCTTTACTCACCGTAGGACACGTTTTAACCATACTTTACAAAGTATCTTTTCAAGGAACGTGAATCTTATTTCTTAGCTACCACCATAAGGTGAAAAGTTGAATGAAGTTCTTTAGAACTGGGCCAAGATAGATCCAGCAATAAATTCTTCCTTCGTTCCGATTTTCGTAAAAATTCAAATTCCGCTTATCATAGTAAAATAGGCGAATAATTCTGTTGCATTACGTTAACAGCCATAGAATTATTGCATGACGCGGTGAGAAGTTCAAACGGAGGGACAGGCTTTTGCTGTCTGATTCATTCGACGTCACGGAAAACTCTTCTGCAGTAACTTGGCTAGTTAGGCTACCAGTGGAACATCTTAATTTCGAATCCGCCATGGGCTACAGAACGCTATAAATCATCGTGCCACGTTGGCGAAGGGTGTACGTTAATCAGAAAATGAACATTCAACTTCTATACAAACTGTACATTCGAGTAAGGTGCTCAATATCAATTTCACCAAGCTGCCACTATTCTTTGGTGCTACGGGACGGCTATTGTTTCTAGAGGAACATAAATAATTCTACTCTACTAGCAGGTTTCCTGTTTCACTATTAACAATATTTGATAGCAAACTTCGGGAACTGTTGGGCATGTTTACATAACCAACTCCGTTGTATCGATTTGGCACGCGTTTCACTATTCCTAAAGGTCCATATACGTCTTGCTACAATTTTTCTTTAAGTATTTAATTGTTCGCCTTTCTATCGTACAGATTTTTTGTACCGTTGCGCGAATTCGATAGGAACAAATCGAGTTACAAAAATGAAATTAATTTGAAACAACTAGTAAACGAATATACACGTAACTGCAAGAATTCTGACTGTCGATGAGAAAGTATTTATTTCCACCCTAATTTTTATTGAATGTTTCACGAAAGTAACAATTTACAGAAAGACCTGTAGTCAACGTATGAAGATGAAGTTCTGTTGCTATTGCTTGCAAAATAAGTTTACGAATCAGCTAAAACGAATAGTTAAAAAACCATGTAGACAAATGCAAGAAATCTGACAGTCGACTTATTCTGATTTTGATGAAATATGCTTCGAAAATGAGAATTTACATATTCAATATATGAAGATGAAGTTCTGTTGCTACTGCTTGCAAAATAAGTTTACGAATCAGCTAAAACGAATAGTTAAAAAACCATGTAGACAAATGCAAGATATCTGACAGTCGACTTATTCTGATTTTAATGAAATATGCTTCGAAAATGAGAATTTACATATTCAATATATGAAGATGAAATTCTTTTGCTATTGCTTGCAAAATAAGTTTACGAATCACCTACAACGAATAGTAAAAAACCATATAGACAAATGCAAGAAATCTGACAGTCGACTTATTCTGATTTTAATGAAATATGCTTCGAAAATGAGAATTTACATAGTCAATATATGAAGATGAAATTCTTTTGCTACTGCTTGCAAAATAAGTTTACGAATCAGCTAAAACGAATAGTAAAAGACCATATAGACAAATGCAAGAAATCTGACAGCCGATTTATTCTGATTTTTTAAATCAAATATGCGTCGAAAATGAGAATTTACATAGTCAACATATGAAGATGAAGTTCTGTTGCTACTGCTTGCAAAATAAGTTTACGAATCACCTAAAACGAATAGTTAAAAAACCATATAGAGAAATGCAAGAAATCTGACAGTCGACTTATTCTGATTTTAATGAAATATGCTTCGAAAATGAGAATTTACATAGAGAACTGTAGACTACATACGAAGCTGAAATATTTTGCGACCGTCTGCAAAATGATTTCGGTAATAACCGAATTTAAAGACCACATTGTCCGCGACATCTTCCGAAATTAAACGGATTATGCGAAACTGGCAAGGCAAGCATCGGTAAAAGAGCGTAAAATTGCCGAGGTGGGCCAAAGTCTACAGAGTTGTGCAAAGTTTGAACTGTCATTCGGTGGTTCTGGAAGTCGGTCGCAAGTGTCGTCGCCGATAGGAACAGCAGAACGCGAAACGTTCGTCCACCACTAATCACATAACAGTTTTAGCGATGAGCCGTGTCGAGGCACAAAGTGACTATTAAACAGAAAAGAACATAAAAGACCGGGGTGGAAGAGGGAGCCAGCGATGGAACAAAGTCGAGACAGAGGCAGGAGAGTGTGAAGTAGACGCTTTTCAATTCGCGCGGACACGTGACGTTACACTTCCGCATAGCGCACAAGTGCTTCTTCCTCCCGCAGCCGGTTTCTCCCTACTCTCGGCGAGAACGGGGGGATGAAAAAACGGGCTTTCACGGCTATCCTATAAAGGGTGGTTCGCCAGAAACGGAACATCTAAATAATTATTCGAAATTCCGCTTCATTATCAAATCGCTCCGCTTCTATTCGCTAGATTTTCGTTCTATTATTTTTATTGGGAAATCATGCGCTCCTCGCGGTAACTCGTAAATTGTCAAATTGTTTATATGCGAAATGCTATAAAATCTGCGTTATAACTTTTATTTATTCGTTGACGGAACTTTGGTAAATTTCTGAATTGTTTCGCTTCTATTCGGTAAATTATTGCGACATTGTTTATTCGGGACATAGCTTTTACTTATTCGGTTTTATCGTTAAGTAATTTTTACTTATTCATTTTTATCGTTAAGTAATTTTTACTTATTCATTTTTATCGTTAAGTAATTCTTACTTATTCATTTTTATCGTTAAGTAATTTTTACTTATTCATTTTTATCGTTAAGTAATTTTTACTTATTCATTTTTATCGTTATGTAATTTTTACTCATTTATTGGCGCGATTGCATCGAATTTATAAATCGTTTCACTTTCACACGCTGGATCGTTGTTGTATCATCATTATTGGAATTATTAAGTAATTTCAATGACTTGTAAATTATCATTCCGTGTATTAGTATTTAATAATAGATTCAGTCATTTAGTATATTACGCAGAGAAAATCGTAAATTTCGCATTGACTGTTATTTATAAAGGTCAATATGTGCACGATTAAAATTGATTGCAATACAAACTACAGTGAATTGTGCTTTGTCGATTATGTAAATGACACGTCGGTTGCGCCAATTTTAAGAGGAATTTAACAGGAACCATAATCGAAGGTTTTGCTTGAATTATTCTCGAAATCGATGAATTAAGCTGTATTTATAAACGATGTTGGAACCGGCTCAAACATAATGCTAATCAAGAAAATATAATTGCAACACATCGACTACAAAATTCATCAGCGATTCAATCCGCCCACGAAACGATCTTGCCATGAATTAATTACGATACTCGGCAAACTCTGTTCGCTATTAATGGATTTACATCCCTAGGATCCTCTGAAATGTGCATTAAAATTCTCCTCTGAATCAAACATGCTTACACTTTGAACGAATCTTCGTTTAACCGATACAAGCGGTGCATTATATGCGGTTCCTATAAATGCATTATTCGAATAGTTTCGAATAGAGATCACGGTGGCTGATAAAAATAATATTATTCGACGGGATGGGGGTGGTCGAATAAGCGAGAATCGACGGGGCATTTCGGGTGCATTCGGTGTCCAGTTATGCATTTCCGAAGAACGAGGTATAGAGACGTTTCTGATCCACAGGATACATACGCACCAGCAGTCAGCGTGGTGTTGTCATGGTAACAACACTGGTACGCGCGTGGCATCGGCCACAAAAGCAAAGGCGTGACAAACAGGGAACAGAATAGACAATGACGATGTTCCTCTCGACAGGACTCTTAGCGGCAGCTACTTCGAACCGAGATCGTTTGTGCTTGTAACACCATCCGCTCTCATGCTTGGAGTTCATCCAAGTTTCGCCTTTCCTGCGCCACGCATCTTTTCCTCTTTGACAAGCGTCTCGCCCACGCGCCTTGCTCACCGTCCAATATAGCAATTCGCTACCGAATTGTTCGCAGGATTCGCCTCTATTCTCTGCACATTATTTTCACGATCATTGTTCCAATTAAATCGTCGATACGGTTTCCTTCAGTTTTATTCGAATGCTCTGTGTCAAAATACAGTAATTTCTTCCTAATTCACGCTCAGATTCCGCGCTAAAATGGACAGTTTGGGAAGAAGAGATTTACAGTTCACTTTTATGCTAACACTTTTTATAGTTAACGATTGTCAACAACTGTAAAACGAGAGCCCGGCCTCGAATAATCAATCAAACTGTGCATTTTTGTGTGCGATCTGAGCGCGAATTACGGAGAAATTACTGTAGTTGCGTCAACGTGTTGACTATCAAACTACGCCAAAAAACTACGGCTTTAAAACCGAAGGTTTTACCGATTAGTTCGATCTTCTGGAATTTTTGGCGCGGTTTGATAATTAATACGTTCATTTAACACTAGATTTACGGAGCACAAAAGACAGCTGTTTTATATTAGACATTTATTCTGATTTTTAACAAGTGTTATTGTAACATTAGCCGTAAGTAACATATAAATTGGATAAATAACTCATAAATGTATCTTCACGATATGAATAATCGTAAATGAAAAAATTAGTGACCCGTCACTTTGACGGGTTCCATAAATCTAGTGTTAAAGGCGACGATTTTAAATTTTTATCCCAACGATTATTCATTTATGGAGTCTTTTAGATCTCGTGAATATTTACAGAATTTTGAAAGAATTATGTCACTCATCATTTGACTGCGGATTTGATGCATTTACGACGAAAGTGAGTGGATCAAATTGAATTTTAAGAGATTATTCTACACTGTTCGACTTATTCAAATTATTCAGGAATGAGAAAATATGTTTGCTTAAGCACACAATCTTTATTTTTAGTTTTATTCTTCCACAGAGATCCGCAGTCTACTTGTGATCAATGTCTTATAGATCCCAGAGGATTTTCGTCTATTTATTTTATACACTTTACATCGATAGATCGAATGTATATTGTCAAATATTACAGCGACATATTTTTCGATATAAATTAGAAATTTTGTAATATTTTACAAAATAATAAAATCTCTAAAATCAAGAAATAGACGAAGCTTAGTTTTAGAAACTGTTGATTGAATAGGTGCCCGCAACGTGGTTAGAATAATTCGTGAAATTGATAACGTTGCCAGCAGTAACTGAAAAATACATTTGTTGGAACGCCACGCGAGAATGGACAGGCAAATTGATAATTCACGAGGAAAATTCGAGACCAGACTAAGAGCCATCGTGTTTATCGGTTAAAACCATTCTCCCGCATGCCTTGGAACTCGTCCAACTTTCACACCCTCTGACAATCCTCTGTCCTTTGATCCTGATAAGTATAGTCTTCGAACCCTTAGATTCGCGTGCCGCGACTTTTACTCTAACCTCTGAAGCATCGGTTTTATGCAATCTAAACCGTGCTGCCAACTATAATAACGTCTCCCTCTATATCCAACTTGAAAAGATTTCACTGAAAAAATAAAATATCCGTTTCTTAAAACGCGAAAGAACGAATATAATAAATATAATATATTTATTATATTTATATATAATATGTAATACATAATGTATAATTTAATCCTAACAATTACTCCAAACTTTAAATTGCATACTTCAAGTGTAACGTTACCGCATTGCAAAGAATACCGCAGTACGAACATCTCGTAAACACGCCAACAATTTGTAGAAATGTAATACATATAATAAGGTACGAAATATTATATTAAGGTATTTTATTTCCCACGCGAAAATGACGCATGAAACAACGAATATATACGTTTCATGTCACGCGCGTAATGACGAATGCAATAATATATTAATGTGTTTTATTACGCAACCTTTATCCCGGCTTTCTCCGCACTGTACTTTTTTTCGATTTACCTCGAAGCCATTGCGATAGCACCCTAATTTTATTAACGGCAGGTTTAGCAAGGCGTCGCACGTATATTGCAAGTTTCTCGTCCCGGTAAATCCATGATGTGAACCACCCTACGGCCGCATTTTATAATATGAAATATTTATTGTCCGCGGGATTTATTGTACGGCGATGCTAATTCAATCTGCACTTCCCCGTTGAGTTAAAGCTTAAATCGCTTTCCATGGAATCTATCGACGATCATCATATATTTCTGCCGATTATCGCGTAATAATTAATAGCGCGATTTCCACTCGGCTGCCGTACTACTCGCACGATATCGAGAAAGTGAAAAATGGATGGCCCGATAACATCGGCATACTCTCGTCATTTATCTTCCTGTTCATTTATTCGGTGTCGTTAAAGGTGGTCGACTTTAAGCCGGCATTAATCTGACTCCCCCGGGCTGAGAATCCTCGCTGCTTTCGAAAAGACCGTAGTCTACAGTCAAAATCTGAGTTTCGTGCTCGTAGACGATATTTCGAATTCAGCCTCGTGAAACAAGGAAGGTCCACGATTTTATTAACGTTGTTTCATTTAAATGCTTCTCCGGACACGTATCTAGCTTGCTGAAAATCAAGAAATGGACTGCGAGTACAGTAATGTCTCTCTAATTGACGCCCAGATTGTCCACGAAAATGGACAATCTGGGAAGGGGAGACACGATTAATCGAGCCTTGCGGTTCATTTTTATAGCCACGAGTTGTCAACGACTATAAAAACGAGCTGTAAGGCTCGAACAATTGTATCTCCTCTTCCCAAATTGTCCATTTTTGTGCGCAGTCTGAGCGTCAATTAGAGAAACATTACTGTATTATGAATTCGTGATAAAAAGTGTGAACGAGTTAATCGCATGAACCAAACTATTATGTAAATTCTCCCTAATTGACGCTCGGCTTCGAAACAAAAATGGACAATTTGGGAAGGGGAGATTAACCGGGCCTTGCGGCTCGTTTTTATAGTCGTTGATAATCGTTAACTATAAAAAGTACTAGCTTAAAAGTAAACTATAATAAATCTCCTCTCCCCAAGTTGTTTATTTTTATGTACAAGATGAACGTCAAGGGAGAATTTATTGTACACATTTTCTGTGAACTTTGCTTTTCGTAAACGATGCACAGATTTATTTCCGTTATTATACCTCTTTTCACGACATGCATCTAGCTTATCAAAAATCCTAAATTGTAGACTGCGAGCTTTATACATTTACGACAGAGATGAACATGTTCATCGCATAAACCGAATTACTAATTTCGTAATCGACGCATCGATTTGCAAGATTCGCTGTCCGATCATAAAAGTCTCCCGTCGAATTTCAAATATTTACAAACAGACGAAAGATTTGTATTCCGTTTCATCGACGTTGATATTTTACAATAATTTGTTAGTCAGCGTCGGGCAGACTCTGTGCATCGCGTGTATTTCGTACAAAATCGTGAAATACCGTACGGTTAGGAGGATATGAAATTTTCCCAGAATTTGTTGTCATGATTATTATCGTTGTTATAATAATAAATTTAATTCGTTTCAATACATCCACGATGCTTGTTTACGGTCTTCACGCGTCGCCTGATTTCGATTTATTTATATTTTCTTCCGAGGTAAATATCAAACCATCGTTTCCAGGGTGTCTCTAATTTTAATGTATAATTACATGCGCGCGCAAACAATGCCGGTCTGAATAATTAATTAAACATGAAAATAAGGTGTGACGTTATACAAGTGAGTAGATTTACCGGAAGTTCCATTGCAATTAAATATTGAATCGTACACAACATCCATATTATATTATTATTATTATGCAAAGTAAACATTTGAGGACAGTTCACATTGAAATACGAATTTGAGAGAATTCTGATTTTCAGCGACAGTGTGGCGAAACTGTGTATTATTTCTCCATCGAGTTAAAAAAAATTCTCATTTGTTCGTTAATTCGTATCTAGAGATCGATAACGGTATGTTTCGAGTTGCATGCGGATTTCTTGATTATCTGTTAATCAGTTAGCTTATTTTAACCAGTAGACTCGTCGGAACACAGAATGTTACTATTTCTTCGCGACGAGTATACTCGTCAAAACCAGCTAACTGATTAAGAGGAATATACGCATTGATATTCTTGATTAAATTATATATTTTATAATAATATTATATTGAAACGAAGTATGAAGAAAATCTAACTTACACGGTGTAATTAAAATAACTTATTATTCATTTTTCAACGAGACTGCGACAGCTAACTGGTTAACCTAATTCTTCCTTAGCGTGAGTAGGGTTTTTTTAGTATAGGGTTTTTTCAAAAATAACTTATCTCTCCTTCATAATCATGAAGATTATGGATTACGATTTTTATCTATTCACAGTTCAAAGTGATTTTTGAAAAAAAAATTGCTGAATTTGAATTGAAAACTTGAATTTGTTATTAACACGTTCCGTGCCGAGCTTTTTTTACTCAAATCTTCACACATTGATATTTTACTAAAACTTGATGTATTACGTGCAATTATTAATTCTCGTACACATTACAACGTAACAAAAACTTATCAACGCCCATTCTTGCGGTGGAAATTGATTCTTCGGTTCTAAATTTCTTGTAAACAATTTGTTCAGTTCACTAAGTAAACATGCAAGCGTGTACCATGGATGGTACACGTGGCACGGAACGTGTTAATTCGTGCGTAGAGATCGGCTCGGTTTTTCGGATCGTCTAAATTTCACACAGCCACGTGAAAAATTCGACGATCGATTGCCGAGTGTCGGCAATAATTTGGCCGAGCGCGAAGGCTGACAGATTATCCCGCGTACAGTTTATTATTAAAGGAGCTGATGCATTTTTATGTTTCTCCGTCGAGTAACGTTTATCGAGAAATAAGTGAAGATGGAGAATGGCCGGAGGGTGTGGTAGAGGAGCACCCCTAAACGAAGTAAATTGCCGAGATGGAAGAAAAAGGAGAAGAGGAATGCCATTACACCGGCCGCGAAGTAGAACTCGGTGCCCTATGTGGAGTAGGAAGGAAACGCGCGGCGACGCTCGAGGACTAGAAAAGAACGAGGAAGAAAGTGAACCCTAATAACGCTTATTTATTCATGCTTATAGCCCCGCTTTCGCTGCGCAAGGATTTTCATAATAACAGATTTGTTCTACTCCCGCGTACGTACTATGCGCAGACATTATTAGCGCACGTATGCTAAGATTCTGACGTAACGCTTATGCAAATTTCGAAAGACCCCGGCGTGCTCCCCCTAAAACGCGAAATTACCCCTGCTATTCGAATACTTCCTTCGCACGTTTCTTATATTTTACCTCGCGTACTTGTTTCATTAGATTCTGCCTTAAGGCTTAACCCTTTGCACTCGAGTGAACACACTGAGGTGTCAGAAAAATTATTGTACCACAATACGTACAAATACAATCGATGATGTTACAATTATTATATAATATATTATATTATTATATATTATTGTATTATATTATATTATATTATATTATATTATATTATATTATATTATATTATATTATATTATATTATATTATATTATATTATATTATATTATATTATATTATATTATATTATATTATATTATATTATATTATATTATATATTATATAATAATAATTAATAATAGTTTATATAATAATAAATATATAATAGTTAATAATATAATTTATATATATTTTTTTTTTATTTTTTTTTTAACTGCGAAGTGTAACTGTTGCTTGAATCACAAAATCGAACGTCGTATGAATAAAATGCAGCAAATTATTTGAAATGGAAATATTACAGATCAGTGTTGCATCTATTTTATTTATCTTATTTTTTTTATTTATCTCTATTTAATTTTATTTATTTTATTAATCTAGTTTAGATTTCTCGTTAAAACAGCTTCGAGTGCAAAGGGTTAACACTCGTTTCGTTCAGCTTCACGTATTGTTTCACATTTCATTTCAGGCGCTAGTTTTCTAGGTAGAAAAGATTTAATCCCGAGAAAAGGTTAGATTTTAGAATACCTTCTGCTTTCGCATCGTAACAATTGTACAAACGAGGATTTTATAAATTCTACCAAGTAAAGGGTTTTTTCAACAAGAGCTACAGATAGTTTTTGCAAACGCGTTTATATTTTCAAAACCGGGCAAATTTTCATTGTAACTCCTGGTTCGTTCGTTTGCAATTATGTTTGAAATACGATATCAGTCGAACGACCACGCAAACTCTGTATGCACTCAGTCACCCTTTTTTCTAAAACAAAAAAAAACCATTTCATTCTACGGGGCTAGCTATAATCCACAAACCACCGATGAACCGGAAGATAACGTCCCACGGATCATTGAAGAGATTGAGCAGCCACTGTGTGGGTGTCAAAGAATTTTGAAAACAATGGATGACATTGTATTTCGTACGTAACTGTAAACGATCGTAGCAAAAGTTACAATAAAAATTTGTCGAAATTGTGTCTCTTTTTGAGAGACACTTCAGAGATGTATAGACATTTAAATATGGTTGAACGGTGTTTTATAAAAGAGCGAGGTTCGCGCGCATTTAATGCTAGAATTTTCTGACTTGTTCCTCGTCGACGGTATATAAAATGTTTTTATAATTGTTTGAAGGAGTTTTATACTCGAGCACATATATTATTGCGAGAGCATTGTGCAACCGGTTCTGAATAGCGTAGAATGATTAAACCCGCCCATTCGTGAAACATTTAAACCTTAACGAAGGAAAAGAGAGAATTCCCTAATTGTTACGTTACGGATTTAAATAACAACGTGCATAAAATTAATTCGCCCTTCTTCGCGCAAAATACGGGGTCGCGCATGTGTGACGCTGATAGCGATTGCGTTAATATTTTGTAAATTAAATTGGGTCAACGTTGAAATCCAATTAGAGACGAATTCTTATGCGTGACCGAATCTCGCAGTAAAAATAATTTATATTATAAAAGGTGTTTCATTAAACGCGCAGTTGTCGCGATCGCTTCGAACATCATTTCTGTCTGCGTCGATTCTCGCGTGACGATCGTCGGGTCCGTTTCGACCCAGCGCGAGACTAAACTTTTCACGATTAATTTCGATATTTCTAAATTACTTGTTAAGTTTCTTGAATCTTTTCGCCAATTTTCACATCCAGATTTCGAAGATCTGCGAGAATTCTGTATCTTTCGAGCAACTTCTTCAGATTGAATGCGTTACTTTAATTTTCGGAGAATTACGTGGCTCCGCGGTGGACGCGTTGAACATAAGCTACGCCATACCCCATTGTGTTATCAGCCCTGAAAGTTCTAAACCCGGTTTTTTATCGGGCTCTGCATGACGGCGCCAGTCAACAGGGCACGGCGCACAGATTTTGCTTAAAGACGATACACGTGTAAACAGCGCCAGCACTCGCAATCCCTCACTGTTTTTAAGGCAGAATTTGCGCAAGTGGTACGCGACGTGGTTAAACCTACGTTGTCGTGATGGAATTTCAAGAACGTGACAGCGGTTAGCCGCTCTCGAGCATCCTCAACTTACTAGTAAACGTGAACAATCCTGTTCACGTCGGTGGCGACCTACCACTGCCAGGTTCAATACTGCCGACGGAAGCTGCGACCTACAGGGCGTCTCAAAATTATTGGACCAGCCGAAACATTCTCGATACAAGCCGAAACCGGCATTTTGCAAGTTCAGCTTCTGCACTAACTTTTGTGTCAGGAAAATCATTACCTAAATTCGATTTTTCGATTACTTTTCTATCATTATCTCACACGTTACTTTATTGTTAAAAGTGACCATTAACGCATTCGTTAAAAGCAGCTAACTGGTTAAGAAAGATAATATGATATATGTGTATATAATTTAAAATATATATTATATATTAATTTATAATACTTAATATTAATATTATATAATATATATAATATATAATATAATATAATATAATATAATATAATATAATATAATATAATATAATATAATATAATATAATATAATATAATATAATATAATATAATATAATATAATATAATATAATATAATATAATATAATATAATATAATATAATAATATAATATATATGATATATATTATATAATATATCTATATATATATTCTTTATTAAATTATATATTTTATAAAAATATTGTATATAAACTAACTAGTTAACTTGTTCATTGACTGTCGCCAGAAATTCTATACCGACAGTAAGCTATAGAATAACATTTCTGAAACTTTAAACAACAGCCATCGCACCATGAACGTTAATTTCCGGATCTTACTTTAACAATGCTTCAACTACTATTAATTTCACTGCAGAACAGTGATATCATCCATGTTAAACTTCAGACAGCTGATCGATCGATCTCGCGTGCCAGCATTCACAATCAAAAGGCAATATTTTTTCATTCGGTTTGTTTTGGAACCTGTCCATGTACAATCGTCCACGAAAATGTTCGTACACAAAGTTTATCGAATCTAATTTTAGTGGTCGCTTAGCGAACATATACAATGGGTACACGACGATTGAATTCTGTTTAAAAACTGTCGATCGATCGAATGCAACAATATCGAATAAAAATACCTTATCTGCTTCTAGAAAGAATTTTCGTGGCCACTGTACCGTTGTTTCGATTTGCACACGACATCGGATAAACTACGCGTTTTCAATAACTCGATTAAAAACAGCGTGCACGTTCTGCTTCCAAAACAGAGTCTTTAATTTCATTCTTTATTTTGCGAGATGTGAATGATTGATCTGATAGTTTGATTTCGTTAAAAAGAACACGAATGCGCGCGTGCTTTTCGAATTACAATCGACGAGTTCGTGCATCATTTCTTGCAAAAGCACGATCGCGTTCGTTGCTTTCAGTATTAGAGCACACAGCACATCCCAGAGGTTTAACATTTTTTCTTTTTAATTTCTATGCAATCATTGCAATCACGCCCGCAGCTCGGAGATTCTTATTATGTAGTACACATTGTTCGACTATTAAATCAACCAGTTAGCTGTGGCGCCTCCATTTTAGAGCGCGCACCTATATGTGTCGCGAGAATCAAGCGACGACGAGTATACTCGTCGAACACAATGTTAGTGTCGTTGTTAAAATATTGGGTCAAAAAAACGGTTTTATTTGATAAAATTAACAATTTTATTACTAATATTTACTTATTCACATAATAAACGAAAAACCCAGAGATAATCAAATACTTATAAAAGTTAAAAATTCAAATTGCTGCTGTAGAGAGAGAGTGGTATTTAGCAAAGCAAGGAACAATATATAATGGCACTTTGCACGTCGAACACCCCAATACCGTGATTCTTTTCTAATTTTATTTTTATAACAATGTAAACAACTTCGTGCAGGATTGGCCTGAAAATATTCTGAACATCTTGAAATTTGAGAATATGTTTTTGTTTTCCTTAAAATTACAATTTAAATGACCAATGGTCACTACTTCTTACGCGCGACGAGTATACTCGTCATGTCACAAAATATTGCCATTTCTCCATGACGAGTATACTCGTCAAACACGGCTAACTGGTTAATATAATTTCAATTATTCGATATTTGTTCCATAAATTTTATAGTTCGATTCGAGACAGCTTTCCCCCGGAAAACGAGCACATTTATTGATCCGAATTGATCGTGAACCAATTACTGGCTAGTAAATCGTCCGCGTGCCACCTTTTGTATAGGGTGTTCATTGTATATCACGTGTCAAGTATCGTTCACATGTTCTGAATAGTTTCCACATGGAAACGAGGGGAGATTATAGTGACATGAACTTGAAAACGAGCCTGTCGTTATAAGCCACTGTGCTCCAGAATTCCGGATACGATATGCCCTTAGAGTTACCACTTGAATCCCGCGTATTATTGCAAAGTGCCAGGTTTCTCACGTGAGACGCGCCGCTAAAGCACACCTGCGCCGATTGCAACCTCCCGACCAATACCGATTCATTTCATTCAAATACAGAATTGGCTGGTTCCTGAATAATAAATAAATCTCCGTAATCACGGCCTATCGAAGCACGTCCTACCTCGAATCCAATTTGGATTTTATCCCGCCTTCTCGATATATTTAACCGAGAATCGAAATAATCGTACAATTAAAAGCAATGCGAAAGTATCTTTTAGGCCAACTCTGCGATTGTTTTTGGCAGAAAACTACAACACTTATCGTCATCATACTTACATGTACGTTTTAATCGATATCTCAACACGATCCCCAAATTTTTCGACGACTGAAAAATAAAGATCAAGCTCTCTATGTGTAATTAGTCCAGGGAATTGGTCCAATAATTTGATAAAGTAAACAAAATCAATAGTCGAAACTTCTTTATTATTTAAGTTGAGATCAATATATTATCGAAAAATATAGTGCAAATAACTATCGCAAGGCACCAAATAAATTCGTCCTTACTGGTAATCATTATTAACGAAAAGAATTCAATTTCGGTCACTTATAATTAGACCGCGGTTTTTATGTATTTTTGACAAGAATGACTGGATCAAAAACAAGACTGTAAAAACATGAGAAGAATTTTAGAATATTTTTATATTATGCACAACTTGTTAAAACTAGTAACAGATCAAAAACAGTTTCATCCCACTTACGTTTCTTATAATCCAGTTAGACAATTTTTATTTTGCATAAAAATCCGCAGTCTACTTATAATAGTTATTCACGAGGGCAATTCATTTCGACTGTCCATATCAGTTACATCGATAATCGTTATCGGCAATAAAAATGATTTTTCCGTTATTAATAATTATTGTTTGCAACAGAAAACGCTTTGGTCGAATAAATAATTGTTATTCTATTTCTGTTGTAACAGTTAGGGTCTCTGAATTAGCATACAATAAAATATTGCTAATATATAATATATATTAGCAATACATATTATATGTTGCAAATACATGCTAATATATTTGAAAATATAATAATATATATAATGAACAAAATATAACGAAAAAAGCAAAATCTCTAAGATAAAAAGGGAATTTAGTTTTCTTACTTGACATAAGCGTGGATACGAGTTACGCTACCACAAAAAAAAAACACTTTTTTTATTATCAAAAGTATTTTTCATCGAATTATTACAGTAAGCGTAAGAGAACTTGGCCAAATTTCTTGGGTACAATACCGCCATTAAGTCGTTTCTTCGTATCGCAACCGTGCAAAACAGAGTAACGACGTCTGGGTGGAAAAAGTTTCCGCACTTCTCGACCCTTCAAGACAATTTCGGAAAGGCGAAAAGAGCAGGCCACCGAATCGCTGACTTGAATATCCCATTTCTGCCGCAACCGGGAATTCCTCTCACGTGGAATTACAATGTAAGAAACAAGGACGCGGTACGGTGAACATGGCGCGGGAAACTCGCCCTGTAAGTTAACGGGGAACGTGCCGATGGCCGGAAACCGACAACAATATTATCGCCAGCTACTTTTATCCGGGTGGTCCAGTTATAATCAACCGTATCCTCGCGCGGAGTCGATTGAATTCGTTGGCCAACGTTTGCGCTGTACCCTGTTTTTTCCACTGAACTAATTGAGGCTAATTAACTGCTTCCATTAAAGCGGGAACGAAGGAACGTAACGACCGCGTACGTTCATTGCACGAATTGCCTTTATTCATTCATTATTAAAGGGCTGATCTAATTTGTACAATTGTTTATCAATCTTAGATTTTGATTTGTATTTCTTATGTATTTCTTATATTTTTAACAGCAGAAATAACTTATACAATATTTGACGTCACAGGTACGATGCTAATGTGGAAATGTAATTATAGAAAAAATTAATTTATAGAAAAATTAATCCAAGATTAATTTTATAGAAAAATTAATTAACTCAATGAATGTATTTTTAAAATTATTAACGGCACGGATCAATTTAGTTTTCGTTGTTGATCGGTTATATTTTATATCTGTAACAGCAGAAAGCAGCTTATGCGATATTTCAGGTCATCAATTTGATGACAATACGGAAATCTAATTTTACTAAAATGTCTTCAGATGGCTCCGCAATTTTAGAAAATTAAGTAACTCGATGGATGTGTTATTAAAACTTTTGATAGCCAAGGATAAGTTTATTTCACGTTCGTTAATTGGTTACTGCTCGTTCTCGAAAGTGCGAGGAGATTCTTGCGCGATCGCGATGGTCATTTCGAAAAGTGTACAACGAGGTTCGAACGTTTTGGGATTCCAATTTTCGCGGAGACCGCCTCGATTCTCCGTTTCTTCTTTCCTCGCGATTTCTTTAACGCATACCGTCCAATTTGCGGTTACCATAGGTAGAAACGATAACAAGATAAACCGTTCATGAATCATGCCGGACTACTTCTGTCATCGCTTGAACAAAATATATTTTACGCCTGTAGCGGAAGATCTCCCGAAATTGGATAATTTTTCAGCCGGTTACGGTGGTATTTTAAACCGGAGGATTGCGCAATATTCGGTGAGAGACGACACGGAAGGGAAAACCGTGAGAAGCTGGGGAAGTGTAAGGAAGAAGAAGAATAGGTTGGAAGTCAGACGGGATGGATATATCCAGGAAACCTAGTCAACTGAAGCGTAACCAAATCTACTGCCCTATTTACTCGTCGTTCTACCGACTGTTCTCTCTAGATTTCTTCTTTTCCGTTCATACTTTTCGACGTCGATTCCGAGACACTTGTTCCGGTCACCTGCTAAATTTACATTCCCTGCAGTATCTTCAAACGGTCAGCCTCAATTATGCTCGTAATCGTTTCACTCGTAAAATTAAATTGGTAGCTTCGTCTTAATGTTCTTGCGTGAATTTACTATAATGCTATAGCGAATTCTGCGTTCCTTATAATTATAAAAATAAACAAATTGTGCACGACACGCGGGAGCTTTCTTGTTGTAATAATTATTTAATTCAACAATTCTTTCGAATTCCTCTCGGAAATTTACATAAAATTCGCGATTGCCATAATTTACAAAAATATGCAAAGTGTTCTTTGAACGTCTAACGTTTGAAATAATTATTTGTGTAACGATACTTCCTGTTCGATGATATTTAAACTGCTCTACAACAATCCTTAGATTATTAAAAATAAGATACGCACTCAACTATGTTCTTTTTATGAAGATATACGCCATAATTGATTACTTCATTTCCAAGATTTCACTTAGGATCTCATTCTAAAACATTTCTCCAATTGGCAAAAGTCTTCTTTTTACTTTCTCCTGTCTCTTGTCCTGCTCTTTGGCATGACATCCTTCCGGGTTCCTTTACTCGCCGATCTGCTTGCCACTTGTGCTCGAGAGAACGGTATTGGACCTTCCGTCTACGTTGGGCAGGTTTATTTTTATTCCATACGACTCGTTCGATTGAACATGACTTGCGGTTACAGGCTCGGCAATATATTTTCAATATGGCGAGTCGACATTCCGACCGTGGACCCGCGAGTCTTTTGTACTCTTTGCCTGCGCCGATCGCTATCCGGCCTTCGTAAAATACGCACAATTCCGGCCGGAATAATAGCGGCTCTCCTGGCGAATTTGTAGCTTCGACGCGAATATCGAAGGTTGGCACCTCGCTTATCCTCGATCGTGTTAATTTAGAATGACTGCGGCCGCGAGTCCTGCTTTGCGACACGGAAATTCGGGGAAAAAGCGCGTATTTCATACGCAATTGAGGTGTAAGCTCGCCAAACGGATACCATCGATTGCGCATCATTGCAACTACTCTTATTTTTCGTGTGTGTAGTTATATTGTTAACAATAAAGTCGTTACATCTAAAGAAATGCTAATGCAAAATTCAGTGCGTTGAATATGTTTGATTTATTGTAAGTATGTAGACTGCAAGTTTTAATGCACTCTGTCATTCTCATAGCTCATTTTTTAAACAATAATCTCTTTAACTAATTCGAAAATTCACTATGGAAAAACAAAACCAAAAATGTTAGCATTCGTTGGTGACACAGGGTGTGCCGGAATTCGTAGTGCAACCGAGCAGAAGCTGATTCTACGTGGAAAAATAAAGAAAAATGTGTGATTTGCTACGTAACCCAATGAGAGAAAATCGAGATACTAATTAGTAATTAGTAACTACAAATAATCGTGTGATCATCAGAAGAATTTAAAGTTAATGCATCTTGTATTTGTTGCGTCTGTTTCACTTTGTTTGTGTCACTTTGTCTCACGCGTCTCGCTCGCTCGTGGTCGCGCAAATAACGCATACAGAGCATACACATACACACACACACACAGAGAGAGAGAGGGGGAAGAAAGAGAGAGAGAAAGAGAGAAAGAAAGAAAGAGAGAGAAAAAGAGAGGGAGAAAGCGCAGACACACACGCCCGATATTCTCCTAGCCGAAAATGGCGACCACGTGAGAGCGAGATGTGACGGGAGTCAGGTCCCGTTGTTTGTTTTTAATCGGCCGAACTCGAGTCCCTCGTTTCGTGGAAATTCAGTATGACGGCTAATTTGGGGTCCTACTTCTGCGAGGGCGTTAACATGGATGAATTGATGGAAATCGGTCCTACTAAACATTTCTCAGCAGAATTCTTCTGAGCAACGGACAGTACATGGTTCGCAACAATTAATATTTGTAAGCACTATTTCGGACGAAGACAACTGCGGTAGAAGAATAGACGACAATTAAATCCTTTACAAAGATGAACAAACTTTAAAGTCGATTTTTTCGAAAACGGAGCCCGGGATAAAAAAATGTTGTAGCAAATATTTTTGTATAAAATGTTTTCACATAAAATCACTCCCTGCTCGGTTGTACTAAAAAATTGAATTCTGACACATCCTGTATAAATGGCTGCAATTGTATTTTATTCATAACTATTAGACTGCGGACTTTATGCATTCGTGTTAAAAGCTTTTGAAATTGTTACATTACTTTCAAGCCGTTAAAGCTATTCAAAGAGGAAATACATTCGTATTTGACATTTGTCTTTTCCAATCGATGCAGACAATTTTTGATTTGCATAAAATTCCACAGTCTAGTAATTATTGATTTGTATAAAGTGATCGTGGAAAAATCATGCACGACTCTCTACGGGTCCGGACCGCAGGAAATAGTCAAATTTCATAAACGGTTTTACGAAGTTTAACACCACGCGATAAGCGAGCTCGATGGCCGGAGTGACGCAGAAAACGCAGTTTCCATTTTCGAGCAGTGTTCCCCGTCAACGCGGAACGCATGTAAAAATGAAACCGGTTTTAACAATCGATAATACGTACTCCGACGGGATCCCATTTCTGTCAATCATCCAACAGTCACTAGAAGTTTCAACAAATCCGTAAAAAACGTACCGACGAATATACAATATGCAGTTGCTGCGAAATAATAACCCTCGACTTTATTTAAAACGTTTTGCTATGTGTGAAACGCATTTCCCAATTTTCTGCGACACGTATCGTTTTTCCTGTTCGCAGCTCTCGCCGTTAACTGCTCGATTTTTTTTATTGATACAAAACTTTGAACATGTAAATGTACTGTTATTGCACAAATTTTACCATAAAAGTTCGACCGTACTGCATTTCCGTAATGACGATACGGGAATTTATTTACATTTTCTGCTTCCTGCCTGCAGAAAAATAAATATAATTTTCGCTCTTTTGTCGGAGAAATGTATTCATAAACATTTCACTGGAAACGTCATTATAGAATAAATATTCAAGCGAATAAGAACGTATCTAGATGACGATTTGTCCGAATAAACTTTTACTCGAATAAAAGTTGACTCGAATAAAATATTCCACTAAAAATAATTCATTCGGATAATTATTCCAGATAAATATATTATCCGAAACAATTCTCATACGATTACTACAAGCGAACGCATTGGCTTTTAATAAAATTTTAACATAGTTTGTCGATAAATATTGAACACGTATTTTTTTCTTAAATTCATTGTTCCACACAATGTCAATTGTGAAATACTTTTCAATTTCCCGCAGTCAAATTTTACTAAAATCGGCGTGTTACACTTGGCGGTGTTACCGTGTCAGTCAACAAAATTTTCACTTCCTCATTTTCAAAGAGTTCCAACAAAAGTGAAAAACTTACAGCCAGCAGCGATCGTCGAATACGGCCGCAAAGTTCAAAACCCTTGTGTCAGTTCCGTTTGGAAGAGTCGCGGAAGTTCGCTTTGCTTTTGAAGTCAGCAAGAACCGTCAAGTGTTACAGGGGAATCAGTGTCACCCAACATATCCCATTTGACCAAGTCAAACAATTACGTCGATTACGTAATTCGTTAAATTAGCGAGTGCCGGTTTACGGAGCCGCAGAGGGAGAGAGAGAGAAAGAGAGAGAGAGAGAGACAGGTCGAACGCTAGGGAAGTTTGTCCAACGTTAGGACTTAGTCGAAAGTTAGCTCGACAACGAGCATCTAGTTAAAAGCATCAGAATACGTTCCAGGTTCCAAACATTCGGGACGCAAAGATAGTTAATTAGGCGGCATTGTTGTCGGTGCTAATAAACGGATGCGTTGACATTAATACAATATACAGACGCAGCATAGGATTAGAGGGTTGGGAAGGTAGGATAACTAACGGTATAGCTGAATTATGCATTAATGGATAGTGATGTTGCGGCTAATCCCGATTCATTCGATTATTTGTGAGACCGTGAACTCTGGCTATGGATATCGCTATTCGAAGCCACGGTTACCCGAAGATTTCTGTTCGCTTTTCATCGGAAATCATCGACGACATTTCTTTTCTCTTATTTCGAACTTAAAATCACATCGATAATTGAGCCGTTTATTTTGGAAGCGGCATAAGTCACTTTGTTTTTAAGTCGATATATTCAAGGGTTTGCGTTTTAACACGTTTCAAAATATGGATGCTAACTTTCGAGAAGATTTACTTGTACTTGTTATCTCAGGATACTGATATTTTTCTCAGTATAAATAATTTCGTATAATCATTAAAAAATCACCACTTTTCATTACGGTAAAGTGACTTATGCCACTTTCAAAATAAACGGCTCAATTGTTACCTCGTCGGTGCGAAAAAAAGGACGTTTTCAAACATTTCTCCTAGAGAAACCACTCGATGGATCGGCCTGCAACTAATTTCACCAGAGAGAAGATGCTTCGTAGATCAGTTAAAAAAATCCTCGAGAGGATATGTAAACAATTATTGCTCGCACTTTGATTACCGTGCAGCACCGTTTTGCATCCTCCCGCGTACCATCATAGGCAAAAGGATATTTTCCAAAATTTATTCTAGACGAATATTAAAGAATTGTATAATTTGCTTATAAAATATGGAATTAAAAAAATTATTTATAAAATATGGATTGTAGTTGGAAGATACTAAACGTTCGTGGAATAAACAGAAAGGCTACCAAAAAGAATAGAACGATATTAACCCTTTGCACTCGAGACTATTTCAACTCCAAAATGAAAGCATTTATTTCAAGCTACAGTATTCGCATTTTGTATAGTTGTATTTATTGGATGTACAGAAAATTTAACCTTTTAGCTTATATAAGACTTCTATTTTTTATCAATTTATTGAATTACTTTAGAAAAGAACTTTAACAATGTGTAAATTCTTGTGAAAAACGATACAGCAATTTTTAGTGTCGCCTCAGAGTCGCCGATCGAGTGTAAAGGGTTAAGAGTTGAATATCATAAGATTTTTTGACCTAATTTTTAGACCTAACTGGATCTTTTGAGATATTTTTCGAAATTGAATGTTTGCGTCTTTTTTAATTTCAGAACAAGGACAAAATACGAACAAGAAGAAAACCACGTTTTCGAGACTGCTTCGGGGATTGAAAACGCATCGGAAAGAAAAACAAGGTCAAACTCAGGGTTCCCCAAGACACGGTCGTGCCAGGATGGGGGTGCCCCAAAGAGTAAGTTTTCAAGTATGTTTATCAATTTATATATTCATATTACTCCCCTACCATAAATGCGCTCCTTGTGATCGAAATTTCGCCACGCGATACGTAAAGATCACAACACAAGTGGCGAATGCTCCAAGTCATTTTCGATTCCAAGAATTGACCAAGTATACAATTTCTTCCGAGGATCACGATATTAGATAATGTTTTGCTATTTTACTTACGATCAAGATTTAATTTGAACACAAATTTTAGTATAACACAGTGTTACGCTGATAAGATAATCCAAATATTGTCTTTGGTTGTTAATGCAAGGAGACCGCCTTAAGCAAACGTGAACAGCTCAAACATCTCGGGGAAAGTCTCCTTCTCATCATTTGGAAATTATGCATATCTAACGTGTTTACATTGCAAAATAGCAGTCGATTAAAATCACTTTCTCGAAGCATTTAGGGATAAATTCAAATGTCTAGCACTCGATAAAACCATTTAAACGATAAAATGACGGAAACGCCAAATGACGAAAATTCGTCATTTGTATGTTACAGAAAATAATTGATTCTTGTTCTTTTAATTCTAAATAAATTAAATTCTAATTTTTACCAAACAGAGATAATTTCGATAAAGAACTGATTTCGGCTTCAGTTGCGTCGCATAACGCTGAAGAAATATCAATTATTTATGAAATTAAAGATTCGAATATAATTTACTTCATCTAATTAAAAAAGAGAATAATAACTTTGTGTTTTCAGTAATTCATTTCAACCTTTTTGTGGATATAATTTTTTTTTTAACTTCGGAAAGCAAAAAAAAAGAAATTAAAAATTTTATATATAAAGACAAATTTGTTTTACATCATTTTCCAAAATTTCACGGAAAAATATACGATTTTTAACAAGTTACGTTGTTTTTATATAGACCATATCTCATTTCTACAGATAGTGTCAAAAAATGCTGGCATTTTGTGAATGACGGTGCAAAAATTTACCGGACGAATATGTGTCAACTTTTATACGCTATGAAAAATGGAGGACAGAAAAATTGCACAGAAATGAGAAAAGAATAATAGTTTTCTTACAAATAATTGACTTAAGCGTTATAACGTTTGTACATGATTACTTTTGCAATAATTATAAACCCTTTGCACTCGAGACTATTTTAACTGCATTTATCTCAACCTACAGTATTTCCATTCGATATGATTATTTTTAAGCGCTTATAGAAGACTTCTATTATTTGACAATTTATCGATTTATGTAATATAATAATTGATAAATCATCAATTTATCGAGATATTTCAACCTACAGCATTCTCATTCGATATGATTATTTTTAAGCGTTTATAGAAGATTTCTATTATTTGACAATTTAATAACGTGAAAATTCTTTTGAAAATCTTGTAGCAATTTTTAGCGTCGCCTCATAGTCGCCACTCGAGTGCGAAGGGTCAAATTCTGAAACATTAACACGTTCCGTGCCGAGCTTTTTTTACTCGAATCTTCACACTTTGATATTTTACTAAAACTTGATGTATTACGTGCAATTATTAATTCTCGTACACATAACAACGTAACAAGAACTTATCAACGCCCATTCTTGCGGTGGAAATCGATTCTTCGGTTCTAAATTTCTTGTAAACAATTTGTTCAGTTCACTAAGTAAACATGCAAGCGTGTACCATCGATGGTACACGTGGCACGGAACGTGTTAAACACGCTGTACAAAAACAACAAGAATTAGCAATTTCTATTAAAGAAAAGGAAGATCGTGCATCGAATCGAATCTCGATTCTATCAGAGAGCAAAAAGAAATAAATTGCTGGTATCAAGATTACATCTAATCCCGAACAAGTATATATTGTACATACATATACGTGGGCACATAGAATATACATAGTACCTGTATTACTATACCATGAATACTGCCGCCGCCATGACTGCCGCGACCATTGTATGAATTCGCTCTGTGACCACAGTCAGAACTGCGTTTCGCTGTCTAGCAGGACATCCTGTGTCTGTAATGGAAGGCAACCGACGAGTTCTCGGAGGATACGAGAGCTGGACCACGATCCACTGGAATAGAATATCGCGAACTGTCGACATATGTCTATCTCTTGTCGACGCCATTTACCGCACATTGCGATTTGTCTTGTTTTGGATTCACCGCTGCCAGTAATACCATAACGCTCGCGCGAACCTAACGACAGAATTGCGCGTTCACTTCCTATAAACACTACTAACACGTTTGTCGGAGATAGTCAACTCCAGCTTTCCGTTCCTTGTGACCCAGATACTAACCCAGCGATATTTCAGACAAACATTTCGAAGCAATAATTTTCGCGCTGGAACGCTTCGAGAAATCCTTGAAAACCTGAGTCCGAATGACGCAAAAATCTTGGAAAATCTTGGAAAGCTTAACACGTTCCGTGCCGAGCTTTTTTTACTCGAATCTTCACACTTTGATATTTTACTAAAACTTGATGTATTACGTGCAATTATTAATTCTCGTACACATAACAACGTAACAAAAACTTATCAACGCCCATTCTTGCGGTGGAAATTGATTCTTCGGTTCTAAATTTCTTGTAAACAATTTGTTCAGTTCACTAAGTAAACATGCAAGCGTGTACCATCGATGGTACACGTGGCACAGGACGTGTTAAGGAAGAATTTTAATTGGAATTCATAGCTTCGATCGATCTCGTAAAATAAAAAGATTTGCGAACACGGTTGTAAGAAACATAAATGCGAGAAAAATAAATTGTTTCTTTTAATAATTTTGATAATTCGGAAACAGTGTAAAAATATTACTAAATATTTCGTATTGTCTTCGCAATTTTATATTTCAGCTACACATCTCTTTGCCATAAATGCAAAAGAACAACAGTATAGTAATGTCTATTATAATTAAATCATATTTAAATTAGGTAATTAATCCTTATGCACTCGTCTCTAATGATCGCACGAGATATGCTCCCATAATTTGCTCTTACCCCTTCGCCTCACATTTCAATTCGTCCAATTACATTTTATGTTCCATTCCTTCCGTAACAAAAAAAAAGATTAATTTCAGCCGCAATTTTATCGCTAGCTGCGTATACATAATACAAATTAATTATACTTCATTTTTGTCGATGGGAGAAAGGTGGTCTCTCTGCCGCGAAAGAAATCGAAGAATTATTCCTGCGGCCGCGTTTAACCTAATACAGCAGTCCCGCATTTGTACGAACAAGTGGCCAATAAATTTCCAAGCACTAAGCATTTTTCGCGACAGCGGTGTATGGGTAATTAATATCGTCTGCGAGCGTAAGTAAGTGTGCGGTGGGCGGCACCAACGTGTTTTGCGAAAAAGCAATTCGCTCGAGTGCAATTTATCGGGTTCCTTTTAACAACTTCAGCAATTCTAATTCCTGTTATACGCGTACATCCCCTTATTTATGTCCACCTTTATTCTTTCCTTCTTGAATCTCGATACGGGAGCCGCGCTGGAAAATCTGCGTTCAACATAAATGATGTTACTTTACATAGCCGATGCAGTAAGTATCGAAACAACGAGGCATTTGAAAGAATTTACGGTGGCAGTTAAGCGAATGTACGATAGTTCAGGGTTAACTAGCTCTACATCTCTTCTTCCGATCGGGGCTGAAATAGAGGTAAAAGGTGCGAAATGCTGCAATGGTTTCTTCCTTCGATTTCACCCCTGCAAAATTCTCCTTCCATTTGCAAATCAAAATTTGTCCTAACGAGTCTGTTCGTAATTTCTCACAGGTACATTTCATAGTTATTTCATACGCACTCGTTCTAAATTAAAAGCTCTAAGCGATTGATTTGCACAACAGATTTGAATTTTGTTTTTTTAAGTATAAAATTTAGGTATTTTGATGAACTAATTTCTGTCATTGTACAGTTGAAAGTTATAAAAATGGCGACAAGAAATATCTGATAAGAGGCAGAATTCGAGATGTAAAATGTTATTAACTAGTCTGCTGTTTTTTATGACTATATCCTTCACGACAGAAAATATTGACGTTTTTTTTTAATGACGAGTATACATTCTTTATTCGATTATAAATTTCATGGAATTGTTGTATTTAAAATTGCATTGTATTTCTCGAAGGTGCATTTCATATTTATTTTATACACACTCGTTCTAAATTATTTCTTACATTTATTTCTTGTATTTATTTCATGGAAGACTAGTTTAAATTAATAATTAACAAATTAAAAAATTCGAGAAACATTTTATGATAATATTATATCTGAGTCAACATTATGTGAAATGAAAGTCCAAATAAAGTCTACAATTTAACCAGTTGGCTGGTGCAATCTCTTTGAAACATGTGTAAGTTAGTGTAATTGTGTATTAGTGTGAACTGTATATGTTTGATTTAATATTATCATAAAATGTTTCTCAAATCTTTTAATTTGTTAATTATTAATTTAAGCTGGTCTTCCATGAAATAAATACAAGAAATAATTTAGAACAAGTGTGTATAAAATAAATATGAAATGTACCTTTGAGAAATTATGAATCATATCTTTTTAAATACAACGATTCCATGAAATTTATAATTTAATAAAGAATGTATACTCGTCATTAAAAAATATCAATATTTTCTGTTGTGAAGGATATAATCATAAGAAACAGCAGACTATAGTTAATAACAATTCACATCTCGAATTCTGCCTCTTAACAGATATTTCTTGTCGCCATTTTTATAACTTTAAATAGTATAGTAGTATTATAATAATTATAGTATATATAATTATAATATATATATATATATATATATATATATATATAATTATATTTTATATTTATATTAAATTTATATAATATTATAATATATATAATTAGTTCATATCAAAAAATACCTAAATTTTATACTTAAATAAACAAAATTTAAATCTGCTGTGTATAAATTGCGTAAAGCTTTTAATCTTTCCACTACTCTAAAATGCATACAATCCGTGCACATATCGTTCAAAGAAAGAAGAAGCATCATTATTATGTTCATTTAGGTATCATGGTCATTTTGATGACGCGACGTTTCGATACATCGACGAGCCAAGTTTCCCGCAGTTCGTGGACGGAACGAAAAGGCGGCATTCTACCGCGACGTGTGCTGAGGTAGACGCCGGTCCTTGATTATGTGCTGGAGAAAGAGCACGACCGATTGGAAAAGCGGCAGTATAAACGGTTTTTCTGCGGGGAAACGGACAGCCAGAAAGTGCTGCGCGGATAAGCAATTTCCGTGGAAGTTGAGGGCAAAACCGAACTTCCAATTCTTGGTGTTTCCGGCCACTTTTCCGTGAAAGTTTATGGAATGCTTTTAATGAACTTGTTGAGAACGTTCGATTGGCCCGAACTCGAACATATTGCGGACTATGAACCAGAATTTGCAATTACATCAGCCGAATAACCTGCCGAATGTTTCTCCCCTTTTCCCCCCAAGATGGAACAATACGCATCGCGATGATTTATTCGAAACATAAAATAGTTCCATAACGAATGATTAAATCTTGATTATTACATCGAAAGATACCATGCATTTATAACAAGATTAGATGAAACTTAAAACGATGAAACCATCGAAAGCATTTAAGGATAATCGTGTATTATTTTTGGCTCGCTGAATTTATCAAAGGAAAGATGAAATTTCTAATGATGATCATTTTGCATGAATATCTATGGTATGATTAATTAAATGTGCGCGAGAATTTGCGTTTCATTTTCAGACATTTTCGTACAATGCCTCCTTGGCAATTTTTATAAAAATATTTTCTATTTCTTACCATGAGAAAGCGCGATATGATTTTTGAACCGCGGAATCGATATCCCGAATTTTACAGGTGCAACGCTCACAATAAAAATGTTCGGAGGGTGTGTCTACATTTCCAAATTCGTTAATATTGATATTTCACGTTACCCGGAATGGTTCGGAACTTTTTCGACCCAGTGATACTAATACGTGTTGCGAACAGCTATCCGGATTTCCTACGAACTTTTTTTTTCGGGGGAAACTAAATGATTCATCGTTTTTTCGGTTTCTCGCCGGCTTTTCCGAATGTAAATACCATCTGCACGAAGAATGGCATTCGTTCCACAGGACGGAACAGTTTGCAAGCACGAGCTATCGGTGGCTGCTGAAAGTACCGTACGCGACGAACCGAATGAGAGTTCACAGATACTGAGAAACTGTCTATGTTTATTTTATTAGTATGGAACTGCGGGGCCGAAATCGTTGGATTATCTTGTAGCCTAGAGATACGTTGCACCTATATCGAAATTTGTGTGTCCTTTTTCGCGAACTGTTGCAATCGATTCGCGAATTCATCCTTCCTGAAGCGACACGATTTTTTCGCATTTAAAAATTAACAATTGAGTCGACGCGTCGAGGTAAGCTGTGCGATATTTTTCACGTATTTGCATCAAAGCGATACGGGTGAACATATTTCGATAAAATTGATAACAGGACCGCGGTGCTCCGTGCAAAATAAAAATCGTCTGCGTCAATTGAAAGAAATAGAAAATAAATAATAAGTTCCTCCCTTCGTTACTAAATTTAATCCTTTGCACTCGACGCCATTTTAACTCTAAATCCAAAATAGTTTCGGACGATCTACAGTATTTCCATTTTACATGACTTATTAGTACAATTTATGCACGTGAAATTGAGTCTATATAACAACTATACTTTTTAACAGTACTTAAAAGATAAATAAATTTAATGATGTAAACATTATTTTAGTACGTCGTATAAAAATATTTAGTGGTGCCTCGGAATCACCATTCGAGTGCAAAGGGTTAAATTTGCAAAAGGGTTAACCCTTTGCAATTGAAGCAAATTTAACTCGAAATCTGAAATAGTTTCTTTGTTCTATAGTACTTCCATTTCATATAACTTACCGCATTTTATGCATACAACGTTGAATTTTGTGTCTCGAGCAACACCTGCACTTCGTAATGTTTTTTAAATATAAACAAATTCGGTGATATCAACATTATTTTAAAACGTGCTGTAACAATTTTCGATATCGCCTCGGAGTCGCCACTCGAGTGCAAAGGGTTAATAGATTTAACATGGAACACTGGCATTTTTTTAATTCTTTTAACATTAGATTTGCGGAACCCGTCAAAATGGCGGGTCACTAATTTTTTCATTTACGATTATTCATATCGCAGAGATACATTTATGAGTTATTTATTCAATTTATATGTTATTTACGGCAAATGTTACGATAACACTTGTTAAAAATCAGAATAAATCTCTTATTGTTACTTTCATGAACTAATATAAAACAGCTGCTTTTTGTGCTCTTAATCGCACATTTTAAACAGCAACTATTAAATCTTGACACAAATCCATAAAATCCGCAATTTAATGGTAACTGCGCGAAGCAAACGAAACTGATGATTCTCAATGAGACAGTGCATTATGTACAGAAAGTACCCGGAATTTCTCAAAGCCCCGCTGTGAGCAAGTGGTGTTGCTAACAAAATAAATATCTATAAATAAATAAATAGTTCTTGTTTTATTTACGAATTGTGAATATTTTCTTACACATTGTAATCTACCCTTCGCCCTCATACATAGATCCGAAACAACGAGTAGTGTATTAAGCGCGCATAGAAAATGTCAGGCATTGTGGATCAAAGAAGTCGGTGAATTTTCGAAAGTATCGATCCGGGGTTACCTCGTTTATCGCGAGAGCCAGGTGTCTCGGCATTTATGAGGAGGGGCGTGCATGTTTGAGGAAACAGAGAGGTGGCTGGAAAAGTAGACGATAAGCAAAAAGGAGAAAAGGTTTGCGACTAAACCGCGACAGCGAGGGGTGGGGATGTTCCAGGTGCGATCGATGTAGTATGTCACCCTCGTTGTAGCTCTCTTCCCCTTTCTCCACCTGTCTCATCTTAGACTCCGCGTCCCTCTCGCTCCGCCGCGATAACGTAATGTTCGCCGCTCGGTTTCTCCATTCAGTTCTCGCCGGACGTGTTCCCTTCGTCTCTGTCTTTTACTTCCGCATCCAGACGAAACGTCTCACCGTCGTCGTCGTCGTCGTCGTCGTCGTCGTCGTCGACGTAGTCGTCGTCGACGTAGTCGTCGTCGTAGTCGTAGTCGTCGTAGCTGTCGTCGCAGTCGCTGTCATCGCGCTTGTAATGCAGCCGGTGTCTAAGCAGAGCGGGACACGAAGCCGCAGCAGCCAGACTTTTCGAGCGGCTTGTTTTAATTAGTAAATGTATCCAGCCGGATGAAACGCCGTCAAAAAGATATTTCAGAGCCGCGTCGCCTCCAGCCCCCGGAGCGCTACTGTTTTCCCGCCGCGGCGCGGTGTCGAAGTTCGCGTACCATTTCGCACGCATGCGACACGCGCGGTTCACGCGACGTCGTTTTCACGGCGAGATTTCTCTGAAGTGGGGTTGATCGATTGCGGACTGTCTAGACGGTTCGTTTGAACGCGTTCGTGCTTACTTTTAACGCGCGCACGCCGAATCGCGCCCGGCGATACAAATTGATTACTGCACGAAGGAACGGGGTCTTCTCGACGCGCGCCCGGGTTTTGCGGCGTTTTCCGCGCTTCTTCACCTTTTCCAGGACCTTTACACTCCCGCACGATTCGTTCGCCGTGTTAGAACAAAATTTGGCTAACTTAACGCCAAAGTTTAATTGTCTTAACGCGTTATTCACATTTTTTGTGGAAACTGGTGCGACTGGCAGACGATTCTTCCTAAAAGCGAATCAGAAAAATGAACAACTTTTTGATCGCATACAGTGTTTATTCGAAACTTTGTATACATATATGGTATCAAATTATTTTAAGTATCGTTTGTAACATTTGTTTGTTATGTAATGTAACATTTATTATCAGACTGCGGTATTTTATGGAAAATAAAAATTGTCTGCATCAATTGCAAGAAATAGGAAGTAAATAGAACGTTCTTTCTTTATTTATTAATTTTAGTAGATTAACGATATCTCGTTGACATTTCAAAATTCTATTAATATTTAATTGCGCGATCTATTTATTACGAATACGTATCAAAAGTCGGCACCGACATTCTCGATCAATAATCTGTTAACACATTAATCCAATGTGTAATATTATTAATAGTAGCGAGAGGTCGGAACAAATACGGTCCTTTCGTCGTTACAGAACAATGCACAGTACTTATTTGTCAGGAAACGATTAAATAAATCAAGTTCAAGATTTTATTCTAATCAAAATAGAGAAAGGTTTAAATAAATCCAATCTTGTTATGTCAAGATTTTATTCTAATAAAAATAGAGAAAGGTTTAAATAAATCCAATCTTGTTATTCTTATAACACAAGAAACGTTAATTGATTTTATAACTGGGTAGATTTAGTGTTAATAATGCTCTTGGCACAGCTATGATTTTGCACGAAGTATCATATTATTCAGAATCGTTTTAGTGCTGGAAGTTTCATCCTTGAACAGTCAATCTTTCTTCTGGAGTCCAATGAGATTAATTAAACTGCGATCTTTATGTAAATACAAATTTTCACGAGCAAAATAGGAGCAGAAATTCCAATTCACTTCATCAAAGGTTTTATCATGTTCCAAAGAGAGTAAGAAATTCGATTGAACTTCTTCAAACATTTTCCTACAGGAGTTTCGAAATATATGATTTCAAGATAATTCACGTAACCAGCAAATTTATTTACGTACATAAGACAAGATCAGTATACATATATTGTACGTAATGATTCGGCAAATTTGTTATTCAAAGTCGAAGTTTTAAACGTGTTTATTTGATAAAGGCTCGGCGCGAACTGTTTCCAACATCGGCTCGCCTTTTGTCGAAACGAATAAACATCGTAATGTATTAAACGATCCTCTTATCGATCGCATCCCTTAGCTGACACGACGCCAAGCGTTCTACAATATTGTTCCTTTTTTTCATTATTTAAGTCTTTTTGATACCATAATCTAGTTTTCTAAGGGAAATATTCTTTAAATATTTCTCGCCCGGAAAGGATCAATGATACATATGTTTGAAAAAGCACTGGCAAGTACAACAATGTCTCTCTAATTGACGCTCAGATTGTCCACAGAAATGGACAATGTCGAGCCTCGCGGTTTGTTTTTATAGTTACGAATTGTCAACTATTATAAAAACGGGTCGCGAGGCTCGAATAATCTCCACTTCCAAAATTGTCCATTTTTGTGCAGAATCTGAGCGTCAGTTAGGGAGACATGTACACGCAGCAGCTGAATCAAATTATACTACATCAGAGTATCATTCCTCGTCGGAAGATAATCGTATAACTCACAAAAATGCTAATTATTTCATGCGAAATAGTCTATCCGGGAGGTTCAATTATCGCTCGTTAAGGTCTCCGATAGTGTACAATGCGGTTATCAATGAAAGGATCAATGATATATACGTTTGAAAAGGCACTGGCAAGTACAGTAATGTCTCTCTAATTGACGCTCAGATTGTCCACAGAAACGAACAATGTCGAGCCTCGCGGTTTGTTTTTATAGTTACGAATTGTCAACAATTATAAAAACAGGCCGCGAGGCTCGAATAATCGTATCTCCACTTCCCAAATTGTCCATTTTTGTGCACAATCTGAACATCTGTTAGGGAGACATTACTGTGCACGCAGCAGCTGAATCAAATTATACTACATCAGAATACCAATCCCCGACCGAAGATAATCGCATAACTCACAAAAATGCTAATTTCATGCGAAATAGTCTACCCGGGAGGTTCAATTATCGCTCGTTAAGGTCTCCGATGCTGAGGTAGACAGTGTACAATGCGGTTATGAAGTTTCGGGTAGTGCTGTTACAGCCACTGAAATCAGTCGAAGAGTAACGGATCAATAATACACGGTTAGCCGTTCACGCAAGGTGTTATCGGGGCGACAATGTGAAAGATGCCGCTATGGAAGCGAACCAGAAGCGATAAAATGAGACGCGTGCGACCCGGGCGTAGTAGTAGGGTGACCACGTTGCACGCCCAATGAATATGAAACAGTCATTAGCGCGCCAATCCCGAATCACTTAGATACATACATGGCGGCAGACAGTAGACAGAAAAGCCGGCGTCGATGTTGTTGGCGCATTGAAATGCGTTGCTCCCAGACAGCGTTGAACATTCAAGACTTTAGTCTCCGCGCCATCTTCCCGTCCATTTCAAGCAGTATACCTGTGAAACTATTTTTAATAAAACATACTCTCGTACATTTTGTGTTGCAGATTTTGCAATATTCTGTGCTGTGAATTAATTACAGCATTAACGATTACATCGTTAAGTATGAAATGCGTAGATATTATAATAAAATACAATTAGGTATCCTATGACAAACTAATTCGTTTATATCTTACAATATACAGGGTGTCCCAAAGTTATGGTACTTCCGGGAAATGAGGGGTTCCTGAGGTCATTTGAAGTAACTTTTTCCTCAGCGAAATTGCAGTCCGCGGCTTTGTTTACGAGTTATTAACGAAAAACAGTGACCAATGGGAGGCGAGATCAACTGGCTCGGCCGCCTCGCGTCAGTCGAGCTCTCATTGGTCAGTGTTTTTCGTGAATAACTCGTGAACGATGCCTCGGAGAAAATTTTTGTAAAGGAGAAAGTTGCTTCGAATGACCTCAGGAATCCCTCATTTCCCGGAAGTGCCATAATTGTGATATATATATATATATATATATTACCGAATATTATTACCAAATATACGGAACAGTTATTACAGAATATAATGATTTCACAGAATATAGGCTTTTAATCTGAAATAAAAAGAGAACATAAGAGACCATGCAATTATACATAATATAACTTAAATTTTGTTATATTTAAATTGTATAAAAAAATAAAAAGAGGAGGAAGGAGAAGAGTCGGTCTCCGATTCTACTTTTATTGCATTTCCCCGCGTTCATTCTTCCACATTCGTTCGGCGTAGCACTTTAATTTAATGAGAGAAACTGTTCGCTGTGGCATTCGCTCGTTGTAAGACTGTTCTTTTCTAAGATATTCCACTGTGCTTATTTAAAATGTAATTAAATACGAGTAAAATACAATCGATGAAATTAAACGGATCTTTTACGTGATTGTTTTTCAGTGACGTATGAGGGTTCGAAAAAAGATTTATCCTACCTCTGTCTTCAAAATTGATACTAATGAATCATTTACGTCATTCTTGAAGTTACCAGTAAACTACGTACCTGCCTAGAGAAATAATCTTAACAAGCACGGAGGATCAATAAAAATATTTTTAAAATGAAGTTATCTATATTAGCTGTCTTTTTAGTAGAATTCATTCGTTGTTCTTGTTTCATTTTGCAACGAAACAGACTGATTCAGCATTACGAAATTCTGAACGATAGCACAGTAAAATGGCAAAAAATTTAAAAATACTGACGAATACTGTCCTAGCTTCGTCAATTTACTAAGCTTTATATGTAATAATTAGGTATCCCTGTGCGTGGAATCGTCCCTGTCGATTTTTGTTTATTAAATGTTCAGTTCTGTCGAAGCCGCGCGTGTTAATAAAGATCCATTACGTTTGCGTAAATTGTTATTATTATTATTATTATTAACTATTCGATCCACTTAAAAGTACAAGAAGAAATGAACTTCTGTTCGAATACAAGCGTCCAAACACTTCTGTCTAATAAACGAAGCATCATGTTTCATACATTTGTGTCAGACATACTTCGCAGGAGATCGTTCTTGTCTCTGCAGCTTCTTGCAGTTAACGTAGAGAATTCCTATTAGGTCGTTAAGTATGAAATGCGTAGATATTATAATAAAATTATAGAGCAAAGTATGCACTTCATATTTAATCCTTTGCACTCGACTGACGACTACGAGGCATCATTAAAACCTGTTACGTCACGTTTCAAAATAATGTTATCAATCAAATTTGTTTATATTTAAAGAAATGTCGAAAGCGGTAATGTGCGTAACAGTTATGTTACACAAATCACAAAATTCAGTTTGCGTTCATTTGGCTTCGAGTGCAAAGGGTTAATAACTTAATACAGTAATTTCTCGCTAATTGGCGCTCAGATTACGCACAAAAATGGACAATTTGGGAAGAGGAGATACGATTATTCGAGCCTTGCGTCTCGCTTTCATAATCGATGACAATCGGTGACTATAAAAACGAGCCGCAAGGTTGGAATAATCGCATCTCCACTTCCCAAATTGTCCATTTTTATGCGCCAATTAGCGAGAAATTACTGTATTAAGTTATTAACCCTTTGCACTCGAAGCCAAATTAACGAAAAATTTAATATAGTTTTTCTGACCCAAATTGTCCATTTTTGTGCGGAATCTGAGCGCGAATTAGCGAGAAATTACCGTATCGCCCGAACGTCGTGTTAATTGCGAACGGAATTGTTTAAGAGAAGCATCGATCGTATTCATATTGCACGGCCGTCGTGTCATCAGCCAATGAAAATGTTTAAGAGAAGCGTCGCCGAGCGTGCACGCGCGCGACATCGACCAGCTAGAAACAGGATATTTTTCTATGGCACGGCACGAAATTTGATTATACGTCCGCATCAATTGGGCAATGTCCCCGGCACTTAAATCGAAGACGGTTTTCTGAACGATAAAATCGACGACGCTGCGACCGCGCGCGGCCCTCGACTTTATTGGCCGGTTGCAGACCGCTGATAACACAAGCTTGTGCTAACACCGTAAAACGTATCCCATCGTGGCTGCGCGGAGCCACGTTTCGATCATAAGCGAACCAACGGCTCAAGAAGCGATAGAAGCAATTCCGAGGCAGGAATATATGCGGCCTGATATTGCGACTGATTAATCGCAACTGGGAAGCAGTTGTTACGTATTTATAGCGCGGCGGGCTCGGTTATTTTTGAGGTTCGATAAAGCTTCCGGGCTGCTTTCACCTGGAACGAGTCACTTCGCCCCGGTTGAAGTCGTTTTCTATGTAATACCGGTGTTTTTTTTTTTTCTTTTTCGTATTAATCAATGAAGACGCGAATCTGCATAAACGTAAGCGGTGTAACGGCGGCTATGAGCTTTATCGCGGCAGAGTTTTTATACAGTCGTTGCGAGTAATGCTAGTTATTAAATCCCTGGGCGACACGGAGAACTAAGTGGCTATTTCGTTTTCTTGAACACTTCCGTTTTATCTTGGGCGTGGAAAATTGAAACGGTCGCGACAGAGAGGCTGTTGCGTGTCGGTAACTGATGGTAAAATAGTACTTCGAGATAGGTGATCAATTAACGTAGGAAATTTCTCGTAACATGTATGTTGAAGTGACCTTACAGAAAATTATTATATTTATCGTGCATTTTCACAATTTTAAGAATTTTATAATTTTATTAATTAAGAATTTATGAATTAAGATTTTTGATAACACCGGCGACGCAAAAGCTGTCACGCGAGTATAGTTATAAGAGAGTTAGAAGAATATAGAATACACAAAATGATAATAAATAATAAGAAAAATAAATATATAATAGTAATAAATAAGAAGAAGAAGAAGAAGAAGAAAGTAAGAAAGATGATAATAATAATAATACTAATAATAATAATAAGAGAGTAAGAAAGACATCAATACAAATGCAACAAAACAGAATACAGAACAAAAATGATAGCAATGGTGAAAATAATAATAGATGTAAGGAAATATGAAAGATGAGATGATTAGAAAAAAAATAAGAGTATCCGTAAGTGATTTGCGACGATCAGTGAACGGTTTAAACAATTTTGATAACAATAGAGCGTACGGTGTGATTCGGAACAAGAAATAGATTACACGTAGTTCGCCTAATATTGCTAATATAATTAATACAATAATTAAGTCTATCCAAGAACTTGCAACGACCACACGCAATATCGCATTTGTCTGCTTCATCCGTCAACTAGGAAGACGAATCTTTGAGTAGAGCGATTTCTACGTAACAGAATTGCGTTCGATCTTGTAATGGCACGTCGATAAAAACGTGGAATGAGACCGGAGCTTAACGCATAAATTATGTGGCATACGTTGAACGCCTTAATTTATTACTGAATTACGTGCAATTTAAATGCCCCGCGTCGATCACGTGTACGTATGTAGCCTGGCCGAGAATCGATTTACGCAAACTGCCAGCGATGCACGTGCATAAATTCATAATTGGAGTTTTGACCTGGAAAGAATGTTTCGAACAAATAAAACACTTAGCGCAAAATCGATTTTTCAACCTCATTCGTTGGTTCGCGCCTTGTTACATTACGCAAACGCGTGTTTGAAATTGACGTTTGCGAAAGAGTAAAGTCTAATATAATTTTTCGACGATAACTTTGATCGCCGATAACGACGTTGACAATTTCGTTATTACACATTTATTGATTTTCACATTATTATATGAAATTACTTTGTTTCAGCGAGTCGATCAAAGCGAGAATCGCTTCGCGTAACGATGCGATAATCGATTATTTTTACCATAAGTTGAAATAATAAATAGCATTAATGAAGCGAATAGAATGCCGCAAGATTCTTTGGGTACTAAAATCTGCAATTCCAGTAATTTTCTGTTTGATTACAAAGCACGCACAACAAGTTTAACAGTTCTACATAGATATCTCTCCTCGACTTCATCAGTTCAAAGAGATTATAATATCCTTTCGGAATATTCTTTCGGCTCTTATCCAGTGCCCGTGTTTCCAGTAACATCTTCCGATCAATTTTAATTCAAAGCCTTCGTAAGCTTATATTTAACACGTTCCGTGCCACGTGTACCATCGATGGTACACGCTTGCATGTTTACTCAGTGAACTGAACAAATTGTTTACAAGAAATTTAGAACCGAAGAATCAATTTCCACCGCAAGAATGGGCGTTGATAAGTTCTTGTTACGTTGTTATGTGTACGAGAATTAATAATTGCACGTAATACATCAAGTTTTAGTAAAATATCAAAGTGTGAAGATTCGAGTAAAAAAAGCTCGGCACGGAACGTGTTAATAACCTAATACAGTAATTTCTCGCTAATTCGCGCTCAGATTGCGCACAAAAATAAACAATTTAGGAAGAGGAGATACGATTATTCGAGCCTTGCGTCTCGTTTTCATAATCGATGAAAAAGCCAAAGCCTTCAACGAGTTAATTTATTGGTATCGATTAAATATTTTCACTGGATTTTCTATAGCTCAGTATAATTCGTGGTTCGGCTTTTTCGTTGATCAGAGCGTGGTTATAAATAAAAAGTTAATAACGAACCGGAAGCCAGACAGGAGTTAATGCTCATCCGAAACTCCAGCCGAAGTTCATAGTGTTCCTATTAGGTTCGAAGGCTCACAGACATCTTCGACGTAAGACGCTTTCATCTAAGTGGCGTGATAACACTCGTGACTGGAATTCCCTTAAATATTTGGTAGAATATTGAGGGATGTGCATTTCGCGTGCTTGTTGCTTTTCTAACTTCGAACCGACGTCTGCGTGCTTCGAATACCACGTTCCCTGCAGAAAATTTTGGTTTAATGTCGTCCTAAAACCCGCAGCTACCAGCTGGCTGTAATTCCGAGGCATGATCAAGCTTAAGAAGGTATTTTGTATTAGCAACTGTCAAAAAATCTCTAAAAATAGAGTACAGTTTTCTGTATTTTGGTGTCGCAAGTAAAAAAATAGAAACATTATTTTCCTAAATTGAACACTTCGATAATCAAGCGCACAGAAAAATGACACAATTACGCAAAAACGAACTCCCTTTAAAATACAGGAAAAAAGGTAGAAAAATAGAGAAAACTAGAAACTTAATTTTCCTTTTTACTGTATTTAACAATTTGGTAAATGAACGCACAGAAAATCTACGTTCGTCGGAAATGAACTTTCTATTCAATTTTACACGCGATCGGAAAATGCAGAGAACTGTTCTGCATCTTTAAAGTATGTGTTGATATTAACATCTCTTCATAGTAACGGTTTTATGAATAAACGCATCGAAATAGTTCGAAATTTCTTAAATTGTATAAATTACTGTGCATTATAATATCGAGACGTAAGAAGCAGCGATGGGTGACGCTGATAGGAGACGTGTTAAATAAATGGTATTTTTTGATATTTGGGTAAGATTAATAAGACCGTAGGGAAGATCTATTTTAATAATAGCGCTGCGTAAAATATTTGGGGTTTTTCGTATACTTTCTCCTCGGCGAGGACGTCAATATTCATAAAAGGACCCAGAAGATGCTCTACAGGGAAGCACTTTTATCTGAGCATCGTGACCAGAATGTTTGTGCCGTTCGCTTCCAATATCGAAGATCACGCGGTTAAAGCTAAGTATATTACATCTAGTGAAATTCAAGCTGGATATTTTATACCTCGCAGTGCTCTGTCTATGAAGCGAGTGATACCAACAGATCTAGTGCAATCTGTTAACGCTCTAAAATATTTATAATTTAATACCGCGCGACAATTTTTATATTCTTACATTTTTGAAAAAAAAGAAATCTCGCGAATGTAAAATCGAAAACGTTGCAACAGCTCTGATATATCGATTGCAATATTCAGACGTTTTACTCAATTTTTCTACGAACATAACAACAGCCACGAAATTTCATAACCGAAGACTAGTTTCTGAAAATGAATCAGAGATCGCGAATAGAAAATCAAGCAATTCGTAGGCTTGTTAAATTATTTCTCGAGAAGCAATTAATTAAATTGTTCGTTCCTGTGCGTGGCTAGTTGACGAAGCGAATTCATAAATGAATTAAGCTGGCCGAACAATTCGCCTAAGTTAATTTGCCGGAGAAAATAAAAAGAACTTCTGTAATTTCGGCTACGTTTTATTGTAAACAGGGCACAGACGCTGGCCCGAAACGCAAGTGCAGGACGCAAGTGCAGGTGCAAAGGCTGAATTCAGAATTCAATTACTCGCTGACGGGAATACGTCCTCTATTCATACTAATTTGCCTCGTCTGTGTTTAGTTAACGCATCCTAATTCTGTTTCACCGAACTCGATTATTTTGGAGGCATGAAAAAAAGTTGAGGGTCAGCGGAAAAAATCGGGCAGGGATTAATAAGTGTTTTTTTTTAATTTGTTCGTTGCAATATTTGATGTTAATGGTACAAATTGCTCGTTATAAAAGATAACGATAACAACGACTATTTCGAGAGAAAACTAATTAAAGAGATCGATAAATTAGTTACGGATCAAAATGATAAGCAATTGGAGCATCGGCCACTTGAAGAGAGTACCAATCCTTAATTAGACTGCGGATTTTATGCGTTTAAATAATGAGATTCGAAAAGTCTATAAATATTGTTACATCTTCGATTTATTCAGATCATCAATAGAAGAGACAAACGCTTTCTAAAATCAATTGCAAGAAGCAGAAATTAAATACAAATATTTCTGTTAACACTTTGCACTCGAAGCCATTTTAACTGTAAATCTAAATTAATTTTTCTGACTTATGGTATTCCCATTTTATGTGACAAAGTACAATTTTTATGCATATGAAATTGAATCTTGTGATTCATACAACAATTAGACTTTTAACAATTTTTTATATCTAAACTTTGATAATATAAATATTATCTTGGAACGTGATGCAACAATTTTTGTGGTGTCTCAGAGTCACCACTCGAGTGCAAAGGGTTAATAATTTGGAATGAATCGAAACGATGTATGTAACATGCTAAATTCTACATAAAGATGCGCAGTCTAAATGTTCCGTAAACTGCACAAAAATCAAGTAATCGTTCCTCTTTTCCGCTCGTTACAGGTGGACACGCCAGACAGCGTATTGCAGAGCGGTTTGGGTTTAAGAAAAGATATGGGGAACACGATTCTACGTTCTATGGTAGATCCCAAAGATTACGACCGACTAAGATGCCTGCAGATGAACGGCAGTCAGCCGAACAGCTTCGAGGAGACTATACACAGGGTATGATTTCATTGCTAAATTAAAGTAAACATTATAGATCGTGTTCTTGATGCTGCTGCCTAGACGAATAAATATTGATGCATCTCGTTGCGTACACAGCAGAATCTTGATCCTACAATCTGGCTAACAGATAAGCTTTTCGGATAATTGGACGACGAATATTTCTTCCACATATATGAATGCATAGTAATAACAATTTAATTCTAACACAATAATTTAAAATATTTTATTGTCGTCGAAGTATCAACAATTTCATTTAATTTGGAATCAACGAGCAACGAAGATTCGATTTTAATTTTAATTCGCATGATCCTGAATGTTTCAAAAGAATGCTAAAAAAACATTATATTCGCCACTGTGCATCGGGAGCAATCAATTAATATGTTTCACTTTGGAAGTAGAAAATTTTTATTTTAATTTTAATTCGCATGATTCTGAATATTTCAAAAGAATGCTAAAAAAACATTATATTCACCACTGTGCATCGGGAGCAATTAATTAATATGTTTTACTTTGGAAGTAGAAAATTTTTATTTTAATTTTAATTCGCATGATTCTGAATATTTCAAAAGAATGCTAAACAAAATTATATTTGACGCTGTGCATCGGGAGCAATTAATTAATATGTTTCACTTTGGAAGTAGAAAATGTTTATTTTAATTTTAATCTCGCATGATCCTAAATGTTTCAAAAGAATGCTAAACAAAATTATATTTGACGCTGTGCATCGGGAGCAATTAATTATTAATATGCTTCACTTTGGAAGTAGAAAATTCGGTGTGAACACCAAATTAAAAATTTAACGAAACTTTGATCGTCAACGTGTTCGCAGTTAAATGAGTTTATTTCTAGTCTGAACAACATCATCTATTTAATTTCACGGCAGGGTACGGTGGCAATTAATGAAATACAAAGCCATCAATGCGAAAATGGAAAGTGCGTTCAAACATTCCACGGAATTGACTAAATTGATGAATTGCCGCGCGCATTGCCTGTAGTTCATTAAAACCGTAGAATTTCCGGTGAGCTCGCTTTATCGCAAGATCCGCGATAATTACTCTCCGCGAAGGTTTCAGTTTCCCTCCGCGTAGGAAACCGCGTGGCAAAAGAATTGAAGGCTGCGCTTCCACATATTCGTATCCCGCGAGCCGTTGTTCCCGCGGGCCGGCCGACATATTATTTGCCGTCACTTTCCAGATGTTGGTTGATACAATTGACCGGCTGTTTATACTCCTTTGTATTTTGCAGCTCAAGGTTCAAGAGGAACTGAGAAAGAAGGAGAGATTTCACCGGGAACACGAGGAGGTGAGTACAGTTCAAATTAAAGCTCATCCGCGTTTTATAATTCGCTAATGAAATTACGCGAGTCCTGCCGGCGAAGAAGTGCAGGGAGTATATATTTATAAAAAAAAAGAAAAAGTTCAACAAACGCGATGCGCGGCAAACAGACCGATTTAATTATCAATTCACGTCGCGACTGCGTTTGTCCTGTCTTAAAATGTGAAATTTAAAATATGTATAAAAATTTCACCGCAGATCAGGCTCACGAGTGCGAACATTAATTAATATAAACATTGACGAATGGGCGCGACGATAAAATCTTGAGCAAACACAACATTCTGACCGCCAGAAAAGTGCAAACTTTAATATCAATAGATACGCTATTATGTTGCCGCGTGCGTAAACAACGGCAAACATATTCCGCCGAAATCAACTGCAGTAAAACACGTGCATTGCATATTTAGTGCATTCGACAGCGTGCGTAAAATCTCGATAAATCACATGAATTATCAAGGTGATTCCACCATTTCCTTCCGATAAAATATTCTTTTTTTAGAGTGACCGCGATGAACGTCCTATTAATTGCTTCCTCCTTTTAAATATTAGCAATATTTGCAATAACAAAGCTGCGACATTCTTCCCCTACAAATCGAAAGAAACTAAAGCAAGAAGAATTTTAAAATGTTGCGATATCTTCTTGCTTTATCTTCTGTTTCTTGCGATTGATACAATTTTTACTTTGTATTATTCTTAATATAACCTTGACTTACTTAATAACACATATTCTTAAAATAACCTTGATATACCAATCGACCCTTTTAGTGCCAAACAATATATCTTTGTTGGTTACGCTTGTAAAAATGTTGTTTTCATAATATTTTTAATAAATTACGCGTTCGTTTCTCATTTCTTCTCCCTTTTTGAATTTTCTAATTACAGTAATTTCTCCCTAATTCGCGCTCAGATTGCGCACAAAAATGGACAATTTGGGAAAAGGAGGTACGATTATTCTTTTATTTTGTAGTTGTTGACAATCGGTAACTATGAAAACGAGCCGCAAGCCTCGAATAATCGCATCTCCTTTTCTCAAGTTGCCCATTTTTGTGCGCAATCTGAGAGTCAATTGAGGAGAATTTATTATATTTTGATTCAAAATAAAAGAAGAGAGTCGCCAATTGAAATTAAATTTCAGGCAAAATAAAATGTTCAGTAAAAATATTCATCAAAAATTTGAGCGCGAATTAGGCAGAAATTACTGTGCTACGACACATGTACAATGAAATAATAATTTGATGAATCAAGAAGAAAATGAATAACGAGCTAACTTTTTCAATTTCCATTAAAGGATTAAGCGAAATCACAGTATTAAGTTTTACAAAATTGTTATAATTTTCTTCAAATATAATAAATTTTACCAAACTATGTCAAGCAATTTTGATATATGTCGCTCAAGTACACACGACTCTTTCGGTCGGCACTAAATGGATTAAATAAATCAAAATGAACAAAACGAACATTCTATACTCGAACACTAAACATTGAACAAATCATTGTGACATTGACCCAATTATAATTTCCAAAAAGAGCAATCGTGCAACAACGAACCTGGCTTCATTTCGAAGCTCCAAATTTCCACTTTCACACCGCTGTGAACAATCGTTTCCAAAAATGATTCTGCACGATACAGCAAGCGAGAAATTCGGGACCCGAATTGTTGTTGCTCGAACAATTTGTCGAAACCACTGTATAGGCCCAACAAGCATCACCTGCACCAAGAGAATCGTCGAAGACAAAGCAACGCGCCGCTATCTCCGCAACGAGGTGACGATTCGATAGCCGAGCGTTCGGTTTACAGCGTTGTAAATTATTCGCAAAGGTGTTCGGCGAGTGACAATTTCTTTTATCAGGCCGGGTAATCATGACAAGAGAAAACCTATCTCGATTAAACCAATCTGTGCCCCAGCTCGTTTATTTCCCTCCTTCAATTCCCCGGTGCATTCCCCGGATCATCGACAAACCCCCTTTCTCGTCGTTCGACCAATATTGGCTCCGCGAGCCAATGGTTTTATCCGATACAATGATCCCCCTCCCCCTGCCCCTGCCCTCCGATCCGCGACCCCCGAGATCGTTGCTCGACAAAATTCTCACAAGAAGAAAATTTGCATGTGTGCAAGCGAGCGCTATCACTTCGCTCCCGGTCCCTCACCCACGCTTATTCTTCCTCGCTCGGTGCTTTTTCAACAGTCGCGGCTATCCCGCTCCCGCTACCCCGTTTTAGGACCGTCGACTGTCTGTCTCGCGCCATCCCGATACCTCTTATTATGCAAAGCATCCAGAGATCAGCACGATATCGTCATAATCGTCAATGTGTACCGCGACATTACGCTTGGAATTTCTTATGCGCAATCGCACGGCATCGCCGGCAGCGTTGTTGATCTCTCTCTCTCTCTCTCTCTCGCTCTCTCTCGCTCTCTCTTGCGTTCTCTTTCACTCTCCCTCTCTCTCGCTCTCTCTCGCCCTATCTTGCTCTCTTTCACTCTCTCTCCTGCTCTCTCTCTCGCTCTCTCTCGTGCTCTTTTTCACTCTCTCTCTCGCTCCCTCTCGTGCTCTCTTTCACTCTCTCGCTCGCACTCTCTCTCTTTCTTTCTTCTCTTTATTTCTCTTTCTTTCTCTTTCTCTTTCTTCCTCCTTCTCTCTTCTGCTATACGTATATCTCTCTTTCTCCCGATATCTCTCTCCTGCGCTCCCGTGTACCTCCCACCGACGGTTTCGTTTCTCCAGATTTCTTTGCTACTTTTTGTTTCGCCGCGAGTGCGTGCGCCTTCGACCGGAGATACCTTCGGATGCTCCGCCAGATTTTCGGTATCGGGAACTGCTTACCGTCCCGATCCTTGTTGCGTTTTAACTCTCGTTCCGCTCCAGGCGGCAGTCTAATCTAGAAACGCGATATTTTCAGCTCCCTGATATTCCCCCTCCCCCTCCCCTCCCTACGAAATTACGGAAGTTCCTGGCCCGTCGAACTTCCGCAGATCTCTTTGATTGTGTTCGGAGACCGGCTGCAGATTTTTAGACGCGCCGAGTTATCAAAACCGTGCGAACGCTTTCCTGTCGTCGTTCCAACGATTGCTCGTCGGAGGACGTTTCAGAGCGGCTTACGAGCGATGCGGATTCCTCCGCGTAATTTTCGAGGATTAAACGTAACGGGTCAGAGCTTTATGAGGATTTTCATTTTCATAGATCATTTTATAGGCAGCAGTTAACTTTTGCTTCTTGCGGTCACGAACGATTCAAGTTTTCTGCGTCAAGATACGCTAAGAAATCGTAGACGTAATGTGAATAGTGTGCGCTGTGTGAGAAAATTGAGCGATGAGTTACGAAATGGTGAAAAATTTAGGAATACAGCTTCGAAACGAAAATGGACAATTTGGGAAGTGAAGGTACGATTAATCGAGCCTTTGGATTCGTTTTTATAGTTGTTGACAATCGATAACTATATAAACGAACCGCAAGGTATATCTTCTCTTTCCAAATTGACCTCTTTTCTGCACAATCTGAGCGCGAATTAGGGAGAAATTACCGAATCTCGCATAAGAATCAGCAGAAAATAATAAGTAGACTGCGGATAAGTAAGTTGAGTACACGAGATTCAAAATGTGTAGTAAAAGCTTTGGAAAAATTGAGGAGCGCTATTTTATAGTTTCTTCCGTGCACTAAATTTAAAAGAAATGAACTTCTGTGTTCGAATACAATTCTATCGTAGACGAAGCATCGTGTTTCACGTACAGTAGCCAACAAAGGTGTTCGCACACCTTTTAAAACGCAATAACTATTTTAAAACTGAACTATATGATTTGAACTTTTCTTAGATGATAGGTGGACTAGTCTACTAGACGACGATTGAAATGCTTTTTTCCTTAATTTTGCTATTACTCGGAATGATAAAAAATAAAAATCTCTCGTTTTATACTTTTTTATCTAGAAGGAAAATTTTAAAAATATCTTTCGCTGACCTCGATGACTTATATGCATGTTGAAAATTGTATCGAAATCGGCTCACGTTGTTACGAGTTACAACAAATTAAAGATCGCAAAAATCGCAGTTTTTTGTCACGATTTTGACCAAAAACTGGATGAAATCTGCACTTTTTAAAATCCTTCAATGCCTGTAGCTCGACGACATTTTCAGCACGTATATAAGTTACCGTGATCTACAAAAGGCATTTTTTAAATCTTCGATATAGGCTCAGATAGAAAAGTTAAAAAACAAGGGTTTACGATCTATTCTTTTCATTTCAAGTAGTAGCAAGATTTAAAAAAAAAATCTTTTTAGCCATCGTTTAGACCAGTCTCTCTGTCATCTAAAAAAAAAATTCAAGTCATTTAATTCAGTTCGCAAAAAGTTATTGCATTTTAAAAGTAACACTTTTATGGGCCACTGTATTTGCGAACATATCAGGCATATTTTCCAAGAGATCGTTCCTATCCCTGCGACTTCATGCAGTTAACATAGAAAACTTTTATCACGCATAAGAATCCGCAGAAGGTCGTGAGTTTTCGATTTCGCCCGCTTACGAGAAAGTTGATTACGTGAGATTCGAAATAGTAAAACTTTCAACCGTTCGATTGCAATTGCTCGAGAAAATGTGGATCCCGCGCGAAGATCCGCAGTGTGGCGATCGTCCAAACACTTCGACGGCTAAAACGAGGCGTCTCGCCGAGGACTTCCATTAAAATTTCAGCTGTGACATCCGCAAGGTTGAGACGCCGCGTCGCGTCGTATCGCGATCCATCGCCGCGAAACGGCTGTCGCCGCGAATATTTTGGCTGCCCCGCCGAGATCGTTTCCGCGCGGTGCGGTGCGGTCGTGCACAGTAATGGCAAACGAGTTTCGAATTAACTCTCTCCCGCTCTCTTTCTCTGTTCCACGAGAACGAACGATTCCGGTGCGCGTGCAATGGGCGAAAAAGTTCACCGGGTCCTTTCAAAAAAATGTTAAGGGAGCAGAAAAGGTTCCATAAAAATTGGCCGAAACTACCTATTCCGGCCGCGGGCTAGCCAGCGAGACAGAAAAAAGCCAGATGGAAATAAAGCGAACAGTTTCCTTTGAGTCTGCGAGCAATATGTAAATAAAGGCCCCGGTATCCGTGTAAAAGTTTTAGTGTCACTTCCTCCTCCGCAGGTTTACTGCTCCCTGGAGGGAACCCGCCTTTCTTCTCTGTTCTCCGCCTTCTATTCTCGCCGCTATCCGGCTGACTTCTCTTTTGCACAAGAAACTGCGGGATCATCCCACGGGCAACCACTTGACCATCTATCCCTCCGTATCGTCCTTTCCAGCTCCTTTTCCCGCTACCGCTTTCCGCTCGCCTCCGCTCTGCCCGTCCTCCTCGCCCGGCGATTAATGTACGCAAGTTCCACGCTTCTACATATTTATTAGCTATCTCCCGGCAAATCGACGAGCAACGCCGCGGAGATTAATGGCAAGTATAATTATGATTCATTTGTTTCGGCTAAATGCTCGCCCGTCGCAGACGTTCAATGTTTGGACTGCCTGTCGAAATAATGGACCCAGATTGATTTATTTCGTAATTGTTCAGAATAACAGAGCTATTGATACATCTACTTCGTGGAAGAAAAGTTTGGAAAAATAAGATCTTATTGGTTTTTCTTACTTTTTTGGGGAAACATTGTGCAATTTAGTCGCTCTTTATATCAGGGAAAACTGATTCGACATCAAATGAACAAATGAAGAAACAGAAAAGGTTATGAGTTAACCCTTTGCACTCGAGCGGTGACTCCGTGGCACTACAGAAATTGTTATATCACGTTCAAAGATAATTTTTATGCCAACACAGTTTAGATTTAAAAAATTGTTAAAAGCTTAACCGTTGTACGAGCCACCGCAAGACATACGAAATGGAAATGCTATAAATCAGAAAATTTATTTTAGATTCACAGTTGAAATGACATCGAGCGCAAAGGATTAATATTACAGAAAGGAGGAATTTGATGACTGAAACAGAAATGTGCAATATTAGATATTAAAAGAATATAAGAATACTTTTAAATAGATACTTTTAAATGAATACACTTTTGGAAGCTAATATAAACAATAGAAAACACCGTATATAATATTTATTAAAATCAAAATAAATAAATAATTCAATAAGTATTTATTTATTAGATATATTTTATAAATATTCGCGTTAAATTTTTCATTCGCAGCTGTTGACAATATCAAGAATATTGAATACATCTACTTGTTGCAAGAAAAATCTCTTGTTTTCGTTGAACAAACGATGAAACTAAATTTCATTCTTCCTTTAATAATCTTAACCAGTGGAAGATAGTAAGTTCATATCTTTAAATTCATTTAATCTTCTCACAGTTTGAGATTTGACTTGCATATTTCTGACATAAATGCATAAAATCCGCGGTCTATATATTATTATATTGCTGGAAAGCTGATCCGACATCAAGTGAATAAATGAGGAAGCAGAAAATTTTACGAGTTGTCTGCGGATTTTATGCATTTATGACAAAAACGCGAATAGGTGCGTTTCAAAATAGTGAAGAGATTAAAAGAGGCTAAGAATGTTAATGTCTTAATTACGTCTTATTGAAATTATTTAAAAAAATAATTACAAATTACACTTGGCTTCTCGTATACTGCAACGACGGCAGACGATTTTTATTTCGCATAAAAATCCACTGTCTAGTTATGGTTTAGATATGAACAAGAGAAGGAATTTGAAAACTGAAGCAGGAATGTAGAATATTAAAATTCGTCACACCTCTGGCAACGACGTGGAAATCAATCTGCCACTATGAAATCTTTGATGAATATTTTTACTGAACATTTTATTCCGGTATACATATAAATCGTGCATTTTTATCGAGCCTGAATTTTAATTTCAATTCGCGACTCTCTCCTCTTATTTTGAATCAAAATATAGTAAATTCTCGCCAATTGACTCTCAGATTGCGCACAAAAATGGGCAATTTGGGAAGAGAAGATACGATCATTCGAGCCTTGCGGCTCGTTTTTATAGTTACCGATTGTCAACAATTATAATAGGCACGAATAATCGTATACTCTCTTCTCAAATTGTCCATGTTTATGCACAATCCGAGCGTAAATTAGGGAGAATTTAGTGTACTCTTTCCAAAATTTTCAGTGTTCGTGTTCGATGGTATTAAAGTCCCGATTATTTTCAGTTCTGCAGTTTCATGTTTCTGCAGTTTCATCATAGATGCCACGTCTAGACACGTGATCGCCTGTAAAAATTACCAGATACGTACTAAACGAGGATATCGTCGAACGTGGTCTCGTATTGCCGAGTGAATCGGAATTGTTCGAGTCCAAATACGTTCGTGAAACATTCCACCGTTCGCGTTGCAAAGTATGTTGTTTTTTAAACGGGAACAATCGTTGGTATCGATCTAGCAAAAGTCACTCGATTCTCAAACTTGTTACGTTATCCTTGAATAATCAAAAGTCTAAATGGACTTGTTACGCGCTTCTTTTCACCGTTCGCCGATTCCGATTCACGCTGCAACAATAAAGGATTCTTTAGTATAAATGTACATACGAAACATTATACTGAAAAATCTTACATAGGATAATCCACAGCAAGAAGAAGACGCGAATTTACTTAAAAAAGAAGCAAATTGGAAATTTCGAAATAACATCGTTTCGTATAAAATTTTGTTTTCGAGACGATATAATTTGAACAATTATAATAGGCACGAATAATCGTATCCTCTCTTCTCAAACTGTCCATTTTTGCGCACAAACCGAGCGTCAATTAGGGAGAATTTACTGTACTCTTCTCAAAATAGTGTTCGTGTTCAATGGTATTAAAGTTTCTCAACGAGTCCGACAGAGATGAACACAACTCGCGTGCGAAGCGGAAACGCGAAATGTCCTGCTCCCAGCGGCTTGTTTACCGCTCTTTATGAGTTTTAATTGAACTTCCGAGACAGACTCGGCGTGGACGAGAATAATCAATCGAGAGTTTTCTGAAGTTCGCCGCGTGTTGTCAACAAGTATGCATTACAAGGACATTGAACGAGTCTCTCATCCGAGTCCATCCTGGGTCCTCCTCGTCTTGAGTGGTCTCACGATGCGCCGCCACTTGTCATCGAAAATGCTCGAATACTTTCCAAAAAAAAAAAGTAGTCACTCGACATTTTTCAACCATATCACGAGTCCTCGAGAAATTCCTACATCGCAGTCTAGACTGCGGATCTCGTGGCACTTCAATGCCTGCGTGTTGTTGTCGCGACAATGAAATTGGCAACAGAGCAAGCAACATTCTCAATTTACAAACGAGTTCTCGCTTCTTTAAAATGGTACTTCTTGTTGAAATCTTTGAACTCTGTGTTTCTAAACTCGAAAAAAGGACGAAGGTCTTGGACGGGACAATGCAGTTCGGGAAAATTTAATCGGCAAAATTATATTGTATCATTTACTTTGTTTTTCAGACGACGACGATCATTATTCTAACTAATTAATAATAATAATAATAACTAATGCTTTATATAACGACGACAAGACTGAATTTATTTAGATGTTCCGCCATTTTGATTATATTGATTTTGAAATAAAACTTTATTGAAAAATAATCGTAACAGTTCGATTTCCAAAATAGTTACTTATAATAATAATAATAATAATAATAATAATAATAATAATAACTAATGCTTTATAACGATGACAAGACTAAATTTATTTAGATGTTCCGCCATTTTGATTATACCGATTTTGAAATAAAACTTCATTGAAAAATAATCGTAACAGTTCGATTTCCAAAATAGTTACTTATAATAATAATAATAATAATAATAATAATAATAATAATAACTAATGCTTTATAACGATGACAAGACTAAATTTATTTAGATGTTCCGCCATTTTGATTATATTGATTTTGAAATAAAACTTTATTGAAAAATAATCGTAACAGTTCGATTGCCAAAATAGTTACTTATAATAATAATAATAATAATAATAATAATAACTAATGCTTTATAACGACGACAAGACTAAATTTATTTAGATGTTCCGCCATTTTGATTATACCGATTTTGAAATAAAACTTCATTGAAAAATAATCGTAACATTTCGATTACGAAAATATTTACCGTTAACCAAAATTAATAGGATTTCATTTTACGTTATTTGGATCTCTTGGACCTCTTTCATTAGACAGAAGAAATGTTTTAGAAATCCACGTTGTCTGCATTTGATAAAACAGTGTTCGGGAATAGAAATTTATGTAAACATTGTCGCACAAAATCGGGGTGCTGCGTAACTAATCCGATAATCTAATAATGAAAAACCGAATGCGCCATTATTATTGCACCATAGAATAGTTGATCGCATATTGCTCATTAAATTCCTTATCGCCGCCGAACCTAGGGCTCTAGTTTGCCAAAGTAATTGGATCGGGCGAATTTTCTGGGCGGTCGAGCGACGACGGCGCGGTTGTCGATGTCCCCGATTAATGTACGCTTTAATCGAGTTATCGAAGAAACGTTCATTCCCATGATTGTTCTGTTTCAGATACTGAGGGACATTCGGCAGGGGCTAATGCAACTTGGACGGGACGGGCGAGGTCAGCTCCCTGGAGGTGAGTACATCAAGGAGCAACCTCTAGCTAGTTGTCGCCTTGTCGCTCTAGAACCTACAGCGTCTCCACGAACTCGCTGTGTCATGTTCTTGGTCCTATTTCTGTGTGTGCGAGTACGGTCCTGTCACAATACATAGGCGTGACCACCTTCGGCAAAACCTGCACGCGCCAACCGACACGAGAATCGAAATCACGAATGGTTGACACCTCGCGCATTTCCGAGGTCTCAGCACATCCTCGACAGACTAACTTCAAGTACACAGTCGATGAAAAGCACTGTTTGGTCTATCGATTCGGTAGTCGCGTTCCGTTCGCGTGGAATTTCGCTGCTGTGTCAACCATATTTCGCTGAATTATTTACTCAGGCTTGAGAATTCATTTCGGCGACGATAGATCACCGTGTCGATTACTCCAGAAATTTTGTTCGATTTTGGTTTTGTCGCAACGTTGGAGATCGACGCTTCAAGTACAGTAAATTCTCCCTAATCGACGCTCAGCTTAAAACAGAAAAATGAACGATTTGGTAAGAAGAGACACGTATAGTCGAGCCCCGCGACTCGTTTTTATAGTTACCGATTGCCAACAACTATGAAAACGAGTCGCAAGGCTGGAGTAATCGTATCTCCTCTTCCGGAATTGTCCGTTTTTGTTTCCAAGCTCAGCGTCAATCAGGGAGAATTTACTGTAATTCGCGAAATTCAAGAATCCGGTGTTAATGTTGTCTAATTTAATGAAAAGTGAAGAAATGGGTCAAATCAAATGGCGTAAAAAATACTTCATTTGGGCACGATTACATTTGAGGGTCGATTAGGGAGAATTTACTGTAATTCGCGAAATTCAAGAATCCGGTGTTAATGTTGCCTAATTTAATGAAAAGTGAAAGAAATGGGTCAAATGGCGTAAAATATATTTCATTAGGACACGATTACATTTTTAATAAATGTCACTGACCGTCGCGGACTAATCACTTAAGTGCATAATGAAATCAAAATTTGACAGTTAATCTCTATCGATCCTGTCGTATCTTGCAAATCCAAACTGAATTCCATACATTGAATATATCGGCGCAAACTTAATTGAATTCTCATTTCTGAGAATCGTGTCGCTCGTCTCGTTACTTTGTCATTACTAAGCTCTTCTTGTAAACCATCGTCTATGAAAGAAGACATTGTGAGCGGATTGTTAAATTGATTTATCATCGCGCAGGTCTGCGGTTCGTGTCGACAGCGACTCGATAAAAGCCACGCTGCTGTAACATATGCACCATATGCAATTGGTAGTTTCAAGTTTCATTTCGCGCACACCCATCTGCTCTATCTTGAGACACAATAGACAGTTCGGCAATTTGAAACCGCAAATGACGAAACCGATCAACCGACAGCATTCTCTTCTAATTTATACGTATAAGAAACGACGATGTTCGGTGTTGCATTTCAGACGACTGATTAAACTGTAGAAACTTGATTATGATTACATTTAGAATACCGGTGACGTAGATCTCCGACCGAATGCTTAAACTTCCCGAAATTAGGTAGAACAAGATACAAGTTACTAGATCCAGAATCTCGCGTACATGCTTGAAATAGTTAACATATCTCAACAAATAGGAGAAACTTCAAATTGTGTTTGCCAGTCTCTAGGCAAACCTTTGATGAACCTAGTCAACATACTCTGTAGAAACGTATTTGATCCCAGGGTTAACTATTGTAACACCGAAAGCGAAAATCATGTGAAAAATGCGAAAAGAGAAAGAAAAGAAAGAAAAAGAAAGCAAAAAGAAATCAAAGAAAAAACGAATTGAAGACTGTACCAATCTGGTTACTACTTTATTCTTATAAATGGACTGCAACTCTTTATACATATTATAGGACATAATATGTAAAATATATTACAGCATTATGTAATAAGAGATTGTACATAGCATTGGAACAAAAATTTTCTGCGTCGACTGCAAGACTTCTTTCATTCTGCATTCTTTTAATTGTTCTACTCGTCTGACTTTCATTTACCCAATTCTATCATAAATGCACTGTGTCTGCGATCTAATTACAAGCACTGTCTCTTTTGTTGAATAATAATTTCCCATATAATCGTATTTACAGTGTTACAATAACGCGTGGTACATTAAGGAAATATTACAATAGTACCAACAAACATGTAAACGTCCAACTGTTTTAAGTTTCAATTTTGTCATAAGTGTGCACAAATGTAGCAGTCGAGTTATAAATACTGTTTTTGTCGTTGAATAATAATTCTACGAACTCTAGCACTTATAAAGTGTTACAATAACGCGTGGTAGATTAAGGAAATATTACAATAGTACCAACAAACATGTAAACGTCTAACTACTTTCAGTTCCAATTCTGTCATAAGTGCACAAATATTGCAGTCCAATTACAAATATTGTTTTTATCGTTGAATAATAATTTTATGAACACTAGCATTTATAAAGTGTTACAATAACGCGTGGTAGATTAAGGAAATATTACAATAGTACCAGCAAACATGTAAAAACTGCTTTCAGTTTCAATTTTGTCATAAGTGTGCACAAATGTTGCAGTCCAATTACAAATATTGTTTTTATCGTTGAATAATAATTTTATGAACACTAGCATTTATAAAGTGTTACAATAACGCGTGGTAGATTAAGGAAATATTACAATAGTACCAGCAAACATGTAAAAACTGCTTTCAGTTTCAATTTTGTCATAAGTGTGCACAAATGTTGCAGTCCAATTACAAATATTGTTTTTATCGTTGAATAATAATTTTATGAACACTAGCATTTATAAAGTGTTACAATAACGCGTGGTAGATTAAGGAAATATTACAATAGTACCAGCAAACATGTAAACGTCCAACTGCTTTCAGTTTCAATTTTGTCATAAGTGTGCACAAATGTTGCAGTCCAATTACAAGTACTGTTTTTGTCGTGGAATAATAATTTTGCGAACATTAGCATTTATAAAGTGTTACAATAACGCGTGGTAGATTAAGGAAATATTATAATAGTACCAGCAAACATGTAAACGTCCAACTGCTTTCAGTTTCAATTTTGTCATAAGTGTGCACAAATGTTGCAGTCCAATTACAAGTACTGTTTTTGTCGTGGAATAATAATTTTGCGAACATTAGCATTTATAAAGTGTTACAATAACGCCTGGTACATTAAGGAGATATTTCGGTAGTATCAGCAAACACGTAAGGGTCGAAATGTTTCTGACAGCAGCGTGTACGGTGCGTCATAAGAAAAAACGAATAGTGTCAGGAATAATCTTCCGGACGCCCTTTGAATTTCGTATCGCCGATTTATCACTGACTCGGCGGCTTTATTTGCTGCTATCGCGTTGCCAGGGGAGGCAGTAACCGCGGTACGAAGCCTCTGCTATACATATACTGGCTAATCTCGTTATCGTCAACAGCCGTCGACTGCTTTCTCCACGCCTCCCTCTTCCGATCTCCACGTTCCTTTTTTTTTTCGCGCCCACACGCACGTGCGTGATCCTCAGACAGTTAATTTCGCTCACTTGTCAGTCTTTCTCACCAGCCGCGGTGACTCGGGGTCTTCTCCAGTCTCAAATTACTTCGCATTAGCAGCAGCGCCCGCGTCTTAAAGGGTCATGACTAGTTAACAGTCTGAAAGAGACGCGATCTTTCGGAATTTTTCGTCGGAAAATTAATGGACACTTTTTTCCACGAGCACTCTATATCACAAAAAAAAATTGGTGAAAAATGCCCGAATGCCAACCCCTTTTAGACTGGAATGATGAATTCGTCTTGAAATGACAAAAAATAAAAATCTCTCGTGTTTTAACTTTTTTTTATCTGAGCCTCTCTCTCTCTCTCTCTCTCTCTATATATATATATATATATATATATATATATATATATATAATTTCTACAAAAGACATTTTTTAAATTTTCGTTATATATATAACGAAAATTTAAAAAATGTCTTTCGTAGAAATGCATGTTGAAAATTTTATCGAAATAGGTTCGTGTTTACGAGTTACAATAAATAAGAAATCGCAAAAATCGCAGTTTTATCACAATTTTTACCAAAAACTGTAAGAAATCTGCAGTTTTTAAAGTTGTTCGACGCCTGTAGCTCGACTCGGGGCTAACTGATTTCGATTAAATTTTTTTGGCATCTTTTAAATTTTCGCTATAGGCTCAGATAAAAGAGTTAGAAAGCGAGAGTTTTTAACTTCTTCTTTTCATTCCAAGTAATAGCAAAATTAAAGAAAAAAAGCTTTTTAAAAATTCAAGTCGTTTAGTTCAGTCTCGAAAAAGTTATTGCGTTTTAAAAGGTGTGCGAACACTTTTATGGGCCTTTTTTTATTACTGTATTTATACGTAGAAGATTCTTAATTCGTAGAAAAATGAACAATTTGACTCGTTCACTCTTCCTAAAATTTTCAACACGTCTAACTTCCCTCGAACAAAAATTGTTTCCATATTTTGCGATTAGGTACGACCATTAATTCAATGCACGCTGCAACAGTGGTCAAAACGTGAATGCAGAGTGTTTTACAGAATTAATTTGAACAGCTGCCAAACCACTGATCGAAGTCGATCTTCCATTTCCAGATGACACGTACATGTATGACGAAGACGCACGGTGCGGGGGTGGATTAGGTCCAGGCCCTGGAGGTCAGCACTGGTACGACGAGCCCCCGTATGAGTCAGACCCTGAAGATTTCCTCATGGGAGCAAGCGGCGGAGGTGTTCCAACTGCGACTATTCAGAACGGAAGGTGAAATCATGTTACTTTCTGTCACGCTTGTCTCCACGTGCATACAGACATAATCCAACAGTCTCGTTATTTAACCACAAATATTTCGCTCTTGCGAAATATCCTTGAACCTCTTCGGTATATATTTTCCTACGCGAAACGTGGTTCAGATCCTTCAAAAAAGACGAAACGTTTGGAACAAATACAGAGAAAAGTAGAAATTGAAGAAGAGGTTTAATTCTATTTGGTTCGTTTTTTCCGAGAAGGAAACGACAAATTGAAAATAGATTTATTCATTATTTTCCATACGGAATCTTAAATTCTTGTTATTAACCCTTTGCACTCGAAGCCATTTTAACTGTAAATCTAAATTAATTTCTTTGACTTATGGTATTTCCAATTTATATGACAAAGTGCATTTTATGCACTTAGTCTTGCGACTCATACAACAATTAGACTTTTAACGTGATGTAACACAACTTTAATAGTGCCTCAGAGTCGCCACTCGAGTGCTAAGGGTTAACAGCAGTCTTTATTCCTTTCATTAAAAGTACAATATAGTTGAACTTTGATCAATTAATTGTGGTTAATTTGCGTTCTCGATTAGTTACCTCGCAAATGAAACGTTTCGAATAAACGATTCGACTGCTTTTCGTCACCGACGTTCTACAACAATAACGAATATAGTTATTAGTAATCGATGTTATCGTACACGTAGAAGAATCAAGCTCAAAGCTGTGAATAAATTCTAGAGTGTGCTTCACGCTGAATTTGAGGCCAGAGAACAGAAGCGAGGGAGTGATATCGCTTCGGACAGCTGGAGACATCAGTTTACCTCGAGATCGTTCTAGGAAAGGAGCAAGTTCGACGATGCGAGGACTTATTGTACCGCAAGGTCACAATAATCCACCCACTATCATACCACTTACGCACTCGAGAGCCTCTCGAGAAAGCGGAGATTACGCGAGTAGCGACGTTCAGGTAAGTTTGCACACGAAACCAGTTTCTTGAAGACGCTGTACGCATATATTTATCGAACGGGAACCATAGCGCGAAGTGTCTCGCCTGGTCCCGATTATTTTCAGTTCTGCAGTCTCATGTACTTCCATAGATGCCACGTCTAGACCACGTGATCGACTGTAAAATTTACCAGATACGTACTAAACGAGGATATCGTCGAACGTGGTCTCGTATTGCCGAGTGAATCGGAATTGTTCGAGTCCAAATACGTTCGTGAAACATTCCACCGTTCGCGTTGCAAAGTATGTTGTTTTTTAAACGGGAACAATCGTTGGTATCGATCTAGCAAAAGTCACTCGATTCTCAAACTTGTTACGTTATCCTTGAATAATCAAAAGTCTAAATGGACTTGTTACGCGCTTCTTTTCACCGTTCGCCGATTCCGATTCACGCTGCAACAATAAAGGATTCTTTAGTAAATGCACATACGAAACATTATATTGACAAATCTTACATAGGATAATCCACAGCAAGAAGAAGACGCGAATTTACTTAAAAAAGAAGCAAATTGGAAATTTAGAAATAACATCGTTTCGTATAAAATTTTGTTTTCGAGACGATATAATTTCAACATTCTAACTCATTCATTTCTACTTGCGTTTATATTTACAAACAGTGTTTGCTACGATATTATTGTAAATAAATAATATCGCACCACTGCGTGTCTAACACAAGTAGAAATGCTAAGTAATGATCGGACAGAGTAGCCAGTCCATTAAAAAATCTATAGCGTTCACATATTTAAAGAAAAAATGGAAATATGAATTGCCAACGAAATCTGGAACAATATTTAACAATTGATACGTATATATTTGTTTTTATCAAAATTGTCTGCATTCGCGATGCAAAAAATTAGGAACAAAGAGAAATTTCTTTCTTGACTAATTTCAGGATTAAGTTAGCGATCGTTGGAAACGAAATTTCATATGAACGTGTTTCAATCGGCATTTTCGATTGGCTTTTTCGCGGGGCGTTTATGATCGCTAATTGGGTCCCATTGTCTCCGACGGCGACAAGTACGGTGCTCGTTTTTTGTCTCGGTTCATCCCGATCGGTGTTTACCCTCCCCGTCGCGAGAAGGCGTCAAAATGACGCCCACGTAGTCGTGGTTACACGTCAAGGCGTGATTGATTTAATTTTGGTGGTGTAAAGTGTGAGCTCGAGACTGTCGACTGTGTCGGTGAACACGAGTAGGAGTTACTAACTTTCGGTGGCGGGTGATCTACACCCTGACCATCACCCTCGCAACAGTCGTTACGACCACCACGAACAGTATCATAACTATCGACACACCGACATCGTGAACAAGCCAACATTTGACCCAATCACCGCTTCGCTACAATTACAGTCGATGTAACATTCGCACACTCACAGTTACTGCTGACATTGCATTTCTATTGTCGGGACGAGCGGTAAGTTGATAAACGTACTTCGCCGACTATGCAAAGTAAATCGACTAACATTGTCATCGGAATTGCCTCCATTGTTGTTAATGACGGAACGAGGTGTCTAAGAAAAGAAACTTCTTCGATGCGCCGATCGTTGTGATAGAAAAGATTTTCTTCTCCGCGCTCATATTATCTTCTAATTCAAGAAGGATGACGTATTACAAAGTACTATACCTATAGATACTATATAGATACTATAGCTTATAGTATAGCTTATAGGCTACAGTATCTATAGGTATAGTACTATTACCATACTAATATAATAAATATTACTATTACTGTAGTATCTATAGGTATAGTGCTATTACTATACTAATATAATAAATATTACTATTACTATAGTATCTATAGGTATAGTGCTATTACTATACTAATATAATAAATATTACTATTACTATAGTATCTATAGGTATAGTACTATTACTATATTAATATAATAAATATTACTATTACTATACTAATGTAATAAATATTACTATTACTATAGTATCTATAGGTATAGTACTATTACTATACTAATATAATAAATATTACTATTACTATAGTATCTATAGCTATATACTATAAATAGTAATATACTGTATATAAGTACTATACTATATATAAGTAATATACTATAAATACTATAGCAATGTACTGTACCATACTATTCCTTCCGGAGGTCACTTGAAGGTCAATATAGTCAAATTCGTTTTCTCGTTTGCGTTACATTATTTCCCCATTTAAATAAACGACGATAATCTTGAAATATTAGAAAATATTAGATTCAAAAGCAAAATCTCTTTCATCGCAATAATTGACACGCTGAAGTAAACATTGTTTTCTTTGCACATATTCTCGTGTCGTTCAAAACAACGGAGATCAGGTGAAAGTGTTAAGTGGACATCACTTGTGTAGCGTAATTGTACGACGAGGTCGCTATTGAAACTTTATAACAATTGGCAATAATTAGCAACCAGAAACACGAAGGATCGGTGTATTTCTTCTTCTTTATCGTTTCATTGTTCTAGGTATCCTCTGTCTTTTTATTTGTCGCTGGCAGCCACGTAATATCCTACGAGATTCGTTCGAATTACGAGACTAAATATCAGCGTGTCCACGGATACAGTAAAATAAACAATTAAAATGCATCGAAAGAGTGAAAGCACGATTACAATTCGTTTTCCTCGGTACGGTTAAGGGCAAAAAATTAGGCAAACGGCGCAGAATCTAAAAGGCAAAGTTAATTTTCGCTTATTATATTCAAGATTTAAGCTTAATACGAATGCAAGGGGGTTTAACAAACCACTTCTGCTTAACTATTCCAAGCAATTCGCTATCTTCTAACGTCGAAACGCGATTATATTCCTCGGAACACCTTCCTATTTACCTAATGGAACAGAACCGGGGCTGCATACTAATCTATTTAGTTTCTAGTAGCGCGTATGCAACACCGTTCCAGAAATTTCCATACAGGTGTATACGTTTCGGCGATTACACTTTTGCCTGAACGCGCCGACACATTGAACACAGGAACATCAACGTCTTCGATCCTGGACAAACGAAACTTCTACGGTTCGGCACGTATCATTGTACATAGGCGTGGCGATCACGAATATTGCTTTTTTTTTCTTATTGTTATTTGTGTGCGTCGTTCAAACTTTCGCGATATATAATTTTTTAACAAACCTTCCCGTCCAAAGTAATTTTATCGATCAAGCTTTTACGGCCCCCTTCAATCTTCATTAATTTTAGTTAATTCTGGAGAAACGGGACAATCGAGTATCGATTTATAAACGTTAATTGCTTTGCCCTTGATATTCCTTATTTTAGATAAGATATTAGGTAATAAAAATAAGCTTCGATTACTTAACTATTACGAATGTAAACGAAATAATTTCCACCATGATTTACGGATGATTTACGTTGGTAAATTTAGCGATGATTTCCAAGAGATTATTTAGGGTTTAGAATCGCGTCCGGAACGTACGCCACATGACGGTTCAGATACATTAATATTACAGATCGTAATTTATGGAAATCGATATAAGATCGAATAATGAAATATTTATTCGGAATAATTTTAGTGGTACATCTATTGATATTTACTGCAAACATTTGAACTATATTATTAATTATATGATGTACAAATCCAAAGTGCATACTTCTCGTTGCATTCGGAGCTAAATATTCATGGCCCGTGTAGTGCCTCCAATAATACATGATGTATGATCGCTAATCTCATAGAAAGTGCATCTGGAACATCGACGATTTAATAACCGAATAATTCCCAGAAATTCGTCTGTTTCCGCAGACTGCTTTAACACCGCTTTCTCTATAAACTTTCTAATTCACGTAGCAACAAAGTAGTTGATAAAATTGCAAATCTCTATCGAGATCGACGCGGATCGTGCCAATATTATTCCGCAATTTCGATTCGCCGATGAACGAACAAATGAACGAACGAACAATTCCGTGATTTCGACGACACATTTTGTCGCGATTGCTCCAAGTGTTCACCAAACGAGACACGGTAGAAAATTAAGCGTGCTGCGACGGACACGCGGAACTTTTTTCATACACGACGACGACAAGTTGACTGGCCGAGCTTCGTGAACTTTAGAGCGAATGGCTGAGAATGCAATTTTCCAGGAACTTAATTCAAACTTTTGGAACGTCTAATACACTGCTCTCAATCTCCGCTACAACTTAGGGTATCTTATTGCAAGCGCTTGCGTTTTATTAACAATAAAACAAGAGTTTGTACATAAAAACATAATCCCGGTTCACGAGGGAATGCTGGTACCTGAAACTTCTCCGAGGCATGTTTAGATAGAAATTTCGTCGATCTTATTGTTTTTCCTCTTACTAACTCTAGGGGTGATTGGGTTCCTTCCACTCCGCGTGCGTGTCCACGCGGTTTCTCGCCGATCACATGTTCGCGCGTTATGTACAAGTGACTGATAACCCTACGAACACTCCGAGAACGTTAATAACAGTGATGTTTCAACAGGAAAATCTCTACTTCAACGAACGACTTGCAGACGCAATTTTACCGCGAAAGTAACTTATGGAAGATACAAATTATTTGTTTAAACATCTGTTCCACGAGATAAGGTGACATTTTAAACAGACGCAGTCCTCGAAGATCGTATAACTCGACAGTGTTACATTTAGGCCGCAGATCTTGAGGCAACTTATAAATTTTCTTCATTGAGGGCATGAAACGTCTTTCTTCATTTAACCCTTAGCGCTCCGCGCGTTTCTCCAGTACTGCCTACCCAGCAACTCCGGCACATTTTTGGAGCGAAGCGCCTGAGATAAAGGAAGTCTTATTTTGAGCGTCTTATTTTGATTACACGTCCTTGTGAATGCATTTGATATTTTATTTATTTCACACATATACATTTTCCTATTGTAAATAAAAGATAAATTTTAAATTCTGTAATTCACCATGGTGTGATATCTTTGGTAACAATCTCCCATGTGCATTCTGGGCTTACTTGGACAAGTGTCACAGTATTCACTTTGCCAAATATAGTTACTAGATATTTCTTTCAAGTTTAGAACATTTTCTGCGTAATCGTTGGTTTCCTTTATAATTTCATTTACCAATTCGTCCGTGAAAAATAATTAAAAATATTGTATCGGCTGTTCAACGTTTGTAGGAACTTGTGGTCCAATGACCTGTGGCAATACACTAAAAGGAATATTCTATCTGGAATATGTAATTTTCACTTTCAATCATTCTCATTCTTCGTCTCTTTGGTAGTATAATTTCGCTACTACTACTTCAAGTGTTAAAATCATAACCAACATTGTCTTCCACAATGTCTTTTAACTCCTCAAAATCAAATACGTCTTCGATATCACTCGGCTCTAAATTCTCATCATAATATTTATTTTTCTCCACGTTGCTAACCATAGAAAAGGTCAAAAAATGGTTTAATCGTAATGGTACAAACTTAGCACGTTTTAACTACAGATAACAATTGCTAACGCCGACGATAACGTATGCTAAAAACATTTGGCTCCGCAGCGGAGCCTTCGGAGTTAGGGAACAAATGATAAGTGTCTCCGTAGCGGAGCCTTCGGAGCGCTAAGGGTTAACAATTGTAATGAATTGGAAACAATACATGCACGTTTTCATCGATTCATTTGACCGCTCTACTGTCTTAAACAATCATTTATTCTGACATAACTGCATCAAATCTTCAGTCTACTATCTTTCCTTGAATTTTTACTAGAATTCCAACAACGATGATCGCGTGAACCGTCTTCCTACATTTAACAATTACAGTAATGTCTCTGCACAAAAATGGACAATTTGGGAAGAGGAGATACGATTATTCGAGCCTCGGCGGTTCGTTTATATAGTTACCGATCGTCGACCATTATAAAAACGAGCCGCAAGGCTCGAATAATCCTATTTCCTCTTCCTAAATTGTCCATTTTTCTGCACAATTTCGGCGTCAATTAGGAAGACATTACTGTATTACGAATTGAAAATAATATATGGGCACTCGTAAATTCACTCAACTCATTTTACTGTTTGAATCAGCTATTCGTTCTTCTTATAAGTGCACAAAATCTGCGATCTATTACTTTATTCGATTTCACTACAATTCGACGCGACTGTCGAATGAATTAAGCTAATGAATGAATCTACGAAACCGAAGTGATCTGCAAGTCGTTCGTCGGCCGGTTGAGATCACTCGAATTAATCAGGTGTAGGAAGAACATGACAGAATCGCTTAAATGTACCCCCTAACTTTCTGATCCCGAAAGCTCACAGCATGCACATAATTCTGGGCTGATCCTTGTACGTGCACGTATGGTATAACTATTTTTATATATCCAGATATATACACACATATACACACATTCATGAACACTCTCTGATCCTACTGATTCTGGCGTTGATCCAATCAACGCTTTATCGATGGCGCCCTATAGATTCGATTGTCGATCTAGCTACCCACCCACGTAAACGATCGATCACCTGCGACAGCACCCCTACTAAAACTCGAACTAAAGCCCGCTTCTCCTTTTACATTTGCGTGATTAGAACAGTCTCTGTGAGTATCAACGTTTTAGAGCCGGAGTAGCGGCGAAGAAGGACTGTCGCCGAGCCAGAGCAGCGACTACGAGGATCAAGAAGAACTTGAGAATCAGCACTCCGCCACCGTACACACAGTACGTGACATATACAACTCCTCCTTTCACAAAATGTCTCCTTCTCTCTCTCTCTCTCTCTTCTTTCTTTCTTTCTTTCTTTATTTATTTATTTTTCACTTTTTCTCTTTCTACAAGGTATCCCAAAATTATTGTACAAGCGGGAAATGAGGTGTTCCTGAGATCATTTGAAGCAACTTTTTCCTTAACGAAAATGCAATTCGATGCTTCGTTTACTAGTTATTAACGAAAAACGGTGGCCAATGAGAGGCGAGCTCGCCTAACGTTAGGCGGCCGAGCCAAGTAGCAGAACTGGGCTCCGTACGCTCGTTGGCTGGCTCGCCTTGCGCCAGCTGAGCCAAGGGCCAATGCGAGGCGAGATCAGCTGGCGCTAGGTGGCCGAGCCAATCAGCGGAACTGGGCTTCGACGCCGAGCTCGCCTCTCATTAGTCACCGTTTTTCACTAATAACTCGTAAACGAAGCCGCGGATTGCATTTTCGCTAAGGAAAAAGTTGCTTCAAATGATCTCGGGAATCCCTCATTTCTCGCTTGTACAATAATTGTTGGGCACCCTGTATATTCAGTCCCTTCGTTGCACTGGTTTAAGTGTTGCATGATCGTGGGCTACGTAGAACACCATTCCCCTGGCTGTCTAGTAGAAACGACTAAATGTGAGTAGCGCATACACACGGTGAAATGATGCACGGTGTTGGGCCGGTGGAAAAGTGATGTCTGTCTCGACGAATTCAACCATGTTCCGCGATTTGTCCGTGCGTGATACAGAATCTTGCCAGTAGGTCATGTTACCGCTGACTCGCAGTGACGTTCTTTTTCGAGGATGTAATGAAATCTGCTGTTATTTGGGATCGTATTGGCCTACGAGGGAGCTAGGTACATGCACGTTTTGATGTAGGTTCGTTGCGAAAGCTGTAGCTAAGCGAAATACGAAAATAGGGAAACATCGAGGGATATGTAGGCGGAAAGTTGTGCCGATCGCTTAGAAAACAATTTTTTATTAGTTGAGGAGGTTTCGCAGGTTTTTCGACAGTTGCATAGAGATACAGTAATGTCTCTCTAATTGACGCTTAGATCGTCCACAAAAATGGACAATTTAGGAAGAGGAGATACGATTGTTCGAGCCTTGTGGCTCGTTTTTTATGGTTATCGATTGTCAATAATTATAGAAACGAACCGCAAGGCTCGAATAATCGTATCTCCTCTCTTCCCAGATTGTCCATTTGTCTGCACAATTTGATGCGTCAGTAAGAGAGACATTACTGTAACGTGGTGTATTAACCCTTTGCACTCGGGCTCATTTTAACTGTAAATCTGAATTAATTTCTCTGACTCATGGTGTCTCCATTTTATATGACAAAGTGCATTTCATGCATATGAAATTGAATCTCGTGACTCATACAACAGTTCGACATTTATAGCAATCTTTTATATCTAAGCTTTTATAATACAAAAATGATCTTGGAACGTGATGTAACAATTTTAGCGGTGCCTCAGATTCGCCACTCGAGTGCAAAGGGTTAATCTTCGGATAATTTTCTCCGATCACCTACCAAAAACTCGTACGCATTTATTCGCGAAGTAGTTAATAACGCTTTAAAAAAAAGAACATAAAACGATAAAACATTGGAAATAATTAGAAGAAACAAAAATTGTCGGATGAAATTCGATAAAAGATTGTATCGATATAGATTTTAAAAAGCAAATAATTGTTAATTTTGAAAGCACCGTGATCATCAATCTAGTTCTATTATCTCCCATCGGAGTGTAAAAGGTTGAAATGTGTACCTGTTCGTGCGTTAAAGGGAGCGAAACAATTCGTTCATTGTCTATACAATATGTAAGCGTTGCTTTAGGAAAAATATCGCCGTATGTTAAACAGCGATTAAACTCGCACAACGGTGCAAAATGTTCCGTTTCAGTTTTTAAGCTTGCAGCAACGTAGCTTTTTCGTGGGCAGTTGATCCCAAAGCAACTACGCAATTTACGGATGGCATAAACGGACTTTAAAGCAAAAGGGAGTATCGTAGAAAGGAATATATTGCCTCCATACACAATTTCCGCACTTTCGGAACGGTGTATATACGCGGTATAATGTGTACGTATTCTTTGTAATAACTGTGCTGTTATTAAAATTTACTTCGCTCCGGTTTTTGATCAAAGTAAACGTGGACGGAAACTTCCCGCCAACGGTGTACATCTTCTCTATTTACACAATCATCGAACGCGAGGTAAACTTGCTGCATTGACGATACAATTATTGTATGATACAATTTATTTGTTTTAAGGGAACTATCGGAGATCGATACATTATATGTGTCCTAAATGAAATAATAAGGCTACCACGGAATATATAATTTTTTTTATAGAATACCGATATTTTTTCAGAGTATAGCTCGTTCATAGACAGAAGCTCGCGCGATGTACGTAAAATAACTAACCCACGGAAAATATAGCTCGTGAAAGTACAGCTTGCGAAGATCACAGATTCTTTACAAAATGAAATTATAGTCGAAACAGAATTGTCGAAATAACAATAAAAGGCGAGTCGATGGAATTGAAATTTCAACGTAACTCTTCATTTCATTGGCAAAACTGTCGACATTACTTTTTCACGAGCCCGACGAGATTACATCAACATTTCGATAGGCAAACGTGAGATGCTTTATTTGGTAATTTTTTAGTATTATGCACCATAATCGTTGGGTAAGTGACAGTCTCAATGTCAGTAGCGGCCATCTTCGCTTTCCCATTCGACGAACCGTCCATCCGTTCTCCAAATAATTCTATATTTAATCATTATTTTTTACGAACAGTCCATCCCTGTTGAGCATCGTGTCAGAATGGCGATTCCCCCCCTCCCCCCGAGTTCAAACGAACAAAACCTGTGTTTTAAATCGAATGTACACAGTCCCCCTGATCACGTATACATGCAACTAGCCGTTCGAATTCGTTACGATTTTTGTTTTGCGCTCTTGTTTCGCTGGATCCTAGTCGAAACCATTTCGCGCCCGTGCCCTAGAAATCTACACAAGTTCGGCGCAAAGGTAGCTCTAATTCCTGAACATTTCTACCTGTTATACAATCACAACACGTGCGTCTACTCCACCGACAAGTCGACAACGACATCGTGCTGGCTCGAAGCCGAGGCTCAACGGCCTTTGTGAATCTTTCACGATCGTGCCGTTTAAGATACCTTATATATATACATATATATATAATTGTTGCATGTTCTCAACATTTTGCAGAACAACAGAAGTGTCCTGTTGACCCTACACCTTTTGTAAAAAGACTTCACCGATCGATTTTTGCGTCGATCAAAGAGCTACGCGAAACGACCGACATCCAATTACAACAGCAACCGAGAACTTTCAGAACAATGTTTCTCACTATTATCGCTGTAACTTTGCCGAAAATCATTGTTGGTAGACGACAAAATTCGAGTACATTCTTCGAATGCTAGTGAACAATCGTGCAAAGTTTAAAATTGTAATATCGAACTGTTCTCTTTGAAAAAATTCCCGATAGCATTATAATTATAGCCTGAAATCAGAGAAACTTCTTACCTCTTTCTAAAAACGTTCTTATCGTTATCGCTGCAAATTTGGCGAACATTTTTATCATTGTTTTAGCACATTCCTCGCATACTGGTTAATCTACTGGTTCTCTTTGAAAAAAATGCCCGACGCCAACCTTATAATTATAGCCTGAAATCAGAGAAACTTCTTACCTCTTTCTAAAAACGTTCTTATCGTTATCGCTGCAAATTTAGCGAACATTTTTATCATTGCCTTAGCACATTCCTCGCATACTAATTAATCATTGTGCGAAGCTTGAAGCTGCGACACCACAGTACATATATCTCGAATTCCTAGAAACAGCCGGTCTAGAGTGACCACTTACTTAAAAGAAAAAAACCTCCTTCGTCGAAGGACTCGCAACGGCCCGAGTCTATCGCGAGTATAACCGAATACTTGAATGCAAAACTCAGAGCGAACCTAGATTCTAAAAGTTCAATCCTAAACCAAGTAGAATCTTCTTCAGTCGAGATGCCCGGCGGTTGCGCCCGAGTGTCCAACTTGCACAAGACTCTGTTTCACTTCAAAGAGCTACTCCAGGAACAAGTGCAACCTCAAAGAAATATCCCTGAAGTGTATTCTAGAAGAACGTCGGAAAAGGAGACGAAATCGTGAGAGATCTCTTCTAGCGGGGATCCTCTCGCTCTCGACATTCCAGGACGAACTCTAAGCCCACAATTGCATCTAAGAGCGCGTTGTCTTTCGCGTAGCTGTTCGATCGAGCAAGCGGGGCAACTGTCATGAATTTCCTCTTTTCGTTCGCCTTTCGGTGTCGTTCACCGAATAAGAGGAAGGGTCCCTCGGTTTCCTGGTGTGCTCCAATCGGTTGTTGAAATTTTCCAGTCCGAGGCTAGCGTGCTGCTCGAGGGCGATGCTCGGGCAAGAATCGCTGGACCAGCGAGAAACTTGCGGCACGACGTGCAGCGCAAGATTTCGAGGCTCCGGCAGGATCGAGCTTCCTCGGAAGCATTTCCCTGCAGTGCCAGCAGCGTCGAGAGCCTGCCGAGTGGAAGCGGATCCAGCACGCAAGCTCTTGTACGTGCAGGGAGCAATCATAGTTCGATATCCTGCGAGGACAGGGACGCCATCAGCCCCACCGCCACGGGACCCGTGCTCTGCAGGGCCAGGGCGCTCGTCGATTACACGCCAAGCCCTTACGACAAGGACGCCCTGAAATTCAAGGTCGGTTTTTACCATCAGCTATTAGCGAACGCGGTGGAAAACACTCGTCGAGCGCATTATCGTTTGAGACTAGATTTTGAATTAGGAATCTGGTTTCATGCAACAGTACGATAAATCTTGTCACTTGGGACCAGATTTTGAACTATAAATCTGTTTCTTTTTCTTGTTATAAGACGAACAGTCTTGCCGATTGAAGTTAGGTTTCCAACTATAAATCAGGTTATATTTTCTATGTTATATTTTATATTTTATATATTTTCGCTTGGAACTTGGTTTTCAACTAGAAATATAATTCCATGTCGTGAGACCATCTATCTTATCATTTTGAAAAGATGTTGAGCTAGATACATCTTGTCAGTTAGAACTAACTTTTGATCTAAAGATCAAAAATCACATCATCTCATGAGACGATCTATCTTATAATTTAGGAACTATATTTCGACTAGAAACCTGGTTCCATGTTATAAGACGATGTACAGTGGCCCACAAAAGTGTTTGTACATCTTTTAGAATAACAATATCTTTTTGAGAATTAAATTAAATGACTTGAATTTTTATTAGATAATAGAAGGACTAGCCTACTAGACGTTGGCTGAAAAGTTTTTCTTTAATTTTACTATTACTTGGAATGAAAAGAAAAAATTAAATACCATCGTTTTTTGACTTTTTTATCCGAGCCTATAACGAAAATTAAAAAAAGATACCTTTTCTAGATCTCGGTAATTTGTATGCGTGCTGAAAATTTGATCGAAATTGGTTAAGTATTGATAGAAGTATGGTCGAAGTATTGAAAGATTTTTAAAACTGCAGATTTCTTACAATTTTTCGTCAAAATCGTGATAAAACTGCAATTTTTGCGATCTTTAATTTATCGTAATTCGTGACAACGTGAACCGATTTCGACAAAATTTTCAACATGCATATAAGTTATCGAGATCTAAAAAAGACATTTTTTAAATTTTCGTTATAGGCTCAGATAAAAAAAGTTAAAAAACGAGAGATTTTTATCTTTTTGCCATTCCAAGTAATAGCAAAATTAAAAAAGAAAAAGCATTTCAGTCATCATCTAGTAGACTAATTCCTCCATCATTTAAAAAATATTCGAGTCGTTTAGTTCAGTTTTAAAATAGTTATTGTATATTATCGTTTGTGGAACTAGGTTTTGAACTAGAAATATAATTCCATGTCGTAAGACCATCTTATCTTATCATTTTGAAACGATTTTAAACTAGATACATCTGATCACTTAGAACTAACTCTTAATCTAGAAACCTGGTTCCATCTCACGAGACGAGCTATCTTACAATTGGGATTTACATTTCAACTAGAAACCTGGTTCCATGTTATAAGACGGTGTATATTAATAAACCTGGTTCCACTCTATAATACGATTTATCTTGTCACTTGGAACTAGCTTTTCGACTAGAAACCTGGTACCACGTCGTAAGACGATCTATCTTATCATTTTGAACTAGATTTTAAGCTTGAAACCTGGTTCCACGACACGAGACAATTTATCTTGTAACTTGGAACTACGTTTCAACTAGAAACCTGGTTACATGCCATGAGACGATCTACGTATGTTCCTGAACGATCTACTGTCTCTAATTCGAAACTTCTAGTTCCAAGTCATCACAGCGTGACTTCGACTTCAATTTTTCGAAGATAAAACTTGATATAAAAGGAACAAATCTCGCTCTCTCTCTCTCGCTCTCTCTCTCTCGCTCTCTCTCTCTCTCGCTCTCTCTCTCTCGCGCTCTCTCTCTCTCTCTCCAACTCTCTCTTTCTCTTCTTCTCTTTCCAACGCTCCCTTTATCTCTCTCTCGCTCTCTCTCTCTCTCTTTCTCTGTTTACTTCTCTTTGTCCAAATTTCTCTTTCTCTCTTTCTCTCTCTCTTTCTCTCTTTCTCTCTTTCTCTCTTTCTCTCTTTCTCTCTTTCTCTTTCTCTTTCTCTCTCTCTTTCTCTTTCTCTTTCTCTTTCTCTTTCTCTTTCTCTTTCTCTTTCTCTTTCTCTTTCTCTTTCTCTTTCTCTTTCTCTTTCTCTTTCTCTTTCTCTTTCTCTTTCTCTTTCTCTTTCTCTTTCTCTTTCTCTTTCTCTTTCTCTTTCTCTTTCTCTTTCTCTTTCTCTTTCTCTTTCTCTTTCTCTTTCTCTTTCTCTTTCTCTTTCTCTTTCTCTTTCTCTTTCTCTTTCTCTTTCTCTCTCTCTTTCTCTCTCTCTTTCTCTTTCTCTCTCTCTCTCTCTCTCTCTGTTCGAGGATCACGATAAAATACAATCACAAAATTTGTGTCCGCATCTGAAACTCTTATTTGCACATTTTTTCATAAAAAGGAGTGTACATTATAGTACATTGCATGACTACTTACATTCTTCTATGACATAAATATATGCAAAATGTCTCGGACCCAACAAGATATCTTCGGTAAAACGTTAAACACGATAGAAGATGCTTTTATACGAGTTTTTTTTCATCTATAATTTCTACTCTTTGCACAGTGCCCTGGTCAAAAGTAATCGAACAAACAGATCGCACCGTTTTCATTCTGCTAAAGAAAAATAGAAAATTGCTTAGACATGCACATAATATAAAAACATACAAAAATAATAATAATTAAATTCAATCTATTGTTATGGGACTCGAATAGTCCCGCATGCAGCTATTGCAATATTTCGAGGTGGGCATAAAAATGTCCCATGCTGCGTTACCGCGCATCGAATAGATGGGACATTTTTAATCCCACCGTGCCCCGAAGAGTGAAATCGACAAATCGTTTCCTTCTTCCAACCTGCTGCAATCAATTCTGCTTGTTTCAATGGGCGCAAAATTAACGATTTAACCAATCCTGCAACGCGTTCTTCCGATGTTACGATAATCCCGGGAGCAAATGAATGAAAACGGCCAGATCGAAAAGCGCTACCCGACGATTCCCGATTCAATCTGTTGATGCTGGTTTCCTATTCTTCGGTATTATTCTATACGTGCCGTTGCGCGGCGTGTCACGCCGCTGCGTTGCGCGTCATGTTCAATTTGCGAAATTGCATGGCAGAAGTGTCGTTAAGGACATTGGGCGCGTCGGAAGGTATCGGGCGAATCGCGAGCGTCGCTGTTTTTTTGTTGCAGAAGGGAGACATTATCGACGTGGTGCAAATGAACAAGAGCGGCCTGTGGAAGGGTATCCTGCACAACAGGATAGGCCACTTCAAATTCATAAACGTTGAGATACTGAACGACAGGGTTCCAAGGCGCGGAGAACCCGAAGGCCGGGGGAAGTGGGGCCTGAGGTACAGACAGAAGCCCGGTTCCGTTCAAGAGCTCTTGCAGAGAATGAATCTTCAGGTAGAGAGCAATATCTTGCTGCGACTCGAACAAACTGATTCCCATTTGCATTGCTTCGAATGCAAAGCAGGGAGTCTCTGCTTTTATATACGATGTTTTCTCTTCTTCTTCTTTTTTTTACCTTCATCCTTCACCTTCCTTTTTTCACTCCTTTTCTCTGCTCTTTTTCGTGCGCCGCGGCCCCCCTTTTCTTTTCATGCGTACACCTCCATCCGCGCACATATCTTTTATATCGCGTATAAATCACAGTTACATCATAAATCGTGGCGAGTTCCTTTCTCGTCAACTCTTTCCCGCCTGTGCCTTTTTTGTTTAGCGGTGCCTGAATCGATCCCATTGATACTCGAGCACGGCGTCGCCCGGGAACTTAGACGGCGACGCTCTTTTTAAACCGATCCCGAGGCTGCGATTTGCACAAATCTCGCGGGAGCACGCGATCGAATCATTTCGCTGGTACGCGTCGACGAAAGCTGCGGGGCCCCGGCTAATTTAAAACGTAGCAGACGCGAATTTATTCCTGTTACGTCAATTTCGCGTGTACCGATCATTCGAAAAACGAATCGTACTATTAGGGTGTCCCGTAAGTTCTTCCCGCGCCGCGCTATGAATGACTCTAACTGGCTGTGTTTATACAGGGTGTTCTAAGAATGTCTCGCAATCCGGAAATAGCGGGTTCCTCGGATCATTTGAAGCAGCTTCTTCATTTACAAACATTTTCTCCGAGACACCGTTAACGAGTTATTAACGAAAAACAGTGACCAATAAAAATCGAGTACGGCTGACGCGAGGCGGCCCAGCCAACCAGCGCGCGAAGCCCAGTTCCGCTCATTGGCTTGGTCGCCTCGCGCCAGCTGAGCTCGCCTCTCATTGGTCACTGTTTTTCGTTAATAACTCGTTAACGGTGCCTCGGAGAAAATTTTTGTAAAAGAAAAAGTTGCTTCAAATGGCCTGAGGAACCCGACACTTTCGGATTGCGAGACATTTTTGGGACACCCTGTATAAATACGCAGGCTTATCTCTTAGCTGTTTAGGATATCGGTTTCAGTCGTCCCAGAGCTCTTTTAGAGTACGTTTCGTTGGTGATAAAGTTCCTCAACAAAATTTTTTCTACGCCGTTCGATATGGATAGCCAAAAGAAGCACACATTTGCGGCACGTTATGCTTCATTGCTTTAAAAAAAAAAGTGATAGGGCAAAGATCACTGCAAACGAGATTTGTACCGGTTTTACGGTGATGGTTCTACGACTATTAGGACAGTCCGCGATTGGTTTAAGAGATTTAGAGCTGGCAATCATGATTTGAAAGATGAAGACCGCAGCGGGCGTCCAACGACGACGGATGCGGACCGTATCAAAGATATGCTCGCTGAAAATCCGCGATATACAGTAATGTCTCTCTAATTGACGCTTAGATTGTCCACGAAAGTGGACAATTTGTGGAGAGGAGATACGATTATTCGAGCCTTCCAGCTCGTTTTTATAGTTACAAACTGTCAACAACTATAAAAACGAACCACAAGACTCGAATAATCGCATCTCCTCTTCCCAAATTGTTCATTTTTGTGTACAATCTGTGCGTCAGTTAGGGAGACATTGCTGTAATGTGCGCGAGATAACGGATGCCACTAACATACCCAGGACAACGGTACATAAGTATTTAATCAAGATGGGATATGTGAATCGATTCGAAGTTCTACACCATCAAATTTTCATCACGACAACGCAAAACCACATGTTGCGTTGATCATAAGACAAAAATTATTGCAGTTTGATTGGGACATTCTATCTCATCCTCCGTACTCTCCAGACATTGCACCATCCGATTATTGCTTGTTCTTCTCGTTCAAAAATTCTCTCCGTGAAAAACGGTTTAAATTCGTAAGCGAAATAAAAACGCACCTTGATCAATATTTTGCAAACAAGCCTCAACAATCTTGGGAAGACGGCGTAACGAGGCTTCCTGAAAGATGGAAGAAGGTAATAGAGCAGAATGGTTGATATATAACTCAATCAATCAACCTTAAACAACAAATATCGTGTAATCATTTCGCATCCGAAAAAAGCAAAGAACTTATAGGACACCCTAATATTTTCGTTTATGTCGAATCTTTTCGCTTGGATCGACAGATTACGGAACAACGTGCGTAGTTTGATTTTTCGCTGAGCAAAGGATTAAAAATACGATTCTTCCCTATGGTTCGACGAAGGTCAACGGAGAACAAAGGAGGCATTTTTACGAATAGAATGACATCATTGACACATTTTTATATTTTCGTATAAATCTCGCTTTGTCTCGTATAAAATACAGCAGTGTTCAGAATGCAGAATAACAGGGACAAAAGGTATTATGCGCGGAACGGTGCGTAGTCTCGCTAACGAGTGCTATAGGAAGTGTTAAAGTCTTTATTAATTTACTACGATAGATTACTATGAATTTTCCAGGTGTCTTGTTTCATTAATTAAACATACATATTCATCGTTCGTAACGCTACGAATGGAAACGACAACTAGAGCGCGTTTATAGCTGGAATTGTTTCCAAATTCTTTTGAAATCTTTTTATCGTATCGTGAAAAATCGGCGTGACATAGTTCATCATCAAAATGTCACAGGCAGCTGGGTAAAATTCAAGCCGCTGAATATTTTGTCACGATCCGCTGTTTCGCCGCTGCTCTGTGTTATAGGAACGATGGGCAGAATGAAATTCAGTCTTAGAAAAGCAAAAGATGAAAAGCGATAAAATATTTATGACGGCGCGCCACGTACATTTAGCAATATTGGAGGATGGAGCGCCGGCCACAATCGCGACATAAACTTCAATAATGCGTATTCGCAGGAACACATTCCCGTATTTGTCTTGAACGGGTACGAGGATCTGGAACTCTTCCGAGAGATAGAGCCCGCGGATCTCGATTATCTACGCATCCACCAGCCGGAGCATCGCGCGAAGATACTTACCGCCGTGCAACTGCTGCACGATCTTCAATGTAAGCATTTCAACTATTTCTCCCGCCATGATCGATAAAATGCCACGACCGCCGCAGTGTGATTTTGCATTTCAATTTTCTCGAAAACGAAGTCTCGGACAGACGTATTAGATCTCGTATCTTTTACGCGATCCATCAACTTTCAATTCACAATAGGGTGTCCCAAAATTATGGTACTTCCGAGAAATGAGGGGTTCCTGAGATCATTTGAAGCAACTTTTTCCTTAGCGAAAATGCAATCCGCGGTTTCGTTTACGAGTTATTAACGAAAAACGGTGACCAATGAGAGGCGAGCTCGGAGTGCACGGAGCCCAGTTCCACTAATTGGCTCGGCCGCATCGCGCCAGCTCATCTCGCCTCGCATTGGTCGCATGGCTCGGCTGGCGCGAGGCTGGCCAGTCAACGAGCGCACGGAGCCCAGTTCCGCTGATTGCTAAGCCGCCTAGCGCTAGACGAGCTCGCCTCTCATTGGTCACGGTTTTTCGTTAATAACTCGTAAACGAAGCCGCGGATTACATTTTCGCAAAGGAAAAAGCTATTCCAAATTACCTCAGGAACACCTCATTTCTCTGAAATACCATAATTTTGGCACACCCTGTATAACTAATGATTAGATTGCGGCTTTTCTGCATTTATGTAAAAAATGTAGTCAAATATAACATTGTGATGTCATGACAAGAATTTGAGGAGATCGTAAAATTATATTCAACTTATTATAATTATTAAAAGAAGAAACACATTTTCATCAAACTTGTGTGCTCGTTACAATTTACATAAACAATTTTTATCCGGTACAAAAATCCGCAGTCTATCAATAATACATCTACGTTTGTCCAGAAGCCGGTTGAGTTGCGATCCTTCATCAGAATAATTTCAGATTACATCGCGGACGTTTTTTGCTTGCTTATTCAACGTTCGAGCAATGTTGTTGTTTCGTAACGACACGATCGAATTCATTTAACGCTAGATTTACGGAACCCGTCAAAATGGCGGGTCACTAATTTTTTCATTTACAACTATTCATGTCGTGAAGACACATTTATGAGTTATTTATTCAATTTATACGTTACTTACGGCAAATGTTACAACAACACTCGTTAAAAGTCAGAATAAACGTCTTATTCTTACTTTTACAATATATATAATAATATTAATATAATTATAATAATATATAATATATATATATATATAACAATAATAATAATATATATATAAATATATATATATAATAAATATAGTATACAATATATATTACTTTTACAATATATTTATATATAATATAAAACAGCTGTTTTTTATGCTCCGTAAATCTAGCGTTAAACCTCCACGATTTGCATTATAGCATGTGCTCGAACGAAGAAGTTTATATAAAAATTTACAACAAAAACGTTCCCATAGTATCGGGAATAGTAAAAGAAAAAGCTCAGAAACCAGTCGTCGCAACTACGACACTCTTGCATCATTTTTCAAAACGCCGAATTTCGAATCGCGACACACCGTCCGTTCTGCGCTATCTGTTATGCCGACCCCGATAAAATCGCACCGTGGTGATCGTGACACCGAACTTCCTTCTAGGCTGTACACAAAGTCCAAGCTAAAATAAGCAAAGCTCCTTAGAAGTCGATGGCGCGGCTACACGTCGTTGTGTTGTTCTGTTCGAACAGCCGGAAGCGAGGGCGATCTGGCGTCGAGCTCGGAGGGCGACGAGGTCAGCCGGCTGGTGTTAACCTCTGGCCAGACATCCGGTCACTGTTCACCGTTTAATCGCCGCCAGTTCCCGCGGGACTCCGGTTGCTATGACGCTCACAAGAATCCGACGAGCCGGCGGACCGTGAGCCCGGAATCGACGGGCGCCAAGTTGTCGAGGGAGAACAATCTGGACGTGACCACGACCACGAAGAATGTCGGCGGCTCGAGCACCGAGGGCGGCAGCGCGTCCGACGGCAAGGACGACTTCCATCCGAACATCCCAATCACCGGCTCTGTGGCCGGCCAGAAGGACGGCCACTTCGACAAGTCGCCGTTGCTGCGCAGCGGCAACATACGGTACATCGCGAAGAGAGGGAACTTCGGCGAGTCGGTGGTGATCGAGGACGAGGGCGGCCAGAAGCTCGGCAACATGGTGAAATACGTGGTCGGCAGCAGCGACATTGGCCTTGAGGGGACCGGATCCGTCGCCGGTTTAGGACAGCGGGGCTGTGTCAGCGAGAAGTCCAGCGATTCCGGTGTCAGCTCGTCCAGCATCAGCTCGGCACCTCCGCCGAGGGACAAGGCTCTAGCCAGCGTGGCCTCGGACTCGCCCACCAAGAACTTCGGCAACTTCACCAAGTCGTCGCCCACCTCCCAGCCGACGAGCAGCAAAGGTCAAAACGGCGACGCTAATTACCCGTGATAAGCGACAGGGCTGCGAGACCAGAACCATGATTTATCTTGCTTCGATGCTGTAAGCTGGACGCGGGTAGCCTGGAACACCTAAAGCTTGCGAAACGTGTAGGAAAGTTTGTCTTTTCAATGAAACCTGCGGGAGAGGCGAGGGAGTAGTAATACGGAATTTTTGTTTGTTTCTATAGTTGACACTGAACGATATCTCTATCGGTGATTATTATTTAGTAGATTTTAAGGCTCGTTTTGTGGTAATTGGAGTATTCTGAATGCTGATCCAGAACTGCTAATGGCTAATGACGTTCGACGCCATCTTTCTAGCCTGTATCGAGTATTCTGAGCGAATAACTCTTAGATTATTGAGATCACTATAATTTCGACTTGTCGTTTTTGGTTAATGTAATCACTGGACTGCGGATTTTCATGCATTTATGACAAAGACGAGCGTGTGAAATATAAAACAGGAAAGGAATTTGAAGAATTCAAAACTGTTGATACATTCCTCTCAGTGTATTCAAATTATTGAAGAAGAAAAGAGAGATCCGCAGTTCAGTGATCATTTGCGTGAAAAGCTTTTCTTGTTAGCAAATTGTTCAAGAATAGAAAGACAACTTCTGGGGAAAAGGCTGCTACTCAGGCATTTTGTAAGATTCAGCTGCCAAACAATTAAAGCAAATTTTACAATATACATATATATATACACAATATACTTTTGAATAAGGTACTCGTTAGAGAAGAAGCTCCATTAATTTTCTCAGGAAAAATTCTTTTCTCGGATCGTTAACTGGACGCGATCTTTTCACTTTTCTTCGGTACAATATTTAAATATCCCAATCGCTTTGAAGAAATTTTTTATATGAAATATGTGAAACTTGTACCAGAAGATTCTCTGCGATGTTCCATGCTACCTGCATTCAACCGACAAGTTTCCGACGAAAGGGGCGTTGTTTCTGCTTCGCTCGGGGCAGCGTGCGACTTTGCAGGTTGTTTGCGTACAACGTCGATGGGATTGTTCTGCTGTGTCGTAAGTACTCTATATATAGCAGGGTATAGTCTCTAAATTTGACGCGAGTCCAGCCGAAAGTGCGGCGGGCTGACTCTGAACGAGATGCTTCTCGGGACGATGATCGAAATTTGAAGCGCGGAACGGGCCCGACGATACCAAAGTACGGTTTCAAAGATTCCGGTAACCTTCGGAGAACACAGAAGGTGCGAGGTGCGATCCAAAAAAACAAAGCCGGAATATCTATGACTTTTATTAAACAAATACAGACAACGGACACAATATTCCCGACCTCCGAAATTTTCATTTCATGTTGGAGATACTCTGAAACGTTAGATTTCCTTATTCGACAGGCAGTAGTGGACAAACAAAAGCGAACACCTTTTAAAACAGATTATTTTTCCTAAAATTAGACCGAACGATTTGATAGAAAATACAACAAAAATAACGCTTCTCAACTTTTTAACCGAGCACATAACTAAAATTGAAACGATGTATTTTTGAGAAATTTCGTCGGAAACGGCTAACGCTGCAACGAGCTACGAACAATTAAAAATAGTAATAATCGCAGTTTTTCGCAACTTGCGACCAAAGACTATGAGAAATCGAGAGAGTTTGTCATCTTACAATACCTGTCGCTTGTCCCTTTGTCAACCGAATTGGATGGCATTTTCAGCACGCATATAAATCTCAAAGACCTACAAAACGCATTGTTTACGTTTTCGTTACAGGCTCGGGTAAAACAGTTGAAAAAACAGTCTCTCTAATTTTCACAGCAGTCTCTGTCATTTCGCGCGATTGTTATTCTTGCGAAAAATATCTTCATACATGCTGCTCTCCGTAGATAAATTGTCTCGACTAACATTCCTGTGATCATCCAAAAGATCAAGCCTCAAATTAATAAGATCATTTCTAAATAAGTGGAATTGAAGTATATCGAGTATTCTAGCTTTTTGCTTAAAAGATGAAAGACACGCGATATTTCAAATATTGTAAAATATCCTGAAACGTGGCAAATTAGTAGACACGGTATTTTAACTAAGAACGGCAGCATCGTCTATTACACTAATCCCTGTAACATCTGAAAAAGATTCGACACGTTTGGTCCAATTTTAAGAAAGTTGCTCAGTTTTAAAAGGTATCCGCATACACCTGTCCATGTTTGTAACGTGTGAAAAATCAAGGGTCTACGATTACGAGATTGAAAGTGTACAAATTTCAATTGTCGAAATGAGGTAATTCCCCGAGAAACAAGGTCTCGTTTATTTCCGCGTCGCGCCTCGTACACGGTGACACGCGATGCACGAAGATTTAGTAAAAATCGAATGGTGACGCTCGAAAGATAGCGTTCGAAACGACTGGGAAACCAATACGGTAATTTCTCCCAAATTCGCGTTCAGATTGCGCAGAAAAATGAACAATTTGAAAAGTGGAGACACGATTATTCGAGCCTTGCGGCTCGTTTTTATAATTACCGATTGTCAACAACTATACAGAGTGATCCATAATTACATTAACACCCGGAAAGTTGTGATTCCTGAGATCATTCGAAGTAACTTTTTCCTTAGCGGAAATACAATCCGCGGCTTTGTTTGCGAGTTATTTACGAAAAACGGTGACCAATAAGAGGCGAACTCGCCTAGCGCTAGGCGGCCGAGCCAATCAGCGGAACGAGCTTCTTGCGCTCGTTGGATGAGCCGCCTCGCGCCAGCCGAGCCAAGCGACCGATTAGAGGTGAGCTGGCCTAGCGCTAGGCGCCCGAGCCAATCAGCGGAACTGAGTTCGCGCGCTCGTTGGCTGGGCCGCCTCGCGCCAGCCGAGCTCGCCTCTCATTGGTCAGCGCTTTTCGTTAATAACTCGTTAACGATGCCTCGGAGAAAATTGTTGTAACGGAAAAAGTTACTTCAAATGACTTCAGGAATCACCCCTTTCCAGGTGTTAACATAATTATGGAACACAAGACGCAAGGCTCGAATAATCGTATCTGCTCTCTCCAAATTGCCGACTTTTGTGCGCGATCTGAGCGCGAATTAGGAAGAAATCACTGTACGTGTGTAGCGAAGCGGTAGCCCCGGACTCGCGCGGAGAGCGCTCGTCCTCTCCTTAGAGCCTCCTATCAGTTTTCTATCCGAGATCCGGAGCACGGCCGCCCGCATCTTACGGATCCTGTAAATATCACGGAACAGGTCTTTCGTTTGCTTTAATTTCACCTCATATAATAGTGAATTGTATCTTCAAATACATCGGGGGGATCGAAAGAAATAACGAGGTGCCTTGTGGTACCCTTTGTTGCCTTAACGATCCTTTCTCCTCGTTGCTCTATAATCAAAGGTATATGCCGCCGCCGCCGACCGTTTTTTTTTTTTTTTTGGCGAGACTTCCGACTTCGTTTCTCCCACCTCAATTTAAACATCGGGCCGGGGATGTACTTCATTATTCACGTTCTGAATTTTTCAAACTCCCTCTAACAGAAGATACCTTTCGCGGGGTTCGGAGCGGCAGGTGGTGGTGGGACGGAGGCGAGTCAGGGGGGCGAGGGTGTAAGAAGCAAAATTTAAGCAGTTTTAACGAGGAGAGCGAGCAAAGTTTCTCGACGTTCGCGCGCCCGTCGCCGACGAACCCGACGGAAAATTTCGGCGTGGCCGCGCGCGCGGTTCACCGAAAAGAGAACACAGGACAAACGTGGACGAATTGAAATCCGCACGTCACTGCCGATCGTTTCACGATCTCGTCTATCGTTTACAAAATGCTCGTCTAATTCATAACGTTAATATAGTAATTACGATAAGATTAATAACGCTAACAGTAACAATAGTAATAATCGTAAGGAATATTATGTGATATAGTAGCAATATAACGCCCCTTCTAACATATAGATAGATCGGAGGCCTGTAACGGAAAGATCTTCTTCGCAATTTTACCGCATAACGATAAGCCGTAGGTGAGACGTCGAGTGGAGAGAGACATGATTTCGCTGTTTCCGGTTAAATTAGCGTTGCGCCGGCGTTGCGCCGACGTTCGCGCGAAATGTCCGCGAGCCTGACGGACAAGCGTGTCGCGGTCGTCGGTGTTTAAGACGTTAGCAGAGGGCCTGATTTCTCGTTCGATCGACGGAAGGACTGACTTTTTCAATTTAGCCACCGGTTTAGGTTAAAGACCGCCAAGCTTTTCTACCGAGATCGAGAAAGTTGTTCTTCATCCCTTAGATTGTTAAGCTCTTGTGCTACGTTTCCTCTCGATGTATACCGATTACGAAAATAATACGTACGACGACCGAACCGAGCATTTCAGTGCGAAGATGTTCTTGCGGATAAGCGCGGAAGCTAGTTTCGTAAGTGCGTGTTCCATAGGCTCCAGGTATCCACGCAGGCTCCGAGTGTCTTTCGTTGCTAGTTCCATGGCGTCGTTGTCCTTCTTTTTGTTCTTCGTTAATGTTTCAGTACGCGCGAAGCTTTGCGCAGAGTTGGGTAAAATAGTGTGTTAAAATTTGGAAAAATGCCGCGACAGATTTTTATTGATTGATTTTGCCGACGGAAATATCTGTCGGACGAAGCTTCGATTTCTATCGAAGCAACAACGTTTTATTCGATGTTTGCGCGGTTGCAGATGTTTTTATGTTATTTTTGGTAGAACGAAGATCAGACGTATCGTTTTTCTGGCAGGAATCCGGAGAAGATGAAGAGAAGTCGAGATCCCGTGAGAAGATTATTCAAATATTCGCTTTTTAATAGGCCGCACACACTCGCTGTCTCGGAAACGCATAAAGTCCGATGTCCAATAACCGTCTCAGTCATTAGAACGGAAACAATAAAACAGATTTTTGAATGTTTTTAAGAATATTCTAACTTTTTTAAAAAGCACACTGATCCGCGTTTTCGCGTTAGAATTTGCTCAAGAGTAAGATCCTGCAAATCAAAATGTTTCTTAACCCCTTGACATACACTATACTTGAATCAAACGGAAATTGATGCGTCCGACAAATACTATTTAACCCTTTCGCTACGGCAGCTCCATCCGCCGAAGTACCGTCACTGAACGGAAACCCGCTCCGGAAATATGCACAGTGCGCGTGGTTTCTGTATATATGTTGTTCTAAGTCTTAAATAATCACTGTGCCGAATAAAACAATCATTGCTCTAATGTGTAACAAGTATATTTACATTTTTAATTCGAAAAGACTTACAAAATTATAGGTAACATAGGTATTTATATAATTACAAAGCCTAACGATTAAATGTTTAATATAATTAATAACGAGAGACGGAAATGATTAAAATATAATAATATGTAAAAACTAATAATATAATTCTGTGTGATATGTTTGAAAAAAAGGATCTACACAAAGGCCAACATCGCAATCTTTGCACTCGTACCGCGAATCCGTTCTTTTATCATTTTTGCTACAAATTACACATCCCCGTCTTCTGTATACACTTCATTTCGATGCCGCATATATGAGATGCTCGGCGCGAAAGGGTTAATTTGGCTCAACTGAACAATTTGGTGCAAACTGAGAAAGAGAATATTTTATTTCGAAATTTGGATTACTGATTTGTGGATGCAACTTTGTTATTGGTACCGTCGAGAAGGTAGTTGGGCGGGTGAACAGGGTGGTAGGGTGAACATTGTAAACAGACCAGAATCGATACACGAGCGAAGCAACCGAGTAATCTAATAATATACTGCATGTCGTCCGCCGAAAACAGCTCTTGACGAGTTAGACTCGTCAAAGTCTACAGTGGCACATGAAACGAATGACGAGCCCAATTCGTCACTGTATGTCAAGGGGTTAACATTTTTCCGATCGAAAAAACTAATCTTATGACTGATACGAAGAGTTTTGTCGTCATAGTACCACATTTTCAGTCGCTCCGTTTTCAAACAGAAGCCAACTCACATTTTCGTGCTCAAGTTAGAGTTGAACAATAAGATTTTACAGATCGGAACATTTCTTTGATTTCATTCGACGAGGAGAGCCAACATTAACGACTGATACACGAGTTCGCCGGTAGAATAATACGTTTTTAATCATTTCACGCGTTCCGCGGACAAGCACGCTCGCGTTTTCGTTGGTCATCAGAGTTGGTTCGAGACGAACTGATCCGATATTTTGACTGACAGTATAGTTCACATCAACAGAAAACACGTGATTTTTAATCGTTTCACACAAAACTCGACTCGCGTCTTCGTCCACGAGTTCATTTAACGATAAGATTTAGCGAGTCGTAACATTTCTCCCCGTGCTCAAGCAACTTTTTCTATGAACATCCTTTCTAATTCAGCTTTTGCTAAAGAAATTATATCCTCTCGACTGATGTTCGAAGCGATGCCGGTTTCAGTATCCAAAATCGTGTCCAACAGTAGGAACACGAACGAAGCGTCTACGAATGTTTTAGAGCATATCAAACCAACGAGCAATAGCAACAACGGTTTCCAGTACCACCTACGTACATAATATAAGAAATCATGCGCGTTTTTTTCACAAAATGTTCATTGTGAAGTATCGCCGACACGCGTTACAGTCTCCCTTACCGACGCTCGGATCGTGCACAAAACTGGACAATTTGGGAATAGTAGATACGATTATCCGAGTCTTGCAACTCGTTTTTATAGTTGTTGACAATCGATAACTATTAAAAACGAGCCGCTCGAATAATCGTATCTCCTCTTTCCAAAATTGCCCATTTTTGTGGACAATCTGAGCGTCAATTAGGGAGACATTACTGTACTTTATCCAATTCTGTGGGACGACCACAAAATCCAAATCGAAGATGATTTCTCTAGCTAGCAAACGTCCCATTATTAGAGAAAGAAAGGAAGAGAGAGAGAGAGTGAGAGAGAGAGAGAGAGCTGCATAAAACTAGTACACGATCGACAATCCCCATCGTCGATGCAACCCCAGTTCTTCGACACGATGGTAAAACCCATGTACATGTGTATATTCTACAATGCCGCGACGAACGTTGAAAGTTTAACAAAGTTTTTGTATGTACATAACGACGCGCATAGAAACCTAAAAAAAACGATGTTTTATATTGACCCGATCTTTGCCAAAACATTAGACTATACAGATCTTATAAATATACATATAACGATTATATATCGCACCGTTGGATCTTCTGTACATCTTTTGTATAGTGTATAATGCTAGACGGATTTATGGTGACGCGAGCGCACCGTAATCGGGGCAGGGGGGAAACGAGGACGACCCTTGCGAGAGAGAGAGAGAGAGAGAGAGAGAGAGAATGAACGGAAGGGAAACCACGGGGGAGAGTAGCATAAACATTGACGAGAGCGGATTTGGCGCGATTATAAAAAAAAAAAAAAAAAACGGTAAACAAGCGCTCCGGACAACGCGTTGCGATCGCTGTAAATAAGAATACACACGTAACGAATTCGAAAGAGAGCGCGACTCGTTCGTTGTCGAACACAGCCGGGGGACTGACGAGCAAAGTGTTAGAGATTTTATAGAATTTAAGATGCATGTTTTAACATCGTCACCGCTGGGCCCCGGATCCTCGTGCAGGCGTCTCGTCGAGACACGCTTTACAGGAAATCAAAACGACGGAGCTATTTCTGTCCTGAAACTTGCAACATCCTGCCGATTGCCGTCGATTGGCACGTGCTCTCCCTAATTCTATAAATTCGCAGCGATCGCCCGAGGATCCGCGGTCCGATCGTCAACGATTCGACGAACTTTCCGGAGATTTTTGTTCGCGCTCTTTCGTACAATGATTATACATACATAGACGATCGAGACGGAGCACTCGTTTGTGCGCAAGCCGTTTCGATCGTTTCTCGGATCCGCGGCTCGACGCGATCCGATCGGTACAGGCTGCTTCCATGACTACGATCCTCTTTACTTAGGTCTTTCTTCGACGGCATCGCGCGCGGTCTCATCTTGATTTCCGAAGGCGCGTTTAGGCGATAAGGACAAGCGCGCTCCGTTTTTTCTCTTGTAAAACGAACGACTGGTGCTCTGGTCGCGGTGGGCACCGACGAAACCCAACAATGACTGTACTCGAAAAGCAAGCAAAATGGAAAAAAAAGAAAGAAGAAACGGTTCGAACAGTTCTAGCGAAATAAAAATTAGCGAAATGTTTATTATATCTATACACACGAATTACGAATAAACGCTATAGCTTATCCGTTCCATCGAGAGTAACATTACGCGTAGAGAATGATGAATTAATTGCGCGCGCGCGCGCGCGCTCGCGTGTGCATGGTGTGAGAGGAGTGGGTGTACAATGAACGGCGGGTGAGGGACGCGCGAGGAAAATGTTAATTGATAACGAGTTTATAAAGAGTACGTATAGACACGATAGTGATTTTATTAGCTGGGGAGGTAAGTCGCATTCGATGTAAAAATTCAAGGTAACAAATAAATAAATCAGATTCGTTCTAACGGTAGACACGATAAAAACCTGTAATCGAAGTGACACGCGGAATGAGACCTTTGCGAAAAATGAGTACATATTGCGCGAGTCGGCACGTCTCTATGTGTGTGCGCGCGCGTGTCTCCGGATGATATTCGGTGTCCGGCGCGCGGACGATCCCGATCTCGATCTCTATGCGATCGAAGATCTTCCGTTCGACGATCAGCCGGCTCGGACGGAGCGAGCGGGAATCTTGCGAAACATAGCGTCTAGAAGGTAGCTAAATCGCTAGTGAAACACGATTAAGTATCTACTTAGCGGTCTAGTCTATCTCTTCTTCCGAGGTTTACGATTCGATGCGAGGCACGATCTGTACATAAGAACAAAAATAATAACGGAAACAGAGTTAGGAGAAGCGGCGGCGACCGCGCCAGCGCGCGTCACCGTACATTTTTATAAGCTGATTTTGTATTTATTAATTAATTACGGGATTTACAGAGGTCACGAATTTTTTCATTATTATCGTCTCTCGGTTCTCGTATGATTTTTCAACGATAAGTGCTAATTTATTGACGGCGAATTCAAATAAACGGCGAAAGAAATAATCCGGCTTCTCTACGTTTCTTACCCCGAACTTTCCAAATCCCCGCTTTTACAGGCCTCTTAGATTCTAGAAGAAGATCATTCGTAATATACAAATCTTTCCGTCGCTTATCATCGAAAAAAACTTCTTCTCAATTCTCTAGAAAGTCTTTATGTAATGTTACAGTTTTGGTTTCGTTGTTATTATTCTAATGAAATTAATTCGTTACTGTACATTCTTTGACATTGATTTCGGTAAAAGCATTATGTGTAGCGTAATATTATCGTTAATTGAAGGAAATAATATCAGGCAATACAAACGACTTTCAAATATGTTAAACATAATTTTGTTTTTGTCAATGGTAAATAAATATAATTGATTTAGTTAGTGAGCTGACACGTAAACGATCAGAATTAAGAAAAAGTTGCATAATTCTAATTAAATCTATAAAAAGACATTATTTATAATGTAACATTAACTTAAATTAAAGGAAATATTATTAATCTACTACAAACGACTTTTAAATACGTTAAAAATAATTTTATTACTGCCAATCCTAAATAAATGTAATTGATTTAGTTGGTTAACTTACGTGTGAAAGATGAGAATTAAGAGAAAGCTGTATAAATCTAATATATCTTTTAACAAATGCGTTTATATGAACGTAACTTATGCAGAAGAGCGTATTTTAGAAAAATCGACGAATTTATTCTGCTGTTTCAACATTCGAACGTCCGGACCGGTTATAATAATTGATCTTTAATTTTGTGAAGACTCCGCGGAAAATTATTTAATAAGTTTCACTTGTTTTGTTACAAAAAATGCAGAGAATTGTATTAAATCAGACACTTTTATTTTTCGGCGATTCCTGAAAAAAATCAACGAATTTATTCTGCTGTTTCAACATTCGAACGTCCGAACCGGTTATAATAATTGATCTTTAATTTTGTGAAGACTCCGCGGAAAACTATTTAATAAGTTTCACTTGTTTTGTTACAAAAAATGCAGAGAATTGTATTAAATCAGTCATTTTTATTTTTCGGCGATTCCGCTGTTAAATTTTTTATCACACTTTCTGAAAAATTACTCCTCAGGTAACACCGGAAAGTAATCACAAGTGAGAAATGGCGAGAATACGCAGTCGTATAACTTGGCCCGTTTAATAAGAACTCGTTGGACCAAAAACTGAGGTGCAAAAGGAATGATCCGCCGGTGGAACGAACTTTCGTAACTGCAATAAAATGCATTTAGCGACGCATGTAAATGCATCCGTTGAGAATCGTCTCGAACGTAACGACACGTACGTGTCCATTCGTAACACCTATTTCGAGACCAGTCTCGAAAGGCCAAGTTACTTTTAGTACAGTAGATTATGACGGTAATAACTCGACGAGTATCTTTCCTCGCTGGCGGCACCGACCACGTGAGTAAATTCGTTGCCCGTTTAGGTTGAAATCTAATTTAACTTTTAAAGTCACTGCACGAAATTACAATGATTTGTGGCGATTCGAGGTTTCCCCGTGAGTTTGCCAACTTCGTCCGGTTTGATGTTCTTATCGTGCTGCTCTAAATGGTTCGAAAGTACCAGGGGCCGCTCTTTAAGGAGTTTAAACCTTTATTGCTCTAAACAGAATTTCCCCCGGAAAAATTCATTTCTCGAAATTCGCGGCCGCGAATTAACTTCATAATCTTTCACTAAATATCCAATGATATTTCGTCGAAATCCGAAACACCGTGTTTACCATGAAATGAATGCAGGGTGAAAAATTTTGTATACAAAAATATAGGGCATTTATTTTTTTATAGATGGAGGCGTTTCGGAGATCTGAAGGGCAACTTTGCTTCTTTAAATGGATTACTATATTTTTTACATCAAAATATGGAAGAATATCGAATTCTGAGTAAAAAAGTATCGATCTTCATTAGCCCTAAACCTAATAGCTAACGAGTAATTTCACTTTATTTCTTGAAAATTTTCTTATCACAGATTTCCGAAGGACAGCGAAAAATGAAGAAAATGTTCGAAAAATAAAGTTAAATTACTCCTTAGCTATTAGGTTTAGGGCTGATAAAGGTCAATATTTTTTTACTCAGAATTCGATATCCTTCCATATTTTTATGTAAAAAATATAGTAATCAATATAAAAAAACAAAGTTGACCTTCGGATCTCCGAAACGCCCCCACCTATAAAAAAAAATAAATGCACTATATAATGTGTCCCTTGAAACCATGCGTCTTTTGTACACAATATTTCTTCATGCGACACATATTTTGGAAGTTATAGGAAGTGCACGAGTTGCGTGGTCCACCCTGTATATCAACGAAACCGGCATAAGCGATTCTACAAAGATATATAAAATTTATCCAACTGAATATAAATTGAGTTTTTAATCGTTCGTAACCAAGGATCCTACTTAAATTACGTGTAATTGTTATATCCTCCTAAAATACGCTATTAAAACGTTCAAACATAAATGAGATTAAATAAAACGAATTTAACTCGCGCGTATTCGCCTAGAATCACAGAATCGAAATAAATATTTTTTAATGGCGTGCAATCAAAGAACAGTTAGTGGAGGTTACGCGACGTCGGCGAAATGTTGTATATTTTTTAATCGAATTTCCTAGGTGTGGGAAGTTGTAAAATTGTACGGAGTTACAGAAATATTTTGACGGAAGCTCGTCGTGAAATTATTAGCGAACGCTCCTCACAGAAATCAGTGTGCTGTTCGCTAGCACACCTGCAAGACATCGCGATGTTTCTCTGCGAAATACTCGAGACACGAAAACTCGAGAATGATACTTGGCTGTGGCATCGGTAATTACATCCGATCCACATTAATTAGTGCCCCGTGGATTTTAATTCTTGGTCGTGTGCCAGCATGTAACACATCCGACAGTGTGCTTTGTCCGTGCCGGGTAATTTGCGGCTTTAATTAGGAAGTTCGGATAAGCGTTTGATTTCAAGCAGAATTGATACGAAGAATTTCGATCCGAAAATTAAATTAATAATCGATCTTGTCTAGCCATCGATCAAAGGCTAATTAATATTAATCAGCCTTGGTCAACAATCCGAAGAATCCGCCATTTTTTAGAAGCTTTTCCCGCGAAAATTAATAACCTTAACTTTAAACAAATATTTTAGATAAAAACAATGTGCAATGTGCAAGCTTTTGCAGCAAAATATTTGAAAATATCTGTTAAAAACCTCTGCAAAAATTTGCTTCGAGTTATAGAATATATCTTTTACAGAAGGTAGTTGTCTTAAACAAACAAACAAACAAAACAAATAGGAATTATATATTTATTTTCACATTTTTAGCTTAACATAACCGCTTAAATTATTTTAAGGATTCTGATGTTTTCTTGAATGTTTTACAGTCACAATAATTTCGCAGTTTCGAGCATTTTTATATTTAACTCAATATTTAAATTCAATATTTAATTTATTCAGCTTTAAAAGGGAAATCGGTACTGAAAGAATAAACTACGAGGGGTCAAGGATTTATTAATATTCCGTTCGTTAAAATTATACAACGCAGCCTGCGAACAAATTCGAACTTCTCGACAGGGATTCAAGATTTCAAATCCCATCTAGCGGGGCATGTTCGCCAGCGTAGTTACAGGAAACAGAGGTTTGTCGGGATGAGTTTTTGTCCGACTTATAATTGAGGCAAGACTACTTTATTCGGATGTAGCTTGTTAATGCAAGACAAAGGAAGGCGTAAGTACCGCCGCGTAACAGTTTCCGCAGGGAAAACAGGGGAACAGCCGCTATTGATTACCGAGTCGTGACAAGAGTTTTTGAAACTGATTACAGTCCAAATACGTCCAAAAAGAAAATTTAGAAATAGATCCGCCGGGATGATGCTCGACCGAGAGAACGACCTCCCCAACGATTGTTGAAATCACTCGTTTCCTCGAGAGAAGGCCGTTTTAATTAAAAGGGATCGCCGATAATGAGCACTGAATATCGCCCAAATAATTATCAATTGTCACGTTTTACAGGGAACAGGCAAATATTTTTAGCACTTCAATCTTTTTTAGCCAACGAAACATTAATTACGATTTTACGGAGGCGGAATTACGGAGCACTTCATTAAAATTTTATCAAACAACCGCTGTCTGCAAAAATTGCGTCTTTCCGTCTCTTAGATTGATATTCGTCGGCGGGCTCTTCATGTACGTTCGTAAAACGTGACGGAATAATTTTCCAGAACCGTCGAAATTATTTTTGGAACCACGGTATCGCAAACGTCAATCCCAAAATTCTAACTACGTAGCAGCGAATAAAAATTGTCTGCCTTAAACGCAATAAAAAGATTTTGAGCAGAAATCGATTTCTTTTCTTAACAATTTTAATAGATTGAAAGCAATGTAACAGTAATTTATAACTTTTCTGTTTTTCTTAGTTTTAATTGTTATGTGATCGTCTTAAGTTGAATAAAAGGATCGACATTGATCACGTTTACACGTTTCAACGCACATGAAACACAGTGGCCCACAAAAGTGTTCGTACATCTTTTAAAACGTTTTTCAAATTTGAACAACGAATTTGAAAACGAATTTACAATTTTAACATTTTTTAAATTTGATCGAAATCGGTTAACCCAGAGTCAAGCTACGGGCGTTGAAAGATTTAAAACTGCAGATTTCTTCCACTTTTTGGTCAAAATCGTGATAAAGCTGCGATTTTTACCACCTTTAACTTTATCAACGTCAACCGATTTCGAGAAAATTTTCAACATGCGTGTAAATTACCGAGACAACGGGAAGCATATTTTCAATTTCCGTTATAGACTCAGATAAAATAATCGAAAAACGAGAGTTTTTATTTTGTCATTCCAAATAATAGCAAAATTAAAAAAAAAAAAACATTTTGATCATCGTCTATTAGACTAGTCCCGCTATCATCTAAAAAAGATTCAAGTCGCTCGGTCCAGTTTTAAAAAAGTTATTGCATTTTAAAAGGTGTACGAACACTGTCGCGAGCCACTGTAAAGTCATCGAGAGATGTTACAGGACTCTGCCTTTGTAACAATTTACGTAAAAGTTTGTTTATTCGTGCGAAAGTCGAGGTTCGCGAAGGTGACAATTAATAAAGAGTGGGTAAAGGAGGAGGATTTAAATAAGGATGTTGACAAAGCATTAAGAGTGTCGTCTCGAGCAGCACCGAAGTTTCCCGCGTTTGTCGCTCGCGCGTTTCTTTGAGTGTAACTGCGGCGGTCTTCCAGAAGTTTGATAGAACAATACGGCGAGCAGGTGTTAAAAGAGGAAGCACGTGTTGATTGAGAGAGAAAAAAAAACGGAATGGCCGGCGGAAAAGAAAGAGGCGAGCCTTAGTATACTGGACGCGAGTCCGTTGATTGCGCTTCCGGCTCTTTCATCATTCCGCTTGACGTATTAGAGGTACTAATTTGACGGAAATTAACCCCGACGAATGGAAGTTATCGTGCTCCTTCTCAACCGACGCCGTTCGTTGCCGTCTCGCATTGAAAACCAAGAAACAATCACAGGTAGTTCATGTTCGTACTAACAAGTGCGCGCCGTCTTATTTTAGCGCAGAGTTTCAACCGGAATAAACAGCACGCGTTAATTCCGTTGCAGTTCGAGTTGCGTGATAAACGAAATTCTACGCGTCGCTGCGTTAATGATTTATTAGAAATTCATACACGACCGTCGACAAACGTTTTGCGTTGAAATGCGCGAATATATATTTGTCCATTGTTCCGATGGTTAAACGTTCGAATAATGTTGGTCGATGGGATTTGTTAATCGCTGCGCTTCGCAATTGGTACTGTTAATTGCCCCCGAAGGTTAGGCCAAACATTAAGCACTCGGTGAAACCAGTGTCGACTCAACAAGGACCGGTGTAATTTTATTTGCTGGATTATTTCTTTAACGGACGGCCACCGGTGTGAGGCACGGCGATGCCCTTGGAAAAAGCAGCTTTTAAAACTCCACATAAATCCATCTGACACAGTCATTCATTTTAAATGGCGCAAAGGACCGCAAGACATCGCAATCCATTTAGCTCAGCTCACTTTCTGGAATTACGGTGAAAGAATGTGGCCGCTCGTTTGTGCACACAATAGGGAAAAACGAAGAAATATTTCCAACAGAACGCGAATAAACACCCTTTACACTTTGAACCCGGCTTAACGAAAACGTCGCTGCGAAACCACCGATACTTCATGTCATCTTAAAACTAGCAAGAAAATACTAGCTTCGTTCTCGCGATTATCGGAGAGACGAGCAATTTTAAATGCTTGTTTTACTCGTATTCCTGTAATGTTAAATAATGTAAATTCGTCTACGATCCGATGCGAAGATCGTAAACAATTTGCATCGAAATTTTTCGGATTCACTGAACGGGTTGAAGTCAATTGCTTGGAAACCACGCGCTCGCGGATCGTCTCAACGGCTACATTCGTTTTTCTTCTTCGTATCGCGCGTTCTCCTCGAATCTTTTCTTACACTTTTCCTAGTCAATGAAAACGTGGTTACCGTGGATAGCATCCTCCACTCGGAGCTAAACTTTTTTAAGTTGCAATCGAACAGCGAGGGGAGAACGAAACATACAGTTCCGATCGATCGATGTTCCTCGATTCTTATAAAACATCATCATCGGACGTTAAGTGCGTTTTCTTTTTCATTCGTAACGATCGATAATACGTCCGATGGATAAATCGCACAATGAGAGTTACTTAATCAGGAAAAAAAGCTCGGTATTTGCAAGAACAGCAATTCGACCGGGACCCGTGAACATTTAATTATTGCGCTGCACGCGCGAAAGTACTTTCACTTGTACACCGTTGCATTTGCGGTTTCTACACCTCGAAATCAAAGTGTTTAGCAGAGCCTGCATTTTTTCCCTAGCCGCCTGCAACGAGCGAAAATACGTTGCCTCGAGCGCGTTTTTCACTTTCGAGAAAAACGAAGAAAATCACGGGGTGCCAAATCTCGAGACCACCGGGAGTGCTGGAACCTTTTCGGAAAAGCGAGAAACGCGTTGGGAAGGACAAATTTTCACTCTGCGCATGAAACGAAGAAAAAACGGCGGACCTGCTGAATGCCCTGGCAGAAAACGGACTTCGCCGCTGCTCTGTAAAATGAAAAACGCGTGTGCGTCAATTCGTTGACCCGAACACGTTATTTATGAATTATGAAGTGTAACGCTATTTAACATTTCTATTTACGTATTTTGTTACAATCGCTTTCAAAATAATGATGATCCGGTGGTCCACGAAAGTGTTCGTATACCTTCTAAAACGTAGTAACTTTTCTAAAACTCAATTTTTAGATAGACGATGACTGAAATGCCTTTTTTTTTAATTTTGCTATTACTTGGGATGACGAAAAGAAATAAAAGATTCTTGTTTTTCACCTTTTTTGTCTGAGCCTATAACAAAAATTAAAAAAATTCCTTCCGCAGATCTCGGTACCTTGTATGTGTGCTGAAGATTTGATCGAAATCGATTAACCCAGAGTCGAGCTACATACGTTGAAAGATTTAAAAAATTGTAGATTTCTTCCAGTTTTTGGTCAAAATCGTGATAAAACTGCGAGTTTTACCATCTTAAATTTGTTGTAACTCATAACAACGTGAACCGATTTTAATAAAATTTGCAACATGCATATAAGTTACCGGGATCTACGAGAAGCGTTTTTTAAATTTCCGTTGTAGGCTCAGATAAAAAAATTAAAGAAGAGAGTTTTCTTGTCATCCCAAGTGATAGCAAAATTTTAAAAAAGTATTTTGGACATCGTCTGATAGATTCATAACCTCTATCATCTAAAAAAAATTCAAGTCGCTTAGTCCGCTTTTAAAGAAGTTACTGTGTTTTAGAAGGTGTACGAACACTTTTCTGAAATTTCATATTCTTTTTGCTTGAAGAACAGCTTGAAGCACTTCCAATAGTGGAACAATACGTTGACAATGTTCAAGGTACCAATGTCATACATTTTAATTCACATATTTCACGCTCGTTTGATTGAATATGTTTTAACGAATAGCCTTACTGATAAGTCCTCTAGCGGGACCCAGTCGAAAATCCTCCCTTTCTCTTCCTCCATATTCCACGATCACTTTCATTTCACATGTAGCAATGCTACGACGACAACGTAACTCCCACAGACTAAAAACGGTTAACAAGTGAGGCCTTATAATTGAATGTGTTTTAACGAATAACCTTAATGATGAATTCTCTAGCGGGACCCAGTCGAAACGCCTTCCTTTCTCTTCCTCCATATTCCACGATCACTTTTATTCCACATATAACAATGCTACGACGTCAATGTAACTCCCACAGACTAAAAGCGGTTAACAAGTGATGCCTTATAATTGAATGTGTTTTAACGAATAACCTTAATGATGAGTCCTCTAGCGGGACCCGGTCGAAACGCCTCCCTTTCTTTTCTTTCATATTCCACGATCACTTTCATTCCACATATAGCAATGCTACGACAACATAACTCCCACAGACGAAAAGCGGTTAACAAGTGTTGCCTTATAAGAATTACAAGATAGAATTTATTTAAATTTTTCCCAATTTTTATAACAGTGTGTGCCCGAACAAAGAAATATAATCAACGCTTCCTGTAATGGATGCAGCATCATGGTCACATCACCGATCATATCACCAGCGAAGGTAGGTTTAGTATTAAACGTACCAAATATTTTTCGAAAAGTCTGAAGACAACACCGACATTACACCGCGTATAGATTAGGTTCCCCTCGTCCCATTGATCCGTGACATAACCTAAATAGCGAATCGACGCAGGCGTAATTTTCAAGGAGCCGTCATCATGAATTCCCGGTAGAAAAATATCGGTAAACCGGTTTCGAATCACGAAACGCCGCACGATATAAAATCGTCGGAACCGTTATATCTGCAGAAAGAACGTAGTCAGCCGACGAACTGAAGGAATTCCCGGCGGCACTTGAAATCATCGCGTTAATTCCGATGTGTCTGGAAGTGGCTGAGCCAGGCTCCCGATATGCGTGTTGCGTACGAGCCAACGAAAAAGATGTTCCGCCGTATGTATGGAACACGTATACATATACATATACATATACATATACATAGAGAAGGAAGCCGCGGCGCGAACAGTGTTGATGGTTCGGTATTGTTGGTGAATGGCGTCGGTAAGCGTGCAAGTGGTAGGAAGCGGCGAGACAGAGGGTCCTTCTCGTTTGAGCACTGTGGTGCTTGTGTCAGCGTTGCACCCCACCCACACCTGTCTCACTACCCCGCCTCCCTCTAGCCGAATAACCACTACAATTCATTGTTTAAGCGGAGACAATAAAGTGAACGCCAGTCGACATATGCCGGTGCTCCCAATACGTGCTCCACTGACTTTTATTGGGTTTTATTATCTTCAAGTTGTACTTATTAGCTGGAGGAACATGCTCGGTGGCTTACCTTTCGATCGATCGCAAAAATCGATTCGTACAATCGGAATAAACACGCGGTTCTGGATAGAAATCTAGCTTTCCACTTTAGCTGGGAACTTTTGAATTACTCTAGCGGGATTCGGAGTTGGATTCACTATTGGGGAAAGAATAAATGTGCAAGTCCATTGCGAAGTATCAAAATGTAAAATCGCTTTATGAAATCTCGAATAATCTAAGAAAAGCATTTAGTCGTAAATATATATATATATATATATATTTTTGTCATAAATATGACAAAAGTGTATAATAGGTCGAAGGCAAAACATGGTAAGTATTCAAAGAGTTTAAAAATTCTATTGCATCATGCTTAACCCATCAAAATTATTAAAAAAGAAATAGATTATCTAGCCCCTGTGTCTTGCAATTATCTTAGACAATTTTTATTTCGTATAAACATTCGTAGTCTAATTGTAAACATCGGAAGATCGTAGAAGCTTATGCAATTGTCTATAAGTGGAATAAAATAGAATGTTACTTTATGGATAGAAAATGAATAGGGAAATAACAAAGGGAATAGAGAATAGGAAAGAACAAACCATAAATAAAAGCATCAATACAGAGTGCCCCAAAAATGTCTCACAATTCAGCGAGACATTTTTCCTCAGGTCATTTGAAGTAACTTTTCCCTTAGCGAAAATGCAAACCGCGGGTTTGTTTACGAATTATTAACGAAAAACAGTGACCAATGAGAGTCGAGACGGCCGAGCCAATAAGCGGAACTGTGCTTCGTGCGCTCGTTGGTTCAGCCGTCTCGCGCCAGCTGAGCTCGCCTCTTATTGGTCAGTGTTTTTCGTTGATAACTCGTAAACGAAACTGCGGATTGCATTTTCGCTAAGGAAAAAGTTGCTTCAAATGACCTCAAGAACCCCCCTTTTCCGAATTACGAGGCATTTTTTGAGACACCCTGTATATAGCACGAAATTGGGATTTGTTAAAAATGACGTATATCTTACAAACTTTAACTCTTCAATCTACCCTGTGTTCGTTAACGACCAATAGAAAGAAGTTTGTACTTGTGAAAGAACAATTCATTATTGCTTATACTAAATCACGAATTTTTCGAAGAAAAGAATTTAGAAAATATTGTTCCTCTCCTAGGTTCGACCTATTTTGAAATAGCACGAAGTCCCTCGGATGATAAATGTTATCAGAGACCAAGAGAAGGGTTTTGTTTGCCGGGTAGCAAGTTTTAGAGGTTCAAGAAACTCCATTTCTACTGTGGCTAACTTTCCAATCGATGTTTGCTTTGATAGGTGACCGATGCTCTCTTTCCACCGAACTTGCTTTATCGACGACTTTCGAAAAACGGGTGAAATGTTTCCGACATGAAACAAATTCATGGAAACAGTAAATAACAATAACAATTAATCTATAGAATACATCAGAATTACATCATTAATTTATAGAATACATCATTTCTTTTTTTCATCTTTCATATCTATATTTGTGCGGATCGTAAAACGATTAGAATCGTTCGCATAAATTGACGAATTTAAATAAAGTAATCAGTCGACTACAGATTTTACATAATTGAAAAAATTGAAGGGTATGCATTACCTTCGACGTTCCAAAATTATTAATACTAAACCCACCTTGCCGATCGAAATTATTTTAATATCAATTCCTATCCAATTCAAATGCACGCTGTAATAGTTTTATTTATTATTAATTTTCTATTTTTGGCAAAAGGTCTGACTATGTTCAGTCTTATTACTCTTACAAAAAGTTATAAGTTAAAGTAATAAGTCTTATATAACTCTTATACAGTTGTTACTCTTATAATATTTGTATTTATTATTAATTTTCTATATTTTTGGCAAAAGAGGTCTGAATAAGTTCAGTCTTACTACTCTTATAAAGTTATAAGTTAAACTTATAAGTCTTACATAACTCTTACAAAGTTGTTACTCTTATAATATTTGTATTTATTATTAATTTTCTATTTTTGGCAAAAGGTCTGAATAAGTTCAGTCTTATTACTCTTATAAAGTTATAAGTTAAAGTTATAAGTCTTACATAACTCTTACAAAGTTGTTACTCTTATAAACACACGTTGGTCACTTTTAAAGCTCGACAGATTTAGCGTTGAAGAGAGAAATACCGAAATTACGAAAAATTGTTATCTCGCGTAACGATCAGCAGTCTGATGACCGTCAACCGACAAACAATCGTCGCATTACAGGGTGACCCAACAAGAAACGAGGAATTATCTGGTAGCCACGTCCTGCTCCCTAAAGGTACGGTCCGCAGAGTTTCTTCTAGGTCGTCTGTTATCACGACTCCTCCTCAAAGTCTATGGGAGGTATATATCCGTAGCCGAGGGTCATAGTGCATGGAAACAGCCGGTGTCAGGCGAACGCGATTTAAACCCCTGAAAATACTGCTTAGAGCTCGGGGCAGTTCCAATTAATCCGGCACGTTGTACGCGATATTAGTTGGATGTTGACAGTGGGCTCGATAAAATCTCTCGACAGCTTCAAGCTAGTCCACTTATTATTCATTACACTTTCAGGTACGGCCAGTTTCACCGGCTAGAACCTGGTCCATCCATACAGCGAGCGCTGTTTGAGCTAGAAAACCCAGTCGCTCAATGTGCGTGCGTAATTCGTACGCGTATGCAGATGCAGATTTTCTTCACCTCTTCCGACAAATGAATCCTACGGAGTCAGAAACTTCTCTTAACCTTTTAGGCACGACGCGCCACTATAGTGGCTTGCTCTAGTAGCTCACTCGCTCATCGTTCGAATCAAATAATCGTCTTCATATGCATTGTTTCACACTTCTTTTGTCTTCACATCGATTTACAACAGTCTACAGAGTGTCCCAAAAATGTCTCGCAATCCGGAAATGGCGGGTTCCTCAGGCCGTTTGAAGCAACTTTTTCCTTTACAAAAATGTTCTCCGAGGCACCGTTAACGAGTTATTAACGAAAAACAGTGACCAATAAGAATCGTGTACGGCTGACGCGAGGCGGCCCAGCCAACCAGCGCACGAAGCCCAGTTCCGCTCATTGGCTCGATCGCCTCGCGCCAGCCGAGCACGCCTCTCATTGGTCACTGTTTTTCGTTAATAACTCGTTTTAACGGTGCCTCGGAGAAAATTTTTGTAAAGGAAAAAGTTGCTTCAAATGGCCTGAGGAACCCGCCACTTTCGGATTGCGAGACATTTTTGGGACACCCTGTATATACAGACAGAATATACAGTATCAAACTCTGCCGTCCAGAGAAATAGCTTCGCGCAGAATTCGGCCGTACCTAAAAGGTTAACACATTGACAGCCGGCCCCGCGAAAACGCGGGTTTTTGAGTCTGTCGCTTGAGCGCCGGCCCCGCAAAAACGCGGATTTCTGAGTCTGTAATAAATATATGTAATAATCCACCATGAAATGAGAAACTGTATTTTTTTTTATAATTATAAATAAAAAGTTTCGATTTCGTTTAAATATTTAATTACCGTTAATTTGTATATGAAGAATATGCAAATAAAATGTACTATTTTACGAAAATATATTCAGTGATCAGAAACAAGCGAATAAGAGACCGGCGTTCGGGGTTTAAGTGGCCGATACGTTGCCGGCGCTCAAGGCTTTAAATGTCTCTTAGGTCGCCGGCTGTCAATGTGTTAAAAGACACAGCTACGTAATGATTTTGCAAACGCTGCAAAAACAATTTTGCAAAAACGGTTTTGCAAACAGTCCAAATTCTCTATGCGAACGATTCTAATGTTTTAACATCGGATTGCGATTAATGCAGAGATAACAGGTTTTGGGAACTATTCTATTTATTACTAAATAGTGACGCACACGAAATACAATTAGAAAGAACAGTAAAGCAGTATACAATAATTCTCGTAACTGTACGCCGAAGTCGTAAACCGTATTCGTAAGCCATCTTCATTATAATATAATTCCGTATCGTGTTATCCGTATCGTAAACCGTAATCGTGATCGTAGCCGCGTTCGTAAATCGTAATCGTAATCGTGTTCGTGGACGTGATCGTAAATAGCGTGCCCTGCGAGCGCATCCTTTTACTGGTGCGCTGGTCAACCTTTACGAGTCCTCCTTCGAATTTGGCCGTTTCGTTCGACCAGCGCCTAACGCCCGCTGATCGTCCTAGCAACGTCGCAATGTTTAGATCGCGACGCTCACGTATGCGCGCACACGTATGCGCGTGAGGTTAACGCACGGGTGTCGGCGAGCGCCGTTCGGTGTTGTCTTTCGGACGTCGCTTCGAAATCGTAACGTGTTCGCGGATGCTTCGGCGTTAACACGTTCGGTGTCGAGCTTTTTTCAGTCTACTTTTCACATTGGCCATTTATTATTTTACTAAAACTTGATATATTATATGTAATTATTAACCCCTTAATGCACAGTTTTTTTGAAAAAGGCCGGCCAAAAAAGATCGATTTCTTTTCATGTAAAAAGACACAATTTAGAACGTTGTCTTGGCAAGAAAATTACAAAAATACAAAAAGAATCAAAATTTTTATTGCAATTTTGGATTTTACTATTATTATTATTATTGTTATTATTATTGTTATTATTATTATTGTTATTATTATTATTGTTATTATTATTATTATTATTATATTTTATTTTACATTATATTTTAGTAAAATATATATTGAAAAATGAGCGAATCAGAATCTGAACATGAATACGCTGTCGGAAAGCGGCTCACAAGGAAGAGATAAGTCGTAAGTGATAAGTAGAAAAAGGATATATTTTATACTTGAATAAGTAAGTGTTATAGCTTACAATCCCATGTAAATGATAAATATCGATAAAACGATTGTTTTTTTTTGCTTTCACATTGTTATTTTCAATTCTCGATTGCATTCGAGTGTGAAAAATTATAGCAACATAAAGTACAATGCCGCTCGAATTATCTCGAGTGTGCACAGTTTGGCCAGTTTAGCGCGCTCGAGTTAACTCGAGCGTGCACGTTAAGGGGTTAATTGGCGTATACATGACAATGAAAGAAACCTATTATGATCCATTCTTGTAGCGGAAATTAATTCTTCTCTGACATAACCTTAAATTTGTTACAAACTATTTTTTCAGCGCATTAAATAAACATGTAAGTATGTACCATCGATGGTACACGTGGCACGGAACGTGTTAACCTTCGTCTCCTACAATGATATTTACTTTTATCGTACAATTTTATTGTCTTTTCCTCCAGTTTCGTATGTAAGAATCCGCGAATCTTAGGATTTTTGTCATTATACAGGGTAGCTGCCTACGTGTGTGTCTTTCAGTATAATTTTGTAAGTAATATTTTCAGAGAATACATTTTTTTCTTTAGAACGTGAACGTCGAATCAAAGGAATTTTGGAAAATCGACTCTTCCAGCTCTTCAACAGGTAATTTACCATTTACGACATGACTGTCACGTATGATTTAACGATCATAGTTATCGTTCACGTTTCACGGATCGCTAGCAAAGACCCGATTGAAGTTGATCGACTCGGGTGCGACAAAAAATTTTATCGCAGACGATCAATCGATGGAATTGCGACTTTTGATTGAGCACGAACTTCGTTGACACTAACTAAAATCATCGTATTATCTCTGTGAATACTTTAAAAAGCGAATTGTCACGAAACCGGACGACGATGCTTGCAAGTTTCTTCGTCGTAGAAAAGCTTTAGGACCTTCAAGAATTTTTTTGCATCACATAAACGTAGGAGAGTTACCCGAATATTTCCACATCCTCAAAATGTTATCTTTGCCCTTAACCCCTTAATGCACAATTTAAAAAAAAAACCGACCAGAAAAAATCAATTTTTTTTATCTAAGAAAATACATATTTGGACCTTAATTTCAATAAATATGTAAAAAAATGCAAAAATTACTAAAAATTCAATAAAAATAGTGGATAAATAATTATAGTGAATATTGAATCACATTGCAGATCGCATTTTGTACCCATCGTACTGTTTTTCAATTAATATAGGTAACATAACATAAGTTGCGACGCCGACCGTATATATACGGGTCTGCACATTTTGGCCGGTTTTGCACGCCCGTGTTAATACGTTTCTGCGCGTTAAGGGGTTAAGTCATGTTATTTGCCAGAGGTATATTTTCTTTATGATTAAAATCACTTATGCAAAATAGAATATGAGATTGAATATTTTGAAAGAATGTTCAATTTCAAGTAATAGTTAGAGTAATTTTAGGCTATGCATGTTATAAGAATATATTTTTACACGGTTCTTAATTCTTGATTTTCTAATCTTAGAAAATCCAGCATAGAAAATCAATACAGTTAAAGAACTGATAATCTTGCGAACAAATGGCTACAGATAACTGTATTTCTAATTTTACACTTTGAATAACTGCGTCTACCGGCAGTGCAACGCGGAAAGATCGAACGTTTCGTGATATGGAAGTCGATGGATGTTTACCAAAGAAACTGAATTGAATTTATTTCAAGTGCAGATGCCAGGATAAGAGAAAGAAATGCTCGATAACTAGGCGCGACAGAGAGAAAGATAAAACGTTACGAGGATTCTACGACCGAAGTAGTCGTATAATTGTACTCATCTCTTATAAAATGCACTGGCACATGGTCTCGTTTCCATTTGGCGTCATGGACCAAATGGCTCTCCAACGACGAATCGATTTCGCCAGAGTCAAAATTTATGTTCACCACAGAAGTATCGGAATCACGTCCACTCTCGTGTGCTTTACAACCTCTGTCGTTCGTTGGAATGAAATTCTCGATCGTTAGTCGTACATTAAAGAACCCCGAAGTAATCTACTTGCCACGATTCGAGAAAAATCGTCGCTTTAAATGCGATTTTTTTTTATAAAATCCGTTTTTATTTCAAATGATGCAAGAAACGTTGTTTACAACGTTTATTCGATGTGACAGAGTCGAAGATATTTTTTATCGAAATTGTCCTAACCTTAAAACTGTATTATAAAGTCCCTGGGCTTAGAGTAGCTGTATACCGTTGAAGAAAATACACTAAATCAGAGTATGTACCCTTAAAAGGATCCTGAAATCACGTATAAAATAGCTGAAATAGTAATAGGCACTGAAAACAATCATGTGAAACAATTTTATATGGATGAATTTGCTCTCAATCATAGAACATTTTTATAATTTGTATATATATAATATATATAATAATAATAATAAAAAAATATAATAATAATATAATAATATCCCTAATAATAAATAATATTTATTATTTAGGGATATTAGATATATATGTATATCCTTTATATCACGATGCATACGAAATGTATAAAAAGTCATTCCCTTAAATTAAATCTGTACGGATGTTTTCTACTTGTATCCTTTGTCTTAGCTCGCAGCGGCTGGTGACAATGCAAGTTTCCAGCTTGTAAAATCGCAAAAAGTGAATCGATATTTTTACGCTTCCCCTACTGTACTTAATATTTATTTATTCAAATATCCGACACGCTTCACGTCGACATCGATGTCGAATGTCCGTGTTACCATTTCAACCGTGCCGACGGATTTTTTAGTATTTTTCCCCGAAATTTTCGCCTATAGACTCGTCACCGTTTTTTCGTTGGTCAACGATTGACTCGTCGAAGCGGATGAATAAATTTACATTAATCTACATTAATGCAATACACTCGAGTTCGAGACAGCTCAGTGGATGTGATGTGACGACATATTGCTTGATTGCTTGCAGAACTAAAATGCATGTTCGCGCACCCTGTCTTTTAAGAACATTTTATTTATCGATCGAAGAACTATTTACGTATTGAAATAGTACTGTAGGAAAAAAGAAATCAAATTCCTACAACTCTTTCGTGTCCACGTATTCTTATAACATGCATAGTCTAAAATTATCCTAACTATTACTTGAAGTTGAACATTCTTTCAAAATTTTGCATAAGTGATTTTAACCATAAAGAAAATATACCTCCGGCAAATAACATGACTTAAGGGCAAAGATAACATTTTGAGGATGTAGAAATATTCGGGTAACTCTCCTACGTTTATGTGATGCAAAAAAATGTATTTCTTACTGCGAATATACAGAACAAAATGATTCTTACCGCTTTCCCTCAATGATAATTCTAGCAAAGATCATCTGCTCCTGAAAATATAAAAATTAAACCTAGTGGCAAAATGCTCAAACCGATAAACAAATTACCAACAGCTGATACTTGTTAGAACCACCAGATGGCACTACATGCCATGCTTTTTTTGTCTCAGAGTCTGCATTGCCGACTCTGTAAAAAATACTGTGGTGCAATAGAATTGTAAACGAAATTATAGATTGAGAAGATAACAGTGTAAAAAGAGCAGAAAAAGCTCTTGGCACTTTAAATGAAGCAATCCTGAAACCTGAACCTGATACAATAGGAGACTCTACCTCCATGGAACGGTCAACTAGTGAACTACCCTAACTGCAGCAGAGAAAAATGTGTATCTGAGGTGACTAAATTTATAGCGTTGTCAGCTTTTAACAGTACATTGTTGCCGCGTTATATCCCTACGAAAACTATCGATGCCGGTAAAATACCGATATTTTTCGGTAGTTATTCTACTACCTTTAACAGATCGTCGGGCGAACGCCGATTATAGTCAGCACCCGTACACACAGGTCGTCTCGCGACCGCCGACTATAGTCGGTACCCGTAACGAAAGGGTTAAAGGAACCGAGTGCTGCGAATACCTGTATGAAGTCACCGCATTGGCGTTATACCGGTATAATATCGATATAATAAAGTGGAAAAAAGAATCACAAATTAAAAGGTACGGAAAACATGGTTCTAGAAATATACATAGACGAATTCAATTACGTTTCAATTTTAATACTGATTCTGATTCAATCTCTGGAGTTTATATTCTTCTCAACAACACTGGTATTATACCAGTAAAATATATATATATTATATATATTTTATATTATATATATATATTATTATATAATATAAAAATAATATTATGTAAGTTATATAATAATGTATGTTATATATATTATATATATTATATAATATATATAACATACAACAATACATATTCTCGTTTTTTGTAGCCGTGCCCGTAATCATAGTCGTAATTGTAGGCGTAAACATAATCGTATGAATGCTCGTCGCGATCAGCTTCGCGCCCTGCGCCATGGAATCGTATCGATGCGCTAGCCGAACGTTACGAGTCTCCTTTCGAATTTGGCCGCTTCGCTCGACCAGCATCAAAACACGCGCCGATCGCCCTAGCAACGTCACGATGTTTACATCGCGGCGCTCACGTACGCGCGCACGCGTACGTCACAGTCCGCAGGCATCGATGTTCTGCTAGCCGCGGAGCACGTGTAAAATTCTAGGTTCAGCAGATGAATCACCGAAGAAAAGAAGAGAGGTTATGCATGCCGATGAGATCAACCTGTTGTCGTTACCACTTTGTCACTGTACTCGTTTGTAGAGAAATATTAGTTACAGCAATAATGGAAGGATACACCCACTTGGCTAAAAATATGGTTTTGACATGTCATAAATCTCATTTATAATTCATTTATGTTATCGTGTTGCTGTGCAATTGGGATGCGGTGTACATTGCACGACGGTACGGCCTTAGCTTTTGTATCGAGCATGTTAGAAAGATACAGCATTCGTTATCCGTATTCGTGATGAGCAATGGTATACCGCAGGAGAATCATAATCGCTGGGGGTTTGGAAGGTTTTTAGATTTTCATCGGGGGGGGGGGGGTACCATCGTACGAAGCTCGGAAAAAGATATTAACGTGCACGCTCGAGTTAACTCGAGCGCGCTAAACTGGCCAAACTGTGCACACTCGAGATAATTCGAGCGGCATTGTACTTTATGTTGCTATAATTTTTCACACTCGAATGCAGTCGAGAATTGAAAATAACAATGTGAAAGCAAAAAAGAAACAATCGTTTTATCGATATTTATCATTTACATGGGATTGTAAGCTATAACACTTACTTATTCAAGTATAAAATATATCCTTTTTCTACTTATCACTTACGACTTATCTCTTCCTTGTGAGCCGCTTTCCGACAGCGTATTCATATTCAGATTCTGATTCGCTCATTTTTCAATATATATTTTACTAAAATATAATGTAAAATAAAATAAAATATAATAATAATAATAATAATAATAATAACAACAACAATAATAATAATAATAATAATAACAATAATAATAATAATAGTAAAATCCAAAATTGCAATAAAAATTTTGATTCTTTTTGTATTTTTTTAATTTTCTTGCCAAGACAACGTTCTAAATTGTGTTTTTTTACATGAAAAGAAATCGATCTTTTTTGGCCGGCCTTTTTCAAAAAAACTGTGCATTAAGGGGTTAATAATGTAGCCGTTGCCTTTTTTTTACCGACTGCCCCAAGTTTCTATAAAAACGAGCCGCGAGGCTCGAAGAATCGCGACTTAGTATTCTCAGATCTGCGAGTTTCAGTTCCGACTTCCGAACATTTCTAGGAAAAATTACTGTATGTACTTAAATATACGCGCCGTACACGCTTATTGCCTGGAAATAATATTCAGTACTCGTAGCAGAAATGAAATATACAAGATATTTGCTTTATTTATAAGGCATACAGAATTATAGCAGAACTTAAAAATAACTATAAAAATAAACGAAAAGTTCTTATAAAATATCGCAATACTAATGTATAGATGAACATTAGGTTTACAAATTATTATTTATTAGCTGGAGGAGTATCGGAAGATTACCCCTCGTTAAACTAATTATTGCATTGCACAAAAATGTCGCAAATATATCTGTTTCAGTCTTGCTCCCCAAAAGCCTTTAACAAAATCGGAGAGCTCGCATCGTAATTTAAAAATTTTTAAGCTTAATTCTAAATCTTAGACGTGGGGGTGTCGACAGGAATGACGAAGCCTGTATATATAGGAATCGAGGCGGGTCGGTTGCTAGCGGGAAGAGGAGCCATCTGCTGGCGGGTCTGGAGGTAGCCGCCACAATTGGTAATGCAGATCGCTGACTCGTCTGTAGGAGTCCGGCATATTTCTAACGTGTGCTGTTTGTGTTTATAAGGACATGGGAGAGAATGTGTTGTCGGTCAATTGGCACAGCTTAATTGGTTAAAGCAATTGCCCGACAAGCGAAAGATCCAGGTTCGAATCCTGGTCTTCGTAATTGTCATGACTGTGTCACCACACCTCTACACACCCTTTGATCGGTGGTCCCGCAGGGGCTCGCTCTCAATTATGAGCCCATTGAGAAGTGAGTTCGGGATGTAGCGTCCCCGAGGTACCCGAATCGCTGTATACAATCAATCGAGTATTATTGCGTTAGCTTCTACTTGTTCACATCTCGTTCTTGACTCCAACACAGTCCTGTTGCTGTGGCAGTCCTGCATTGAACAACAACGTGGCGACACTAACGTATATATGGGCCCCCTCCTTCTTGTGGGAAGATCTCTTCTCCTTAGCTGTTTTCAACATGTAAGACGGTCTAGCGGGATGATAAGGAAGGAAGTGACCACCAAAAATCCAAAAGTGGGAGGAGGAGGTGTGTAACTTTGAATCAAGATTTCTCATGGGAAAGCGTTAAACATCGAGAACGAGCGAGACCATCCTGGTTCAATGGCAATGTCGCTTTGAAAGAATCAGAGCCCCCTTCTGCACTTGAAAGCCGAAAGTCGAGGATGATGCCGAGCTAAATAGAAGAAGAGTATTATAAGATTGTAACAAATGCATTTGTATGATTTGTAAATAAAGTGTAAGGATTTACATATTTTGTTTGTTTCACTTTTTTCCCGATCATAAATTATGTCATTATGCTGCATTCATTGATAATTAATTTATAGGAATGTAATTGTGTTTTTTATACTTTTTCTACATTAGTTCACGACTTCGTTGCTTCGTCGTTGAAAAAGTAAAGCAATGATGGATGATGTGGAAATATATTGATACGAGCACATCGCCCTAATTAGCTATAAATAATTACTACAGTACGCGCCTGTGGTCCGCCGAGCCGAAGATGTTCATATTAATGTAGCCGCTGCCTTTAATTTACCGACTGCCCCAAGTTTCTGTAAAAACGAGCCGCGAGGCTCGAAGAATCGCGACTTAGTATTCTCAGATGTGCGAGTTTCAGTTCCGACTTTCGAACATTTCTGGGAAAAATTACTATATGTACTTAAATATACGCGCCGTACACGCTTATTGCCTGGAAATAATATTCAGTACTCGTAGTAGAAATGAAATATACAAGATATTTGCTTCTTGCTAACGTGCCTATTTTTCGTGAACTATCGGTAATGCAGATCGCTACGGGAAATGGTACGGTGGCTCTAGAGACCTCCAAAGCTGAGACAGAAAATCCCAGAAGATGCAATGTCTGTACGAATCCCAGGTCTGTGTTAGAACTACCAGATGGCACTACTGCGTATTTCCAGATCGATTCTGTCAAGTTGAAATTGAAACTGTTTTGCCAGTCAGACATTTCCATTGAATCAGAATCAGAATGGCAGAAATCGAGTGGCCGTGGCAATACAGTTTCCCTCCGTTTTTTACGTAAGTATTAAGTGTATTAAGTGTACATATTTTCAACAAAAACCTTAACTCAAATTATTATATTTGATATTAAAGTGAATGAAACATATTTACGTAAAAACTCAGAACACAAACGTGTTTATGACAGTTTGAGGTTAAGCATTATTACACTCATTGATATATTTCTCGTTTAAGTTAATTTTTAAGAAAATATATCACGTGTAAAATATTTTCCTCGTCGAATTTTTCACTCCTTACATAAGAAAATGTAAAAATTATTTCATTCTAACTCGTTTATCTAATATCATATTCAAAAGTATCTAGTAATTGTTTATAATCGGCTATTATCTATTGTTATATATTGTACCACATTTTAACTTTTTAGTCTCCAACCACATTCAGATACTAGAGCTAAACAAATAGCAGCATGGAAGGGATTAATATTAGAATATTACCGTGTGACAAAGCAGTCCACTATAGATATTCGAGAAATACATTCGAGTCCATTGTTCAATAATGCTGCAATTAATCGTATCCTTCGTATAAAAGCAGTTCATACATAAAATTGTAAGGTTTTCATATTTTGTGTGCGAAAACAACTCGTAAATAAGATTGTAAATTATTTTTCCTCAAAACGTGTGTCAGGAAAATTACCTTCCGAAGTTATATCATTAGTGTTAGAAGAATTAGCAAAGTCTGGAAATGCCAGTCCATTAGATAAAAATAAACAAAGATGGCTGGTTTATTGGCATACTTTAGAAGAATGGGGCGAGATGATTTATAATTGGGCACAAGATAAAGGATTCTCCGGATCTGTGTGTACTTTGTTTGAATTAACACAAGGAGAAGATACAGCGGATCAAGGTAAGCGTTTCTTTAAAAAATTGTTTTCTTGTCAGAAAAACCAGAACTACATCATCGATTATATATTTTCAGAATTTCATGGGCTGGATACGGAAGTATTAATTAGAGCACTCAAGACTTTAGAAACAAACAAAAAAGCCGAATTAATTTTATTTGATGATAATCAAGGTGTAAAATTCTTCTGAATAGATAACCGCATAGAAATAATTGTTTATAAAATCTAAATATAAATCTGAAGAAATTAATAAGTGATAACCTCATAATGAATTCATAAATTTGAGTATATCCAAAGTTTAATCACAAAATTAATTTAAAAAAGTACATATTTAAGTATGTTTACAAGCTATTATTTCGTAGGACTTATTATTAATAAAATCTGTATAATAAATACTATATATGTACATAAATGAAGTATGTAGAAACAGTGTTGAAAATAATTTTTTATACTTGCTGTACTCAATAAATATGTGGAATGTTTTAACATTACAAGTTATATTGTATTCTGATCTCACATATGAGAACATAAGAATAACTGTCATAAATATCATAACAATAGCAAACAAAAACAATGTATTTAATACATTCATGAGAAGTCGAATTTATGCTTTATCATATTTCTTTAAAATTCTAAGTAAGTATCCTGCTAATAACATCTGGCAATTATATAAGTGTATATATAGATTACTTTGTAAAATAAGATTTGCACCCAGGATGAGTATACATTAGTACAAATAATTGACTATAAAGTATACAAAAAAGATATAAACACAGTAAAATTGTGTTTACGTAATATCATGGCAAAATTTTAATAAAAGGAAAGGTTGAGACAATTTATGCCTCAACTTTCCTTACTCTCGCTAATTCAATTGTTTCTTCTGGTAGAGTGACATTCGCTTCAAGTTCTTTTTTGCTCATATGTTCGACAACATAAGCTCCGAGCGCGTCGCATACAACGTTTATTGTTGTCCGGAAACGGTCCCTGTAAACGAATATTTACAATTGTTATAAAAATTTAACTGAACATTTTCCAGCATAGAAAATGAAAAGAGGAAAGCAATGTACTAACAAGAGCCAATCGACCGCAATAATGAGTGTTACATCTTCTGCAGGCAGACCTACAGTGTCCAAAACCATAACCATCGTAACAAGACCAGCTTGTGGAATACCAGCAGCTCCTATACTCGCCGCGGTAGCAGTTATACTGAAAAAATATATTACGATCTTATAATGACCACGTCTATGTTATCTTGTTCAATTCAGTTTTTAGTTTCTTGATTTACCTGATACCAATTACATTTCCCATAGACAATGAAACATTTCTAACTTGAGCTATAAATATGGCAGCCACAGCTTCGTATAATGCAGTTCCGTCCATATTAATAGTAGCACCAATCGGTACAACGAATCTTGTGATTCTAGGGTCTACACCAATGTTATCTAAACACTGTATTGTTACTGGGAGGGTAGCAGTGCTGTAATCGCAAATGTGCTTTCATCATTTCAAGTGTAGATGAATATAACACTACATAGTTTACATATATGTTATAAACAGTTCACCTAGACGAAGTACCAAACGCAGTAGCCAAAACTTGGCCCATTTTCGCGAGCAGCCTGAATGGCAATTCTCTGGTACAAATGAAGAATATGATGGAAAGAGTACCGCAACCATGAATAATCAAGCCTAATAATACTGTGACGAAGTATAAACCTAATTGTCCGACAATGGCACCGATATCTTCAATTTCTAAGAGTTTTGAGGTAACAAGGAAGAGAACACCGATCGGGGAGATCCTACAAACAAAGACAGTGTTAGAACATACTTTACATAGACATGAAATGATGGACATACATATTGTAGAACTTTATACCATATAACCCATTTAGTAATCAGCATAGATGCTTCGGCTAGAGTATCAAAGAAAGTTAACAGAGGCTTGCCGGCCTCTCCCATTTTGCTAATGGCTATACCGAACACAATTCCAAAAACTACCAAGCCCAGAGTATTTGTACCATCCCCATAGCTGGAGGATATTTCCCAATCTTGTAAAGTGGTAGCTGCGCAAAAAATCATGACGTCACGGAATCGTGTTGTGCAGGTACCGGAATCAGGTGTTTTCAATCTCTACTTACTATTTGTTTCATTCTCTGGCCTGATTAAGATTGTTCGGTACTGTAACGAAACAATAGTGAATTGAAATACAGGGAAACTGTCGCTCGAGTTAGATCAATACGAAATAGTCATAATTGGCAAATATCCGAGAGGTAAATCATTGAAAGGTGTTGAATACGTACTTGGGCAATGCAGGCCTGTACAAGATTGGGGGGAAACACATTTCTGTAAAACGAAAGGACAATCACGAAATCGTACTAATGATATTCATTATATATAAGTTTCTATTAGACTATACCTGACTAGATCTAGCAGAGTATCAACGGTAGTAACATTCCTAGGTGGTTTTACAGATTCATTTGTAGTTAAAGTGTGCGAGCTGAGCTCGCCAGGTTTAATAATTAACACGAGTATTATTCCAAGGACTACGGCGGATATGGTTGTCGATGCATAATAATAAATCGATCGCACACCTATCCTCCCTGCAAAATGAAACAAGATCATAATCTCGAGCCATTTTCCTCTCTAATAGAAATCCATTTAGAAACGGGACGCTTCGTTGTACATAACGTAACAACTTCGTGTACACGCAGAGTGATCAAGATTTATAGGTAATTAACAGATTCCTTATCACAAGAGAAAATGTCGTGATTCTTCAGCTCTCGGACGAGAGGTGGTGAAGAAGAACTTGGTCAATATTCGCTCTAAATGTAGAACATGATTGATTCGAAATAATCATCGAGTTATTGGTAACAACTAAAGTTAATATTTATCTGTATAAGACACTTTAAAGTTTCTATTAGCGAATTCTTTCACGGGAAGCTATCGAATCACGCTGGAAAATTTGAATAATCCACGTTCTTCGTGATTTTCGCGTAAACAAGTTTCCAGGCTCCCACAATCTGCAGTAATCAAATATTATGAACCACCGACTTCTGATAAACATTATTTAAAAATAAAATTCTAATGCAATCGAGACAAATGATGTAATCTCGTGCTCATCGAGCAATAATCTCGACCGTTATATTGGGACTGCAGGTGTGAAAAATGTATCTTTAGTCTCGCACATATTTAGAGTTATCAAACGATCCGGATTAGTCCGAAGCTATCTCGAAAATCTTTGCATGAATTGAAAGCAGTCATTCGATGAAAATGAGAAGTAAAAAATTGGCTTCCTCAACAGTCCGAAACGGTTTAGAAATCTGATGTTGCAATTACCCGATAGACCGAGATCTAATCCTCCAATAGCGCTGACAATGCTAGCGACAATCAACGGTAGTATGAGAGCCTTCAGCATTCTAAGAAAAATGTCTCCCGGAAACTGGATGTACATAATCTCGCGTTTTGTCCACGGCTCGTCCCTGGAGTTTCTCAAAATGAAGCCGAGAACAACACCGCCCAAAACGCCGGCCACCGTCAGCATCGTTAGCATGTTCTCTGACATACACTTCTTGAATTTTTTTGGGTGCGCCATGTCGTCACCGTCTTTTATCCTAGAACCAGAATCGTAACTACTGTTAATCGCAAAAATAAATATCCCACTACGCGATGCTTATAATTAACGACGCACCTAAGCGTCCGAAACGAACGTGTTTCCGTTCGTTGTTTCCCAAATTGATTGCCATATTTGATAAAAGCAATAATCAATCTACAACTTTTTAAATATTTATGAAGGCGCCTATTTTTCGCCGTTATTACGAAAGAACCGACAATAATTACGTTTACCTTTGTATAGCGATACTTGTTACTGTTATTTTACCTGCAACAATTTACAATTAATTCCGACTTCCTCCAACGCTCGCGTAAAAGTGTTCCGGACCCGAATATAAGAACACGATTGGGAAATATATAATATAAAACAAGTTAGAAGTAGGTCAACAGGGTCTGCCATTTTCGATAGTGGGGAGAAGAAGACTTTTGTGGCCAACTGTACATCGCTGTTGTCTCTGTGGACGAGGAACCGACGAATATTGTAATTCGCAGAAATGCATTGCGTAAATTTTTCTACCGATATGATAACGAAATATGGCCTCGGGCCAGATTCTGTAGCTGCGAACCGTCCAACGGAGCATGCCACGATTACTTGTTTATCTTTTTATGTCGAGCTTTTTATGGGACACGCGACATTCGTATGATCGCCGACGATTAAAACATTTCTGTATACACGTTGTACTAAAAGGTCGTGATAAGACAGACAAGTAAGTGTACGGATAAGGCGAACAGACATTAACCCCTTAACGTGCACGCTCGAGTTAACTCGAGCGCGCTAAACAGGCCAAACTGTGCACACTCGAGATAATTCGAGCGGCGTTGTATTTTATGCTGCTATAATTTTTCACACTCGAATATAATCGAGAATTGAAAATAAGAATGTGAAAGCAAAGAAAAAAAATCGTTTTATTGATATTTATCATTAACATGGGCTATAACACTTATTTATTCAAGAATAAAATATAGCCTTTTTCCATGGAACAAGAGCGCAGTATATCAAAATTCCACCACATCGATGTTTCACCAACACCAAAAAAAGAATCGCCCACAAGATGTTGCGCTGTGTGTCGTGCTAAAAGAGATAGCAAAGGAAAAAATGAGAAGAAAAGAGAGTCGTTACATGTGTAATAGTTGCAATGTTGGGCTATGTGCTGCACCTTTTTTTCGAAATATATCACACAAAAGAAAATTTTGATCAACTTTATAAATACTAGTATTGTTATTATTTATGTTTTAAAAGTATAAATAAATATTTTTACTGATAATAATGTTTATTTTTTCTGAAATGGGAATTCGAAAAGAAAGATAAAAGAAGTCGATGTGCGTGTAATATTACAATATTCGACTATTTTCTGCAATGTTATCAAAATCCAAAATTGCAATAAAAATTTTGATTATTTTTGTATTTTTGTAATTTTCTTGCCCAGACAACGTTCTAAATTGTGTTTTTTTTACATTAAAAAAAATTGATTTCTTTTTGGCCGGCCTTTTTAAAAAAAACTGCATTAAGGAGGTAAAAGCCGAGGCGAGCACAACATTGCCGCCGGTCGAGATTCGCGGACAATCGGCGTAGGTAAAGACTAATTGCACCGACCATAGCGGTCAGCGGCCTGGGCACCCGATTATGCTAATTGTCTTTCTGTATGGACCGTCGACTGTTGCACGGGACGCGCAATCGATGCGTCTGTCCCGCTTGTATCCCTCAATGAAAAAGTCTGTTCGACTCCTCAAACACTGTTTCCAAGCATACCACGCGTGATGGAATCCAATTACGCGTCGATTTTTTTCGCCGTTCTTGGAATATCTTCGCCGACAATTGAAAATATTATTTCCACGTAGTTTTAAGCCACGTCCTTGGCCGTAAGCCATGCAAAGTGCATATTCTCTCGTTAGAATGTGCGAGTCCGTGCAGTTATCCAACATAATTGCAAAAGCGCAAAGGAAAAACAATTCTGCAGGCCCCGTTGCGGTGCAGGTTCTATTGGTCCCGCATACTAATTGTCAGTGTCAGCATGTAGAATATAATTTAGTAGGTCTGCCGGGAAGGTTCTGTCCGTTTAAGAAACGAAAGGAAATATAATAGATTTTTCATAAATTTAGTAATATTTATTGTACAATATAACTTCCGTCGTTACTAATGACCTCTTGCCAGCGTGATGGCAATTTGTGAGCAACATTTTTCAAAAATATATGTCTCACACGAATACGTGCATATCTATTGAAATTTGCAATGACATTATCGGACGGAAATTTCAGGTATATATACAAATATAAATAATATATAAATAAAATATATAAAATAAATATATATAAATAATATATAAAATATATAATATAATAATATATATATAATATATAAAATAAATAACATATAAAATAATATAACATAAATATAAATATAATATTAGGTATAAATGTATAAGGAACAATCACGGTGAAATAAGTGTGCGGCACGATTCTTTGTTCGAAATTATCTATCTGGATTCTACGGTTTAGTTTATCTATATATGTGTTATATTTCGTTGTTCTGAGAATGGAAAAATTTGAACAGCCTCTAGCGAAGCGGCAAGCTACAGATCGTAAGGTGACACGCTGTTGCTTTTCGCGAAGGTAAACAAAACGCCGGCGAACTGTTTGATCGGAATTATACGCTGCAAGCCTGGCCCGGTTTCCTAAATCGAGCAGCGTCCGTTATTAGAAACACCGTGTAACAATGGGTCACTGTGATACTCGATCCTTACAGATCTCGAGAAAATTCTAACATTGTTCGATCGCACAACAAACGTTTTATACATATAATTACACAATCCGTGTATCGAGTGTATAGATTACACTCGAGCTGAAGACAGAGCTTAAATTCTGGACGTTTTGACCGACAAAATGACGTAAAGATGGGAGAGCGGCCGTATAATCTTATGTACAATAAAGGTCAAAAGTTGTCGGGGAATAAAAATACGGATCATAAAGAGATCTCTATTTTCCGTATCATTGACGATACAAGCGCACGGACATTAGTAATAACTGCACCGCGGAACGCTAAGCTGACTCATTGGTTTACATAGATTAGTATTCATCAAGGATAAAAATGTGTGCATCTCCGATCTTTTCTGAATTAAAAGCGAAACAATGACTGAACGGCTACCAGTAATCGCTGCGTGTACCTCGAGGACTGATAATCGTGTCCTTTAAACGGAAACTACCGAAGAAGGGTACACGTGAAGAGGATCGGATGTACCGATGATTAATTACCGGAACAAATTGGTTAATAAAAAATAGTGAATGAACAGAGGTTTTTCTTCTATGTGCCACAGACATACGCACTCACACGCGTGTGTATATCTAGAAGCAACTGGTATCAACCGGTTCGAACTGTTCTGGAAATCTGCCTTTAGCGTTCCATCAGTCAACCAAATCGTGTGCCGCAGAAAAATCCGTCATTGTATTTTGCGTTTAGGTGCCCGTCGATATCCTTGCTCTTCCAACGGTATCCAAAAGACCAATAGCCCGCGCGGGAACGTGGGTAACGTCCGTGGAAACGACAACAACAACAATACGATTCACGAAATGGCTAACGGGAAACACGATACTTACGGACGAGATCGAAATCGACCTTCGCTTTAGCGGGTTATTAGAGCGCGATTGGTTGATTCACCTACATATACCGTACGCCTCACCGGGAGGGTAAACGAAAGTGGGGCCAAATGGCAACGAAACACACGTGCCATTCTTGTTTGAATCGTCGAGATCGAGAGCAAAAGGCAAAAGTAGCTCTCCGGCGCGCGCGCGCGCTCCTCTTACTAGACGCGCGATCATCCTAAACTTATGCGAAAATTCGAGGAGCTTGACAGAACAAACTTAAAAAAATGTCTATAGTGGTATTTACTGGCATAAATGCGTGCAATTTCGTCGCTACTTTCTTTCTCCAATACTAAAGTTTAACTTTATCATATTCACAATCGCAAATATTCGCTTAACGTTTCATAGTATGCTCGTTACATAATAAATAATAACGATCGATTGTTATCGAGCAATAAATCGTTGTTTATCTGGTCAGTACATTCGGTTTCGAAGAATCGTGAGATCACTAAGTTTTATTGAAATGTTTCCACGAAGTATTTTGAATATCAATTGTAGTGCCATTATATACTAACGTTTCCGAACTTGTAAACATTTTGAATTAGAATTTTAACGTCACCGGTCGGAAGGAACGTTGGATTACGTCACAGTGTACCATTTCAGTATGGTAGCGAGAGTGTGTCCGATAGTATTTCACATTTGAAAAAAAGGAAACCGGAAGTTATAATTGCTTCTAACGAACTGCGTAACTATTTTTATTACATCAATGAAGAAACGACACGAGTTGTCTCTTTTTTTACGTTTAGGGACGTTGTAAGCCTCGGGGTAAATCATGCTGTCAGACAATTTCGGAGAAAAAAGGCCGGCTAGACATACATAGTTGGTGCGCGAATGGTTTGAATAGCTGTAGTGCACGTGTACCATCGTACAGAAACACAATATAGACGCGATTCATTAAACCGTTTATTCCTTCGCGACAGTAACAGATACACCCCACAATACACAATAAGAAAACTTAATGACCGTTCCCACTTAAAACTCTCAATTATCGCGAACCACGAGCGTGCAACAGACGATATCTTGTTTCTGGATTTCCCTTACTATTGTCTCGGCACGATGATAAACTTCTTCTTGAAAAGTCTAACATTGTACTAAACGGCTATTACTAGATGATTCTTGACAAATAAATAACAAATGATATGTTCATTATATAAATCATCGAATCTCTCCCTCAGATTATTTTCGCTCGACTCGGTCGGTAAAATCGCAGGCTTGCTATGTATATGTTTAAAGAAAAGAGAAGAAAAGAAAGGAAGAGTTTGTGTTAGCTTACCCACTGCGGTTCGAATATTATCACGATCCCGTGGCGATGGCAGAATCAACAAGTTTCGATCGTGTTGCACTGTCTGCGCGTTGAATTGTCCTCTCTAACCAGGAGTACAAGGCACCTTTCGTTCGCGTTTTAGAGAGCGCGAAAAGTCGTTCTTCCCGCGGACGCAGTCGTGGTACTGTCGGCGCGCTCCGCTCTCGTGGAGTGCCGGCTTGCCCATGAGAACGGAGCCCTTCGTCGCGTGGATGCAGCATGTGTGCGTCAGAGATCATGTATCTGCTCCTCCCCACCTCCCAACCTCGAACATTCGCCACTATTCCAACTTATCTGTTCACGCGTTCTCCATTCCTTTGCCCCCTTTCACCGAACTCCCGGGTACACGTCTTCCCCCATTTATCGTCTTTCTCGACATGTATTTACCTTTGCACATATACATACATGTACCCGGGGCACAGCCACGACGTGTACGCGTGCCCCTGCTACTGGCGGTCGCGCCAACATGTTATAAACCGAGACTTGAATGAACGGCTAACACCGTGTACGGCAGCGCCAATCAATTCCGAACATTATGAAACGCCAGAAGAAACTGTTCACAATAAGAAAACTGCTGCGATAAACAGTTCGTTAAACTTCAATTAAATCAGTATCATTTCAACAGGAGCAGGTAATACTATTTGAAATGGTCAACCACCACTGGACAATACGTATTAATATAATATAAAGCGTTATAGAATTTAATGAACAGTAGGGCTTGAACTAGTTAAAATGTGTCTCAATGGACGAATGTTTCTGTGACGGTACCCTTGGATGTTTGATATTATACTTAATATGGAAATTAATTTTTTTGCGGTTTCGAAAGAATTTCGCTGATTACTTATTTCCTTATTAAAAGACGCTGCTAACGAAATTATGTAATACAAGTGAAACGAACTGTGTGTACGCAATACACGTCGGTCCATCAACGAGGATTTAATTAATGTATAGTTTACAAAAATTGGTGTGAGAAATACTTGACCGCTAGGGACAATGTTTGTATAATTGGATTGAGGTCAGTCACGTGGCTATTTTAATTATTCTGTTTCCCCCGGTCCTGCCCCTTCTCCCTCGCATATTTGGCTAAATTTGTTTCACTCTTTTTGCTGTGCGTGAATGGATTGAAGGAGCTGACGAATGCCTGACGGTGTCATACCGTTACGCGTATATGCTACGCTATTATGCTTCAAAACACAGAACGGTACTTTTTTAAAATAAAAGCCAAACCTAATACGTCTCTGAAATGATAAAGGATAAAAGTAAGAACTGTTACTTACAAACGTTTATTGAAAAATTGACAATACTTATAGTTTAGTTTTATAAAAGTAAATCGAAGTCAAGTAATACTAAACTATAGCAGTTGAAAAAAAAACATAGAGAGCTAGGTCTGAATGTAATTACGCTCAAAGAAAATTCGATGGACGATGTAATCCTGATTAAAGTAACACATTATATGGCAAGGTACACAAAATAAATGCTCAATTTCATTCTTAACTAGTAGTAATGGAATCTCAAATCAATGTCCACATTGTTCACGAATTTAAAACTTAAAAGTCTTACAAATGTTTCAATACATCATTCTTATTCAACATAAAGAATGATTATTCATGTGGAAAACCTTAAAGTATAACTTAACAGTAAATAAAAAAATTAGCACATACGTGCAAGGCACTGCAATCACAAGATCAGGATGTCCCTGACTCAATAAATTCTGAACAGAACTGTTAATTCTGCTGCAGAATTATGATTCTCTGAGAAAGAATGAACTAGAATGTTTCCAACTTCTGTTACACTGAATGAAAATACCAAGTTGTTGTGGTAATTCCAAAATTAAGAACTATGTAACCTGCGATTAATAACTAAAACACCCTATAGACATATTTACAGAATACTTTGTTTTTAAGAATGACTTAGGAGTAATGAAAATAGAAGGCTATATCAATGTTGTACCGAAGAATTTTAAAAAAACCATACTTGTTATTGTATCTTTTAAATTTAGAAGATTCACCAAATTCAAATGGATGTAGTAGCTGTTTTAGTAATTCGATACCAATTAAATTTTCAAAGTTGATGCAATAGTTTGCCATGATAGTTAAGCTTTTCTATGAATATTAACAATGATCTGAAATATTATTTACAAATTGGTATAGGTATGGCAAACTTAATTCTCTGGTGTCGGTACCGGTGTCGTTATTTTTCTCTTAAAGAGCAAAATGTGTGGCTCTGGAACAAACAAGAAACTCAATTAAGATTTGTTATTACTAAGGAATTGCTTAGATTAGTCAACTTGGTTTGGTAAATAATTTTTACCTGGTTTATGAATCATATAATGTACCCATCCTTGGCTCTGTTGGACACCGATGGCTCTCCATTCTTGTTCTGAGAGTAGATGGGTACTTGGCACAAACTTCACCAACTCTTTTGGCAAAACTACATGCCTGTGGAAATATTTTTTTATTAATAAATGAATATATTTCGAAATTCTATATTATTACTATGTATATTTCCAGATTGTAATAATATAGAAACAATTCACATCAATAAACATAATTAAAGGAACTATTTATGCATGTAAAAAAGATATCTAAAATTTGATTTGAATCTAATAAGTATCCTATGTTAATTTTATTTTTAAAAAAACACTACGTAGAGCTGAAATAAATTGAAACCACTTAATATTATCCCCTCTTTGTAGTAAATTCTTTGTTGCGTAGCTATTATCAGGATGCTGGACGTACGTCACGTACCACTAATTTATTCTCAGAAAACGTACCCGAAAAACGAACAAAGGAATGATTGTCAAACCAGGCGAAATAATGCCGCGATTACATTTCCGTTCAACGAAAACTCTTTACAGAAGTTGTAAAACACGACATTACAGCAATCATAGATGACATACATATATATCTGCAGGAACCATAGAAAATGGCACTGACCAAATGGCAATTGACCAAAATCACAACCTAAATCCAATCACACACGCTACCGTTATTTCAACTAACCTATACTCGTATTTATCGTCGTAATATTTATCCGAATAATGGATCTTGTTTGACATTGTTGCTCAGTGACGGTATTCTTCTAGATTTTGAACACTGATTATATATTCACCGAACACGACGAAAAATCGTCTGCGAATTTTCGAAAACCTTCGCCTCGACTTCGTATACCACACGATTTGAAAGTTTAACGGATGTAGTGTCAAGGAGAGTGGTGGGAGAGCACATACTCCGTATTCGTTGACAGTCTATACAATGCAATGCATTGGTCTAAAAAAATTGAAAAAAAATACTGAAATAAATAAAAATACAAATTAGAATAGCAAAAAAATTTTTATGTATTTATTATTCCTTTGTATAAGTATTAAAATAGTGTACATATATTTAATGGATTGCACATTGTATACAGTAATGCTTCACCATAGTATAGTATGTATCACGGTAAGACATGACTGTAGTGCCTCAGCAAAGTAAGCCAAGGTGGGGGCAACCGCCTTAGAATTATGAAGGTAGGCAGAGGAACTGCTTCTTTTCTGATTGGTTGACGCTCCACAGCTAAACAGTGCTGCCCTCAGTTCTAGGAAAAGAGAGGAAGTGGTGAGTAAACAAAAGAGCACGATATCAGCACAACCACAAGCGAAACAAGCCACACTGACGCCCGATGTAGCTTGTCTCACTTTAGCTGTTTATGGTCTCACTCTTTTCGCGCATTCGTATGCCTGGTGCTCCAGCTGAAACACGTGGCGCAATATTCGACTTGTACTTTTCACCCCATAGGATTCTCGACAACATAGTCCAGCGTATTTGCGAACATCTTAAAAAAACGATCATTTCTTTAATTATTAAAATTTTCGAAAACCCGTAAACTACACGATTTTGTTAATTCAACTATTCCAGTATTTGTCAACTGCAACTGATAGCACTCAATGCTTTAGTCTACGAGAAGGAGTTATGAAAGCAACGATTAATTTCACAATTTTATGCGTTTTTTACTTTTAAAAATTTGAAAAACAAAACTGAAACTTGCATTTATATTTTCTTAGAAATTATTCGTTGCTTTCGAAAATCCTATCCGTTGAGTAGAGCATTGATTGCTGCCCGTCACACTTGACAATACCCAACATACTGGGATAGCTGAATTAACAAAATTTTATAGATTCATATACTAGAAAGTATTATTTAAAATGTAGCTTGCGGGTTTTCGAAAATTTTAATAATTGTAGAAACGGTCACCGTTTCAAGACGTTTGCAAATATATTGGACTGTGTGGTCAAGAATCCTACGGGACGAAAACTATAAGTCGAATATCACGCCAAGTGTTTCGGATAAAGCACCGAGCAAACAGATGCACGAATAGAGTGACATCGCAAGCATGGTGAAGTAAGACAAACTATAGTGATCATCGGTGTGACTTGTTTCGCTTGGATTGTCTGATGTCGCGTTCTCTTGTTTTCTCGTCACTTCCTCTCTTTATTTGAAACTGTGGGGGCAGCCCTACTTACTTGTGAAGCATCAACCAATCAGAGACAAGCAGTACCTCCACCCTTCAGTTCAATAGTCCGAGCGCTACTCCACAGTTTAGTCGTCGCTGGCCACTGATCGCTTCTTAAGAGGTTAAACGTCACAATAACAAAGAGAGTGTAGAATATTTTGCAAAAATAAATAGTGTTGTGTTTCTGCAAAAGAAAGAATGGTGAAGTACTTTCACAAGAGAGATTACGAGAGATTCAGAAAAGAAGACAGAAATTCGCCAGAGATACTACCATGCTCTTAGAGAAACATCAAAAGCAAAATCAGAAGTAAGTTGAAGACAGAAAGCGTCAGAAAGAACTAATGAAGGCTACAGAAACACCGGAGGAAAAAAGGTTGAGGCGTTTAAAGAAGGAAGAGGCCAAGGAACGCAAGCGTAAAGAAAGGATGGGTTGGGATAATGACTATTTACATTACACAAATACAGATAATCCCTTTGGCGATGAGAACTTGCTCTCCACATTCGTGTGGTCGAAGAAGCTTGAGAAAGAAGGTCTGCTAGGTGTTAGCAGAGAAGAATTAGAGATTAGGGATAGACGTAAACAAGAAGAGAATAAGAGGGAGTTGGAGAAAGTTAAGAAAAGATGAAAAGAAAGAGAATTAGAAAGACAACAAAGAGAAGAAGAGATGACTATGTTTCAGAGAGCAAAGCAGACTGCTCAAGTAGAACAATGGGCAAGGTAAGAGGACCAGTTTCATTTAGAGCAAGCTAGATTGAGATCTCGAGTTCATATATAGGATGTTTGTACTAAACCAACTGACCTTCTCGCAAAATATATTAATGAGAACCTTACACTTACTTGCGTGATTTGCATGTAAAAGATTTAGAAGATTTAATCGAAGATATCAAAGTTTATAAGGAATTGGAACTTGATAAGAGTATAAATTACTGGAATGATACTATAGTAATTGTTGAAAATGAGTTACACAAGTTGAGGAGGCTAGAAAGATCAGAATATGAAGTTGGTAAGTATTTATATTATGTCTACATAGAGAATGTTTGGTTAGATATTTCTATAATGATGTTAATTTTCTTTCATTTTTAACTGTTGGTAGGAGAGAAGGAATACATGAATTCGTAGCTAAAGATGTAGCTGCCATTTCCAAAGGAAAGACTGCATTACAGTTGAAAGCATTGTAATTACAAATAGAAGCAAATATCATAGAGAAGTCTGAAGGTGTAGACATTGGATATTGGGAGAGTCTACCATTCCAACTGAAAGGTAATTTACAAATCGATTATTAACATTTAATTTAAGCTGCATTTAAGCTGCTTTTCTCTGATTAGTTGATGCTTCACAGGTAAGCAGTGCTGCAGTTTTAAACAAAGAGAGGTAGTGGCGAGTAAACAAGAAAACACGACATCGGCACAAGCGCAAGCGAAACAATTCACACCGAAGACCACTGTAGTTTGTCTCACTTTACCATGCTTGTGATCTCACTTTATTCGTGCATCCGTTTGCTCGGTGCTTCATCCGAAACACTTCGACTTATAGTTTTTGTCCCGTAGGATTCTTGACCACACAGTCTAGCATATTTGCAAACGTCTTGAAACGGTGACCATTTCTAGAATTATTAAAATTTTCGAAAATCCGCAAGCTACATTTTAAATAATACTTTCTAGTTTATGAATCTATAAAATTTTGTTAATTCAGCATCCCAGTATGTTCTTGTCAACTGTGGCGGGCAGCAATCAATGCTCTACTTAACCAGAAGAATTTTCGAAAGCAACGAATAATTTCATAACTTTATACGATTTTTGCTTTTAAAAATTTGAAAAACAAGGCTGATACTTGCATTCATATTCTCTTAGAAAGACCACATATTTAATTTAGTAATTACCTACAAAAATTCTCAAACTCAGAAATTTAGAGAAATAGAGTTAAGAATTATTGAAGATTGGAACAATTTACCGGTAAAAAAGATTAAAAAACTAAATGAAACAATTTCAAAACATTTAGTAGAAACTAGGAATATAAGGAAATGGCTGTGTTGTTTATGACAACTTCCGCCAGGAAGAGGCCTAGCATCGGGCTCTGATAAAAAGAGTTTCCACAGATATCGTTAATACTTTTATTGCTGGTCTAGATACTGTCTTCCCTGGAACAGTTATTTCATAGAATACAAATTAAAAAACTGCACATTAGACGTATGTTTATTCTATGAAAAAAATTATTTCGATCACTATATGCCAATTGAACTGGTCTTCAATGTCTTCGTATAAATAAAACTATGTATTTCGAACTAGTTCGAGATAATGAAGAATCATTATTCGAATAAAATATTCGACGGAAAAGAGTTCATTCGGACAATTATATTAGTGAAATATTTATTTGAAACAATTTATATAATTTCGATCTAATTTCGAAATCATGAACTGAATTCTTCAAACCAAACCACTGTGCGCCAGGAGTACGGATGCGCGAGTAGAGATCGCAAGCATGGCAAGCTGTAACATTTCTTGCTAGTGGATTTGTCCAAAAAGATGGATCCCCAGTAATTAAACAGAGAGTAATTAAATGTGTCGAAGTTGTATTTTTCGGAAATATTAATACTTTCAAATTATATTTCTGAAGATAATTTAACTCGAGTATGTGCGTGTATGTATAATAAAAGGTGACGTCTACTGGTATGAAGCAAGTATTTTAGATTCATTACGAGCGTTTCATTTCCTTCGTTCCTACACTCTAATTGTTACATTAAGTCCAAGGTAATTTATTTTTCACATTGTAGTGTGAAACGTATTATCATACTGAAGAGCAACATTGTAAATAATCTCTAATTAAACCTATTTAATTAAGTTAAGAAATGTATTGCAAAACTCGAAAACACAACAGTAGTTGTGTACATGTAACAAACATGTAGTAAGTTAGAATTTTGGTTTAGAAATGTTGACAATGGTATTTTCTAATATAATTTTAAATGCAGAAGTTAATAATACAAAACCTGTGATATATTATCACTTATACATATCGGCATCGAGAAAATATGCGCAAGAAGTTAGAAATTTTAATTGCTGAGCAAGGAGTTTCGAGAACAGAGAACGAACCTGTGGAAGAAACTTATAGATCATCTGAAGACGAGGGTGTGATCTCGGCAACAGTAACAAATGAAGAAGATCAATCAGAGTGTGTACTCCTTTGTATAGATTTTTGCTAGAAATTATTTTGAAACCTTCGACTTATATTTCTGTTTTATGTGTTTTCAGCGAGGAGCAACAAACTGTTAATGCAGCTGACGATCTTCTGTCAGAATTATGCTGCGAATATGAATCTAGAGGATATTTACCAAAGTATGTGCCATATTCTCAACTTGATCCCGGAACACTAGTCTCGTTGGAAGAAGATGAGAATCAGCGATTGGAATATGCGGGAAATCAAGTGCTCAGCACTGGACGAAAGGTTCAGAATGTAATGACTACTGAGGAACATGCGATGCACAGAGAGGCATGGAGGAATATGGGATCCGCAAGGCTTAGTTCAGTGTCGAATCGTCTTTGGAAGCACAGATTTATTTGTGATCCGATAAATATCCACTCGAAAAGCCGAGATACTTCAATCGAGTATATACCAGCTTCGAATGGAACAAATACAGTCAAATGCATTACAATATGGACAATCCACCCTCAAAGATTGTTCAAGGTTACAAATTCAATATATTTTACCCTGATCTGATATACAAAAACACAGCTCATGAATATTTCCTGGTAAGATCATCTGTCTGATTAATTTCAAAATTTCTTTTTTAAATTCTAATTTTAATTTTATGCCGTCACTTGTAGACACTCTGTGCTGATAACAAGGACTTTGCAATCTTGAAGTTCCATGCTGGATCGTCGTACGAAGACGTAGCGTTCAAAATCGTGAACCGCGAATGGGAGTATTCGTATAAACGAGGATTCAGGTGTCAGTTTCACGACAATATTTTTCAGTTATGGTTTCAGTTTAAACGATACCGATACCGCCAATAATACTTCGGTATCATGTACAGTATACATATATTTTTGCGAATATGTTTTCTAGATATAGAATAGATTTAATTTTGATAACGATCGTTTCAAGCTGGATCTTCGCTATTTTCGAGGAGGCCTTTGAATAAAATTGTCCAATCGCATATACGCGAATTTACAATAATTTACTTTCCATGTAAAACGTACCCCATGTGTTGCAACAATTGAAATTATGCAACAGTAGCAATCGTTGTTCCACTTTACCGCCTGCATCGTGTAGAAATAAACTTGATAAGTTTAAAACAGTGCATGTAGAATGTAGAATGTCTGATGAAACATTTATCTTCTAGTGAAAGAAGCAATGAATCAAATCGCTAAAATACGATAAAATTGTATATATGATGATGTTTTAAAATGTAATTAAGACTTGTCGCATTATGTGTGACATAGTTTTTATAAATGCTTTCACTAACATTTCTTATTTCAAACAATTCTGCGTGTAGATTGAAAAGAAGTATTCGAAGGAACGCGTTCATGAAAATTAACCAGATCCTGGATTCTAAAAAGAAAATCTTATTTCTTTTATAAATTATGAATAATTTAACGCCTGTATTTTCTACTCGGCTACCAATGAATTATGCATTCTTGTCGCGTTCGATGGAAGTAAAATTATGTCAAATTCGAAATAATTAAATATTTTGTATTATCTATAAATTCTGAAATAACTCTTCAATTGAAACAAAATTGTTCAAATATTGGCCCGGAATGCCGCAGCGATTCGCGATAATACCCTCATTCAAAATATCAAACGGCTGTGGCACAAGAGCGTGCACGATTTCCGCGTGATGACGGGAGCATACACAAACGTTACTCGATACAGCTGTTTAATAGTGGTCGTTGGATCGATTTTCGTGGCCACCTGTATTCTTCACACAGTCGACCACAATGAGAAAGGTAAAAGCTATATGTAGCCAATGGCAAGGTAAACCGAAGCTCAGTGCACCGGGTGTTTCGCTGACAAAGGCCGTACGCGTTCAAAATCGCGTTTCTTCCTCGAGCATCGCGCACAATTTAAATCATCACGATGATGTTCACCGATTGAAAACGCCGGTACGGACTTTATTCGAAATAACTCGTGCGAACTGGTCGGAAGAGAAGCGTATTCCTCACTTTTGTGACAAATGTATGCAATATTTCAATCGTATAGTGTACTTTAAAGACAAACACGTCTTATTGTTCTGCCGAAGATTCGCAGTTTCATCTGCGGACAGTTTCCCTTTCGGTATCTGTTCAGAACTGTGCGAAACGCTTCGATGTCCTGACCGTACATTAAAAACGATTAATTTCTTTTTGAACTCTTCGCGTAAAAAAAAATGATGCGAGTTAACGATTGAAAATGAATTAGAAAATAGTTTGATCGACACGATGAACAATTCAAGGGGCGCTAAATTCAGTGGGCTGTCAGCGAGGATGAACGGTTCGAGTGCAAATGTAAAATCCGGTTGTTTATCGCGGTAATCACAAATATTCGAGAATCCGAGAGGATCGCCAACACAAAGATCGATCGAAAAAAACGATGTAATCTAAGTGCGCCTGGTTAAAATCCAATCCTTCACTTTTCGTATCGTTCGTTGTACCATAGATCCGGCATTCGCGGCGATCTATTATGAAATCGTAAGTAAAGCGAAGCCTCGTTTGAAACGTGGAGCGAGCAACGTGAAATCTGCGGTCGGAAATTATTCTGCAAATTCGAAGTGACAAAATTTTCCGATCACGGCGGCTATCATGAAGTGGAAGAAAGGTTCGACAGAGTTCTTGCCGGAGAAGACGTTTTTAGTGATCAAAGACGATCTGCAAATCGTAGAGAGTAAGTAAAACAACCGATCGTTTCACTAAATCCATCGAGAGATTAGGAGCAACTGATAGGGAAAGAGAATTAATTTCATTAACCTTCGGAGATCTCGTTCAAACTTATAATTATCGTATCCGCTTTTGCATTCCTTAAGTTGGGTGTTTGAGATACTCTTCTTGGCAATAAAAGAAGGTAGGGAGGGAAACGCTACTGCTTTTTTTATTTAAAATTTTCATCATCATCCGAGATATGTTTTGCTTTTGCTACGTGTTCTCGAACCAATTTATGCCGAGCGCTGATCAATACCGTGATCGAAGCTAAGTTAGCCAGGTCGAAAGTCCAATCGTACCTTTTTCGGAGGGCAAATGAAAACTGGCGGACACGGTTTAGAAAAAGAGAAGCAACGGGGAAAATCGCAAACACCGGACACGGGCACCTGGCCGCCGAAAGTCAAGCGCGGTGCGCCTCTCTACGGGGATGTGGAGCGTCCGAAGACCGCGAACCTGGAGAAACCGAGTATCCTGGATCCGAAACTGGTCAACAAGCTCGACATGTCATTGCTGAGCAAGGAACTGCTCAGCGATTCCATGACGCGGTTCCGGCACACGAAAGCAATTAGTGGGGGAGTGTCGTCAAGGTGTCGGGGAGACGTCACCTTCGGCGGACTGCAGCAACAACAACATAGGCCACCGTCGAACGGTGTAGCGGCGACGTGGAGCAACGGTCTCGCAATCGACTCGACGCGTCTCAAGCGGCGGAGCTTCGAGCAGATCCTTGACTTGAGACTAGGCTTGGCGGAAGTGTCCGTGGAGTCACCGAGGATGCAGAAACAGGCAAGGATCACCGGCCAGGATGTCGCTACCATCAAGAAGGGCATCGACAACAGGAAACTGGACGACAACAACAACAGGTTCGTGGTGTCCTAAGCACTCTTACCCTTTAACGGGTAACTCTGAAACATCCTTGTTGACTTTTTCTTCCTGATCTTTAACCCGAGAAAGATAACCTACGTCGCAGAGGCGCCTGCGAAATAAACATATTGCTATCTAATTTTTCATAGAGGTCTAGTGATTTAAGTTTAAAATTACTTAAAATATAAAAAAATATAATATAAATGCATTTTATTTTTACAATAATGCCAAACCTTTAAAATGACTAGATTACCTTAAATAAATATCCATTGTTAGTATAAAATTGACGCCTTAGAAAAGCATGCGCCTCTGAAGCGTATGGTTATCTTTTACGTACGTTGTCATATGGTTATCTTTCTAGGGTTAACAAGGCAAATACTTTTACGATCCTTAAATCCTTTTGTACTAATCTTCCTAGAAAATATTTTCGAACCTTTTTCTTCGCGATCGATGTCGATGATCCCCTCATCAGACATGCCTAAAAGAAGCCTCGTTTTTTAATTCACTTGTTGATCAGAAACGGGATGAGCAGCCAGAAGATCTCCTCCCTCTCCATGTTGAAGAAGAGAAGTTCAAGGCCGACGATACAAAACGATTTGGAAGTGTTCATGTCCACCTCGATGAAGGGCGCGCCGGAACCGTGCAGGAGCTGCGGGAAACCGGACCAACCGGAACGTTTCCACAGCCATCCTAAGGGCACGACGTTGAAGCTGAAGGACAGCCCTACGAACTCGAAGACGAAGACGACGCTGCCGAAGACCGTTCAGAAACCGGTCGCCTTGAATTTTCGCAGCGACAGAAACAAGAACAAAGTCGAGGAAGTTGTTCAGCAGACGAAGCAGAAATCGGAGAGTCCTCGGGAACAACCCGCCCTCGGCAGACCATATTCTGCGCCCACGAAGAAAGGTCCCAGGACGATCACTTGTTACATCTGCGGACGCGAGTTTGGCACCGCCAGCTTCCCTATTCACGAACCCAGGTGTATGCAGGCAAGTCGAGCGACTGTTTAATTATCCCGAAGCTATAAAAATGCTAATTTTCTCACTTCGAGAATTTACGACGATTTAATACGAGGCACGATTACCATGTCGGGATTGATTTCTCGCGGAAACGTTTGACCAGCCACGTACGCCGGGTTACGAGAATTCACTGTTTCGATTAAATGAATAACGAGGATACCGAATAATTTAATGGCTACTATCTTCTTCGTGCTGTAAATCAAACACGAAAAGAAAAAGGGTCAGCGGGACGAAAACAATGGTTCGCGCACGGCAAATCTAATTTTACGCTGAACTTGAACGTCATTATTCATACGACTGATAATATCGGTCATGATGCATGAATATTATTGAATTCTCTTGTCTGGAAGCATGTAACGCATCAAGGTTCTTTGTGGAATCGATGCGAGTGTATACGCCTCGTGTACGTAGTTCCGTATCAGAAATGTTTCTGTGTGTGTACATGTATACGCGCATACACGTGAGTCGACACTTCGCAGCTGCTATCTATAGTTGAGCATTATCATAGGTGATCAATGCTATGTAATTTTACAGATGAGGCGTAGTTCGTATACGCTTGGTTCGATATACGACCTCACCTCCCGCATTTGTATGACATTGGTGGTACGTTTCGATCGTGATTATTATGTTATTTCATCTAGCATTCGCTCCCTACGTACCCTTCCTGTATCGACGAGGGCGTACAGCAGAAAGAATTACTGTTCCAGCGAAAACATTTCGATTACCTGAAGTGAATTTTTTGGAAACATCTTGCATTCTGACCACGGCATACGATATCATGATTCTTCTAAATTATTGAAAAATTGCAAACACAGATGTTATCGACGATTATAAAATATTAGGTTGGGAACTATGAAACGGACGTTTTTGTTTAGTCTGTGTTCATTGTAACGTGCGCTCGATATTTTTATTTATAAATGTTAAAGGTATTCTTCTTACTCATTTCGTAAAATTCTTTTCGTGTTTGTATCCCATTTTTATTTTATTTTTCTCCGAAACCAGATGGAAAGAAAACGCGATTTACATCATTCTCTCTCTCTCTCTCTCTCTCTCTCTCTCTCTCTCTCTCTCAACGCCCGCGTTTCATAATTCCCAACCTAATAGGTTTCGATGTTACCTGTCCGAGCATCGATGTCTCCAAGCGAGGTCCTCGACAAGCGACCCTTCGTATTCTTTCTGGTCTCTTTTTCTTCCAATTTATGATCGATGGCTCTCTCGTTCCCGCAGAAATGGGAACGCGAAAATAATTCCTTACCTGCGAGCCAAAAACGACCGACACCTAGAAGGCCCGATGTCGCGATCGATGATTCGGAGTGGAACACAGCAGCATGGGAAAAGAGCCAGGTACATACATTGCACTCTCAATGTCTCCGAAATCAATGAGACCAAAAAAGCCGAGCATGCTTTACGATTTTTCTTGAATATTTTAATCGAATAATTGGATTCGCGTCCGCGTCCTATTTCCATAATCGTCTGTACAGTCGAATGTGTTTCGATCGCGATGGAGTGAGTCACTCCAATAAGTCCATCGGAGACGACGAGGAACTGTTCATGATTGGCGATGATGTAACTTAATTGCTGAACGTCACGGGTGAATTCGATTACGAACAATGCATAATGGCCCGGAGCGTATGCATATTTATAAAGACCTTAGCAAACTGGTCCTATTAAAATAGCGATAAACTCTTGTCATTTACTAATTATTGCTACCTTTTTTATCGGATTATCGATTCGACGTTGTTCGTTTCCCAGCAGGCTACGAAATCGGAGAATTATACGGCGGTTTTACTACGAGATCAGGATTGCTCGAGCATAAACTTCGTTTTAATTAGAAAAGAAATGTGCGCGAACGCGGCGCGAGTCGTTAAAGCTCACCCTTACGCCGTTTGCATAAGCGGGAATACAAATTGGAATAATAAGTAGAAGCTTATGAGGTTTCTAGTTCCGCGGGGCGCGAGAGGGGGAGAGTGTGTCACGCACTATAATCCTCCAGCCCTATCGTGTTCAAGGTGCTGCCCCACATTTATCGCATACACATGCCTTCATAAGAGTGACGCTATGTTTGATCTAAAAACTGAGAGCCGCATTGCGACTCATTAAGTTCGACTTTAAAGACGAACTTGCTATCCGACTTGCAGGTTTCATTCAGCAGGTTATTCATCTTCTCCTGCCGGGGTGGAGCCAGAATATAGACGCTATTGATTTAACACCAGAACTGCCGAGCAATCGAAATGACTGGCCCGTAAATCCTTATAAAATCCATCGTGGTTGTTCGCGTTCGCGAGAGTTTCGCGCGAATAAATCACCTTATTCCGCCATTTTCGACACGGGAGATTAAGAATTTTACGATCTGTTATTCTTTTCTTCGATGTTTGAACATCGTTTGAAAGGACGCGTAAAAACGATGTACAACTTAAAGATAAGTAGAGTGAAATCTCCCTAATTGACGCTCAGATTGTGCACAAAAATGAACAATTTGGAAAGAGGTGATACGATTGTTCGTGTATAGTTACTGCTTTCGACAACTATAAAAACGAGCCACAAGACTCTTCCCAAATTGTTCATTTTTCTGTACAAGCTGAGGGCAATTAGGGAGAATTTATCTTTCAATACAAATTTCAGAGATTATATCCTGACTTTCTCTGTGCAACTAAATGAATAGAACGTTCTCATTGTATTCTAAAATTCATTACACACAAAAGAATCATAACTGACATTATTAGATACAAAAAAATTTTAGACCAAAAGAAAATCGTGCAACAAATCAGACATGCTCGTTATTTTCTGTGCACACAGTAAACAATCTTGTAAACACATTTTCTTCAGAAGATAAAATAAAACATCTGTCTGATTACACTGTCCGACACGATTTTCGATTTCTTATAGCCACTATGAAATTCTTGTAGAGCTTCACTCCCCGATCAAGGATCCGAAAACCGAATTGCTCCTCAACCGAATCATCCTCAGTGTTCGAAAAAAACGTGCTTTTGTAAAAACTCAAAATTTTCGACAAAAATGAGGTATTGCATGAAAAGTACAAACGTTATAAAGTTCTAATCACATTGAAGTACTAAAAAAAATTCAAAGTGGCGAGCCAATTCAAAACGAGCCACAAGACTCGAATAACCGTATCTCCTCTTTCCAAATTCTCCATTTTTGTGTAGAATCTGAGCGTCTATCAGGGAGAATTTTTAGTGTAAGTTCGTAGCGCGGTAAACTCTCCCTAATTGACCCTCAGCTTGTACATGCAAATGGACAATTTGGGGAGAGATGTTAACAATTATAAAAACGAACCGCAAGGCTCGAACAATCATCCCCTCTTTACCCAAATTGTCCATTTTTGTTTCCAAACTAAGGATCAATTAGGACTTAGAATTTACTGCGCTTAGTTCCAACGACAATTATTATAACCTTCCAGGCACAATTGCTGCCATGCCCGAAATGCGCAAGAACGTTCCTTCCGGAACGGCTACCAGTGCACACGAAAAGCTGCAAAGCGTCGCCCAAGGTATAGTTAAAACGGGAAAGAAACCGACAGAAAAACGATGAAAACTAATTTTGAATCTGCAGAATCCGGACACCGAGAAATCGGAAATTTCGCTGTTGGAGAAACCTGTTAACACGTTGCGTCCGGGACCGCCGACGGTCGCTTGCCAGAATTGCGGCCGAAACTTTGGCACGAAGAGTATAAAGATCCACGAGCCTCAATGCATCGAACGATCCCGTCTGGAGAACGTGAAACAATTAACCCAACCGCGAAGAAAGGATTCGCAGGCCAATACGAAGTTAGAGACCGTCAGCATGCAAGAGCTGTCGATCAGCCCTGTGGGGGTGAGTCGTCTTAGAAAAAACGCTTATATTCTCCAGTTTGCCTGAGAAATTGTCCCGATCGAATGTCCACTAAATAAATCTTTGTAGACCGAACTGTTTGTGCCAATCGAAGGATGAATTTTGTGCGACCATTTGATACTGTCAATAAAAATTTGCTGTTTGCGTCTTTCCGTGTTTTTGTCATTGCGGGGGGGTAAACAGCGGAAGACGATTGGTTCTAGGAACAACAGAAGAGGACGGTCACCTGCTACATATGTGGCAGAGACTTTGGATCGAGCAGCTTGGTTATCCATGAGCCGCAATGCTTGAGAAAGTGGCACGCGGAGAACGAAAAACTACCGCCTGATCGAAGGAGGAAAGAGCCGCAGAGACCGGAAGTGATCTATGCTCGTAAGTTTCGATGACCTTTGTCAGTTGGAGAACCTTTACCATATATTTACAGTCTACATTCTGTTCGATAGCTCATCTAAAATTTGGATAATTCTGAAAAATAAAATAAAAAATAAAATAATAAACTTATCTCAGCGGCGTACGTAAAAAGAAAAGCGTTCATTGTGCACTTAAGAATGGAGTAGATGAAGATAGTTAATCTCAGCGGAACGATTTAATTGACGTTAGAGTTGAACAACCCCGATGATCGATTCCCCGGAATAACTTTTGTTTGACACAGTTTTGGCTTGGAAACGCTAAATGCGATGCTCAGTTTTACGTTTCCTGCCTTTTCACATCTGAGCCGTAACAAATGAGTTAAACATTGGTCGCGTGGCACCGCGGTCAACCAGTGAACTTAAGGTCACCGTGATTATATCGACCAGGGGGTGGCGGTGCTGCAAACCGGAAGCGGCGGAGCCGTGCTTTATCAAGTACCTAAAACAGCCTTTAATGCATTTTATGGCAGGCTAGGGAACCCAAATGGCGATAAATGTGTACGATAACTCGATAGGGGATGTTTATTCAAATTTAGATTTCTTGAGACTGATTTATAAAAATTGGTATAAAAATGGATCTTTCTCATTTTTAAGCTTGTACTTGGGCAACGTAGACAAAGTTTTGTCAATGTTCATATGTGTGTTATACATTGTAGAAAAATGAATTTAGGCAAAAGTATACTATATTAAACGTTTGGTATGTGCGCAGGTGATCCGGAAACCGGAAATACGGTGGTGGACGTGACGGCAATGGCCGAGGCTAGTTGGAAATCACACTTAAACCAATTGATCCCCTGCAAGCATTGCGCAAGGACATTTAATCCTGATCGCGTAAGCGTCCACGAACGCAGCTGCAAAGGAAATCGCTAAAGTTACACTGCTTCAGAAATAATTCTAGCCGATTTGAAGAAAGAATTAATTTGAGACTCTGTTGATCCATGGATTGGGAATTCTTGAATTACTTTACATTGTAAGACGATTTTTTCTTCAAATCGATGGTAGGAGAATCACGTTTTAATTTTTTAACGTTACTTATATGTCGCGGGAAGAAAGAAAATATTGTATACTTCTCGTGTCGAGTATCTCGATACTCTGTTGAATACATTAATGACAGGCGCGATCTTCTACTTATAGTAAGCAATGTAAATAAATCTCTCATTATATGATTTTTTTTGTATCTTACTATAAAAACGCATTGCACAGGCGCATGTATATTGAAAAGTTACAGTCGTAATCGGTAACACTTTCTGCTTTTAAGAAAGCGAATAATTTCGTCTATTTTCTTTTTTACCAACTTTTTGATAATATTTGTATTATGTAGTTATGTAATCGTTTCATAGTCTAGTGCCTAGTTTGTAATAAATAGCTGCAACGTCCATTGCACGGGCAGAAGTGTCCTGAATATTGAGTGTTATGCAAGAAAACGCACTATTTTCATAGTGAGATGTAATTATTGCGATGAAACATAAATGATTCCTACTCTAGTTCTATGAATGAAAAATCGAAGTGAGTCTCTAATTCGTGAGTTCTAACTATAAAGTGTGTTTTTAATTGATATAGGTTTAAGAAAGAGGATGTCGTTTATTACTCAACGCAATATGCATAACGTATCGTTTGTACACGCGTTTGCCTATAACAGTAGATATAAACATGCGATTACTAAGCGTAATATTTTGTATGAGTTCATTGTTTACTATCAGAAAATAAGACATTAATATGTAGCGATAAATGTATCAGTGTCCGAAGCGATTCTTTCGTAACCATTTCCATTTTATCTTCTTCTCTTCCACCACCACCACCCTGATCTCCTTTCGAGTTAGTACATATATTCGATTGCTTTCGTTATGTTGTATCTATGAACTCGTCGATCACAATTGATGACAGGTTATAATAATAAGAGATAAGTCCTTTTCAATTTCAGTATTTTTCATCGATATCATTTGGATTGCAGAATCGAATGCAACAGTTGCCGCGATCTATGCAACTTTAAGTACATTCCTGATCGTACATCCCCGTGCATAAGAAATTTAACGGATTGCGTTTAAAATCGCAATGTCGCGTGTAAAATGCGTGCGCATATTCAGCCACGTGGTAGGGATCATGAAATTCCAATTGGTCCTGTGCACGTCACGACATACGCACGACAAGCGGCTCCCTCTGCCGTGCACGAAACGTTCGTTCGTCCCTTTCACGAAACTCGTGTTCTTTCCCAGGGAGTCCGCCATTGTTGGTGCACGTATATTTCTGACCAGGCCAACGGAAATCGGACAACATCCAAAATGGTACGTATGATCGTCGAAAAGCATTACGAACGCGTTGATCTGTACGGTATCTGGAGTGCAGAGCTGCGAATATTTTTGAAGTACCAGTGTCACCCGGGTTCGGGAAAATTGAAAACTGGCGGATTACTTGGGATTGCGCAACTCTTTTCGAGGACGAATTTCGAGGCTCGCGACGGATTTGCCGGAGCAAAGATCTCTGACCGCTCTGTGGATATTCCGCCGGGACAATCCTGAGAATTTTCCGTACGGATGGCTCAGAATTGTCGATACTCGATGTACAAATATGTTTCGTCCCCCGTTCAGGAGGCAACGTGTCATGGAGCTTTGTCGAGCTCTTGATGCGAGTCAGCATGCTTGTGAATCTTTGTGAAAAACTTTCTCGCCGATTCTTCGTGCATTGGAAACTTCACGGAGATCATCCAGCGATTTATTGTCGTATGGAAAAACACGTCGAAATTCTCTCGCACGATGTATATAGAAACCGAAGAAATCATAAAGCTTGTAGGCTTTAAGGAATTGGTCTAAGACGGACGCTGTGGGGAGAAATATGTCCACATGGGAAGCTGTTATTTCCTTTCGTTCTAAATTCTAATGTATACGCGTCCATAATATATATCAAGATTTGCGAAGCTTTATTTTCAATATGGTCAGTATCAAAATTATAAAATCTTTTTTTTTCAATTTAAACATTTTAAACTTCAGAACAATTTCGAAAGAAACAACTATTTTAATATTAAAGTTTAGACTTCGTGAATATCTTGATAGTATTGTGTGTATGATCAACTATATCTTCCATAATATTTACTGTACGATTTTATGAATATATTGTATATATTTAACAAAATGCTTTCTATTTTAGGTGAACTTCACGGTGGACGAGATACGTGCCATGATGGACAAAAAGAAGAACATCCGAAATATGTCTGTCATAGCGCACGTTGATCATGGAAAGTCAACTTTGACTGACTCCCTTGTGTCTAAGGCTGGTATTATCGCCGGTGCCAAAGCTGGAGAGACTCGATTCACAGATACGCGCAAGGATGAACAGGAACGTTGTATCACAATTAAATCCACGTAAGTTTCTTATAGGTATTTGCAAGCAGTCATTTTTCTATAACTAATAGTTAACCTATTTTTACAGCGCCATTTCTATGTATTTCGCCCTTGAGGAGAAAGATTTAGTTTTTATTGAAAACCCTGACCAAAGAGACAAGGAAGAGAAGGGTTTCTTGATCAACTTGATCGATTCCCCTGGACACGTAGATTTCTCCAGTGAAGTAACGGCTGCTCTCCGAGTAACTGATGGAGCCCTCGTGGTTGTCGATTGTGTATCTGGTAAGCATTTTATAGCTAATCTTTTTGCATTCCATGAAATTCCTTCCAGCACAAAAAGTGTTACTCTGTAGTGCATTAGCTGGTTTATCTGACTAATACACATGGACAGTGTTGATCGTGTATCAATGGAAGAAGATTAAAAGCAAATGTGTTTAAACGCTGTTGGTGGACCTCTATCTTTATGTCTTTTACCAACATGCTACAACACAATTACTACAACAAAACATTTTTCATATATCTGTATCGTTATACTTAATTTAATATTGATGTTAATGTTAATGTTGATGTTTTTAAGGTGTCTGTGTACAAACTGAGACTGTACTTCGCCAAGCCATAGCCGAGCGTATTAAGCCTGTACTGTTCATGAACAAGATGGACAGAGCTTTGTTGGAACTTCAGCTTGACAGTGAAGATCTTTATCAAACTTTCCAACGTATTGTTGAAAACGTTAACGTAATTATTGCCACATACTCTGACGATGATGGTCCCATGGGTGAAGTTCGAGTAAGTGAAGCATTTTTTTTCACTTTATGTTAAAACTTTTATTATAATATTGCTGTTTGTTGTAAATAGGTAGATCCTAGCAGAGGATCTGTTGGCTTCGGTTCTGGTCTTCACGGGTGGGCGTTCACGTTGAAACAATTCTCTGAAATGTACGCCGAGAAATTCAAAATTGACGTAGTGAAACTCATGAGAAGATTGTGGGGAGAATCGTTCTTTAACCCCAAAGCAAAGAAGTGGAGTAAACAAAGAGAATCTGATAACAAGAGATCATTTTGCATGTATGTTTTAGATCCAATTTACAAGGTAAGTACATGGTAAAAGTAGTTATTAACTTGTCTGTCAATCTTATACTATGTTTAAATTAATACTATTCTAATTTTAATGAACAGGTATTTGATAGCATTATGAACTACAAAAAGGAAGAAGCAGATACTCTGTTACAAAAATTAGGAATTGTTTTGAAACCCGAAGACAAAGACAAGGACGGTAAAGCTCTTTTGAAGGTAAGAGTTGTTAATCCGGTAATTACTATATCACTCGAATAGAAAAATATATAATGATGATTGTTCTAAATTTTCTGACACCTCTTCAGAATCTTATTGTTGAGTATATGAACAAGTACTGATAATGCATAGAAAAGAGATAATTATGTTATTTGTAATATAACGCATATATATTAATTTTTATTTAAATTTTAGGTTGTCATGAGAACATGGTTGCCAGCTGGAGAAGCTTTACTTCAGATGATTGCTATCCATTTGCCATCTCCTGTCACTGCTCAAAAGTACCGTATGGAAATGTTATATGAAGGTCCACTTGATGATGACGCTGCCATCGGTATCAAGGTATATTTCTTTTTTATCATTTTTTTTATTTCATCCACTATCAACCTTCTCACATATGATGATCTTACCACAGACCTGTACTGATATAATTGAGAGACACCAATATCTATCTGATTGCCATTTTTAACTAGATTAATTACTTACCATTGTTTATGAAATTTGTATTATATTATTTTTTTTTTTTTAGAACTGTGATCCAAATGGTCCACTCATGATGTACGTCTCAAAAATGGTACCGACTTCCGATAAGGGTCGTTTCTATGCCTTTGGTCGTGTATTCTCTGGAAAAGTTTGCACTGGTATGAAAGCACGTATCATGGGGCCCAACTTCCAACCAGGCAAAAAAGAAGATTTGTATGAAAAGGCTATTCAGCGTACAATTTTGATGATGGGTCGTTATGTGGAAGCGATTGAAGATGTGCCTTCTGGTAAGTAAAATTGTAAAGCAACATAGTACCAAATCACAAAATTTTGTAGTAGTTAACATGATGATTGTTCTCACAGACCTGTACTGAAACTTCTTGAGAGACAATAGAACGGCCAACTGACTTTGAAAATTAAGAACACAAAGGTGTTTACATTTTCTATACATAATGCTAACAATCTCTTACTTTCTCTAGGTAATATATGTGGTCTTGTTGGTGTTGATCAGTTCTTGGTAAAGACTGGTACCATTACCACGTTCAAAGAAGCACACAACATGAAAGTCATGAAGTTCTCGGTCTCACCTGTCGTGCGTGTTGCTGTTGAACCTAAGAATCCGGCTGATTTACCCAAGTTGGCTGAAGGTACGTCTACAAGATGTTTTCTTCAAAATGTGGATATCAAAATTTTGTGACAAAATGATGAAACTACACATCGAGCATTGGGTTATGAGAATTCGTGATTTTATGTAAAATCTGAAAATATAAATTTGTAGTTTTACTTACTGAATTATCTGAATATCGTTGAATAGTAAGGCATTTGTTTGTTCAGGTCTTAAACGTTTGGCGAAATCTGATCCTATGGTACAATGTATCATCGAGGAATCTGGGGAGTACATCATTGCCGGTGCTGGTGAACTTCATCTTGAAATCTGTTTGAAAGATTTGGAGGAGGATCACGCTTGCATACCCATCAAGAAATCGGACCCCGTTGTCTCTTACAGAGAAACCATTTCGGAACAATCAAATCAGATGTGTCTTTCAAAATCGCCCAACAAGCATAATCGTCTGTTCATGATGGCATGTCCCATGCCTGACGGACTTGCTGAAGATATCGATAATGTACGTTCCATTTACGTGAGGATCTAACATTAATGTATTTCTTCATTTACTTATTGTTTATAATTATTATAGGGTGAAGTGAACCCAAGAGACGATTTCAAAGTACGTGCCCGTTACTTGAGCGAGAAGTATGATTACGACGTAACTGAAGCTAGGAAGATCTGGTGCTTTGGACCTGATGGAACCGGACCCAATATCATCATTGATTGTTCGAAGGGAGTGCAGTACCTTAATGAAATTAAGGATTCCGTTGTTGCTGGATTCCAATGGGCCACGAAAGAAGTATATATTGTATTAAAGTAAATAAACCTTATGTCTTTTAAAATATTATGCTAATTAAAAATATTTGTTGTATTACAGGGTGTTCTTTCGGAAGAGAATTTGAGAGGTGTACGCTTCAATATTCACGATGTAACATTACACGCTGATGCTATTCACAGAGGTGGTGGTCAAATTATACCTACCACAAGACGTTGCCTTTACGCTTGTCTCCTCACTGCCTCTCCTCGTCTTATGGAGCCTGTTTACTTGTGTGAAATTCAGGTAAATTCTACTTTCTCATTAGACAATTTCATATAGAATAGTCTAATAATCTTGCTTATTATTTAATTGAAATGATCATTTTAGTGTCCAGAGGTTGCTGTTGGTGGTATTTACGGTGTGCTCAATCGCAGAAGAGGACACGTATTCGAAGAACAACAGGTTGCTGGTACACCCATGTTTGTAGTTAAGGCATATCTTCCAGTAAACGAGTCCTTTGGCTTTACTGCCGATTTGCGTTCTAATACCGGAGGACAAGCTTTCCCACAGTGTGTATTTGATCATTGGCAAATCTTACCTGGAAACCCAATGGAACTTAGCACCAGACCGTATCAAGTCGTGCAGGTAAATATTATTTTGAATAAATACTTTACAACCACGTTCATAACTGGTGGTAATAGTTGACATAAATACATTACCATTTTTAAACTCGTGGAAAAGAAATTGTTTTTTAGTTTCGGTAGACCAGTAGTACGTCCTGGCTTGCCTGAATAGGGAAACATACAAAAACACTTTTCTTCTCAATATTTATTTTTGATCACTAATTCAAAACAATTTTTTTCTCGCAGGAAACACGTAAGAGGAAGGGATTGAAAGAAGGTCTCCCAGACTTGAACGCATACCTTGACAAATTGTAACCATAGATTCGCGCACCATATTTAAATATCTATTTAAATATTGTAATTCAATTAATATCGCTCGAGCCGTATACAACTGCATCGGTTTATTATGAACTTTGTTTTGCGCAAAGAACCGTGAAGAAAACACACGATTATAAATATGGAAAAGGAAGATAATAAATTGTAATTATAATGAAAACTACGTATGCTAGCGCAGGGAGGAATATTTTGTACATTTATTTAACTAAGCATTGCCACGCTATTAACATCTAAGTGGCTTTATGTTTTTAGCATATCAGCATCAGATGAAGACTTAATTGTTACTTTTATTATGGCAATATTTTTTGCCAATTTCTTACATGAACGCAAAAAATAATGAGAAATTGCGATTTTTACATTGCTTTTTAACTGAAAGTAGTCTTATATTTTTATTAATGTTCTCACTCCATGGACGAATTTCAAAGTTACTGATAACAGTAAAGAAAATCACAGCAATGTACTCATATTGGAAAAAACATCAAGAAATTAAAGATGAATTTGAGAAACAGAACATCTTTATTGAATTATTTTCTTAGAAACACCCAGTAATTACTAGAATAATTTATAGTAAAAGATTGAAGTTTCATTCAAATCATAGAATTACATAATGTGTATAAATATGCATACAAGTTTGCGTATATAACATCATAATTAAATAATTAAGCACGTTCTATGTACCAAATTTATTTGCGAATATATTTCGTTTTCTTAATTTCATGGAGCTTTTGTACACATTACAAGACATAATTAAAATACACTTTGATTTATGATTAGTCATTTAGTAAATACGTCGTTGAAACAGTTAGGTTCTTGATTTAAACAATACATATCAAAATTGTTAGAATTATAGATCTAAGAAATTAGTCTTGGTATATTTATTTAAAGATCTTATAAATTAAAGAAGTTTTATTTACAAAAAACGCACGACAATGATAAATTGCGTCTAAAATTTACACAGGATCGATTGCATTCTTGTATATTCCAGCCAGTGATTGAGCTGCTAAAAGTATAATGTCCCGTTTAGCAACACCGCTAATGACATGATGCCATTCGTTCTGAGAAACCTTAAAATATATGTTTGTTACGAAAAAGGAGCCAGGTTAACTTTATATCTTCTTGCAAGACTATAAAACAAACCTGTAGATCATTTGCTATCAAACTATCAATAGTAACTGCTAATCCAGACCATTCCGGAGGATAATCTGCGGGTGTGGCTTCTTGTGCCATTGTTACCATTTCAGTTGGCACTGGCGTCATTTGCGTGAACGTATGAAATTTGAGTTTACGCTTAGGATCATCGAGCAATACCACTCCTAAATCGAACCATTTATCTTCACCAACTTCTAGTAAAAAGTTTTCCACGGCAACTATCGGTATGTCATTTGGAATGGACGGAATATTTCGCGCGGAATTAATCTTTGTTTCCGCTCCTTTTACACCGGCTACAAAACCAACTGGTTGTGCGGCAATGTTTGAACTTTCAACTGCAACACCTCTACAACATGACCAATCATTTTATCAACGACATCATGATTTGAACTTGTAATCAATATTTTTTGTTTACTACTCACGTAACTGTTGCTTTTCCAAACACTGTCTGAAAAGCTTGACGTACAGGACTTATCTTCACGTCTTTCTCAGAAGCAACTATGATCTCTACATCACCACCAGAATCTGAAATGTATATTTTTAACAGGGCCTGCATATATGAATGTACATTGACTAACATATTGCACAATCACTAAAAAATTGTTTGCATTCATACGCAGATAGTGCAGAATGTATGATCACTTCCTCGAACTTTTCTCTTCAAAGCAATAATGATATTTCTAATGGCACACTTCGATCCAGAAATATTTCACATATACTGTCATTTGTGTCACAAGATTATATCATTATTGCTACATTTCATAGCAAATTACAAAATTGATTTGCTTCCACTTCTGCACACAAACTTATTTTTTATACATGAAACTGTATCGTACACAAGACACATACTTCGAGTCAGTTTATAAATTAAACACAGATACAATATTTATTATATAAAAATCTTCAACTTTCTGTATCTTAATTGACAGGTCAGATATAGTGCAGTACAGTTCACTGAATTAAGTTTGGCTAGTAGTTTGTCCAAAAATAACTCTGCGCATATATACATCCCATCAGTTATGATGCAATAACATAATTATGTAGACACTGACACACATTCAAAGTAGGATCTCGCATGCAAAGTGTTAGTATTATCAACAAATTTATGCACAGTGTAAATTTGAAAGTTTTTTTACTTGCATGACAGGATTAGTTGCATTCTTACTTACAAATGAACTCACGCATCTGAGGGTCCAATGTTGTGATCATAGTGTTGACGCTGTTTTTTGCTTTCTCTGCAACTTTGCTTAAAACATTGCTATTCACTACAGTTTCCTTAACCCAGGAGAATAGACCACCACCAATCATTCCTAAATCTTGTATCGGGCTCTCTGCTTGCGGTGCATTTTGCACATTTTGCTGAGGCTGAGTTACAATAGGAATTGTAGTTACTTGTTGAGTTTCCTGCTGTAAAGTCTTAGTCGGAGCATTTAAAATTGATTTAGAAGATTCTTGTTTATTCTGCGCAAGAGGATTTTCTGATAATGCTGTTGCAGAATTTGAAACGAAGCTTGGCAAAGCACTAGGTGGTGGTACAGTTGATAATAAATTTCCTGCAGACGTTGATAAGCTTATTGGCATCAGCAAAGATGTAGATGATGATAAGCTGCTAAAGGAATCTGAAAATAATGGTACTTGTCATCTATAAGAATTAAGTAAGCAAATGTTCATAATGACAAATTTTTATACTTTCAACGAATTAATATTTTTCTACTCTCACAGAATAGTCGATAGTGAGCAATGAATTATTTATTGTATTACATTGCATTTCCTGATCTATGTAATCTAATGCAAATTAATTGCGACATCTTGTATATATCACGAAATATGTTTCCGAATTCTTTTTTTGTTACTTTCTTTACATCCTGTATATTTTCCAACATTATACTTTTTCTGTTATATTCGTCAATTTTTTGATATCATACATAAAATTACAAGAAATTATTTAAGTAAACGCAAGCATTTTATATGAGGAAGTAATATTTGACAGATACGCAAGTGTTTATGTTTTGCCTTCTGCCTTACCTGTCTTCACGGTTTCTCCAGATGTAGAAGAATCATCCGTCTTCCTCTCAACAAATTCGAATGTGGATTCCCCATTGGAATCGTCGGTCATTGCTGGCTAACTTATCGAAATTTTGCACGCAAGAAATCCAAAATCTATATGGTAAATTTTCTATATGCAAGTGTGTGAATGCAAACGACTCTAAGTACTTTTGACATATAGTATTACGTGCTACAGTGAGCTAACTTCGTGACGTATAGCATTGTCTGAAGATAGGAAATAATGACACGTAAAACTGTTACATATTTTATGTTATTTATGTACACTGTTATCTTTTAAGTTCTTTCCCTGTTGGTAAAGAGTAAATAATATTATGTAAAATAAAATTGTACAATAGCAATATCAAAACCATTGTATATTTTTATACTAATGTCTAGTTTGCAATCTACTTTATATGTAACAATCGAGCCTTGTAATTTAGTAATACAGTATGTATGTACATAAAAGGGGGAAATAAAGAAATAAGGTTGCTTTTATTTAATGCGTAATGTATTTATAAAATGAAGATCCATTTATGTGATTCACATCGTTCGTTCGACTTCAAATATAGCATATAGATACGCAACTCCATTTGTACGTGTGAAAACATCTGATGACGTGGGTTAGGCTTACATTAAAAATATGTAATGCGTTTTTCTTCATTTTGAGTAATTCGCATTGATGTAGTGGAAGAGAAACACCAAACAAAATAATGTTGCGCCGAGGAGATTGCAGAAAACAGCCAGTTGCACGTCTGTGATCATCTAAAACGTTATAGGAATAACCTAACGGTTTATATCATTCACGATAAAACAGAAAACTTATGAATAAATATACAGTTAAAAGTACCTTCGAAATAAACAAATAAATAATATCAAATTATTACCTTTACAGACAATTGCACAATACACTATGTAGTTGAAATTCTCAAAAGAATTACGTGTCTGACACGTTCAACAAGGTAGCCGGGAAACAATCTGTCACGAATCCCTTCACTATTTGAAGAAACTTCTAGAAACTTTATTTATTCCTGTTAAATAAAATTCATTAAATAATCAATATTTTAAAGCTATAGTAGATTGAAAATGTTCTTGAAATATATTATTTATAAAGAATATTGTATATTAAGTCTAAGAATATTAAGTCGTGATTACACATTTTAGTAAAAATGAAATGTAACTAAAATTGTAGAAATTCATGATTTAAGGAATGAAGAAATGATTAATTATATTTTATTTCGAAATAAATATTTTATGTACTTTCAAAAACAAAGAATGCTTTTGAGAATTATTTGCGAAAAAAATGTAGGCCTACATAATGTGTAATACATATAAATTACACATGTATATATGTATATATATTATGTAGTGTATACGCAATTTTATTATTCATCAAAATTATAATATTAACCAATCATATTGTACAACAGACAGAAGCCTCTTTACCCCTATGAGTACATATCGAAATCGACAACAGTTCACTTTTCAAATCTACGCATATGTACGGTAATGGGTCCTATTCCTGCACATCTTCAGGCCGCAGCTTGTTCCGTTAGCGAGGGTCAATATTGAAATTTTCTTTGTTTTGATTGGCTGACGATTCATTACTGAGACAGGATCCACTGTGGATTCGATGCGCAGTAAAATAGTGGCGATATGCGCGTCAGCTTAGGGAGTAAAAAAAGCGTATAGGAGTAGTTCCCATTACTGTACAATGATATACAAGTTCTTATGTGTGTGTGAGTTCTTACTGGTTCTTACAAGGTTTTCCCTCCATTTCTAAATGTATACAAATTCTGTGCAAGTAGTACATAAAGTAAGTGTTTCTAACCGGTGATATTTGTACGTTGCATTATATAAACAGATTTTTTCAACACCCTAACCTCCGTAAATATACATAATGTGTAAAAATTTTTCAGCGTCATCAACAAATTAACCTCTGTTCTGGTATAACCGATCGACTTCTGTTGTTAACCTCTGCAGAGATCTGAAAGTGCTAGTGCTAGTGACGGACGTCTTTCTTTTGTATAGTACAATTTAAATAAACTAAGAATGTTCGAAGCACATAGCATTAACGCGGAGCACAAGGACTTGATTCATGATATTGCTTACGATTTTTATGGGCAACGAATGGCAACGTGCTCCAGTGATCAATTCGTGAAAGTAAGTAGTTTATAGTTAATGCATGTACGTTTTTATGTAGATTCGTACTAAATTTGTATGTATCATATTATGTAGATTCGTTGTTGTAGTCATGTGTGAAGATTGTCGAATTTACGTAGGTATGGGATGAAGATGAACATGGAAATTGGCACCTGACTGCGTCCTGGAAAGCGCACAGTGGATCTGTGTGGAAAATTACTTGGGCACATCCAGAGTTTGGTCAAGTACTTGCAACATGTTCTTTCGACAGGACTGCTGCTGTGTGGGAAGAAATAGGTATAGTCTTATTGGATCGTAAACACTTTATGGAGTATTAATAAAATGGCAACAAAGACATTATAATTTATTTTATTGATCTTTATGTTTCAACAGTTATTTTCGATGTTGTTGGACAGTTGTGTTTTCAGCGCATTGATTTATTATGTTGTAATTATTTATTTTCAAACTATGTGGGTTTTTAACAGTTGGGGAAGGATCAGGCCCAGGAGAACGTGGCATGAGACATTGGGTCAGGAGGACAAATTTAGTGGATTCCAGAAAGTCAGTTACAGATGTGAAATTTGCACCTAAAACCCTCGGCCTTTTATTAGCTACTTGCAGCGAAGATGGAGTAATTAGAATATACGAAGCTCCTGACGTAATGAACCTGAGTCAGTGGACACTCCAGCATGATATTAGCTGCAAGCTTCAATGTAGTTGTCTCTCATGGAATCCATCTTTATCAAGGTAAAAAATTGGTGAAGTCTCATTGAAATTATATTCTGTGATTATCTGGACCCTTATTAATTGATATGCATATTAGGTTACACCCTCCAATGATAGCAGTTGGAAGTGATGATTCGAATCCATCGTCTGGAGGGAAAGTGTTTATATATGAATATTCTGAGAGTAGTAGAAGATGGGCAAAAACAGAAACATTAACCATAGTTGATCCTGTTCACGATATCGCGTTTGCTCCGAATTTAGGTAGAAGTTTTCATACGTTAGCTATTGCTACGAAAGATGTACGAATAATTACGTTGAAGCCGTTAATGTAAGTACGAATAAATACCGAACAACAAGTATTAAACGTATGGGAGTCTATAAGAAATCTATTATTTATATAGGGAGAGTGTACAAAGTGGAGCACCACGCTTTGAAATCACTACAGCAGCACAATTTTTTGATCACGATTTTACTGTATGGCGTGTATGTTGGAATATTATGGGAACTATTTTGGCAAGTTCAGGGGACGATGGTTGCGTCCGATTATGGAAGGATAATTATATTAATAACTGGAAATGTGTAGCTGTTTTGAAAGGTGATGGCACTTCTGCTCAAAGTGCTGAGACTCCTACAGCAGCAACGCCACCAAATCACTCGGCTGGAACGCAACAAACACCTTCAACAACAAGGTACTACAAATTGGGTTCCATCAGTCATCCAAACCAAGTGCCTTGGCATTAAAGATAATGATTTGTTTTTTTACGACAACTAATGGCTTCATGCTCTTTATTATTTCATACAACTGTACATTCTTTGTATGAAAACTATTGAATTTATATTTATGTAATAAATATAGTGATTGTTCTTATTTTATAACAAATTTATGTTTCTATTTCTAATAGCACTAAGCCGATTTATATTTATTATCAGTTTGTAGCAATGCACTCTTCCATTGACTTATATTTTTTCGTTAAGTAATATAGGTATCAATTGTATATATCACTTTGTAATTCATTTTTTTAATAATTTGGATGAAGCAACATACGCACCGTTAATTCATTTTTATCTTGAGAAGCATTAGATACTTTCAAAAAGGAATGTTTTCAAATGATTAATTAAAAGTGCATAATATTTTGTATGATTGAGTGAAAAATATATTTTTGCATAACATTCATTTGTAATATATTTTTAATTAATAAATACAGTATTTATATTGTATTTCACCCTTCTATTTTTCCTATCTCTAAATACATATATTAGTTGACAAGTAGATCGTTTGTGATTAGATGTAATTGCTTATTTAATTAATTGTCATTTAACTTTCAGAGCAGTAACTGTAGCGACAGTCACTGCAGAAAAGCCTACAGTTACAGTAATGTGCATCAATAAATGGCAAGCGCCTATCACAAAGGGTCGATTCAGTAAATCCGTTTGGTTAGGAAATCCCAGTGAAGCAACTCCACCACCACCCCCAATATTAGAGTGCCCAAAGACGAAAAAATAACTATAATTCATTAATTGAGTTTTTAACCTTGATAATTATGCTTGGTAAATCTACAAATGTAAAATACCTTTTTATGCATTTATTAGTATTATTTCTTTTAATGTACTTACCATGTGTACGTAATGTATAGTAATAGTTGGAACATCAGTCATTATAATTATACATTTAAGGAACTATAAGCACAGTATTATTATCTTGTATATATTTATATTAAGTTTAAGTTAATATTAATTTGCTGGTCACATTTTATACATTTTGTTTTAACCTGTATTGTATTTCAAATAAAATACAATTGCAATCCAAGTTTAAGCGACGAATATTTTCATTTTCAAATTATATTCCGGAAATGAGTCACATCAAACGTTTGGTGCACTACAAGTTGAAAATTTAAAAATTATACGATGAACTTACATAACATTTAGTATATATGCACCGAGTCCTTTTTTTCTTGAATAATATCAGGATATTGTTATAATAAAATATTTTTATATTTAAAAATAGTAGTCTGTAACTATCTATATGAGTAACGTAGTACATGTATGGACTTCCGGGTGCTCCTACGAAACTACAGACGATTCTAATGTGCGGGTATTTTACAATAGTTAAAAAATTAAATGTTAATGATATACTGTGCGCGCTTGAATAAAATTTGTGTTTTCGAATAGTTTGTTAGTCATGAAACGAGTATTCGAGCCAACGAGGAAGACTTTGCTTGATGTAGTAAGAACAAATCTCCGTGCGGCTAACAAGGTCAGAATAATTCTTATATAAAAAATATATAATATAATTCAGAATTTTAATTTATTTCTATAGAATGAGCGATTGGATATTTTGCGATTAATTAAATTCGATTATGTACTCTTTCCTATCAAAGTAACCGCAAGGGTTCTTGTCTCGTGCGCATCATTCTCTGCGCATTCTGTTCAGTTACACTAAAGCGCGTTGATTTCAAAATGCTTAGTTTCGTACTCCTTAATATTAGTTCATAAAATAAGGTATACTTTGGACAATTAGGTTATCAGGAAATTTTGTACCTTTTAGAGTTCATACATAACCCGTGTTCTTTATATTGGCAAATATAATGGCGCGTATGAAAATTTGATAACGGTAACTATGAAACGAATTAACAAGTGAATCATTAAAAAATTCAGAGAATCTAAATTTTTGCAGAAAATGGATTCTGTTATAAAGTATTTGAAGGATGATGTTCGGGATGTTCTTATAAGTGGAATGTTTCTTGTATATCCTAAGCATTACATTCATTTGCTTGAGGTATTATTCTAAAATTAGGATATTTATAATAGTATTGTTCACGACATAAAACATAACTAATAAATTCTATAGGCACCGGAAGACATTATATATAAACATTTGAAAGCTTTCTATGAAAAATACACGGAGGATTGTAATCTGGGGAGATCAGTTTTCCTTCCATTCTATCATCACATACATCAAGTAAACTTTTCGATAAGAATTACTATAAAAAGGTATATATAAATCATAAGATGTTTAGAGATTCTTCACAGATTGGTTTTACATATATACGACCCCGCCTACATTACTAGAAAGCCTGGGATCATATGAATTATCAGAAATTAAAACACATGTGACCAATTGTTTAACAAAAATCTACGTATTGAGTTATAAAATATCGAATAAGATGCGTGATCAAGTAAGTTGTGCTACAATTGCGACATATATCATATTAAACATTTATATTACCTAACAATGGCAATAGCAATTTATACATATAAAGGGGGGATGGAAATAGGTGTAAGGTTTGATCAAATGGTGGGGGTAACTGTACAGCTACCTTGAGTGATTTAAATTAGCAAAAAAGCATTATTAATAAAAATTCTTTCTTCAAAAGTCAATTTCAATGGCGGATGTCGCTCGAAATGTGTGCAACAAAGATGCAAGAGACCTTCCAGAGAATACAGTGGTCGAATATTTGATAAACACAATTAGTCCAGTACTTCTGAGCGTCGAAGAATATTTGAAGACATACTCGTCAGTGCCATTTATTAATCTGTATCAAGGTAACAGTCGTTGAAAAGAGAATAATAGGGCCAGGAATGGTTAGCAGTTCGTTGAATAAAAACGATTATTTATTTTAGAGTATTTACAATATCAAAAAAACGTCTCCTTTTATGGGGTACATGAAATTTGTGTCAGATATTGCTAAACTAATTACATATACAAATTTCATTCAAACGGTTCTTGTTTCTGTTTCATGTCTTTTCCCTTTTCATTCGTAAAAGCAGCTGGTCAGACTCGTTTGTTAAGATGTACAGGCTATACATGTACACAGTAAGATGTACGGCAGTAAGATGCACGGCAGTAAGATGTACGGTGCTTCCATGTCTTAATCTAAAAGAGTTTTCTTCTTTTCTTATCCTTGGCTACTCTAAGATACATTAGTAACGAAGCGAATGGTGTGCAAATGTTGATCGGTAGAGAAAACGTTGTGGTCGTCCTAGTGATTGATAGAATTGGTCAATTACAATCGGATTAAAGGAGAGGCATCGCTTTATCTAACGCATCTGCACATATTTTGGGATGTCTCAAGTGCACGTGCACTTACGTTCTCTAAATGTGCATTCAACGCAAAATTTGTCAGCCACACGTGCACTTAACTTTCATACTTTTCCGGTGCACGTGCGCTCAACCTTCATGCTTCTCTAGTACAATTTTACAAATCTTAAATATACTTATTACAAATACACATACATTCAAGTACATGTGTACTTAAGTAGATTTGTACCGAACTTTCATACATTTCAAGTACAAATGTACTAAATCGAATTGTAAGTACAAATGCACTCAAATTTGTTTTTTTTTTCAAGTGCACGTGTATTCAAGTTTACCACCTAGGTGCATATGTACTCAACTTTGATACTTCCTCAGTACGTGTATACTTTTGATGTTTCTATTTGAACTGATTGTGAGATATTATATAAGTGCATGTGTAGTCAAGCTTCTCTACGCGGTATAAATTAAAGGATGTAAATCGGATAACTGATCTATCCCACAAAACCTGTTATCAATCGGAAAAGCAGCACCGATAGAAGTGGCTATCCGTTCATGAAGACCACAACACGTTTCCTCGTGCCGACCAAATGATTCCGCACTAAGAAGAGTAGCTTCACACAAGATCAAGGAACGCCTTTACAGTCACAGTGAACGGGTTCTTAAACGATGACGACTACGTTTCAGATAGCATCTGGCCGCCACCCCACGATTTCATGTTCAGTGGCGCGTCCGCGAGACACGATCGTCCAAGTATCGAAGTCACTTCGAGCAAGCAGCACATTCTCCCCGATCCGCACCACTAGAAGAAACAAAGAGCCGTCGCTAGCTGCTCGCTTGGGAGACAGAATTTCCGGATCGTTATTCCTCAAAAACATCAATTTACCGATCAAGCAACGGTTGCGAATGTAGACTGCGTTTAGATATTTCACATGCACCAGATCTGTCTGGAATAAATGAAAAGTGATTTGTTGGCAGTACGCATTTGAAACTTATTATTAGTCTTCGCTCAACTCATATTCATGGCGATGCGTGACGGACAAGATGCAAGGAACTCGTAAAATCTTGCTTAGCGACGATAAAGAAGCTTTGGAAATTCACAATGTTGAGGCTGGATCTACGTTTTTGCTTGGAGACTTCAATCTTAACACTTTACCTAGAACTTGTTAGTTCATGAAACTGTGAACTATCCATTGGTACTCTTCGTATGGCTTCTTCTATGAGTTCTTCTATGGCTACAACCTTCCTGCATACTTATTTCTATTACTGTGTTGCAAGATAAATGCAAATATGAAGTTCTTCGAACACATTCTTTCGAACATATTCAAGTTGTAGCATTGAACTATATTGTAAATACAGTAAATTCTCCTTAATTAACGTCCAGCTTGGAAACAAAATGGACAATTTGGGAAGAGGAGGTACAACTATTTCAGCCTTGCGGTTTATTTTTATAGTTGTTGACTAATGACTAGTACTCGTTGAATAATCGTATCTCCTCTTCCCAAACTGTCTATTGTTGTGTACAAGCTGAGCGTCAATTAGGGAGAATTTACTGTATTGTAGTAAATTTTTATGAAATCTTCAGAAAGATCCTAGTGTGATATTTCGTAGTCTGAGGAAATGGGGTATTATCTCCAATCTTCAATTTTTGAAAGACTATATAATGTGGATAAAGTGTTAACAACGAAGCTCAGAGAATCTTGATACGAGTTAACAAGTAGTACCCCATATCAAACACGTATTCCAGTACAAATACTTCTTCCACGGTCACCAGCAAGCAAAACTAGTTCGCCTCGTCTCGTCCATCAACTGTCTCCCCTGTACAATGTATTTCCCTCTTAACGATTCGTCTATTTCTATTCTGTCCTCGCATGATGCAACCAACAGTTCTTGAAAGAACGAAAAAGCGATAAGCGAGGGAGAAAGAACCCTCCTTTGTCTCCATCCGTGAAGGAACAACGAGGGCAAAGACGAACCATAGTACTCTTACGTTAACGTCGTACGATTCAGGGAATACAGCGAGACGTTATCAAGTAATAGGACCCTATTTTGCATCGGTTGCCAGTTCGTTTGTCCTTTGCCAGAAGACAAAAGAGACACCGTTGGATGCGGTCGTAGGATCGTTCAGATGAAAATAGAACGCTAACAACAGCGAAAACCCGAGTCGTTAACAAATGAATAGCTGCTTCCGAGCGTCTCGCTGTGTCTGTCGAGCCGGGAGACAGAGGAAACACTGTACTCCCAAGATTCTCAGCTTTCCGTCGGCCATCCGCGAACGCTAATACAAGAGGAAATACAGGCGTTTCTTGAACAATTACTCGGAAGTTCTCAGCACACCTGGCTACGTACCGACATCAATTCCATCAATGGCAATTAATAGATAACGATCCAGGCAGCTCCGGCGCTGGATCGTCACGCGTGTACACGGTTCCACCCGTCGCCGTGGATAGAAACTTAACGACTAGCGATCGCGATAGAACACATTGATCTAGAGGACTCGAAAGAACGATTAACTTTTTCGGTTATATTACAGGAAGCGGCTCGCGAGAAAACCGACACTTTTTTTTTCTGCTACGATCCACACGTGTTACACACCGAAGTTATCTATCTAAGTAGCCAGATCCTTGTCCGCGCTTTTCTTTCTTCTTCTTCTTCTTCTTCTTCTTCTCCTTCTCCTTCCTCTTTTTTTTTTTGGTTGTTTTCGTTTAAGACCTTTTCCCCCGTTAAATACACAAGATCCGATCGCGCACGGGATATCGGAGACGTTCGCAGAAAACGCAGAAGCTCTGAGAAAGTTTGATTAGGAGAGCTGTACACGCGCTGTTTCCGTCGCTTCGCGCGAGTCTTCTCCGCGAGCTTTCAGTCGCGAGCAGACTGCGGATATTTATGCAAATTCACATTCCCGCACCGAAACCATGCGGTTCCCTGAAATCGAACGAAAATTTGTTTCGCCTGCCTGCTGGAGGTTTCCCTGAATTGAGAGTAAATAGAACGCATTCGGGTTGTTCTTTTTTTTTTATCATGACGTTTATTTTATCCTGTTCAACAAAGTCGAGTTTATTATAAATGCATAAAATCCGCATTCTAGTACGATTCTGTCGTGAGATCAGAGGATACGACGACCGTTTGTGTGCTGGACGACATTGAGCCGGAAAAGTCCGGAACGAAACATAGTCACACTCGTACGATCCTCGGAGATAGTTGCACAAATCAGGATGATGATCCACCCGCTTTTTGCTTCACACTTTAAATCAACGAGAAATACATCTTACAACACCCATAAAAAGAAATCAAGCTTCTCAGTATTTAGGAAAAGAAAATAGGCGAATTGTCACCTTGAGGAACGTACGAGGGTTAAAGAATTGTTCAAGAATATGCAAGAACAAATTTTGATTCGAGATTGTAGTTGCAGAGCATCGAGCTCGTTTCAATTCGACAGAAAATTCTGCTTCCGTTCTATGCTCTCGGTAACAGCGTCCGGTTTTGTTCGGGAATCAGAGTGCAAACTTGCCGAAGTATTTGATCGAAAAATGCGATTTGGAGTATAATCAACAGCATTTCTAATTGCTACTGAAGTTTCGAAGTTTTCCGGCTCGCGTCGTCCTGGAAAGGCGGTCTAATTCGTCGGTCTCCGAGCGAAGTTTACGCCGGCGACGCTCTCCAAGCTTCCGACAAAGGGATATCGCAATGATCGGACCACGAGAAAGCTCTAAATCATTTCTGAGAGCAGGACGACTATTTTTCCGTCCTCCCACTTCCTTCGTGCCCGGTTACTTGGAAGGAGAATCGTTACTTTATACATTATACAGATACTTAATCTTACAATAAAATCCAGAATACTGCATACTGACGAAAGTAATGGGGATCTCTCTCTCTCTCTCTCTCGCATTCTCTTCTTCTTCCTTTTACTTTGAAATTCTGTTCAGCACATCGAGTTCTTTCGTTTCGCGTCTCTTCACCTCGCTTTATTTTGTCTTATCCGTTGATTTTTTAATGTTCAACGATGGGGAAAGCTGTACGATATGTCTCTGTGTCTCTTCCCACCCCCACCCTGTGATTCACATATATGTACGTGTTCCGGCATGCACACACTCGCAAACGAAATTCTTGTTCCCATTTGACTCTATATACTCTTTTTGTTTCTTTGTTTAAACTTTTATCTCTCTGGTAAATATTTCTCTTTTTGATTTTCGTTTCGCAGAGGGCCGTCCACCTCCTCCTTCTCAGTGTACGTTATTCTGGCTGCTCGATCGATCGATCTCGTCCGTATCTCTCGCGCATATACACATACATTTGGGCCTTAGCTCGCCTCTTTCGTTATTTATACTTACATCGACTAGACGAATTGTACAGTGTACCGATAGTAAAAGTTGGAATTTAAACCGTCTCTCTCTCTCTCTCTCTCTCTCTCTCTCTCTCTCTCTCTCTCTCTCTCTCTCTCTTAACCCGCCCCCGTCGGCCTCGTCGTCCTCGTTTAAACGCTACCGATTTTTTTGTATAAAATATCATCCGTATTCAAGAGTAGTATGTACAGCAGCACGCGCGTACACCCGTGCACATGTATGTATAAGTTGTTCATTATATTGTAATTACTCGCTTCTCTTTCCTCTATTAGCACACACACATACGCAGGTTCGCGACGCACGGGATCTACAACGGTTCTCCTTTGTTCTCTATATCGCGTTCCGGTATGTTCTTTTACTCGTCTCCTTTTGCTCTTCGGTTCGGTATTGTTGTTCTTTTCGTTCGTCTTGTTATCTTACATTTGCAAACTCGAGGGTCGTCCGTTCAATATAAAAAGGGCACTTGATTGAACAAAGAAACGGAAACGCGAACACTGTCGCCGAGTAAGTAAATCAGCTCGTCCGTGAACGATGATTCCTCCTCGGGCTCGCTGGATACGCTTCGGAGGCTTTCGAGTTTCAATTATATACCGGGTGGCTAAGGAAATCGTGGTACGGAACAACAATTTCTCCCCGAAATACACGAGCGTTCGATTACATTGTTTACATTCAATGTGATCGCCCTGGCAACCATCGGTAATCGCGGCTTAATCATTTGCATCCGAACGAATCATTTGCTTCGAACGGCGAACGAACTTCGATATTCCCGCAAGAATATTGAGTAATCATTTATACGATGAACGTACTAATTTGTTCAAAGGAACTTTCGTTGCTCGGAGCCTGCAAAGAAGTGTCTAAAATTCCCGAGAAGAACGGAATTGTCTCCGACACATAAATTCGACCAGAATGTTTGGAAACAAAGGATTGAGATAGCCCCGAGTGCGAAAGGATGGCCGATCCGAAGCAGTCGTCCTAAATCCGAGAAATCAATGCAATCTACATCGTGTGCGCTTTTGTTTGTCAGCTGCCCGTACCAGGATTCCCCAGCCAGCAGGACAGGATCGCGATCAAGACCATCCCAACCAAGTCTGCAAGCAACGAAGGGGCAACAAGAACTTCTCTCCAGAGCGCTTCGACGTTCGCGAAGAACTTGATTCTTCGCGTCGGGCGATGCTTGTTTCGATCGGCACCGGGACCGGTGCTCGAAGCAGAAGGGAGCATGATCTCCAGCAGCATCGCGGGACAATTGGAGCGAAAGTTACCGATGGATTACACCTCACTGGTTTGCAGCCGGGAAAATCGTCACACGGAGCTCTCTCGCTTCGCCATCACGATCGGCGTGCTGATCTTCCCGTCCTTCTGCGACTGAATGCAACACTGGCCCGGGATCCTCGCCTCGACGTCCTTGGCGAGTATGCTGCCGCTCGGACAGGTCCTGCCAACGACACCCAGCCCGCTGTACAGCATCGGCGGGCTCATTGTCATCGACATCGATTGAACACTTTGGCTCGGCCAGTGTTGCCTCGGCAGAGTGCAAACACCGGTCTCGTAGACGTCCCCCACTATTGGCTGGAACTAAAGTTCACGTACCGATAACGATTAAGGATTCGCCGGGCTTCGATTGGGCTCGAGGATCGATTCATCTGCTCGGGACTGATTGGAAGCGAAGGTTGAACCCTTTAGAGCGAGGCTCTACGGGTTTTCTGGACGAGATATTTAGGAGCTGTTTGGGATGCCGCCAGACGATCTCTATTATCGATCGGGATTGAATTCTCCGTACGAATGACGATTGCGAATTTAGAGGGTTTAGATCAGCTCCGAGGACCCGCTGGTTTGTTCAGGAACGATTCAACGTTTTAGGGGCCTGCTTTACGAGCTTTCTAGGCAAGATATGCAGTGTTAACCCTTTGCACTCGCGAGTGGCGACTTCGAGGCGTCCTTAAAAATTGTTACGTCGCGTCTCAAAATAATTTTCTTAGTTAAATTTGTTTACATTTAAAGAGCCGTTGGAAGCGTAACTGTTGCACGGGTCACAATGTTCAATTTCATATGCATGAAATGCACTAGGTCGTACAAAATGGAAAAATCGTGGGTCGGAAAAGCTATTTTAAATTTTTTGTTAATTCGACTTCGAGTGCAAAGGGTTAATTGAGATTTTACTGGAGTTAGATAAGGCATGGGTCACTGAATTTTTGAGAAACATTTTATAGATCATCTAGAATGCGGATAATTCGTAGAAAGTTGATGGTAGGCGACTATCGGATGTTCTATGGGTTAGTTTGAAAGTTCTTCTACTTGGCAAATAGTTAATTTACCGATGGTTATCTAATAATTATGAAATATACAGGATGTTCCTGAGGTCATTTGAAGTATCTTTTTCCTTAGCGAAAATGTAATCCGCGGCTTCGTTTACGAGTTATTAACGAAAAACATTGACCAATGAGAGGCGAGCTCGGCTGAGACGGCCGCGTGACGGCCGAGCCAACGAGCGCACGAAGCCCAGTTCCGCTCATTGGCTCGGCCGTCTCGCCTCTCATTGGTAAATGTTTTTCGTCAGTAACTCGTAAACAACGCCTTGGATTGCATTTTCGCTAAGGAAAAAGTTACTTCAAATGACCTCAGGAACCCTCCATTTCTGGATTATGAGACATTTTTGGGACACCCTATTTAAGCTAAAGGTTTGCTAGTGACATTTTCAAATGCAATGAATAAGCTTCCGGTGGATGAAGCGTTATATTATATATTATATAATATAGCACATAAGGAGTAATGTACTTTGTAAAATAATTTTTAGGGACTCCGAGGCCAATAAATAACACGATGATCCACCACGTGTCAACTGGCGGGTATCGGAGGGATTTAGGATTAGTGAAACGATCCATAAATTAAATAGGGACGAAACTTTGAATATAACCTTTTGGAGCAATGTCCTGGCCGGTAGCTTGGATACGGGCATAGGAAGGGATAGATAGCAATTAGCGCAAATTGCACTCACGCTTTTATGTTTCGTCGCCAGATTCGAGAACTCGTGGAGCGGCATGCCGTTGCGAATGGTGCAATAGCCGGCGTAACTGCCGTGACCGCTGACGGAAGTGACCGTCGAGTGTTCCAACAAACTTCTCGATGGCGATGTCTCGATCGTTGAGATCAGGCGCCGCTTCCTCAAGTACTCGGACGGCTCGTCGCCTACGCGAAAACATTGGGAATTAGCGTCGGTCATTTAATTATTCGTTTTTAGCACAGCAAAAGTTTTGTACTCCTGAGAATTATTTCAACTCGCGATGTCGCGATCACAAACATCTCCATAAATGTGGTCTTTTCAAAGATATTCGTGAATTTCTTCTTAAAAAAAGTTGATGCCTCGATTTCATCTACTAAGGACTCTCGAGAAGTCTACAAGTCGCGTTAATTTCTAATTGATCTGGTGGTTTACGCAGTTTAGTATTTTTCAAGGGGAAACTCGAGTATCGACGCTACATAAACATTTCTGAAAATTTAGAATTTGTTGTTATACAATTGGAAAGAATTTTGTTTCCCGCGCTGTTGTCCATATTTTCGTATCAATCTTTTGTTATAATTAGTTTATTAATATAATTAATTAGGTTGTGGCAAAATTGGGGAAACACAATTGAAAATGGTATAAAGTATTTGTAATCTATTAACCCTTTACACTCGAGTGGCGACTCCGAGGCACCATTGAATAACTATTACGTCACGTTTCAAAATAATTTGATAAATCAACTTTGTTGATATTTAAAGAACTGTCTCGAAAGCATAACTCTTGCATGAGTCGCAAAATTCAATTTCGTATGTTCAAAATGCACCGTGGGAATACCGTGTATTAGAAAAACTATTTTAAATTTTGCGTTAATTTGACTTCCAGTGCAAACGGTTAAAATGATTAGAGAAATAATAAACTTGTAATATAGTCACTATTTCTTGCAATCGATGCAGACAATTTTTAATTTTCATAAAACTCCGCCCTCTAGTTATAATCGATATCTGTCGAAAGCGTAGAAATAATATTCGACAAAATGCGCGGTTTAAACGATAACTATTTCCATTCGAGAAGCACCTGGGAATCGCTCGAATCGCATGGAAAGCTTTAATTATTCCGCATAATAGAGGTTCTCGGTTTGGCAAGCACAAAAGGCTGCTTCCAAGCCGGGCAAGATTCAATGAATTAGGAATCAACGAACCGGTGATTTGCTGAGGTATGATGTCAGGGTTTTTCTCGTCGTTTTCGCTTATGTCGCCGCTGCTCTCGAACTTCCTGAAGGGACTGCTCGGATGTTTTTCGTCGGAAAGTAGACTGCTTGCCTCGCGGAACCTCAGCTCCCGCTGGATCGGCATCGTTTTCGTTTGTTTACCGTGGTCCTCCATCTGCGACTTGCTCTGCTCGTCGACCTGGGTGTGCTGAATTCTGAGCACGACCATCACGATCACGGCGACGATGATCAGCGCGGTCACCACGCCGATCGTCACGCTCAGCATCGGCATCAACCTGAAATTCTGTCTCGGTCTCTCTGGAATCAGAAAGACAGGCGTTTCACCCTCGGAAATGCAATCGCAGTCTTCGAGAATCCATGATAAGCGGATTACATTTATTTTGTGATTTATAACTTTCTTCAATACCAAACCTATCGAGCCCGTCAAAATGATCGACTTTACATTTTTACATGGTAACATAAATATATTGATAATAAATAAATTTCGTAATCCAAGCATATACAGGGTGTCCCATAATTATGGTACTTCCGGGAAAGTAGAGATTTTTGAGATTATTCGAAGCAACTTTTTCCTTTACAAAAATTTTCTCCGCGGCATTGTTCACGAGTTATTAACGAAAAACACTGACCAATGAGAGGCGAGCTCGGCTGGCGCGAGACGGCCCAGCCAACGAGCGCACGAAGCCCAGTTCCGCTCATTGGTCACCTAACGCCAGGCGAACTCGCCTCTCATTAGTCATTGTCTTTTTTTATTAATAACTCGTAAACAAAGCTGCGAATTGCATTTTCGCTAAGGAAAAAGTTACTTCAAATCACCTTAGGAACCCCTTATTTCTCGGAAATACCATAATTTTGGGACACCCTGTACGTTATAATGAAAATGACGAAAGCTCTAAACGAATACATCCTTGTCACTTTTATAAAGTAACACGCGTTAGTTACATTTAGAGTTCGCTAGGTTTGGCGTTACTCGAATTTAGGGTTTAATTGAATTAAAATTACGAATTAAACAATAATACATAGTAGGTAATAAGAGGTTGAAAACAAAACATGTGAAATTTTCAAACAGAATGATATTATTGTTGGATTTCCTATGTACAGTTACTCTCATAAGTAACAAAGTACAGATCAACTTAATATGTGTCATTTGCAAATAATAATTTTCACTTCTTCAAAGTTCTGGGCTGTAACTCGAAGAAATGTATTTCAATTATATTGTATTTCAATTGAATTCTATTCGAATTACATTGTATTTTAATCTCTCTCTCACTGTAATTCAATTATACTCGAGATAAAAATGATTGCTAATTTAATTAGGTTTATATCACGTAACTGAATTACAATGTAATTAAATTACGTAAATGAATTGCAATGTAATTAAATTACGTAAGTGAATTGCAATGTAATTGAACGATAATGTAATTAAATTATGTAAATGAATTACAATGTAATTCAATTAGCACGACTCTGAGGCGAGTCTACCGACGTTATGCATAGAAAGGTGCATGCGGTAGCAGCAGTGTTTACGGAACTCAAGTAATGGGAGAAAAAGAGGGACTGACGGCGCGCGGGAGCATGTGGCAAAAGTTGGCCAGTTCTGATATAGACGATGAAATGTTTGCGTAGTTACCGTCACTCGCAATTAACGCAGAAAATGAAAATTTCGCCCGAAGATCCTTCGGCGATTAGTCCAGCAATTAGCGCGGGGGATTCGCAGTTCCAACTCACCCGACTCGGACGTTAATTGTTTTTCGGGCAGCCTGAGGGTGCCTGCTTGCACGACCATCGCCTCGCTGCGCCCTTTAACATTGTAGGAGTAGATGCAGGCCTGGTAGAGCGCACCTGGATCGAGGTTGCTCACGCTGAAGCTCGGAACGCGGTTCGTCAGGTTCGCCTTCAAGTCCTGGCTGTTGCTCTCCCTCACCTCCATGAGGAAGGACTGCGGCAGACCGCCGTTGAACCCCGGCGCGCACCTCACCGAGAACGAGTTCGTCGATGTGTTCGAGGTGGTGCAATTGTGCACCATATCCGGTCGACCTGGTAATGCAGCCGTTTAAAATGCAGCTCGCGTGCGCGCCGTTATCGTTGCGCTTGTATGCGCGACGTATCGCGACGACAATAAGCGGGAACGATCGCGACGAGGACTTATCTCCGGCTTCGAGCCGCTTCGTTAACCTCCGTGCGCAATTTATTCGAGAGCCATTCGGGAATTCGGTGGAACAGGCCGAGACGGCCAGGAAATTCGGTTGAACCGGGCGATTCGATTGTTCGTACGGTACACACAGCTTCTTTAGGGCCGTTCCGTGCCAAATCGATCGTCTCTAGCCGATTCAGGCACGGGAATTTAGATCGAAGTGAATCACGATTTTAAACCGACTTTATCGCGGCCGCATTTCCCAGAAATGGGAGACGGGAGTCATTTCTCTCGCGTTCGAAAATCATTTTCACGCAAGAATACCTGGAAGCTTGGACAGAAACGAATAAAATCGAAATTAACAGAAACGAACGTTCATATATAACATTTATAATTAACAAAAAACCATTTCCCGAAAATTAGAATGGAAAATCTGGAAATACAAGCAGATACCGTTGAATATCTTAGATTTCATTTTGATAGCAAACTGAGCCGGATGGAACGTATGCAGAAAAAAAGAAAACAAATAAAAATCATTATATATATACAGGGTGTACCAAAATTATGGTATTTCCGGGAAATGAGGGGTTCCTGGGGTCATTTGTAGCAACTGGCGTAAGACAGCCGAGCCAATCAGCGGATCTGGGCTTCGACCGCTCGTTGGCTCGGCCGCCTTGCGACAATCGAGCTCGCCTCTCATTGGTCACTGTTTTTCGTTAATAACTCGTGAACGAAGCCTCATAGAATATTGTCGCTAAGGGAAAAGTTGCTACAAATGATCTCAGGAACCCCTTATTTCCCGGAAGTACCATAATTTTGGGACATCCTGTATATATATTAGATAGTAAATACAGTAATTCCTCCCTAATTCGCTCTCAAATTACGCACAAAAGCGGGAAATTTGGAGATACGATTATTCGAGCTTTGCGTCTCGTTTTTATAGTCGTCGACAATCGGTAATTATGAAAACGTATAGTACGTATCGAAAACGAGATCGTATCTCCTCTTCCAAAATTGTCCATTTTTGTGCGCAATCTGAGCGCGAATTACGGAGGAATCACTGTAGATCGAATTTCAAAAGAGTTATGGTTAGAACGAAACGGTGGCGTTAAGAAAACTATGGAAATTCTTTCAGTCGAAGAAGAAACGGCAAGGTAAACTAAATCACACCAGGATAGAATAAACAACCACGTAAACCCCGCAGACCAACAATTCCAACGAATTTTCTATCAATTTTCGTGCTATCGTATTTAACGTACCGAATTTGGAACAGCCATGCATAAAGCAAGCAGCTTGTAAAAAGTACTCGGTACCAAACATCTTGACTATTTAATTGTTTTTTCGTTCGAACTGGATCGCCGTTGAGCACGACGATTTACGTTCCGAGTAAAAAATTGAACGCCGCTGTTAAGCCCATTTAATTCTCAAAAGAGGAACGTCCGAATTTTCAGAATCCAGCGCAGGAGAACGCTTCGCAAACGGTAGAAGCCGCGGAGCGTTGTTAATGGTACGATCAAGTTGAATAAGTTATTCATGGTTGTCGATAGACCAGAAATAGGAAGTTCGAATTGTCGGACTCGCGATGAAAATTGTGGGTTCGACAGAGTCGGTGAAACGGGAGAGCGTGCACGGTCGAGTATTTCGAATATTTACGAGGGCAGACCGGATCGGTTTAGACTTTAATGGGACGCATGCTCAAAGCTTTCGAAACGGTGTCGAAGTGGAAGAGGTCAGAAAGAATTTATAACGGTTTCGCGAAATTTATGGGCGGCACGGGGGCTATCAATAAGGCAGTGACAAATTCGAGGAAACTTGGACGCGGTCCGACAGCCGATATCGATCGCATTCCGGCCGCGTCCCCGTCGCCTTCGAATCCATTAAAAATCTTCGATGCCTCGCGCGGAAAATTCCCGGCGACCGTGAATATCTACTTTACTCTAATGATTCACTCGCGATAATCTTGGTGAAGCTACCGTACATGAACGCGCGGAACACCATTTAAAAGTTAAGAGAAGAGGAAATATATAAAGGGTCGACCCATTTTAGCTGGCCCGTTAACTTAATAAAATGCTTCATATCACTAAATGGAGCGAAGTTACGAATACGTATAACGCGCTGCAGCCGAGGGTAATTGAAAATAAAAGAGGATAGTTCGCGCGCCGACCTCGTGGCGAAATATAATTACATGTAATATATTGGATTAAAGACTCGAAGCAATTTAAGTTCTTCGGCTCGATGGAGTCGCGTTTTTCTTTCGTAAACACTTCTGTGTGTCGCATTCAGATCACGGGACATTCGTTTAACAAAGTCACGGCGTAGCAAGATTAATTTGATGTTTTTATCCAAATTATTTTATAATAATTATTATTTTTATTCTAAATACTGGAATTTCAGTTATTCAGTTTGTAATTGTTCAGCTGCGAGGATTAACACATTTACACTTTAATGGCATATGTGTGCAAACATATGTGTGATGCACTCGAGTGGCGACTCTAAGGCGCCATTAAAAATTGTTACATCTCGTTTCAAAATAATGTCAACATTATCAAAACTGTTTATATTTGAAAATACTGTGCAAAGTGTAAACAAAACATTCAATTTCAAATGTATAAAATACACTAGGTTATATAAAATGGAAATACTATATGTGAGAAAAACTATTTTGGATTCCGAGTTAAAGTGGCGTCGAGCGCAAAGGGTTAATAATTATGTAGGCGATTGCTTTAATAATTGTCACATAAAGGGAAAATATTAAATTTGTTGTATTAAACGTGTGGTTATTGTTGTTTTTTTGTTTTACGTGTATGTTCGCACATGTTGAATTATTTCATGAATTTACATAAATATTGCTGGCCCCTGGCGACCCTTGACAGCGTAGATATGCGGCTATTAACACGTTCCGTGCCGAGCTTTTTTTACTCGAATCTTCACACTTTGATATTTTACTAAAACTTGATGTATTACGTGCAATTATTAATTCTCGTACACACAACAACGTAACAAAAACTTATCAACGCCCATTCTTGCGGTGGAAATTGATTCTTCGGTTCTAAATTTCTTGTAAACAATTTGTTCAGTTCACTAAGTAAACATGCAAGCGTGTACCATCGATGGTACACGTGGCACGGAACGTGTTAAAGTGTTAAGCGCGGAGCCGATTTTGCTAGGGGTTTTCCTTCGAGGCGACAGACCGGCATTATTTTTTAATCTTGATACTGCCGGTCCCATGCGCCGATGCCGTCCAAACGATAGGTTCGCTGTCAGTCCCTAGGAACTGATGCTGCCCTAAAAAAGTACACTGTCAGTCCAAGAGGACTGACACTGCCAAACGGAAAGTCCACTATCAGCCCGAGGGGGCTGACGTGTTAAGGGATCACGAAAGTCGAGAAAATTGATAAATTGTGCAAACATTTTATCAAAGAATTTAGACTAAACGTACCAAGCGGGTTAAAATGATCGATTTCACATTTTCTGTTTAACAGTTGCTGTAAAGACTTTTTCATAGAAAGTGATTGGATACAGTTTTCAATTCAAGCATACGTTTCAATAAAAATGGTGGAACATCTAAATAAATACTGTCTTTGAATTCTTACAAAAGAGCATCCACTTTTGGCACTACCAGCCGATCAAAATGACCGGTCTTACATTGTTCACTTTTCAAATTGTTGACGTTACGAAGACCCTCCAGAAACGATTGAATCAATTCCGTTATTCAAGCTTACATTAATTGTAATGAGAAATTTCTATTGAGAAATAGCGAACGGTTTAAATAAATTCAGTCTTGTCATTTTTTACAAAGCAACGCACTTTGGTCATTTTTAGTGTTCGGCAGGTTTGGCGTAGAATCAATAATTACGAAAGTAATTGATGACAAGATGATCGGACAAGTATCATCGACAAGTCAGTAGAAAAGTGTGCGAACGATCCGGCAACGGTGATCGAATATCTCTCGAAAATTCAAAGATACCAGTTTTCGGTTGGACGTATTGAAAGTTCTAGGCTTCAAGCGAGAGTAAAATCGAATCAATTCCAATAGTCTTTTTCGTCAAAGTCCTTGCTTCCGCATCGACGGCGATATGCAACCCTTTCAAATCGACTGATTTATGCGAGCAATCGTCGAGCACTTAAGTGCAAACGATGACTCTTCGGATTTCGCGACGGTATTCCCTGCGGCCGGGTTCTGCCGGCGATCGTAGCGATTCGATCGTTCCGATAGATCATCGAGGACGGCCGTCAGAAAAAAAGGGCCGTCCTCGCGCCGTGCCAGCGGCGCGGCGCACACGAGCACACCACGCGTCGTAACGAACTTCCATTTTAATCTCCGAACTCCTCGATTCCGCGCGGCGGGATTGTCGCTTTTGAGAAGTCAGCGTAGCGCGAACAACTCTGGATTAACGTGCCGCGGGAATTTTTTTGTAATTACGCCGAAACGCGGAGCTTTCATTTTTGCGTGTCCCCCCCTAACGTTTCCCATCCGTCTGATCCGGACCAGCAATTTTTTTACTCGGCTATCGTGCCCCTTGCGTGAGAGACACCGCGCCCGAGGAAAAAAAAAAAGAGAACTCCGCGTGTTTTCGCGACCATCGCGTATCGCGCGAACTTTCCCCGTAATAAATGGCGAAAGCTTTTTCGCGGTTCAATGGAAAATTGCCGGGAGAGAGTCGCGGCGCAAGCTAGAAGCCACCGGGGTTATTTATTATCTCGGCAGAATGGGACGGTGACTGGCCGGACAGGTAGAACAAAGACGTGACAGGTTAGAAAGTAGAACAGGACAGCATCTGACCGGACAAGTAGCTCGGGACGACGGCCAGCCGGACGAGGAGGATTGAGAAGTCCACCGGCCAGACAAGTGGAACGGAACCGTTACTGGTCAGGCGTACGGCGCGAGACTTATGGGTCTTGACAAGTAGAATGGTCGTGTCGCTGTTCAGACGAGAGAGTAACAAGTTAATACCACTAAACTCTACCGGCGGAAAAATCTTGACCCTTTCCCCTCGCCTCTTTCCCCGTGTTCTTCGAACTGCGAAGACTGCTGAACGAATTAGCAACACTTTCGTCCACGTTTTTTCGAAAACACGCTTACCATTCGTTTGCATCCAATTGCAATTGTTCGATTGAGCGATTCAGGTACTATTGAACCTTTCTGTTCGATGTTACGTGCAATGTCATTGGAAGATTACACTGTCCGACACGATTTTTGGGTTCTTATAGCCACTATGAAATTCTTGTAGAGCTTCACTCCCTGAACAAGAATTCGAAAACCGAATTGCTCCATCACCCTCAGTTTTTTAAATAAACGAACTTTTGTATAAACCCAAAATTTTCGACAAAAATGAGGCATCGCATGCGACTATATTCGGGAAACTCTCCTCTATCTTTTGACACCAATTAGAACTTTCTAACGTTTGTACTTTTCGTGCAATACCTCATTTTTGTCGAAAATTTAGGGTTTTTACAAAAGTTCGTTTATTTAAAAAATTGAAGGTGATGGAGCCGTTCGGTTTTCGGATTCTTGTTCAGGGAGTGAAGCTCTCCAAGAATTTCATAGTGGCTATAGGAACCCAGAAAAAAAGTTTGATTTTGTCGGACAGTGTTATCGATACAGTAATGTCTCCCTAATTGACGCTCAGATCGTCCACAAAAATGGACAATTTGGGAAGAGGAGCCTTGCGAATTCGAGCCTTGCGACTTGTTCTTATAGTTACCGATTGTCAACGATTATAAAAACATGGTGCAAAGCCGGAATAATCGTATCTCCTGTTCCCAAATTGTCCATTTTTCTGCACAATCTAAGCGTCAATTAGGGAGACATTACTGTATCCTGTTATGCGATTGTAAAATTATTCAAAAAATAATGCGAACAACTGTTCACTGTTTTTACGAAATTTTACAAGAACATATTTCTACGAATACATACTCTCGACAACTTTATGGAAACGCGGTTCTAGTGTCAAAGAAACAGGTGGGAAAATAGCTGTGCTAAATCATTAATATAGTGTTCTTATTAATCCCTTGACATACCATTTTCTTCGCAGTTACTGCGATTAGAAATTTTTCAATCGCAAGAATTTCTTAGAAGGGAAAGAAAATTGATGTTTGTTGTGCGGCTAAATTTACTTGAGTGTTTAAATAATTGTTGACAAGAGATTAGAATTTTATTTCAATTTTATTCCAAGGACAGAAAAGCATCCTATATTAAATAAGTTATTACTAGAAATTTTCACGACGAGTATGACGCGTGATGAAGATTTCTAGTAATATATTTATTATGAATGTTATTCAGACATGAAATATTAGTTTAACTCTTTTGTAATGTAAAATTCCTACTGACATTCAGTTCGTCCAATATATAATGGTACAGTGAAATGGGATTTTAAAACTTAAAAATTAGTGTCATCCATGGGTGACCAACGGGACACAACGTGTTAAGACGGTATAAAATTCTACTTTCATGTCGGCGATATTTAAATCATTCAACTGAACGTAGGCACGCAATAAATACAATTTTCTGGTTCTTTTAAGAAATTGTTACGATCGAAAAATTTCTAATCGTTGTAACTGTGAAGACAATTTTACGATAAGGGGTTAAGCACCATCGTGCACTTTTAATTTCATGATGCTGTAGTTGATGTTCACCTAAACTTAGCTGGAATTACTTAAAAAAACATTGATTCTTTTACACCCAAATTGAACGAACATAAAAGGATATGTAGCGGTCATTGGTACATAGCACAGCCGTCGATGGCCGTACAGATTTTTTATGACACGAGCAACAGTAAAGCTATTTTTTTTTAGAAAACCGATCCAACGTGTACTAATAGTATTAAAGAGAAAGCATGTTTCCCGTTCTTTAGAATCTTTCGTTTTCGGTCTCAATAGCAACTCCTAGTATCATAAATCCAGGATTTCCAAAGGACCCGCGGACAGGGGCCCAACGGCCCATAGCTGGCTCGCAGCCGATCCGCGACCGGCCGCATCGCGCGTGGAGCAGGCCTGGAGGAAATTGCGTCACCGCGGTAATAAATTCGCAGTCGCGGCCGAAAAGTCGTAGAAAAGGACGCGACCCGATTGGTCAGCACGCTGCTTAGTGCTGGCCAATTAGAGGAAATTGTGACGTAGGAAGAACGCCCCCGGTTTACCAGCGAGCAGAGGCAAAAAGATGTAAACACACTCTTGCTGTCGATCTGATCGGGCGAAGACCGTCCGCTGAGTAAATAAAGTTCCGTGTACAGATCAAAAGCTCGAATTCATTTCGCGAACTCTCGCGTACTCTAAGCCCTCAACAAATGTATCTCCCTTTTGATAAGATAAAAAGGAGAAAATTTGACGATGGTATTAAAAACGAATTGCATTGTTCCCAAGCGTCGTGGAATTTTGTCGACGATCTAAACTGTCGTTTGCATTCGCCTCGAGTGTTACGTTATTAAATTCTTTCTGATAAAAGTTGTTGTATCTTCAGCTTGCGATGCAAGACAGGCGTCTAAACCGAAACAGGGATTTGTTGTTGTAACGAAACAATAACTAACCACGTTACAAAGCGCGACCGTACATTCGCGACTAAACAGATTCCGTTCGGAAAGAGCGTTATCCGCCAACTGGGGCACAATTTGTTAAACAATTTCGGTTCCTCTGTTATGCTTTGTTGTCTTTTTTTTATCTGCTGGTACGTCAGCAAATCGCTCGGTTATTGATCGAGGGCCGATGGTGTATCGAGCTCGAACACAGGCGGGGTTTCACGGTCGACGGGAATTTGCATGATCGAATTACCACATAAAGATACCTCACCGGCCGGTATGATGTGATAGACGCAGGGCACTTGTTGATGTCCAATTCGATTGGTCGCCCAGCAGAGCAACGTGCCGTAATCCAATTCGGTCATGGGTGTGTATGAGACGATCGAGGATGTGCCAGCCCGGGCGATATGGTCGGCGCCCACGTTGATACTCTCCGCGGAATTGTTGAAGGTCCAACGGAATTGAACCTCCGGCGGGTTCGCGTCCACTTGGCAGGATATGTTTGCCTTTTCTTGTTTCGCCACGCCGAGGACTTCCGTTTGATTCCGTTTGCACGTGGGTGCGACTGGAATTATCATTTAAATCGGCCGCCGGGTTATTTTGATCGTTCGTGCCCCCTCCTCTCACCCCTCCCGTCCTTCAAGTTCTGCTTGAATCGCGCTGTTCATCGAATTATAACTTTCTAGACGGCTTCTAACTCTTCGCAAATCATTTCCACGGATAATAAATCATTATTAATCGATTTGTGTCTTGTAACAGTCACGAATGACGAAGATTCCGATCACTAAATACGGATGGTACAGTAATGTCTCTCTAATTGACTCTCCGATTGTCCACAGAAATAGACAATTTGGGAAGAGGAGATACGATTATTCGAGCGTTGCGGTTTTTGTTTTTATAGTTACGAATTGTTAACAATTATAAAAACGAGCCGCAAGGCTCAAATAATCGTATCTCCTCTTCCCAAATTGTCCATTTTTGTGCACAATCTGAGCGTCAGTAAGGGAGACATTACTGTACTTGTTTCTTTCGAATAATAATGAGAATTTTGTTGTTGTTGATATTTGGCTATTCGAGCAAGTATACGCGTACAACGAGTATACACTTTCTTTATCTGATAGGAAATTATTAATGACAGATTAATATGATGATTAGACTACGGATTTTATACATTTTTGTGAAACATTGCAGAGTCGTAAACGAAACTGCGGAGACATTGGACGAATTTGAAGATATTTTTAACACGTTGAGCGCCGCGTCGGTCACATATGGGTGACACAAAATTTTTGACCAATTTTGAACATTCATTTTCATTGTAATATATTCAGAACAAACTGAATTTGACTAGGATATTTCGGATACGAAAGAGTTCCAATGTCATCCATCGTGATATATTTTAACTTTCTAGTTCTCGTTTAATTAACTAAATTGCTTTGACTTTGAGAGAATTTTAGCGGTAGATTGTTGGCGCTGGACGTGTTAAAATTATTAAAAGCGCGAAGACATTTTCATCTGGCTTACATTATTCCTTACGACCAACCTAGACGATTTATATTTTGCATAAACATCCGCGGTCTTATGATGATTCATAAATGTTTTCTCCTTCAATACTAGTACGTATTTAAGAATTCTTTATACAGGGTGGGCCCGAGTTCGTAGTACAACCGAGCAGAGGTTAAATTGGAGATTCTAGATTCTGCGTGAAAAAATAAGAACAAAAATTTGGTACAACATTTGGTGTAACACATATGGTGTATAACATTTCGGTATAACAAATCGACTTTAAAGTTTGTTCATTTTTGTCAAGGATTTAGATGTCCTCTATTCTTCTACCGCAGTTATACTGTATTCCGCTCGCGCTGCTTAGTCTACACGCCCGTAATCCCCACTTTTCCATGACCTCACGAAACCCACTTCGATTGGTAAATGAGAAGATCCACGAGCTAATCGACGTGAGGAACAAGGGGGATCGGTCGCTTGCTCTGTCTAATCACGTCTCTTGTTCAGCGCGTAGCCAATAATAAATAAAAGTCTGTAATCAAAACAAATTGGAAAAGGCTAGGTGGAGCTGGCGACCGATTCCCCTTGCTCTTTGCCCCTTGTGTCATTTAGTTTATGCGTAGTGTTTCATTTTCTCGTTTCCCGATACAGTAATGTCTCTCTAATTGACGCTCATACTGTCCACAAAAATGGACAATTTAGGAAGAGGAGATACGATTATTCGATCCTTGCGGTTCATTTTTATAGTTACGAATTGTCAACAACTACACAAAAAAAACGAACTACAAGGCTCGAATAATCATATTTCCTCTTCCCAAATTGTCCATTTTTCTGGACAATCTGAGCGTCGATTAGGGAGACATTACTGTATTGCCTTCAGGTTCTTAACGTTTTATGTTCACGACTATGTTAGATATCCATAAAATTCCGATATTCGAATGATACATTGCAAGCCTGCGAACATGAGAGTACATAATACTGCACGAGCAGAACATGGTGCAGCACGTTTGCTGCATAATGCAACGAAAAGTTAATTAGGATGCTAATTGCTAATTAGCAATTACAAATAATCGTGTGTCCATCAGAAGACTCTGAAGTTAACGCTTTAGGGAATTAGTCAATGCTCTTGCATCTTGTATTTATTGCGTCTGTTTTATTTTCTCTCGATTGTTTTACGCCTCCTGACTCTCGTCGCGGGTCTCGCTCGCCCTGTGGTCGCGTAAATAATACGGTAATGTCTCCAGAAATGATGCTCAGATTCTGCACAAAAATGGGCAATTTGGGAAGAGAAGGTACGATTATTCTTCGAGCCTTGTAGCTCGTTTTTTATAGTTGTTGAGAGTTCGTAACAATAAAAACGAACCGCAAGCCTCGAATAATCGTAGCTCCTCTTCCCAAATTGCCCATTTTTTGTGGACAATTTGAGCGTCAATTAGAGAGACATTATTGTACGCACGCACACATCCACAGAAAGCACAGGACACGCGTCTGACGTACTTCTAGTCGAAAATGGTGACCACGGTTTGGGGTTAATAGGAAGGGAACATTTCTGTCAATAAAAAGAAAACGCGTTTATCATACTTCTGCGAAGCCGTTAATAATTGAGAGCGTTAATATTGTATGGCGGGTTGATGGGAATCGGTTCTACGCTTTTCTCAGCGGACTTCTTCAGAGCAACGGACAGTACATAGTACGCAACAATTAATGTTTGTAAACACTATCTTGATCGGAGGCAACTGCGGTAGAAGAATAGACGACAACTAAATCCTTTACAAAGACGAACAAACTTCAAAGTCGACTTTCTCGAAAACGGAGGCCGGATAAAAAAGTGTTATACCAAATTTGTTTCTTATTTTTTCACGTGAAATCATCCCCTGCTCGGTTGTACTATGCATTCCGACCCACCCTGTATATAAGTCATTTTTTAGACTTATTACGGCAAAACGCTACATTGTGAGCACATAAAACATACTTAACCCTTTGCATTCAAGCAGCGACTCGGAGGCGACGCTAAAAATTGTTACACTATTTCCAAAAGAATTTGCACGTTATTAAAATTTTGATACATTGTCAAATAATAGAAGTAATAACTTACAGTATAAGTAAATATATATAACTTATACAATAGTATAACTAATATAATAACAGTTAATAGTATAACTTATACTATTTTTATTGAAATTCTTTTTCATATTTATCAAATAAAAACAATCATACCAAATGGAAATACTGTAAGCTGAAAGAAACGTTTTCATTCTCGCGTTAAAATAGTCTTGAGTGCAAAGTCAATCGATTCGAAGTTTCTTTTTGTTGACGATATAGAAACTTCGGCATTTTTCGTACTGTTTTCATAATATAACAGATATATTATAGGAGGAAAGCGCGTATCGCGATTAACAATCTCATCTTGCATGTTAAATTATTAATATGAAAATTGAGTAGGTACAATGCACAAATGTAGTGCATACATGATTTAATGCTGATTAAACCGAGAGGGATGAAGGGAAGCTAACAATATAGGAGAAATAATCTAATTGTTCGCATACGTGCCGAACAGCGTATGTTTCGTGTGCTCGGGCAAACAAACAGTCTGGCTTCGCCAGAGAACGAACGCTTTCATCTAGTAATTCCGGGGAACCGATTAGCCCTTGTTACCACGTGTGCTTTATGTAATCATGGAATTAGGCGGCGCGAGCATTTAATTATTTCAATGAAGTCACTCACACATCACGTTCAAGTAGAACGGCGAACTTTCGCCGTTTCCTTCGGTGTTGTGCCCGATGCAGGTGTAGTTGCCGGCGCTTTTGCGGTCGACAACCTGCAGCGCCAGGCTCTGATTGCTAATAATGATACCCTGCGCGATGTTGTGATGAAGAGGCTCGCCCTGGAACAGAGCGCAACGAACGTCAGCTTCCAACTTTCGGCGATTTCAACCTGACAACCAGACAGCGGATTTTATGCATTTATGACGAATATGCGTGGGCGAAACACAAAGGCCCGTGGAAAGATTACAAGACTTTACGGATGCTGTTGCACCATTATTTTCCACCCATTAAACTATTAAGGAAGAAAGCGAACTTTTATTTTATTATTTTCCGTCTATTACACCTATTAAGAAGGAGAACAAACTCTTACCTTACTTTAGTTCGTTGCAAAAACTTTTACTTTACTTTAGTTCGTTGCAATCGAGGTAGCAACATTTTTATTTTGCATCAAATGTTCTATGACGATCATGATAATTCGATAATCCTGATTTACTTAAATCTTACATCACAGAATGAAGCACAGGCGCTTCCAACACAACTTTATATATTAATATATTTTATAAAATATATAACTATATTTTATAACCTTGACATATCAAGGTCATATCAAGGTTTTGTCAAGGTCATGTCAAGGTTACGTCAAGGTCAACATATAAAATTTTTAAGCAAGGCGTGCAGTGAAGATTAACGAAGTACGTAAATGATATTTTAATTTAAATGATTCCGTGTCCGAACACAGTTCAACGAATGATTCGCAAAGCTAATTTAATGAATAATAACCGTGCTAAAGGACATAAGGGATATGTTTGTTAAAAATATCACTGTTACGTAGTAAAAAAGATCTGGAAAGTTCTCGCTTCGTGATTTGTTTAATACTTCGAACGCGGCTCGAGTCCGTCCCGACCATCTATCAAAGCTTCGTACTGCGGGCTCTCGAACTTCGCGCCGTCACCTCTCATTGGTCAGTGGTTTCCGTTAATAACTCGTAAACAAAGCCGCAGATCGCATTTTCGCAAAGGAAAAAGTTACTTCAAATGACCTCAGCTACCCCTCATTTTCGGCTGTTAAAATAATTGTGGAACACCCTGTATATTATCAGTACATTCTACACTTTCTTTCTTTTGCTGTGTTAACACTAAATTCACCTTGTCGGTCATTTTGACCGACTTCACATTTTTGATTTCGAAATTGTCGACATTATAAAGACTCTTTTACAGGAAACGATCAAATAAATTTCTCGATTCGAACATACGTTGTAATAAAAGTTGCGAAATGTCTAAATTGATCCAGTCATGTCATTCTCATAGAACAGCACACGCCAATCATTTGTAGTGCTCGGTAGGTTTAGTATTAACGAACAGAAAAATTGCTCGAGATCTTCACTTTCTGCGTCTACCATAAGTTGATTTGCATTAGAGGCATAAAGGAACGCGCCGAAACCACGTCGTCTCTTATATTATAGAACATGGTAGAAAATTTCGGGTATTGGCACAAGAGTTAAACGAATGTTGGCGATATGTTAAGCTTCCTCTATCTATCTGGCGCGGAAGGCAGTCGAGTTTCCGTGTTCCGGCGGCCCACGGCAGATACGTGTGGCCCGCGTGTACACGTGTACGTAACACTTCCGTTCGTGGTCGGATGGTACAGCAAGATAAAAGAGACTCTGGCCACGCGATCGAACTTATTACGAAACTTTGAATACCTTGTTCGCCCGAACTTTGTTTCCCTTTTTATACTAATAGACTGCCGGTTCACGGCGCGGACTCTTTCGAGCCGCGCGCGAACGCGCCTGTCTGCCTCGTAACCGGCGAACTTTCTCGGTACCTAGCGCGGCTCGGGAATGGGCCATTTTCGAAACTTTCTGATCCTCGGAAAATAGGCTTTTCTTAAATTGCGGCCGATATGCGAGGACACGGTTGCCCGTAAAGCCTCGACGGCCCGTCGGACACCACCGACCAAATAGAGCAGCAATGAACGACACACTGTCTGAATGATATGCGTTTTCTCTGAATGTTGCACTCAGACCTGGTCAAATTTTATTTGATATGAAAGTAAGAGATAACTATTTCAATTCATTTCGTTTGGTTGTTTTCGATACCGTTACTTGAATATAAAAATAACATCGATCCATTTGAAACGATAATAATTTCATGCAATGAATTGTTTCGTTATTTTTCTTTTATTTCAAATACGACAAAAGAAATGATGTTCGAAATAATATGCGAGAAAATGATTTTTTATTTTAAGGAACCTTTATATCGATTTACTCTCTCTTCGTAATGATATAGTCCTTGAAATAACATGCATTATTTAACCCTTAGCGCTCCGAAGGCTCCGTTACGGAGCCAAATGTTTTTAGCATACGTTATCGTAGGCGTTAGCAATTGTTATTTGTAGTTAAAACGTGCTAAGTCTGTACCATTACGATTAAACCATTTTTTGACCTTTTCTATGGTCAGCAACATGGAGAAAAATAAATATTATGATGAGAATTTAGAGCTGAGTGATACCGAAGACGTATTTGATTTTGAAGAGTTAAAAGACATTGTGGACGACAATGTTGGTTATGATTCTGACACTTCAAGTAGTAGTAGCGAAATTATACTACCAAAGAGACGAAGAATCAGAATTATTGAAAGTGAAAGCAAAGATTCGTTACAAGACTTAGATGAATGGCGTGATGTTACGGAAGAATTACATATTCCAGATAGAATACCTTTCAGCGTATTGCCACAGGTCATTGGACCACTAGTTCCTACAAACGTTGAACAGCCGATGCAATATTTTAAATTATTTTTCACGGACGAACTGGTAAATGAAATTATAAAGGAAACCAACAATTACGCAGAAAATGTTCTAACCTTGAAAGAAATATCTAGTAACTCTATTTGGCAATGTGAATATTGTGACACTTGTCCAAGTAAACCCAGAATGCACATGGGAGATTGTTACCAAAGATATCACACCATGGTGAATTACAAAATTTAAAATTTATCTTTTATTTACAATAGGAAAATGTGTATTTATAAAATAAATAAAATATCAAATGCATTCACAAGGACGTGTAATCTTTTCCGCTCAAAATAAGACAAGGGCCATAAAAAGGTCCCACCATTGGGGAAACCCTCTCAGGCCCCAACAAGGGTCAAGGCAGACACCCCCCTCCAAGGGGTGATTCGTGCCTTGACCAATAATAAACAATCTACCTCCATCCACGGGTGCTCTTCCACGACTTTCCAGCGTTGGAAGAGCATTCTTCCACCAGCGCTCGCAGAGAGTACAACACAAAAAATAAAGTTCTCTAAGACTACTAGAGACCCTTCCACGTCATTAATTTGCCGTAGAAAGCGCGAATCGAGCGTACAATAGTTCGGTCGCGCTTGTACGTTAGGCGACTAACCGAACGTACGGACAAAACAAAGGGTTAATATGCATTTAAAGAAAGTTCATTTTTGAGAGATCTTAGCCGGATTCGTCTAATTTTGTCGCAGGAGAAAATAGATGGAAGTGTGAAATAAGGATGTTAGTACAGTCTAGGTTCAGAGCTAATTATTAGATCACCGTATAATTTCCGAGAAGAATTTCACAATTATCTCAAATAACTATTTCAAATAATTATATGATAATATTTCAAATACTGTGATCTCAAAATTCTGCTCAAAATTCTCTTCGTCGGAATCAAAATTCTGCGAATTATGTTAGATCGAACGGTCTCAGGACGAGTAGAATCGTGATACAGGATTGTTGTAGGTCAGATGATAATGGTCGTGAACCGTTCAAAGCGGATTACGATTGTTATTGGCAAGTCGGGGTCTACTGGGATCATTTGTCACCGGTGAAAGTAGAATCCGCTTAAATGTTGGGATAACAATGTAGTATAGATATCATGTTTACAGACGAATGGCTGCGTTTATGGATTGCTCTAGAGTGTCACTGTTTCTGGTTCAGTTATGTGTGCAAAAGATAACATCTCATTGTCGTCTTCCTGACAATTATTTCACACTTTGAATGTACACCGTTCGCAGTTGAGGATTTGGCTTCAAGGAAATCTTTCAATAGCAATAACAATTCTAACTGTGAACCGAGATGCTTCTTTCGAGGGCATTGTTTAACTCTTTCGCCACTATCGGGGCTCATTTAGTCCATAAGTGAACGTATTCGGTGATAAAAAAGTTAAAAAAGAATTACCAAGCTTCTTTCTGATATATTAGCTGTCTGATTAGTCAGGGTTTTTCGTTAATAACTCGTTAACACTCTAACGGTTCTTTTTAACAAAAATATAACTTAGTATGCTTCGGTTCATTTATCATCTTACTTATCAATTTTTTTCAACGTAATTTTTGGTGCACCTTCTGGACATGTTAGTTTGTCTAGAAACTAAATATATGATAATTTAGTTTAACTGTGAGCAACCAGATACTCAAATAATAACATTTATAATAATAGTAACAATAATAATAATAATAATAATAATAATGTTTATTCATTTAACGGGATGATTAGTCTACAAACTAAATATATGAAAATTTAGCTTAACTGTGAGAAACCAGATTGTCAAATAATAATATTCAGAATAATAGTAACAATAATAATAATAATAATAATAATAATAATAATAATAATAATAATAATAATAATAATAATAATAATAATAATAATGTTTATTCGTTTAACGGGATGGTCCCTTCGTTATACAATACAAAAATACAGTAACAATCGGAGTACGAACGAAGAAAAAAAGATAGAAGAAGAGAAATGAATCCGAATCCCGGCGTTCGAGTATTAACGAAATCGTAACCAACAATTTCATTGCGGCAAAATTCGTGCGTAACGGGAGTTCTGAGACACCCTGTATGAAAATAAAGTGTAAAACCGGTTGTTTACCAAGTGCCGCCATTCCACCTTGTACACGGGCGGCTCAGCCTGGATCAGACAGTCGAAGTAGACGTCGGCGCCCTCTTGTATCGCGTTCGGGTTCAGATTCGCTCCCAGCTGTATCCTTGTCTCGGGCGTGTCTGCGAATTGAACACGTCAATAAGTCGCAGCCTAGCGTAATAATCGTGACGGACCGCACGGCCAGCCGGCACCACCGGGGTCTCGAGTGTGTCTTTAATACGCTTACAGTGTATCTCGAGGTCCCAGCCGTCATCTATCGGCTCGGTTCCCATGATTGAGTTTTCAGCCCGGCACGACAAGTGTCTGCCAGCATCTGCCCTGGTCGCCTTGAAAGACAGGGTGCTGGTGGTCGTGTTCCCGTCGCTCGAAGTCTGTAACAATATTATGATAACTTCCTTCCGCTGTTCTTTATCAACCGACCTTTCTCTCCCGTCATTTTTTACCTCGCAAACTCCCCTCGACGTTTATGAATCAACGAGGGATTTACCGATCAGTCTGAGAAATTCCAGTACAGTAATGCCTCCCTAACTGACGCTCGGATTGTGCAGAAAAATGGACAATTTGGGATGTGGAGATACGATTGTTCGAGCCTCGCAGCTCGTTTTTTTTTATAGTTGTCGACAATTCGTAACTATAAAAATGAACCGCAAGGCTCGAACAATCGTATCTCCTCCTCCTAAATTAGCCATTTTTGTGAACAATCTATGCGTCAATTAGAGAGACATTACTGTAATCAGACGCCGAGCAGCCGTATTTCTCTGGAAAATGTTCGCACAAACGCGTACGCGTCCTTTTTAACTGTTTGGGGCACGGTAAAAATGTTTCATCTTTTTGACGGAATTTTTCCACGGTAATGCATGATGGGACATTTTTAGATCCACCTCGAAATATTGTAATAACTGTAAGCGCATTCATGAACCCATGTGGCACAGTGAGATTATTTGAGTTGCACCCTATAACAACAAATTGATTTGCATTATTATTATTATTTATGTTTTTATATTATGTGATTTCTTTGTTAATAAAAATCTGTTCTGAAATCCTGTGCCTCTAAGAGAGCTAAACTGCGGATTTCGATGCAAAATAAAAACTGTCTGCGTTAATTGCAAGATACAAGAGCTACGTAAACATATGTTTCTCTTTTCGTCAGTATTAGGTCTACCGGAAAGTTCTGTCCGATAGTGTCACTTCAAGTTTCAATCCATATGCACATGTTGATTTCAGACATATATGACTATCTCTCTTTATCATTGCATTTACACACATATACTCTCCTAAATAAACTGAAACATAGATGTCTCGTGTCATTATTAAGTGAGAAGCGATCGTGAAAACATGGATACCGATGATAATGCCAGACCACATGCTGCTTTGGCGACTCGTCAGAAAATCGCAGAGCTAGGCTGGGAAATTCTGTCGCATCCACCATACTCCCCAGACCTAGCACCCTCCGATTATCACTTGTTTCTCTCTTTGCAAAACTTTTTACAGGAAAAAAGATTCCAAACTGAAGCTGATGTCAATCAAGCACTAGTTGAGTTCTTCGCCTCTAAAAATAAATCATTTTTAAAAATGGCATTTACAAGTTGCCATCACGCTGGCAAGAAGTCATAAGTAACGATGGAAAGTATATTCTACAATAAATATTATTAAATGTATGAAAATTGTGTTATATTTCAATTCGAAAACGGACAGAACTTACCGGTAGACCTAATATTATTATAATTCTTCAAATGCTACTACTGTTTTGTATTTGATCTACTAATTCTGGTCTTGAATGGATAAAATCCGCAATCTAGTGATGAAAAACTCACTTCGAAGTTCTAACTTTTGCATTCGATTGGCGACTCTGCGGCACCGCTAAAAATTCTTATATCATATCCCAAAATAATATTCTTACATTTTTAAATATTTTTATATTTAGAAAACTGTCGAAAGTGTAACTGTTGTATGAATCACATCTCAATTTCATATGCATAAAATGCGCTAAGTCATATAAAATGGAAACGCCGTAGATCGGAACAACCATTTTCGGTTTTCAATTAAAATGGCTTCGAGTGCAAAGAATTAACATAAGTACGTTATCAACAGATTATGCTAAGAATCTCGTGTTTCACAATAATATGAAACAGTACTTTCCAATCATTCATACCAGCTACTCGTTTTTGTCATAAATGCGCAAAGTCCGCAATTTAGTTACGATTTTGCTATCGTCTTGATATTTTAATGAAGCTGAGGAAGAAAGTCTAGTCACCGGCCTTGCGTTATTATCTCGAGTCGATGTGCAAGCTTGATAGAAATATCTCTACTAAATTTTTTCTAGCGAGAAACATGAGGCGTTCTCCGCAAATTACCTTAGGCCAGGCCTGATCATTATTGATCAGGTCCGCAGGATGACCGTGATGGATACCGGTTCTTCGGGGATTCTATGATTTAATTATTTTCGCGCCTTCTCGGCGAGACAAAGGCCGAAGAGGAGGAAGAGTATCTCGTGATTTATCGGCCGGGGAGCCAACGAAACTTCCTCACCACTGTTTCCCATTATCCCGACGATAATATAGCAATATGTTATCGTTAACCCGCGTGTATCGAAGCTACCCGCGCGCTTCCACGGGTCTCCGGCTGGAATTACCGGGGGCTTCGTTAAAGTCTTCGCCCTTTTTCCTCGGCCGGCGGCCGTCTGAATTACGCGTTATCCACGGCGAACAAAATGGTAATTCCATCGTCTGACACTCACCTTCCGCACGGCACATCTTGTGAATTAGAAATTTTAATTCCCTCGTTGAAATTCCTTTCGCGTTACCGTGTTACTTAATCAAGATATAAATATTTGAGCCGCGGAGAGATTGAGCGGCAGCGTACGCCGCGGCGAACACGCGGGCAGTTAAACCGGCCAGAAAGGAAACATAGAAAATATTGTTCCGAAGTCGATGCTTCTCATTCCGTAAGACTTTGCTGTGCCGCTTATATAAGAAAGTTAAACAAAAGAGGATGAGGCGTAAGAAGAAATACGGCGGGGAACTCCTATAATCTATAGGAGAACGTCGGAGGAAACGAGATCGTTCTTCTTCCTTCTCTTCCCTCTTCTTCTTCTCCTTCTTCTTCTTCTTCTTCTTCTCATCCTTTCTTGTAATCTTCCTCCCAGTTTGGAAAGTTTCGTTTCGCCCATCCCGTCCGCCTAACACGCTCGCAACAAGCATCCTTCTCGGTGAATACTTCCTGTTTGAATTGATAGACGTTTCCGGCCGATCTTTTGGGGACGATATTGCTGATGAAAGTTTTTCAAAGGAACTGCGATATACGTGCAGAACGAGACCGACATGCGCGTTCCCGGAAATGTCTGCGTAGCGTGACGCAACAATTTTTCGGCTGTTGGGATGTTAGACAGGGGGAAATTATACACCTTGCGATTTATGCGCTAATCTGTAATTAACCTCGTAGGTACGATGCGTCACTGTAAAAGGTGTTCCATAATTATGTTAACAGCCGGAAAGGGGTGATTCCCGAAGTCATTTGAAGTAATTTTTTCCTTAGCGAAAATGCAATCCGCGGCTTCGTTTACGAGTTATTAATGAAAAACAGTGGCCAATGAGAGGCGTGCTCGCCTAGCGCTAGGCAGCCGAGCCAATCAGCGGAACTGGGCTCCGCGCTCGTTGGCTGGTCAGCCTCGCGCCAGTCGAGCCAAGCGACCAATACGAGGCGAGCTCGCCTAGCGCTAGGTGGCCGAGTCAATCTGCAGAACTGGGCTCCGTGCGCTCGTTGGCTGAGCTGCCTCGCGCTAGGCGTGCTCGCCTTTCATTGGTCGGTGTTTTTCGTTAATAACTCGTAAACAAAACCGCGGATTGCATTTTTGCTCTAAGGAAAAAGTTGCTTCAAATAACTTCCCTCATTTCTCGGAAGAACCATAATTGTGGGAGATCCTGTATAGTTTTTGTTTTTGATACGCCAGTGTCACACATTGCAATGCTGTATTGTTTACGCGTAATTCGCGTCAAACTCTGCCGTACAGAGTAACAGTCCACGCAAAATTCAGCCGTGCCTAAGAGTTTAATATCAGTCCAGCGCTTATGTAAGGACGTTTTCTTGCGACTGGTTTGTCGTTTGAGGTTGAACAACTTCTCATTCCGGAGCAATTTGAACAAAAGTCTCGTTTTTAAATATTTTATGTAAGGGAATTTAACCATGAATGGGGCACTTTTATTTGGGACAAGATAACAAGAAGGCTAAACGACCTATCTAAGTTTAGTTTAAAACATTCGAAAGATCAGTTATTTTACTACAAAAATGCATAGTGTCAATGTGGTTCCTTCTACGTTTAATTGTTGTACTAATAATGGTAAAAGTGATATTGGTGTTAATCTGATAAGCATTGTTTTTTTATTCATTGTAAGCACATATAAAAGTGAATGCTAATCTTATATTACATAAATCTTGATATCTTTGGGTCAACATCAGACTTTATTACTTTATGACAAAAAATATTCCTTCCGATAAACAGAAACTGAACAAAATTAACAAAAGTTCCTTAAATCCTTAATTTAAATATTAACGACACAATAAGCAAAGAAATGTTTAAGGCACCCTTTCGCCGCATGTTTTATTTACCCATTTCGTACCTATAATATTCTGCGTGTCCCGTTCGCAAACTTGGCAACAAGATTGCAAATTTAACTTGTTTGATCACTATGATAAAAAATTCTATCCGATGCTATATGTCGATGCTATTCTTGAAGAAATATCTGATCGAATACAATAAACGAAAACTCAATAAAAAATACTAGTACTTCATACAACTTAACGGGAAAAAAAGGAAAAATATTATTTTCAAGCATACAAAAATGAATTGTCTAATATAGTTAGATATTAATTGGTAGCGGTTTCAAATTTCGTGTGATTGGATATGTGTAGGAGCCGAGGGTTAACGACACGAGAATCCGCGAGCACGTTAGGATTTGTAGACGATCTGCGAAATCATTACATCTGTTCGGTGCTCGTGGACTCTCGTGCGTTAATCCCACGCGATGAACGTGTGCGTGCGTGCATGAACGCCGCGATGTTTAGGTCGCGACAGCAGCACGGTCGGCGAGCGTCAGGCGCTGCTTTCGACAGAAGGTTCGTAACGTTCGACCAGCGCACCGATAAAAGGAAGCGCCCGCGGAGAACGCGGCATAACGCGACGAACGCGGCAAACGTCGACGCACAAATTAGGGTCACGCTCACGAATACGATTACGATCACGATTACGGTTTACGATACGTTTTACGATACGGTTGACGATGCGGAATTAGAATTAGTCGCAGAACGAACGACTTACTAATAAGGTTTACGATTTCGATTTACGACTACGGAACTAATTGTGTACGAATTTACTGTCTCTTTGTATTGTATATTGTGTTCCTCACTCTTTGGCAAATTAATAGAATAATTCTAATAATATAAAAAAATATAATATAAATATAAATTCTAATAATATATATATATATATATATATATATATATATATATATATATATATAAATAACTCTAATTGCATAATATAATTACAAAATTAGTATAATTTTATTATAGTTAGATTCACAATTTTTGATATAACGTTAGTGTGTGTGTCCCACTCACGGTAATTCTTCTCTACTTGAATTGCGAGAAATATTTGAAAAATGTTGAAACTCTTTGGCCTCAGTTCGTTAACACTTACATTTCCTAAAAATAGTCTCTACGAAGGGTGCGTGTATTTAACCGCTTGCGTACCACGCGAGCCACTTTTGCGCTCTTCAGATTTTGTGTCGAGAAAAGCCGGGGCATTTGGCCGAAACAGACGACTTACGGCCCACCCGAAATTTATCGAAACGTGCTCAGTCGTTCAGACGCGTGTATACGTCGCGCGTCGCATCGCTGTCAGTAATCCAATTTGTATTTTGTTGTTACCTATTCTAAATGAATAGTATATATATTTTCATTCGTAACGTTTTATTTTATGTTTTACGGCTTTTTTCGACACATAATCGAAGGAGCGCTATTGCGCTCTTCGGCTGTTTTCGACACATAATCGAAGGAGCGCTATTGCGCTCTTCGGCTGTTTTCGACACATAATCGAAGGAGCGCTATTGCGCTCTTCGGCGCTTTTCGATCCTGTTTTTTCAGAACCATCTGGTACGCAAACGGTTAATGAAGTACCGTAACCATGGAAGCTGATACGGAAACAATGTCTTGATCAAAATCAGTGTTTTTGTAAAGGTTTTTTCGTCAGCAACCAGTCGAACGTATGAAAAATCTTTGAGAATTTCGGTCTTGGAATCTTTCTCTGATAAAATATTTGGTTCCATAGAGTATTTCTTCGCATAATTCTATTAACTATGTCGTCGAAAAAGTATACTAAATGTAGAAGTCGTACAGTGACCCACAGAAGTGTTCGTACACCTTTCAAAACGCAATGACTATTTTAAAACTGAACTAAATGACTTGAATTATTTTTTAGAGGATAGAGGGATTAGTCTTCTAGACGATGACTGAAATGCTTCTTTTATCAAATTTTGCTATTATTTGGAATGAAGAAAAAAAAATTAAGATCTCTCGTTTTTTAACTTTTTTATCCGAGCCCACAACGAAAATTTAAAAAACCGTCTTTCGTAGATCTCGGTAACTCATCTGCATGTTGAAAATTTTATCGAAATCGCATTATTAAAGGTCGCAAAAATCGCAGTTTTTCGCGATTTCATCAAAAAACCGTAAGAAATGTTTTTTAAATCCTTCAACGCCTGTAGCTCGAGTCTGGATTAAGCGATTTCGATGAAATGTTCAGCACGCATATAAGTTACCGAGATCTACAAAAAGCATTTTTTAAATTTTCATTACAGGCTCAGATAAAGAAGTTGAGATACCAAGGTTATTAATTTTTTCACTTCATTCCAAATAATAGCAAAATTAAACGAAACCATTTCGGTCATCGTCTAGTAGACTAATCTCTCTATCCCCTAAAAAGGAATTCAAATCATTTAGTTCAGTTTTAAAATAGTCATTGCGTTTTAAAATGTGTACGAACACTTTCGTGAACCATTCTAGTCCATTGTTACGACCAAAGCAATTGAACTTCCGAAGTTTCAGGTCAGCACATTAGACTATCTGGACGAGATTATTATAATTTTCCAGGCACAAAGATGTTCCGGTACCTTAGCGCCACCGTGTACACGAGAATGACCGCGCCGAGGCACGAAAGTTCGACCGGCGAAGGGCACTTAGTTCCTTTACGGAGAACGCTTAATCACTCTCGAATTGGCCGCGAAATGCCTTCGATACGTTTTTCCGTTCCGCGGGACGTCCGTCCGTGGCTAATTAATTGGCGACGCGTCGTCCCCGAAGCCGCGGGCCAATTTAGCTTAATTACGCGGCCGTAACGAGAGCATACACTCGACCGCGGAGTATAGGCGCGGCGTTATCACGTTACTGGCTTACTGCGATTTAAATTATTCGCCGTCTAATGGCGCTTTCAGCGCGGCTTAAGCCCGCGGCGCGACGGCCCGGGCCCAGATAACGATATCCCGGCACGGTATCGCGCACGCAGGGGAGAGAATGCGACACGGGATCCCACGCGTAAGCATCTATCCCAGGGCACCTTCGAGGGACTGCGCCGAGATTACAAATTGCGCTGAATGCACGCGCCGACGATGCTAAATCGAATCTCATTGGTGCGCTCTCACGGCCATTCCTCTACCGTGTTCCACCTGGCCAAACCGGGCCAGCGATACCTGTGCACCACCGCAATACACCTTCCGTTCTTGTTTTCTTAACACGTCGAATGCCACGCCGGTTTTACAGAAATTGCCCGTGACGCCACGATGAATTTTATTTTATACATATAATGATACATATAATGTTGAAATATTATCTGCAATAGATAAGTTACAGTGTATAACCATGTTTGACATGTTGATTGCGACGAGGGCCACTGTTTGAATTGACAATGGTAATAATACAAAATTTTAGATATTGACATTTGTTTTAAATTATATATATTTCTACCAATTTGGGCGTGCCGGTCACCGGTGTATCCCATAGCCATGCTTGCCATATAACCATGTTTGATATGTTAATTGCGACGAGGGTCACTATTTGAATTGACAATGGTAATACTAAAAAATTTTAGATATTGACATTTGTTTTAAATTATATATATATATATATATATATATATATATATATATATATATATATATATATATATATATATATATAATATTTCTACCAATTTGGGCGCGCCGGTCACCGATGGATCCCATAACGTCACCGCCAAGTTAAGTGCCGGTCACCGGTGACCCTCGTGGCATTCAACGTGTTAACCGTTTGAGTCCCAGCGATTATTCAGAAAACACGGTCGAAAAATGTCGAACAGCGTGATAGCGCTTGTCTTAACCTTTTAGGTACGGCTGAATTCTGCGCGAGGCTATCTCTCTGGACGGCAGAGTCTGATGTGTACTGTACAGAGTCTGATACTGTATATACAGGATGTCCCAAAAATGTCTCGCAATCCGGAAATGGCGGGTTCTTCGGATCATTTGAAGCAACTTCTTCTTTTACAAAAATGTTCTCCGAGGCACCGTTAACGAGTTATTAACGAAAAACAATGACCAATAAGAATCGAGAACAGCTGACGCGAGGCGGCCCAGCTAACCAGCGCATGAAGCCCAGTTCCGCTCATTGGCTCGATCGCCTAAAAGGTTAATTGATTGCGAAGAGAACCAAGCGGCGCGATAGCGCTCGCCGAGATTGACAAACAAAACAAAAAGAAAAAAGATGAAGAAAAGCAGCTATGGGATGTACGTGCGTCAGTAAAGTTTGATCGCGATTCAAGATCTAAACAGCGCGATCGCGCTGCTTGGGAATCAAACGGTTAAGGGTTGCAGCGGCTTCTTGGAAATTGCTCGCCCGATTGACCGTTTCCTATTATCAGATTGCATATCTTTATGTGCTCGACCGACCATCGAATTTGCAAAATGAAAACAAAGCGGTCGCAATACCTGTTCAAATAACCGATGTATCAAACTGCTTATGTTGCAATCATTGAAATTATACTCGGCAGCAAAATTAAAACATTACTAATTATTGACTTTTGTAATTGTATTGAAAAAGTGTTGACCTTTATAAAGTATTGACCTTTGTACTAATTATTGATCTAATTGTCAACCTTTGTACAGCTGTAACTTCGTTAAAAGCTATCATAAAATCGTGACTGTTTTTAAAAATTAAGATGAATTTAACCGTGGTTCCATATTCTAATTTTTATTATCATGCATTCTTGCGACTATTGTATCCTAAATCCGAGGACATGTTCGCGATATAAAAAAAATGGTTAAAAAACAGTTTAACGTTCTTGTTCATCATTAGGTAGATGTGTACAGGGCAAATGAAGGTCAACTTTGTATGTTTATTTATCGATTCAGTTCATCGTTCTGAACAAAAAAAAATATTTATTTTATAATAGTCAGAAAGTTATCAGTTTACGAGATATTTGAGTTTAAATATTGCAAAGTGGTAGTCGTATGGATATTGATTGCTACAGGATGACACTGGCTCTCACGAATGTTCTTTTATACGGTATTGCAATATTCACACTTAACTGTCTCGTAAACTAATAATTTTTTGCCATATGTGGTTTGATATTTTTTTTGTGATAAAAGTGTATTCAAAATTATATGATTTCATTTAAAAAAACAAACTTGACCTGTATTTGCTCTATACGCGTCCACTTGCGGACAAATTAATGGTGTCATCGTGTTGCTCTCTCGGAACCGTTTCATTTTTGTGGGAAACATTTTTTATACAGTGGACGATTAATGAGTTATCTTCATATATAGATTAAAATCGAACAGCTTGTGTAAAAATAGATTTCGACGGACTTCTCGGATAAACTACGAACAGTGTTCACATTTCGAAGAAGTGTTCACCGTGGAATATTCTACATAGAAAAATTCCAGTCTACTCGCGACTTCTGATCAGAGTGCGATCTCTCAAACGCATAAGTTAACCAGTTAGCTGTGTTTGACGAGTATACTCGTTATGGAGAAATGGCAATATTTTGTGACATGACGAGTATACTCGTCGTGCGTAAGAAGTAGTGACCATTGGCCATTTAAATTGTAATTTTAAGGAAAACAAAAACATATTCTCAAATTTCAAGATGTTCAGAATATTTTCAGGCCAATCCTGCACGAAGTTGTTTACATTGTTATAAAAATAAAATTAGAAAAGAATCACGGTATTGGTGTTCGACGTGCAAAGTGCCATTATATATTGTTCTTTGCTTTGCTAAATACCACTCTTTCTACAGCAGCAATTTGAATTTTTAACTTTTATAAGTATTTGATTATCCCTGGGTTTTTCGTTTATTATGTATATGGTATATGTTAACGTCAAGCGAATAAGTAAATATTAGTAATAAAATTGTTAATTTTATCAAATAAAACCGTCTTTTTGATCCAATATTTTAACAGCGACACTTACATTGTGTTCGACGAGTATACTCGTCGTCGCTCGATTCTCGCGACACATATAGGTGCGCGCTCTGAAATGGAGGCGACACAGCTAACTGGTTAATTAATGAAACTGAAATTGAAGAATTAAAGTTTCATCGTAGATGATGGTGTTTTAACTCTTCCGCAGTCTAAACATCCTAGTAAGATTCAGCTTGTTGGAATATATCATAATAAAAATGAATTTGGACGTGCCAACTTCTGTTTCCACAATTGTCTATTTACGGTGCAAGTGATGTTTCATTTCTTCAAATGATTTTATTTATTATTTGTATACTGGCGCGGAGAATTGAAAAAGTTGTAATTTTACGTAGTTTCTCGCGTGATTCGTATTTAATTTACTGCGCATCCCGAAAGGTATTCGAGGACGTGAGATTTTATGCACATACTCGTCATAAACTTGTAGCGATACTAAAATTTTTATACGCATAAGTCCAAAAGCACGACTTGCGTGAAAATATAATGATCGCGTACATTCACACTAGGAAATGTATAGACCACTATTTGGCTTTTCACATTGCTCACATTACTCCAAAACGCTCTGAAATGGAGGCGCCACAGCTAACTGGTTAACGCACCGCGGGAATTATTCTACGGAGGGGAGTCCGGCCGGATAGCATTTAGTAAAAATATGAGTTCGTTTTATTGCGGGACTCGATCATAGGACATTTCGCAGATTCGAGGGGAGAGTTTGCGACTTTGATTTACACTCGGTAGTTTTACTTACGGTCTCCTTGGAGCCGACCAAACGCTGTTTGTCCCTCCACCAGGTCACATTGGCCGGCGGCATGGAACCGGAAGTCGTGCACACCAGCTCGTACTTCATGCCCGCTGACAGCGGTTGGTTCGCTCCGATTATCTTGACGTCGAGCGGGCTGACTGCAAGAACGTTCGTTCACGTGGTATCAGTGTCACGTCGAAACGAAAATGTATGAACGGAAATTGCCGCTTCGAATGACCGACTAAAACGATGACGAAGGAGTTATGATAATTAATGCGCGACTAGAAATGATGACGGAGCTTTCACGTTGTGAACAACGTGGTGAAACGACTACGCAACTATGACCGATGGCCAGGTTAAGATCGAACACAAGAAAACGGTCGTGCTAACCGAAATACAGAGAGGATTGTGATGAAACTTTGATGAAGACTGTGTGTTCGATAGATTTTCAAATCGCAAATAACGAAAGCTAGTCAACAATAGTTCAAATAAAAGTTGCATCGTATTTTTAGTATTATTAAGTATTTATTATTGATTATTTATTAATTATTATTAGTTATTTTAAAAAAATAACTTTTAAAAAAGAATTGTTATCACAGTTTTATTTATACGGGCTGTTCCAAAATTATGGTATTTCCAGGAAATAAGAGATTCCTGAGGTCATTCGAAGTAACTTTTTCCTTAGCGAAAATGCAATCCGTGGCTTTGTTCACGAGTTATTACCAGAAAACACTGACTAATGGGAGGTGAGCACGGCTGGCGCTAGGCGGCTAAGCCAATGAGCGGAACTGGACTTCGACCGCTCGCACGCCTCGCGCCAGCTGATCTCGCTTCCCATTGGTCACTGTTTTTCGTTAATAACACGGTAACGATACCTCGGAGAAAATTTTTCTAAAGGAAAAAGTTAGTTTTGGGACATCCTGTGCAACTTTTACTTGAACTATTTCTGGATGTCACGTAGCGTTTGAAATTTATCAGCACTTTTTAAGCAATGTCTAACACTTTGACTGTCACGCGACAACCTCAAAAAATGTCATAATTCCAAAGTATTTTATTTGCTGAAGTGAAAATTGTAAAGTAAAGTTGTATGATATTCAATTCCTTCTTCAACATTCTTATAATTTACGAATCTGAGTAAAATTAAGAAATTATAATGGATCAGCGTAAAAATTAATTTTCAAATCTGAGTAAAATTAGGAAATTGTAATGGATCAGCGTAAAAATTAATTTTCAAATCTGAGTAAATAATGCCGTCGCGCCCACATATTGGTGACGCGACGGTCAAAGTTTTAAACACTTGTGCAGTTTCATGAAAATCGGTGTTCACCGGGGTTCTCTCGTAATTTATGCGAATAGATCGAGAGAGCTGGATATTTTCATCGCAATTCCATTAATATTCTATTCAACGATTAGTTGAATATTATATAATTATTATAATTATTCATTTGAACGATTCAACTTGGATTATGGAAAGCATATGTCAGATATTTCTTTATACCGGATTTCGCAAACAGATTTAGTCAAAGGAGAATTTGCATAAAGGTTCTCCGTAAACAATCAAACCGTAGGTAAGAGCGTAGGGACCATAGATAGAAACGCGGACACGAACAGCTTGCAGTCGGATCGGTAGAATAGGTCGATGTGTTATCGGACGGTAAAGGGACGCTGGATAAGTAGATTAGGATGGCTCGCAGACAGACGAGTGGAAGCAGGAGACTGTAGTCGGACAAGTAGAATAGATAGGTGGATAGCCAAACAAGTGGAATAGGCCAGATAAGTAGAATTGGACGATCGTGGTCAGATAAGAGATAGTTTTGTTCCTGAGAATAGAAGCGCATTCGTGCCAGATATTGGACAGTTTATTATCGAAATAAAAAACTGCAAATAACATAAGAGAAATAAAGAACGTATTGTGCGCCGATGTAAGGATCTTAATTGTATCGTCGAGTGAATGCATTCTTAAACAATGGACGAGACGAATTCGTCATACATTGTTGGAACTGTCATTATTCACCGTGCCCTCTCTTCTTCGTTATTTTCTTTAACTGCAGCAGTATTTCTTCTTGCATCAGATGTGCAATTAGAATTAATTAACAATCTCCAAAAATTCATTTTTGTCACCATTACTTGCGGAAGAAACAAAATAAGGTTTCTATTTTATCGATCACGTACATGTTAGACTTCTTACTTCACCGATTATGTTCGTATTGTGTTTATTACGTTGGCTTGTTTTACGTTAAACATTCTATCTTGTCGTGGAAAATTTGACTAACAATTTAAAAATGGTCAATGTAACCCAACAGACTCGTTTGATTCGATTGATTCAAGTATTATTAATATCATTAATATTATAAAAAATATTATAATACTATAATATTATAATATTAATATAAGATATATTATTAAGAGATGTATTATAATATTAAGATAATAGATTATATTTATTATATGTAGATATAATATTATAGATTATAATATTAATATAATAGATTATATTTATTATATGTAGATATAATATTATAGATTATAATATTAATATTATTAAATATTATAATATTAATATTATTAAATGTTATAATACTATAATATTATAATATTATAATATTGATAATATTAATATAGTATTATAATATTATAATATTGATAATATTAATCTAGTATTATAATATTATTAATATTATAATATTAATATTATTAAATATTTACTACGAAATCATAAATAATCACCAACAATGTTATGTCGTCTGCTACTTGTTCGCAGATCGTCCTGTTCTTCAAGCACGTAGCTCGTCTCACGAGATATCATCTCGGACGAAATTACTTAGAAAGTGTGCGAAAAATTCGTGCGATCAGTCAACCGGTTTCCCCCGCAACGAAACAGAAAACACGCGGCGTTTTCATGCCAATATTTGTCTCGCGCTGCCGACCGAGCCGGCAGCACCTCGGCGAGTCGTTGAAAGGGTCTTAGACGAGGCGCGCTTTTGCATTTCACAGGGTGGGTTCCGGGGAAATTTCGTTTCTGCGAGGTGCTCGATCATAGACGGACGTCGAGGCGACTGGATCAAAGAGCCTCCGATTTGCGAGCATAAATCGCGAGGGTGGCGGGCGCTGTCTCAAAATAAATGTGGTCGAGAAGAGGGGCGTGTTCTTCCGTCGTTGCACGCGGCGTGAAATTCTCGACGTTTGTCCTCCGTTGTTTAAACAACGAACTTCTTCGTAACGCAAGTTGCGTCTATAAGATCACATGGAACACGATATTTCAAATGGGTTAACAAAAATTGCTATTTCTCTTAATTGATGCGTCTTTTAATCGATGCGTCTTTTAATTGTTACTTCTTTGTATTGTTACTGTTCTTTAGAACTTGCAATTGCGCTCTTTTCTGGACATCCTAAGAAGACAAACACAGTGACTCGTATTATTTTTTGGCGATGTTACCGGGACTAGTTTACTATTTGTTTTAATCGATGCGTCTTTTAATTGTTACTTCTTTGAATTGTTATTGTTCGTTAAAACTTCCAACTGCGCTCTTTTCTGGACATTCTAAGAAGACAAATACAGTTACTCGTACAATTTACGGCGATGTTAGGGGGACTAGTTTACTGTACAATGATTAAAATATCTTCCTTCTTTTAAATTTTACTATTACTTGAAATGACGAAAACGTAAAAATATAGTTCCGCAACTTTTTTATTCGAGGCTATAACAAAAATTTAAAAATGCGTTTTGTAGATCTTTAATTGTTTGTAGCTCATAACAGCGTTAACTGATTTCGAGAAAATTCTCTGTGTGCATATAAGACACCGAGATCTACAAAATGCATTGTTTAAGTTTTCATTAAAAAAAGTTAAAAACGCGAGATTCTTATTTTTGTTAATTCCTACCAACTACAATATTTAAACAAAATTCTTTGGACTACTTAGTAAACTAGTCTAACATCTTAAAAAGATGCAAATCATTTAGTCCATTAAAAAAGATTATTGCGATTTAAAAGGCGTTTGATTAATTAAAAAAGTAATTTGTTTAATGGTTAACGATTACAACTCGTTACTTATTATAACTATAATCTATAATAATTTCTAATAACTAACGAGTTATAAGTCTATGAAAATATCAAACATTTCTGAGTCAGTCGTTTTTTTCCGAAGGGATTTGTAAGGAGTTTGACAGGGATCGCGGGACTCTAAAAGCGGCTACATTTGTAGCAACAAGACGGTTAAACGTGGAGTTTTCGAGACGTTTCTGCGGCGAAGGGTCGAGCGCCGCCGACGCGACGCAGCAACAGCGGACGAGCAATTTTCTGAATAATTCGATTCGGTGGGGCGAGCTCTGAGGGCCTGGCGTGGGGATGATGTATCGCTTTATAACAAAGAGAATTTATCAATGTCAATTTGTCTCGCGCGCGCGCGCGCGCCGGCGACTACACGGGCCACCGACGTCGCAGCTATCGCTCGGCCGAGCGTCGCTCGAGAAAAGAAGTACTAGGAAAGGAAACGGCCTGGACGAGGCCGAGACGCTTAATTTTCGTCCGGCGACGTTATCGTTCAGTTACACGGAGACGTAACGGGGCGAGGATTAATTATGAAAATTCTTTCATTTGCCTCGGTAGGGCCACGGCCCGTTTATTGTTCGCCGGCCGCGAGCCGGAACGCGTGGCAGAAGGAATTAAATCGTCTCGGTCTGCACGTGACTCGGACGGTTTTTCACCGGCCCTCGCCCTTTGTAATGCAACGCAATTACAGCGGATAAGAAGTTAGGGGAGGCACCGCGCGCATTGTTGCTTTGCGATCGCGTTGTTACGGCGAGACGACTCGGCAGGCGGCAGGGATTTATGAGTGACACGGTGCAATAAAATCCCTTATTTTCTTGTAAAACGATCGCCGTGGAACGAGCGCCGCGATTCGAGACAAATTGCAGAAAGAGGAATGGCCATTCCTCGTGCAATAAACGCGACGAATTAAATCGGAGAAATAAGAACTGGTCAAGTAGAATGAGCAAACGTGGTGGAGATCGTAGCAGGATTAGGCGGACAGTACGAGCTATAGGTTCGCCGAGCATGGAGCATAAATCACCGTCCGACGCGACAAGTAGCACAGATTAGATTCGGCCAGGCAACCAGCCTGCCTCGACGTCGGTTCGAACAAGTGGTACGAGCGTGTACGATCCGAAAAGTGTTAAACGTACGCATAAGTTCAACGAATTGTATAAATCGGTGCTTGGTCAAGCAGGCTGAACAAGTTCGCGTGCGCGATTATGTTATTTTATATATTTGTAGTATCGTAATTTAGTGGGCACGTTTAGGACGAGGAGGAGTGTTAGGCTTAGGAGACCGTAGTTTTAAGACTTTGTATTAAAAGAGAAACGTTCGCGAAGGCCGGGTCAGATGAAAAAAACCCTTGGCGACGGAGAGCCGGCGGATGCGATTGTCACGTTTTTAGGAAAGGCAGGCATTGTGTCGAAGGAGCGTGTTTGGAGTGGACAGAGAGTGTTCGAGAGTGTCGTCGAGTGAGGAGCGTTGCAAGTTGTAGAATTAAGTGAAGTAGTTGTAATCCTAGTTGTAGGTACGGTACTCGATATTTCCTGTCTTCTAATCGTCTAATCGTCCTTTCCTAATCGATACAGATTCAATATTGTTTAAATATTGGACAATTTCTACATATTATTATTTGTTTATATATTTTTGTTTGTTTATATATTATTATTGTTATTATATATTATTATTTGTTTAGTTATGGACGTAGTGTATGTTGGTTTTTGTCAAAGTACAATAAGTACAGTGGCTCGCAAGAGTGTTCGTACACCTTTTAAAACGCAATAACTTTTACAAGACTGAACTAAATGACTTGAATTTTTTTTTTAAATGATAGAGGGGTTAGTCTACTAGACAATGGCTAAAAAGCTTTTCTTTTAATTTTGTTACTGTTTGGAATAAAAAGAAAAAATTAAAAACCCTTGTTTTCTAACTTTTTTATCCGAGCCTACAACAAAAATTTCAAAAATGTCTTTCGTAGATCTCGGTAACTTATATCGATTAACCCCGAGTCGAGCTACAGGCTTCGAAGGATTTCAAAAACTGCAGACTTCTTACAGTTTTTGGTTGAAATCATGATGAAACTGCGATTTTTGCCATCTTTAATTTGTTGTAACTTACAACAACGTCAATAAGTTACCGAGAGGCATTTTTTAAATTTCCATTATTGGCTCGGATAAAAGAAGTTAAAAAATAAGAGATTTTTAGTTGTTTGTTATTCTAACTAATAGCAAAATTTAAAAAAGAATCATTTCAGCCATCATCTAGTAGACTAGTCTCTCTATCATTTAAAAAAATTCAAGTTATTTTTAGTTCAGTTTTAAAATAGTTATTGCGTTTTAAAATTGCGTTTCCTTTATTATTGTTTTCTTTATTAAAAAGTACCATTTTTAATAAATAACGAGTTCATGTTTCTCACAGTTATGCATGTTTGTATTAAATGACATGTAAATACTTATTTATGTTAGAACTTAACAGAATGAAGCAACATACTATCAAACAAATTTGTGTAGCCGACACGTGGTCAGACAAAAACTGTAGTCAGAACTAGTATGAACCAACGGTATACGTTGTAGTATAGTCGGAGAAGTAACAGAGAACGATGGAAATAGATAAGAGAAACAAGCGTGGACATGACTGAATAAATGACATAAATTGACGATCAATCGGTCAAGTAGCGTAAGTTGACGCGTAATCGGACAAATGACAGGGAATGTGACAAAACAATCCAAACTCCAAACAAGTTTACGAAAGATCAAGATAGTAAAATAGATAAATGACCAATTGAATGAGCGATGCATGCCAACGTGTAATCAGACAAATGACACAGCATACGGCAAGGCAATCGAAACAGGTTCACGAACGATCAAGATAGTGAAATAGATCAACGACCAATAGAAAGAGTAAATATGACAAGACGATAGAGACAAGTTCACGAATTATGAAGGCATTAGCATTGATCAACGACCAATTGATCAAGAAGTCGCATATTAACGCATATTGTATCAACGCACGGCAGAAAACGCAGCCCGACAAATGGCAGAAAACATGACAATCGTAACGATTTATTTATTTCGTTTAAGTTGCTTACCAGCGTCTATTAGTTCGCAAATATATTTTATTATCGTAAATTATTAAAATTAGTTCGTAAATACGTTTTCGACCACTGTACCTTTTATGGCAAACAGAACCGTATATCATCATGTCTTCATTTGTTCCGGCCGAATCGCGGACCGCGGGTCAACGCACGTTCGACTTTCGATGTACGCCGTCTCGCCGAATTCGTTTTTGTCGAATAAACGGCGAGGCGGCAAGACAATAACACGATCGACGCGCGTTGCCCCGACCGTCAAACGCTCGCCTCGGCCGAAATGTATACGCGGTGTTTTTGCCTTAGGAGGCAATGACTGGCCTTCGACGCCTGACGATGCTTCTCCTTGAACATCGGCCAGGTGTCTATATACTACTGTGATCAAAAAGTAAGGTGAATTTGTTTATAAAATGTAAATTCTTTATTTATTCTTCCAAATCAATTTCATCCCCTTCAAAGTAATCCCCGTCCGATAAAACGCACTGTTTCCGACGCTTTTTCCAGTCCTCGAAACAGTCGGAATAGTCTTTTTCCGGTATAGCCTTCAAGACCTTCTTCGATTCGGTTTTTATCTCCTCAATCGTGTCAAAACGGCGTCCCCGCATTGGCTTTTTGAGTTTGCTGAATAACCAGAAGTCGCACGGAGCCAAATCAGGCGAATACGGTGGTTGCGGAACGATATGAGTCGAGTTTTTGGCAAAAAAGTCGCGAAGAACCAATGCAGTATGACATGGCACCAATCGAGACTTGACGCGTTTGAGACACAAAACATCCTTCAAAATGGTTTGGGCTGAACCAAATGATATTCCAACACTATCAGCGAGGTCTCTTATTGTCAATCGACGATTTTCAAGCACCAAATCTTCGATTTTTTGGACGTGGCCCTCGTCGGTAGACGTTGATGGTCGTCCAGAGCGCGGTTCGTCTTCAACGCGTTCTCGGCCCGCTTTGAACTCGTTGTACCACTTATAAACGTTTTTTTGTGCCACAGTTTGATCACCAAAGGCCTTCTGCAACATTTTCAACGTGTCCGCACAAGAATATTCGTTCCGCAAACAAAATTTGATGCAAGTTCTTTGCTCAACAAAATCACCCATTGTAAAAATCGAAAAATTCACTTTTGGTCGTTTACTAAAACACGTGTAACTCGGAGATAATTAAACCTTTTAACAAACAGACGCTTGGAAATTGTTATAGACAGTCCTACCAACCCAGGAAAAAAACAATTGCCTGCCTTCCTAATGTCCGGGAGTTTTAAATGACAATTTCACCTTACTTTTTGATCACAGTAGTATACTGCCGCAAATTTGATAACGGCCGATTTTGGTAGACAACGTTATTGCATATAGACTAGTATTATTCTGCGCCCTTGCGCCCATACGAAGCCGTGCTTCACTTTGCAACAAATTCGTAGCCGTGCTACACTTGATACGTCGAACGGAGCCGTGCTCCAAGAATTGTAAACCGAGGACTGTGGAGTCCAAACCAATAAATCGTGTCGTCTCCTCACGACTTCCGGCGGTTAGTTTGTGCCGTGCGCAACATCATTGATATGAATACTTATTACCAAGCATTTGATATTTTCTCCCTGCTTAACTGTTTAATTTAATTTAATTTAATTTAACTTTAATTTTTCGTTGTGCTGTAACTACTTGCAAACGACTCTGTAACGCTCGCTCCAAAGCGTTCTCTCGTATATTAACACGTTCCGTGCCGAGCTTTTTTTACTCGAATCTTCACACTTTGATATTTTACTAAAACTTGATGTATTACGTGCAATTATTAATTCTCGTACACATAACAACGTAACAAAAACTTATCAACGCCCATTCTTGCGGTGGAAATTGATTCTTCGGTTCTAAATTTCTTGTAAACAATTTGTTCAGTTCACTAAGTAAACATGCAAGCGTGTACCATCGATGGTACACGTGGCACGGAACGTGTTAAATAAATAAATAGAAATAAATTAAAGATCACGAACGATCAAGATATGATAATAAAGCCGGCCAAACGGGCAAGTAGTACACGCGAAGACGCGGCCGGACCACAAAAATGCACATTCGGTAAAGCCATCGATAGAAGTGAACGACGAGCGAGACCACTCTGGTCAACAATTTCTTTGGAAGCCCGGGGAACGCGGCGCTGATTCTTTGCAACGAGGAATCGAGAAAGTCGATTTCGTTGATTCTGGTCGCGGTGACAGGGGCCCCAGCGAGCAACATTGAAAAACCATTTTCCCGGCCGCTTCGACGACCGTCCCGGTGTAACCTCGTTGCAGAAGTTACAGTAACTCGGTTGCCGGAAACTTCTTGCTGCAATCTCGCGGTCGCGGCGGCAAGAAAGCCCGAAATCGCGGTGCGAATTCAGCGGGAAAGTTAACGCGGTGAGTTACCGGGCCGACAGGCTGCGACGGGAACCGACTCCGAAAGCGGACAAAGGGGAACGGACGACGCGAACGCGCGGTTTTCTGCGTGCACGCGCCGCGTAACTCGCCGACGAACCGCGTTCACAAAAGGAAAAGTTACAGGCGGAACGTCGCGAGCCGACCGCGATACTGTCCAGCAGAGACGGAGCAAATTTTCGCGACCACGTCGGCGATACCGGCCTTTATGGTCGAACAATGCGCGCGTCTCGATTTTGCCCCGCTGACGGACGTCTCCGAAAATGGAGCGTCTCCGAGCGGACGGACATTATCGTGTACACGATTTAAACAGCTCGAGCGGACCGCGGATTTTTGTGCAGCGTCGGCGTTTTCTGACGCTATCGCGGAAAACAAGGGACGAATGGAGATTCGTTTCTTCTTTCTGAATTTTCACGTGGCGAATGCGTAACAGTGCACCGAAGATCGAAGCTTTCACCTTTTATCTGATTTTTTGGTAATTATTGTCACGAGAGAATGGAACACGATTTATTAATGTTTAGGTTAAACAAAAAAGAACTTTTTTGTATTTCTTTTTGTAGCTTTGAAATCCGATGCTCGTGGAAGTCTTATGTTTTATTGGCAAAATACCGAATCGAGAGTGCTCTTTTAATACTCTTTCCATATGAAATTTGTTTGAAAAATAAAACAACTCTTCCAACGACCGAATACATTCGAAGTGCGTGACGATTAATGGGTCGCTGTTAACAATCTGGTAGGGTGGTCAGTCCAATGAATGAACATTTCTCGTATTGTATGAGAGAGAGAGAGAGAGAGAGAGAACTGAACGGTTTTCATGCTTTTTTTACATTAGCAGTTCTATTATTTACCTATAGGTGTCTTGTAAATGCCATTTCGTCTTTGTTTATAATTAGTTTCACATTTTATTTGTTTCATTTGTACAATATCATTCGCTGGTTTGTTTATTACAAGTTCTTGTTCATTCATTGATCGTTTCACGTATTTTTGCATAAAATCTTACGGTACACTTGTAAAAAAAGCTGTAATTATCAAACAATGTTCACGAGTGTATGAACTTGTTAGGAAAACAATTCGCTTACGAGAATATCGTTCAGAGGATTAAATAACGATCTGTGGATGATCATTTTAGTAATAATGCAGCTTAAGTCTTCATTCATTTTACATTAACCCATTAACTGCCAAATTTTTTTCTTAATTTTTGACGGGAAAAATTATGTACGCGCACAACAAGTTGAGCAATAATATAAGTATATTCGAATTATATTTTGTTGTTAAAATATTTTATATTTTTTAAAAAGTCCCAAATGGAGAAAGAAAGAAAGAATAAAATATGAGAGAGAGAGAGAGAGAGAGAGAGAGAGAGAGAGAGAGAGAGAGAGAGAGAGAGAGAGAGAGAGAGAGAGATAAAGGAAAGAAAAAGCTTTCTTTTATTGTGTATGAAAAACAAAAGACTGAATAATTAATACATGGTTACTATAACCTCTAAATTACATATTTATATATGGTATTTGATTATATTGTAAAAACCAAACCAAAAATATCACGCTCCAAGTATGATAATTTCGTTGTGTTCGACTTGCAGATAATTTCCAAATTTGTTCACTTGTTGAAAAGAAACGAAACGTAAAACACACATCGTCTGTTACAATATAATATTGCAGATATTGCTGTAATATTGACCGTTATGTATAAAGTGTCATTAAACTGTCAAACGCAGACAGTTTAAACTGACATATTCCTCGCGCGTACGTAAAATTCCAAAATCCCCAAAACGGGGATCGCGGAAGTTAATGGGTTAAAGGAAAACGGTTGTTTGTACGGTTTCCGTCGCCGTTCCGAAAACGTTTTCGTGAACGCGCACGCGGTTCGATAATGAAATTCTGTAAGGCGGCCGTGTAAAATAACTCGGGACGCGATCGCTTTTAAAAGAGTCGTAGAGGCGGCTCCGAACCACCTAGCATCTCCGGCTCCGTCAATATTGGCTTTCCCCGTGATTACGTAATAAAGTAAACATCGTTTCACCCCCTTTGGGTTATCGACCGACCGAATTAGCTCGATGCAAGTCATGTAAATTAATCCTGGCCACAACTCAGCGGGGACGTTGGCCAGAGTGGGCCACCGGTGGCGACGGAATGGAATATCTGAAATAGTGGGTCCGCCGGAAACTTCCGTCCGTCTCCTGATTACCACGGTGTACTCGGAAAAAAACTGATACATATTGTTACGAATTACTACACTTCTCCCGCGTCGCGGCATTTTATTTACAATAGAGAACACGAACTATAATACAACTAAATTAAATTATGTTAGAGATCTTTGAATTAGATGGTGTTGATCGCTCGACGGTCCGATCCCGACTCCTCGATTGTCCGTTGATCAAACACCTCCGTGGCAACCCCTCTCTTCTATTTGTCTTTATGGAGTTGCTCACAACAGGGCAGTTTCACATTACAGCGACTTGATTTGGACAAGTCGCCGTAACAATATTTATCGGCCGTATGATTTTATCTCGCTGCAAGCTGCGCCGTATGAACCAGCGAACTCTGACGTTTCTGCCGAGTTGCTGCGTATTATCCTCTCGATGAAGGATTTGACTGAAGACAACGTTCAGGCGAGTAGCACCGATTTGTATGGTTGGGCATGCCAGAAATTTTGGTGGATGAGACATGTAACTTTTCTCAATTACGGTTCTGGGGTAAGTGCTGAGGGCAAGTCTAGCATAGTTCTCTTATCAGAAGGCGCTGCTGTCTTCCTCACTTCGTAGCCGGATCCTTCTGGAAAACTATCCTTATTCTTTAACCCTTAGCGCTCCGAAGGCTCCGCTGCGGAGCCAAATGTTGTTAGCATACGTTATCGTCGACGTTAGCAATTGTTATTGTTTCGTTATTTTTCTTTTATTTCAAATACGACAAAAGAAATGATGTTCGAAATAATATGCAAGAAAATGATTTTTTATTTGTGAAGAAATCTTTATATCGATTTACTCTCTCTTCGTAATGATATAGTCCTTGAAATAATATGCATTATTTAACCCTTAGCGCTCCGAAGGCTCCGCTGCGGAGCCAAATGTTGTTAGCATACGTTATCGTCGACGTTAGCAATTGTTATCTGTGGTTGAAACGTGCTAAGTCTATGTACCATTATGATTAAACCAGTTTTTGACCTTTTCTATGGTTAGCAACATGGAGAAAAATAAATATTATGATGAGAATTTAGAGCCGAGTGATACCGAAGACGTATTTGATTTTGAAGAGTTAAAAGACATTGTGGACGACAATGTTGGTTATGATTCTGACACTTCAAGTACTAGTAGCGAAATTATACTACCAAAGAGACGAAGAATGAGAATTATTGAAAGTGAAAGCGAAGATTCGTTACAAGACTTAGACGAATGGCGTGATGTTACGGAAGAATTACATATTCCAGATAGAATACCTTTCAGCGTATTGCCACAGGTCATTGGACCACAAGTTCCTACAAACGTTGAACAGCCGATGCAATATTTTAAATTATTTTTCACGGACGAACTGGTAAATGAAATTATAAAGGAAGCCAACAATTACGCAGAAAATGTTCTAACCTTGAAAGAAATATCTAGTAACTCTATTTGGCAATGTGAATATTGTGACACTTGTCCAAGTAAACCCAGAATGCACATGGCAGATTGTTACCAAAGATATCGCACCATGGTGAATTACAAAATTAAAAATTTATCTTTTATTTACAATAAGAAAATGTATATTTGTGAAATAAGTAAAATCAAATGCATTCACAAGGACGTGTAATCTTTTCCGCTCAAAATAAAACTTCCTTTATCTCAGTCGCTCCGCTCCAAAAATGTGCCGGAGTTGCTGGTAGGCAGTACTCGAGAAACGCGCGGAGCGCTAAGGGTTAAGATAGAGGATAAAGATCTCATAATTTTTTAAACATGTGCCAACGAATGCGCTCCATCGGATATCGGCACAACTTCGAGTCGAAAGTCATCGTCCGAGCTTTGTCCGTCGACGGAATCACGCATCAAAGAGGTCACGCTGAACCGCTATGAATCAACCGAAAGCAGAGTAGCCTGATCAGGCTATCTGTCTTCAATATCTCCCAAAAACAAACTGACGCCAACGGACAAGTAGAAAAAGTTCATATAATCTCGAGGATCTGCAATTGCATTGATCAATGGCGATGAAAAGGGTAACACGCCAATCTACCTTTCATCGAATAATGATAACAGCGGGGCATTCGGCGCGCAATTGGACCATAATCGAACTCCCATTCGGTGCGACCATTTTACGAGTCAGTCGTGAAGCTAGTCGTTAACTATGTAGTCGGTTTGACTGACAATACCGATGCACGCGACTCCAATCCAATCCCGACGATGAGTAATTGAGCAGCTACTTTAATAGCCGCGCATCGATTTCCCCTAAGGAAAGTATTCTTAGAACGGGGCTTCGTACGTTCCGGGATTCATTGTTATCGAGGCTTCTATTTCCTGCCGGTGACGGTAAACTAATTTGATTTCATCGACTCGAGGAAGTTTATTTGAACTTGGACCACCTTCTATGAGCTGACTCGATCCGCAAACACGGGGCCGGAAGGAAAAAGAGGAAGATTCACCAGCTGCATTCGCGGGAATGGGGGAGCCCCGAACTCGGTGGATACGCCATTACCCTTAATAGCCTTCAGAGCCGCATGGAGATCGATATATCCCGTTCCAAACGGAAAATGACTGAGACACTCCCGAAGCTCTCGGCCATCGAGAGGCCACGGAACTTTTGGATCGCGATCGTTCGAGCAAGACCATCGCCGGCCAGGATATCGCTCGTGATTCCTGACGCGATAAACGTCCAACTCCGGCCTTTAATCCTGCGCATTATGGCTTTTTTCGATGCCCATCTAATCTACTTTATTAATGAGATCCCGGACGTGGAAGGCGGTGCGCAGTTGCTATCGAATTTATACCTTTGTGTGGGACGCGTTTGCAAAATAATTTTAAAGGCGGTTGAGATTTGTATCAGGGGGATCGATTTCATTCGTTGCGGATTTTGATACGAAACTCTGTGCAAAGATTCATCTTTTTTCTCAATGATTTTAATACAAAGATTTTGATACAAAACTCTGTGAATCGATTGCAAGCTACAAGAGAAGACGTTGAGAAAAGATTCATCTCTTTTCTCAACGATTTTAATACATCAGGTTTCTGTCACTAATGTATTAACAGAAGTGAAATCATCTTTCTTAACAATTGGTAATCTAAGGATATTAAAACGTGCACACAATTCGCAAGATTTTCAGCGAATTTTGTGATCGAAACACTAATCCGGTACACTGAAAACAATTGAAATAATGTTCACTATGACTGCATCTTGTGACTACAACGTATTAATCGAAGGATATAAACTCCTTGCTGTATCATTTTCTTCATAGTTACAGTGGTTAGAAGTTTTTCGATTTTAATGATTTCTAAGAAGAGAAATGATAATTTATATTTATCGACTGTCTATATTTACTTAAATGTTTAAACACCGATGACAAGAAATCAGAGATTTATTCAGACTAAAAAGAACGGAATAGCGCTTATACTTAACAGGTTATTATTAGAAATCTTCATCACGTGTCAAGCTCGTCAAAGTATGGCAAGGGGTTAACAGTCACACAATTCCCAAGGTCCCAATAAAGTTTGTGACCGAAACACCATTTCTACGTACTAAAAACAATTTGAAACGTAGCCGTACCCGAATTCCATGGGGTACAACGGCGTCATTGCTCCTTGACGTCACCGTTCTTGGCGTCGCCGTTTCTGGCGTTATTCCTGGCGTCAAACTGTCCAGCTACCTCTATCTTTTCATTTAAATTGGTTGGTGTCGCTAGATCGTCGAAAATGCTCTGATAATTTTATCCGTAGGGCCAAGTGTCCCAGTGTTTTATACATTTTAGTGGAGTGGTTTTTTATCTGCACTGGCATTTATCGTCACCCATCACAATAGTAACATATAATATAGAATCTCGTCGTTCGTCACAGTAATAGTACCATTTACAGGGGATATCCCAAAATTATGGTACCTTCGGTAAATGAGGGGTTATGTATATTCCTGACGTCATTCGTAGCAACTTTTTCCTTTACAAAAATTTTCTCCGAGCCATCGTTAACGAGCTATTAACGAAAAACAGTGACCAATGAGAGGCAAGCTCGACTAGCGCGGCTAGTCAACGAGCGCACGAAGCTCAGTTCCGCTGATTGGCTCGGCTGCCTCGCGCCAACTGATGTCGCCTCCCATTGGTCACTGTTTTTCGTTAATAACTCGTAAACAAAGCCGCGAATTGCATTTTCGCTAAGGAAAAAGTTGCTTCAAATAACCTCAGGAACCCCTCATTTCCCGGAAGTACCATCATTTTGGGACACCTTCTAGAATCACGTCAACCGCTCCAATAGTAACACAGTTCCGTCTTACATAGTAAAGATAGATATTTATTTAAAATCACTGGTTCAATCATTTTTGGTACATTCGACGCCTGCTCTGAATGTTAGGTACAGCCGAAGTTGCAGATCCTCGTGCGAATGTTTACCAGCGGAATTATGCGTACACGTTACGGAAACGTTCTCCACGAATGTGGCTTGTAATTACAAGCGTGGGTCCTAACGAACCGTGAGATTCGGAGGTCCGCCTTAAGGGACGAGGCTGCTGACATTTACGAAAGGCTAGACAGAAAGGATCGGTCGCGACGGACGGGCCGGGATCATGGTTTCCGAGGCCTACAATGGATCCTATGGGACACACCGTGCAAGCACTTCGACTTAAGTGGTAGCCGCGAGTCGTGTCGTGGACGGGCAACTCTCTTTCGGAGACACGGGGAAATTGGATGAAAGCCGTCGCGGGGCTACGATGGCTACCGGAGTGGCCGAGGGAGGAGAGGAGGAATGGAAACGACGTTTTTCCAAGGACGTATTCGGCCCCTTCGCGCGTTACGCGAGATTGCGCTGTAACGGGGCCACTTATTCTGTGCTTCTGGAGAAATCGACCTGGTCGGAGAGCCTCGGATGCGCTCGAAGGCGTCTCTACCAGCCAGAAATCGTGCGAGACCAGTCTGAGAGGCAGCAGATTAGATCCGGTGACGTATTAGACCGTTTAGCGCGGCCTCGTTTATGGATTTGTCGAGCCGAGGAGTTCCAAATTTTTTAATTTCTGCTGGAGTTGGGTAACATTTTGCTCGGATGACGGATGGGAGATAAGAATCAACGGATACAATTTTATTCGACATGGTCGAATAAATATCCAATCGAAACAAATTTATCTGGGTCACAATTTATCGGAATAAGATTTTAGACGAATAAAAACTCATCTCTGAATAAGAAGTTGTTTGTTATTCGAACAAAGATTCATCTGAATAAGAAGTTGTTTGTTATTCGAACAAAAATTCATCTGAATAAGAAGTTGTTTGTTATTCGAACAAAAATTCATCTGAATAAGAAGTTATTTGTTATTCGAATAAGAATTCATTTGTACAGAAATTAATTCGGAATATAATCAACTCGAATAAAAATAGAATATAGAATATAGAATATAGAATATAGAATATAGAATATAGAATATAGAATATAGAATGTAGAATGTAGAATGTAGAATATAAAATATAAAATATAAAATATAAAATATAGAATATAGAATATAGAATATAGAATACAGAATATAGAATATAGAATATAGAATTGTTACAATGAACTCTTTTTCCAATTATCGCATCGAAAAGTTTGATACTCTTTAGTAGATTGATCATTGATGCATAACTGAATAATCTTTCTTCGGGAATAATCTTTCTTCTATGCTTGAAAAATAATAACTTTACGATCTCTATTCGAATAAAAGATAAAGAATCATTCGAACGAATAGATAGAATAATTTATAATAATTGTCACGAATAATGGATAATTGTTATTCGAATAAAAGATTCAACCGAAACGAATTCATTCGAATAATGATTTTAGACAAATATTTATTAAGCGAACAATAAGTACAAATTTCCTTTTTCTTCCAAGAGACGATTGTGACTGCGAAGTCAATGGTATCGCACGGGTTTAAAGAAGAGATATCAATGAAAATTTGTTTGCTATCGCTTATTAACACAAGATGAAAAGCAGATGTTCCGAGATAAATTTGGAGACGAGCGGTTCGTCGGAAAGTATGCAATCAAGTGCGGGAATTACTGTAATGTATGGACAAATACCGACGGGAAACTGGAGCAACGGGACGTGTGCTGATTCAACAGTTCAACGTCCTAATTAATTGGTGAAAGTTTGATCTCGCAGACGGAAACGGTTCGCCCGCGACTCCCGTCGATTTCATGGCGTCGATCCCGAGCTTTTATAAAACGTCCGCGGTGATTTTCGATCTTCGGAGCCGACGCACCGGTTTCTGATAAACAAGCGCCGGAATTTCCATCGCGCATCCGGGTCACCGGTTAATCCGTGATCCTGGAAACAGGATTTATCACGTACATTATGCAAACATTAGCAGAGAGGATCCGTGGGGAAAAAATTCGCCACTCTTCGGGGGATCTGTTGTTGCCGGGAAACTGGATTTGCTCCATCGTCGGCGAAGTCTGTATTGCGTTGTCGGGGATCAACCGATGTTCCACTTTTTCGTGAAGTTTCCTTACGAGAATCCTTTGATCTCGCCGGGGATACGTTCGATAATATATCGGTACACATGTGCAAGCTTAGACGCCGAAGAAGGAGCCGAACGAAATTGATGTAACCTTTCCGTAATCCTCGGCTCTTCAATTTTTATCTTCTTCGTTGACTGGATACATTCGTCGCAAACTACTTTAGTCCTCACTCTGATTCTCCTCTCTTTTATCTTCTTTTTCGTTCTATGATTATTTTACTGCTTTACACTGTTTTATTGCTCGTTCTCTCTCTCTCTCTTTCTCTCTCTCTTTCTCTTGACATGTTCACTTTCACAATAACGTGACAATCGAAGACACAAGTTTCGATGTTGCTAGCAGAGTAAATTCTGCCTAATTGACGCTCAGATTGTACACAAAAATGGACAATTTGGGAAGAGGAGATACGATTATTCGAGCCTTGCGGCTCGTTTTTTCAATTAGGGAGAATTTACAGATGACGATATAAATTATCAGCAACTTAAAGATGTTCGAAAGCATTATTCGCAATAAAGACTGAATTATGAAAATATCGTCACCTCGAATGTTCAGGTTCCAATCAGCAAACCAAGGCAAAACAATCTTCAACAAATATTTCTTCAAGGAATGAACATTAACCCTTTGACATACAAATAAAGCTGAATTTGATGCGTCCGAAAAACGCTATTTGACTTGGCTCAACTGAACAGTTATGTGCAAGCTGAGAAAGAGAGCGTTTCGTTTCGATATTTGGATTACTGATTTGTGGATGCGACGTTGTTATCGATACTGTCGAGAAGGTGGGAGAGCGGAGCATCTTGAACATTATAAACAAATCAGAATCGAGGCACGAGTGTCCGTCGAAAACAGCTCTCGACGTGTTAGACTCGTCAACAGACCAGTCCAAAGTGACGCATGAAATGACTGTAGAGCCAAACTCGTCATTGTATGCCAAGGGTTTAAAGGGTTATCTTTTGTTCTTCGAACTTCAAATCTTTCATTCTTAACCGTTTGAGTCCCAAGCAGCGCGATCGCGCTGTTTAGATCTTGCGTCGCGATCAAACTTTAGCGATGCACGTACATCGCATAGCTGCTTTTTTTCATTTTTTTCTTTTTGTTTTGTTTGTCAATGTTGACGAGCGCTATCGCGCCGCTTGGTTCTATTCGCAATCAATTAAGACAAGCGCTATTACGCTGTTCGCCACTTTTCGACCGTGTTTTCTGAATAATCTCTGGGACTCAAACGATTAAGCAAATCGATATGACCGTAACAGAAATCATTGAAGAAAAAGTTCTTTCTTTTTCGCAGTGAGAAATTTCTCATCTCTCTCTCATTTCTCTCCCTCAAATTAACAAATGAAACTGTCGGGAGGCTCCTTAAAATAAAAGGATCGTTTTTGTACTGTGACTGATATTACAAGTGAAATAAATTTTAACAATGATAGAGAAATCAATGCTGGAACATTTAGAAGACACAGTTGCGATATTTTCAATTGAGAGCACAGGGACACGCAAGAAGTCAACATCAATTATCAGAAATCGAAAAATGAGACTCGCGTTTGCGAAGGCTCGTATAAACATTGGACAAGTCAGGACTAGCAAAAAATATTATTCTAGGGCGAATCGAAGTTCAATCGTATTTCTTCTGGCGTGTTGCGATACGTGCAACGCCGTTCTGGGAAAGATTCTCACCCACGGCGCATTCGATCAATCCCTTTCTTCCTTTCTCTTCGTTTTAATCCTTCTCCCTCGCGTGGCGAATCTGAGACGCTACTAAAAATCGCTATATCACGTTTCCAAATAATTTTTACATTGTAAAACTTGTTTCTACTTCGAAAGCTATTAAAACTACAAGTGGTTTATGATCCGGAAGTATGCTCCACAAAAATGTTCGTACACCTTTTAAAGCGCGATAACTTTTTTAAAACTGGACTAAGTGACTTGAATTTTTTTTAGGTGATAGAGGGGCTAGTCTACTAGTCGATAGCTACAAAGTTTTTTTTAAATTTTGCTATTAGTTAGAATAATAAAAAAAATAAAAATCTCTCGTTTTTTTTCATTTTTTTTATCCGAGCCAATAATGGAAATTAAAAATATGCCTCTCGGTAACTTATTGACGTTGTCGTGAGTTACGACAAATTAAAGATGGCAAAAATCGCAGTTTTATCACGATTTCGACCAAAAACTGTGAGAAATCTGCAGTTTTTAAAATCCTTCAAAGCTTATAGCTCGACACGGGGTTAACCGATTTCGATCAAATTTTCAACACGCATATAAATTACCGAGATCTACGAAAGGCATTTTTAAAATTTTTGTTATAGGCTCGGATAAAAAAGTTAAAGAACGAGGGTTTTTAATTTTTTCTCTTCATTCCGAGTAGTAACGAAATCAAAAGAAAAGCTTCTTAGCCATCGATAAAAAAAAATTCAAGTCATTTAGTTGAGTTTTAGAAGGTGTAATACGTTTTAGAAGGCATACGAACACTCTTGTGGGCCACTATACGTATTTGGAAACTGAGCAAAATGAAATTAAAAGTTTTACTTTTTTATTTTATAATATTTTAAACTTTATTTTATAATATTGTACAATTCAATGCAGCGGGTCAAACATGAATAAAAAGCAGCTGAGAAGCACTTGTAGCGAACAAACATAAGCGTCACCGTAAAATCAATTTTACATCGATTTCAGTTAATATTAAATATTTCTTGGTGATTGTAGTTATTATATGACCGTATAAGATGAAATTTTGAATCAAATTTGCACTAGAGGATTGTACTAACAACATAACTCACGCTTTTACAACATTGTGCAAGTGTCCAAATGCTTGTGCACGATAGTGTACGTAATACTCAATACATGATATAAAATAGGGATATCGTAGGTCAGGAAGAGCGTCTTAGATTTAAAGTTGATCGCTATCATCCCGAGAATTTTATAAAACTCTGATTTAAGCTTAGCAATATTATATATTATATATAATATATATATATATATATATATTATATATATTAAATTATTATGTTATATATATATAAAGTTATTATTGTTATATATATTAAGCTTTTGTAATATTGTGCAAGTGTCCAATTACTTGTGCACGATAGTGTACGTAATACTCAATACATGATATAAAATAGGGATATCGTAGGTCAAGAAGAGCGTCTTAGATTTAAAGTTGATCGCTATCATTCCGAGAATTTTATAAAACTCTGATTTAAGCTTAGCAATATTATATATTATATATATTAAGTTATTATGTTATATATATTAAGCTTTCGCAATATTGTGCAAGTGTCCAATTACTTGTGCACGATAGTGTACGTACTACTCAATACACGATATAAAACAGGGATATCGCAGGTCAGGAAGAGCGTCTTAGATTTAAAGTTAATCGCTATCATCCCGAGAATTTTATAAAATGCCGACATAAACTTTGGAGCATTACTGCCGGTTCGAGTGATAAGTTTTCAAATATCTACGAGCGCAATGGCCCAATCTTTTGGATCTGCGCGAAGATCCACTAATAAGGTTGTCAGAGAACTAATATAAAACGTTTCACCAGCGCGAGAAGCATGACTCGGCCATTAAGTATTCTTTTACTGTCGAGACTCGCATAGAAAGCGTTTCAGCGTAGCGGCGGGTTTTTATTCACGACGTTTATGTTATCCACGGTATTTCACCGGGAACAGACATTTGACGGCCGCGAAATCGATTCCTGTTTATACGCGAGCGAGTCCCGGACGCGAAGTAATGTTTCCTTTATTCGCGGACGGGGAGGATGATTCACGGCGTCCTTTGGAACGTGACGCGCCGCGGCGGCTGAATAGACGCGTCGCGTAGTGTCGCGTCGCACCGGCACGCTGCCCTAAATTTTCCTGCGGGAGCGGAAAAGCGAGAGCGAAGCAAACCTGTGGACGCGGTGCGCCGCCCCGAAAAGAAACTCCGCCGCCGCCGGCGACAGGGAGTCTAGGATCGCCGCTAAAGTCTGCGCGTCCATGCAGGGATTTTCGCGAGAAACCGGACGAAAATACCCTGAGCCGCCTCCGGCTACGTGGCACACCTATCGACGAACCTTTTCACCCTCGCGCGCCTCCATCGAAGGTGCTCGAGTGTTTAAGAAACGAAGGGTCCGGAGATCTTGCCGCTTTTTTCGTGAATAGGATCCCGAGCGGGCGTGAAAGCGCGGGTTCAAGCGTTCGTGCGGGGATGTTTATTTATTTATAGTATTTGGCTAGGTTCACGAGTGCCTCGGACTAGCCCGGGCTCGTTCACGCGACGGAGAAACGAAGGCCGAAGAATTTCTATCGGGTTTTCTCCTCGAGGTGGAAATATTTTTCTCGTGCTTCTATATGCAAATGAAGATGTTTCTTTGTTTACGACACGTGAAGATGTTTGTTCGGTTAGCGCCAATGATCTCGAACAGTCTTTACGTTCAATCTTTTGGTTGGAAATTTTTTAGTTTACGATTACCGAGATTTTAAAGATACATTCGCGAGGAAGTTATTCAATGAATGTGTTAAATGGGTTCAAATATTGCAACAAAAATCGTTTGTCGTCTATCGAGCATTCGTTAAAGCTATTCAGACTTGGTATCATCGATGCAGTAATTTCTGATAAAGCCGGGAAAAAGAAGATCGCAGAGAGGAGATTCTTGTAGGTGGCATCGTTAGAGACGTCGGAAAAGTTTCTAATGGAACAGTTCTATTAATTTTGTATTAGAACTAGCGAAGGTACTTTGAAGCTAAACCAATATCACAAAAATGAAGGAGTATCTTTACTTTGGTACGATTTAAAACCTCGAAATACAAATATCTTCGTTTTAATCGTTCAGTTGTCGATCAACCAGTTAGCAATTTGTTTGAAAAGTATGCAAGTGTTTAGGGCTGTATTAAACGATATTAAAAGAAACGATTGTGGTAAAAAGACAGAAGAGATAACTGGTCGAATTTTATGGACAAAAGATAGACACTGTGGATCCGAAATGGATTTCCAACGCGGACAAGATCCCCGAAAAATCGTTTGTCGTCTATCGAGCATTCGTTAAAGCTATTCAGACTTGGTATCATCGATGCAGTAATTTCTGATAAAGCCGGGAAAAAGAAGATCGCAGAGAGGAGATTCTTGTAGGTGGCATCGTTAGAGACGTCGGAAAAGTTTCTAATGGAACAGTTCTATTAATTTTGTATTAGAAATAGCGAAGGGGTACTTTGAAGCTAAACCAATATCACAAAAATGAAGGAGTATCTTTACTTTGGTACGATTTAAAACCTCGAAATACAAATATCTTCGTTTTAATCGTTCAGTTGTCGATCAACCAGTTAGCAATCTGTTTGAAAAGTATGAAAGTGTTTATAGGACTGTATTAAATGATATTAAAAGAAATGATCGTGGTAAAAAGGCAGAAGAGATAACTGGTCGAATTTTATGGACAAAAGATAGACACCGTGGATCCGAAATGGATTTCCAACGCGGTCAAGATCCCCGAAAAATCGTTTGTCGTCTATCAAGCATTCGTTAAAGCTATTCAGACTTGATGGCATCGTTAGAGACGTTATACAAAGATTGTTATACATCCGAATAAATATATCATTGTTGCTAGTATAAAATAATATAAAATAGTGGCTTTCAGTATTCCGTCAACTTAGCGTCAAGAACTATAGGTTAATCATTTGACCCTTCTTTGGTGCGTATGTAGAATCTTTAATCAGTTAACTCCGTTTGATGAGCATGCTTGTTATAATATAAAGGGTGTCATATAATTATGTTAAGAGCCGGAAAGAGGTGATTCTTGAGGTCAATTGAAGCAACTTTCTCCTTAGCGAAAATGCAATCCACGGCTTTGTTTACGAGTTATTAACGAAAAACAGTGGCCAATGAGAAGCGAGATCAGCTCACGCGAGACGGCCGAGCCAATAAGCGGTACTGAGCTTCGTGCGCTCGTTGGCTCAGCCACAGTGACGTCAGCCGAGTTCTCCTCTCATTGGTCGCTGTTTTTCGTTAATAACTCGTAAACGAAGCCGCGGATTGCATTTTCACTAAGGAAGAAGTTACTTGAAATTACCTCAGGAATCTCCTCTTTCCGGGTGTTAACATAATTATGAGACACCCTGTATAACATTGCCATTTCTTCATGTCATTCTTCAATATATACTTCGATATTTTTTATTAAATTAATTATAAAATTATAAAAGTGTTCTACTTAAACATAATATGAAGAATATCAACCACATACACAGTATAATAATATTAACTTGCTGTTCAATATTCGATAGAGAATAGCGGTGATTTCAAATCGACACGAACGAAATAAGGTGATTACGTGACCAGCCGCGAGCACGCAAAAACTTTGCGCGACACACAGTTTTTGTGTACGTCGTCGAGCTCGGCTGTCGAGTTCGACGCGGTAATTCGGGTCAACGCGTAAGCGGGCTAGCGTCGGTTGTTTACAATCCGCGACGCTGCGAACGCAGGGATCATCGGTTCTTTATGTCATAATTTAACACGTTAAGCGCCACGCCGGTCCCTAGGGACCGGCGCTAGACTTTCCGTTCAGGCCACGCCGGTCCCTGCGGACCGGCGACAGATTTTTCGTTCTTCTATCGCGGCGCGTGTGTCGGTCCTTGCGTATTTGTGAGACTGAACATTTAAATTATGCGATATCGGTTTTTGTTTGGCCAATGCTTCAAGGAATAGAATAGAATACTTAAAAACATTAATGTAATTTATTAAAATTTAATTTAATTTATTTTAATTTATTATTCTCTGATGAACTTTCATCGCTCGACGAGCGCAATACACGACGATGACGAATTGTAGGCACTAAAATTTGTTCACTTGACGTATCACTTGATGACATCCTGATTTTTGGGTCAACAAAATTTTGAATTTCTAGTCAAGAAGAAGTACGAGAAAACTTGGAAACTGAACGAAACTGGGCTACGATATGTATGCAACTGAGGATTTCTTACGCGTTCGAGCGTCATTAGGCCTCGCTTTTCAGTTTTTTATCTTCTACCAAGGAGAAGGGACTATAAGGATATAAACAAAGTATATACATAGTATTTATTACGATCAGAAAATTACAGGCTCTCGAGTATAGTTTATCTGCAAGTGGAAAGATAAACATACGAAGACAAGCTCCGGTCCTCAACCCGGGTTACGTTACCCGTTATCTGTTTATACTCTGGCTCGCCTAGCGGCGCGCTGCCCGGCAGGGCCCGCCTGACGGCTTACTGTGGCTTGAACGGAAAGGCGCAAAAATTCGGCGTGGCGCTTAACGTGTTAAAGCTGTTACCCAATTTTCTTGTATCCTCAGCAGTGACGGACGTCCGGGCATTGCCCTGACGGACGCACCGTATCTCCCTGGCCTTTGTCTTGTCAAAAATCTCCAGCGATTGTCGTCCACAGGCGCAGGCACCGATTCTGTATTCCGATTCGCGCTTTGAGATATCGAATAGATTCATCTTTTGTCCATAAAATTCAACAAGTTATTTCTTCTGCCTTTTTACCACAATCGTTTCCTTTAATATCGTTTAATACAGCCCTAAACACTTGCATACTTTTCAAACAGATTGCTAACTGGTTGGTCGACAACTGAACGATTAAAACGAAGATATTTGTATTTCGAGTTTTTAAATCGTACCAATGTAAAGATACTCCTACATTTTTGTGTGATATTGGTTCAGCTTCAAAGTACCTTCGCTAGTTCTGACACAAAATTAATAGAACTGTTCCATTAGAAACTTTTCCGACGTCTCTAACGATGCCACCTGCAAGAATCTCCTCTCTGCGATCTTCTTTTTTCCCGGCTTTATCAGAAATTACTGGATCGATGTTACCTAGCTGAATAGCTTTAACGAATGCTCGATAGACGACAAACGATTTTTCGGGGATCTTGTCCGCGTTGGAAATCCATTTCGGATCCACGGTGTGCCGCCATCGACGCTGCATGGGTGGAGCGATTCGGGGACTGCATCCGAAAGGATCGAGTCCGGGATGGATACCCGGCGAGATCGGAGGAAATGAGGATCCAGTCTGTTTCCGAAGATCCTTCGTGGTCTCGTTACTTTTGCATCAGCGGATCCACCGCTGACACGTGGCTCCGGCAAAATTCTACTCAACTTAAATGAAAGTTATATGAACCTGGACTGCTCCCGCGGAAGCTGTCTCGTTCCTCCTCCTCCCAGGAGGAGGATGAAGCCTGCTTCTCGTTACACGGTGCCACTGATTTCTGAGAATCCTTTGGTTCCCTCGCGCTCGGTTATCGATTCGGCGAAAGTGTCGTTTGACCGACTGCGCTCTGATTTTTGCTTGGGAAACGGGCTTCGTTTGCTCCGGAAAATAATCTTCGAAAAATTACTACATATATCTTCGACCCTCTCGGCGTTGATTAAAATGAAACAGTATAGTAGAAGAAATATCTACTTTTTATATTATTTTTATGATTTTATATCATATTCGTAATATACATGCATGTAAATGCAATTCAGATTATATCAGTTGTTCATACATATTCATATTATAATATTATATAATATTATATAATATATTATTTATATTATTATATTATATATTATATTATATATTTTATATAATATAATTTATATTATTATATTATATATTATATTATATATTATATTATATATTATATTATATATTATATTATATATTATATATTATTATTATATATTATATAATATAATATAATATTATATTTATATTATATTAATTTCATATTATATTATTGTAGATCAAATTTGTAAATACTAGAAATCGAACAATGCGGCTCTCGCCTGTATCACGTATGATCTACACTTTAAAAGTGAATAGAAGAAGAAAATCTTCTCATAGGAAATTTCAGGAAGGTTTCAGGAAATCTTCTCATAGAATTCGGAATTAGAGTAATAAGACACAAATCTTTTATGAAAAGATTATCGTGAAAAGATCATCCTAGCAGAATTATTAATTCTGCTCGTTCGTTCAGTGAACACCTTTAGTGAACGAACATTTCCTGTATTATACAGGGTGTCTCAAAATTATGGTACTACCGGGAAATGAGGGATTCCTGAGGTTAGTTGAAGCAACTTTTTCCTTAGCGAAAATGCAATTCGTGGGTTTGTTCACGAGTTATTAAAGGAAAACAGTGACCAATCACAGGTGAGATCAATTGGCGCGAGGTGGAACTGGGTTTCGGCCGCTGGATGGCTCGCTGGTTTGCTTATAATTTGCTTCACGTTTCATTTGTTAATTATCGTTGATCGTAACGACGTCCAAATTGTAAGAAAAATAGTGAAATTCTAAAAATAGCAACGTTTTTAATAAACCTGCTTCAACTCACTCGAACATGAACCCTTTGAATATCGATGAGAAAAGCGAGAACAATTTACAATTTTGATGTTTTATCTGACACTTTTATGCGAATAATAACGCAATAAACATTTTCGATTTGTGAAGTGGTGGTTATGTAAGTTTTAACCCATTGCACTCGAGATGACTTTAATTCCAAAACGAAGACATTTCTTTAGAATTGTTTTTATTTGACACGTATGAAATTGAACGCACATGCTTACAGAACACTTCTCTATTATTTGACAATTTATCGAATACAGACGAATTTAATAATGTGAAAATTCTTTTGAAAATAGCGTAGCAGTTTTTAGCGTCGCCTCAGAGTCGCCACTCGAGTGCATAGTAAATAATATTAGATGTATGTATTATTAACCCTTTGCACTCGAGTGGCGACTCTGAGGCGCCACTAAAAATTGGTATACTATTTTTCAAAATCATTCTAAGAGTATCAGAGTCGTTTATATTTTAAAAAAGGTATTAAAATTCCATTGTACTTGCCAATAGACTCAATTTCATACGCATAAATCGCAGTAAATTATATAAAATAGAAATACTATAGATCAGAAATCATGTTTTGGATTTAGAATTTAAACAGCTTCGACTGCAAAGGGTTAATAGATGTATGTAGTAGTTAAGGATTAAGGCCACGGTGCGTAGCATAATAATCACACCGTCCATAACATTCTTTTGCTAAATTGCTAGAAAATTTTGCACGGAGCTTTATCAGTTCACTGGCAGAAAAACATCCTGCGCGAACGCAAGGATAGAATTTTCATCAGCGAACACGATAGCGCGACGCCAGCAAATTTGTATCGTGTCGATCGTATCGTATCAGCGGCGCTAAGAAGCTAGTTTCGAAAAAAATTAGATCAACGTGCACGCGGCACGCAGACAAAGAATCCTCCCGGCTCGCGGAGGCTGGCGACGAGTCGGATCGCGAAGCAATTGTCTCGTCGTCGCTTCGAGGCCGGGCACGACGGTTGGGAGACAGCGAATCCAGCGAAATTAGCATACTCCGGGGCTCCCGGGAAGCCTGGAATCATTAATTCGTCGCCTCGAGGCGCGAGGATAACCCGGACGGTGCCGGTGTCGCGATCCCGAACACAAGGCTGCAACGTTGTCGCCGAGGAACGGCGACGATCGGGAACGTTGAAAGGAACCGGGAATATCCCGCGAGATTCGACGGATTGAATTGCAAAGCGAATGAAAACCAAACTCTGTGGATAAGGAGCCGCCGATGGCTGGGATACGCGGCGCGGCAACCCTACTTCGATCGTGTTCAAGCCGCCATTCTTTACGATTTCTTCTGCTTTTTCTAGTCCTATCTGCTTCCTGCCTCGCAACTTGCATCCTCGCGAATTTTCTCGCGAACCCCGCGTCCGCTAATTAGTCCTCTACCGCGTCACGAAATTTATTTATTCAAGACACGGTGAGCCACGAAAGTATATTATTAATAATTATAATTGATATAGTAATATATATATATATATATATATATATATATATATATATATATTACTATATCAATTATAATTATTAATAATATATATATATTATAATAGATAGTTTTTTAATAGAAGTTTAAATCGTAATAGATTTTAGTATATAGAAATTTGAACAGAAATTTTAAATTATAATAGATTTTTAATAGAGGTTCAAGTAGAAAATTTTAATTATAATAGATTATTTATAGAAGATTTTATAGAAATTTTTAATTATAATCTAGATTGCAGCGGACTTTGAATAGAAACTTTAAATTGTGATAGATGTTTAATAGAAATTTAGATTATAATGATCTTTTAGTAGAAACTTTAAATTACAATGGATTTTTAGTAGAAAAAGTTGTACTTATTATTTGATGTAGGTAATTTGAAATTGATTATAATAGATTTTTGTATCATCACAATCAATTGCAAGTTTTGAAAATAATTTCGTAGCCATTGTCTAGTAAACTGAATCCTTTAACATCTCAAAAATTTTAGATTGCTTGGCCCACAATTGTAAAGAATTTATTCTGTCTTAAAAGACGTTCGAACACTTACGTGGCTCACTTTACATGGAAACATGCATTACCTGTTCCTCCTGCATTCTTTATTATGTTTCACATGTAAATATTTCAATCTCAAGTGGTTCGCATACAACAGTATTTTCTCTACGAGTCAATAAATATTTGACCGAGCACCATGAACTCCGTCATGACGTAAAATATACAATGCAACGAGATATTCTTGTTTTTTCTAGCTAGTTCCATTATTTATTTATTTTCTTGTTCCTAACTAAATTTGGTGTTTGCAGTAATTCGATCGAGCGCAAGAGATTAATATCACTAATAACATGCTATTATTATTATTATTATTATCATTATTATTAGTATTTCTATTATTATTATTATTATATTATTAGTATTATTATTATTATTATTATTTCTATTATTAGTATTATTATCTACGAATTAATTGAACAAATATTCTTGAAATGTGTATAAATGCGAATAAGTAAATCGGAGATCATAATATTTGATTGTGCGATGATCAAAACGAATCTATCGCGAATTCATGCGACAAAAAGGAAAGTAGCTAGCAAAAGACTTTGAAATGCATTCCCGTCGTTCCTTCTCGAAGAATTAAACTTGGAGATTCAGAAGTGGTTGCGAATCGACTTCGTTCTATGCGGAAAGACAGAGGACTTCTGGAATCTTATGTAATGTTTCTTCAAAGAGATTGTCATTTTTTCTCCGGAGTCGCAATCAAACGGGAACTGTAACTACTGTCAACTATATCCTCTTACGCGCGACAGAAAGAAATTTCGCGAAAAGGAGAAACTCAAAAAATTCACTGATATTGACCGTCTAGAAAATGAATTCAACCCCGGCGGCACAGTAGCGATCTTAAATGGACTGGTCCTTTCGCACAGCTGAGGAAGTTTCATTTCGCAGTTCTTTCTCCCTGCTTCGATACAATGAGCATTCTCTGCGAAACCGTTTCTCAGAAAAGAATGATCACGCGAAAGTTGGATCTGAGGGCTCAGAGGAGTTTCCAAGTCAACTTAATAGTCACAGTTTCAACTTCGGAGGCAGCTAGATGATCCCGCTTACGAGTTCTTATTCCGTATGCCCGGTGAAAGGAACGTTCTGCGATAAAGAAGGAACGTTCATCATTTTTGATCACCGAAAGATTCAATCTGGAATCTCGCAAGAACACCCATACCGAGATAATGGACACCGTTAGCAATGGGACGAAATGCTTTTGTTCCATTACGGGAAGAAGCTGGCAGCGTTACGGCTGAAACATATTATCCTGTCGTTCTCGGTCCGGTCTCGGTTCGATGAAATATTCTTTCACTGACATGGATCACTGTGTTCACATTGGCCCGGCTCCGCTTCGAATCTGAAGAATATTCTACTTATTTTATCTTATTATATATTTCCGCGTAATTAAAATATTAATTCTATTGCACGATTCATTTACGCATAAACTAAAATTAAAAAGCAGAAGCGTACAATAAACTCTTCGGCGTGTAGACTGTGGAGCCAGTTTATGATGCGAGTGACAGTTGCATACGCTGCTTTTAGGAAAACCATTTTTAGCAAATACAGTTTCGTATCGAAGATAAGGCGGGTTTCTTTTCTTCAGAATCTTTCGTTTCCGATTTGTTGTGCCTGCTTTATCTTCGTTTAAAATAGCTGCGATAACTAATTTTTCAATCGAAGTATTGAACGATTATACAGGCTTGCCAGTGACTGGTGATATAACCGGAAGAGGGGAAAAAAGAAGAAGAAGAAAAAGAAGAAGAACAACGTTTTTTCATTTAGGATTGCGTTTTCGAGAAAACTAAGTTGGAAGATGCGTCCAGTTCGCGTGACTTGTAGCATGGACGAGAATAAGAATTGTTATGTTAGAGTCAAACACGTCACCTGATTCTTATTCAATACAGTAGAGGGTCCCTTATTCGAACATTTATTTTTACAATATTTTGGTATCCAAACGTTCTATTATCTAATTATTAGGTACATTATTACCTAGTAGAGAACTTGAATGAAATTTTTAGATAATAGAATGTATTGGTATTAGGATATTACAAAAATAAATTTCCCGATCAGAGGGGCACTACTTAGTATTACAGTAATTTCTCTCTAATTCGCGCTCAGATTGCGCACAAAAATGGACAATTCGCGAAGAGGGAATACGATTATTCAAACTTCGTGGCTCGTTTTTATGTTTACCAATTGTCAACAATTATAAAAACGAGAGTCTCGTATCTCCTCTTCCCAAATTGTCCATTTTTGTGCGCAATCCGAGCGCGAATTAGGGAGAAATCACTTGTCAGCTTAATCTTGTCAGCCTAAATTTTCTTGAATTTTATTTAATTCATAGTATAGAGTTTGTAATAATGAATTGAATAAGCTAAAAGAAAGTTCGGTGAATCAATTTTATAATGTTGTTCTCGGGAAAGCCTAAAATATAGCAAATCTCGCACCACGATCCGTTTTAAACCGAGTCTTGCAACGATAAACGAGTCCTGAAAACCTCCAAATTTTCGAGAAATTATGCATTATACATATTATTACATAATACTGTGGCGGACCAGACATAAAAAGACACGTCCTTCAAAAGCGGGGTGTACATATGCCTTTTTCGGGTTTTCCCGACGCAAGGCGTACACACCGCAATAAAACAATAAAAACGTTGGGACACAGCTTCGGACCATAGGTCCCGGATCACCCCGGTCGGAAAATCTTCGGGAAAGGCCTTCGCCCTTCCCAAGGACTTTCCCTTACCAATAAATACGAGGACCTCTCGACCGAGAGAAGTCAGTTAGCAAGTTTTCCTCCGACTCTCAACGTGTCCATATTTCTGTATCATCCGTCACTCGTTTACCTTTACCTTCTACACACTGTACCTCATCGCCTTTTGTTACAAGTTATATTAAAGTTCTCGTTATATAAAAACCAAAAAACTCTCTCGGATTATTTTATATAAACCGTCGCAGTAACCCCTGCGACAAAATACTTTTGAGGATCCTGGAATTTTCGGCAATCCATCCCGGCAAAAATTCCCGTTCCGACTCGATCGGTATTTTCAGGATCTCGAGAAACCTTACTGAACGCACACGCAGCGACATCGTTGCACTTCGAGGCCCGCGAAAGAGGCCGGAGATAGACCGAAACATTCGCGGATCGTCTAAAAATGGAAGCCGCCGGAAGGGAGGCTGGTTTAAATCAACTCAATATTCGCCGTGTTGAGCCTCGGCGGCGAATAAGTTCGAGCTTCCAGTTATTTCGTCGCGTTTCATCAAAGAGAACGGCGCCGTCGGATGAACCGCTCTAAAAGACGTACCAAAATGGAATAAGAGCGATCATACGACGGGGAGGGCCGCCCCGTTTCCCCGACTGAATTTCATTATGCGAGCGAAATTGGATCCCACCGATCAATTACCCGGCTGAGGAGAGCCGAGACGTTCGCGTTCGTTCTTCTCTCTTGCGTGCGATTCGAGCATTCCGCTTCGGAATGGCACTCACGGCCGATTAGAGTTCCCCGTCGTTCCCCGTTCTCCCCCTATCCGCGAAAATCTTGCTGCCGATTCGTCGTCGCCGATCGCGAGCTGAAAAGCAGCAGCGCGTTTTTCCTGGGTCCGCGCGCGCGAGCCGGACCGACGCGGCGCGACGGTGTTTCAAGGCACGTTTCTAGCCGGGCAACGGACCGAGAGGAAAATGAAACGCTCTCGTGCGCGAAAAATTTGTAGAGCCACTTCGAGCTGTAGCGGGGCCCCGGCCCGGAGTCACGCGCGAATTTCGCAGCCTCCATTTCGCTCGCTTTCCTCGCCGTTTCGCCCCGGTCACTGTTTATTTACCTTGATTCGTCGCCGTGTAATTGGATCCCTGAAACGATCCTGAGACCTCGGAGAATTTCCTTCGGTAAATTGTGCTACAGTTTATCTTTAGGGAAGTTTGTGGGATTTCTTGGTGTACATCGAAACTATTCCTCCGCATTTCTGGGCATTATTATCATTAACCTATGTTGTAGCCGGAGCTGGGCATTATTCGAATTATTTCGAATAAATGTTTATCCAAGGCAATTGCCCGAACGAATTCTTTTTAATCGAATATTTTATTCGTACAAGAATTATTCTGTTATTCGTCGTAAATTGTTCTTTTTATATAATATTATTTATATAATATTATTATATTTAAATTAAATATTATTTATATTTAAATTTAATATTATTATATTATTTATATATATTAAAATATATATGTATATATATATATATATATATATTATATATTAATTTATATAATATTATAATTGTTCTAATTATTCGGATAATTCTTTATTCGAATAAATTATGCGAACAGTGATTGCAAGATTAATCGAAAACCAATGCGAATAACTGTTGACTGTTTTTCTGTAATTTTACAAGAATATGTTTATACGAATACGTACACTTGACTCCTGACAACTTCGTAGAAATGCGGTTCTAATGTCAAAGAAATCGGTGAGAAAATAGCTGTGCTAAATCATTATAGAATGCTCTTATTAACCCCTTGACATACCATTTTCTTCGCAGTTACTGCGATTAGAGAATTTTCGATTGTAATAATTTCTTAGAAGGGAACGAAATGAGACAAGAGATTAGGATTTTCTTCCAATTTTAAAAGACAGAATATAATATCTATACTCAATAAGTTATTACTAGAAATTTTTATGACGAATCGGACTCTTCAAACTATGGCAAGGGTCGTTTATAATTTTATTCGTTAATCTTCCTGAACATATTTCTTAAGAATATACTTATCTTCCTAGACACGTTCATTCTTTTGCAAAGTTTAATATAACTTGAGACAGTTCTTCTTAAATGTCAGCAACCAGATAATAAAAGATACTTATATACTGGGTCGAAATGGACCCGAGCCCCGCCTTACGAGTATTAAGATTGTAGTAATTATTCATCAAGGCTGCATCAGGCTGCATGGGAATAAAAACCCTATTCAATGAGTGGCTCTGGAATAAAGTTTTTAGGAATGATCAACACGCGCGTAGTTTGAACGACAAATAGCTTTGTACGATTTTAACGAAAGTTCGTTGATGAACATTTTAATAAAAGCTCCAGGTTTCCCTTCGGATCAGTATCGCTTGCATACAAACGATCCGTTTCATTTTCCATCGCGCAAAAATTAATCGCAGTCCCACTACGTTAACATTGTGCCAAGTTCTTGATTTTAGATGACCTCTCCGATGGTTATCATGCGAGCCATCGGATAGGAAGTTCTTTAACTAGTCTGCTTCCTCAGTGAATAATTACTAGAGGCTTGATGACGATAACGCATAAAAATTCATGAATTTAGTTCAACCGCGTATACATAAATCTGCGAAGTTTCATGAAGATACCTTATCCGGTTAAACCAAAGGTAATCATAGAATAAGCGTACCTCGTTAACTTTGAATTAAACGAAAAAAAAATTTGCTGTCATCAACTAAATGGACCTATATGCACAGCCAATACATTCAACCTTGTCATTTTTATAAAGCCACACAGATAGTCACTTTTAGAGCACGGTAGGTTTTGCGTTAATACTGGATTCACGAAGCACTAAAAGCAGCTGTTTTATATTAGTTTATAAAGCTAACAATTACAGGTTTATTCTGATCTTTAACGAGTGTTATTGTAGTATTTTCCGCAAGTAACACATATATTGACTCAACAATTTCTGTTTTTACCGCGTTTTCGCGATACTTTGTTCGCGTGTATGCGTGTTGAGAATGAAACGCACTGAAGCCTCGTGTAGAAATCCGTGTGGAGAGAAAGACTGACTCGATTATTTTGTATAATTTGTAATTATCTGATAATTTAACGCTAGATTTACGGAGCAATAAAAGCAGCGGTTTTATATTAGTATTATAAAACGAATAAATTTATAAAACAAACACACGTTCATTTCGATTCTTAACGAGTGTTATTGCAATATTTGCTGCGAGTAATAGATACATTGACTTAACGTAAATGTATCTTTACGATATGAATAATCGTAAATTAAGAAATTAGCGACCCGCCATTTTGACGGGTTCCGTAAATCTAGTATTAAACCTGGTGTTTTTAGTAAAGCGGACGTTATTTGTCAAATACGATAACTTATATCCAATTTCGAGTTTTATATAGAACAGACTTACATGAAATGAAAAAAGTAAGATTAAATAACGTAATTCAGTTTTTCGAAGAATTTTTACAGTTGTTCATTCTGTGGTCACATTCATTAAAAAATAAACCAATGAAATAGCCAACGTTCGTGGCTCTTGTTAAGTGTATATTTTAACAGCGACTATATTTGAACTGAATGACTCTTGTACGAATACTGAGCTTCGTATATTCATAATAAGGTCATAAATCAGAACACAGCGTTTCTATGCAGATTTGCATTCATTCTAACAGCAAATGAGCTGTCCATTGTGAGTAAAATATGAAAGTACGAAAATATACTGACAGAACTAGATCGCGGACCTTCGCGGGACGTAAAACTGATCTACGTCAATTTCACGGAACAGGAGTGAAACAGAAATTGTCTTCTTCGTTCGATATTAACAATATATTAACGCTAGCAATTTTTAACAAAATTTTAAGAATTTTACCAAACTAGCCAAATCGGCTGATTTTTTCTTTTTCAGTGACTGAGATCATAAATGTATCTTTACAGTCCGAATAATTGTAAATTAAAAAATTAGTGATCCGCCATTTTGACGGTTTCCGTAAACCTTACGTTGAACCAACTATCGGTCGGAAATCTTATTGACGCGTCGCACTACGATTTCTTTCACAGCTGCGTTGATCAGCGCTTTTTTGTCACTAATAAATCACGCGAGAAATCGAATGATAATCAGAAGAAATACAAATTCTATACATCGCATGTCAACATTTGCTTTAACACTAAACCTACCGGAACGTTAAATGTAACAAACGCGTATTGCTTTTTAAGAATGACAAGACCGAATTTATTTAGATCTTCCCCCATTTTGATTATAATATAATGAATATAATTATATTATATTATATTATATTATATTATATTATATTATATTATATTATATTATATTATATTATATTATATTATATTATATTATATTATATTATATTATATTATATTATATTATATATATAAGAATCTATACAGCTATTTTCTACGAAAGAGTCTTTGCAATCGCAGCGATTTTGAAATGAAAAACGCGAAATCGGTCATTTTGACCTCCAACGGCGGGCTTAGCGTTAACGTTTGAACGTCGACGACAGAAGAGCAGCATTGCACAAGATTTATTTTTAGTACACGATGTCCGAAATCTTCGTACTCTGAGCCTGACACGTTGTTATATAGCCCGGGGGATTAATTAGTAAATTCTAGTGACCGCTAGCGCCGGTGCACAGCGCGACGATAAACCGTTTCAAGGTCAAATTCAGAGGAACACCCTTAAACGTCACCCTCGGCAGACCTAATCCACGGGATTGTTAATTAAGGAGTCGCCGGGCTCGCGGCGGTGGCTATTAGAGTCTCTCGTAACTCTAATGAAAATAATTCGTTTGAAAATTGCGGCGGAAGCGGAGGCCGGCGGGAAAATTTCCGGCAGGTTTCGCGCGTCTGCGAGGACTGCACGGAACAAATGGCCGGCGTGCAGCGACAGGGGCGCGTGTAGACGCGCGTGGGCGGGCACGGGGGCTCCTGTAAACCGCGATAAATGGCCGTACTTATGTATAGTTTAAGCGCGAATCTATTACGAGTAACCGGACCGGTATAACTGAAAACAAAGGGTCGCATAATTTCTCGGCTGCTGGATATCCAGTCGCGGCCCGGCCGTACACTCCATTTACTGTATCGCGCGCGGCTTCGGATACCGTGATACACGTCGCGGATTAAATGCAGTTTTAATCCCGCGCCTTTCGCCGCCACCGCTATTGTCTTCGAATAACGAACGCGGCCGGCGATATTGCTTTCGTTTCTCATCGGAACGAATGCTACGAAACTATGCTACGAAACTGTGCAGCAAGAAAGAACACCGGGCACGTTGCATTGTGTCGCGGCGAGGCGTCGAAACCGTGGCAATTCATTCGCTCCCATAAATTTCGACGGACTACTTTCTGGATTATTGGTTTCGACGTATAAATTGGACTTTGAATTGTCCGAACAGGAAGTTATTATTAGACCATGGACTTTTAATTGAAGAGAGCCTGCGCGGTTCGAAAGGTTTAACAGAATTTCACGCGGCTTCATTTTAGTTTTTAATTTCACCGAAGTTATCGGAAGGGATATCCTTCTTTTCATTCGAACTGTTTCAAAATTTCGCCCCGTTAACGTGTCGTTTTCCAAACATTCCTTCGCAGTTATTACACGTCCGGGAGTATTTAGAATTTCGGGCTTCGATTCGCGGAAAGCCGATTCAGGTTTTTCATGCATTAAACACATCTGTGTCACAAAGAGAAATTTTTAGCGACGATTTGAAGGTAATGCGGGTGCGTGGAATATCGGTTCGAAGAGATGAATGTTGAATTAATCTCCAATCACGGATTGGAAGGAATATCCTCTTTTTTTTCAACAGAAATTTTAATACCGGTTCACCTGGATGCGTGGTGACGATTTTTTGTTTCTATCATCGCTGAATCGGTTAAATATTTTATGGCATAAATAATGGCTCTGATTGCGATAAGCAGGAAGGCGTTTATACGAATTTATATACAAAGAACGTTCGATTTTACGCGTTAGTTGCTTTTACGCTAGATTTACGAAACACAGAGAACAGCTGTTTTATTTTAATTTATAAAAGTATTATAATAATAAGATATTTATTCTGATTCTATATTATTATTATTATTCTATTGCAACATTTGCCGTAAGTAACATATATATTGAATAAATAAATCATATATGTATCTTCACGATATGAACAACCGTAAATTAAAAAATTAGCGACCCGTCATTTCGACGAGTTCCGTAAATCTTCCGTGAAGTAAATAACCAAGAGATAATCAAAGCCGATGAGATTCTACGAAATTTGTAATTTTATTCCTTACCGTTTAGCACGCGTCCAGATTATCGCTTCTCGTAGAACTAGATAATTAGGTCTGCTTTATGAAGTTTATGCACAAACTATGCATGGCTAACTCTCATCAACTACACCTCGAATGAGCTACTAACTACATCGATTTTCTGCTACGTAATTGTAAATTACGAAGCGTTTTAATGACCAAAGATAGTACGAAGTGGTTCCTTCGCGAAATTCGTACGCGATGAAGACCGTATGCTACATTAGTTACACACGTTACAAGGTAACTTTAAACTCAATTTGCTCTGTACTTCGTATTTGTAATGCAATAGTCCCACACGCGAGGCCCATTCAATTTCATGTTAACTCTGCAGCGAAATCGGACCAATAGCGACCGCGAAGAATAGCAAGGAGAATAGAATTTCGATGTTACACAATAGAACAATAGGAACGCGATAGCTCAACAAACCGTTGCCCTTGCATACGAGCATATCATTCTTTCAGACATATACTACGGTACGAACTACATTTAAAGATAATTAACACTAGATTTACGGAACCCGTGAAAATGACACCAATTTTTTAATTTACGATCATTCATATCGTAAAGATACATTTATGAGTTATTTATTCAATTTATATGTTACTCACGGCAAATGATACAATAATACTTGTTAAAAATCAGACTAAACGTCTTACTGTTACTTTTATAAATTAATATAAAACAGCTGTTTTTTGTGCTCCGTAAATCTAGCGTTCAAGATGTTGGATCTCGCACCAAGAAAAACAGCATTCTCGGGATACATTACTTTTCTACTTCCAGTTCGAGAAGTCTGCCGCTGAGAATAGTCGTCTACTACTGGAGACTTGCGGATTAAGCATTAAAAACACGTTAAAAACACTTCGATGGGACGTTTTGCCCCATCGACCGTATTTATCGTGCATTGTTCGCTCAGATTATCATTCGTTTCGATCGATGCGGCACGGTCTTTCTTGAGCAGCTCTTCAATTCTTACGAGGGTGCCCAAAAGTGGGTCGATACCTAAATCACCTCGAAGGAAGCCAAATTTTTCTATCGTGGAATCTATTTATTATCTGAATAGTGGGAAAGGGTTGTAGTCTCAGTAGTACAATATTTTGAACAAAATATGCTGTGCCGTTCTTTTGAAATAACTGAGTTTTCAACGAACATGATCGTTGTTGATTCGGTTTCGTCGCGATTGGTCGTCGATGAAATAATTAACACTAGATTTACAGAACCCGTGAAAATGACGGGTGACAAATTTTTTAATTTACGATTATTCGTATCGTAAAGGTACATTTATGAGTTATTTATTCAATTTATATGTTACTTACGGCAAATGTTACAATAACACTTGTTCAAAATCAGAATAAACGTCTTATTGTTACTTTTATAAACTAATATAAAACAGCTGTTTTTCGTGCTCCGTAAATCTAATGTTAATATCCGCGAATGATTTCACAACTTGTTTTTAGATAACTACAGTAAATTCTCCTTAATTGACGCTCAGCTTGTACATACAGATGGACAATTTGGGAAGAGGAAATACGATTGGTCGAATCTTGCGGCTCGTTTTTATAGTTACCGATTGTCGACAACTGCAAAAACGAGCCAAAAGACTCGAACAGTCGTGCTTCCTCTTTCCAAATTTCCCATTTTTGTTTCCGATCTGAGCGTTAATTAGCGAGAATTTACTGTATCTTAATTAAGAGTACCATCTTAATTAAATAACCAAAACCGAACAAATAGCCCCCAAAAACGCGCCCAACTCTGCGCAATAGCCCGCCCAAAAACCGAGATCGACCCAACTAAATTACACGACAGTCGACAGAACGCCTCTCAACCACCAAACAAAATGTTCATTTAAATCAACTCGCCTCCGTAGCAATTCACCCCATCGCTCCACATCCTCTGACGCCGACTACGCGCATAGACCATCAGAATGCCTGTCGCATTACCCGGAATTGCGCTTTTAGGTGGCTCGAAACCCTCGGGCAGCCGCGATCTCTCGACGCGAGGCCGGTCGCGTTTCTAAATAAAGAATTGCTCACCTCAAGGGGTTGCGGCGTCGGCGTCGGCGACGGCGGCGAGACGAGGCGAGGGGCGGGTGAAATTAATTCAGCGCCGGTGTGTCTTTAGAGGCTGTAGCGAAGAATTTCCGAGGACCGTTGAAACGTTCAAAGGGATCTGTTTCGTGCGGCGCCGTTCGTTCGGAGGGAAAGGGACGGCGAGGGAAGAAAAAAGGAAAAAGGGTCTCGTGCGCGAGTCTGTCTCATCGGACCGCGCAGCACGCGTGGCTCGTTACGCTGTGTAAAAAAAAGTGTAGGAGGAAAAAAGGGAGAGAGCGAGAGAGGAAGAGAGAGAAAGAGAGAGCGCAAGGTGGGTGCATCGAAGTGGGGGTAGGGAGAGAACAAAATAAGCCATCGCGTCTCTTTATGCGCGTTTCTATGGTCGTGAACACAAAAGCTGCAGCCGTTGGAAGCGGGGTTTTTCGCGATCCGTATTCAGGCCAACCTTGCCACTCTCTGAGTTAATAATACGTTTCCGGTGTTCCTCGCCGGGGTGAAAGTATCGTTGCACGTCGTTGCTCCCGCGCGGAATATACTCTTCTCCGTAAAAGAGCCCCGGCGCGGCGTTCTCTCAATGCCGCTCGATGCCTTCTTATTTCGGCCCGGCCATTCGGTCAGATGGATTTCCTGTTGATACGCCGCCTCCCCATGGAAATACGCGATACACGCCCGCCCACGTCGATCTACGCGCGGGAACTTTGAGCTTGCGCTCCATTCTTCGGAACGAGCGACGATTCCCGAAACGGCGCGGTGTCGTACGGAAGATGCTCGCGTTTGCGGGGTTTTCGTCTTTCATTGTTGGATTCCTTCGCTGGTAGGTATTTGCAATCGCGGTTTGAACCGTTAACCAGCGGAATCGGCAGGAATTGAAGCGAATATTAGAATGATTCGTTCTCGACGAATTGTGATAATTTTCTTTCGATCCGTCTTAGACGGTGGCTGTTATAACGGTGGCGGATTTTCACTTGTTTCACGATGCTTTTGGCGAGTAGAAGTGTTTAATGTTGCATAAGTTTCTTTTTAAAATTGAAGATTTTAAATAATACTGAAAATTTGACCGGTTTCACAATTTTTATTTTGAGATAAAACGTGAAGACCCTTTTGAAAGGGCTTAACCCCTTCGGCATACAAATGAAACGGAATTTGATGCGTCCGAAAAATACTGTTTAACCGTTTGAGTCCCAAGCAGCGCGATCCTTAAAATTAAAAAAAAAGCGCGAAACTTTAGTGACGCACGTACATCGCATTGCTGCTCTTTCTTCATTTTTTTTTCTTTTTGTTTTGTTTGTCAATCTTGACGAGTCAAAGTCTACAGTGGCACGTGAAATGAATGACGACCCCAACTGGTTATAGCGTGTCAAGGGGTTAATGAAAACGACGTAAATTCAGTCTTGTTATTATTATAGAACAATGGATGTCAGTCACTTTTAGAACTCGGTAAATATAGTGTTAATTAGCTGAGCTTGTAGCAACCGAGAAAGCTGACTGGGTCACGGTGATTTTGTGGTATTTTTGTCGACGATTGCCTGCAAAACGATTGTCTCTTTTTAATTAATGTATAATAGCTTTGATCGGTTCAATGACCGTACTCAATTGTTTGAATAATAGTCGTGTTCGGTATTATGCGAACTTGATACAACGGTAATTATAGAAGCGTTTGTCAAGCATGTAAATCTGCCATGATTAATATTCAATATTTGCACAACACATTATAATATCAATTGATTTTAATTAAACCGTAAAAGGTACGCTTTCGCGCAATCAAACGGTTATTTCGCTTTGTTGCAAATGCCACGCGACGTGAATTATGAATTCACGGTCCCAGCGAAAAATTCGAAGCCTGTTATGGCTTTAAATCAAACAAACAATCGCTGAAAATACTTGATGGACCATCGAAAATGTTATTTCGTTGGCACAACGCGACGATACTTTGTTCAAATTGAAAGTATAAATTTACGATCGCGGCCCATTTATTTTATAGAATAATAATATAAGGGAGCAATGAAAAGCCAAATAGTGGTCTATACATTTCCTAGTGTGAATGTACGCGATCATTATATTTTCACGCAAGTCGTGCTTTTGGACTTATGCGTATAAAAATTTTAGTATCGCTACAAGTTTATGACGAGTATGTGCATAAAATCTCACGTCCTCGAATACCTTTCGGGATGCGCAGTAAATTAAATACGAATCACGCGAGAAACTACGTAAAATTACAACTTTTTCAATTCTCCGCGACAGTATACAAATAATAAATAAAATCATTTGAAGAAATGAAACATCACTTGCACCGAAAATAGACAATTGTGGAAACAGAAGTTGGCACGTCCAAATTCATTTTTATTATGATATATTCCAACAAGCTGAATCTTACTAGGATGTTTAGACTGTGGAAGAGTTAAAACACCATCATCTACGATGAAACTTTAATTGTTCAATTTCAGTTTCATTAATTAACCAGTTAGCTGTGTCGCCTCCATTTCAGAGCGCGCACCTATATGTGTCGCGAGAATCGAGCGACGACGAGTATACTCGTCGAACGCAATGTAAGTGTCGCTGTTAAAATATTGGATCAAAAAGACGGTTTTATTTGATAAAATTAACAATTTTATTACTAATATTTACTTATTCGCTTAACGTTAACATATACCATACACATAATAAACGAAAAACCCAGGGATAATCAAATACTTATAAAAGTTAAAAATTCAAATTGCTGCTGTAGAGAGAGTGGTATTTAGCAAAGCAAGGAACAATATATAATGGCACTTTGCACGTCGAACACCAATACCGTGATTCTTTTCTAATTTTATTTTTATAACAATGTAAACAACTTCGTGCAGGATTGGCCTCGAAATATTCTGAACATCTTGAAATTTGAGAATATGTTTTTGTTTTCCTTAAAATTACAATTTAAATGGCCAATGGCCAATCGCTACTTCTTACGCACGACGAGTATACTCGCCATGTCACAAAATATTGCTATTTCTCCATGACTCGCCAAACAAGGCTAACTGGTTAAATTACTTTGATCACGTGGCAATTTTTGTGACCGATTCTCGGCACTTAACGCGTTGTTATAAATAAGAATGACAATTTGAATAGAATTTACATTTCGCGAAGTATGAGGTAAGCAATTTCTCAATTACCCGGCAGCACGACCACGTTTTCCAATTAATTCGAACGGGAAAACTTGCATCGTGTGTCAAAGAAACCGTGGTTTCCGCCGCAGCCAGCGCGCTAATTCAAAGAAAACGTACCCGCTAACGTATTCAAAAGTTTGCGCAGCAAGGTTTGCCGTCGCAGCGGCACGCGACGTGTTTTCTCATTTTTTGCCGAAGCCAGCAGCAGCGGCAGCATGTTCGCCACAAAAGCAGCGCGGTAGAAAATTCGCGGAATTGTTCTCCTTCGAGTATCACCGCGGCGAGCCCGATTGTTCCATCGGCTGGCCGCGACCTGATCCGTGAAAAATACCAATTACCAGATGGTGAACGAAATTTACGATTCTCGTGTCACTGCCGGTTCTTTCCTTTCGCGGCGAACGGGGGGTCTGCCGATAGGAATCGTTGTAATTGAGAACGGCCGACCGTATTCCGATCCCTCCCCACTTTCCCCCCGCGATACGCATAATTACTCGATAATTCAGCGTTATCAGGAATAATTAGCTATTAACTCGCGTCGCGTGTTGCTGCGGTATTTACCCTGCAATTCCAGGGTCGCTTGTTCGAGCGGCTCCGCGCGCGCGCGCTTATGAATTATAAAAGTGTTCTCGGTTTCGTGCGAGAGCCATCTAAGGCGATCAACGATTACTCTATCGTTGCAGACTGTCGATTTCATCGTTGTGCACACAATCGCGCGGAAGACCTGGATCACTTATTCATGAAGCTGTTTCACTTCCTCATAGAAAACGGTCGCGATGCTCGTTCACAGAACGCAACGCGTTTTACGTGTCTGACGTTATGAAATTCCAGTGTTTTAGTTGTGTTTGCCGAATTACAGTAATGTCTCCCTAATTGACGCTCAGATTCTGAGCGTGGAAATGGACAATGGAATCGACAATTTGGGAAGAGGTGGTACGATTATTCCAGCCTTGCAACTCGTTTTTATAATTCTTGACAATCGATAACCATGTAAAACGAGCCACAAGGCTCGAACAATCGTATCTTCTCTTCCAAAATTGTCCATTTTCGTGGACAATCTGCAGGGAATTTTTATTTATGCAGGGAAAATATTTAACAATGCTGTTCGATTGTTTTCAACTGTTTGAAAATGTAAAGAGTGGAAACAAATTTTTATTTAACTCCTGTTTGCTGCAATCGAGCCAAAACACTTTTATTTTCCCTAAAGATCCGCAGTCTACGGTAATGTCTCCTTAATTGACGCTCAGATCGTACAAAAAAATGGATAATTTGGGAAGAGGAGATACGATTATTCGAGTTTTGCAACTCGTTTTTATAATTTTTGATAATCGATAATCCTGAAAAACGCGCCACAAGGCTCGAACAATCGTATCTTCTCTTCCAAAATTGTCCACTTTTGTGGACAATCTGAGCGTCAATTAGAGAGACATTCGTACTGTCTTTAGGTAGCTTCTGCGAAACTGGTTTCGGTGTCGAGGAACAATTGAGAAGGTTGTTGCAGAAACTAATTGGTGTGGCTTTTTGTATTAACTTGGTTTGCAGTTTCCGTGTTAAAAAGTAAACACAAAATTTGCACGGCCTATTATCGAACCCCGTCGCTAATGACAAGATGTCGATGCGACGTTAAACTGTCAATTAAGGAGAATTTACTGTAATAAGTTAATACAAGTAAATTATGCCTCGAACAAGCCAAAGGCCTACTTATTGGTCACCTCGCAGTAACCGGTTCTACTACTCTATTTTGTTGACGTTCTTTCAGATTTTATTCATTGCTGAATGTTTCGTGGAAGAATTAAACAATTTTTATAATCTAGACTTACATAAAATAGTACGCTATGTAGTGTAAAATGTGGGTAAACTTTATTCGATAACTAATGTCGCGATATGAGATTATGTCGATTGCATCATAGAACGAGATTTGATAGCGAATCTACCAAGCTAGTCAAAATGACCGGTTTTCAATGATTTATTTTTAAATTATTGGATTATATGGAGCTCTCTTTCGTAGGAAACGATTGAACAAATTTCTTAACGCAAGCACACACTACAATAAAAATGGCAAAAGATATAAATAAATTCAATCTTGTTGTTCTTGTAAAACGCTACATGTCAGTCACTTTTAGAGCTCGGTAGGGTTAATGTTAACGTATCACCTACTCCACAAGATTAAAGCAACAATTTTATATATTAAATATTCAGTGGAAGAAAAGGTGTGTTAAGTGATAAAGAATCTTTATTAGATGCTATGTTCTCGATGCACGCTTACAGACTGAAAGCGAGTTATGGACCGAGAGTATCATTTGTTTTAGACAAAACGCGCGAGCAATGTGGTCACCGCTTCTCCTACCATAATCTTTACGATGGTAATATCCGCTTAATTTTGTGGATATTGATATGACTGTGTCTCAATCCTCGCCGCATCACGTCCGGGTTTTTTTTCGGTCAGTCATTTGTTGAAAAAAACACAGGGTTTACGTGTAGGTAAAGTAATGTAGTTTTTTCCGGATATGAAAGGGAAAAGGATCAAAGCGTGCCAGTAAAATACTAAACAAATGAGGCAGATGTCGGCAGAGTGTTTGGGCTGCTTCGAGTGACCTGAGCTTATTGCTTAGGTTGCCGTAGTCCTGCGTAGCTGAAAAATAGGTTGTGAGCGTGTGTATGCGTGTGTGTGTGTGTGTGTGTGTGTGTGTGTGTGTGTGTGTGTGTGTGTGTGTGTGTGTGTGAGAATTCTAAGAGATAATGAAAGAAAGATAAAAAGGAAGCAACGAAGGAAAAGATTGTTGTGTTGCGTTGTGAAGTCATTGTCGTTATTGTTGTCGTTATCGAAGTCGTAGTCGTGTCGTAGTCGTTGTTGTTGTTGTTATTCGTTAGAAGTTATTGCGTTATGTGGACTGGTTGTTATTTTTGTTAATAAACTGTTATTGTCACTGTTATTATTATTTAAGTTGAGTATTTCATTTTATCACGGGCCTTATAGGATTTCTTCAAATAGTCCTTACAGTGATAATGATAGTAATAACAACAGAGCGATGATAACAGCAAGAAAATTTTAGTTCAGAATGTTTGCATACGTAAGGACCCAATCACGGGGCTTCGCGTGACCGCGTCCGACCGTCGTTACTGCGAGGATTAAGCACGGCTCGAATTGGATTACGCGAGATTTGAATATTAGTGTACGATGAAGAATCGTTCGTGCCTCAACATTAGGGACTAATGATAACAAAGGCTGATCACAGCGTGTACCTCCTCGCGAGAGAAATGTCTCCGTAACGACGTTCGCGGTCCAATAATTGGCCAATAATTGGATAAAAAACTATCAAGAGTTACTATTAGTTTTACGGTGTAAAAAATAATCGAAGAGGCATAGATGATAAACATTCGAGCATAGACACAATTCGTCCCGTAATTGTCCGGAGCGTTCGCAAACGAACCGTTTTAATTAGTTCTACGAAAATAGATGGCGAAACTATAGAAATAATTTCAGCCGCGAGCCAATTGGCGAACGAAGTGAAGCAGCAAAAGCGCGAGCGCAATTAATTATTTTTCCGTGGGCGGGCACGTGTTTCGCGAACACGATGACGTAAATGCACGAAACGAGCTGACAATAACGCGCGGTACCAGCGACGTTATGATAATCCAACGACCTAACGAACGTCGGCACGTTCCTACGAGGGTTGGCTTCCTCCTCCTCCTCCTCCTTCTCCGCGTCGTCTTCTTATCAGCGCCCGAAGAATTTGATTTTTTTGCCCGTTAGGCGGGATAAATTTTGGCTTATCTCGAACGGGGCACGTGGCCGGGGTCGATCTAACGGCGGGGCTCGGTTCTCACGAGGACACACGGTCAAGATTAAGCCCCCACCGGTAAAAGTTTTTATGAGTGAATGCGATAAACTAGCCCACGCGAAGACGCTTAAGCGGCTCGTTCAAATGAATGGTCAGCTTTTTTACTATGGAATTTTAGTGTGGCTCACGGCCGTTATCCGCGCCGTAAGATAATTCCAGGATGGATAGCCCTTTTGGATAGTAAAAGGAACCGGTATATGTACGCCGTTCGCTTTATTAACCCGGTCGAGAGGACTCCTCCTTCTCTCCTCCTCATCCTTCTCTTTCTCTTCCGCCTGCCTAGAAGTTGCTCGTTCAGTTCCCGATCCTACGGCGTAAGCCATCTTTACGATGCGTGGGAATTATCACTCGCAGGAAATTCTCGGATCTGAAGGGAGCTGATTCCCGTGTCGAAGCTGTTGCTGCTTCCACATTTTTACCTTCCGACGACAGTAGAACTTCTTACACACTCTAAGGTCCCACCTTTCTTCAGTTCTGTACTCTGGGCAATGATCGTAAAATAGTCTTTTCGATATCTCGATACTTTAGGGGGCTGTGATTATGTTCAATGCGAACGCTAGTACCGGTCGAACTTTGATTTTGTATCTAAAGAAGCCTTCTAGAATAATTATTGCACAAGGGGACGCGTTAGTAATGTTTCTGAATTTATATTATCTTACTTTTCTGTCGTAGATCGAGAACGTCTTAAATCGTGTCTTAAAAATTCTCGAGTCCAAAGTTTTTATACAGAAACAATTGGACTGCGGATTTCTGTACAATGTCCCAGCTTCTTGGCGCAATTTAAGGAAACAAGAGCTACACGGAAGAGATCACGTTTCTTCTTGAAAATGTTACCAACTTAAAAATGAAACGACACACATTCGAGCTGTCTGACAAATGTATCAAGGTCTACGATACTGAACGTTTGAATACATACATTGAACACGTCGTGGGACATCCGACAATAAAGATTCACTAGTTATCTCTCCCACCGTGTTTCCAGTAACGCGAGAAAACAGATACAGTTACCAGTTAGACGTCTTACAGTTGGACGTCCGTTATCTATACAACGATCAAAGTATGAAACGATTTTCATAATTTTTAATATTATTATCGAGAATGAATTATTTTATTCGTCGTTCTTAAAAATTATTGTTTTAAGTTTTTTTAAAAATATTAATTATTCGACATACGATCTTCGACACAACTAACTTCTGTTCTTTATACACAAAGATTCCTCAAATGACTTTATTCCTTGCTAATTCAATAAACACTACCAGCTGTATACAAAAGTCGCTCGATGATCCGAACGAGCAAGCAGGGAAACAGCCAACAGCAGACTCGGTCATTGATAAGCCTCCGAGTGACGTAGTAACGTAAACAATCCAGCTTGGTCGGCCTACGGTTAAGATCGCCATGTTCAATTTTGCACTCTAATTCTACAATTCCAACCAAATATCGGAAAAACATTAACTTTCGCAAAACATGAGGTCAAAAGTTAGCATCTTATCATTGAACGTCTGTTATCTAACATCAATCGAAGTGTGAAACAATTTTCATAATTTCTTAATATTATTATCAAGAATGAATTATTTCGTTCGTTCTTCTTAAAAATTATTGTTTTACGTTTTCTAAGAATATTAATTATTCGACATACGATCTTCGACACAACAAACTTCTCTTCTTTGTACACAAAGCTGCCTCTTACATTAATTTAGAGAGTTTATATAATATATTTTATTTTATTTTAATATATCATATTTTATTTTATTTTAATATTTTAAGAATACTAATTATTCGACATATGATCTTCGACACAACAAACTTCTTTTCTTTGTACACAAAGCTTCCTCTTACATTAATTTAGAGAGTTTATATAATATATTTTATTTTAATATCTTAAGAATATTAATTATTCGACATATGCTCTTCGACACAACAAACTTCTCTTCTTTATACATTGACTCCTTTTATTACATTGATTTAGACATGGAACCAATGCAAGTACAAAAAAGAAATGGAACACGCTCCAATGAGCTTCACTTATGTCCACGAAAAAAGAATCAAGAGCTTCTGCTAAACACCAAGCGTCACAATGTAATTAACAAGGGTTTCCATTCGTCGGCACAAAGACAATAAATCTCGGCATCGAGTCCTCTCTAGGAAACGAAGAATCCGACGAGCGTTTCGCGCTCGTCGAGGACTCGTTAGATCAGTCGAGCACCAAGAGGACACACCGCGACCGACGTTAGCTGTTCAGGGATAACGCGTGCGTCAGCGACGCGTCCCGAAACTGGTCTACCGTTGCTGACGCGGCAGCGAAATTCCACGGCACAGAATCGAAAGCCCGAAGCCTGAAAATATTACCGGGGAACTTTGTTCAACCGATACTGCACGGCTCATCGAATTTTCGATGGGCTCGGCCGACTTCCGAACAAAATGGCTCTCGGCTCCTCGCAGCAGCCTCTTTGGCCCCCGCGAAGAGGAGTGAAGCATCGCCGATCAAGTTTCCTCGTAAACCGGCCACTATGTTGCGCCGTCGCCCATCCGTAACAGGATATCGCTTTTTTCTCATTAGCAATTCCAGGAAAATATTCTCGTTAAATTTGATCGGCCCGGTTTTATGCGTCCACGGGCCGAGCGAGGCCCGCGCCGCGATCGCAGACCTTTAATGCGTATTACGATGTCGTAATCGGATGATATCGATCCTCGCGCGATGGACCCTCTTCGAATTATTCGTCCTCGTTTCCGAATCCTCTGTGGGCTCGAGCATGCCTCATCTTTCCATTAATATATCAACGAATCTCTCAGCCTTTGAGAAATTGCTGAAATACTTTCTAGAATTTCAGTTCTTCGTGTCGTATCACTGTGCCTTTCGTCTCGATTCAATTTGGTTCATCTGAACCCTTCGCATCTAATTTCTCTATTACTATAAATACTATTACTATTAAATTCTCTATTAATTTAACCCTTTGCACTCTCGAGGCCAAATTAACGCAAAATTTTATATAGTTCTTCCGACCCACTGCATTTCCATTTTATATAACCGAACGCGTTTTATACGTATGAAACTGAATTTTGTGAAAGTTGCGACAGTTATCCTTTCAACGGTTCTTCAAATATGAACGAATTTGATTAATAAAATTATTTCGAAACGTGACATTACAATTTTTAATGGCGCTCTGAGGTCGCCATTCGAGTGGAAAGAGTTATACAGCAGGATTTATTGTAAAAATCGATGACGGGTTAGTCTAGCCTCTGCCGTTACAGCACCGTTCTGAAATTTATTATTCGTTCGAATAACCGTGATTCGTCTGTATTAGGTACTAATCATAATTGCATTGACGGCCATTGTGCAAAATAAAAATCCTCTACCTCAATCGTAATAAACAAGCGCCCAATAGAAATTTATTTTAACTCTTAACATTTCGAATAAGCTGAAAATACTGTGACAATATTTTGTTAAATTTTTTCCATGCATTTACTGTTTTTTTATCCCACCTAGTCTTTTTTACTATAAACAGTGAGCATTTAATTTCATATTGCAGCATTTAATGACATATTACTGTTTGCAAAACGTAGGGTAGTGGAGCCGGTTACTGTGGGATGACCGATTGCCGTGCCTTTGATTTGTTCTCGGGCATAGTTAATTTCATATCGATGCAAAAATAACCAAAATAAAAGGATGAAACAATATAATATGCCTTAATATATGTATAGTATAATATAATATAAAAGTATATATATATATATATACAGGGTGTCCCGAAATTATGGTACTTCCGGGAAATTAGAGATTACTGAGATAATTCGGAGCAACTCTTTCCTTTACAAAAATTTTCTTCGAGACATCATTAACGAGTTATTAACGAAAAACAGTGACCAATAAGGAGCGAGCTCGGCTGGCGCGAAGCCGCCTAGTCAACGAGCGCGTGAAGCCCGGTTCTGTTCATTGGCTCGGTTGCCTAGGCGAGATCGTCCCTCATTGGTCATTGTTTTTCGTGAATAACTCGTGAACAATGCCTCGGGGAAAATTTTTGTGAAGGAAAAAGTTACTTCAAATCACCTCAGGAACTCCTCATTTCCTGGAATTACCATAATTTTGGGGCATTATTCTTTTACATTATATTATATAATATTATATTATATTATATTATATAATATTATATTATATTATATTATATTATATTATATTATATTATATTATATTATATTATATTATATTATATTATATTATATTATATTATATTATATAATATTATATTATATTATATATAATATAATAATATATGTATGATATATGTATATAATATAATATAATAATATAAAGTTAATTATGCCTGAAAACAAACCAAAGACACAGCGGTCGGTCACCCCACAGTAACCGGCTCTACCACTCCGTTAATCTATGACAAGAGACGTTTAAAAGGAAGGGAATGGGAAACTAAATATCTCCTTAATCTTTTTCGGTCTGAAGCGACTAATGGCCGATGGTTCGACCTGGCTAAACAGCCGCTCGATGAAGAAAAATTGCCTCCGAGATATTCGAGCTTGTGGTTTCCCTCGCTTTTTGCATGGTATTTGATTCGCTCCGGAAGCGAAATCCGGGAACAGCCGGCTGGGGCGTACGTTTTTCAGTTCGCAGCGGCCAGCGTAAATCTCGACAGCGCCGTAAATGCCAGCTCGCAGCCGTCCCGGAAGTTGGCCGTGACTCGAAAGATGTCAAGCACTCTCTCCGCGCGCAATGTCCACTGGTGACACCTGTCCCTACTCGACGCACTGGGGCCTGGTCAGCTCATCTCGAGTGGCTTCCTGACGGAATTCTAAATAATTTACCTGCGCGTAATTCCCAGAAGTGGCGGGAGGGAGGACAACCAGGACAGAGGGCGGCTGTATTGTCACGAAGCGACTTAATACGACCGGATGTCCCTGTACCCCGTTGGGAGATCGTTCGCGGCGTTTCCAGCAGCGTCGCGACGCCCGGCCAGCCGGCCGTTCCTTGCCGTTCCTTTTTCTTATTTTTTTTACGAATCTTCCGTTCGTATCCATCAGCCCTCCTCGGGGAGGGCATGTTGGCAGAATAATAACCTTGCCCGGAATTGGTCTCCGCTCCCCAATTTCTGTTTGCTACAGTGACGAACGCGCGCGGCCGCCCCTACTCCTACGCAGACTTCTGCCGCCGACTTTATTCGCTTTGGGAAATGTATGTTTGCTCCTCCTTTATGGACAATAGATGTATACATCAATTTCGGTTTGATACGGTGATAGATCGGCTGCTGTATTCGATAACTTTCTCTGCTCCGTTTCCCTCCCGCCCCGGCACGCAACCAGGGGTCGAAGGTTGCTTTTACGAGCGGAAGTGGATTGGTTGACTGATAACGCGGTTATGCTTCTAGGATGGAGCAGACGCATGGGTTACTCCGAGGTGCCATTAAAAATTGTGGCGTCATGCCACGAAATAATTTTATCAGTCAAATTTGTTTATATTCGAAGAGCTGTTGAAAGTGCAAGCTGTTGCACGGGTCGCAATATTCCATTGAAAAAATGGCGAAACCGTGGGTCGGAAGAATCGTTTTGAATTTTTCGTTAATTCGGCTTCGAGCGCGAAGGGTTAATTTACGATTGTTCAGATCGTAAAGATATATTTGTGAGTTGTTGAGTCGATGTATGCGTTACTCGCGGATAATATTACGATGACAGTTGTTAAAAATCAGAACGAACGTGTGATTGTTAGTTTTATAAACTAATATAAAACGGCTGATTTTAGTGCTCCGTAAATCTAGTGTTAAACAAACTTATCAACGGACAGGAAAACATTTGCTCGAAGACGATTTTTAGACACGCCTGCGAACCAATTGTAGAATGCGACAACCGTCACCCGGATTCATCGACGACCAACCGCGACGAAACCGAATCGACAACGATCGTGTTCGTTGAAAACTCAGTTATTTCAAAAGAACGGCACAGCATATTTTGTTCAAAATATTGTACTGTTGAGACTACAACCCTTTCCCACTATTCAGATAATAAATAGATTCCACGGTAGAAAAATTTGGGTTTCTTCGAGGCGATTTAGGCATCGACACATTTTTGGAAACCCTCGTAAGAATTGAAAGGCTGTTCAAGAAAGACCGCGCCGCATCGATCGAAACGAATGATAATCTGAGCGAACAATGCACGATAAATACGGTCGATGGGGCAAAACGTCCCATCGAAGTGTTTTTAACGTGTTTTTAATGCTTAATCCGCAAGTCTCCAGTAGTAGACGACAATTCTCAGCGGCAGACTTCTCGAATTGGAAGTAGAAAAGTAATGTATCCCGAGAATGCTGTTTTTCTTGGTGCGAGATCCAACATCTTGAACGCTAGATTTACGGAGCACAAAAAACAGCTGTTTTATATTAATTTATAAAAGTAACAATAAGACGTTTAGTCTGATTTTTAACAAGTATTATTGTATCATTTGCTGTGAGTAACATATAAATTGAATAAATAACTCATAAATGTATCTTTACGATATGAATGATCGTAAATGAAAAAATTAGTGTCATTTTCATGGGTTCCGTAAATCTAGTGTTAATTATCTTTAAATGTAGTTCGTACCGTAGTGTATGTCTGAAAGAATGATATGCTCGTATGCAAGGGCTATTGCGTTCCTATTGTTGTATTGTGTAACATCGAAATTCTATTCTCCTTGCTATTCTTCGCGGTCGCTATTGGTCCGATTTCGCTGCAGAGTTAACATGAAATTGAATGGGCCTCGCGTGTGGGACTATTGCATTACAAATACGACGTACAGAGCAAGTTGAGTTTAAAGTTACCTACCCTTTTTTTGCGCCAGGATCAAACGTCATAGGGCAGTGGAACCGGTTACAGTGGGTTGACCAATTGTTGTACCTTTGGTTTGCTGTTGGGCATAATTAACTTTATATTTATCGGATAAGATTATATTTATCGAATATTGAACCTTGTTACTCTTTTATTTTGTTCATTTTTAATAAAAACATTAATGTGTCTTAGTCGATAAATATAAAGTTAATTAGGCTTGGAAATAAACTAAGCTCACAGTAATTGGCTATCCTGAAGTAACTGGCTTCATTACCCTATACGCAAATTATTAGATCGTTAAAGTTTCAACTATATTCTTACTTGGTACAGAGTTAAAGCTTGTTTCAGCATCGGAGACTCTGGCGATTCTAGGAGATCGAACATTTTTCTAACGAGACTTCTCAAAGTATCTCATAAGTTGCTTATTGTCTTTGATCAGTATCTTCTTTGTCCTCTCGAGCATCAAGCCTCGAAGACATTTCATCCCGGACCTCGAAGACCATTTTCCTCCTTGAACGACCCAATCCAACAGACGTACGAATACAAAGCAGTTACGAAAATCTGACGAGGATCAAAGATTGCCACTTCAACGTTCCCAATTTGCCAGCATTGTTCTCAAGCTCCCCGGTAGTTCAGGGTGGAAGATTCTGCGAGAGCGTTTACGATCTCCCAGGAGAAACAGCGTCGCCCTGGGACCGGGCTGGATTCGCGTTTCCAGGCCGGCACGGCCTAAAAGATTACCTGTCCCGTTTCCATCATCCGAAAACTCGGGAATTGCGCGCGATACGTTGAAATTTCGGTCGTACATTCTCTTATCGGCGATACGAAAGCTGCCGGGACGATCGGAGACAACGTTCCTCGCGTCGCGTCATCCGAGAGACGCCGAAACAGTCCGTTGGAAACGGCGACGCGCGGCGCGGTTGCCAATCGGCGAACTTTGCTTAAGAAATTCGCGAAGCGAAACGGGGCTATCGGTCGGAAACTCCGTTGTTCCGGCAAGTTGTGCAACAATCTCGCGCGAAAGGCAAGAACAACAGGGACCAATATCTCGCAGTCGGCCGGCGTCGGGGATTGACCATGTCCCCGCGGACGACGTTCGACTATCGGCGGAACTACCGAGACCCAGGCCATTCCGACTAAGTACAATAATTGCTACTATTGTTGTGACCATTACGGTGCCGACGAATGGTTCTTGCTATTAGTTAACGGTCGCTCGGAAAGTTCGTCCTCCGGCAAATTTGCTGACTAGTCGACGACGATCCGCTTTGAGATACGCGGGCTCCGGCAAAGATTAATCTGGGAATATTGAAAAGGCTCCCGCCATTGTTGCAGGACGCCGTTCCGCCGAACTTTCGGCTGTGTACAAAGATGCTGCTTAGCCTGCCGGCTCGAATGGAGAACCGAATGTGGACCGAGTGGAAAACTAGGTTCCACGACTGATTCTGCTTGGCGAAGTTATCTTGTTATTGTTACGACAATACCAGCTTCAGCTGACTTAAATAGTCTTATGAAAAGGGTCGAACTTCGACTCCCGACGAGCTGTAAGACCCTCGGGTATATCTCCTTTTGTTCCCATAAAGTGGATGATATCTGGATTTAAGTTATTGCTATATTGGAGCCTTTTTAAGATTTCATTGAAGAACAGCCAGTTGTGAAGAATTTGATAAGGTTACATCTATGTAGTATATTTTGTATTATACAGAGTGTCCTATAATTATGTTGATACTCGGAAAGAGGTGATTCCTGAGGTCATTTGAAGTAACTTTTTCCTTAGCGAAAATGCAATCCGCGGCTTTGTTCACGAGTTATTAACGAAAAACAGTGTCCAATGAGAAGCGAGATCAGCTCGCGCGAGACGGCCGAGTCAATTAACAGAACTGGTCTTCGTGCGCTCATTGGCTCCGCTGCAATGCGCCGAGCTCGTCTCTCATTGGTCACTGTTTTTCGTTAATAACTCGTGTAGAAAGCCGCGGATTGCATTTTTGCTAAGGAAAAAGTTACTTCAAATGACTCGAGGAATCGCGCTATAAACATAATAAACACAATTCTGGGACACCCTGTAGATTTGAAGCTTCCCCTTTCCAATAAACCTTCGATGCTAGACCGGCAATTTCTTTTCACCGTTTTATTCACTTTCGATTGAAGTTTGTGCTACCAGCGGTACTGAACTTCGTGCGCTCGTTGGTTCAGCCGCCTCGGGACAGCCGAGCTTGCCTCTCATTGGTTAGTGTTTTTCGTTAATAACTCGTAAACGAAGCCGCGAATTGCATTTTCGCTAAGGAAAAAGTTACTTCAAATGACCTCAGGAATTCCCCATTTCCGAATTGCGAGACATTTTTGGGACAACCTGTGGATTAATTCTTTTTTATTATAAAAATATAAAGCATTAGATAGTATCGGGTCCATAATTATAGGTTTATTTGACACTAAACCTGCCAAGCAACAGCAGTAACTAGTGTGCATTCCCTTATAAAAGCGAGAAGATCGAATTTATCTGGGTTTTGTAAAGTTTTTATTATTATAAAACTTGCTCTACTAAAGTAATTTATTCGAGCAATTTCCAAAAGTTTCTAAAGTTTGTAAAATTGTAAAATCAGAAATCGGTTATTTTGATCGTGATAAGTTAACGCTCGCACGCGGCGGGGCTTGGGTTCATTTGGACCCAACGTATAAATATTGTTATTTCACTATCTAGTCTCTGACATTTAATAAAAATTTTCTCATGTTTTATTAAAATCTCTTGAAACATGGACGTGTCTAGAAAAAGTACATGAAAGAATATGTGAGAAAGTATACTCGGTTATATTTTTGTCAAAAAGGTCCGCTGTCGAGAGTTAATAACGACATCTCTAAGAGAGAACGAAAATTTTACTAAACGTTTCTGCTGACGAACTAAAGCGTGAAAAGATTGATTTCCGCGCAACGAGCTACAACTAAATTAGTCAATCAAATATATCCCAGGTGTCGTCCACTGGACATCTAACTTCGATATACAGTAAATTCGCCCTAAATTGACTCTCGGATAGTGCATAAAAATGGACCGTATCCTCAAAAAAAAAACTGTATCTCATTTTAGAAATTCGCAGTTATTCTCAAGAATACTGTATTCCAACGAACTTACAAGCTATCGATGTGACAAAAATAATTCATGCTCGAGTTCTAAAAATGCAAATCGTTATCGGTAGAAACGGAACGTTTCCCGTGGCACATTTCCTTAAATAATTCGATGAATCGATCACCATCTCCTGGAATTAGCCGCCATAAACGTGTGCTCGAGGTTGAAATTCCCGAAGGTAATTTCCAATCGTGAACGACCTGCCCATAATTCCCGGACAGAGGGACATCGGCAGCGCAGCGGCTGGGCCGAGCATAAAGATTTCGATCACGATCATATTTCTAATCCCTATCATCGGCCCAGCCACCGTGAAACCACCATAACAAGAAATAATAAGTGTACACGTCAAACCGGAATCGAGATGAACGATAAGATCTCGTGAATAGAGGATCCCGAGGATTCCCCCAGGAGTTTACCTTTGTCCGCCCACGAGAGCGACGCTATTTTCCAGTCGCGATGCGAGAAAGTCATGTGGGTACAAGCCGGTCACGTGGTTAGCTATTAAATGGCAAGTAACGACATGTCGATGCACTCTTTCCGTTTCACCCTTTTTCTCTTCCTCTTTCTTTTCTCTTCCTCTCTATTTCTCTGTCTTTCCTGTCTCTCAATCTCTTTATTTTCTCTCTCTCTCTTTTTCTGTCATTCCTCTTTCTCTTTCTTGTCTTCCTCTTTCTTTTATCCCTTTCTATTTCTTTTCTCTCTCTCTGTTTTTTTCTTTTTTTTTCTCTTTCTCTTTCTTTTCTCTCTCTCTTTTTCTTTCTTTTCTTTTTCCCTTTCTCTTTGTGGTCTTCCTCTCTTTTTTTCTCTCTCTCTCTCTCTCTCTCTGTTTTTCTTTCTTTTCTCTTTCTCTCTCTCTTTCTTCTCTCTCTTTTTCTTTCTTTTCTCTTTCTTTCTCTTTCTTGTCTTTCTCTCTCTCTCTTCTCTCTCTTTCTTTTCTCTCTCTCTCTGTTTCTTTCTTTTCTTTTTCTCTTTCTCTTTCCTGTCTCTCTTTCTCTTTCTTCTCTCTCTCTTTTTCTTTCTTTTCTTTTTCTCTTTCTCTTTCTTGTCTTTCTCTCTCTCTTTTTCTTTCTTTTCTCTTTCTTTTCTCTCTCTCTTTTCCTCTTTCTTTTTTTCTCTTCCTCTCTTTCTCTTTTTTTCTCTCTCTTTTTCTTTTTTCTCTACTCTCTCTTTTCTCTCTTTCTCTTTCACTCTCTGTCTATCTCTCTCTCTGTTTTTGTCACACTCTCACTCTTTCGTTCGCTCGTAGAAAGAAATACGATAATGATTTAAAATATTGCCGGGCAACGTTTTTGTACCTGGAAATGGCCATTTTTTCCACTCGGCTTGGAAACAATGCGCGAACTTATATACCGTTTATAACTCCATATACTTGGAGCTGATGGTTTAGGGTCGCGATATTGCCTGATGGGGGATATCATGCTCGATGATGAGATTCGAGGGGTTGATACTGTTACATGCGTATTTTTGGACCGGTTAGGGGACGATCCTGGCGACTCGTGGAGAGGGTACTATCATGATGCTCCCTCATTTTTAGATTTAAGTTCCTGGTGATATAATAGTGGGGGATGTTTGACCCTGCAGCTTTTATTAGAATACTTCCGGCGACTTTTCCTGGCGGAATTAATTATAGCTCGGTTTTATTTACGCCTGTTTTCTTCGCCCTCGCGTATGTCAATTTCGACAAATTTCAATATTTGTACCAAATATGTAATAAATGTAATTTTACTTTGCAGTACCGTGATACTTAATACAAGATAATCAATAGACTGCGCATCTTTGTGCAAAGTAAATACTGTCTGCATTGTTTGCAAGATTTATCGGAACTTTATCGAAAGCCTATTAATAGGCTTTTTTCATGGCTGAACCGTGTCCATAAGAATCTCGATAATTTTCTTTGAAATAGTAATTGCAAAAGAATTTGTTCCATGATATTAATCTAAATAATTTCATGGGTTATGGATGGGATTATTATAATTTTTGAAGAATGTTTAAAAAAATTTTTGACTGTTGGCCGTCGATTTTAAAAGCATTGTTATGCAACTGCCGGTACATGAAGTGTTAACAATATATTTCACATAATAAAATATGGAGTCCACGGATGATTATTATTAATAGCACAATAAATTCTGTCCAATTATCCCTCAGCTTTTAAACTATTGGGTTGGCAACTAATTGCCGATTTCAGTTATAGATGTCTCTCACTCCCATTTTTATGATATCCGTAAGTGTTATATTATAAAATTATTATTATTATTATTATTATTATTATTATTATGTTATTTTTTATTATCCGTGAATGTTAGCAACTGGACAAATTGAATGCAGCGGTCAAGGAAAAGTGAGCAGAATTGGTCGATCGTAAAGGTGTCATTTTCCAGCAGGACAATGCCAGGCCGCACACGTCTTTGTCCACTCGGCAAAAATTGATGGATATTGGTTGGGAATTGATGTTACACCCACCACATAGCTCTGATCTCGCGCCATCAGATTACCACTTATTTCGATCCCTGGACAACTCCCTTCGTGGTAAAACTTTTAACGATGATGACGCTGTAAAATCTCACTTAACTCAGTTTTCGGCCGAAAAGGATCAGACTTTCTACGAGCGTGGAATTTTCAAGTTGTCAGAGAGATGGCAAAAGGTCATCGAACAAAATGGAAAATACATTACAGATTAAACTTCGTTCCAAGTAAAAAAAAATTTTTTATTTCATTGAACAAATCGGCAATTACTTAGTTGCCAACCCAATAAAATGGACAATTTAGGAAGAGGAGATAAAGTAACCTTGCACCTCGCTTTTATAGTTGTGGCGCGTTTCATCGAAGCGAATTGAACATTTACGCCAAGAATAGATTCGCCGATAATCTAACGCGACGAACTAAGTTGTATGAAAAGAAACAAACATTTGCCGGGTTGAGTGCGACTGGTATACAGATCGAATCGAGATACGGGCATCGATACGATAAATTCTCCGGCCAGCATTCGAACTGCGGCTCGCATCTACGTCTTCTCGGCAGCATTCCGCTATTGACAAGCCATCACCGCTAGATGTTTATCGGGATAATAGAAAAGCCAATGGTCATTTCTCTAGCCGGCGTTCCGAGGTCGGAACAAAATATCCTGCGGACGGACAGAGATGAAGTTTCCACTCGCTAGGCAACGAAGTTTACCTACATCGACTTTGATTCCAATCCCGGCCGTTAAACAATGGAAAAATCCGATTGATATTCGAAACAAACAGCTTCCGCGTGTCTGCTCGAATTTTATTTAACTTTACTCTCCCGATTTACGTTCGATCCGGTGTCTTTCAATTCTCGTGGGAATCTGCAGAGTGCATCACGAAGTTAACGATTTTTTTGCTTAAATACAGTAAACTTTGGGCAGCTTCGTACTTTCGCAATTATTTTCACATATTCTTTGAAAGTAAAGCTTTCCACAATAGCGTGAGTACTTCATTTACACGAAAGTATTCGAACGCTTACGTTTCTAACGTTCAATTAATAAAATATATGTGTTGAACTGAAGCATTTGATATAATACGACACATATAACAAGGGATGGGTCTTAAGACTGCGTAGGCAAAGTTAGAAAATAATTCGACAATATATAGCGCTTTTACGGTACATTTATTGTAAACACGTACCAGAAATGGCTCATAAAAGTATTCGAACTCTGACAATTAAGAATTCCCGAAGATCGCAGAATGTAAACAAACATTGCTCAGTTCACTAGCGGTTAGTCCAAGGGAATCAGTGTTCAAAATTTCTGTCGCAATTTTCATTATTAACACGTTCCGTGCCGAGCTTTTTTTACTCGAATCTTCACACTTTGATATTTTACTAAAACTTGATGTATTACGTGCAATTATTAATTCTCGTACACATAACAACGTAACAAAAACTTATCAACGCCCATTCTTGCGGTGGAAATTGATTCTTCGGTTCTAAATTTCTTGTAAACAATTTGTTCAGTTCACTAAGTAAACATGCAAGCGTGTACCATCGATGGTACACGTGGCACGGAATGTGTTAATTAGTATGAGTGCAGCGTACCGCGCGAAGACCGCTGTAGACCGCAACTACGGACGGAGAAATGGAGGGCACGGTGGTGTTGTGACAGAACGAAAAGTCGCGGGCAACAGTTTTCCGTGTACTTACCATGCATGTCGACGCGAACGTCCGCGGCGAGCGGGTCCTGCATGTTGTTGTTGATTGCTTTGCAGGTGAGCACGGCGCGGACGTCGTCCCGACCTAAATTTTTGATAACGAGCTCGCTGCGCCTGACGCCGTCCCGCAAGGTCACGGTTTTGTCGGTGACCAGCGTGTCGTTGCGGTGCCAGGACACCATCGGGGCCGGCTTACCTGTGAAAACGCATCAATCGCGCCGCTGATTCGAGAGCACCGTGAGACCGCCGCGTTCGTTCGCGGGAAAACAAGAACACTCCGTACCGTCGAACGGGAACAAATACAGTAATGTCTCTCTAATTGACGCGCAGATTGTCCCCAAAACTGGACAATTTGGCAAGAGGAGATACGATTATTCGAGCCTTGCGGTTTATTTTTATAGTTATAAATTGTCCACAATTATAAAAACGAGCCTCAAGGCTATATTAGGCTCTAATAATCGTATCTCCTGTTCCCAAATTGTCCATTTTTGTGGACAATCTGAGCGTCAGTAAGGGAGACATTACTGTAAAACGACAGTGGAGAGAAAGAAAGTCGGAAACTCTTCTTTCTGGTCGACGCTCGAAACCCGAGCGGATACTCCGCGCGCCCTTTTTTCCCTCTTTCTTCGGCTTTTTGTTTTATCAAAATTCTTTTTTTCCATTTCCGTTTTTTCCGTCCGCCGACCGCGCGCGCTCCGCTCGCGGGAAAACAAGAACACTCCGGGCCGTAGAACGGGAACAAATACAGTAATGTCTCTCTAATTGACGCGCAGATTGTCCCCAAAACTGGACAATTTGGCAAGAGGAGATACGATTATTCGAGCCTTGCGGTTTATTTTTATAGTTATAAATTGTCCACAATTATAAAAACGAGCCTCAAGGCTATATTAGGCTCTAATAATCGTATCTCCTGTTCCCAAATTGTCCATTTTTATGGACAATCTGAGCGTCAGTAAGGGAGACATTACTGTAAAACGACAGTGGAGAGAAAGAAAGTCGGAAATTCTTCTTTCTGGTCGACGCTCGAAACCCGAGCGGATAGTCCGCGAGTCCTTTTTTCCCTCTTTCTTCGGCTTTTTGTTTTATCAAAATTCTTTTTTTCCATTTCCGTTTTTTTCCGTCCGCCGACCGCGCGCGCTCCGCTCGCGGGAAAACAAGAACACTCCGGGCCGTAGAACGGGAACAAATACAGTAATGTCTCTCTAATTGACGAGCAGATTGTCCCCAAAACTGGACAATTTGGCAAGAGGAGATACGATTATTCGAGCCTTTTGGCTCGTTTTTATAGTTATAGATTGTCAACAATTATAAAAACGAGCCGCAAGGCACGGATAGTCGTATCTCCTGTTCCCAAATTGTCCATTTTTGTGGACAATCTGAGCATCAGTAAGGGAGACATTACTGTAAAACGACAGTGGAAAGAAAGAAAGTCGGAAACTCTTCTTTCTAGTCGACGCTCGAAACCCGAGCGGATAGTCCGCGCGTCCTTTTTTCCCTCTTACTTCGGCTTTTTGTTTTATCAAAATTCTTTTTTTCCATTTCCGTTTTTTTCCGTCCGCCGACCGCGCGCGCTCCGCTCGCGGGAAAACAAGAACACTCCGTACCGTCGAACGGGTACAAATACAGTAATGTCTCTCTAATTGACGCGCAGATCGTCCCCAAAACTGAACAATTTGGCAAGAGGAGATACGATTATTCGAGCCTTGCGGTTTATTTTTATAGTTATAGATTGTCAACAATTATAAAAACGAGCCGCAAGGCTATATTAGGCTCTAATAATCGTATCTCCTGTTCCCAAATTGTCCATTTTTGTGGACAATCTGAGCATCAGTAAGGGAGACATTACTGTAAAACGACAGTGGAAAGAAAGGAAGTCGGAAACTCTTCTTTCTGGTCGACGCTCGAAACCCGAGCGGATACTCCGCGCGCCCTTTTTTCCCTCTTTCTTCGGCTTTTTGTTTTATCAAAATTCTTTTCTTTTCCACTTCCGTTTTTTCCCGTCCGCCGACCGCGCGCGCCGCTCACTCATTAAATTCTCTTTTAGCGCGCGAACGTGGAACATTAATTCTTTCGATTTTTCAGCGATCCCCTGACCCGCTTTCCGCCACGCGAATTCATCCGCCCGGATGAATAATATTGCCGGGATTGATGGAATATGTAAGTATTCCCGTGACAGGGAAATTTCGAACGGACCGGGAGGCTCGCTTACAATGGGGGGATTTTACGCGCGCCCCGTGGGCTCTGATGAAATAGAAACCGGATATGTGGCGACGTGATGGCCGGATAAAGTAATACTTAATCACTCTATTGCTCGGCGAAGGAGCACCGATATTTCACGGGTTTTTTTCGGGGCGATCGTTAACGAACCGTATCCCACCGGTCGGTTAACGATGTTTCTCGTGTTATCAGTGAATTTGGCCAGTGAGTTTCCATCCGTTAGATTATACTTCATCGAATTTCGCGGTGCTCGTACCTTTTTTGCGAATTTCTGTTTTTACCGCGTTTTCGTGCGTACTTTGTTCGCGTGTATGCGTTTTGAGTATGAAGCGCACTGAAGCTTCGTGTAGAAATCCGTGTGGAGAGAAAGACTGACTCGATTATTTTGTATAATTTGTAATTATCTGATAATTTAACGCTAGATTTACGGAGCAATAAAAGCAGCGGTTTTATATTAGTACTATAAAGCTAATAAATTTATAAAACGAATAAATTTATAAAACAAACACACGTTTATTTCGATTCTTAACGAGTGTTACTGCAATATTTGCTGCGAGTAATGGATACATTGACTCAACGTAAATGTATCTTTACAATCTGAATAATCGTTAATTTAAGAAATTAGCGACCCGCCATTTTGACGGGTTCCGTAAACCTAGTGTTTAGTAAAGCGGACGTGTTATTTGTCCAATACAACAACTTATATTTCATTTCGAGTCTTATGTAGAACAGTCTTCTATGAAATGAAAGAAGCAAGATTAAATAAAGTACTTCAGTTTCGAAGAATTTTGATGGTTGTGCATCCTGTGTGTGGCCGAAATTATTCATTAAAAAATAAACCAATGAAATAGCCAACATTCCTGGCTCTTGTTAAGTGTATATTTTAACACAGTAACGATGCATTACTGAATGACTCTTGTACGAATACCGAGCTTCGTACATACATAATAACGTCATAAATCAGAACACAGCGTTCCTATGCAGCTTCGCTTTCATTCCTAACAGCAAATGAGCTATCCATTGCGAGTGAAGTATGAGAGCATGAAAATACACTGACAGAACCAGATCGCGGGCCTTCACGGAAGTAAAAATGATCTGCGTAAATTTCACGAGACAGGAGTGAAATAGAAATTTAAATAAAAATTAATTATCAAGCTAGCCAAATGGACTGATCTTTTCTTTTTCAGTTACTGAAATCATAAAAATGTTTCGCCGAGGAACTTTTCGTTGAACTTCTTTAACTCGATTAGCGCCGATCAAAAGAGCTGTGCATATTGGAGCGAGAAATGCCAAAACCCTGGCTGATTTAGTTCGGCAAAGTTCTAAAAGAGATTATGAAAATTTTATGAAACCTGATAATTAGAGAATTTAAATGGAAATATAAATTAAGAAGTAAAACTTAAATTTATTAAAAACATTAAGAGGATAATATTTCTTCAGGCGTAGCCAACAACGATATATGGTTGTTCGGCATATAGTAAAAATCGCATGAAGTTTTGAATAAATCATATCTTGTATTTTTTACGAAACAATGCAGATTAGTTGTGTTTACGGTTCTTTCGAAGTGAATGCTTCCAACGTTTAAATAAATAAATTAGTAAAATATAAATAAGTAATAATAAATAATAAATAAATAAATTAGTAAATTAATAAATACATTTTAATAATAAATCCTATCTTGTATTTTTTACGAAACAATGCAGATTAGTTGTGTTTACGGCTCTTTCGAAGTAAATGCTCTTCCAACGTTTTAATAAATGAATTAGTAAAATATAAATAAATAATAATAAATAATAAATAAATAAATTAGTAAATAAATTTTAATAATAAATCCTATCTTGTATTTTTTACGAAACAATGCAGATTAGTTGTGTTTACGGCTCTTTCGAAGTAAATGCTCTTCCAACGTTTTAATAAATGAATTAGTAAAATATAAATAAATAATAATAAATAATAAATAAATAAATTAGTAAGTAAATTTTAATAAATAAATTTTAATAATAAATCCTATCTTGTGTTTACGGTTCTTTCGAGTTCAATGCTTCCAACGTTTTATTTGTGCCACAACTGCACCAAATCCGTAACCAACGACAATAAGAAGAATATTATCCGCGACGCGAGTGCCGATCGAAATCGAAAAGTGGTCGAGCAGCGAGGCTAGCAATTAGAGCGATGGCTTCCACTGTAAGCGAGTCATCGACGGTCCAGGGAAGCTCGACTGGTTTTTGGAATTGCTTCGGGGCAACGGGTGTTGCCGGAAGTGCTCCGGAACAGACCACGGAAACGCGAGCAATTGTAACGTCGCATGGATACTCACCGCCGTACACGTCGCAGTATAGCCGCAGAGTGTCGCCCTCCTTGTACGGGCCGACCACCTTGTCCCGTACGATCCCGGAGTCATCGACGATCACGTCATCGACGATCACGATTTTGTGCGGCGGAACTGGAACAAGGAAGAAACGACGTGATTACCGGCCCAAGAATCACTCGTAAACTGGCCCGGCGTGCCTGTTCCCGTCGCGTTTACGAGCTCTCGCGCGTCCACCGATTTTCTTTCAACAATATCTGTTAGGCCACGCCGTACGGCCCTCGAATCATCCTGCACGTTTTACGCGCTGCTTAAGCGCCTGTTAAACCTCCCGCCGCGTTGCTACTTGTTTCGACGACGGTTTTCATGGCCGTGCTATTTTGTTCCGCTAAATGTAACACATCACTCGATAAGTCTCCGGTCTAGCTAAGAACAACAAATTTTTGTTTAGAAATTCGACTTTATTCGTCAACATACTCTTCTTCAAGAGCGATACACTCGTTCCAACGCTCCTCTAACTTTTCGACGCCTTTTTTGTAGAACGATTTGTCTTTGTTCTCAAAATAGGCCTCCGTTTCGGCGATCGCTTCAGCATTCGAGCCAAATTTCTTTCCCTGGAGCATCTTTTTAATGTCTGCAAAAAGCCAGTAGCCGCTGGGGACTAGATCTGGAGAGTACGGTGGGTGGGGAAGCAATTCGAAGCGCAATTCGTTCAATTTAACCATCGCTTAACCGCGCTCCGAAGCGTCGACACGTTGTTGTTTTTGATCCGGCGTAAGCGAACGCGGCACCCACTTCGAAAGCAATTTACGCATGCTCAAATTGTTGTGTAAAATTGTAAACACGCTATCTTCTGATATCTTTAACCCTTTCGATTCTACGAGCCACTATAGTGGCCCTCCATAAGATGCCATCGAGGTACTAAGGGCCACTATAGTGGCCTTCCATAAGATGCCATCGAGGTACTAAGGGCCACTATAGTGGCCTTCCATAAGATGCCACCCAGGTACTACAGGCCACTATCGTTTGTAGCGAATAAAGTCAGTGCTTACTGCAGAAAGCTAATTCACCTTATTTTTCTCTCAACAACGGATAAATAGATATGCCTTATTTTTTTCAATTTTGTTTAACTTCATTTGGATTAACCCTTTTGCTACGGGCGGGTTCTCCGCTGCGGTACCCCCGCAACGATCGGCGTCTTGTAGCGTGCAGCGATGTCGCAGCGCGCCGTCCAGCAGAAGTACCGCGGCGGAAAATCCGCCCGTAGCGAAAGGGTTAAGGAGTCAGCTATCTCACGCAATTTCACTATACGGTCTTTCGAAACTATTTTGTGTACTTTTTTTATGTTTTTCGGAACAACTGCCGATTTTGGGCGATCAGAGTGTTCAGCATCATCGGTGTTTGTACGACCGCGTTTAATTTTAGCATGCCAGTCGATAATAGTTGATTTCCCTGGTGCAGAGTCTTCGTAACGCTTATTAAGCCACTGTTCGGCTTCAACGGTATTTTTCCCCATCAAAAAACAATGTTTAATCGATACACGAAATTCTTTTCTAACCATCGTTTTGAAAATTACAAAACTGGGGTCACTAAAACCACTGCAACCTGTAAACTAATCATCAAAATGTCATGAAATTTTGACATGTGTCGTTTGAAGAATGCTACTATCTAGAAATCATATAGGTTTGTCAACAGTGTTGCCATATATGTGTCAGACCGGAGACTTATCGAGTGACGTGTTACTCGTAAAAAGTCTGCTCCAATTTTTATATAGTTGTTAAGATCATTCATGTCGCGGCGCTTTCGAGCATCGAAGATTCGATTACGAAGGGCAACGTAATAAATATATAGAGAATATGAGAATTTATCAGATTCTGAAAAATGTCGTGGTTTTTATATTGCTGAGCGAAACTATGTAAATCGAGCAAATATTTGAAAATCGCAGAATGAAAATCATAATGACAAAGCGTGCTTGGCTGCGTACAAAAGTTTACGATTTTTGTTCCACGTCCAATGTCGAAATCGATCTTTTAATCAATCTGCAAAACTAGTGCACAATGTAGGCACTTTTTCTCGAATATCGGAGAACTCGGAACACATTCGAATTCTAAATTGAAGTTTGGAATTTCGAATACTTTTAGCTACATTCACAAGCAAATGGAAGTTCTGCAACGAGAATTAACATAACAGTAAAGTTCAATTAGAAACTCGTTTGCTAACTCCGAATGTCCTCGCTGTCATCCAATCCTCATTAACATTCTCTGTAACATGAACGCGTACGCTAATCACTCTAACAACGTATAAAACGCAGATTCTACTGTACATATAACACTGGTCACAAGTTTTTACAATTGAAAACATGAATTTATTTATTTATTTATTTATTAACGGGCGCGAGTGCTTGGGACAAGAAGAATCATAAGGGCACATGTGAGAGACCTCGTAATGACGCAAGATACATAATAAGGTTAATTCGAAAATGTGCAAATAAAATAGAAAAATTACATAAATCCTTGAAATTATTAGAGGTGTTTAAGAGCTACCGATGATACATTTGAAACAAACTGGGCAAGAGATTATTAAAAACTTTACAACATTGAAATATTATTAAATATGCCGAGCGTAAAATAAGTTTCTTAAAAAATCTCCGGTTTCCGAGCCTTAATTTCAGCGACGCAGTCTTCGCAACTGGCTTCTTTAAACCAAATCGAACTCGGTGCTCGTTTCATGAACCTTCGAGGCACCGTACCAATTATCAATATTACAGTCCGCGCAATCGATATGATATCGACAAGCATTTAGCAGCAGTCGAGTCCCTGGCAGATGGGTTTCAAGCCGCTATCGGCGATCCATCATTCGAAGTTCTCGGCTGATTAAGCGGCTGGTTGCCACATGTGGCCACGGCTCGATCCCCGCGATCGTCTCCCGGCTAATTACTTCGAGTGGTATTCTTATCGGAGGAGAGAAAAAAAATAGAAGGGAGAAGAAGAGGCGAGGAAGGAATCTGGAATACGGCTGTCTGAATACCTTTTCAGGGGCTCCATTGAAAACGGCGCGATTGCGAGTGAGAGAGAGAGAGAGAGAGAGAGAGAGAGAGAGAGAGAGAGAGAGCACAGTGGTCCTAAGAGTCCGGGCCCGTGTGTCCCCGTCAAGACGGAAGCCGTCGACGATAACGCGAAATTGGTATTGGAAGATCGTGGCTCGGATACCGCGACAGCATTAAATTGGAATCTGAAATCGATACGCTCGGCTCGTCGGCTCGGGCCGCGAGCCGAGCTTCTGCATAGGAAACGATCGGACGACGGTGTCTGCGGGACTGTAATTGAAGAATTACCGACGCCGGCCGACGCTTTCCTTCGACCGGCGTCGCGACGCTTCCGCCGCGGAGACGTCGCGGACACACACGGCCCGGCGCGCCGAGAGCCGGACAAATGGCGCCCGGACAGCCGCCATTTGTCGGTATTAGCCGTCCCAGTATTTCCGGTATCACGGTCCCTCGTGTAATACATTGTGACAGCTGTGACTGCCATTATACCCTTGCTACTTGTTACCCGGTCGGATTTCTTTAAGCACTTATCTCGCGGCTTTCGCTTCGTTTCTCTTTTCCGCTCTTCCATTTCTTTTTTCTCCCAACGTCGTCGTGGTTTCTTTCGGGATCAGCCAGAGAAAAGAGAATTTTATTTCTATTCTTTGCGGTTCGAGAGCCCCGGATGTTCCGGAGGAACTTTTCCCGTTGTATTGCTCGCGCTGGAGAGTATTAATGCGTTCGCTGTCGCGCCACCACTCTGAGGAATGTCGCGAAATCTGGTCTTTCTTTAATCCCTTGTTCTACGACTTCTTTCGCGATTACGATTGTTAGGAGTTCCTTGGGGAAAGTAAAATTTGATTTCCATTCGGAAGGAATAAGTTGATCTTTCTCGTATCTGATCGATTCTGGCAGACTTTGATCTTCGTTGGAGGTTTTAAAATTGTTTCCGGTAATATTTGGAAATGTTTTAAGATTGTTCGATGTAATATTTGAGATTGTTTTGAAATTGTTCGAAGTAATGTTTCGAAATTTTTTGAAATTTTCGAAATGTTTTGAAATGTTCGAAATGTTCGAAGTTATAATATATTTGAAATTGTGTTGAAATTGTTTGAAGCAATATGACAATTTTTAGTGCTTTAGCGAAGCATTATGGTAATTTTTAAGTGCTTTAGTGAAGCATTATGGCAATTTTTAGTGCTTTAGCGAAGCATTATGGCAATTTTTAGTGCTTTAGTGAAGCATTATGGCAAAGGATCGATTAAGTTTAGGGGATTTCGAACAATAATTATTAGAGTATTTCAAAGTAGTTATCATGGGAACGTTGTATGCTCAGCGTAGCGAAATGTTTCCCTCATAATATTCGTAGATTAAACGTTACTTCAATGCTGTGTTTAATAAACACATCCCGTTGCTTTGATACCGGACGCGAATTGAATCCTTAATATCTATATCTAAGTTTCGACTTTAGAGCGCGCGATGTTACGCCCTCGGGGAGAATGTTTAGGGGCTACTGGAAATAGTAATATAAGCGATCCGGCGAGTTTTCCCCCTAAATTACACGGACGTTTCTACAGAAATTATTAGAACACTTCTGAAATTCGAAATATGTACATCTCGCGAAAGCTGTACTTTCTTCGAACCAACATTTCCTTACATCCGAATCAAGACTAAATTGTGTCCGCGTCGACTTTGAATCGAATCAATCTTTGGATCAAATCGATTGTGAAAAATACCAAGATTAGGCGTTTAAGTTTGAATTAGACTGCGATGGATCCAATTGAGATGAGATTTCAATTATGTCAATATATGATATTTCTAAGAAAGAGAATGAAACCAGAATTAACGAACGAAGTACTCACTGTCTCTTTTGTAGTTTATCATGAAAGTGGCCGAAGGCAGACAAATTTACGCGTACGAATCCTGTGCATTTGTTGTTCGACGGACATGCATCATCATTAAATGTATGGAACTAATTCATTTTGCTGATACTAATTACGGTACTATTATCGCTTGACGTTTATTACCGTTTTATACCACCGGCCTGAACAACCTGCCGCTTAACACGTTCCGTGCCGAGCTTTTTTTACTCGAATCTTCACACTTTGATATTTTACTAAAACTTGATGTATTACGTGCAATTATTAATTCTCGTACACATAACAACGTAACAAAAACTTATCAACGCTCATTCTTGCGGTGGAAATTGATTCTTCGATTCTAAATTTCTTGTAAACAATTTGTTCAGTTCACTAAGTAAACATGCAAGCGTGTACCATCGATGGTACACGTGGCACGGAACGTGTTAAATGGCAAAAGTGTATAGACAATATGGATGCATACTTTGACGATAATTCCTTATATTTGTAAGTTATCGACCAACTTTTCTTTCTTTTCTGCGAATTTCATCCTTGACAACCCGATATAAACATGATAGATAAAATAGCTGCTTCAAAGATCTTCTATTTAGCTGTAACATTCTATTAATCAGAATATGTTGTCTCGTTAGAAAAAAAACGTCGTCTTGAAACATTGAAATATATGATCTCGAGATAAAACTCTTATGTATTACAATAATTATATCATTTTAATTATTATACCATTAACCCTTTCGCTACGGGTGGATTTTCCGCCGCGGTACTTCTGCTGGACGGCGCGCTGCGACATCGCTGCACGCTACAAGACGCCGATCGTTGCGGGGGTACCGCAGCGGAGAACCCGCCCGTAGCAAAAGGGTTAATCCAAATAAAGTTGAACAAAATTGAAAAAAATAAGGCATATCTATTTATCCGTTGTTGAGAGAAAAATAAGGTGAATTAGCTTTCTGCAGTAAGCACTGACTTTATTCGCTACAAACGATCGAACTTATGGAGGGCCACTATAGTGGCCCTTAGTACCTCGATGGCATCTTATGGAGGGCCACTATAGTGGCTCGTAGTATCGAAAGGGTTAAAAACAATAGAAATATGTCTGGCTATAATGTTAAGTGATTCACATAGCATCAGCGCAGCGTTTTCAACAACAATAACAACAACAACAACAACAAAACAGAACGGCGAAATATTAAGCCAATGTCAAATAATAAGCTGTTAATGTTGACAATATTATTAACTACAAATTTCATCCTTGCCAAACTTAATACATAGCCAAAATTCGATGTCGACGTCCTTAAATCCACATTAGCCGCAAATTAAATCTGAATTAAACCTCGATCAGGCTTGACTTGCATCTATATTACATCAAATTTAGCCTTGGATCGAATCGATCGAAAACAAAATCAGACTGTGTCCAAGTTTGTTTAGAACAATGCGAAGCTTGAATTAGACCGAGAAGTGGATCAAGCTTAGATGAGATTTGAATTCGAACTAACCAGAATTCGATGTTGCCGTGTTTATGTTCAGATTAGCTGCAAATTGCGTCTGAATTAAGTGTACATTACGCTCGATTTAAGTCCTGATCGAAACTCGATAGTTGAAGCCCGGCGTGCAGAAACACGTTGCTAATTTAATGCTCCCTTTATTTACAGAGTAGATGTTCCAATTTGCACGGCGAGATGGGAAGCAGCGATTACAACGCTGCAGAACTGTCGAAGAAATAGGTAAGTTTCTTTCGCCAACCGATTGCTTATGCTTCGCGATGCCGCGCAAGCATTAGGAGGATCGATTAGCCGTCCCGTGTAGCTTAGACTATTTGAACTGTATCAGCGGTGTTCCACCTGCAATCCTGTGTTACCCAGCAAGTCAATATTTGATTGTTTGAGTTTGGCCGAAGAGTAGATGGCCTTAGATGCCATCGATATCCCCGTGTTCGATGCACGCTCCGAATTTACATAATACCGCGGCGATGATCCCGCTACCTTGTCTTTCGCGTTTGCGTTTCATTCGACTAACTTCATTAGGAAATCGTAATACTAATTGGAGATCCGTCGATGCCTTCCCTCCCCTCCCCTCCCCTCCCAAGCGATCAACAAAATTGGCCGATCGACGCCGAGGATTCCACTCGACCTACTTCAGAGTCGAAGACAAGATAGAAGATCTCCTAATTAGGATCTCTCTTGAAACGAGGATAAAAAGAGCGATCAGTGAACATTGATATTGAGAAATAATCGTTGTAATTGGAGTCGTCGAGGATCTCGTTACATCCGTTTCTTTCGCGCAATATCAATTAGCAGTCGTTCGGCGGGCAGATGATTGTTCTCGTTTACCATCGCCGAGTTTCCCATACTGAGTGTACACTCGGTATTTCACACCCTAGTAATTTATTTCTGTTCCCAATTAATTCACGTCCGCTGCTCGGGCTACAAGCTGAACTTCCGGCCGAATTTAAATACTATTAGGTCCGTATTAGCAGCGGCTCCGCCCGAAATTAATCAGCTACGTAACTTATTTAACCGGCCCGGGCAAGTTTGCACGAAATTAGAGCGTTCGTTTGAACCAGACACACGCCGAATTACTTTCCAAGATGCTAGACCACCAGTTTTATCGACGGATCGCCGTGCCCGTTGCTCTTCGACTTTCGTCGCCGATTAATCCATTAAATTCGTCGAACAAACCCGATCTATCTCGAACGACGGAAATCGTTCTCGTCTTATTCCTATCGGAAACAATTGGGGCAAACGGCGGGAAAGTGGGCAAAAAGCTTATTAGTATTCGTATTTCGTATATATTTGATGCGATTTTTATGACACTCGATCATAAAATGATCTCGGGAGGGCATAACACTCGAGGATCGCTCGGAAGGGGTGACAGGACATCGACGGATCTCCAATTAGTATTACGATTTCCTAATGAAGTTAGTCGAATGAAGCGCAAACGCGAAAGGCAAGGTAGCGAGATCACACGATTTTTTATGCCACTCTTAGGTTTTCGAGATTGCTCAATTTGAATATGTTATCATAGACGCAACATTCGAAGTGGACAATCAGAATTTTGACCTCATATTTTGCGATGGTACGAAATTTGGCGAACCACTTTGATACTGATTGCTGCGTATGATCTCCAATTAGTATTACGATTTCCTAATGAAGTTAATCGAATGAAGCGCAAACGCGAAAGGCAAGGTAGCGAGATCACACGATTTTTTGTGGCACTTTTAGGTTCTCGAGATTGCTCAATTTGAATATGTTATCATAGACGCAACATTCGCGAAGTGGACAATCAGATACCACAGCGTAAGCATTAATTTTGACCTCATATTTTGCGATGGTACGAAATTTGGCGAACCACTTTGATACTGATTGCTGCGTATGATCTCCAATTAGTATTACGATTTCCTAATGAAGTTAATCGAATGAAGCGCAGACGCGAAAGGCAAGGTAGCGAGATCACACGATTTTTTGTGGCACTTTTAGGTTTTTGAGATTGCTCAATTTGAATATGTTATCATAAACGCAACATATTCAAAATGGAAAATCAGATACCACAGCGTAAGCATTAATTTTACGCTCATGTTTTGCGATGGTTAATGTTTTCCCGATATTTGGTTGGAATTGTATGATTAGAGTGTCAAATTTAACACGGCGATCTTAACCGTAGGCCGACCAAGCTGGATTGTTTACGTTACTACGTCACTCGGAGGCTTATCAATGACCGAGTCTGCTGTTGGCTGTTCACCTGCTTGCTCGTTCGGATAATCGAGTAACTTCTGTACACAGCGGATAGCGTTTACTGAATGAACAAGGAATAAAGTCATTTGAGGAAGCTTTGTGCATAACGAACTTTTTGGGAAAAGGTGTCTCTGTGCGGCGATCCTAAATAATTCCACGACGGGCGCTGATTGGTCATCGTTGCCTCTCGATCTGAGAATCGTGTCGAATTTGCCCCGCGTGAATCACGAACCACACCGATGTCCGTTTCATAAGTGTTAGGTGTACACGTTGCGGTAACAATACCGCGCGAAAAATCCTCTCGCCGCGGGCAGGACGTTTATAACTGCCAACTCGAATTTCTTACACCTTCGGCATCAGTTGCGCCGGAAATCGATATTCGTTTACGGTTTCCGCTCGTGCGCTCCCATTCAACTGACGCGCATTCTCTCTCTCTCTCTCTCTCTCTCCTACTTTCTCTTTGTGTGCGTGTGTGTACGAATTTTCAAAGAGCCGCGGCTCGTTCTGGATTTTTGCCGATGCCGCATCGATGAATACCGCGATCCAATTCGCTTCTGGCTTCGATGTTTCGAGTTTCGATCCCGAACGCGTCCCACTTTTCCCTCGCCTTTGCAGCATATTTCCCGTCGCTTTCTTGCGAACACCGCCCACGCCGCACACGGCCGTCCATTCGTTTATTTAACTCCGCGGAAACGCGTTCGTTAATTCCGCTCGAGGAAGATCCATTGCCGCGAGAGATGTAACCGCGTTCACGTAACGGACCCTGTTAACCGTGTCTCCCGGCTGACTCTGTATATATATATACCTGTATATATATAACCGTAGATCGTGTAGATCACGATATATATATATATATATATATATATATATATATATATATATATATCGTGATCTACACGATCTACGGTTCACTGCATGATTCACTTCGTTCGCTCTTACTTCGAATCCTCCGTTTCGGTCTCCGTGAAACGGGAAATGAATTTCTGTCGCCGTCGCCGTCGCAATCCGTTAGACGAATCTGATGCGAATCCTGCAGTCGATCGTGCGCTATCGTAGTATGTATTAGGTGTGGAAACTTATTCGTGATCTTTGCCTCGTGAATTTTGAAGAAACTGCAGCGTTTCCTATGCACTTGCTTCCAGATCTCACTCCATGAATTTCAGTTTGCTTCTATCTTATTCAATCTTCGCATTTTTTTTTGTACTATATGTTGCTTTGTGACACGTGCTTAAACGTGTTGGATTATTCCCTAATTTCGGTGTTGTTATTAACAGAGTGCGGGTCTTTGTGCTGTCGCGACTCATGCAAAATTTTGAAGCACGAGCAACTGCGGTCACTCACTTTAATATCTCGACGGTACATTACTTTTGAAATTTATTATATATATTTATTATAATTATTATTATTATATATTATAATAATTATTATTATTATTATTATATAATTATTATTATAATTTATTATATATTTTCCTGAATTATTCAAATATTCATGCACCCGCTTTTTGTTAACAGAAACATATATATCTATATTGTTGTTATACAATTGCATTATTTTATTGTGTAACAAATATTGAACGAAACGATGTCTAGTTTTCATCACATGGAATATCCAAGAAAATATTGAATTCAAACATGTAGAAAATGTATCGTTTTGCTTAATATTTATTACGAAATAAAACAATGCGATTACGTAACGACTATTTACGTTTCTATTGTCGAATTAATATCTTAATAATTCAGAAAAATATGAGCCATTAAACTCAGAAGCATTGTAGTGTACGAATTTTAATTAAAGTGGTGTTAATTGTATGTGTCGAAGAAAGTCAGTAATATTTTTTTTTAAATTCATTTTCGCCACAAGGAACCTTTGGGTCAATAAAAGACAGTTTTGTTTGAAAGAAGACTTCTTCGAAGTTTCTCAGTCATTTTCTAGCCTTTATATACTGTTCCACGCAATCACCAAATCTTGTTTGTATCGATACATATTGCTTTTGACATCGATTTGTAGATACAGTAAAGAAAGGTAGCGGCCAGCATGCCGGTGTACATTTATATGAATATATAAAATAAAACGATAACTTAACTTTTTCACTTCTAATTTTTTGCCACGATTCTAAGGCAATTCGAAGGCCACATGACACGATTCGGAGGCAATTCGGAGGCCACATGCCACGATTAGAAGGCAATTCAAAGGCCACTAAAAGTTTCTTTATTTTTCGTAGCCAAGGTCACATGAAGGTCATGGTATTATAGGTTATTAGATTCGTCTTGATCTTAGCTATCATGATATAATGATAGAAACATGTAATCCCATTTAAAAAAACATCGATGACCTTGAAATCTCAAAAAATACGACCTTTACAAAAAAATGATTTCCACCACAACATGTGACCCTTCGAACCAAACAGTTTGTTCCTCAAGCATTTCCGCGTATCATTAACGGTAATGGAGATATCGCTTTGTAACAGAGTTACTGAGACACCTTGTATAAAAACGAGCCGCAAGGTTCGAATAATCGTATCTCCTCTTCCCAAATTGTTCATTTTTGTGCGCAGTCTGAGTGCGAATTAGGGAGAAATTACTGTACCTACCACGTACCTTGTAGCTCGCGGTTTTTCTTATCTGACTCACACTCAAACAGACCACTTTGTGTCGTCTTCCGGGAATTCGCGTCGCGTGCCGCATCACACGCTTGACCGACTCCGTCGACCCTTAGCATCGACGTAGCAATAAATTACGTAGGCGTAGGACTAGCACAGGGAAATTCACGGCAACGCGAATTTTGGCATTTCCGGGAGAAATTACTGTATTGCGCTGGATACATTGTAACGTGTAGCTATATATCGATGCGTAGCAACACGTTCCGGTGTATCGATAGTCTTTGTCGCATAAGTAGCTAATTCCCTCTAAAGAGGCTAATTGTACACCGAAATATTAATCGTCGTTCAATTACAACGCGCACCGGCTAGCTATCGAAGAAAACGGAGTCGTTTGCTCGACGCGGAACTTCGTGCAACAGCCGATTCAATTTCACGTTTTACACGCACTGTAAACGGTTTATTATGCTCATGTGCTCCATGCCCTTAGTATAGTTCGAACGTACAAACGTGACTTGTTTCCCGCGATCAAATATGTGAATCTCTGTGTTTATCGGAGCACGCGAAAATCCCGAGGATTCTGAATCTCTATTCGATCTCATGGAACAGTCGGTTTACCTGCTGCTTCCGGCGGAAATTAATGAACTGTGCATTCCTTTGGATTTGTTGTTTTCGAGACTGACCGCAGGCTCGAATCGTTTAACGAAGCGTGAGATTTCATAGAATTTGCAGGACGGTGTTCTTCGAAAGGTAGAGAATTGAATAACGTTCGTAGAATGAAATTTTATTCGTAGAATAAGTAAAGTGCAGGGGTTTCATAGAATTTGTGGGATGAAAGAGCGCCCTCGGCTATATTTCGCGTTCCCTATTGTTTTCTTAATACTCTCGTTCTCGTTACGGGAGAACACGCATTGTGTGGTTGCACGAAAATTTAATAAGAGAAGTGTGTTGAGCGTGCATCGTGATACTACCCGACGGGATTCTTATTAAAAAATGTAATGACTATACCACTATATCACCGAAGAAACGAAATTTAACCAGAATTTCATTTTATCTCTGATTTGCTAATAAGCATCGACGGAGGCACATTTCCTTTGTTTTCCTCTCTCTCTCTCTCTCTCTCTCTCTCACTCTAGAAAGGTATAGGTCGGCACGAATTTACGCAATCTGGTTATTAGATTTACTCTTCGGCGAGTAGACCTCATATAGGATCTCTCTGTTGGTTATCAGCGTGGAAGATGGTGTATCGTGCAGCAGCACTCCGGGTTCCATTTTATCCGGAACAGGTATGAATGTAATCTACAAAGTGACCCAGATATTCGTGAATCTAATTCGGACCTGGATGTTCCGGCAGATCCATCGTCCTGGCTAATTCCTGCTGACATAGAGCTAACCGAGCACGTGGTACGCTCAAATTGGCATGTTTACTGCCATCAATCTAGTCGTTGCCATCAACCGCTGTTCTAACAATTATTCTAAAAACTCCGTCTTCGCGCTACTCGAATCGTATACCGAACAGTTCTCGTGGATATTCTTCCTTCGTTCGTGCTCGACGTGTCCTCGATTTTACTTAATAGTCGAAACAATGAATATTGATCCTTTAACGCAGACTTAATATCGAATTTTGCAGCTATACAACTTACTCTTTGCTGATTTACATTAAATTCGTGAATAATGTCACACTTATATGATATCTACAAACAATCGTAGTATTTCTGAGTTGTTCTAAATAGTTTGTAAACCACATTATGGGAACATTATCGAAGTATTTAACCCATAGACTACCATCGGCGCCTATAGACGCCCTGAATATTCGCTTCCAATGTACCGATGGCGCTTATAGGCGTCCAGCAAATTTGAGCAAATTTTTGTCGCCTATGAGCGACTGGCAAATTTTATCAGAAATTATTATTATTTGTGTCGGATCAACCATTCGTTACGGCTGATCGTTTTAGCGACTCTATTGATACATTCTGTCGCTCTTTTTGTACATTTAAAAGCTCGGTCTTACTTGCTTTGTGTCGTCTATAAAATTAATTTATCGAATTCCGATAACAGCGATTTATTTCGTAACTTTAGGCATTGCATTTCTATATTCTGACTCATTCTAGCGCAGTGAGTTTTATTTATTACCATTTGTAACTTTGCTCTTCCTTGCTGTGCGACAATTATTGCTTACTATTCTTACCTTGTAACGCAAAGGAGTCGTCCCGCGTTCGGTCATTGAAAATAAAAATAAATAAAATTATTAACGAACGTATGTGACACGGTTCAGTGTCTCGACCACATCAACGAGCTATCGTGTGCTGCGTGCACAGAACATATGTGTCAAAATCTGTCGTAGCCAAAGGGTTAATGTCGTAGCTCGACTGCGGATTTTATGCATTCATAGCAAAATTGGATAGTTGCGATTGAAAATGGTTGAAAGATTCAAAGAATTTAAAAATGTCAATGTGTTATTTTTAATCTACTAAAGTGATGATAGAATGACTAAACTCGCTATTTAGTTTCTATATTTAGCAATTATGATGCAGACAATTCTTATTTTGCATAAAAATTCCCAGATGAATCACCAGAATACAGAATCCTAGAACGACTCTAACGGATACAGGCAAGAGATTCCTCTGCAGCAAACAAACGAATCGAGTTGTGCAATGCAATCGCATCGGAACAAAGAATTCCCGCTATCTAAATCGAAAAGCGTATGATTTTTCTATATTTAGCAATTATGATGCAGACAATTCTTATTTTGCATAAAAATTCGCAGCGCGGTGCTAAAAGACACAATTAGGTATTGATGTTCGTAAAATATCTTGATCGTGGTCACTGAACTAAAACGAATGAAGACAGCAAACACGCCTTCAAACGTTCCCAGATGAATCACCAGAATACAGAGAATCCTAAAGTGACTCTAACGGATACAGACAAGAGATTCCCCTGTAGCAAACAAACGAATCGAGTTGTGCAATGCAATCGCATCGAAACAAAGAATTGCCGCTAGCTAAATCGAAAAGCGTATGATTTCTCACGCGGACGTTCCGAGAGTAGTCTCGTATTCGATCGATATCAGAAAACACTTAACGTCGACAGGTGTAAAGCTGAAAGCGGAGAATCTGAACGCGAATTCTCTCCGCGATACACGTGGAAACCGCGGCAAACGAACATCGACAGGGAATTTTCTCGGTAAAACGGCTCTAAGACAGCACAGCTGACTCAGACGAGCTCCGAGGGCTGTCTCGTTCCCCGTTAGCCGTCGTTTCCCCATCACCTCGGCGATATCTCATTAGAATAATTGCTTCGGCAGCTCGCGGTTCCTCCGTTTCCCGGTCGAGCGGGATCACGTATCGCTTTCCACCGCAACCTTCCGACCGAGTTCGCCGTTTAGCTCGCGGCGCTCGTTCGCGGAGGAAAAATCGCATAGCGGGAATACCTTGGCGGATGCGGCACAGCAATATTTGCCCGTGTACAGCGTATACACGTCCGGTACACAGGGGGCTTTGGCCGAATACGTGCCGGCGCCGCGATGCATGCGCATACTGTCGGAAACACACCGGATATAATCCGAGAACCGGTTACCGGCGAACAAAACGACCGACGCAATCGCGAGCTAGCTCGGCTTCTTCATCGATTGTCCATCCTCTCCGGCATCTCGATCTCGACTCGATTGCACCGGTTTCCACGTTATTTTCGTCTCGGTCTCGTCGGCGCAGACTTTTATTTACGCAGATTTGTAACGGCGATTTTCTGGAAATGCGTGGAGCGCAATTTGTTGACAGGGTTTTTTCGTACAGCGGCTCACAAATGTGTTTATACAACTTTTGAAACGCGATAACTTTCTCAAAATTGAACTGAATGACTTTAATTTTTTTTGTAAATGATAGAGGGACTGGTCTATTAGACGATGATTGAAAAGCTTTTCTTCTTGAATTTTGCCGTTACTTGAAATGAAAGGAAAGGATTAATAACCCTCGTTTTTTAAGTTTTTTATCTGAGACTGTAACGAAAATTTTAAAAATGCTTTTAGAAGCTGTAGATTTCTTACGCTTTTTGGTCAAAATCCTGATAGAACTGTGATTTTTGCGATCTTTAATTTGTTGTAACTCGTAACAACGTGAACGTTGAAAATTTTTTAAAAATTTTTTAAAAATTTAAAAAATGTCTTTCGTACTAAATTTTATCAAAATTTTCAACCTGCATATAAATTACCGAGATCTACGAAAGACATTTTTTAAATTTTCACTTGGCTTGGATAAAAAAATGAAAAACAAGAGATTTTTATTTTTTTGTCATTCCAAGTAATAGCAAAATTAGAAAGAAAAACATTTCAATCATCGTCCAGTAGACTAATCCTTCTGTTATCTAAAAAAGTTCAAATCATTTAGTTCAGTTTTAAAATAGTCATTGCGTTTTAAAACGTGTACAAACACTTTTCTGGTCCACTGTATATTGCCTATGGTATTAACACTGTACCTATAATGTCGAGTAGAATGAACATTTTTTGATTTTATTTTATTTATAATTTAGCATTGCAATATAAACGCTGAACAGTCTAAGCAAATTTAATCCCGTCATTTTCATAAAGCAACACATGTTAGTCGCTTTTAGAGCTCGCTAGGTTTACTGTTAAGATGTGTCCATTCGTCAGTGTAATGCTTTGGATTATTTAGACCGATGCATTTTATTTATAACATGTGTCGATCTTTTAAATGTAAGAAAAATTAACTTGGATCAATAGCATTTCTATTTTCTTTTTGCGATGAAAATGAGAGTTTCCATAAAGTTTCGCAGTCTTCTCGTAATGATCAGAACGATTTGCTAACGAATTGTATAATCAAAGATGGTTAGCTTTTATGGAAATAAAAATCAATATATAAATCCAAGAAAACGAAGTGATGCGGTTAATAAGCTATTGCTCGATGATATTCCACTCAAAATCAGAAGACAACTATTTATATAAGAAACGCTGTCGGGAGTATAAGAATAAAATAGTATCTATACCATAGATTTCGTGTCAAAGAGCTTGAGATTTATTGAGAAGTATTACAATGACGCAGAGCAGTAGCATAAGTAGAATTGGTCTCCTATCCTCAAGAAGACGGAATCTCAGAATGGAACAAACAATACGGACGACAATTATTTCTCGCACGTTACCATAGTGCTCCCTCGCTAAACGCGTGCACGGTTGCAAATAAAAAGTGCATTAGTCGAAGAGCAAAGTATCCACAAATCACGTCGCCACCGGTGTAGCTCGTGTTCCGCATTTGCATAGCTTTTATCGGACCGATAAACCAATAAAGATAAAATATTATCCAATCCGTAGCGACGCATAGTACTCGTAAAAGCGAAAGGAAGCTGTTTAATAAATGCGGGTCCATCAATTACCATAAATGCCGGTAATATTTCGAGTATCCGGAGATCGGCCGGTTGACGCGCTCTTTCATCCCAAATCCGAGCGATCGATAGTTTTTCGTACGTTTTACCAAATACACGAACGTGCTCGGAATTCTTCCGTGCTCCGAGCAAAAAAGCACACGCGCCTGGATTGCGAGATCAATGGCGATATCGATGCGCCGCGCGTTTTATGAATAAATTAATCTCGGCCGCGGTGCGTCGTTCGTCGTGTTGCGGATTATTGATAAAATACAAATTCACTCATTCTCCCTCTCTCTTTTACCCGAGCTCTCTCTCTCTCTCTCTCTCTCTCTCTCTCTCTCTCTCCCGAGTCCAGAAAATCTGCGGCATAAAATCTGCGCCGGGGTTTGCGTTGCGGCATTACTCGCTCGTAAATACTGTCAATAAATTGGCGCAGATCGAGCACTTTATCGGCCTAATTGAGCCGCTTTAATGCACGTCAGAACTGAGAACACGGAGATGTTAACGGGCCGGCTAATCCTCCGCGAAATAATGGGTATTCGACGGAGAAGGCGAACAGCTAATCAACGAGCAACTGTAAGTAATTAAACCGCGCGAGTCTCGGGACTAATTCATTTCGCGGTTCGCGCCGACCTGGGCCGGGAATCTTTGGAAATTGTTCGTCGGATAACGCACATAATCGAAATTCGTTACGTCAAAGGATGCATCCGGGTAGCTTTTCATACTTTGAAGATACACTCGGTCTATTCGCATCCGCGAATTTTGGGTCAGCGAAAAATAAAAGCTTTTCGCCCATTCAGGGACGAGGTATCGCGCGAACAGAATTTTGGCGAATTTCGTTCAACTCGATATCTTTTCGTTTTATTAATTCATTGTAGTCGGAAGTATGTATTAGCATTTATTCTGGCATCTTTATTTTTAATTTTCTTGAAATGTTGTTTAGATAGAGATGCGTCGAATTTCAATATTTACTTTCACGATGCGCACCGGCACGATGAAATACTATACAGCTTTCAAAACGGAATAACTTTTTTGAAATTGGACCAAACTATTTCTAAATTTCTTCAAACATTGCAACAGCGTGGAATGATAGAAGGGAGATTGTTCAACTTTTTAAACAATTGCATTGTTCGAATTTTCGTTGCACTGAATTTTTGTTAAAGACGATTATCTTTATAATATTTCTCTGTCATTTCATCCAATAGCTATTTTCGCAGAAAATTTTTATACGCCAAAAAATCCGTTTTGCACAATTTGAAAAAAGTTATTCCGTTCTGAATGGTGGCCACACCAGGGAATATTTGTCGACGACTGTACGCGTATGCGTGCAGCGATATTTCTAATTGACCCGAATGATGCTAAAAGGGAAAACATTTTATGTATAAATATTGTACTCTAAAATATCCGCACTGCATGGTTTTACATTTTTCGGAGTTTCCACGTTTGTCGGATCGAATCCGAAGCTTTGGTAACACGTTCGACTCGATATCGGCGGTTTAATCGGTTTCGGAAAACGAAGAGAAGGTATTCGAAGAATTCCGTAGGTAAGCGAAGATTCTTCCGGGATCTGCTTCGTCGTTATTTTCAGTTAACCCGACCGATTGTCAATTAAAACCGTGCCTGTCTTCGGCGCAGCCACGATTCCCTTCCGTTGGAGTACATTCTCTCCAACCGGCGGTAAGGAGAGGGAGGAAGCACTCGACGGAATTTACACCATCGCGTTGAATTAACTTCACCCCGCCGCGAAGCCCAAAGAGCGCCGAGTTCCCGCACCGACGTCCCATTTCACTGAGAATTCGTTCACACCCTATTTCCCTTTCACGGCAGAAGAATCCACGACGTCTCGTCCGACGTCTCGTCCGACGTCTGAGCCAACAAGAACGACAAACCCCGCGACGAGGTCTTGCCCCCTCTATCAAGACCCTTCCGGATCGCTCCTATTTTTAAAGCCAAGATAAGAGTCGCCCCGGAGAAGTGTCTCAAACATCTCGAATCTCTCCCTCATGCTTCATCGCAGCTCGAAAATTCCCGACATTCTCCCTTCTTCAAACGTATCAAACCTATTCTCCCTGTATGCACTTATTCTACAGAAAATACCGCATACATTCCTCGGATCGAAGATTCATCCATCTTCCGTTCTCTGATACTCTAAAGCAATTGATTTCTTTCTGTTCGATCGAATACTGTTCCGCCCTTCTACGGAATTTTCGTGCTGCGTTCGCCCAACTTTCTCCGGGACGAATTACCTTTTTCTTCAACTCCTGAAAAACAATTTTATTTACGGGGAATTTCCTTCGGTTCGGCGACACAAATTATAGTCCTTCAACGAACGACGTGCGATCGACAAAAAGTCACGTTCGTTAGGCTATCAGTTCGTAGAGCCATAGCCGTCTCTGTCAGAATTTTCTAAGTTTATGATTCTTTCGAGCCGTTTTTCTTTCCGGCAATAAAGTCATTTCTGCACTTTCGAGTACTGCACTTTCCTCGTTTATAACAGAGTCGCCAGCACCGCTTCTGTCACCCGTCAGGGGTTTCTTGCTACCTTCACTAGACTAGTCTACTAGTCAGTCAGTCTTCTCTCCTGTTATTCGGTGTCATTCAGTCTTCTCTCCTGTCATTCGGATCAGTTGACTCCAATCCTCTCAGACAATCTCGTCTTCAGTAGACTCCAGCTCACGCTAGTCTGCTACTCACTCAACTCTTCAACCTAAGTAGACTCCAGCTCACGCTAGTCTGCTACTCACTCAACTCTTCAACTTAAGTAGACTCCAGCTCACGCTAGTCTACTATTCAGTTAGTCAGTCAACTCAGTTTCAATCAACTTCAGTCGACTCAAGCTCACGCTACTCTACTACTCACTCAACTCTCCAGTCCTCAGTAGACTCCAGCTCACGCTAGTCTACTATTCAATTAGTCAGCCAACTCAGCTTCAGTCAACTTTCAGTAGACTTCAGCTCACGCTACTCTACTATTCAGTTAGTCAGTCAACTCAGCTTCAATCAATTTCAGTAGACTTCAGCTCACGCTAGTTTACTACTCATTCACTCATTCAGTCAACTTCAGTAGACTCCAGCTCACGCTATTCTACTACTCAGATAGTCTTTCAACCTTAGACCATCGAATTGAATGCTTTATAGTGCTTCAATTCATTCTTCAAAGTTAAGACTCGCTAAAACAGTTGTTTATCTTTAATTTATTTCTTGCATTTGGATAGCAGATGATCGGTTGATATGACTTCATTACAGTAAATGCATATTAGTGGACCGGTTTTTTTTAAAAGGTATTCGTGTGTGAGTCTACAGTGTTCTGTCCTAAGTCTTGACTTGTGTTGTGTTATACTCTATATTAATTGTAAATAAAATGCCACGCTGCGAGAAAAACAGAGAGGTTCGCAACAATATTTTTTTTTTTTAATTCGTAGAAGTCGGTAACTTGTATACGCACTGAAAAAATAGTATCAATGGCACTTATTTACATACACAAAATTGTTTTGACAGATGCTCCGCGGGACTTTAGGACGTTAAATAATAATAAATAGTAATATAATAATATAATAATAATTAAATAGTATTAATTAAATAGTAATATTTGATAATTAAATAATAATAATTAAATAGTAATATTTTTACGGAACGTTCTGCAAGATCTGTGACGGATCCCCGTTAAACATTTCTGCTTTACGATTTCAAACTTAATGTTCATTACTGTCGTACTAAATACTGACTTGTTCTACTTAATGGCCCGAGCACGATCCTATTCTACTTATCTAACACGCCCGAGTTCCTGCTTGGTTAGAGTCCGTTCTATTTCGCTTGCTCTCAGCTTGGCACTGCCGCACTTAATTAGCTAGACACTCTACGATTATATTTGTTTCACCGGTCTCGACGCGGTTGCCATGTTTAATTACTGTGCCATTCTACTTGCCCAAACAGCGATCTCTAGATTGAATCGCGACGAAGACAATTTGATCAAGTAATGCCGTGGAACGGTTTGACGTTCAACGACTTTGCCGCCACAAATTGTGGGCGGGAATTTGCGGGGAATTTTCTTCGGCTTGGCGACACAAATTATAGTTCTTCAACGAACGTGAAATTGACAAAAGTTCACGTTCGTTAGGCTTTCAATTTCGTAGAGCCACGGCCTTCTTCATTGCAGTTTCTAAGTTTAAGATTTTTTCGAGCCGTCTCCTTTCCGGCAATGAAGTCATTTCTGCACTTTCGAGTACGGCACGCCTCATCGGCAGCATTTTCTTCATTTATAACAAGGTTGTCAGCACGCACCGCTTCGGTCACCCGTCCGGGGTTTTTTGCTACCTTCACTAGACTAGTCTACTAGTCATTCAGTCTTCTCTCCTGTCATTCGGGTCAGTTGTCTCCAATCCTCTCAGACAATCTCGTCTTCAGTAGACTCCAGCTCACGCTAGTCTGCTACTCACTCAACTCTTCAACTTAAGTAGACTCCAGCTCACGCTAGTATCCTACTCACACAACTCTTCAGTTCTCAGTAGACTCCAGCTCACGCTAGTCTACTATTCAGTTAGTCAGTCAACTCAGTTTCAATCAACTTCAGTCGACTCAAGCTCACGCTACTCTACTACTCACTCAACTCTCCAGTCCTCAGTAGACTCCAGCTCACGCTAGTCTACTATTCAATTAGTCAGTCAACTCAGCTTCAATCGACTTCAGTAGACTCCAGCTCACGCTAGTCTATTATTCAATTAGTCAGTCAACTCAGCTTCAATCGACTTCAGTAGACTCCAGCTCACGCTAGTCTGCTACTCACTCAACTCTTCAACTTAAGTAGATTCCAGCTCACGCTAGTATCCTACTCACACAACTCTTCAGTTCTCAGTAGACTCCAGCTCACGCTAGTCTACTATTCAATTAGTCAGTCAACTCAGCTTCAATCGACTTCAGTAGATTCCAGCTCACGCTACTCTACTACTCACTGAACTCTCCAGTCCTCAGTAGACTCCAGCTCACGCTAGTCTTATACTCACTAAACTCTCCAGTCTTCAGTAGACTCCAGCTCACGCTAGTCTACTATTCAGTTAGTCAGTCAACTTAGGTTCAGTCAACTTCAGTAGACTCCAGCTCACGCGAGTCTACTACACACTCACTCATTCAGTCAACTTCAGTAGACTTCAGCTCACGCTACTCTACTACTCAGATAGTCTTTCAACCTTAGACCGTCGAATTGAGTGCTTTGTAGTGCTTCACTTCATTCTTCGAAGTTTAGACTCGCCAGAACAGCTGTCTATCTTTAATTAGACGAACAGCGATACTTATCAATTCCGTCGCTCAGCGTAATCGGCCTTACAATCCGAGAGATTTTGTAATCGCGGAATTTTAGCATCGAGTGTACACGCTGTGCACCCTATCGCATGCGAATTAAAAAGTCAAATTCCTGCGCTAACATGTTGAACGAATGAAATTTTATAATATTTGCGAAGGATACGGATAACGGATGTGGTAAACAAACGGATGTTTCTCTTGAAGCACTAATTAACGATTTAGTCAACAGTTCGTTAGGCCGCCACGCGGAATTTCAGGATCAACTCGGGAAACAAGTTCAGCCAATATTTGCGGGTGCAGAGACGAACATCGGCCGTTCTCCGGTCAATGAGCTCGAACAATTATTTGGAGACAATTTTCTGCCTCTTCGGGCGAAAAGGAAGCTTCGATTTCAAACAATTCACGATCAGGCTGGAGCGGATCCCGCTGGTTGTTTCCGGCATTGTTTATAGAACCGATGCGATCCAATGCGGTCCAATCCATTTTCCGGAGATGAAAGACTCGAGGTCGGATGATTCGGTTCATTTTTCTTTCCCAGATGATTCTTCTGAATTCTTTTATTCTTCTGTTGCCCTTCTGTGTTTTTCCGTCGGTAAATTCGCTCGGACAGCAAAAAATATACCCGGCAGTCGCGAGCGTTCCTTCTTCAGCGCCACGATAAGATTGTCCTGGCGTGTCGGGAGACCCACTTTTCGATGCCTGGCTCGGTCGGGATAAGGGAACGGGACGCAGGATTATCATCCGTGAAAGGAATACGGGCCGGATTCGCGTGTAATAGAATTCCCGTGGCAAAAGGGAAATGGTCGCGTTCGCCCGAAGGCCGGGCAAAGCTCGCCGCCCTGCTGCTTCTTTTTCAGAGGCCGCATTCGATATACTTTTATTGAGATTAAATGGGAAAATGTTGATGCGCCGGATCGTCTGCGAATTAACTCTCTTTCTGTCCGGTGTCCCGCAGCACCCCGTTGCTTCGCTTCCCGGAAAACCGTTCGAGCCACACGATTCCTGCAACCAGCGGTCTGGAAATCTGTGTTTCGTGGCCGAAGTCGAAACTGTTTTACGTCCGCCTTTTTTTCACCCGCGATTTACGCTCCGCGATGAAATTCGGTTACTTCCGCGACTCGCTCCGACGAGGTGCAATCATTCCGCGAAGAAAAGAAAGCTCGAACACTGAAGTCGAGAAGTATACTATACTTGGGCTAACTATTCTCTGTCCTATTTTACGTTTAATCGAACTGAACTGTGAAATAGAAATTTTATGGTTCAAGGCCGTTTGAACGTCATGCTATTGTATATGTATGGATGAATGCACAGCAAAGACAACTATGATGTGACGACAAGAAAGTTATGGGCTTATGGCAACTTTTAAGATCGAAAAGTAAGTGTCAGGTCGGCTTACAAATTTTACAGTTCAAAGCTGTTTGAAGATCGTGCTATTTTATATATGCATAAATGAGTGCACAGCGAGGATAACTATGACATGACAACAAGAAAGTAACTAATATAGGAAAACTTTTAAGGTCGGAAAGTAAGTTCCGGGTTAACTCACGAGTTTTATACAGGGTGTTCAAATATTATTGTACAAGCAGGAAATGAGAGGTTGCTGAGGTAATTTGAAGTAACTTTTTCCTTAGCGAAAATGTAATCCGCGGCTTCGTTTACGAGTTATTAACGAAAAACTGTGACCAATGAGAGATCTTGTACGGCTGACGCTCCGCCCTCGTAACCACTGCCGCTGCGTCAGACGGCCGGCGCGACGCGGCATTGGCCGAACGAGCAGAGCGCTGGCTGCGCTCGCTCTCCGATTGGTCAACAAAGTCAGAGCGAGTTTCCGTGCAGTGACGGTACTTCGGCGGATGGAGCTGCCGTAGCGAAAGGGTTAAGTACTTAAATACTGATGACAAGAAATCAGAATTTTATTCAGACTGAAGAGAACGGAATAGCAATCGTATTTAACAGGTTATTATTAGAAATCTCTAGTCACGTGTCAGACTCGTCAAAGTATGGCAAGGGGTTAAAAGAACGGAATAACATTCATGTTTAACAGTTTATTAGTATAAATCTCCGTGACGAGTCAGACTCGTGAAAGTACGACAACGGGTTAAAATTATTCATCTAAGAATCGTTGATGCTTCTATCTATGTAGCTCCGGACGTAATATTTGCCAGGAGCATCCAGAGATTTCACCGGTTTTTCATAAAATCCGTGGCGTTTCCGCGGTGTTTCTCATTTTCCTTCCGTGTCGGGAATCACGTTTTCGACTTAGCGGAAGCACACGATCGCGTTTACAAGTCCGTAGAACGAAATGGCGTGCGAGTGTTTCCCGGGGAATTTTCTTCCGGCAACCAAGATGTCGGCCCCGCCCCGTTCTCTCCTCCGAGGCAGAGCATAAATGCTTGTTGCTGATGCTTATTTATTATCGTCAATGTTGCCCGTCGCGATTACTTCCGAGAGAGATTACAAAGCGCCGCTCCGCAGCGTTCTTTCACCTCCCGGCGCTTCTATTATTATACTACGCGACGTCGCCGCCTGCCAAGAAAAGCAGACGGATAATAAATGTTATATTTTCTCCGCGCTTTCCTCGCCGTCTCTCGATTGTTCCCGTTGACCGAGTCAACGATTGATCGGACAATAAAACGCCAAATTTTGCTCGAACGATTTTATACGGAATTCTGCGCAACAGATTTCGAAAATTTTCGTTCAAGAGCACGGATATTTTTGACAAACTTCCGTTAGAGAGATTTCACCCTTAGGCGCAGTTATCCGAATTTTTAACAACTACTCAATAAAATATATTGTTTATAAAATGAATATGATATTCATTTCAATGAATATAAAATGAATATAATATGTATTTTCATGAATATAAAATGAATATAATATTGATTTTTACGCAGAAATTAAATATAATATTTATTTCTACGCAGAAATTAAATAAAATATTTATTTATACGCAGAAATTAAATATAATATTGGTTTGTACGCAGAAATTAAATACAATATTCATTTTTACGCAGAAATTAAATATAATATTCATTTCTACGCAGAAATAAAATAAAATATTCATTTATACGCAGAAATTAAATATAATATTGGTTTTTACGCAGAAATTAAATACAATATTCATTTTTACGCAGAAATTAAATATAATATTCATTTCTACGCAGAAATTAAATAAAATATTAATTTATACGCAGAAATTAAATATAATATTGGTTTTTACGCAGAAATTAAATACAATATTCATTTTTACGCAGAAATTAAATATAATGTTCATTTTTACGCAGAAATGAAATATAACATGTATTATATGTATGTAGTTAAATATAACATGTATTATGTGTATGTGGTTAAATATGATATGTATTATACGCATGTAACTATATGTAACACGTATAATACGTATGTAATAAAATGTAACAAGTATTACATGCATGTAATTAAATATAAATATAACTCGAAGTAATTGCTTCTACATAGGTCCACTTATGGCAAAAACAATGAACAATAATAGCTACAGTGGAATCCGTCGGACTCTTTGTCCGCAGTTAAGGGATAAATTAATATAAACAAGAGGAACAATGCTAACTTTTCTTTCTCTCGGTAGATTTCATATAGAATTTCGTGTACATTTTAATTGATTTAGTTCGAGGGAATATTTGTTTGAAAGAATGGACCGCGCACGGGCTTTGTTATCGCATGAAACTGACGCCCTCCGAAGATTGCATTAAAACCGAGGATAATATAAAAACTAAGGAAACGGTGTCGTCAGATATGCGCGATCTTCGAATGATAATCATGACAATCGGGCTCCGATTGTTTCATGAATAATTGACACAGTGGGACAATTGAATGTGAAGGCACGTCGCACGAACGTGGGCCGGACGTAATGCACGACCATTCATATTTCATTCGTATTAATCACGATGTTACTTCTAGTATCATTGTGCTGTCGCCATTGTGCTCGCTCTTCCGTTTCGTTTTTATTGTATACTCGATGCACAAAGGCCGCGTAATTTTTAAGTTTTCTTTTTCCCCTCGAAAGTTTCGCACAAAAACCTTTGGTCCGTGTTTCGGTTTAAATTATCCGGAGGAACATCATTATCGCTCGTTTGCAATAGAACTATGCACGTTCGCAGCCAAAAAAGCGTGGCCGCTGTATTTCAATTTTTCACCGTGGATATTGGCCACGGAACGGAAAACTATATTCAGTGAAGTTACAAGTACGATCGTTACGAAAACTTTGTACGTGTAATCCGGTGGTCAGGAAATCGAAAAATTAAATCAGTCGACCATCAACTAAGGAAGCAAATCTGAAATCCGTTTTAGTACAATTCGCATTTTACCTTATGACTTTATTATCCTTCGAAAGTCTGTTAATGCTATATTTACACTATGCCGTCCGGTGGCACCACGCTGGTGCCATGCAAAAACTATCTGTTGTATGCCGTTGGCACCACTTTGGTGCCATTTCAAAAAACTGAAATAACATTTGAACTATATTTCTTGGGTGTTAAAAGGCAGCAAACCAACTATAGCATTGTGCTTATTTAACTAACAATTAAGTACGAAAATTCTTGGAGGACATATCTTAATTTTAGGAATTTATATTACCGGCATCTTCGAAATTTTTTTTTAAATCTAAAATTTCCGAGCTATTATGCCGGCGTCGAACAAAAGAATCATATCTAAGATCCGCGGACGGCATAGTGTTGAAAGGAATTTACATAATCTTATTCCGTGCGATAACTCGAACAAAATCATTAGATCATGTTACAATAGAACGAACGTTTCCTGTATTATTATGCAGGGTGTCCCAAAATTACGGCACGACCGGGAAATGAGGGATTCCTGAGGTTATTTGAAGTAATTTTTTCCTTGGCGGAAATTCAATCCGCGGCTTCGTTTACGAGTTATTAGCGAAAAGCAGTGACCGATCAGAGGTGAGATCAGTTAACGCGAGGTGGCCGAACCAATCAGCGGAACTGGACGTCCACCGCTCGTTGACTCGGCCGCCTCGCGCCAGCCGAGCTCGTCTCTCATTGGTCACTGTTTTTCGTTAATAACTCGTAAACAAAGCCGCAGATTGCATTTTCGCAGAGGAAAAAGTTACTTATTGGGTTGGCAACTAAGTAATTGCCGATTTCTGTTATAGATGTCTCTCACTCCCATTTTTATGATATCCGTAAATGTTATATTATAAAATTATTATTATTATTATTGTTGTAGAATGAAGGGATACTCAAAAGCACTTTATTTAGAGTTACAAATTCTACTCCAGAACATTCGCGTATCCAGTAAAATAAGTGATGGTGATATATTGCAAAACTACAGAGATACAGAAATCTGGTGTTGGTGAAATCCCGAGGTGACAACCTCACGGTTCGGTGTCTACTTTTGAACTGTCGTCTGGGCCCACCTGGGCCTCTGTAGGCAACGGCTCACCCTCGCAAGGGGCCATAAAACTGTTAGGTGGGTCATCGTTGAAATTCCAACAATTATTATTATTATTATGTTATTTTTTATTATCCGTGAATGTTAGCAACTGGACAAATTGAATGCAGCGGTCAAGGAAAAGCGACCAGAATTGGTCGATCGTAAAGGTGTCATTTTCCAGCAGGACAATGCTAGGCCGCACACGTCTTTGTCCACTCGGCAAAAATTGATGGATATTGATTGGGAATCGATGTTACACCCACTATATAGCCCTGATCTCGCGCCATCGGATTACCACTTATTTCGATCCCTGGACAACTCCCATCGTGGTAAAACTTTTAACGACGATGACGCTGTAAAATCTCACTTAACTCAGTTTTCGGCCGAAAAGGATCAGACTTTCTACGAGCGTGGAATTTTCAAGTTGTCAGAGAGATGGCAAAAGGTCATATCGAACAAAACGGAAAATACATTACAGATTAAACTTCGTTCCAAGTAAAAAAAATTTTTTATTTCATTGAACAAATCGGCAATTACTTAGTTGCCAGCCCTGTAGTCGGCACCCGTACACACAGGTCGTCTCGCGGCCGCCGACTACAGTCTATAGGTGCCGACTATAACCGTATCGAAAGGGCTAACAGTAGATTTCCATTTGAATTTTACACGACGACTGTTCGAGTCACCGTCAAGGAATATAGGTTCGCGTTCGAAGCCCGCCGCAGATAACGCCGCGAGTGTCTCACTTATCCGGGACTAGGTGTGGAGGGGGCGGCTGGTAGAAGCTAACAAAGCAACCCGGCTTAATATTTGACGGGGAACACGGCGGGCGTCGTGTGCACGTCGTATCGCGGGCTGCGGATATGCAAATCGGGCACGGTGTTGCGTAATAGAACGCCGAGTTTGAGCGATAAGTCTCATAACCAATCAGCCGGATTAGATTAATCCCTCCTTCCGTGTCGTTTAAGTAAATCCAACAGCGCCGACGAATTGGATTTCGCAGCGTGGCCCCCGATTGGCCATCCCCCCCCCCCCCACGGATCAGCCGCGAGAAGTTGATTCTCGCAGCCTGGAGCGAAATCGTTCGAGCGTCGGCTCTCCCTGTGTTTGTATAATTCGATCCGCCTTCGAATGAATCCTAATCGATTCGATGACTCCGGCCGTTTTCGAGGATCCGTCGAACGGTTTCCGGGACTTTTAATTTCCCTCGTCTCTATGTGCCCGCTTCTATGCGAGCCCCGGGTATTCGGGGACAGCGGATCCTATCGGAAAGATTCATTGGCAGCTCTTTGAAAGCGCGCCGGTTTTGATGTTCTACCGACGCGACGTCCGGATAGAAGTCGCTTCTCGGAATCGGGTTGAAAAATTGCCGGCTTTAATCGCGAGTTGTCCTCGCTTTTAAGAGAGCTCCTCCGGTTTATAGGATCCGGGGCATAGTTGATTTTAACGGGAAAACTAAGATTTTCGGTTTTTACAATCCCATAAAATCGCGCAGAGACAGGTCACGTTCAAGAATTTATTGCGGCGGGGGTCGGATAGATTTAGAGCTAGGAAAGTTTCGCAGTGTGCCGGGGCACGGTTCGATGTCATAGATAAATGTGGGTTAGGATCATAGTGGCGTAAATCACATTTTCGAATATTTTGACTTATGTCGTAACCATTGCAGGAGTAAAGATTAGTATGTAACCGTTTATTGTAGTTTGTTTAGACGTAAAATAAATAAAAATCATAAGAAAAATACATAACAATGTGTAGTTTTTCTTGGATTTTATGGAAAATATTACTCTAAATAATTACTCTAAAAAGGTAACACTCTATAATAGTTTATAATAAATAATAATATATAATAATAATACTAATATATAAGACTCTATAAAGGTAACATAAATTATGGTTAGATTTATTATACAATGTCTTTTATTTATTGGTTTATTTTATGGAACATATTTTTCTCAATGGTTAAATTAAAAAATTACTCTAAAAAGGTAACACCCTGTAATAGTTTATAATAAATAATAATATATAATAATAATACTAATATATAAGACTCTATAAAGGTAACATAAATTATGGTTAGATTTATTATACAATGTCTTTTATTTATTGGTTTATTTTATGGAACATATTTTTCTCAATGGTTAAATTAAAAAATTACTCTAAAAAGGTAACACCCTGTAATAGTTTATAATAAATAATAATATATAATAATAATACTAATATATAAGACTCTATAAAGGTAACATAAATTATGGTTAGGCTTATTATGCAATGCCTTTTATTTATTGGTTTATTATAACAAAATGTTAATTAAAGTAATACAAAATTATGAAATAAAATTACTATACATTACTTTGGTTTTAAAGCAAAGAGTATAGTACATATATTATACGTCCTATTTTCTGTGCGACGTTCAACAGAATTTCCACATCTTTTTATTTTTTCCGCTTTTTGCATGTCGTGTGCTGGCAAATTGCGTTTTAGACCAAAAATAACCAATAATTAAGTACGACAATCGATACGACAATTTTAAAACGGGGGAAAAATGATTCCCTTAGTCGTAAAGGGGTTAAAATGTAATCCATACGCGACAAAAAAAAAATGTTGAGAAGGCACTTGAAATAAACTATAAAGTTACTATAAATGGTAATAATAAATGATTAATTATGATTACAAATGATATAATAAATGTTCCTCACAACGAGAAAAATATGACTTACGTCACTACGATGGTATCTCGCAAAAATGTTGATAATGCTGTTGGTAATGATGTTCTATAGCGTTTGCTATAGACACCGTTGATCGAGATATCGGCGAAACGAAACTACGAAATGTTTGCTTCGAAGCGCGCGAGAGGAGCAGTATTTGAGAGATGTCTAATTTGTTAATGAGTTCGTTGGGAGTTTCATTCGCAGTCGTCGCCCCGAATTTATCGCCAACTCCTAAGCGAGGACATTACGCGCAGCTAATGTCGCAAGTGTTGATTACGTTCCATTAGTTTCGCTCCAAAATGGAAACGCCCGGCGATCTCAAATTTCGCTTCGACATCCCGATAATAATCCGCGCCGACAATCTAAATTGAATCAAATATCGATAAAATATGTAATACTAAAATAGCCGGGACGTTCGGGTCGCGCGGGGTGCCGTGATATTTAATCTGTCCGAGTGCAATCCGATTTCCAAATGGAACGCATTAAACGGGAACATGACGACCGCGGTTCAAAAATCACTATATCGGGCTTCTTCACTAAATATTCAACCGTCCGCGAGTGCTGGCGGATAAATGATCGCGATGTATCATTAGCCGCGCGAGTTTAACGCGACTGTTTCGAATATTTAAAATTTCACGGATCTACGTAATTGATTATATTTGGCTAATTTATCGAGACTTACGAAAGCGAGACAATATAGCAGCATGATCGAATCGAAGGAAACTGTTTGCTGTAACTGAAACGATTTGTACGAAGAACGAATTTATACCAAAATACGTTTAAAATGAAACGGAAACGATTGACAAATGTAAGACAAGTTAAATGAGATATATCAAAATTTTAATTTCATATTTTGAATTGCGTTTCCTCAGAATAAATAGTAATTTTCATTTACAGTCTTATACTTTTGTCCAAGCAATATTAGTTCATTTTTACATTTCTTTCTCATAGTATGATATACGATGGTCCACAAAAGTTGTCGAGTCTTGTTCATACGAAAGCGAGACAATATAGCAGCATGATCGAGTCGAAGGAAACTGTTTGCTGTAACTGAAACGATTTGTACGAAGAACGAATTTATACCAAAATACGTTTAAAATGAAACGGAAACGATTGACAAATGTAAGACAAGTTAAATGAGATATATCAAAATTTTAATTTCAGATTTTAAATTGCGTTTCCGCAGAATAAATAGTAATTTTCATTTACAGTCTTATACTTTTGTCCAAGCAATGTTAGTTTATTTTTTAATTTTTTTTCTCATAGTATGATATATAATACAATGGTCCACAAAAGGGTTCGTACATCTTTTAACCCTTTGCACTCGAGTGGTGACACCGAGGCGCCATTAAAAATTGTTACGTCACGATTCAAAATCATTTTACTAATCAAGTTTGTTTATATTTGAAGAAATGTTGAAAGCGCAACTGTTTCGCACGAGCCACAAAATTCAATTTCGTATGTTCAAAATGCATTATATTACATAAAATGGGAATACCGTGGGTCAGAAGAACTATTTAAAATTTTACGTTAATTTGGTCACAAGTGCAATAGGTTAAGACGCAATAACTATCTTAAAACTAAACTGAATGACTTGAATTCTTTTCAGATGATAGTGGGACTGGTCTACTAGACGATGACTGAAATACTATTTTCTTTAATTTTGCTGTTACTTGGAATGACAAAAAAAAAATAAAAATACCCTTGTTTTTTTAATTTGTTTATCTGAGCCCATAACGAAAATTTAAAAAATGTCTTTCGTAGATCTCGGTAACTTATATGCATGTTGAAAATTTTATCGAAATCCATTCACGTTGTTACGAGTTACAACAAAGTAAAGATCGTAAAAATCGCAGTTTTTTATCATGATTTTCACCAAAAACTAATAAATCTGCAGTATTTAAAATCCTTCAGTGCCTGTTGCTCGAGTCTGGGTTAACCGATTTCGATACGTGATATGACAATTTTTTAATGTCGGCTTAGAGTCGCCACTCGGCTGCAAAGGGTTAAATATAAACGATTACGAAAAATGTATGTCGAGTGTCTTATTCTTTCGTCCAGCACCGTAGTCATGGAATTCGCAAACGTGTTCGATGTAGGATCAATTTCTGCGATATTGTTGACTCGACGAGCGACCGACTCGGTTGTTTTAACCGAGAATCGTCGTCGAAGAAATCTGAACGAGTTGCGCGAGCCACCCACCGCTGAAATTAGGACGATGAAGGAATCTTATTTGTCGAGGCTCCTTTAAAAATTGTTTGCCCGAAGTTAGGGAAGTTTCGAGTAGTTTCCATATATAGCTCGGGCCAGCATCGAGACGACTCTGTACCCGGCGAAAACGCTTCGAACTTTAAGGAAAATTGCTTTTTCTTCGTCCGAAGGGCCCCGCTCTGCGGAGATTGACTGAAAGTTGTTTACAGTTTATCGCTTGCCCAAGAGGCCGGGACGAGGATGAACGTATCAGATGGGTCGAAGCAGGAAGTGCGACTTCCTTAATATCCCTCGATAATAGACCGACGCACTGCCACGGCAAAATGTTTATTATAAATTGCAGACTCTGCCCGTCCAGTTTTATCAATTAATCATCGAACTTGTCGGGAGAATTTCATACAAATCCCGCCCGAAGCTGAGACTATATTGTGGTTAGAATTATATATATAATATAATATAATATAATATTATAATATATAATTATATTAAATTAATAATTATAATATAATATAATTATATTTTAATTATATATGGTTATACTAAACTTATGGTTAGAATTTTGATTCGCATTATAAAATATCGATTTTTCGGAAACCAAATAATAAATTTATAATTTTACTGTACTCGTAGACAATGTTTTAACTAGAGTAAACTTTTCCAAATTGTTCCTCAGCTTGTAAACAAAAATGGACAATTTGGGAAGAGGAGATACGATTATAGCTTTTCTATAGTCGCCAATTGTCAACAATTATAAAAATACGCGAGGCTCGAATAATCGTATCTTCTCTCACCAAATTGTCCATTATTGTGTACAAACTGAGGGAGACAGTTTGGGAGAATATACTGTATATGTGTATTGTCTTTAGAAATATTAAATTAGGTATTCACGGTATTCGTGAGGAACTTGGTTAAAAAATAGGTGAAAATAATCGTGAAAGTACAAAGCTGCCCAAAATGTTTTCTACTATAATCATTCTTCGATTATTTATTATAATATAATCCATAGAAATTCTGAAAATAAATAATCGAAGAATAATATACTCTATAGAAATTCTAATAATAAATAATCAAAGAATAATATAGTCTATAGAAATTCTAATAATGAATAATCAAAGAATAATTATAGTAGGAAACATTTTTGGCAGTCTCGTACTTTCACAATTATTTTCGCAGATCTTTTTAAATAGCCAAGTTTCTTATGGATTTAATAGTAGAACAGAATATATAACCTTATTTAATAGTAGAATACTTTATTAATGTATTTATTGTATAGGATATATAATTATTATACTCCACTTGTAGATTCTTAAAGGATCGTGGTGTTTTCGGGAGTCAAGTTGTCCGAACATTTTTCATAAACAATTTCTAAAATAATTAAGAGATTAATCTGCGAATATTTGCGCGAGATACAAATTGTCGGTATTAACACTATGCCGTCCGCAGATCTTAGATACGATTCTTTTGTTCGACGCCGGCATAATAGCTTGGAAATTTTAGATTTAAAAAAACATTTCGGAGATGGCTGTAATATAAATTTTTAAAATTAAGATATGTCATCCAAGAATTTTCGTACTTAATTCTTAGTTAAATAAGCACAATGCTATAGTTGGTTTGCTGCCTTTTAACACCCAAGAAATATAGTTCAAATGTTATTTCAGTTTTTTAAAATGGCACCAAAGTGGTATCACCAGCGTGGTGCCACCGGACGACATAGTGTTAATTGTAATAAACACAGATTGAATAAAATTTCCTTCGAATAAAATTTTCCTTTCAATAGTTTTAATGTGTTAACGACAACGTAACAATTAACATAACGCATTTAGTCCAATCAGTCTAATAAGAATGCGCTTATGATGCCAAGTAATTCCGTCATCAACTATCGAGATAAACTCGACAAATTTAACCCGAGAAAGATAACCTACGTCGCAGAGGCGCCTGCGAAATAAACAACTGACTGCACCGTGGATGACGCAAAGACTGGAAGCACCCACTTTGCCAAGGCATGTGCGAAGCAACATTGAAAATATTCTTCCAAAATCTGCTGTACAGGCTTCCACAGATGATGAAGAAGAACCCTCAGCCAAAAAAAGGCGTTATTGCAGTCTTTGCACGTCTAAAAAGAAAAGAATGTCAAAGATGACCTGTGCCAAATGCAAAAAGACAGTTTGCGGTGAACACAAGAAAGACGTTTGTCATGACTGTCTCTAAAGAAATTTTTTATAATATTATAGTTTTTTTTACACTGATTATATTATAGTCTACTAGTTTGTAAGGATAAAACACTATTTTTTGTGATATTTTACGGGATTTGTTCCCATAAACCGAAGACTGTTGATTTTTGTTAATTTTTCATAGAGGTCTAGTGATTTAAGTTTAAAATTACTTAAAATATAAAAAAATATAATATAAATGCATTTTATTTTTACAATAATGCCAAACCTTTAAAATGACTAGATTAACTTAAATGAATATCCATTGTTAGTATAAAATTGACGCCTTAGAAAAGCATGCGCCTCTGAAGCGTATGGTTATCTTTTACGTACGTTGTCATATGGTTATCTTTCTAGGGTTAAAGGTTCGAGCGAAGTAACCGCGGTTCAATATTCGCCGTCGCCACAGGGCCGGCACATAGTTCGAATTTTCGACGATAATGCCGTTGTCAGAGCGTTCAGAATGTCCGGGAATGCGTACAGATCCTATTCGAAGTTCACGTAAGACCAGTCAATAAGAGTAAAGTCCTGTGACAAAGGGGGCACGATAGGATTGGAGGTTAAAGGTGTCTTTGCACGAACCGCGCACAAAGGCGTTTACCTATTTCTGCGGTGTACGTGTGTTTCTGACGGGGTCTTAATACTCATGGCCTTATTGCAACAAAGCAGCATTGTTGTCTGCACGACAGGTTTCTCCGAGGCATCTTTTATATATTCCCACGGAGGAGATGCTTCTCGCGTTCGAACTTACCTACTCATTTTTGCGTATCTCGCGTTCCGTGCATGCATCGCGACGCCGACCGAAGCAGGCATTCAAATTTTAGAGATATTTTTCCAAAAAAACTCTGTGCACAGAAAAATGGAATCCGATGTCCGTCGGCCGGCATTTCCGTAGACCCTGGGAATTTTGATATTCAATCTACTTGTGCAGCCATTTCACGGCTTGTTTCGTACACGAGGAAGAAAATAGCAGCGCTGCTGGCTTGTCTGTGCACGGTCCGCGTAGGAAATGTTCGTACATATTTTAAAACGAAATAACTCTTTCACGATTGGGCCGAGCGATCTCAATTTTTAGTAGGATACTGGAGGAATTAATATACGCTGAACAATGGCTAAAAAAACTGTTTCCACGAATTGCTATCTGTTGGGAGAATCAAGAAATTAAAAAATTATGTTTTTTTCCTTTTTTTATACGAACGAAATTTTTATAAGAACGAAAATTTAAAAAATGCATTTTGTAGATCCCATTGAAAATTTCATTGAATTCGTTTGACGCCAGAGTTGGATATATTTTATTCGAATAACGAGTATAATTTTGTTCGAAATATTATTCGGACATCGATTAGTCAACGATAACTCACGATTATAAATTTCAACAATTTTTTGATAATATCACAGTACGTTGAAATGAGAATTACATTCCTTTCCACATCGCTTTTTAACACTAAATTCACCGAGCCGGTCAAAATGGCCGGCATTCATACGTTTTGTTTCATTGTTCTTGTAATTGTAAAGACTCTTTGATCAAAAATCGAATGAATTTTTTAATCCGGACGCCATTTATAAAAGCGGCACGAGATCGAAATGAATATTTTCGCCATAAAGCAATTCGCGTTTGTTATAGGATTTCACGGGTTCATTGTTAAGAATTCAAAGAAAATTCGTAATTTCGAAAACATTAATTGGTTCGCAATGATTCCGAAATATTCGAATTTTCATAGCTCCGAAACTCGATCTAGTTTCTAAAAATTATTTTACCGGCAAGTCTTTGAAGTAAACATTGAAATAAGTTGAAGAAAGAGAATTCATTTCTTTCACCTTTAAATGAGAAGTCCCTTCTGAAATGCTTCGATAACTCTTTTTCTTTCCATAATGAACTCAAACGGTCCTAAAGTTTCTGCGAGTGTAGCACTTTTTTGCAGACGATGTCAAAGCTTCCTATCGCAGAAGACGGCGGCCCTGCGAGGGCCGATCGATCGAGGCCCGCGATATTAGAAGCGGAATTCACTGCACAACTGTTTGTTTTACTGCGTGTTCCCAGCGCGCAATAACCGTGAAGTGCGAATTTGATGCCGTATCGGCGCTGTAAAATGTTATCTGTTTACAATGCGGTCGTTCCTTCCCTGCACGGGCGCTTCGACGAGAGACGTTCCCGCACGACAATCTGCGCGGTCCCGTAAAAATCCTGGGAAATGTCTGAATCCAGGTTTTTCTTTGTTTTCCTTCGTAGGGTAGCGGAGCCACAGTTACCGAGGGCAGCCAATTCCGTATCCTTCGTTTATTTTAAAGCACAACTAGTTTTATATTTATCAAATGAGACACGTCAAATCCTTTTCTTGAAATTCAATCATTTATTTATGTATTTGTTGAAATTAATAATATATATATTATTATATGTTAATATATATTAATAATATATTATATTGTGAAATATAAAAGACGAAGTTTCTTAAAATACTGCAAAAATGATTTCACCTTTTCGTACTGAATTTTTTTTACTGAAATTTTTTTAAAATACTCAACGAATGAAGTACAATATTCAATGAAATATATAATTCTAGGTTAAATATCACGATGTTAACTGTATTGGTATTAATATTACGGGAAAACGAAACAGTGATTAATTATTCGAATTTCTGTTTTCAGTTTCAATTTCAGTAGTTTATTTACCTGCACAGTAAATGAACCTATTTTTCGCACGTTGCGTTAGTTACTGTGCCGTTTACCACGAAATAGGCCTACATAACCTCAAATTTCGAATCATCTCTGTCATAGCTTTAAAGAGAAAACGTGTATATATGAAATTTTATTACATCAATCATTTCTAATTGATCGTTTAAATGACTTGTTATTATTTTATTACATTTTTAAATAGAAAATAAAATTGGCTGAAGTCAGTTAAATATTAAATTTCTATCGTGCACAGTTACATTAGTACTCAGGGACGAAGCACAGTAATCGAAGCACAGTAACTGATATTTGCAGATTATAGGCACACAGTAACTGGCTCCAGAACTTTATTCTCGTTTCCCTAATATTTAAGCATTTGATATTTATTTCATGGGAAAACCGATAAAGGAAACTTCGGAATTTACCTTCAAGTTCTTAGGAAATGTCAATAAAATTGCTAAAGTTGTTTTTGCTAGCGAAAACTTCGGAAGTCTGCCAATAGGGCACAGTAACCGGCTCTCCTATTTACCTGTATACAGTAAATCACCGAATACAGTAAATTCTTCCTAATTGCCTTTCAGCTTGTAATCAAAAATGGACAATTAGGGAAGAGGAGATAATAACTTTGTACCCCGGTTTTATAGTTGTTGACAATCGGCAACTATAAAAAACGAGCCTCGTGGCTCGAATAATCGCATCTCCTTTTCCCAAACTGTCCATTTTCGTTTACGAACTGAAGGACAATTGGGAAGAATTTACTGTATTCGGTGATTTACTGTACGCAGCTAAATAGGAGAGCCCAGTCACTGTGCCATGTTGGCGGAGTTTTCGCTACCAAAAACAACTTTAGCAATTTCATTGACATTTCCTAAGAACTTGAAGGTTAAATTTCGAAGTTTCCTTTATCGGTTTTTCTCATGAAATAGATATCAAATCTTGAAGTATCAGGGAAATAAGAATAAAATTCTGGAGCCAGTTACCGTGTGCCTATAATCTGCAAATATCAGTTACTGTGCTTCGATTACTGTGGTAGCACCATTTTCGAGCGAGATCTTCGAAACGCGCGTCGAAGTTTCAGAAATTTTGTATCGTTCCTTTGGGAATTTGTCGCAGGGGTTACTGCGACGGTTTATATAAAATAATCCGAGAGAGTTCTTTTTGGTTTTTATATAACGAGAACTTTAATATAACTTGTAACAAAAGGCGATGAGGTACAGTGTGTAGAAGGTAAAGGTAAACGAGTGACGGATGAGACAGAAATATGAACACGTTGAGAGTCGGAGGAAAACTTGCTAACTGACTTCTCCCGGTCGAGAGGTCCTCGTATTTATTGGTAAGGGAAAGTCCTTGGGAAGGGCGAAGGCCTTTCCCGAAGATTTTCCGACCGGGGTGATCCGGGACCTATGGTCCGAAGCTGTGCCCCAACGTTTTTATTGTTTTATTGCGGTGTGTACGCCTTGCGTCGGGAAAACCCGAAAAAGGCATATGCACACCCCGCTTTTGAAGGACGTGTCTTTTTATGTCCGGTCCGCCACAGGAACATTAAAAATTTGCAGTTCGGAATCGGGTGGACGTGCGTGGAAGACGCGTGGGGAGTGGGGGGAAGCGGTAACCAGTTTTCCCACTCCGCAAACATTTCATCAGTGCCACCATGTTCGAAATATTAAACGAACGGTGCTTACGTTCCGCGCCGGCTGAAAAGCGTGGCGTTTCTATTTTGTTCCGTTTTGCTTACGTTTGTTGTTTTCTAGAAAAAACGAACGATAAATACGCGGCGCGTGATAGCTCGTTGGCAGGAGGAACAGATCGATACGCGGTTAGGTAAGGGAAATGGGTCACGCTTTGGTCAGACAAGGGTGTATAATCCCGGTACATGGTCAGACAAGTGGAATAACTTGCTGTATGGTCAGATAAGTGGAATAACCTCCGTACACGGTCAAAATAAGTAGTATGAACCTGGTATATAGCCAGGCATGTAACGTGACCTCGGTACATGGCCGGGAAAAGTAGCGGGATTCTGAAATATGTTCACGGCAGCGAAATAACGCTGGCGCATAGTCAGACAGTAGTAGCTGGCACACCGATATTATAAGCGTTTACGTTGCACGAGGAAGTGGTATAGACCGATATGCAATCTAACGATCGATGCATCCTTGTACTTTGATCGCACGTTACCGGTGGAACCTGTAGATTGACTCGTCATTATCGCGCACGAGGAACGTTTCGCATGATTCTGCGGTATCGCAGTGTAGACCGCGCGTTTTCGAAACACTGGTTTCGAGAGAGTTATGCTTCCGGATGATAGCACGTATTTTGCACTTCGAATTACAATGATACGCGTATAAATTATGTTTTCGAAGTGTTGTATAAAGATGTATAAAATAAATTGGGTATTATTCTTTTCTTTTTTAATTCGAAGCATCTTAAATTATGTCGAATGGACTTGGGCTCCTTCAAATTTTATAACGAATCTGGTTGTTAATTTTGAAAGTGGCCTAACTCCATTCTTTGTAAGGAAACGCATATTATTCGCTTAATAATTGACATTATTATTTTAATAGGAACTATAAATTTCACTCCTTTAGATACACTGAAGCAGTATGACTCATTAGTATCCTGTACGTATATTTTTAATCGCATTGAAACGCAAACCCTTAAATATCTCAATTTAAGTATAAATGGATTTAGGCCACCTTCAAAATAAACGGCTCATTTCACTTGTGAGATTGTACGGACTCGTAAAATAATAAGGCGTTTACAAAAAGATATTTACTAATTCTTCTTCACTATGTGAACTAAAAGGTCTTGTCGTTTTGTTCTTCCCCATGGGTGAAATACATAATATATTATTAATATAATTAATATATTTAATATATTTAATATTAAATTAATTAAAATTAAAATTAATATAATTAATATATTTAATATATTTAATATTAAATTAATTAAAATTAAAATTAATATAATTAATATATTTAATATTAAATTTTAAGTTTTATATTTAACTGTAAGTATGTATATTGCGTAAATTTTTTTTAACTGCGTTAATTAAACGTACTGATTATTCAACTAAAGCAAAATTACCTTCATCACTGCCTTCGGACATTATCAATAATAAATATCTCAATTTAAGTATAAATGGACTTAGGCCACTTTCAAAATAAACGACTCGTATAAACATTCGACCGAAGCGCTGAATATTAATCGTACAATTGCGTTGTTCCGTTATTATTGGATGTGCGGATTTTTATGCACAATAAGAGCTGAGCAATTTATTTATATACAGCGAATTATTCACGAGTTGAATAGAATAGAAGAGTACTTTTCAAATTTCTAAATGATTTCACTGTTTCGAAACTCTGATCTACTCGATGCATTAGATCCGTGGTCTAATTATTATACATAACTGCGGACTGTTTACTGTTTCCCGAATTACTGGCTTGTTAGTCTGATCCATTTCGTCGTTATCATCTATGAAACCATATTATGGGCCCACAATAGTGCATTGATGTTTATGCTCGCGTAACTTTGAGGGCATTCATAACATGTGAAGGACAACATACATTCGATTGTTTGATAATTCGATGATTCAATCTGTATTATGCTATATTCAGCAGTGCCTAGAGTGCTGCTGCACAATTGATCTCTAAACAGCATCGTTTCGAAGGTAATTCTGCTGTTAGTCACTTCATGATCGGATTTTATGCTTTTATGACAGAAATCAGTAAGTGTGATTCGAAACGGCAAACAGATTAGGAGAATTCGAGAGTATCGATACATTATTGCAAGCTTTTATTAAAATCGTATTTTGTATTTTATATTTTGCAGAAAAATTCACGGTCTAGACAACGGTGATCTTGACATTTTTTTCGAAAATCAATTTGTTTTTAACTTTAAACAATTGCAATTTCTTGTCGGTTAAATACTAATTAACTTTGATATGAAACATTTTTTTGTCAGACCATTGGAAGGGGCTGAAAAATCGTGGGAACTAATTTGTGACTCACACACACACACACACACACACACACACACACACACACACACTGTATATTACAATCATTTAGATTATACAATATTTACGTCCATATGTAGACATCCACACAGATACCCCCCCCCATATCTACCTGAGCGTATAAACGTGCGCACACATACTTAATTCTACAATATATCAAAATTTGCCATCGCGTTACAATTTGTTGAAACTACCAATAATTTTGAAGAACTTGTATGAATATGGTAGATCTTCGTACACACTCTTTTTACTAGAAGTGCAGATAAAATTATAACTATATTATATAAAATTATATTTATTTTTTATATTTAAGCAATTATATTTAAAAATTATATAAAATTATAACTGTCAAAATACAATCTGTATAAATGAATAGAAAATATATAAATATAAAAAGATATATAAATGTAATATGAAAATATATAAAATAAAAGAAAAGGAGTCTCGTATAAATTAATTCTGTCCTTTAACCGTTTCTGTAAGTTGTAAATTATACGACAGTATCCTCAATTTCTTCTAATTCTACGATCTTTAACAGTAGACTTACAGAACCCGTTAAAATGACGGGTCACGAACTTTTTAATTTACGTCTATTCAGATTGTAAAGATACATTTACGAGTTATTTATTGAATATATGCGTTACCTACGGCAAATATGCCCTGTAAATCTAGTGTAAATTGCTTTGTTTACAAATAAAATCGATCGATCGATTTTAGACCGCCGGTCGATCACCTCGTCGTGCAGCTTTCGCGGCCTTAAAACCTTGATTAATAGCAAAAAGAGGGAGATGTCGAGAATGCTCATTTTTCTGAACTTGATATTCCATTTTAGTGATTTGAAGATTAACACAAATTAACTCTAACAAAAAGAAAAAACAGATTCCGGTAGAACAAAAACATCCTCTTTCGAATGATTTCAAACATTATGCCAAAAACATTTAATGACATGCGGAATGTTAAAATTTAAAAAAAACGGCGTCAATTTAATTGCCAACCCAATAGATAAACTAATAGTACAATAAAGTCTCTCTAACTGACGCTCAGATTGTGCACAGAAATGGACAATTTGGGAAAAGAAGATACGATTATTCGAGCCTTGCAGCTCATTTTTATAGTTGTTGACAATTCGTAACTATAAAAATGAACTGCAAGGATCGAACAATCGTATCTCCTTTTCCCAAATCGTCCATTTTTTTGGATAATCCGAGCGTCAATTAGAGAGACATTACTATAGAAGCTCGAAAATTGGTTTTTAATATAAACGAATTCGAAATCGAGTTCCAGCGAACTCTACCTTAGGTCTTCTTGTTCTCCGTTCTTTCTGCTAAATAAATCGCACGAGTTAGATGGCCGCGGCATTCTTAATTTCAGTTCACGAAATACAGTAATGTCTCTCCAATTGACGCTCAGATTGTCCACAGAAATGGTCTATTTGGGAAGAGGAGATTCGATCATTCGAGCCATGCGGCTCGTTTTGTTATAGTTGTTGACAATTCGTAACTATAAAAATGAACCGCAAGGCTCGAATAATCGTGTCTCCTCTTCCCAAATTGCCCAGTTTTGTGGACAATCTGAGCGTCGATTAGAGAGACATTACTGTACCGTTACCTTTTTTTCTACGATATTTAATCCCTTTCCTTAGAGTATGCCGGTGTCGATTGCACATAAACCGACAGTTTACTATTACCTTTTCTCTATCGCAGCTACCGCGTATCTTGTCTACTACTGTGATCAAAAAGTAAGGTGAATTTGTTTATAAAATGTAAATTCTTTATTTATTCTTCCAAATCAATTTCATCCCCTTCAAAGTAATCCCCGTCCGATAAAACGCACTGTTTCCGACGCTTTTTCCAGTCCTCGAAACAGTCGGAATAGTCTTTTTCCGGTATAGCCTTCAAGACCTTCTTCGATTCGGTTTTGATCTCCTCAATCGTGTCAAAACGGCGTCCCCGCATCGGTTTTTTGAGTTTGCTGAATAACCAGAAGTCGCATGGAGCCAAATCAGGCGAATACGGTGGTTGCGGAACGATATGAGTCGAGTTTTTGGCAAAAAAGTCGCGAAGAACCAATGCAGTATGACATGGCACCAATCGAGACTTGACGCGTTTGAGACACAAAACATCCTTCAAAATGGTTTGGGCTGAACCAAATGATATTCCAACACTATCAGCGAGGTCTCTTATTGTCAATCGACGATTTTCAAGCACCAAATCTTCGATTTTTTGGACGTGGCCCTCGTCGGTAGACGTTGATGGTCGTCCAGAGCGCGGTTCGTCTTCAACGCGTTCTCGGCCCGCTTTGAACTCGTTGTACCACTTATAAACGTTTTTTTGTGCCATAGTTTGATCACCAAAGGCCTTCCGCAACATTTTCAACGTGTCCGCACAAGAATATTCGTTCCGCAAACAAAATTTGATGCAAGTTCTTTGCTCAACAAAATCACCCATTGTAAAAATCGAAAAATTCACTTTTGGTCGTTTACTAAAACACGTGTAACTCGGAGATAATTAAACCTTTTAACAAACAGACGCTTGGCAATTGTTATAGACAGTCCTACCAACCTAGGAAAAAAACAATTGCCTGCCTTCCTAATGTCCGGGAGTTTTAAATGACAATTTCACCTTACTTTTTAATCACAGTAGTATATCTTTGGGATCCGATCCGACTCGGATATCGAGTTCCCAACATTTTCGGGTCCTCGCGTAGCATTAACTGGCATTGTCGCAAAAGTACCAACAGCAGCGATACCTCCATGATTCGCTGTACGTCTCGAATGCATTCCCGGGATAGTTCGTGACTCTGCGCGTTTCGCAGCACCGAGCCTCGAGGAGCCTCGAGGAGATCCGCGAAGGCGTGAAACGAGTGGCACCGTCCAATTTGCGAGCGGCAACGCGGCAAGAGTTCCCTGTTTGCGGTCGGCCGTGGCGGACGGCCCGTGTCGGGTCTTTGCCGGTTCCGCGACCGGCCAATAGGACGCCGGCCTGGATTCTTGTGTCTCTCGGTGGCTTTGTAGCCGGTCGCTAGAAGTCGGCCACGGTAGGAACTCATCAAGAGACAGGCCGCGCGCCGAGTTTTCCGCCGCGAGTTTTGATAGATTCTACGGCCCCGTGCGAGCTCGTAAGCAACCGGAAACTGGGAATCCCGCGGCAGCCCGGAAATAGTCCGTCCCGCCGGCAGCGAATCGATGCCCTTAACCGCCAACGGGCTTTGACCTGCTCCAATTCCGTGACAGTTACACCGCGTTCCCGAACTTCGGAACGCTTCGAGATCCTCTTGTTAATCCGGCGAAGGCACGTCGTTAAATCTTCTGCCGGAGCTGGAGTTTCTTAACCCTTCGCCACGATGCCACGATGGGAAACGATATTTTCCTTAACCCTTTGCACCCGAGAGGTGACTCCGAGGCAGCGTTGAACGTTGTTGTATCACGTTCCAAAATCATTTTTACATTGTATTGTTTATATTTCAAAAGCTGTTAACCCTTTGCGGTCGATGCCGCAACAGTGGCGGCGTTCGCAAGTCGTCGTAAAAGTCGGTGCCGCCGGTCTGGCGGCAAGATGTATGTAATTAAAAAGGACTCTATGTATCGTAAAATTTCTGTTCAAAATTTACATTTATTTTCATCGATGCATACATGATGCATAAAATAACAAGCCAATGGAAGAACGAAAGGCCACTAATACACTTAAATTTTGTGAAATGTTTAGTCGATGAGTTAGTAGGAAATTTTCTGCACCAAACATCATCTACGGCGCAACCTTCGACATCGTTCGTAGACGTTAGATTAAGTAATCAGCTTCGTGTAATTCGTTCTGGAACCAAAAAAGACTGTGCAGTATGTTCCGACAGGAAAACTCCAGGAAAAAGACGAGGAACACAGTACGTACTGTGATACTTGTACTCGGAAGCCAGGACTTTGTATCGGTGATCGTATTGCAAAATACCACACTTTCGAAAATTACAGAAATTAAGAATTTATGTTTTTATGTATTATAAGTACTATTAAAGACAACGAATCAGTTTCAACGGACTCTGTGCTTTTTAATAGCCATATATTTGTTTTAAATCATTAAGAGAGAAATAACGCCGAAAAGCGTTACTCCCATCAAAATGTTATTACAAAAATGTTCTACGAGGCATCGTTAACGCGAATTATTAACGAAAAACGCTAACCAATGAGAGGCGAGCTCGCTTGGCGCTAGACGGCCGAGCCAATAAGCGGAATTGGGCTTCTCGCGCTCGTTGGCTTGGCCGCCGCGCGGCTGTCGAGCTCGCCTCTCATTGGCCAGTGTTTTTCGTTAATAACTCGTTAACGATGCCTCGGGGAAAATCTTCGTAAAGGAGAAAGTTGCTTCGAATCACCTCAGGAATATCTAATTTCCCGGGAATACCATAATTTTGGGACACCCTGTATATTGCAATTAATGCAGACAATATCCATTCTCGCGATCAGACGAGACAAATACTGAGATTATAAAATGAAATAAAAATAAGATACATATATCCTAAAAATAAAGTAAAAGATGAATATTTTAAAAATAAAATAACAATTTTCTTAATCAATTATTGGAAGCGAAAGTTAAATGAAAATGTATTTCTGTTTGTTAAAACAATTTCAATAAAAATCAAGAAGAAATTACGAATATCCTTAAATTCTTCTAATCTAAGAACATTCTTAAATTCTCGTAATGTCTTCATTTTATGATATCTTACTTGTAGTCAATTTTAGATCACAATCGAAACTGTTCATTTCTATGTACTAAAATCTTCATTCCAATTCGATGTTTCTAAAATGGGGAAGGATGGCAACATTTCGGATAGTGCAATCATTTTGGGAAGATCTGTATCGGTGACGACAAGCCCAGGGGAACGCACGGCAGTCCTCCGGTGGCAAATATAAGAGGTATCACCACTCTAACAGCAACAGACGAGTCCCGGCGCGTGAAAGTTTCCTGGAACTCTGACGATGGGCTCACGTTAGCGACGCTGTTGCACTCGGCGAACTTGTTTGTGCAAGTCTCTCGGCCACGGAGCCGTCTACGCTTTCGATTCCTGCTTCTCCCTCCCTCTCTCTCTCTCTCTCTCTCTCTCGCCCCCGCCCTCTCCCTTTCTACCGATATCTGTATTAAAGCATGGAGCTGTTACGGCCGTAGGATAACTTCGGAACAATCTTAAAAGTGGCGTTCGACCGGCGTCGCGGTCCCGCTGCGACCGAAAATCAGCTGGGAAGTTGCCGCGACAGAATCCAAATGAACTTCCGCGACGGAACAAACTCTCTTACCAGAGCCGGCTTAAGTCTTTCACGATCCATTGAAATCGGGAAAAGCGACTGGAACGATTGCCTATTTTCGTCTTAACGATCCAGTGTACTTTCCCCCGTGGATTACGAACACAGTCGCACATTCTGATCGAGCAGCTTTGTATTTTAATGCTGGTTACCGTCTCACTGCTAACTTTGTCTTCAGTACTCGCTTCAAGACGCTTTAATTCTCCTTTCTCTGGTCCGAACAATATCTGTTATCCGCTGGCAAAAGGTATTCGAACACCTTTTAAATCGCTATAGCTTTTTCTAAAACTGGACTAAACGAATTGAATATTTTTTTTCAAATGTTAGAGGGTTCGTACAATGATTGAAATACTTTTTCGAAATTTTGCTTTCGCTTGGAATAACAAAAAGCAGGATAAAAGGTACTCACGTTTTTGAACTTTTTTATCTGAATCCGGAACGGAAATTTTAAAAATGCGTTTTGTAGATATGCGTATCGAATGATTTATACGCGTATTGAAAATTTCATCGAAATCGGTTAACGTTGTTGGTAATTACAAAGGATTAAAAATCGTGAAAGTGACAATTTTTTATGGATTTCATCTACAAGCTGGTAATTTTTGCATCTTTCAGTGGCTGTAGGTTCACTATGCGTGAATCCATTTCAATGAAATTTTCAGTACGCATAGCAATTGCCGAGATCTATGAAATGAATTCTTAAAATTTTCGTTCCAGTTTCTGATAGAAAAGTTAAAAAATGTATTTTTTTATTTCTGTCGTCACTCCAAGTAGTAGCAAAATTAAAAATAAATTATTTTAGTCATTGTACAGTCCCTGTAAAATTTGAAAAATATTCGTGTCATTTAGTCGAGGTATAAAAAGGTTTTATTTCGTTTTAAAAGTTTGCAAAAATTGTTATTCCGAAAGTACGTTTCGTACTCTACTGATGCGAACATTGGGAATGTAAAGAATTTAAATTGGTTTTCAATTCAAATATGGTTTCGTTCTAAATTGTCTTTTGGGGAATCATTATAATGAATCATCAATCGAAAATCATATCGAACCAATAGCTGCAAAATTCGAATTAGTTTTGATGTTTCAAAATTGATTATAAGACTTGTAAATGATTTCTTTCGAATATCTATAATAATTCATTATTATAGATATTATATAGATATTAATTAAAAATAAGGATTGTCTTCGTTAATTGCAAGAAATATAAACTAACTAGCGAGTTCATTCATTCTTCAATAACATCAATAAGTTGAAAATAACACATCGACATTTTTCAATTTTCTAAATGTGTTTACTCGATGAAATGGCAGTTATTTAATTTTGCCATAAGTGTAATACGATAAGTGGAACTGATTCAATTAAATTTCTTTTAAACCCGTTTTTATATCGTGCCCCAATTTTAAAGCAAACAAAATCTCGCCGACAATACCGCTTTTAATAATAAAATAGCCTTCGCATTTTCGATCGGAAGCTAAAATCGTGCTGGGAAGCTAGTTTCTGTCGGAATATTTTGTAGCGGCATCATAGAACGGAGGCAGTAAATAATATACATTTCAGTAGCTTACGAGCAAATCCGCGGTAACATTTTTCCTTTGTCGAAATTTTTCCATTTCAAACCGTTCCGTACCTGTCGGATTGTCCGAGAGACTTTGCTGTACCAAACTGTGAAAGGATTTCCGGAAACCTTTGTCCGGAAGCTACCTTCGTTTCACTGTTACGAACTTTCTTTCGGGTTCTTCTTCGAGGGACCCGCCTGTGAGGGACACTCGTTACACGGCATTAGCAGGCATTAAAAACGAAAAACACAGCACGCGGACGAACTAACGTAAAGGCTCGGCCCGTCCGACAATAGTTCGCAATTACGCTGACTGGATTTCTATCGTGACCGACGGTAACTCGTTAACGAAGAAGATTTGACACGCGCCACCATAACGACTTCAACTTCTTATTTCGCTAATTGCGACTTCAAGAAGAACTCTCTCTCTCTCTCTCTCTCTCTCTCTCTCACTCGCTCTCTCTGCCTGTCTCTTGCCCATTTCAATTATTCCAGACATTTCATCCATCGATTAAATTCTACTTTATCAATCAACCAACACGCTTTTATCATTCACGAACAATTCTGCAGAATTACTTGAGACTCAAAGAGCAGAGTCAGAAGTTTTAGTCGGATGACGGATAAGTAGTGAATGAGGATTAACGAATTCAATTATTTTCGACATTGTCGAATAAATATCCGATCGAATAAAAATGTGTCTAGATATAATAATTCATCCGAATAAGATTTTATTCGAATAAAGATTCATCATCTATTTGTTATTTGAATAAGAATTCATTTGGACAGGAATCAATTCGGGCAATAATCGATTTGAATGAAAATTATGGAATGTAGTACTAGAAATCTCCATCATGAGTCATACGATAAGGGGTTAATGAGCGACAATAGATCGTTATTGTTGGTCGCGGCAGCACAGAATTCAATATCTGAAATGATCATAGGATGAAGGATATTGTAAGATCTTTTTATTCAGAACTGCACGAGTTTCGAGATCCAGAATCTTTTAATTATAATGTAACCCCTTCACAACGCGAAGGGAAACATTTTTCCCTATTTAAAAATTGGTGATTGTCGTATTTATTGGATTCGTTATTTTTGGTACAAAACGCAATTTACCAGCGCACAACATGTAAAAAAACGAAAGAAATGAAAAGATGTGCAAATTGTGCTAAACGCCGCATAGAAAATAGGATGCATAATGCATGTACTATGTGCAATGTTTATCTGTGCTTCACAACCAAAAGAAATTGCTTCGTAGAATATCATAATCAGCACACCATTTTGTATGGTAATTTTATTTCATAATTTTGTATTACTTTACTCAACATTTTGTTATCATAAACCAATAAATAAAAGACATTGCATAATAAGCCGAACCATAATTTGTGTTACCTTCATAGTCCATTGGAAAAAATATTTTCCATAAAATCCAAAAAAAAACTACTCATTGTTATGATTTTTTTTATTTTTATTTATTTTACGTCTGAACGAACTAAAATAAACAGTTACATACCAATATTTACTCTTAGCAACCTTATGGTCCTGTAAGGGTTAATGTTCCTCCGACATTAGTGCATGACAGTGACTACAGTAATGTCTCCATAATTGACGCCCGGATTGTCCACAAAAATGGAGAATTTGGGAAGAGGAGGTGCGATTATTCGAGCCCTGCGGTTTGTTTTTATAGTTACGAATTGTCGACAACTATAAAAACGAGTTGCAAGGCTCGAATAATCGTATCACCTCTCCCCAAATTGCCCAATTTCTTTGGACAATCTGAGCGTCAATTAGAGAGACATTACTGTAGATGGGCGTCCTATCCGAGTTCAGTAATGTCTCTCTAATTGACGCTCGGGTTGTCCACAAAAATGGAGAATTTGGGAAGAGGAGGTACGATTATTCGAGCCCTGCGGTTTGTTTTTATAGTTACGAATTGTCGACAACTACAAAAACGAGTTGCAAGGCTCGAATAATCGTATCACCTCTCCTCAAATTGCCCAATTTTTTTGGACAATCTGAGCGTCAATTAGAGAGACATTACTGTAGATGGGCGTCCTATCCGAGTTCAGTAATGTCTCTCTAATTGACGCTCGGGTTGTCCACAAAAATGGAGAATTTGGGAAGAAGAGGTACGATTATTCGAGCCCTGCGGTTTGTTTTTATAGTTACGAATTGTCGACAACTATAAAAACGAGTTGCAAGGCTCGAATAATCGTATCACCTCTCCCCAAATTGCCCAATTTCTTTGGACAATCTAATTGACGCTCAGGTTGTCCACAAAAATGGACAATTCGGGAAGAGGAGATACGATTATTTCGAGCCTCGCGGCTCGTTTCTACAGTTGTTGACAATTCGTAACTATAAAAATGAACGTCAATTAGAGAGACATTACTGTATTTCGAAGCCAACGATAGAAGTCAGCCCATAAAACGTGCTCAAGTTACATAACGTACGGTTTGAATTACGAACGCTCAGGAGGGGCTGAGCAGGAGACCAGTTACGAGTAAAATGAAGAGCGATAGCGAACACGGGTAACAATAAATAATAAACTTCGTACTAAATACTGGCAAACTCGGCCACATTGTTGACCACTTACAGTAGGGGGGCGAAGCGACAATTATTTGTCATTGCTTTATCGCGTCGTTCCGCGGTAGTTTTCCTCGGGTCCAAGCGTTTCTCCGAGCGCTCCGGCGGAACAGGTGTTTAATTGTACACCGTTCTCGTCTCGCGAAACGACGTCCCTCCATTCTCTTTCGCTCGCTCTCGTCCCGGTAACCTCAGACACCATTCTCCCACCGCGTTTTTATCGTTTGAATGCCCGGCCCGGAACAAAGCGGCGAACACGCGGCTGAATAAGCATCTTCTTTCCGCGTTACGAGGCTTTTGTCCCCTTCGTTGCTCGCAGCCGTCGTCGTCGACGACGACGACGACGACGACGACGACGGGCCCGGCAAAAAGCGCGTGTAATTGCGACGGGCGCGCACGCAAGAACCGTTCCCGCGATCGAAATTCCGGCTGTCCCGGCGATAAGTCGGCCGGAAACGTTTCAGTTATTGCATTCCGGCCAACGAAATAAATCGTCGACGAGGCGAAACCCCTGGGTAATTAACTGTGTCCGTCCTACGCGACCCACATCCTCGCGATTGTTTACCGACTAACACCTGCCCGGCAAAAACTCGATTACGCTCGCGGCCGTGCTCGTTTCTGCCTTCACGCTCGCCGTACGAAAAACCCGATATACAATGTATATTAATGATCCCGGTGAAATGTTTATTCCCGATTCGGTATAATCTTCGTGGAATTAATGTTAAAATCGACAACATCGCGGAACACGGAGGGAGAGGACGATACCGTCCATGATTTCCGTTTGCAATGCATGGTTTTCTGGCACGTTTATTGGAAACGCGATATCACGAATTTTCGCGCGGTTTTACGATTGTCTCTGTTCTTTTGACCCCTTGCCGTGTCATTTTCTTCTTCATAGTTACAATGATTAGAAGTCTTCTAATTTCTAAGAGGGAGAAAGATAATTTATATTTATTGTGTGTGACTACGTTTACTTAAATGTTTTTAAATACTGATGGCGAGAAATCAGAATTTTATTCAGACTCGGAAGAGAATGGAATAGCATTCATATTTAACGGATTGTTATTAGAAATCTCTATCAAATGTCAAAGTATGGCAAGGGGTTAATATGAATAGTAACTGATCTGTGTTGTTGGATCTTTCGTTATATTTATTATAGCGATGTTTGCCGGCAGTTTTTGACACTATCTGTAGAAATCATACGGTGTATATAAAAGAATTAAAAGAATTATTATTAATATTTCAGTGAAATTTTGGAAAATGATATAAAACAAATTTGTTTTTTTATGTATAAATTTTTAATTTTTCTTTTGCTCTCTGAAGTTGAAGAAATATTAAATCCACAAAAAAGTTGAAGCGAATTACTGAATACACGAAGTTATTATCCTCTTTTTTATTAGATGAAGTAAATTATTTTCGAATCTTTAATTTTATAAATAATTAATATTTCTTCAGCGAACGATACTGTTCGAAACATGTTCCAGTATGAAGGGGAATGTTGCGTTTAATTTATTTGGAATTAAAGGAACAAGAATCAATTATTTTCTGTAACATACAAATGACGAATTTTCGTCAAAATTATAATTTTTGATGACACGCGAACGAGTTACGAAATTGTATTATAAACCAGCTAACTTAATGTCGCAAATCCGCGTGCCGCATCTAGCGAAAGATATTCCGTGAAATCGTGCTGTACACGCGAAAATTGAAGAAAACACGCGGAATTACTTTAGTAAGTTTCTCTGCACGTTCTAAAGTCCCGCAAGGCACTTGCGAATGACGCTGTGTAATTAAATTTATAATACTTGTTACTCTTGCGCAAACACGCATTCGTACAACATGAATTCGCCGCGGTACGATGAAAGAATTAGGGAAACCGCTGGTACAACGGCGCTCTTTCGCCGCAAATGGTAGAAACTTCAAGCATCTCGGAAAAATGAGAAAGTGAACAGATATAGCTGGCCCTTCCAAGAAAAGCCGGGAGGAGGAACAAAGATGCTCAGAGAAGATCAGAGAGGCTCGGAGAAGTTCAGAAGTTGGGTATTTTATGTCGAAAGAGACAGAACAGAACGAATGATTTTTACGTTAACACTTTAATGGCAGCACGTTTACGCAGTGAAGCGTTGCCAAGGGCCGACAATATTTTTGAAGGATCAATTCAAAAAATCATTATGTAAATTCATGAATTCATTCAACATGCGCGAATATGCATATAAAACAAAAACAACAACGACGACAACAATAACAACACATTTAACACAATAAATTTAATGTTTTTCCTTCGCGTGATAATTATTAAAGCAATCGCCTACATGCGAATTTTATTCGCATTGCGAATACGACAATCCTTTCGTACACCCTTTTCTATTATTGATATATTAACTAATCGATGTTTTATTCCTCCGGCTAATCTTTCAACTGGATCGGAACGAACGACGCGAGATGTAGCAGGATCACCATCATTCGTTTTAATCCACGCACTCGCTAATTTAAGTAAAAAATCGTGGTAATATTTAATTTCCGAATGGGATCGGTATTCAAACGTTTATCTTTACGAAACGAGTTAAATATGGCACAATTTATTAAACAGAAAGGAAGTTTCTTTGTCCATTTTTTTGTTTTTCCAACAATCTTCGGCGGTAGCATCACACACATGTTGTGTGAGCGACCATTAAAGTGTTAATATAAATCCTTTATCGGGTGCTGAGGTACGGATCTTTCTGACAATTATGAAGATACGGTGCAGATTTTTTTTAAATATGATAAGATAATTTTCTTCGACTCTATTTAATTAATTTTTACAATTTCCTGCTGCAATTGATGGGATTTACAGATTTCTTGCAACACCGTGTTGCAACACTAACTTATTCACGTTGTTCGGAACAAATAAAATGATCTGTGGGACAGATTATTTCTTTAGTATCCGTGAAAATTGTTACAAAATGACACAAAAGATGAAAATGCGGTTTGAATCACGCTGTTGGAACAAGTTTTCAAAATTACATTTAACACTAGATTTATGGTACCCGTCAAAATGACGGGTCACTAATCAATTCACTAATTAATTTACGATTATTCATATCGCAAAGATACATTTTTGAGTTACTTATTCAATTTATATGTTACGTACGATAAATAACATCAGCATTTGTTAAAAATCAGAATAAATGTCTTATCGTTACTTTTATAAACTAATATAAAACAGCTGTCTTTGGGCTCCGTAAATCTAGTATTAAAGAAGCTAGTAGCTCTACTTTATAACTTGTTCCATATAATTGATTAACCGAGACATTTTCTACAAATTCCACACAATTTCTAAGCGAATACGTTAGACTAAGGAACTATGCTCTTTTCAAAATTACATTTATCACGAGATTTACGAAACCCGTCAAAATGACGGGTCACTAATCTTTTAATTTACGATTATTTATGTCGCAAAGATGCATTTATGAGTTACTTATTCAATTTATATGTTACTCACGGCAAATGTTATAATAGCACTTGTTAAAACTCAGAATAAACGTCTTATCGTTACTTTTATAAACTAATATAAAACAGCTGTTTTTTTGTGCTCCGTAAATCTAGTATTAAAAAAGCCAGTAACTCTATAACTTGTTCCATAAAATTGATTAGCCGAGACATTTTCTACAAAAGTCACACACAATTTCTAAGCGAACATACTGGATTAAGGAACTTAGAACAACCGAACCATACGAAAGACGACGAAACCGAATCCGCGCGGCGGATCAAACACGCTGAAACAAACAGAGTAACATCGGTCGGGATCCTTTCTAAATTCGCGTAAACGGCGCGCCGAATCGACAAAAATCATTCGGTCTCGTCTTCCGTTTACCTCGGAAATGGTTTACGATCGGGAGAATTCGGGGCATAAGCGAGCCGGAAAGTTCGGAACGGCGCCGTATCAAGCATCAGATCTCACTGAGGGCGTCGTCTCCGACGTGACACTTTTATTGGAGGTTCTTTTACGAGACAGCGGAGCTACGATCCGAAATTTCACCGAACCAATCCGATCGGCTCGCCATCGTTCGGGATTGATTTCTTCTGGCTGGAGACAGACGCTCCTCTCGTCTTCGACGCCGCACCTCTCGGCTCCGCTCCTCTCGGCGCAGTTCCGCGCCGGAAGCGTACGTGCACGCAGCCAGTAATCGAAATCCCGGGTTTCCCGCGGCAATCTCGGCGAGTTCTCGCTTTCCGGGAGAGCGACGAGCGGAGAGGATGGGATCGAAAGGGCCAGCCTTCGTTCATCGTTGTCGATCCCGAAATCCCGGAGTCGATCGACAGAACGCCGTGCGGCGGTGCGGCTCGAGCTCGCGATTGCGAGATACGGGACTCGTGCCGGGGTAAAATAGAAAATACTATTAAAAGTTCGTGGAAAACGTTGTGCGCGCGCGATCGAACGCCAAGGAAAATCCAGATCAATTACCTTTCCAAAGAACAATTCGGTTTTAAGGGAGCCTGTCGGGAAGTTCGGCGAGAACCGAGCAGAGATACCGGTTCGAATCGAGGGGGCCACGAGAGAACTTTCCGTCGAGCAAATGGAACCTGTACGCTCGCTGGCGGCTGCGAGCTGATATTTTATCTGCCCGATTATAATACGTATAATGCGCCGGCCGATCGACCCGCCATGGGGAATTGCTAATCGAACGGAAAACGGCAACGGAAAGATGCACTGAGCCACCACGAAATCGTTCCTCGAAGGATTCAGAGACTTTTATCGAAATGTAAAATAATAATAAGTAGAATAATAATATTTATTTACGGGCGAAAGACTGTAAGCTTGGTACGATTGCGAGGGTTTTGTGACGAGGAGATGAGTGTTCTCGTCGATGACCGGCTTGTTTAGGTTAAGACGAAACGCGTTCGGGAGTCGCCGGATTTTTTGTTTATGTTATTGGTTGAGATGCGTTCGACCGAATTGGCAAGGAGTCACTATCGAACTCGCGTTGAGATCGCCGGTTTATGTTTCTCTTTGATCGTTGCTCGTTATATACAGGGGGTCCCGAAAACGTCTTGTAATCTGGAAATGAGGGGTAGCTGAGGTCATTTCAAGTAACTTTTTCCTTAGCGAAAATGCAACCCAAGGCTTCGTTTACGAGTTATTGAGGAAAAACGCTGACCAATTGGAGAGCAAGCGCGGCCAGCGCTCCGCCCCTGCGGCCAATGCCGCGTCGCGTCGGCTATCTAACCATGCAGCGGCAGTGGTTACGAGGGCGGGGCGTCAGCCGTACACGATCTCTCATTGGTCACACTTTTTCGTTAATAACTCGTTAACGATGCCTCGGAGACAAATTTTGTAAAGGATAAAGGTACTTCAAATAACCTCAGGAACCCCTAATTTCCCGGAACCTGTCCCATAATTTTGGGACACCCTGGATATTAAAGTTAAATGTGTCTGAAACTTGTGACCTTCAATTTACAGTAAATAAAAGAAGTATACAAAAATAGAAAAAGTATGCAAAATAACATAGTGCTACGAGATATTTACATCGTAATACTTAAATGATTCTAAATATGTTTTATCTCAAGGTGCAATATGGGTAATCAAAATTGAATCTGTTACAGTATTGGTTTACATTACAAATGATTTTATTTATGCAGTTATTATGTTCGTATAAAGTCCGGTATACTATACCAACACACTATGTTGGTATTTTTCTATTAAAATATAGTATTATGTCGGTGTATGTTTCTATATTATAAAATATAATTTTAATAGAAATTATTTTTTTATATTTGAAGTTAGTAAGGCTTTTAAACATATCACTTCAAATCTATCATCTGATTAATGTCTGTCACGTCGCCAGAAGCAAAACCAGAAAAATAACGATATTTATTTCGGTCCCGGTGTTGCAACGATTTCGGCGCAGATACATTTAGTTATTGCGATGATATTTCGGAATTCATCCATTTCGGTGTTGTATCGGTTTCGGTACAACCTTATTAGTATAATGCTGGTATCAAAATCATACCGGATTTAAATCCCTGGAAGGATCGATTGACCGCTCGGGCGGGTGGAGATAACCGACAATGTAATTTTTCCTCTAATTGTCATATTTATTGAGTGGTCCGTTCGCCGATTCTGGACGTATTTGATGTTCGAATTATTTGATTTGCGAGGGAAATATCCATAAACGTTTCGTTGCTGCGTTTAAATCATTTATCCGACCACGGGCTATATTATTCTACTGCGAACGTGTGCGCAGTGTGCAAGGATTCTAGCTGCGAAGTTAGCAATTATTTTGTTCGCGAAGTTAACAGCTAGAAGTTTAAAGTACTCCGCAACTTATCTGATCAGTGGCTGCCTCATTCCACTTGCTGTTTACAAGTAAATGGAAGCTCGCCAGCTGTTTGTTTGGCCAATAATAATTTTATTATTTTCTGATCGTTTGTGATACACAGATGTTTCATTTCACTGTTTCACCACTTACGCTATAATATCGCGTCAGACCCGTCACGAAAATTTGGAATACGATGTACTAAATATGGATTTTCACTTCTTTCACGTGGAAATAATATGCGAACCTTCGATATCAATATTTAAACATCGAAACAAAGGTTCGCGTACTATAAGTATAAATTATCTATCTCGGGTAGGAATTTGTTAGCGCCAAAAGGTATTAACACGTTCCGTGCCACGTGTACCATCGATGGTACACGCTTGCATGTTTACTTAGTGAACTGAACAAATTGTTTACAAGAAATTTAGAACCGAAGAATCAATTTCCACCGCAAGAATGGGCGTTGATAAGTTTTTGTTACGTTGTTATGTGTACGAGAATTAATAATTGCACGTAATACATCAAGTTTTAGTAAAATATCAAAGTGTGAAGATTCGAGTAAAAAAAGCTCGGCACGGAACGTGTTAAATAAACGTAGTTGTCAAAGAAATCGTAGATAAAGGGTCAAAGAAGCAGCGAGTAAGTTAACATGTCCCGTGTCAAGCCGTTTTTGCTCGACTTGTCGTTCAGGTTTTTTGATGTTTTGTCTAAAGATTGATATATTATCACATAATATTTCATTACATCATGGATCCATAAGTAGTTAGCTTGTTTAGAGCATCGTGTACCATTTATGGTACACGTGGCGTTGCGATCAGTTCGATTGTAAAAGTAAGTCAGTTCGAAACTTTCCGATTAGTAAAAAGAACCTGCCATAATCGAGTTTGTTAAAGGGAAATAAAATATTTAACAAAAGAGAGAGGGAGTAGATAGATATCAGGCGATAACATCTTTTATTTTTCATTTGTTTCTGTTGGAAAACTAAGACAGTTAGAAAACGTTGCACCTCTTGCTATACAAAAAGATTGTAAAAAATTGTAAAAATTGTAAAATGTAAGTGTAATTGTAAAAAAAATGTAAAAAAATTCGGAACTGAAGTAGCAAGGAAAGAAGCCACAACAGTAACGACGTTTTGCAGCGATTGCCCGAAAAAGCCATTTTTTTGCATCTCTTGTTTTAACAAAGTCAACTATTACATGTAATAATTAATATATATTATTATTATAATATATATATATATATATATATATATATATATATATATATATATATATAATTAATAATTACATGTTGACTTATGTGTTTTGTTTTATACCGCATTCTTCACAATGCCGCATTATTTCGGTGGAAATATATTTTACAGAATTAAATTTGTCATAAAATACATGTTTCCAGCGCATTAAATAAGTATGTCTGCGTGTACCATCGATGGTACACGTGGCCCGAAGATCAAGTTTAACGTGTACCACCGGTGGTACACGTGGCACGGAACGTGTTAACCGCGCGTCTAATCTTTCACCGCTGCTTTCCGCTCGATGCAACAAAGTTCTGGCACACGAAAGTTAAAAAATGGCTTCTCAGAATCGAAATTAATCGTGGCACGCAGCGAAATGAATTTTCAAGGTGTTAAGCTGCGCGTCGCGGTTAATAGCTATTACATTCTACGGTCTAGATCCTTTATTACCGCCACGTGTCAAAATAAATCGTTATCTACTTGCGGTCAGCGTTAAAGGTCTCAATTACTCACTGTCCGTGGTATTACCGGACGAGTTACAAAGCAATGGCAGTCATTATTGTAATTTAAACTTGGTGTAATTAAATTCTGGCCGGCGTGAACGTTCAAGCGTTCACGAGATACGAGAAGCAGTCTCTCTGCCCAATGAAACCCACGGCTGGAATTAATGAAATACCTATCGGAACAGAACAGTATTTTCATACATAATTTCCACGATTCTACGCATTGTTCTTCGAGAGGCGGAAAAACCGTCGGAGAACGGACGGGGGCAGCGATGCGGAGTTGCGCCGCTGAAGCTGAGATCCGAGGAAGCGCATTTATTCTACTAATTATCGCGGTGGGAAAGCAGATTACTCTGCTTTGTACCTTTTGTCCCGTTTTAATATTATTATCACTCTTCTCCGCGCATCGATCCTCGCAACGCTCTACACACGCCCTCGATTCCAGCTTGATAAGCTGGAAATTAATTTACAGCAATTTGTATAATAACAAGTAATAATTGAGCGCGTCGACTTACTTCTGTACGGGTTTCCATTAAATTCTCGATGCGAGAGAAAATAAAGGATTTCCGGATCATTTTGTGTGTACCGTCGGATCTTTTCGACGATTCGTGTAATAGAATCTTTGATTCAGTAATTCCCTTTGCTTTTAACTTAACCATTGTTACTATTTTCTTCTATTCAACCATTCCGTTTTAATATTGACTTCGTTCGCAATATCCTTCCCGTCTCCGCAACATTTCCAGTAGAGCGTAGACGTTCTCGAGATCATATCGTGGACAGTTTTCGATCGATCAGACGATCAAGACTTGTTACGATATCAGGGCAGGGTCTTAGCTGACAGGAGAAACGTATCTGTGTCGTTTGAGGCTCTTATCGTCTTCAACGCTAACGCCCCGTCTTTATCTTCGTTCTAAAACAATTGAGCCGGGAGTTTACTGCGTTCGAGCAGGCTGCCGGGATTAAGCGAGATTAGCATCTCCGACGGTGCTTGTTTTTCGCAAAACAATAACTACGGTGTCCACTGTCTTCCGCTCGAAACGCTGGCCCTTTGCGAATGCAAACGAAGTATCAACGGAAGCGTGCACTGTCGCGAAAGTCTGCGCGATCGTTCGTAACAACGATACTTAATCCTTTGCATTCGAGTGGTGATTCTGAGGCATCGCTAAAATTTGTTATATCACGTTCTGAGATAATTTTTACATTAACAAAGTTTAGATTTGAAAAAATTGTTAGAAGTGTAACCGTTATGTAAGTCGCAAGACTCAATTTCGCATGCACAAAATGCACTCTGTCATGTAAAATGGAAATACTATATGTCAGAAAAGTTATTTTAGAGAGAGAGAGAGAGAGAGAGATTTACAGTTACATTCAGAAAACAAAATTCGCATGAGTCAAAATCGTTCTACTTTTTACAGTAATTTTTTCTCTAACTCGCGCTCAGATTGCGCAGAAAAATGGACAATTTGGGAAGAGCAGATGCGATTACTCGAGCCTCGCGGCTCGTTCATGTTGCCGATTATTAACAACTATAAAAATAAATAAAAATAAATAATGATATAAATGATAAAATAATATAATATATATAATATATATTTAGTATATTTAATTTATATTGATATTAATACATTTTATTCCATAATAATATATAATAATATATCATATATTATAATATATATAATATAATAATAATAAAAATAATAATAATAATATATATTTAAGTAGAATAATATAATAAAATAAAATATAAAGAAGAGACGCAAGGCTCGAACAATCGTGTCTCGTCTTCTTCTTTAATTTGTTAATAAATTTCTTTGTTTCAAATTTTTTAAATTTAAAATAAGATTTCAATGCAATATGGATCTACTTTATTTTCTGAAATGCTCTTTTCTGTGCCCCAAAGAGTTAAGCTATCCCGGCCGACCGACGACGCATTCTCTTCTAGCCCTCATAAAATCAAAGGCGTCAGAATTGAATAAAATAACTTCGAATCGTGAATTAAGAGCGACTACGAAGTGAAACAATAATTCCGAAATCAGACGCAGTTGAAATGAAGGTAATTCGACTTCCAACAAATTCTGATTAATTGTGAGAATTGCGATTAATTCTGTCTCCCGAAGGAATTAGAAAAATCCATACACGATTTTAGTGCGAGAGAACGGTAAAATGGGAATCCAATTTCCGCGCCGTCGAGATCAGTGAATCGGTTCGCGAGAGACTGTATTAATATAATTTCGCATAAATCCGCACCGGGTTCGCGTAACCCGGGACCATCGACGAACGCACACTCAGCAGAGAATTCTCAAGCGCCTCTTCTATCGCGAACAGAGAGCCAATCGGAGCGTGCAAAACGTAGTCCAAGGCTCGAGTCGCGTTCCGTTCGAGGAGCAACTGAGAGAAAGAGGAAAGACCGTCGAGCCGAAGATCGTAACGGACACTTTGGCAAATTTCCTTAGCTCTCGGAGCGAGCGTTCGGTCCGGCAGTTTCTTTGAGGTTCCTCGATTCGACATTTCGACCGCCGTTACCACCGTAATGGCACAATTTATTCCGAGTTCCGGCGTGGAGGAGGCGGACGGACGACGACGACGACGACGACGGTCGCGTTCGAGAAGAAGGAAAGGGCCGGCGAGAAAGGTGTGGGAGAGAGACTGGGAAATAAAAGGAAAACACCGGAGTGTTGTCTGGGATGCGGCGAAAGGGCTCCCCGGCCAGGAAAAGTTGCGGGTCTCGCGACGATTGCGACCCTTTGGCCCCGAAGTAGAATTCAATATCGCCCCGGCGCGGCCGGCCGACTTGAAAGACCAAACCAGCCATCGCGGCTAACGACAGCGTCCAGGCCTGGAAAAACCGCGAAAGTGGAACGGAGGGACCCGGAGGGGCGCAGAGGAAGCAGGGCGAGGAAGAAGTTTGGCCCCTTGTGTAAGGCGGCGTTCGTCTTGAATTCAATAAAAGCTTGAAACGTATTTAGCCCGACTCGAGCTAAATACATCGCCGCCTCCGAGTTCCGCTTCGCTTTTCACTCGACGAATAAATTTCGGGGTCGACGGCTCTACGAGTCCCAGCGGGCTGAATTCGTCGTCGCGGCGGCGGCGACGACGATGAAATTCGTGCGAACAGAAAGAACGGGTCAGGATGTCGTTCGTCGGGTACGTGCTACCGTGATGAATAACGAGAAATTACGGAATCGTTAACACAGCAGGGGAAGAAATATACGCGGACACCTTTTAAAACGGTATATAACATTCGGAAGATTTTATTTTGCTATTAATTGAAATGTCACGAAAGATAAAAAATCTCAAGTTTCTTAACTTTCTTTATCTGAGCCTATTGTTGCGTTTGGTAAAAACAGAGCGGGGAACAAATATACGCGGACACCTTTTAAAACGGCATATAACATTCGGAACATTTTATTTTGCTATTACTTGAAATGTCACGAAAGATAAAAAATCTCAAGTTTCTTAACTTTCTTTATCTGAGCCTATTGTTGCGTTTGGTAAAAACAGAGCGGGGAACAAATATATGCAGACACCTTTTAAAACGGCATATAACATTCGGAACATTTTATTTTGCTATTACTTGAAATGTCACGAAAGATAAAAAATCTCAAGTTTCTTAACTTTTTTTATCTGAGCCTATTGTTGCGTTTGGTAAAAACAGAGCGGGGAACAAATATATGCGGACACCTTTTAAAACGGTATAACATTTGGGACATTTTATTTTGGTATTAATTGAAATGTCACGAAAGATAAAAAATCTCAAGTTTCTTAACTTTTTTTATCTGAGCCTATTGTTGCGTTTGGTAAAAACAGAGCGGGGAACAAATATATGCGGAGACCTTTTAAAACGGTATAACATTTGGAACATTTTATTTTGGTATTAATTGAAATGTCACGAAAGATAAAAAAAATGTCAAGTTTCTTAACTTTTTTATCTGAGTCTATAATTGCGTTTGGTGAATTTCGGTAACTTATGTATATCTATTAAATTATGTCGGTATTAACACTAGATTTACGGAGCACAAAAAACAGCTGGTTTATATTAGTTTATAAAAGTAAGGATAAGACGTTTATTCTGATTTTTAACAAGTGTTATCGTAACATTTGTTGTGAGTAACATATAAATTGAATAAATAATTCATAAATGTATCTTTACGATACGAATAATCGTAAATTAAAAAATTAGCGATTCGTCATTTTGACGGGTTCCGTAAATCTAGTGTTGACAAATGTATCTTGACCGATGTGATATCTTTTGAAACAGACAAAGGAACACAGAATAAACTGGGACGATTAACAAAAACGGGCAGAATTATTTTGATCGTAGAAAAGAGCGGACATTTCAAAAGTTAAAACTAAAGATTATTGTATGTTCAGCATAAATAATAAGTAACTTATTTATTATTCGAAATATACGGGCCGTCTCGGAAATATATGTCAATACTTGAAAAACTGAATCTACACACCAACATAAGTAAAAAATATTCTATGGACAAATGTCCTACGTATCTCACTTCTAGAGTTATAAATTACTAAAGTTGGCAAGGCCATACAGTAATTTTCCCCTAATTCGCACATCTCAGATTGCGCACAAAAATGGACAATTTGAGAAGAGGAGGTACATCGGTTCACGTTGTTATGATGTATAAATTACAATAAATTAAAGATCGCAAAAATCGCAGCTTCGACACGGTTTTTTCACAATTTTTTTCTTTTCATTCCAAGTAATAGCAAAATTAAGAAAAAGCTTTTCTGCCATCGTCTAGTAGACTAGTCCCTTTAGGGTCGATTCACATCTACATGCCAGGCTCGGGCCGTGCTCCAAGGCCGACCAAGGCCGAATCATTCTTACATTTGATTCACATTTGGAGTGTTCACACTATGCTAGTTCACACTAGCACATAGACGTGTATCGACCCTTATCATTTAAAAAAATTCAAGTCATTTAGTTCAGTTTAGAAAAAGTTATTGCGTTGTGAAAGGTGTACGAACACTTTTCTGGTCTACTGTATATTGCCTATGGTATTAACACTGTGCCTACAATGCCAATTAGAATGAACATTTTTTGATTTTATTTTATTTACAATTTTGCATTGCCATATAAATGCTAAACAGTCCGAGCAAATTTAGTCTCGTCATTTTCATAAAGCAACACAAGTTAGTCGCTGTTAGAACTCGGTAGGTTTAGTGTTAAGATGTGTCTATTCGTCAGTGTAATGCTTTGGATTATTTAGACCGATGCATTTCATTTATGATATGTGCAGATCTTTTAAATGTAAGAGAAATTAACTTGGACCAATAACATCTTTATTTAAATAACACTTTTGCAGGCCACTGTATTATTCTAGTATAGGAATTTTACGGATATCTGACGCCTACGTAAACGTACAACGATAAAAACCATAAGATAATATCGGGAAACGAAGAAATGAAACACTACGCATAAATTAAATGACTCAAGGGGCAAGGGATAGGGGGAATCTCGGTCGCCCACTCCATATAGCCTCTTCCAATTTGTTTTGATTCCAAACTTTTATTTATTACTGGCTAATATCTATTACGCGCTTACGAGCAAGAGATGAATGGAAGAGCGTACGAACGAAGTGAATCAGTGCATGGTTCGGGCATCATCGGCCGGAGGCGAACTGTTTCCAGTAACGCGAGCGAAAAGGCACCACACGAGCAGAATACGAGAAATATTAGGGAGTGGGGAGTGGTGGGAGGTTCGATCCGTGCTACGTGTCGCGACGCGCGGGACACCCCCCACTACCTGCCGCGCGGTGTCTCGCTGCGTAATCCAGTGCGTCTTTCTGGCTTTGTATTAGCAACTTTAACATTTAACTTTAACATTAATTATCTCAAGAACTATAAGCCGTCTGCCCCTAAAACCGGGTATCATTAGATTCAGAATTACAAGCTCTACACTTTTAGTTTGTCTTCACTGTGGCTATTAGGGGGACCGGAAAGTTATGTCGTTTGTTTACATTAAATTCAAACAGATAAATATGCGCAGAAACGACATTACTTCCCGGTCCCCCTAATACGTGATCGCGACGTGCGGGACACCCCCCACTACCTACCGCGCGGTGCCTCGCTGCGTAATCCAGTGCATTTTTCTGACCTTGTATTAGCAACTTTAACATGAATTATCTCAAGAACTATAAGCCGTCTGCCTCCAAAACCGGGTATTATTGGATTCAGCTTTACAAGCTCTATCATTGTACCAAATTTCATCAAAAAGTGAACGTGAACCCTTGGGACCTTCCCTTTTATAAATTACTTGCTGAACAAGTGGGCGATCGATCCCCCTTGCTCCTCGTGTCGATTAGTGTGTGGGTCTTCTCGTTTGCTGATAGAAGTGGGGACTACGGGCGCGCAGATCAGGCGGCGCGAACGAAATACCCCCCTTGCCTCTCTCCGCCGAAATGACTCACTTCTTCCGAGTACCGGATAGTAAAGCTTATAGTTGCGTGCTTTGAAATATATGACGGACGCTTCTAAACATTTTCTTATTTCATTTAAAACTTGAAAAGTAAGGTAAATAAGACACTTGTCCGTAGGACATTTTTTACTTATTTTAGCGTGCGGATTCAGCTTCTCAAATATTGATATGTATGTCTGTGACATCCCGTGTACTGTAAAATAGAATGCAATCGGTAATTACTATCGATTATATATCTATAGTGTGTCTGCATTGAATTATAGTTCTGTCATACAGGTAAAGGATTACATCACAATTTAATGTGAACATATTTTATTTCTGTTTTTTGTATTCACTCTTAATAGATAATGCCTATGCGGATAATGGTGGTCACCTTGAAGAATTTTTAACCCTTTGCACTCGAAGCTATTTTAATTATATTTTAAACATATTTTCTGATCTACAGTGTTCCTATTTTTATATGATTTATTGCGATTTATGCATATGAAAGCCTATTGGCACGTGCAAAACTTGCAATTTTAAGAGTCTTTTAGATACAAACGAGTCTGATACTATTACAATTATTTTGAGAAATAGTATAGCAATTTTTAGTGGCGCCTCAGAGTCGTCACTCGAGTGCAAAGGGTTAATAAGAGAGAACAGAAAGCAAATATAGAAGAACCGGGAGAAAGACGAGAAAAGAAAATTAAAAACCAGTGTTTAAAAAGAAGATAAAACTAGGTTAAACGACCAAAAGATCTATTCATAATATCGACGATGATGTCCACCTGCGATCAACTTCGACGAGACAATGAAATGTGTTATAGATGCATCTCGTGCGGTTTATGGAATCATGTGTAAATAATTTTGTGTATAGTTTATTGCCTAAAGTTAATGAAACTATTATAATTAATTAAATAATTACATTAAAATAAAATTAAAACAAAAATAAATTAAATTTGAATAAATTTAAATATTAGTAAAATAATTAATTAAATAATTAATGAACTAAATATATTATATTATCTCATATTTTGATTGTATTGCAATTCTTGCAAAGGTCCAGGCTGTTCGTGCAAAAACTTGCGTGTAGGGTTTCTAAGAAGAAGGAATTCTTAATCAAACAAAAAATTAAAGTTTCAGCTCTATTAAGCTTCTTTCACTAAATTTTGACTATTCTTAGTTCTCCAGCATTTCACGAGCAATCAAGAAAATGACTATACTTAGTAATCCGGACGGATACGTCTAAATTCTTTCGCGTCCTCCCTAACTCATTCGTGCCGCAAACGCAAAAACTCCGCGGTCCAGTCCCGATCAACTTCAGAACTTTAAAAAGAGTCCAGTCCGTCCAGTTAAACCGTATCTATTCTCGAGTCCGGTACCGTTGAACTCAACAGGCGTGTATCTTCTTTCGCGTCGAAATTTAGGGGACGGCGATAAATCGTGATCTCGAGGAAAACAGGTCCGGAGGTTTTCGCCGTGAGTCGTGCCGGTGGTTGATTGAACAGCGTCGCCGAGCACAGTAATCAAGCACACCCTCGACCGTACACACACGTTCGGTCGTCCCCCTCTTCCGATCAATTGTACGGGTTTACCCAGAGCATCCAATAAACCGGCGGGGTCCGTCCGGGCCTGCGAGGAGGGGGAATCGTGTGGCTGGGCGATCTTCGGCCGGATTTACACAGTCGCGCGAGCATACGGTGTCGTGTCCTGTTGTTTCCCCGCGCCCATCGAACTGCCACGGAAGAAGACGAAGAAGGATACGCGCTGTTGCGTCAATATTGGCCGTTGCGAACGGGCCCGGGTATTCCCGGCAGAAATCCCGCCGGCGGGAAAGCTGAACGCGGAAAATTTTCCGCGCTACGTTCGGCTCCGGTAGACTTTAATATACCGAGGGAAATTTACATTTCCAGTGGAAATCAACAGCTCGAAAGGATGTCCCTCTGGGTATTTTCAGTAGGTAGCGTACGCTGCGCTACACATGCGCATGCTACGTAACGTAAAAGCCGGCTATTTTTGTTGGCCGCCGGCTCCGTTTTGCCTCGAGGATATTTCTCGAACGGCGGACGTACCAATGGCGCGTGAAACCCGCCGTTTAATCGAATGCACGCTACCGTGGAAATCCGGGGTTCGTAAGGATGTCCTGCGGTCACTCGAATCCTTCCCAGATTTCTCGCCGGCTCGTTTCGAGGAGTTGCTTCGTCGCGTGACGAGCTAATGAGAATGCCCGGTCTGTTGATTATTGTCGGCTACCTGTACTGCGATTCCAATTCCACACTCGCTCCGCAGACCTTTTTCGAAGCTTTTTTTTCTTCTGTTCAGCATTCTTTCCTCGCGAGATCTTCGCATTCCAGAAATCATTTGATCAAATTCATAACCCGAGACATCGCTGAAAATTGTTGCGTCGCGTTCCAAAATAATGTTTGCATCGTCAAATTTGTTTATATTTGGAAAACTGTCGAAATGTATAACTGCATATAAAATGCGCTAAGTCATATTAAATTATGAATATTGTAGGGAAAGCTATTTTGGAGTTGAATTTAGCCGATTAGCTGTTGCAATTTCTTTGAAGTGTTTAATATACTGCAATCTTACTGTGTGTGTATGTTCGAGTTTCTTCGTGTTCTTTTTTGTAATTTATTTATTTAATGCAGCATCTGCTTAATAGCAATTAGCGACCATTAAGTGGAATAACACCACACAAGACCACAAGACCACAATCTTGTGGTTTTGCATTACATTTTATATTATTTTCTTAATCTAGACTTTTTGTGTTACTATATAATTTCGTTAAATAACTTGGTTTCTCCTAAGTGTGACTTAACTTTTGCTGTTTGTTTGTAGTTGTCCAAACATTCTTTGATGGTATTGGACATTTTTACCTTTTCTTTCTGATATTGTTGTACACTGGATATTCAATTAAGATTCGTGTCTTTTTTATATACAATACTTTCATGAAATATATAATTTAATAAAGAATATCAAAGGAGGATATATACTTTGATATTCTTTATTAAATTATATATTTCATGAAAGTATTGTACATAAAAAAAACACGAATCCTAATTGAATCTCCAGTGTACAACAATATTAGAAAAAAAGGAGGGGATATATACTTTGATATTCTTTATTATACTTTGGCGAGTATACTCGTCATGAATAAGTGGCAACATTTCATGTTATGACAAGTGTTCTAGTTAAAAACAGCTGACCTATTATAAGATGACTTCGAGTATAACGTGTTAATACCTTGACTCTCGCGTCACTTGTACGCAGGTGACGAAATTGTTGGCTCAGATTTGTCGATTCATTTTCACAATAATTAATTACATCGCTGCAATTTTAATAGGATCCGCAAAAGGTGGAAATATTGGAAATGTAATTGATGCAATGCAACTTAACTTTTCAATTTTAGTTTCATCGCGAATAAAATAGGCGCTTCAATTTACTGAACCTTTGAGGATTAAATTTGATGAAAGGTTGTTGATTTTTTCCCGCTGATATAATTTCTGGAGCAAATTTGAGATCTGCGAAATGCCAGAAAAAAAGCACTCGGTTACATTTTATGCGGTTCATGCTCTTTGGTAGTGTGGGAATGTCCGATTCTGTTGCAACATGTAACGGCATCTTTTTCATGGCACAGAGAAGTGATTAAAAAAGATCCTGATCCTACGGTAGCATGCCCAAGAGATGAAGGTACTACAGAAAGAAATTTTCAAATGCAGGAGCTCAATTACGAATACATGGGGAATCTAGAACGTATGGGAAAGCACAAAAGAAGGTTATAGACATTGTACACCGTGAAACAAAAAAAATACAGGATAGACAGAGGGAAAATGTAAATACGGAGATGTGCAAAAGAATAGAACAAACATTGCATAGGATTAAGTGGAGAATAAAGGAAAGCAAACAAGAGAGAAAGACAGAAATATAGATACACAGCCGGCGCATAAATAAAACAGAGCACCAAAAACTACAATATAAAATTGCAACAATATCTAGATATTGTTTCGTTTTTCTTTTCTAGAAACGAAAGAACGATACGATGGAAATATCGACGATATTGAATATCATGCTTCGGCGCCAGTTCTAATAGAAAAGAGATAAAAAGAAATCACTTATACAAAATTCATACGCGATCAGTAAATTGTATCAAAAATTATTATTATTATTATTATTACTATTAACGAACGTATGTATTATGGTTCAGTGTTTCGACCACTTCAATGTAAATCTGCAAAATGCACGCGCGTCGTTCAGAGAATAAGTCGTCGAAGTCGATGACATTGTTATTGTGGGAAATGTTCGAGTCGATATTCGACGCTTAACGTGTTAACAACAGTTGTCACGCGACTTATGATATGCCGGGTGCCTAATAGAGTGTGATATTCCCAAAGAGCGCTGATTCAATTTCCCTGAAGGAGAAAAAAGACGCGGAAGCTCTAACTCGGTCTGATGAAATTCTTCAACGCAATAGAAGTCGACGCATGAGCTCTACATATATATACATACACACACACACGCATATACCTATTTATATATCACGTCACACCTACATGGGCACAACAATGCTTGACGGAAGTGCCGTCACGGAACGTCGCCGAATTTCACCGGGTCATGTCTCATTCCCCCTCCGGTTAAAAAAGGAAGAAGAGAAGAAAAAAAAGGAGTATCCTTTTCCCAGTGTTCATTTCGGCGTGTGGATCCACAGCGAAAGATAAATGGCGTCTCCATCGGACAGCGGCCTGACCCGCCTTTCTTCTCCAACGAATTTCACCGTCACGCCGGCAAATAAAGACTTTCGCTCACTTGAGACGTTGTCCATTTTTCTCGGCACCGAAATGTTCGCTCTCTCCTTTCTCTCTTTTACGTGGCGATTCTAGAATTAGAAACATGCACTACGAAACATCCTAGCAATTATAGAACTCTGACTCGTGGAGAGAAGTAAACGTGGATATGAACAATGATTTTTAGAAAACGGGACGTTATTTCATGAACTGCAGTGTTATAAAGACTTTATAACAGACTTTATAGAAGAATTTATAAAACATATCTATTATTATAGAATACTTTTGTAACAATCGAGCGTAAAGTTATATAAGGTGTCCCAATATTATTGTGGAAGCGAGAAATGAGGGGTTCCTGAAGTCATTTGAAGCAACTTTTTCCTTAGCGAAAATGCAATCTGCGGCACCGTTTACGAGTTATTAATGAAGAACGATGACCAATGAGAAGCGAGAAGCAACCGGCGCGAGGCGGCCGAGCCAACCAGCGGAACTGTGCTTCGGCCGCTCGTTGACTCGGCCGCTCTGACTGATCAGCCAACGAGCGCGAAGCCCAGTTCCGCTTATTGGCTCGGCCGCCTCGCGCCAGCCGAGCTTGCCTCTCATTGGTCACTGTTTTTCGTTAATAACTCGTAAACGAAGCCGCGGATTGCATTTTCGCTAAGGAAAAAGTTACTTCAAATAACCTCAGGAACCCCTCATTCCCTGCTTGAACAATAATTTCGGGCACCCTGTATTTAATCGTCCGCTAGTTCAGCCCGCGACAGTCACGTGTTTATACATAAACATACAACTTAAGTATTGCATGTATCTACGAATAATTTTGTCATTTTTATATATAAGAAAGCTCATTTACTATTTTAATCTACTTCTTTTACATCAGAATAACGTAACTAAAATGAAAAAAATCTGGCAAGCATTTTTTGACAAATTGTCGGGGCTGACAAGGGATCAAAATGTCGGACCACGATGGAAGATCCATGGAAAGAATCGTCGCAGGTTATGGAAACAGTTGTCAAAACTGGAACAGCATAATTTCCACTGACATTCATCGATTTGTCAGTGGTGAACTACATCGTCGTTACACTGCAGATATTTACAGAAAACTCAAGTTTGTTGTCAATATCAATGAGAAGTACAGAGTGGAACCTCGATTATCCGCGTTAACTAAACTGACACGAATGTACGGATAATAGAGTACTTATATAGTTATAATGTCAGATTTCATTGTTGTTAATTTGTCCAGTAAATCGATTTGCATACGAGTTACTTTAGCTGATCACATGCGAAACGTATTTGGATCATAGAAAGTTCCGTTATCGGAGAAAAGGATAATCGATGCTCCGCTGCAGTTTGGAAGTTGCAAGCAGATTTCGGAGAAGACACCGAGCGGAAACGTCGTGGTCACTTTTGTTGGGACTGGAGAAACAACGATTGCGTCGAAACATTGATCTCGCGAATGATCGCAAGTTTCGCAGCAGAAAAGCTGCGGGAGCAATTAATCGAACGAACCCAAGCAATATTCGAACGAGTCCGATCTGAACTATCGCAGGCAACAAGACAGTTTATTAATGCAAGTGACATGTTTCGAAACAACAGGGTCAGGCGGGAAACTGTAGGAACGCATCGGAAAGTAGTCCAATCTGGGGAGGACAGCCGAACCCGCGGGATCATCGATGTTTGTAGCACAAGTGGAAACAGCGAGTCATGCTCAGACACAGCTGTTCCTCTCCTTGACATCTGGAGTCAGGGCTCGGTTCGGCTACACGATAAACTCCGTCGGAGACAATAGCAGCGGCGGATAACGATCGGGAAACCAAAAAAGAGGAGGTCTCTGCTAAACGATTGCAATCGCTTCCCCTCCCGATCGAATAAAACTGACAATTCACAGCGACAAATGGCGTCTTGTAGCGAAGTTCCGAGCTCCCGCGGACGGCGAGTTCCACGGGAATCTTAACTTGGAGTTTTTACGGGCGGCGCTCGAGAGAGAAACTGCGAAGAAATAACTTCGGTTCGACCGGCGGAACCGAGCGGAACTGAGAAATCTATTAAAGCGAAATCTGATCGTCTTCTCGAGGAGCATCGGTCCTCGCAGAAGCACGTTCTTCTCTACCTCCTCCTCTCGTTTTTCCCTCGCGCGCTCTCTCACTCTCTCTCTCTCTCTCTCTCTCGCTCTTTCCCCCCTCCCTCTCTCTCTCTTCCTTTTTATGCTCCTGATTTTACGTTTGCTCGTGACTCGGTGTTTTACGCTGATCACTTAGCGAAAATAGATTTCGTTAAACGGAAGCGCGAGACTCGGAGGCAGGAAGAACTCCGGCGTCGTCCTGTTCGTCGTCGAGAGGTTACATCGAAACGACTATTGGAGCGATTCCGATATCCACCGTATTCCCAACAGAAATCAGAGCCTGAACGTTCCGCGATATTCGGTCCCGGCGCGAGTTATGAAAAATTCGTGGAACGCATTCTCGCCGCCGTTCGCTCTCGCCGGGGTGTAATACGCTCTCGAAAATGAGTCTCGAGACAACATTCCCTCTCCCGCGGCGGAATTTTTTTTTCCGGCTGGCTCTGATTGAGAAACTGCTTCTTCCCGGAGAATCCGGGAAAATTTTGTTCCGATATTTTACGAGCTGCGAACGTGGTCTGCTTCCGTGATGATTCTAGATATTCCTTGATATTCTATCGTATTCCTGGACGTTTTACCTGCCGCGATGCCGACTTCTTCGCTTCTGGACCCCGTGATTGCTGCAACATTTTCTCCGGTTGCCGGTTAATCGCTCGTGACCCATGAACCGTTTTAAAATAACAATTACAGTAATGTCTCTCTAACTGACGCTCAGATTATCCACAAGAATAAACAATTTTGGAAGAGGAGATACGATTGTTTGTGCCTTCTGGCTCGTTTGTTATGGTTATCGATTGTCAACAACTATAACAACGAGCTGCGAGACTCGAATAATCGTGTCTCCTCTTCCCAAATTGTCCACTTTTGTGCATAATCTGAGCGTCAATTAGGGAGACTCGACAGAAACTAATTCCGTATTAAAACGGAACAGCTTGTTCAACCCTCCGCTATCGTACTAGGTTAAAATGTACCACATATTATGTCTTTTTAGGAAAGTGAAATTAACTATTAATTCAATATACGGTAATTTCTTCCAGAAATGTTCGGAGGTCGGAATCGAAACCGGCAGATCTGAGAATACTAAGTCGCGATTCTTCGAGTCTCGCGGCTCGTTTTTATAGAAACACGGGGCAGTCGGCAAAAAACGGCAGCGGCCAGCATGCCGGTGTACATTTATGTGAATATATAAAATAAAACGATGATTTAACTTTTTTATTTCTAATTTTTTGACGCTATTCGAAGGCAATTCGGAGGCCACGTGGCACGATTCGAAGGCAATTTGAAGGCCACGCGACACGATTCTAAGACAATTCGGAGGTCGCGTGACACGATTCGAGGACAATTTGAAGGCCACATGACACAATTCGAAGGCAATTCGGAGGTCACATGCCACAATTCGAAGGCAATTCGGAGACCACGTGCCACGGTTCGAAGTCATTTCGGAGGCCACGTGCCACGATTCGAAGGCAATTTCAAGGCCACATGACACGATTCTAAGGCAATTCGGAGGTCGCGTGACACGATTCGAGAGCAATTTGAAAGCCACATGACACAATTCGGAGGCCACATGCCACGATTCGAAGGCAAATCGGAGTCCACGTGCCATAATTCGAAGGCAATTCGGAGGCCACGTGCCACGGTTCGAAGGCAATTCAGAGGCCACGTGCCAGGATTTGACAGTCACGTACCTAGTACAGTAATCTCTCCCTAATTCGCGCTCAGATTACTTATAAAAACGGACAATTTTGGAAGAGGAGATACAATTATTCGAGCCTTGGGCTCGTTTTTATAGTTCTTGACAATCGGTAACTACAAAAAAATGAGCCGGAAGGCTCGAAGTATCGTATCTCCTCTTCCCAAATTATCCACTTTTGTCCATAATCTGAGCGTCAATTAGGGAGACATTACTGTACCGCTTAAATTGATTCGAACGCAATTACCTTTTCTCCGATTTGTTTTTCTCTTTATAAACTTTAAAGAGTTGCGCCTTGCTCGAAGACTTGCTCCTTTAGTTGTTCTACTATTTCGATCTACTTATTTTTATGTTTGAAGAGTAAAATAAATAACGAGCATAAGTCAGCGGATCAACAAAGGCAACAATACCAACGAGGATTGATTTAAACGCAATTACTCGTTTCTGTCCGACGATGAAAACAGTTGGACCGAGGGGTGCCCGAGCCTATCTACATTCTTTTGATGTTCCCGTATATCCATCACCGTATTTGACTTTCATCCGCCATTCTGCTCTCTTCTGGCCCTAACCCATGCATACGATTCATACAAAATTTTTGCCTGGGTTAATCAAAATTCATGCCGAGCCCGCAGATTCGCATTTCATACGTCATCGTGCTCGTAAAGAACGCCTTTGACACGCGCTGCGCGCAATATTTCAATTTTCTTAGCTTAATGAGACACCTTGTGTACGCAAGCCCTACGCGTCGTTAGAGTTTTATAATTTGTTAAACGTCCGTGTTCCAGAGTATAGTAACATATTTAAATTGTGGCATCACCGCAGAAAATATTCTAGCATCTTGATCCGCAAGAATTGTATTTACTTTTTTATTTTATTTATAGAATTTGTATTTACTTGTATTTATTTACTTTTACCACACGAGGCATATTTTTTTAGATATCTCGAGAACTAGGGAACGTAAAACAGTGAATTTTTTCAAACAAACGTGTCTCTCGACAAATTTCGTAGCTTCAAAATATTTCCGAATTCTTATCGATTGTTTATCCATTTTTATGTAAACTCGTATGCGCAATCTACGGACCAAAATATGGGATACGTGTTTTTGGGAATTTTTGTTGTTGTAACTCTTTGCACTCGAGTGGCGACTTCGAAGCGCCATTAAAAATTGTTATGTCGCGTCTCGAAATAATTTTATTAATCAAATTTGTTTACGCTTAAAGAGTTGTCGAAAACGTGACTGTTGCACGGATCGCAGTATTCAATTTCATATGCAGAAAATGCACTGGATCGTATAAAATGGGAAAACTATTTTAAATTTTGCGTTAATTCGGCTTCGAGTGCAAAGGGTTAACGATATCATTTACGGTCACAATATTATTTCGCCGATTAACACGTTCCGTGCCACGTGTACCATCGATGGTACACGCTTGCATGTTTACTTAGTGAACTGAACAAATTGTTTACAAGAAATTTAGAACCGAAGAATCAATTTCCACCGCAAGAATGGGCGTTGATAAGTTTTTGTTACGTTGTTATGTGTACGAGAATTAATAATTGCACGTAATACATCAAGTTTTAGTAAAATATCAAAGTGTGAAGATTCGAGTAAAAGAAACTCGGCACGGAACGTGTTAACGTAATCACACGTTATTAACGGAGAGAACTATGTATTCGAACTATGTTTTATAACCGATACCGCAACTAACGTATTATACTCAAATCTCGTTAAAACCGGCGTGTTACACTTGGAAACGGTGTCAAAGTCGGCAAAGTTAATTCAGCATCTCAGCTACCATTGTTGGACAACGTGCACGTACATAGTCGGTCTTGAAGACGGTTGTTGGAACCACGAAGACAAAGCTTTGACTTGCACAATGAAGAAGGATGTTTCGATTAGTACAGTAAATTCTCCCTCGAATATACCAAATTTCGGGTTGCTGTGAACTTCTCTGTGCTTGCCCTAAGCCTATGTGATTTATTGCCACGTCGCGATGCTAAGGTTCGACGGAGTCGGTCATGCGTGTCATGCGGCACGCGACGCAGCTGCTCGAATTCCCGGAAGACGACAAAAATGATCTGTTTGGGTATGAGTTCGGTAAGAAAAACTGCGAAGCCACAAGGTACGTGATAAGTGGTAGGTACGTGACCGTCGAATCGTGACAAGTGGCCATCGAATTGCCTTCGAATCGTGGCAAAAAATTAGGAATAAGAAAGTTAAATCGTCGTTTTTATTCTAGCCCTTAGCAGATGAGAGGCGACTCTCGGTCGTCACGGCGTTTCGCGCGGCAGTACGAGTGGCGAGTGAGAGGCGACAATCGGTGTTTATGTTAGATTTCGTTATCTCCAACCAAGGGGTACGCACTCTAGATTCTTCAAAAGGTGCCTTAGCTGTTGTTATTCTTTCATACGAAGTGTGAAAAGACACATTAGGTCAGAGATAAGATAAATATTAATTAATAAAAGGTTTTTCTAAGAGAGGAGAGTTATAAGATTTTCAGCCTTACGACAGAAACATTGAGAAGACCGGACCTCCTAGTATTGACAAGAATCCGTAATAGTAAATTGACCCATTTCGATGAGGATGCATCTGCTGCTTGGAAATTTCGGTCACGATTCACGATGTCGATGCGCTGACCTCGCACGATGTTAAGTAGATAGCATTACGATTAAAACATTTTTTACCCGTTTTTATACTTAGCAACATAAAATGAATAAAATCAAACGCTTTCACAAGGACGCGTAATCTTTTCCGCTCGAAATAAGACTTTCTTTATCTCAGGCGCTTTGCTCCAAAAATGTGCCGGAGCGTGGAGCGCTGAGGGTTAACACGTTCCGTGCCGAGCTTTTTTTACTCGAATCTTCACACTTTGATATTTTACTAAAACTTGATGTATTACGTGCAATTATTAATTCTCGTACACATAACAACGTAACAAAAACTTATCAACGCCCATTCTTGCGGTGGAAATTGATTCTTCGGTTCTAAATTTCTTGTAAACAATTTGTTCAGTTCACTAAGTAAACATGCAAGCGTGTACCATCGATGGTACACGTGGCACGGAACGTGTTAACGTATATCAGCAGGCTGGCTGCTGCCATTTTTTTGCCGACTACCTCAAGTTTTTTCGTCTCCGTCTCTCACGGATTTGTAGTTTTTGTCCCGTGTTTTGGAATGTCCTGTACAGGGATCAGCAGAGTCTAGTCACGAACGCATTTGGTGTACGTACGAACGTGATCGTTGCAGGCAGAGGCATCCGCATATCCAGCGAGAACGGCGACGATCCTGTCCGCGGCGTTTGAACTTGGACAAACGGCCGATCACAAAGGGACGCGCGGAACACAGAGCCGGCCGCATAGGAGCCGAGTTTCAGAAGTGTTTCGCGGAACTTCGATCCCAGGGGTGTACAAAGCGGCCGGCCGGCTTAAGCTCGCGACAAAGGTCAGGAACAACGAACGGAATCTTGCAGGAAATTAATTTAGCATCATCGCGTAATTAGTTCACCGGCTGCGGCGGGTATATAGCCGCGTTTACGACGCGGCAAATCGACCAACTTCCAGCGCCTCACACTTCCGCGTTCCCCTGCTGGATGCGAGATTTTATCAGGCAGGTTATACGCATATTTCATAATCAGATTCCACGGAATGTGATCTCATCTCGCCCCGATTTTTAATTACAATGTGCGGGGCTAGAAAAATTTTCTTTTCGTTAAAGTTAGAATATTATTTATATCGAATAGTTTCTGTTCGCCGATGGTTAAAAATGTTTGTTCTCCTTCCGTCTTTGCATAATTATTTACGAGTAGACCGTGAATTTTTATGCAATATTAAACTTGTCTACATTCATTGCAAAACACAGGGGAGGCATTTGTTTCTTTTCGTAATTATTTTGAGGAGTTCAAAGTAGTACAATAATATTTTGAAATTGTATAAATATTTTTGCTGGTTGGCGTTCGTTGTACTCATTTTTGTTATAAATGCATAATATCCGCGGTTCATTTATGACAATACATAAAGAAAACATTGTTTAGGTTTTGTCGAACTTTCCCGGATTGTTGCGTTGTGCGACGCTTTTGTTGTATATAAAAGTGTGCAGTTCTAGTTTATTACTTTTATTTCAAACAGTATTTATAACTGATCATGCCGATTGTTATTACATTGTTTATGATCGTATTCAACATAACTGATAATATGTTTTTATCATTATTTTATCCAACGTGACTTACTAAACATTTGAAAAAAGCCGGAAGAATAAAGAATTTAACCATAATTAATTGCAACACTTGAAATTCAGACAGTCATATTAAATTTTGCATTTTCTAATTATATAAATCTAATTATTATTAAATCTAATTATACAAATATCGGAAAATTATTGACTTTACCAAAAATAAAGTTGAAAGTAACGCTTATGTCAGTCGGTGTCTGATTTTGCATTTCGATAACATACTCATACTCGTCAACCTCAAAAACATGAGTCCCGATTTTCATAAGAATTGTATCATGTTACGAATTGTGGCTAACTGTTCCGAACAAGGTACACTGTGATTAACAAGCAAATCATTTGTAAAAATTCAATCATAGTGTTCACGATAACGACTAACAAATACAATATTATTCGGATGACGGATAAGAGATAAAGACTAACGAATAAATTTGTATTCGGCACACTATCGAATAAATATTCAATCAACTAAAAATTTATTCGACACGATCAAATAAATATTCAATCGCACATAAATGTATCTAAACAAAAATTTATCCGAATAAAATGTTGTTCGAATGAATTCGTTCGAATCAAAAATTATTCTAATAAACGTAGATAGACTAATTTCGATAGAATAATTTCAATCGAACGATCTATTCGATTAATCATATAATAATCGTACCGAAAGGAATTCATTCGGTTAATCGTATCACATAAATATTTATTCGGAACAAACCGAATAACGTTAACACTGTCGCCAACATCAAAGCCGCGTGAAACGAAAGGAACTGCTGACACAAGCTCGCATTTTATTCCCTAAGTACACAGCCTAGCTTAGAAGCAAGCCTCTGGTTGAACATCTGGGACCTCGGAACCAATTTATTTAGCAAAAAACCGGATGACGAGCTCGCAAAGAGAAGCTTCCGGCGTTCGAGCCTTTTATCTCAGGATTGGAGGAATGTTCGCTGTAAAAGAGACAGCGGCGTAGGATCAGCGGCCCTCTTGTCCGCTGGAGGAACGAAGAAGGTACCAAGGGTAGGTGCAAAGCGCTAGTAAAAGTTTCACGGCCGGTTCCCGAGCGCAGCACCGATATCCTGCCGGGTTTCTGACGAGGCTCTGGCTCGGGCTTCGCTTCGATGTCGCTCTACTCCGCTTAACGTTTCCCGCGCGACGCCGCGCCGCGCCGCGCCGAGGACATTACGAGAAAGACGAGGAGGAAACGGAAGTAACGACGCCGCCTCCTGAAGAACCGGCGCGTTTGCCGTTCGGGACAGGAGAAATAAAAGCCGGTGCGCCCGCGTCGGAGAAAGGAACGAACTCGGTGGGCGGTCGGGTCGAACGAATAAATAAAACCGGGGGACGGGAAGGAGCAGCTGTTAAAAGAAAATGGCTGCGGAAAACCGCTATCAAGCGGTGCACGGGACCGAAGCCGAGGGAGGAAAAAAAAACTGCGCCAGACAAACAGGGAGCGAAGAGGCACTGGGGCAAGAGGTGGGCGCGGGAGGGAGAGAAATATTAGTAACACCGGGTGCGTCGGGTATTAAACGGACCCGACTCGCGACGTCGTCTTGCAGGTTAAACATGGTTCGCCGGAGTATTTGCGAGGATGTTAGCTTGTTTAACTCGTTCACTGGCCCGTCATCCATGCGCGAGTGACCGAATTAGTATATTAGTATAATAGTATGTGTGTGTGTGTTAGCATATTAGCATATTAGCATATTAGCATATTAGCATATTAGCATGTTAGCATATTAGCATGTTAGCATATTAGCATATTAGCATATTAGTACATTAGTATATTAGTATATATTAGTATATTAGTATATTAGTATATATTAGTATATATATTAGTATATTACTATATATTAGTATATTAGTATATTAGTATATTATTATATTAGTATATATATATTAGTATATATATATATATTAGTATATTAGTATATTATTATATTAGTATATTACTATATATTAGTATATTAGTATATTATTATATTAGTATATTAGTATATATTCATATCAGTAATATTGTTCAGAAAGCAAATACGTTAGCGAGGTATGAAAATAGCACCAGCCATTAAAATGTGAAAAAGCCGCTGTCTCAAGCAAAAGGCCAGAAAAACCACCATTAAGCGATGCACGAAAAAGCAGGGAGGAAAAAGAGAAACTGCTGGACGCATACATCACGGAAGAAGAAGGCAGAAACAAAAACAAACACAGTAGAAGAACTTAGCAATATAAAATGTCTCGTACCCTCTCTAAACATTGTTTCAAATACTAACATTAAGTCTGATAATCGACTATAGGAGCAACGACGTTCCCGATGGAGAAACGTAGGTAACTGAAACAATCGTTTTTGCAGGTTTAATCATCGGGGTACGATCACTGGCTAACCGGGTCTTTCGCGACCCCGCCGATATTTCGCTAACACAGGCCCGCGCGAAGTACGCGATATGGTACAGTATTAACCCTTTGCGCTCGAAGCTATTTCATCTGTAAATGTAAAATAATATTTCTGATTCATAGCATTTTCATTTTATACGACAAAATGTATTTTACGCATACAAAGTTGAGTTTCGTAACTCGCGCAACAGTTACACTTTCAACAATTTTTTAAAATCTGAACTTTGTTAATATAAAAATTACCTCAGAACGTGACGTAACAAATTTTAGCGGTGCCTCGCGAGTCACCACCGCGCGAGCGCAAAGGGTTAAGTCGCTGATACGAAGATCTCTAGAGACCCCGTTACGCGGGGGTAAATTATGGAAGCTGAGAAATCAAACAGACCTTTCCGGCAGACCAAACAGAATTGAAACTCAGCAAGCGCTTCTGCGCCGGGAAAACTCTTAAAAGCCCGAAATGGGCAGCAGTCGCGGCGAAATGGCCAGAAAAAACCGCTGGCAGGTGGCGCACACGGGAACAACCTGGAAAAGGACGGCGGCGAATGGACGAGTCAAGGAAAACGAAGAAGAACGCGGTGAACTGTGGGGGGACAGAGGCGAAGGCGGACCAGTGAAAAATGAGGGAAAAAGGCAGGGGGGGGGGAAAGGATAGACAGAGAAAGGTTTGAGCAAACAGGTCAAAACAATTCCAAAGAGGAGCCGACGCGGAGGGAAAGGTTAAACGAGGGAAGACCGAGAACGGAGGGCGGCCTGAGCGCGTTATAATGAAACGGCGAGCGGGCGCGAGCTCGAGGAAAAAAAAATCTAATTAACAATCCCGTTCAAGAGTTATGGAGATGATGCCGGCGGAGGCAGCGTGCAGGCTCCGGCAGCACGTCGCCGCTTTTCCCTTGTTCGTGCCCGGAGGAATTTTTCCCGCGGGATAATTAGCCGACCTTCCCCCCTCTCTCACCTCCGCACCTGCACCCCTTTCTTCTTCCGCAGCCTTGGCCGAACATTTGCCGCGATCATCCTCCGCCCTGGCCTCCCCTCGCCTCGTAGTCACTCGTGTTGGTAAACCTTTTCCAGATGAACGCCAATTAACGTGCCTCTCCCGGTTCCACCGCCTCGGCCCGGCCCGGCCCGGCTCGGCCCGGCTTGGCCCGTCCTGGCCCGCGCGTCGGAAATTGCCAGTTACGCGTCCGCACCTGCTCTCTCTCTCTCTCTCTCTCTCTCTCTCTCTCTCTCTCTCACTTTCCGGTTTCCACGAGGCTCGCAGGCGGTCTCCTTTCCGCCGTCGCGGCGACGACGACGTCGACGACGTGTCGCTTCCAACGCACGTACGCCGACCGACCGGAAGCCGCAATACCGGCGTTTCCGGTGCACGCCGACGCCCGGATTTTTCGACGACCGACGACCGACGGTCAATGAGGCGTGGCCGCCGCAATTTCCGGGCCACCCTGCGCCGGAAAACGGGCACGTAAGTGGTAATAATTAGATTTCCAGACGGCACATACCGCATCGGCCGTCACGGACCATGAAGGGCGCACACGCTCGCGAAGTGCTACATTCAGCTACGAAAGTGTTCGCACATCTTTTAACGATTTCGCTGCCATGCATAGAGAATTCACACAATTAGAGTGTTTCATTTAATTGGATCGATATCGAAGACTAAAGGTGTATGACATCGATTACTTTTTCAACGTTCTTATGTTTCGCGAGTCTTGTTAGGTTTGAAAATCGGAATAGATCAGCGTCGAAATTAAGTTTCAAATCTGTTGTGTCCTGGACGGATCAACACCGGGCAATCTGTCAGGTCATTCGAAGGTCTGCGGGGCCTAATCTACGGTCCCAGGAAAAGGTGCCTGACTGACCAATAAAATAAACCCACCCGCTATAACTACCTTTTTATACCGTTTACTTTACCGGTTAATACCGGTAAGGTGGTCTCCAACTGCCTTCCGTCGGCTTGCCCTTGTGGCGGCTACCTCCAGACCTGCCAGCAGAGGGCTCCTCTTCCCGCTAGTAGCCGATCCGTTCCGATCCCTATATATACACCGAGACTTCGTCTTACCCTTACGTCTAAGGCAAGGGCCCGCTAGAATAGCCTTACTGATGAGTTCTCTAGCGGGCCCCGGACGAAACGTCTCCCCTTTCCTTTTCCACGACATTAGAACAGCCGCCAAACCCTTTTCTCAAGGCTCTAGAGCAACGTCTTCGGAAGTGAGGGCAGGTTGGGGGTGAAACCAATCAGGCTTAAAAAATGGGCCGAACAAAACTGACTCCACCCCGAGCAGGTCAATCTGCGGAACGAAACTTAACGATACATCGCAGTCTTTTGGTAACTCTAACGAGAGACGTGTCAAGTAATCTCACACAATTGTAAACCTGGACGTTCTGTAAATAAACTGCGATGTTTTACATTACGACACAGTTTGAGCTTTTTTTTACAAATCAACTCCACCGCCATTAAGTTGTCGTTGGAGGCGCAGCATCTGGAAGAGCAACTTTCAATCTGCGCACCGTGCGATATATTCGTACGGCCCTAACAAAATCCGAGTTAATAATTCCGTAATAAAACGGAACAACTTGTTCAACCCTCCGCTATCATACTAAGTCAAAATGTACCATATCTTGTCTTTTCTCGAGAAAGTGAAATTAACTATTAGTTCAATATACGGTCATTTCTCCCAGTAATGTTCGGAGATCGGAATCGAAACCGGCAGATCTGAGAATACTAAGTCGCGATTCTTCGTGTCTCGCGGCTCGTTTTTATAGAAACTCGGGGCAGTCGGCAGGAAAAGGCAGCGGCCAGCATGCTGGTGTACATTTATATGAATATATAAAATAAAACGATGATTTAACTTTTTTATTTCTAATTTTTTGACACTATTCGAAGGCAATTCGGAGGCCACGTGGCACGATTCGAAGGCAATTTGAAGGCCACGTGACACGATTCTAAGGCAATTCGGAGGTCGCGTGACACGATTCGAGAGCAATTTGAAAGCCACATGACACAATTCGGAGGCCACATGCCACGATTCGAAGGCAAATCGGAGTCCACGTGCCATAATTCGAAGGCAATTCGGAGGCCACGTGGCACGATTCGAAGGCAATTTGAAGGCCACGCGACACGATTCTAAGACAATTCGGAGGTCGCGTGACACGATTCGAGGACAATTTGAAGGCCACATGACACAATTCGAAGGCAATTCGGAGGTCACATGCCACAATTCGAAGGCAATTCGGAGACCACGTGCCACGGTTCGAAGGCATTTCGGAGGCCACGTGCCACGATTCGAAGGCAATTCAGAGGCCACGTGCCAGGATTCGACTGTCACGTACCTAGTACAGTAATCTCTCCCTAATTCGCGCTCAGATTGCTTACAAAAATGGACAATTTTGGAAGAGTAGATACAATTATTCGAGCCTTGCGGCTCGTTTTTATAATCCTTGACAATCCTTGACAAACTATAAAAAAATGAGCCAGAAGGCTCGAATAATCGTATTTCCTCTTCCCAAATTGTCCACTTTTGTCCATAATCTGAGCGTCAATTAGGGATACATTACTGTATAGCGAAAGTAGCTCATAAGCTTCCGTGTGTGCAAATAAACTCTTCGATACAGCCAAGAACGGTGAAATGATTCGATCCTGTGCGAGAATAGTTACCTTTAGAAGCGAGAGACTTTAAGGGGTTGTTGACGTTCGGCGTAGCTCGAGAAGGTATTTTGACGAGGGTACCTAAAGGATTATACGCTTGCCGTGTTTTATTTCACGCGCGAAAGCGGATTCGAAAGTTTGACGAAGTTTCGGCCAATTTTTCATTCTACTTCCGACCTAGCGAAACTTTTAATGAAAGAACCGAGTCGCCGTTTAATTTCCTTCCTTTTTCGATCGGATCTCTATTATAATTGCGCTCAGCGGTTTGTAATTGTCCGGACGTTAACGAAGTATACAAGTAAACGGAATGGCAAATCGCTTGAGTGGTGAAGATTTTAAGAAGGATGCTTTCAGAATAATAATATGACATATTTTGCATGTATACTTTTTATACTTTTCACGTGCACATTTGACTGGAAAAAATTAACAGCGACGTGCTTGCTGCTTTTAAGTTGAAATTCCGGCAGTGAAAGATATTTTTGTACGAACAATTTTCATCATAAATGGAATATTTTTAGCTATCTCTGACTAGAAACTGTTTCATACACACAGCTGAAGTAATGAATCACTTGCATAGTTTAACACTAAATCTATCTAGCATTAAAACCGATCAACATGTATTGCTTTATATTGTAGAAACACGCAAGGTTTAATTTATTGAAATATTTTGCCACTTCATTATAACGTATATTTGAATGAAGACGTTCATTCAATCATTTTCTATGCTAAGTCCTTTATAGTTTTAATAATTTCTGACAAGAAACTGTGGAAAAGATCATTTTGTAGGTAGGTTTAATACCATCAATTTTTCTTCAAGACTTCAATGATCAGAACGTTTTCAATTATAGTTATTAGACTGCGGATTCTATGTATTTATGGCAAAATTGAATAGCTTGGAAAATTGGAAAATCTTAGAAAAGTTTAGTGAAGAAACTAAAAACGTTAATGTATTCATTTCGTCTTACTACAATTATTTTACGAATGAATTATGTTGCATAAAGATCCACAATTTAGTTCGTTTTAATCCTTACAGGACCATAAGCATGCTAAGAGTAAATATTAGTATGTAACTGTTTATTTTAGTGTGTTTAGACGTAAAATAAATAAAAATCGTGAGAAAAATATATAACAACGTGTAGCTTTTTTGGAATTTTATGGAGAATATCTTCCTCAATGGACTATAAAGGTAATTCAAATTATGGTTAGGATTATTACGCAATGTATTTTATTTATTAGTTTATTATAGCAAAATGTTAACTAAACTACAACAAAATTATGAAATAAAATTACTACACAAAATTATGTGCTAATTACGATATTTTGCGAAGCAATTTCTTTTGGTTGTGAAGCAAAGATGAACATTACACATAGTACATATATATTATGCGTCCTATTTTCTACGCGGTGTTTAGCACAATTTGCGCATCTTTTCATTTTTTCCGCTTTTTGCATATCGCGTGCTGGCAAATAGCGTTTTGAACCAAAAATAACCAATAATTAAATACGACAATCACCAATTTTAAAATGGGCAAAAATCAAAAATCTCCCTTAGTCGTGAAGGGACAAAGCAAAGAAAATATTTATCGTGTGTGCCAACGTTTACTTCATAGCTTAAATATCGATAAAAAGTGATCAAAATTCTATTCCGATCTAAAATAACTGCGAGACATTCGCTTGGAATCTCCGTGACGAGTCGGGCTCGTCGTTAGACGCCGCGGTGTTAATGAATAGAGTCTGTGAAGCTTTGGCCCGAGAGGATTCGCAGAACGTCGCAGAACGTCGCAGAACGTCGCAGAACGTCGCAGAACGTCGCAGAACAGATCAGGAGATAAGAAATTTTTAATTTCGACGCTCGCATTGAGGCGCATCCGTAATTCACCGTGATCCGGGAGTGTCTCTGCAGAGACGATCCAATATTAAGATTCCCATTTGTAGAATAAGTTCGATAAGCGAGTCACGTAAATAATAAATGCATCCGGGAACATAGTAGCGTCGGGGAACCTCGCAGCTTCTCCACGTGGGCCGGGATTCCCGTATCAAAGGCCGGGAAACCGGTTCGTTTCCAGGAATTTTCATCTCGTAGCCGCGTCTCGCGTCTCCTTTAGCTGGTTTCCCGATTTGTGCTTTGACTTCCGCTCGCCGTGTCGCAAACGGTTCGAGTCGAAGAGCATTACAAGTCAATACGTAGGATCGTGTGTGACGTAATTTACGATCGGCGTCCCCTGAACCATATTTCAAGGGGAATCCGAGCATGAGGAATGCACCGGATGATGCCGGCGCGGCGCGGCGCGGCGTTGGAAGGAGGACGATCGCTGGAACGTTTCGCTCGTTGCGCAACACCAGCGACAACTATATCTTCCGGGCCCTGCGTATATTTAGTTCGTTCCGCCGAATTGTCCATAAAAGTTTCGAGCGGCATAACCGGCACAATAAAAGAACTTTTATCCGGAATTTGCCGGGCCTCGAAAGTGCTGCTCGCATATTGGTCGCGCGTTCCCTAAGCCGGGAATAATGCTGTCGCTCAAATATAAAATATGGCTTCAGTCGGAAAAACTCGTTGCAGAACTTTCCTCTCGCTGACTGACTACGCTGAATGAAAAGATTACCGTGCGCACGCTATTCGGCGTCGGGAAATTCGGTACGGGGAGCGTTTGCTTTTTGCGGAATCGGAAAATCCTTCTCATCTCTCGTAAATTCTCCACGATCCGCAGCAAATTCTCCCTAATTCGCGCTCAGATTGCGCACGAAAATGGACAATTTGGGGAAAGTGGATACGATTATTCGAGCTTTTCGGCTCCATTTTTTTTTAGTTGTCAACAGCTATAAAAACGAGCCCGAATAATCGTATCTCCTCTTCCCAAGTTGTGCAGTTTCGTTTCCAAGCTGAGAGACAATTGGGGAGAATTTACTGCACTTGGGAAGCATTTTTCAGACGATATTTTTCTGACCAATGCTCGACTTATTATACTAGATAATCGACAGATCAGGTTCTATTGTAAGAAGTGTCTTCATTCATGGCCTCGCGGCTAACAAAATAGATTTCATTTATAATCGCTTACATAAATAGAATCTTTATGCATAGTAAAAATGATTTGTATTTATTGCTAGCAGCAGCAGCAGCAGCAGCAACAACGAAATAGATATTTCATTCGCCTTTTAACAATTTGAACAAACTGACACTTTTAGTTTGTCTACCGATTTTAACTGCTTTCATAATTACTGTCATGAATGCATAAAATCCGTAGTATAATTCTGAATCCATGTTATCCCTTTGCCCTATAATATCGTGTCAGACACGTTATGAATATTCAGAACATGATCCACTAAACATGAATGTTGTTCACGTCTTTCAAATCGGAATAAAATTCCACCTTCTGTTGTCAATATTTCAACACATCGAAGTAAAGGTTGGCATATAAATATGTTACTTATAACTTATTAGAATAATGTAAGTTACTTATAATTTATTAGAATAATATAAGTTACTTATAATTTATTAAAGTGATATGAGAGCTATTTATAATTTATTAGAATAATATAAGTTACTTATAATTTATTTAAGTATAGTGTATTATTATATATTATATTATATTATATTATTATTATTTATATAAGTATAGTGTAATATGAGTTATTTATAATTTATTAGAATAATATAAGTTACTTATAATTTATTTAAGTATAGTATATTATTATATATTATATTATATTATATTATTATTATTTATATAAGTATAGTAATATGAGTTATTTATAATTTATTAGAATAATATCAGTTAATTATAATTGATTAGGATATAATATAAGCTAATTATAAGTTATTAGAATGATGTGAAAATATCATAATTTATTAGAACGATAGAACCGTAGTGCAAGAACTAATGTATTAATTTAACCAATCATTCGTTACAACAAACTAGAACTTCGTATTGTTTCTTCCTTACGCAAAAAAGCAGAAGATAAACCATGTTTTGTCACCCGTTTTACAATCTTTGCTAACAATATTCCCCGAGCTTCTACAGCGTACCTTTTTTCGTTTGCACAAGGGACGATACACTTTCGGCGTGATATTCGATAATTCATGATTCTGCCGGACAAATACCTTTCCGTAGTCGTCGCTCGGATCGATGCGATTAAGTTAACGTTCACGGTTATTTATCGCGCGAGCTGTCGCGATCATTAAAGCACAAACACGCATTACCGCGTCGACGCATTAACCTGCGAATATCGTTAATACCCGGGGATCGTTTCAACTAATAATTTCGGGGGAGGGGGGGGGGGTGATTTAAAGCGTCGCCACCGTTAAAAATTGTAGCGGCCGATCCCCGCTGCTTATCGCGTATCACGTTTGCTTACTCGCGCGCGCACCCCCCCCCCCTCAACCTCCGCGCGGTCAGATTAAAAACTTTTCGCATCAAAAATGTTCCCGGCGCGAGCGCGCGCGCGAGCTGGCCCAACGAGAGCCCGTTTTAATGATCGCCGAAAAAACGGAAGCACCGTTTGCCATTCATCGCTGTAAGCGTGAACTGGTTCCATTGAAATCGTTCGTTTTCATACACACGATTTTCGAACAAAAAAGTTTCCTTTTCCGCTCGGAATATTCCCGCGTCACATTGTAAGCAATCATGTAGCGCGCTGGTTTTCAATTGAAGCACCGTTAAAAAGAATAGCGTATTCGTTACATGCAGTCGGACACGCCCGTCGCTCGTGGTAAACGGCGAGTCACGTGACTGTCAATAAATACCATTGTTTCGACGCCTGAACGACGATCGTTGTTGCGATCGTGTTTCCCGGAATTTTGGGAATGCTCGAAAAAAAAGCGAAAGCTTGCGGGTGAAAATTATTGCAAGACCAATAGTCGCCGGCCAATTCTGCGAAATCGATACAAGTGGAAATAGAAGTGTGCACGGGGCGCGAAAATATCGACGGAAATTCGGTTCCAGTTTTTATTATGAATCCGACACTGCGCTGTGTGTCTTCGTCTATTCGAACGTGTATCCAGCTTTTAAGAATCTTCTTAAAATGATACAGGAGCTAGATGCGTTCAGATATGATAATTATGGTCGTTGTGATACAAACCTAACTTGGCCAGACTGTAATGGCTCGTTATTAGACCGCGGATTTTATGCATTTGTGACAGAAGAGGGTTAGAAATGCGAAATTATGAAGACATTAGAAGACTTTAAAGATATCGTTACATTATTGTTAATGCACTGAAATCGTTTAAAGGAGAAATACATTTTTATTCAATCCCTGTTTCTTACGATCAATGCAGAAAGATTTGATTTTTATTACAAATCCGCGGTCTCCCGTTACTATCTAAACGATATTACATTGTAGACGAAGCCTTGAATAAATTACAATTATGCTAGTCAGATTGTGGAATAGAACGAACTATTGGAATATTTCAATAGTACTATAGCAGAAATACCATAGCAGTACTGTAGCAGAAGTATTATAGCACCATGTTTAGTCCAGAGTTGGGCAAAATTTCATTTGGATGACGGATACGATATGAGGATTATATAATAATATAATATAAGATAATATAATAATATAAGATAATATAATAATATTAATAATAATATAATAATAATATAATAATATAATTGTATATAATATATAAGAATAAAATTTTATTCGACATTATCGAATAAATATCTATCTAAACGATATTACATTGTAGACGAAGCCTTGGATAAATTACAATTATGCTAGTCAGATTGTAGAATAGATCGAACATTGGAATATTCCAATAGTACTATAGCAGAAGTATTATAGCACCATGTTTAGTCCAGAGTTGGGCAAAATTTCATTTCGATGACGGATACGATATGAGGATTATATAATAATATAATATAAGATAATATAATAATATTAATAATAATATAATAATAATATCATAATATAATTGTATATAATATATAAGAATAAAATTTTATTCGACATTATCGAATAAATATCTATCTAAACGATATTACATTGTAGACGAAGCCTTGGATAAATTACAATTATGCTAGCCAGATTGTAGAATAGATCGAACATTGGAATATTCCAATAGTACTATAGCAGAAGTATTATAGCACCATGTTTAGTCCAGAGTTGGGCAAAATTTCATTTCGATGAAGGATTCGATATGAAGATTAACGAATAAAATTTTATTCGACACTATCGAATCGAATAAAAAATTTCACTAGATACCAATTCATCTGAATGAGATTTGATTCGAACAAAAATTCATTTGAATAAGGAGGCACTTGTTATTCGAATAAGAATTTATTTCTACATGCATTAATTCGGAAAATAATCGACTAGAATAAAAAATAAATGGTCAACAATTATTGGCATTATTATTTGAATGATTCATGCGAATAATTTTACAATATGTATACGAATAATTTATTCGAATAATTGTGCAATCTCTATTCGAATAATTTATTCGAATAATATTATACAATCCCTATTAGAATAATATTATAATCCCTATTAGAATAATCTATTCGAATAATGTTATAATACCTATCAGAATAATCTATTCGAATAATATTATAATTTCTATTAGAATATTCTATTCGAATGACATTGCAATCCCTATTCGATTAAATTACTCGAATAAAAAATGAAGAATTATTCGGACAAATAGATAGAACAATTTGTTAACGATAACGAATCATTGTAAATCGAATAAAATAATCGACTAGAAATACTTCGTTCGAATAACATTTTCAGAGAAACATTTATCCGAAAGAATTCGAATGAATACCCGACTCTGGTTTAGTGAAAAGTAAATCGTTTCCAGATACAGATTTTAGTAAAAATCATAGATTATCCAAAGCCTTTCATTCCGTTTTACCTTAACCTCGGTATTTTAACCAATCCTGTGCACGTTAGACGAGAAGTCACCCGAGAAATATGCACGAAAGTTGCACAGACATAAAACCGTTTTTATGATCCAGCTCTCGCGTATGCAATAAACGTCCGCGGCACTACGACACAGCCGGGGTTACAGGCTCCGCAATAATACCGGCCCATTGAAAAGCCAATTTTTTAAAGGAGTCCGCAATTTGATCGTTGACCGCAGCGTATCCCTAATAGTGACAAATCTGCGCCCAGGCAGTGGCACATATTGCCCGGCGCGTTTCACCCATTTCGGATGGACAGCGGAGGGCGCGCCCGGCTCGTCCAGCACGTAAACACGTAATTTATTTCGACAACGGGACGGCTTCCCGGCCGACGGTATCAAAGGTAGCGCAGCTTATTCCCCAACATAATTTCCGCGACATGCCGTTTTTCACCGTCGCGATATTACAGGCGGCGCGGCGCGGCTGGGCTCGCCGGCTCCGGGAATTCGTGGAGTAATTTCCCGAGGAGCCGAGCGTCGAAAAATCGCGCACGTCGCACGCAACTATTGCCGGGGCCCGGCCTTTGTGAATTCCGGTCGGATAAATTGTGCCGGCGAGTAGGATAGCCGTTAAAAACTTGAACCGCGCGGCGATCCGGCGGCCAGATAAAGCGCATGCAGCCCCGCGAGACCGAGCGGGTACGCGCGGCTACGTCGGCATTGTCCGCCGCTTTCCAGCTGGCATAGTTCTCATCTTGATATATTTTCTCATTCTGTGGCATCGCGCGGCGCTCGGAAACTGGCCGAACACGCCGAGGGCGGCTAGGGAACCGGCCCGATAGCGGTCCCCGTCTGTTCCTGCACGAATATTTCACCTGGCTCGCGTAAACATTCCTGGCTCCGAGGCGGAGCTCTTCAAAGACGAAAAAAAACAAACAAACAAACAAAGGAAAACCGAGCGTTTTTTCGAGCCGGGCTTCCGCGGGTCCGTTCCGCGCCGTTGCACGATAAACGCTTTATCGACTCGCTCGCCGGATCGGGCGGCAGAAGGCGCGCCGAACCTCGCGATTTCCAGGGGACCGCTGACTGTTTCGTGCTCTGCTACGCAGTTTCCGTGCTCCTTCTATCTGAGTTTCTTCGAAACGATTGCGAATTACGTAAAAAGAGTACCTGGAATTGACGAATGAAACGGAAACTAGGGTAGTGGAGCCGGTCACTGTGCGATCACCAATTGCTGCGCCTTTGGTCTGTTTTTCGGAATAATTAATTTCATATTTATCGAATAAGACGTGTTAATGTTTTTTATTCTTTTATTTTGTTTATTTTTGAACGAAACATTTAATACGGTTTATTCGATGAATACAGGGTGTTCCAAGCATCGGTGGTATAATCGAGATTCTACAGGAAAAAACGTTGTACGTTTTACTAGTAACGTATGTTACTTGCGGCAAATGTTACGATAACGCTTATTAAAAATCAGAATAAATGTCTTACTGTTACTTTAACACTTTATCGACCGCTAGCCTATTTATCGGCTTTTCGATTGCCAATGTTTATCGATCGCTAGCCTATTAATCGGCTTTTCGATTGCCAATGCTTATCGACCGATAGCCTATTAATCGACTTTTAGCTATCGACGGTTTTCGCTTCTTTACTGTTTTGTTAGTAGCTGACCTCCCCATATCCTTATGAATTATAATTATAATAATTATATTATTATTTATTATTATTTTTAAAGGAATAAGCACAACACAATGAATAGCGAAAATTTAGCCGGTACTGGGAGCAAATGCGCGCGCGACTAAGCCAGTCCTTACTGAGTGGCAGCCTCAACCACGACCGGACGATAAAGTGTTAATAAACTAACATAAAACAGCTGTCTTTTTTTGTGCTCCGTAAATCAAGTGTTAAATCTCAGAAGGTTTGGTGTTAATTAATGTTAATGGACTGTATTTAAGATTTATCAACTGGTTGTGTGAAAGTCATTGTTTAGTACAGCACGATTACCTATAACGCAAATTCATATAGCGGGTAACATATTAACCGCGTTATACGAGAATTTACTGTTTTTAATATCGCGTGCTTATGCGGATCATCTACACCGACGGGATCCGTTTATTGTCTAGGCAACTCTGTCGTATGTCTCTCTCTCTCTCTCTCTCTCTCTCTCTCTCTCTCTCTCTCTCCCGGCAACGTTACTTTCGGAGGAACGTTTGAATGCATGCCGCGAAAACGGCAGACGCGTTTGACGGCGACTGACAGTCCCGAGCGAGCCGTGCAGCGAACGGGCGGATTTTGCCGAACTTCTCTCTAGAGGTTTCTTGGCCGAGTACGGAAATCAGGACGCGACCGACGGATTCGGTTCAATTTGTTTTCGAACACAATATTTGGCTCGGGAAATATTCTGCTTGTCTGGCTGCGGACTGACTTATTCTACTCGGGCTTCGTTTCTTCTGTTTGCCAGCCCCCCCTCCCCCGCCCCGAATTCTCCCATGGCTCTGTTTGCGACGGAACACTTCCCGGGAGTGCAGTTCGTTTTATACGGTGACCTTTGTTTGACCAATAAATGATTCGTTCTGCTGATTCTCGAATTGATACAAATTTTCGAACGAAAATATTTGTGCGCTCGGTACCTTTATTCGCGGCGATGGTTATTTCTGCTCTTAGAGTACCGTCCGCGCAGGCTATAAGTAGTTGTCCGATCAAAAATCGTCCATTTACTGGGACAGTATTATTTTTATGGTAAGCAAGTACCGAGTTCTCGTACACATGGATTTGTTTCTGGAGCATCTCTTTTATGATATTACGGTGCAGTTTATTTCGTGAGAAAGCATCGTTTCTCTGACTAAAGGTTGATCTATTCTATTTATTTCTTACTCGAGGTAATAAAGTAAATTCTCCCTAATTGACGCTTAGCTTGGAAACATAAATGGACAATTTGGGAAGAGGAGATACGATTAATCGAGCCATGCGCTTCGTTTTCATAATTATTTATAATCGGCGCCTATAAAAATAAGCGATGTCCATTTCTGTTTACAAGCTGTTTATAATTAGGGAGACTTTATTGTAACTAGACTGCGGATTTTATTCGTTTATGACAGAAGCGAACGGGTGGAATGCAAAACAGTAAATGCAGAGGATAAATATAACAATGCAGTTTGATTATTTTCAAATGTTTATACGTAATATGTAATTAATAATGTTTATGATAACGTGTTTATATTAACTATATATTAATTATGTTTATATTAACGTTTATATGTAATTAAAAATGTTATACGTGAATATAAATTTTTATATATATTTATATTCCATCTATATATTTATATTCTGCACGAAGATCCGCAGTATAATAATAATTTAAATTCTTTTTACAAAATACGAGGATTTCTGTGTTTGGTACTTTTATATATAACAAATACTTTCTCTGCCTGTCAAGCAGGTACGGTTTATGTGTCATTAAATCATTATTCTGTCCAAAGACGAATAATTTAATTTTCAGCGGAACATCTTCTCGACAATACAGCGCAGTTTTTGTCGATCAAGAAACCATTCGTCCAATCCTAGTTTGTCTTATTATATTTACAATATTTTTATCTGTACATACTACTGTGATCAAAAAGTAAGGTGAAATTGTCATTTAAAACTTCCGGGCATTAGGAAGGCAGGTAATTTCTTTTTCCTAGGTTGGTAGGACTGTCTGTAACATTTGCCAAGTGTCTGTTTGTCAAAAGGTTTAATTATCTCCGAGTTACACGTGTTTTTGTAAACAACCAAAAGTGAATTTTTCGATTTTTACAATGGGTGATTTTGTTGAGCAAAGAACTTGCATCAAATTTTGTTTGCGGAACGAATATTCTTGTGCGGACACGTTGAAAATGTTACGGAAGGCTTTTGGTGGTCAAACTATGGCACAAAAAAACGTTTATAAGTGGTACAACAAGTTCAAAGCGGGCCGAGAACGCGTTGAAGACGAACCGCGCTCTGGACGACCATCAACGTCTACCGACGAGGGCCACGTCCAAAAAAATCGAAGATTTGGTGCTTGAAAATCGTCGACTGACAATGAGAGACCTCGCTGATAGTGTTGGAATATCATTTGGCTCAGTCCAAACCATTTTGAAGGATGATTTGTGTCTCAAACGCGTCAAGTCTCGATTGGTGCCATGTCATACTGCATTGGTTCTTCGCGACTTTTTTGCCAAAAACTCGACTCATATCGTTCCGCAACCACCGTATTCGCCTGATTTGGCTCCGTGCGACTTCTGGTTATTCAGCAAACTCAAAAGGCCGATGCGGGGACGCCGTTTTGACACGATTGAGGAGATAAAAACCGAATCGAAGAAGGTCTTGAAGGCTATACCGGAAAAAGACTATTCCGACTGTTTCGAGGACTGGAAAAAGCGTCGGAAACAGTGCGTTTTATCGGACGGGGATTACTTTGAAGGGGATGAAATTGATTTGGAAGAATAAATAAAGAATTTACATTTTATAAACAAATTCACCTTACTTTTTGATCACAGTAGTATCTAAACGTTTAACAGTCTGATCAGAAAGTTTCATTTATTTTGTCGAGTTATTCAATCTCGCAAAGGAAGATTTACAAAAAGAAAAGAACGCGTCAAATATCTCTAGAATATTTTATTACAATACTTTCATCGTATAGGAGAGACTCTTGTTGCAGAGTAAATTGCACACCAGTTTCGGGTTCCCGTTTCAATTAAAATTCTATTACGGCGCTCGCGAAACGTATGAATCTGATTGTCGGTTTGACTCACCTATCACCGTTAAATTGACTTTGGAGTTGCGTGTCTGCCCGATCTGGAAATCGACACGACACCTGTAGATGCCGGCGTCCTCCTCCCTTATGTCGTCGACGCCGAGCTCCGCCGGCGTTCTGTCCGGCATGAAATACGCTCGGTTCGAGAACACCGACTCGTTCGACCATTTTACTGGCTTGCCGGAGTCCTGATTCCTTGCGTCAACACTGGAAGAAATGCCAACGGAACAGTCGAGCAACATAGAAAATAAGCGACTAGCAATTTCGTATTAAAATTCGCACACTAATCCCTCGATTTGTTTCACAGCTGCGTCGATTAGCTTCGTTCTTAATAATTCGCCTAATTGTACGAGACACTTTTTGTTCCTTGTACGTCTTTGTTTGCTCTTATTTCGAGATTTTGATCAGAAAAGAATCAAATTCTGTTTCGATTTAGAAGAAATATGAATTATGTACGAGTCTCGAATTATGTTTAGCTCGTTACAGTGCAAGGGATTAATGTGAGAGGAATTGAGAATCGTGTACAGTAGCTCACAAAACTGTTTGCACACCTTTTAAAACTGAATTTTAATATAATATTTATATATTTATATTTATAATATTTATATAATATTTTAAAACTGAATTAAATGACTTGAATTTTTTTTTAGTTGATAGAGGGAATAGTTTAATAGATGATGACCGAAATGCTTTTTTTTTACTTTTTCCGTTGCTAATAACAATCTATCGTTTTTTAACTTTTTTATCTTAGCCTATAATGAAAATTTAAAAAATGTCTTTCGTAGATCCCGGTAACTTATATACACGTTGAAAATTTTATCGGAATCGGTTCACGTTGTTACGAGTTACAATAAATTAAAGATCGCAAAAATCGCAGCTTTAACACGGTTCCGATCAAAAACTGTAAAAAATCTGTAATTTTTAAAATCCTTCGGCGCTTGTAAAAATCTACAAAAAGACTTTTTATAAAAAGGCCTCGAAACATACAAAAGACATTTATTAAATTTTCGTTGTAGGCTCAAATAAAAAAAGTTAAAAACGAGGGCTTTCAATTTTTTCTTTTCATTTCAAGTAATTATTTCGCAAAATTAAAAAGAGAGCTTTTAGCCATCGTCTAAAAGACTGTCATCTAAAAAACACTTGAGTCATTTGGTTCAGTTCTGAAAAAATTACGTTTTAAAATAAGTACGAACACTTTTGTGGGACACGCTGTACTTCGAAAATCTATAGAAATAATCGCTTCTCTGAAAAATGCAATAATTTTCTTTCTCTTTTTAATAATATTATGTTTACTTCCAATAGGTCGTATCAGTTTTTAATTAAATAACGATGTTACAAGCAGCCGTGCGTCGCGGAACGAAGAATTTCATAACAGCGGCAGGGCGCGTAATTCGCAGTCTCCGCGGCGGACAGTTCGAGCGAGCTGAAATTAAAAAGAGCCGGGGACGAGTCAGTGAATCATCGGAGAATGCCGGCCGTTGAACCGCGCCGAGCGGAATAAATTCTTGCGGGGTTGGAAGTCAAGCTGACCGACGCGACGGAACCGGCCACCAATCTTGCGTCCCCGTCGACGCCCTGTTTGCGGCCCTGTCCTGGACCGATGGAGAAACGAGCGGATACAGGGCTCGGCCGCGGGCTACCTGTGTACGCGCCCACCGTCCGCAAATTGATTTGTATCTCACCTGTAAACCGACGTGGCGAGATCCTCGCGATACCACAGCACAAGAAGCACCGAGTCCCCTTTATGGGTGGTTGATATGTTGCAGGGAAGATTCGTGGGATGACCGACCAGCGCCACGATGTGCGATATAGGGACTGGAACAGAGTAACACATGGAGACGTGAGATTACATCGGCTGGATCGTGTCACGCCATTACAGCCGGCTACAGTTTAATCTCTTATTGATGCTCACGCGACGCCGAGCTCGAGCCGCGTTCTCGGCCAGCATCGCGCATACTTTCTCCGTCCCGTTTCTGTACACCGAATTGCCCGGATTTATGGTGTTACCTTCGTAATCCTAATGGATCGAACAATTTCTCCCGTATTTTCACCGACGCGTTTGCTCAGAGAGATAAGTCAAAGTCGGCTTTTAACGTTTCCGGAGAAATAAACGATCTTGTGTACACAGATTTACTTCAATCCCTTGCGAATGAACTCTGGTGTTCGGGTATTTTTCTTTTGGCAATGATTAACAACTTTCGCTATTTAGGCATCGCGCAAATTTGGCCGATTTTGCTCATTTTTTCAGATCGCTTTGGAATTTTGTTCAGTGGTGACAGATAAAGAGATCAGTTTAGAAAAATACAGCAACGTTCTGGAACTTTTATTTGAATCGAGCGAAATATTTTTTTATCCAAGCTAGAGGAATGAGATAGGTACATAAATTTTTTAATTTGCGTTTCATATCAGCGACGAGTATAACAGAACGTTATGCAGTGTCTTTAGTTCGACAACGAATAAACTATTGCATATACTATTCTGAAACGTAACACGTTTATCTGCTCATGTATATTCAGAATATGTAATAATTTTTATGATCAAATAGATTTCGTCAGAGTAAAGTCACAGCACTGTGAGAAGTAAAATATCGTGCTAAAATACTATTATATATGATTAATATTGATGCTAATCATGTAAAATGAAGCTGATCTGTTACGTGTTTATGGACCACGGTATAAAAAAGAGAGATGGGTCGATTACGGTTATCCTATCGAGAAATTTCTATGACACTAAGAGTTTATTCCACGAGTTCCCGCGGGAGGTGTTAGTAAAACACCGGTATTCGCCGATACAATATTATTTTATATTATATTTGTGTAAGTGTAGTGCTACGACTACTACATGGTGTCTCAAAATTATTGTACGAGCGGGAAATGAGGGGTTCCTGAGGACATTTGAAGCAACTTTCTCCTTAACGAAAATGCAATCCGCGGCTCCGTTTACGAGTTATTAACGAAAAATAGTGACCAATAGGAGGCGAGTTCAGCTGGCGCGAGGCGGACGACCCAATGAGCGGAACTGTGCTTCGGCCGCCCATTAGCTCGGCCGCTCGTTGGCTCGACCGCCTCGCGGTTTTTCGTTAATAACTCGTAAACGAAGCCGCGGATTGCATTTTCGCTAAGGAAAAAGTTACTTCAAATGACCTCAGGAACCCCACGTTTCTCACTTGTACAATAATTTTGAGACAACAATTTTGTATATCAGTGTTACTGTAATGGACACCGCACGCACAATAGAATTCTCATCGATAATACGAAAGTTTTACTAGAACGCCTAGCGGTCTCTATCAGAAGTTTACCTTTACACTCTTAATTAATTAATTAATTAATTCCAGAAAATGGAATACAGAAAATTGATCTAGAGTTGAAAAGTCTTTTCCGGTTTCCTGAGAAAATCACCGAAAACCGAAATAGCCATCGACTTACAGCTCCAGTAAGCCTCGTCCAAAGTCAAGGTTATCTCAAGGTTAAATGTAAGCCTGACAATAAAATTTAACCTTATTTTTGGGAATCGTACGAACTTTCACAAGCGGTTCAAATAATTCTGTGCGTCGCTCGACGAAGATCCGAGATCTAAGAAGCCACTTAGTCGGATCCAGCGTTTCCGGAAAAGGGAATCTCGGACGAAGCGTTTCGTCGTTCCCGGTCTGATTTATTCCGATAACCGGGCTGGAAATGAGGACGACGCGTATACTAGATGCCGCGAGAGATGTAACGATCTTACCGGGGACGGTCGGCACTTAATCAGAAAATTGGTTCGAGGCGAGCGACGACGCTCGGAGTCTGAGCGCGTTCGGAAGCATTCACGTAACGAACAACACGCGAACGTCCATTCGGCCTAGCGACGGCCAACAATAAGCTTTTGTTCCCGGCCGGCCCCCGTCCTTACGTCGCTCGGGCGCACAATATCCATTTATTCCGAAGATAATAACGGCGAACAGAAGAAGGATGTTTTCGGCGTTGCGGATGCAACGAGCATTGTCCGCAACGATTCCCCCTTCCTTCGGCTCGTTCGACTTTAACCCTGGAACGGTCGCATCTAGGTCACCCGAGGACAACTCGAAGCCCGTTTTCTGGCGGCGAAACAAAACCCGGAACGAACCTTCCCGACTCTTTTACCTGAAATATTGCGCTACTACGCCGATTATCTGAACTAATAAGCTGGGAACTATTTCCCGATCTATTGGATTGGTCAAGAAGTTCGTTCGATTTTTTTTATACTCGTTTCTTATATTACTTGATATTCCACCTAATTGATAAATCTAATTCTAACATCTCAATTTTGGAAAAGTTATTCTGTTTTAAAATGTGTCACATATACAGGGTGTCGTGTAATCGGTGGTACAATCGGGGGATATGGGCTGATTCTACGTGAAAAAATAAGTCGAGGAGAAAGAATAACATTTTCTCGTTGAAGGCTTTGTTAGTATGACGTGGAGTAGCATCGGTCTGTTATGGTCAGACGCGCCACTTGATTCCTATTCCATAGTATTATTTTTCTCAACCTACTTTTTTCTCGAAAACGGAACCTCGAATGCGAACAAATTTATTCTATATTTTCGACTTATTTTTCCACATAGAATCAGCGTGTATCCGAGTGGACCACGTGGCACCCTGTATTTGTCCACACGACTGTGTTCAAATAAAAATGAATTTCAAACCTTACGCGACACTCGACGTGTCAAATGTTGTTCCGAAACGAGTTCCAAAGATTCATCTACTTTGGTGTTATCACGTCATAAATGTAAATGTAACGTAACCATATATTCGTCGCATTTGTTCACAATCCTGATTCACTGTCAGATAATCAAATTTTCGAGTACGAAGTTCCTTATTGCAATAGGGACCAATTTAATCAGTAGACTGTTATGCATTTTTGACAAAAATGAGTAGATTAGAAACAAAATTGTAAAGATATAAGACGAATTTGAGGATATTCGTAAATATAAAAAATATTATAATATAATCGGTTAAAAGTTAATATAATATAGTCATATTATAACATATAATCTATATATGAGCCGTTTATTTGGAAAATGGCATAAGTCACTTTGTTTTTAAGTCGATATATTTAAGGGTTTGCGTTTTAACACGTTTCAAAATATGGATGCTAACTTTCGAGAAGATTTACTTGTATTTGTTATCTCAGCATACTGATATTTTTCTCAGTATAAATAATTTCGTATAAACATTAAAAACTCACCACTTTTCATTACGGTAAAGTGACTTATGCCACTTTCAAAATAAACGGCTCATATTATCCAATCCGATAATCTCACAATCAACGTAGACAATTTTCATTTTGCACGAAAATCCGCAGTTTATTAATTAGTATTTCAGTTATGAGTAAACGATGTAGAAAAACAGTTGACGTACACAGGTTTCGATAATGCGTAGGTCTACTGTAAGCTGTACAACGATATTTCTGTTGAACGGATTCGCTCTTTTTAGATCTCCCGTGGAACGTAATCTCTCTATGATAGATCCGCTATTGATCCGTCGATGGGCGCAGTTCTATGAATTTTTGATACGACGGCTGTCACACGCGTGACGCTCTATAAATACCCGTCGTCGTTTAAGAACGACGTGGGAACGAAAAATTCAGCGCGGATGATGGAAGGGATTAGCAATCGATTTTTATAAAAGCGTGATATATGCAGTCACTTCGCGAGAGTGTCGCCTATCTCAGAAAACTTTCCCCGACGTGTTATCAGTTTCAGTAGCCGATGAAAAATTCAGTACTCTCTCGAAAGCTTCGAACGGAGTTTCCTATAAAACTGGCATTTTTTAAAAAGGAATCTTGGAATTAGGTGCCCACTGTGACAACAAAAATGCATTATTACATTCTAATACGTTAATTATGCGCATTAAATTCTCAATACGAAACTGATATAGAGTGAATTAATATTCGCGGAGCGATTCGCTGTCTAAATGTCACATCAATCATGTAAGTTTACACTTATGGTTACCTTCGATAACGTACTCTCTCCACACCATCTGTCCGGCCAACAATTGTTCCACGTTATCATCCCTATTTCATTTACCTCTCTATTCCTGTCTACTCACAGGTCCATGTCGAATTAATTTGAGGTTTATTCGCAACCATCCGGCTAATTCTCCGGGTATTTGACTTAATTTTAGTTAACGAAATAGTAGCTTGAAAATTGGTTTTTAATATATACAAATTCGAAATCGAGTTCCAGCGAACTCTACCTTAGGTCTGCTTGTTCTCTATTCTTTCTGCTAAATAAATCGCACGAGTTGGATGGCCGTGGAATTCTTAATTTCAGTTCACGAAATACAGTAATGTCTCTCTAATTGACGCTCAGATTGTCCACAGAAATGGTCTATTTGGGAAGAGAGGATACGATTATTCGCTCCTTGCGGCTCCTTTTGTTATAGTTTGTGGCGGACCAGACATAAAAAGACACGTCCTTCAAAGGCGGGGTGTACATATGCCTTTTTCGGGGTTTCCCGACGCAAGGCGTACACCCCGCAATAAAACAATAAAAACGTTGGGACACAGCTTCGGACCATAGGTCCCGGATCACCCCGGTCGGAAAATCTTCGGGAAAGGCCTTCGCCCTTCCCAAGGACTTTCCCTTACCAATAAATACGAGGACTTCTCGACCGAGAGAAGTCAGTTAGCAAGTTTTCCTCCGACTCTCAACGTGTTCATATTTCTGTCTCATCCGTCACTCGTTTACCTTTACCTTCTACACACTGTACCTCATCGCCTTTTGTTACAAGTTATATTAAAGTTCTCGTTATATAAAAACCAAAAAAACTCTCGGATTATTTTATATAAACCGTCGCAGTAACCCCTGCGACAAAAGTTGTTGACAATTCGTAACTATAATAACGAACCGCAAGGCTCGAATAATCGAATCTCCTCTTCTCAAATTGTCCATTTTTACGGACAATCTGAGCGTCAATTAGAGAGACATTACTGTAGAGCTTGAAAATTGGTTTAATATAAACGAATTCGAAATCGAGGTCCAGCGAACTCTTCCTTAGGTCTGCCTGCTCCCCATTCTTTCTGCTAAATAAATCGCACGAGTTGGATGGCCGTGGAATTCTTAATTTCAGTTCACGAAATACAGTAATGTCTCTCTAATTGACGCTCAGATTGTCCACAGAAATGGTCTATTTGGGAAGAGAGGATACGATTATTCGCTCCTTGCGGCTCCTTTTGTTATAGTTGTTGACAATTCGTAACTATGATAACGAACCGCAAGGCTCGAATAATCGAATCTCCTCTTCTCACATTGTCCATTTTTACGGACAATCTGAGCGTCAATTAGAGAGACATTACTGTAGAGCTCGAAAATTGGTTTAATATAAACGAATTCGAAATCGAGGTCCAGCGAACTCTTCCTTAGGTCTGCCTGCTCCCCATTCTTTCTGCTAAATAAATCGCACGAGTTAGATGGCCGTGGAATTGGGTCAGTGTCAGTACCCTCTGTACGGGCCAAATGCTTTTCTATCCCCGCTCCAACATCTCGAAAGGAACCAATCTACCTCGACAAACAGCGGTGCGGTTCTGCACGGTTTCCTCGCGGCGCGTTAATCACCGTTCCCGACCGTTTCGACCCGATAAAATCGGACAAACGGGTCCGGCGGCCCAGCAGCCACTCTCTTCCTGCTGATATTATCGATTCGAGGCCGGCAGGGTTCACGGTGCCGCGCGACAGCCGTTTATGTACACGTTTCCCGCGATGTGACAAACAGCGTGACACCGGCCACGGTGTAGCTCCGTACACGGGCATAATTCATGGACGTCGTTGATACGTCGCGGGGACGTCAAGTCGGATTTTCGTGCCGTCCCGACGCGGCCGGGCAAACCGGAGGGTCGAAAGGAGTTGGGAACTTGGAATCGCGGAGGCGTCGCGCCCTTCCAGGCGTGGAACAGGACCCTGGAGAATAAGACTCTTAGCCCTTTTTAACTTTCTTCGGGAACTTGAGCGGAGATAAAGGTGTAAGCGATCGTAACTTCAACCCTTTGCGCTGGAACGACCAGTCTGATCCGCGATGATGATTTCATACATGGTCTGCTAAATGGGAATGTTATTCATTCGTTTTTAAATTGAAACTGAATTTGATTTTTCTGTTAGCAAAATCCAGCGATGAATGTCAATTCAAATATGCGACAAACAAAAGTTGTCTCGATTTATCAGAGACAGAGAGCGAGAGAGAGAGAGAGAGAGAGAGAGAGAGAGAGAGAGATAGATAGATAGAGAGAGAGAGAGAGAGAGAGAGAGAGAGAGAGAGAAGGCATGACTAAAAGATGTTCGTATCACATTCCAAAATAATTCTTACATGAAAAAAATTTAGATTTGAAAAATTGTTAAAAGTATAACTGTTGTATAAGTCACAAGACTCAATTTCACGCGCATAAAATACGCTCTGTCATGTAAAATAGAGACAGCGTAGGTCAGAAAAATGATGTTAGATTTACAGTTAAAATGGCTTCAAGTGCAAAGGGTTCATTTCCGAAAAATGACCACACACGCGCGCACAGTCGTACAACTATCCAGCTAAAATTTCGCATGCATATTTACACCTATTCGAAACAATAGCACAAGTTTCTCTAAAACGTTACGTTAAAAATCGTCGGAGTTATTAACAACTGGACAGACACACTGATTTCATCGGTCCTAGTTATTCGTGTTGCCGCGACGAATTTATCTTATTTCTGAACCAAAGAATAGAAGATATGTTCGAGGCAGTCGTATTAGATTGGCCACGGTGTGCATTTCGCTGATACGAAATGGAGTATAATGTGCACGGTACCCGCAGCACCGACAATGCATTGCAGACCGTCCAGCGCAGCGGCAAGACACGGCAATTTGATTTCCTTTCGGCGGTTTCTTTTTTAATTAATTTAACCGGGACCGACGGGAAAGCCGAGTGTCCATCGGAGCGCGAAGAGTGGTTCCACGAAATGGCAACACGCGAGTACAAGTTCCAACAGCTCTTGGGGGATTGTGCGCGCCGGTTGCAATCCGATCGTTTGCACGGGCCGGCCGCGGGTGGAATTATTTTGCAACACACACCGGCCCGGGGAGTTTCATGGTCGCGGTTTCCAGGGGTTGCGATTCATTCGATGCGCCGGGAATTATTTGACGAATACCGAAAGGGCATTTGATATTCCGCAGCTACTTTAATGAAGTTGTTACCCACGTGGAAGCTGGCGATGCCGGTACTCGTAAACTCCGTGATTCGATAACGTCCCGGATATTATTAATTATCGCGTCGGGGTCCATTCCGACCGGCAACAAATTAGGGCCCGTTTATTAATTCGACGTTTAGATCGGCGCTGCCTGCGAATAGCAAAATTTAGTTATATGGGTAATTAGTTGCTTGGTATTAGTGTCTACTGTTCTAATTTGGCTGTTTTTCGTTTAATTTTGTTGTCTGTAGTACTCGGTCTGATTTTATAGCTTGTACCACTTTGCCCGATTGCGAAAGCATATACCTTTTCTTGCTTGATTTTGTTGCCAATACTTACTCGGTCTGACTTTATAGTCTATGCTACATTGTCGGATTTTTAATGAATTTGCTTTCTTCGTCGTTCCTGTATTCTACAATATTTTGTCCGATTTTTAGGACTAATACAATTTTGTCAGATTTTTAAACCATATACGTCCTTGTCTAGTTTACAAAATGTACACCTTTTTCTCCGATTTTGAAATCATATACTTCTGTGTTTGATTTTTAAAGTATATACTTTTGTGTTCGATTTTTAAAACATATACTTTGTTTTTGATTTTTAAATCATATACTTTTGTGTTCGATTTTTAAAACATATATTTTGTGTTCGATTTTTAAAACATATACTCTCTTCTTTGATTTTTAAATTATATACTTTTGTGCTTGATTTTTAAAGCATATACTTTTGTGCTTGATTTTTAAAGCATATACTTTTGTGCTTGATTTTTGAAGCATATACTTTTGAGTTTGATTTTTAAAGTATATATCTTTTTCTTTGACATTTCAGCCTATACTACTCTCTCTGATTTTTATAACCTATACTATTTTCTCTCCTTTTTTTTATCCATACTTTTTCACTTAACTATAGTACACTATAGTACTTATCTGATCACAATTTTCTTCTTAAAAGACCACAAGTCTTACAATTGGTCATTCTGCTTGTCTCGCCACTCTAACCATCCTATTCTACTTTCTTACATGCTCGTAGATGTATTACATTTATGGAAACAACGCCGCAGATTTCCTCCATTAATGATAAAAATAATAACGCAAACAGACGTAACGCGCTAAAATACAAATGTTAAGAAAGGTATTATTTTCGATGTATTTAAACTATGGATTAAGAAGTAAAATATTATGAATACATTTACATCGACTTTCGTGGCCGAAAGAATCGTCGACCGTTGAATATGCATGAGGCTCATCGAACCGTGTTAAACTCGCACCATGGAGCCGTCGCGTCCGCGTCGGCGAGATTCGAAAGGAGACTTCCGGCACCCAACTTTAATTTAAGAAGCGATTAATTCGCATTCCGGACCCTTCAGCTAAAGTGCATTCCGTCGAAGCGAATTAACGTTTACCTTGAATTAAAGTCCGCTGCTGCGAAGTTTATTTAACGACAAGGGAAAAAAGGGAATGGGACCTGGAGGCGGATGGGCGGGGAGGGGGGGAAGGGCTGGTGAAAAGAGGTGGAAACGATGCGGACGAAACAGGAGACGGCGTTTAACCGGAAAAGTGAAATCGCGGCGGGAACGGCGCACTTGGAATTAATTGAAGCACGTAATTTCGTAATTGCGCACGCCTCTTACAGTCGCCCAGCGAAATTATTGTGCTCCAAGGGTTTTTCGATGAGGCCAGGCCATTCGATGAGCTTCATTGGTGCCTGTTAAATAATTATTACTCTGCCACCGAACCTATATTTTGTCAGCTTTCGTTCCGAGAAAATAAGACAATTGAAACATCCGTTTATTCATTTCTTTTCGAACCTGTTCTTCAAAACTGACTAATCAAATTCTCTGTACGTCAAAATTCAGCTTGATATAAACAAACAGTAGCGAACTCTTGCGTTCACGATTTAAAGTGGGACCAAGTCCAATGCGGAAGTCGGAATATAAATGAAATATTCCGCTACTACGCCAATTATCTGAACTAATAAGCTGGGAACTATTTCCCGATCTATTGGATTGGTCAAGAAGTTCGTCCGATTTTTTTTATATTCGTTTCTTATATTCCTTGATATTCCACCTAATTGCTAAATCTAATTCTAACATCTCAATTTTGGAGAAGTTATTCTGTTCGAAAAAGTGTCACATATACAAGGTGTCGTGTAATCGGTGGTACAATCGGGGGATATGGGCTGATTCTACGTGAAAAAATAAGTCGAGGAGAAAGAATAACATTTTCTCGTTGAAGGCTTTGTTAGTATGACGTGGAGTAGAATCGGTCTGTTATGGTCAGACGCGCCACTTGATTCCTATTCCATAGTATTATTTTTCTCAACCTACTTTTTTCTCGAAAACGGAACCTCGAATGCGAACAAATTTATTCTATATTTTCGACTTATTTTTCCACATAGAATCAGCGTGTATCCGAGTGGACCACGTGACACCCTGTATTTGTCCACACGATTGTGTTCAAAGAAAAATGAATTTCAAACCTTAAATATGTTGTTATTCGTCGTATTAGTTCACATTCCTGATTCACTGTCAGAGAATCAAATTTTCGAGTACGAAGTTCCTTATTGCAATAGGGACCAATTTAATCAGTAGACTGTTTTGTTTTTTTGAGAAAAATGAGTAGGTTAGAAACAAAATTGTAAAGATATATATATAAGAAGAATTTGAGAATATTCGTAAATATAAAAAATATTATAATATAGTCGGTTAAAAGTTAATATAATATAGTCATATTATATCATATAATCTATATATCATCTAATCCGATAATCTCATAATCAACGTCATTGTTATCTGTTAAATAATTATTACTCTGCCACGGAACCTATATTCAGTTAGCTTTCATTTCGAGAAAATAAAGCAATTGAAACATCCGTTTATTCATTTCTTTCGAACCAGTTCTTCAGACGTTGCTTTCGAAGCTTTAATCCTTAGCGCTCCACGCGTTTCTCGAGTACTACCTACCAGCTTACTCCGGCACATTTTTGGAGCAAAGCGCCCGAGATAAAGGAAGTCTTATTTTGAGCGGGAAAGATTACGCGTCCTTGTGAAAGCGTTTGATGTTATTCATTTTATATTGCTAAGTATAAAAATGGGCAAAAAATGTTTTAATCGTAATGGTACACACGCTAAGCACGTTTTCACTACAAATAACAATTGCCAACGTCGACAAAAACATAGCACTTTCAATGTCAATAAAGACATTGGGCTTCGTAGCGGAGCCTTCGGATTTACGGAACAAATGACGGATGTCTGCATAGCGGAGCCAACGGAGCGCTAAGGGTTAAATAATTCTCTGTACGTCCAAATTTAACCTTGATATAAACAAACAGTAGCGAACTCTTGCGTCCACGATTTAACCCTTAAATGCATAGAGTCCCAAAAATGAATCAATAACTTTTTGCGCGGATACCCAACAACAGTTTTGATATCGATACATTTGGCTGAATGGCAGTGATTCCTTTGTCCATTGACTTATCAAAAATTAACTAAAATAATGACATTTGACTTCAATATTTGTATCTTTCTGACGTTATACCAATTGGCGCGCATTTTTGATAGCGGGTTCATTTACGTACTTTTGGAAGTGGATTATTTAGAAATATTTTAGTGTATTCGTTAAACAAACAATATTTTCTAAAGGTAAGGCTCTTATTTATTAATTTGCTAGTACTTTTGTCTATATTCCGTAACTATCATGTGTATGGAGGGCTTATTTCGTGTTGATGCAAAAATGGGACAACATGCACTAATGGTAATAATTACGACATGTATTTAGTACTATGCTTCCTTTATTGGTTTGTTGGTTTTGTTTTGGTGTGGTATGCATGTGGTTTATAATTTTGTTATAGATATGTCATACTAACTAAAGAATTTTTATGTCTATTTTGCATAGTGTACCAAAAATGAATCATTAATATTTTTCAATAAAAACCCTATAAGATATGACTTATAATTTTTTTAAATATTTTTCCCGATTTCCACTCATTTGAAAAATTATAACCCTATTTTTTAAATAAAATTCATTAATTCATGCATTTAAGGGTTAAAATGGGACCAAGTCCAACGCGGCAGTCGGAATATATATAAATGGAACAAAGGTTAACAATAATACGAAACGCCAACATCTCCGGAATTCCCGGGAGAATCGCTCACGCGAGGAGGACGCGATACGAAGAAGGACAATGGACCACGCGAGCACAGTATCTAAAATGTTCATAACCGTTGTTGAACGTCACCGTGAATACCTCGGAACAAGTTCGAATATCAATAAAGCAACGACGCGACGGTCCGCGATCATATTTCATCCGTGACAGGAAGAACGAATTCGAATGGCGGAGGGGGAGGGGGGGCGGTTGGCCCGCCCGTTTTCACCTTTTACACCCTTGTACATCCCCATTCATTTTTCTACTTTGAAATCCGGCAAAAATCGCGCTGGTGATAGACGTCGTTTCGATAATGCCGTCTGCCGGCGTTCGGAGAGGATTCGCGGGCGCGAGAGCGGGGCGCGGGCAGAGCCTCTTTCCCGATATTCTCGATATGACACATCGCTGTGAAACGGGCCCCTCTGAATACGCGAGAATGCCGAGGCAGCGGTGCACCATCATCTGAAAATCGAAGGTGGAGAGGTCGGCGGGGCCGCGCCAATTTCCGTGGCGAATGTTTCGAATTTCCTTCTGCCGGCAGAATTGCGCCGGAACACCTGTATTCACGGGAAACAGGTAAGACCCGACGCGATCGACGCCGGGATCGTTTAGCTTCGCGAGGAGAAATTCCTCCCCGGAGCATCCCGGTGAACGGAAATATGTGTTCTTCTATACCTGATTGGATTTCATGGCCGAGCTGTTCCGTACGGATTCTTCTGAGATTTTATTGTGCTCGAAAATTAGCGCTGGAAGCTGATGCGCGGTGAATTAAACCCTCGAAAGCAACGTCAATTATTGGTTCGTGCTGCTTGGAGATTTTCTCGTCTAACGAGCTGGTTTCAGTGTTTTCGTTGCTTCAGAGACTGTATATTTATATAATTGGAATAGTAATTGTACTCCTCTTTTGCTCTACTCCTTGTTGGTTTACATTTTCATGCATACCCTTTTGGCGTTCTTTTTTCTAACTTTCTCGGTGTTTGTTTTCTACTCATGCTCCTATCCGGTCCAGAAAATGAAACTTTCCAACGTATTCGGAAAACTCTGCATCATTATTTCATAGTCCTGCTACGTTCCAAAATAGAATATTATAAAAATGAACGGTCTTTATATTCCTGATTGCAGATGTAGCTCGCGTTTCCGAGGATTGTCGACGTGTACTAGTTAATGATATTAAATTCACGTTGATCTGTTGGAAATTGATAGAATGGTAACCGATTGGCGTACACTATTAATGATAATTTTGAAAGTGGCCTAACTCCATTCTTCGTAAGAAAACGCATATTATTTACTTAATAATTGCCATTATTTTAATAGGAACTGTAAATTTAATTTCTTTAAATACACTTAAGCAGTACGACTCATTAGTATACTGTACGTATATTTTTAATCGCATCGAAACGCAAACCCTTAAATATCTCAATTTAAGTATAAACGGACTTAGGCCACTTGCAAAATAAACGGCTCATTTAATCCTTTACGAAGCGTAGCTCCTATTGTCGTGTATTATTGATTTACACTACTACGGTGCAAATTCAGTTGCATACATTCAGATATTTGTAATAAAATTTTAATATGGGTGTACACTATTCTCTCCGCAGCTGTATTCTGGCACCAATGCAAGCAAAACAAAAGATCACGACTTTTCTAATTTTTGATTTGTTTTTGTGAAACTTGTACCATCGTATCCGTCTCGTTTTATAGTTATACGGCGCGCAGGGTATTCGTACATTTTTTGATAATTAGACCAGGATAACTTTTTTACAATTAGATCACGCAATCTAAATTTTTGGGCGGGATTATACCGGGATTAGTTCATTAGACAATGGTTAGAAAATTGTTTTCAAAAATTGCAATTGGTCAGCCCGATGGTGGAATTAAAAAATGATGTTTTTTTCAACTTTTTCATGTAAGCCCATAATGGAAAATTAAAAAAATGCATTTTATAGATCTCGGTAATTGCATCTCGGTAGTTTGTATACAGGGTGTCCCAAAATTATGGTATTTCCGGGAAATGAAGAGTTTCTGAGGTGATTTGAAGTAGCTTTTTCCTTTAGACAAATTTTTTCCGAGGCATCGTTTACGAGTTATCGACGAAAAACAGTGACCAATACTTCCGAGAAATTAGAGATTACTGAGGTCATTCGAAGCAACCTTTTCCTTTACAAAAATTTTCTCCGCGGCATCGTTAACGAGTTATTAACGAAAAACACTGACCAATGAGAAGCGAGCTCGGCTGGCGCTAGGCGGCCAAGCCAATGACCGACACCGGGCTTCGTGCGCTTTGTGCGTCAATTAGGGAGACTTTACTGTATCGACGTTGGCACTTTTCGCAAGTGTTGCGAACGACGAATAGCATAATAATAAAAACAATCTTGACGACTATAAAAACGAGCCGCAAGACTCGAATAATCGTATCTGTTCTTCTCAAATTGTCAATTTCTGTGCACAATCTGTGCGTCAATTAGGGAGACTTTACTGTATTGATATATATCGTTTAATTTAGAAGACTCAGCTCGCGCTATTCCTCTTTCTTTTACAATCGCACTTCCGTACGTCTGAAATACCGGAAAACGTGATATCTCTACCATAACTGTCACACAGCCGACCCGAAATTGGGACACTTGCGGAATGAGCACCGCATTCGGTGATAAAATGGCCACTCGCAGCAGCAGAGTTGTCGCGATCATGCAACACCGAGCTACCATTACTTGTTAAAACCGCGAGTCAGAACTGCAGGGCTTATGCAGGCAGTGTATGCAATTTTCATAATTACCTGGTTTTATAATTGGTGGCTTAAATGTAGACTCGCAGCGTTGAATTAATTATCGAGGGGCATTTAGGCTGACTATGTGTGCTCTGGCATCCCTCGGTGTCCTCGCGCCACAATTTCGATATCGTAAATGTTGTGTGTCCCGCAGTGATCCGCTCTATTTGATGTAGCAGTGTACGCGCAGTCAAGAGATAAACATTGAACTAATTAATTTAGCTGTTGCGAGGATAGATTTGGTTGACACGTTATGGATTCGTGCCTGCCGCGCAGCAATATTGCAACAAACACCTAATTAATGGTCACGGATGCGAAATGATCTATTCGGCCGGCGCGGTTCAGCGACAGAGTCGCCGCTCAAATCTTTGCTCAGCACGAAATCGTGGGCGCGCGACTCGCAAACATCGATCTGTGCTACTTAATTTTACTATTAGCTAGTCGAAACCTGGCCGCGTCGGCGATTATTGTCTCGCGCGCTTCAATTTTCATAACGCAAACGGCCCGCCATCTAATTAACCTTCAACCACTTAATCTCGGTCATACACACCTGCAGGTGCCACGCCATTAATTATTGAGTCGTGCTACTTACCCGTTCGGGGGTTCGATCGCTAATTGCATACCGAAGCGAGTTGCCGATCATCGCGTCGCCAGCCTTAAAATCGTCTCTGTAATTACCAGGCTCGATTCGGCCGGTCCCGTCACCGCGATACTATCGCCGGGCTGAACGTGGATTCGAACTGCTTAATTCGCGGATTGCTGGACGTCTCGGCTGACTAGAGCCAGTCTACGTCGCTTAACTCTTTGGGGCACGATGGGATTAAAAGTGTCGCATCTTTTTGGTGCACGGTTTTTAACCCTTAGCGCTCCGAATGCTCCGATACGGAGACATTTGTCATTTGTTCCGTAATTCCGAAGGCTCCGCTGTGGAGCCAAATGTTTTTAGCATCCGTTATCGTCGACGTTAGCAATTGTTATCTGTAGTTAAAACGTGCTAAGTCTGTACCATTATGATTAACACGTTAAGCGCCACGCCGGTCCCTAGGGACCGGCGCTAGACTTTCCATTCAGGCCACGCCGGTCCCTGCGGACCGGCGACAGATTTTTCGTTCTTCTATCGCGGCGCGTGTGTCGGTCCTTGCGTATTTGTGAGACTGAACATTTAAATTATGCGATATCGGTTTTTGTTTGGTCAATGCTTCAAGGAATAGAATAGAATACTTAAAAACATTAATGTAATTTATTAAAATTTAATTTAATTTATTTTAATTTATTATTCTCTGATGAACTTTCATCGCTCGACGAGCGCAATACACGACGATGACGAATTGTAGGCACTAAAATTTGTTCACTTGACGTATCACTTGATGACATCCTGATTTTTGGGTCAACAAAATTTTGAATTTCTAGTCAAGAAGAAGTACGAGAAAACTTGGAAACTGAACGAAACTGGGCTACGATATGTATGCAACTGAGGATTTCTTACGCGTCCGAGCGTCATTAGGCCTCGCTTTTCAGTTTTTTATCTTCTACCAAGGAGAAGGGACTATAAGGATATAAACAAAGTATATACATAGTATTTATTACGATCAGAAAATAACAGGCTCTCGAGTACAGTTTATCTGCAAGTGGAAAGATAAACATACGAAGACAAGCTCCGGTACTCAACCCGGGTTACGTTACCCGTTATCTGTTTATACTCTGGCTCGCCTATCGGCGTGCTGCCCGATAGGGCCCGCCTGACGGCTAACTGTGGCTTCAACGGAAAGGCGCAAAAATTCGGCGTGGCGCTTAACGTGTTAAACCATTTTTTGACCTTTTCTATGGTTAGCAACATGGAGAAAAATAAATATTATGACGAGAATTTAGAGCCGAGAGTGATAACGAAGACGTATTTGATTTTGAAGAGTTAAAAGACATTGTGGAAGACGATGTTGGTTATGATTCTAAGACTTCGAGTAGTAGTAGCGAAATTATACTACCAAAGAGACGAAGAATGAGAATTATTGAAAGCGAAAGCGAGGATTCGTTACAAGACTTAGATGAATGGCGTGATGTTACGGAAGAATTACATATTCCAGATAGAATACTGTTCCGGCCGAATCGTGGACCGCGGGTCAACGCATGTTCGACTTTCGATGTACGCCGTCTCGCCGTTTTTGTCGAATAAACGGCGAGGCGGCAAGACAATAACACGATCGACGCGCGTTGGCCCGACCGTCAAACGCTCGCCTCGGCCTAATTGTATACGTGCGGTGTTTTTGCCTTAGGAGGCAATGACCGGCCTTCGACACCTGACGATGCGTCTTCTTGAGCATCGGCCAGGTGTCTATATATACTGCCGCAAATGTGATAACGGGGATTCTCCGAGATATCGTGAACAGTCAAGTTTAATTTAGCGCCCCTTGCGCCTATACGAAGCCGTGCTTCAATTTCATAGTTCTTTCGAAGCCGTGCTTCAAATCATACGTCGAACGGAGCCGTGCTCCAAAGATTGTAAACCAAAGGACTGTGGAGTCCGAATCAATAAATCGCGTGTCGTCTGCTCACGAATTCCGGCGCTTTAATTTTGTGCCGTGCGCAACAAATACCTTTTTGCGTATTGCCACAGGTCATTGGACCACAAGTTCCTACAAACGTTGAACAGCCGATACAATATTTTAAATTATTTTTCACGGACGAATTGTTAAATGAAATTATAAAGGAAACCAACAGTTACACAGAAAATGTTCTAAACTTGGAAGAAATATCTAGTAACTCTATTTGGCAAAGTGAATACTGTGACACTTGTCTAACTAAACCCAGAATGCACATGGCAGATTGTTACCAAAGATATCACACCATGGTGAATTATAAAATTTAAAATTTATCTTTTATTTACAATAAGAAAATGTATATTTATAAAATAAATCAAATCAAATGCATTCACAAGGACGTGTAATCTTTTCCGCTCAAAATAGAACTTCCTTTATCTCAGGCGCTCCGCTCCAAAAATGTGCCGGAATTGCTGGTAGGCAGTACTCGAGAAACGCGCGGAGCGCTAAGGGTTAAAGCATATACCTTTTTCTTTAACATTTCAGCCTATACTACTTCCTCTGATTTTTATAACCTATATTATTTTCTCTTCTTTTTTCCATCCATACTTTTTCGCTTAACGTTTACAGTACACTACAGTACTTGTCTGATCACAATTTTCTTCTTAAAAGACCACAAGTCTTACAATTGGTCATTCTGCTTGTCTCACCACTAACCATCCTATTCTACTTTCTTATATGCTCGTAAATGTATTGCATTTATGGAAATAATGCTGCAGATCTTGTCCATTAATAATAAAAATAATAACGCAAACAGACGTATCTTTCAGACGTCGCATCTCTTTGGTGCACAGTAATACATGGTGGGACATTTTTAGATCCATCTCGAAATATTGCAACTGCTGCATGCGCATTTATGAAGCAATGTCACACGGTAGGGCTATTTGAATCCTATCCTATAACTAGAAATTGAATTGAATTATTATTTTTTTTAATGTTTTTATATTATGTGATTCCTTTGTTAATAAAAATATGCCAAGTTTATCTAATTTAAAATGCGGCAATTATAAAAACGAGCCGCGAGGCTCGAATAATCGTATCTCGTAATTCCCAAATTTTGTTTCCAAGCTGAAGGACATTTGGCGAGAATTTACTTTTTATTTCTGGTAAACCACATATCGTACATCATAGACGAAAGATTTTCAGCTGTATCGAGTCATCATTTACGCCACAGAAACGCAAGCGGTTGAAAACGAAAGATTATTCTTTGGCTGTAGGATGCAGGTATAAATCTAAAGAAAGTTTCCTCGTAAAAATCACTTCTGCTGAAAGGGGTTCTCCAAGACCGTTCCCGCTAAAGAGTTTCCTCTGCTTAATCCTTTTCCACCGAATAAACACGCGGATATATCGCCGGCCGAGGAAGATCCGAGAAATAATTCCGCGATGAATAACCGCCCGAAGAAAAGCAATTTATCTTTATCATTATTAATGCTCGCGGAAAGAATCACGGCAGCGCGTCTAATTGTTGTCACGCCGAGTCGGTCGACGTTCCGCGATTTAATTGGTCGGCTGGAAATTAATGCCGCAACTCAAAGTCCCGCGGATACGTGTCGCCTCAAAGCGCAAATATTATAATTAAATTACTTCGCGCGAGCATGTATCGATACCTGATCCGATGTGCACGCGTGCCATGTAAGCACGATCGCGTGCACGGTCCGCACAATATCAAGCCGGCATATTATTATTCGACTAGCATTTCACAATACCTGGCCCGGCCCCGTTGAATTTCGGGACCTCCGATGGCGAATGATTTAATTACATGATCGTCTCGCTGGCGGCGAGGTCTCATCCTCTCTCTCTCTTTCTCTCTCTCTTGCTCGCACCGATAAACGATCGTCCAACAATTGCCTCGTTAATATCTCGTATTCTGCTTGCTCCGCGTGTTTCCGCGTGATTTAGATCGCTGTTGCCGCGCGGAGACGATTAATTCGGGAAACGACAGCGGACGGAATCGCGCGCGAAGTAATTTCAGGGCGTATTTTTTCCACGCGGCTGCTACTAATTCGCGGCAGCGCCGACAACTTGATACGATCGGGACTAAACGAGAGGGAGAAAAAGAGAGAGAGAGAGAAGGAGAAAGCGTTGAAGAGAAAACAGTTCTCACGTATCTCGGATAGACACCGAGATTGCGATCTTGAATTTCGTTCAGCAGGCTAGCAGGCACTTAGGACTTTAAAAACTTGTTGATCTCGGCTCGAGTCGTACAACTTTCCGTGGATTTTGTACTTCCGCGTGCCGGGCTAACTCTCGAGAGCTTATGGAACCGGTTTGTCGTGAACGTTGTTGCGTTCCACCGTGTGCACGTCGTTTAATGCATTCCACGAGGATTTTTCGAGCTACCGAATCGAGGCTTTTAATAACTCCGTGCCCCTTTGTTCGTCGAGAATGTTTGCACCGGGGGACTATATGGAACGTGTCACTCGCAAAGTTCGCGAATTTATTTCCGACTAGTTCAAGAATTTGTCGGGCGTTTCCAAGCGGAAATGTTAATTTAATGCAGAGTTTAGAGAATGATGGAAATGCTGTTCTCCGCAGCTGAAAAATATAATGGGAACATAAAGGCTTCGAAAATGTGAAATAATGTTGTTCACGGAACCGAACAACGAAATTCCTGAGTAAATTAGCTCGCTAGTTTGTAACTGGTTTAGCTTCAAATTAAAAACGGTCAAAGGGTTATCCCTCTGTCCGTCGCCCCGACGTCGTACTGAGTAATCAGATTTTGGCTTTGCTTGACGAAGATCGATTGCAGTCATGTCCGAAAACAAAATTGCTCTGTGTCACTTCGAAGTCGCATACTGGCATATCAATATTTTTCTAATTTCCTTCTTATTACGATAATTTAATAAGTAACAGTACTAATAATAATGATTATTTGTTATTTAGAATATTTAACCTTGATATGTTAGCTCGATTTCGTTTTTTTAAAAATACAGCATTGATCTCTATAAAAAATTGAACGAGATGGTAAACGTAGCTTGGACAAGTAAACACAGATAAGAGAAATATCACTAACACATTTCTACCATGTACGGTAATCGGTCCGTCGTTATCTCGTATTTCTCTTATAAATGTTTAACAAAGCATTTTCGAGCCTATGTTTACGTGACACTTTCTCCATATTTTCGCTGATATAGTTTATATATAATATATATGTACACATTACTCAATAAGTCTCCGGTCCAGCTAAGAAAAACAAATTATTTTTTAGAAATTATTGGTCAACATGCTTTTCTTTAAGAGTGATACATTCATTCCAATGCTCCTCTGACTTTTCGATGCCTTTCTTGTAGAACGATTTGTCTTTGTTCTCAAAATAGGCATCCGTTTCGGCAATCTTTTCAGCATTTGTGCCAAATTTCTTTCCCTGGGGCATCTTTTTAACGTCTGCAAAAATCCAGTATTCGCTGGGGGCTGATTTGGAGAGTACGGTGGGTGGGGAAGCAATTCGAAGCGTAATTCGTTCAATTTAACCATCGCTTAACCGCGCTCCGAATCGTCGACACGTTGTTGTTTTTGATCCGGTGCGAGCGAACGCGGCACCTACTTCGAAAGCAATTTACACATGCTCGAATTGTTGTGTAAAATTGTAAACACGCTATCTTCTGATATCTTCAAGGGGTCAGCTATCTCACGCAATTTCACTATACGGTCTTTCAAAACTATTTTGTGGACTTTTTTTGTGTTTTTCGGAACAACTGCCGATTTTGGGCGACCAGAGCGTTCAGCAACATCGGTGTTTGTACCATCGCGTTTAATTTTAGCATACCAGTCGATAATAGTTGATTTCCCTGGTGCAGAGTCTTCGTAACGCTTATTAAGCCACTGTTCGGCTTCAACGGTATTTTTCCCCATCAAAAAACAATGTATAATCGATACACGAAATTCTTTTCTAACCATTGTTTTGAAAATTACAAAACTGGTGTCACTAAAACCACTGCAACCTGTAAACTAATCATCAAAATGTCATGAAATTTTGGCATGTATCGTTTGAAGAATGTTACTATCCAGAAATCATATAGGTTTGTCAACAGTATTGCCATATGTGTGTCAGACCGGAGACATATTGAGTGACGTGTTAAATTATATTTTCGATGTCGTTCGACCAAAAAACCTAGGGACCCCTGCATATTTCATTCGGAAAAGTGTTTTACGTCCACGCGGTACGGTCAACGTTAATTCTCGTCGCCGCGCTCTTACGTCGCGCACGGAAGTGAAATCCTGGACAAAATTCTGAAGCGCATTCGCGTCTACAGATTACCATTTGCACGTTTCCGGTACAACAAATATTTTGCACAGGACCACGTAGAGCGGGCTGTCCGCAGAAAATCGCGCGACAGAAAGGAGTCCTGAAATCGCGTGACAAATAAAATCGCCCGAATATCCGCAGTCCATTTGCCAGATTGCCTTCGAAGTTCCAGTTTCGGTTCTATGACGCGCGAAGATTCTATGCATCGAGCGTTAAACGTTCCGAATGGGCCTTTTATTTCGAGTTCCAGAGGAACGGGACAGTCGCCCGCGCCTTCTGTTTTCCGATGAAGCTCCGATCGCGGGCAAATTGCCGCGGCGAATCGGATTCGCGAGTCTCTGAACTGCATCGGCGAACGGGACACTGTGCGGAGCAGAGCCGAGCGGAGCCGAGCGAAGCGGAGCCGCGTCGCGGAAAACCAGCGGATATGAGCAATAACCGTGCATTTCCATGTGCTGGAAGGCTTTACCAGCATTTTAAATCCGATTGCCCGTATCGTGGCCATGTCAGGAAGGAAATACCCGGAAGCGCAAATATCATTCGAAGAGGATCAGATTCCGCGTACCGCGCGCCTGAGTCGACGTCCGATACACAGCAGCTTATTCTGCTACACTGTTTTTTTTTTATCCGTACTCGCGCGGATACGCCGGGCTCAGCCAGGGGATAAGCCGAGATGATAAGCTTTCCATTCCCGTTGAACCACGATAATTTTACACAATTTTATTGGCTTCTCGCGCTGCGATGGAAAAATGGGTCGGGATGCAGCGGTAAATTTCGGTCCCCTGGACCGACCACCGTTTCGATACCCTGCGAGTGCCGATCCGTTTGTTACGTCGCCTTTAATCCGCGAAAACAGTCGCATCGGAGATCCTACGACAATGTTTTATCCTTCTATACTTTGCACTGCGAACAGACAAAATTTCTTTCGTTTATGTCACGATTTGGAAAGTCGCGAAACGCTTTTTAATATTCCAGAAGAAGAATATTGAGGCTTTTTAACACTTGGACTGCGGGGATCGGATTCATTTAAACTCTGAGTGTAAGTATAGTTGTTCCACCGTCTAGTTTCCGGTTAATTAACTTAGACTTTTACATACTTCATTCACCGTTTGGCTGGTTGATTTAACAGATTTTTACACATAATATGCATGGAGCTTATGGTTGTCCAACCGCAACCTATACCATGGTCGGTGCTCCTGTATTTTTCAGATTAACGTTAAAATAGTCGAAACTATGAATCGTGTTATGCACGTACGTTAATAATAATAATAATAATAATAATAATAATAATAATAATAATAATAATAATAATAATAATGGTAATAGTAATAATAATTTCTAATAAAGTTTGCTTAAATTTTCTGAGCACCGATATGCAGCAACAGTGATCGAGGGGTTTAACCCTTTGGAGTCTGATTTATTTTTCGTTAAATTGCGACTGCAGATATAGGTCTGCAGTCAAGTTTTACGTACATGTGTAGGTGTTAATAACATATTATTATTAGTGTAGATTATCCCATTTAGACGCTAAGGGCTGGGACATGTACGTTCCATTGGTTGCATGTAAACAAATGTGTGCGTGTATTGTGGAAAAACGGGGTTCATTTCAGCCAAATAGGCGTACAAAATACAGTAATGTCTCTCTAATTGACGCCCAGATTGTCCACAAAAATGGACAATTTTGGAAGAGGAGATACGATTGTTCGAGCCTTGTGGCTCGTTTTTTATGGTTATCGATTGTCAACAACTATAAAAACGAGCTGCAAGGCTCGAACAATCGTATCTTCTGTTCCCAAATTTTCCATTTTTCTGCACAATTTGAACGTCAATTAAGGAAACACGAGTGCGACACTTATGTCCTGATAAACTCCAAAGGGTTAAGATCTATAGAGAACTTAACGTATTTAGCAGAAGCGCCAAGAAAATATGTTGAAAAAGTTCGCAAATCAAATTAGAAATGTTCCGAAATTTGCTCAGTTACACCGTTACGAAAAATGTCAAATATTCAGTGGAAGAAACGGTGTGTTAGGTGCTAAAGAATCTTTACTATGTGCTATGTTCTCGATGCACGCTTACAGATTAAGAGAGAGCGACGGGCAGAGAGTATCATTTATTTTTTGACAATACACGCGAGCAACGGTCCCCCCTTCTCCCACCATAATCTTCGCGATGGTAATGATCGATAGATTGCGACGTCGCTATACATCGGATTCTTAACAAAAAAGCGCCCGCCGTACGAACGTTAAAGGAAATACGACTCGCGATGCGAGCGGAAAGACGCGAAACGTTCTGCAGTATCAAAAAAGAACGAAAGACAAAGAATATTCTTGAAACAATGCCGGACTCTCGAATAATTCCCGTAAAAGAGGAGTTATCAATTTATGAACTCGCTACAAGTAACAGTAGCCGTTGGCAAAATTACGCCAGTTCTAAGAGAAGAAAATTCGTTAAAATGTGATATCCATCAAAGTTTCCGCGCTCTTTATCTCTATAATGACCGCTGGAATTGCACTCGAATTCACCGCGACACGACCCAGTAATTGAATATAATCTACAATGCCTGGAAGCTCGTTTCGTTCCTTTCCAGGAGGCAAGCAGTTCAATTAAGAATATAATTATTTTTCCTCTTTCACAAATGAAGGCTTCTCCGGAGGACACGCAATTATCGCGAAGAATGGCCCCGGCATTGCGGCCGGGCACGTCGAACGTGATGCGCCTCGTTTAATTCGACGTCGAGCCGCTGTTTAGCTCAATAATTGAAACGTCGAATATGATCGCGGCGGCCGGCTCCGCCGGGTTATTATTTCGGTAATTGACCGAGCGGAAGTTCGAATTGTCCGGCGAATCTCCGGCCTGCTCGTCGACCAGCACTTTCGTCTTCCTTCCTAGCCGCTACGGAGGAATGGCACTCCCGCGCGCGGCTCATTTTTCTCGAATGAAACTAATTTTGCGGGATAGCCGATGCTCTCGAACGCGTTCACGCCGAACGATTTTTCCGAGTCCGGAAACTTCTCCCGTTTCTTCGGCATTTTTCCTGGCGCCTCTTCTTTTCGTCCCCGCTCTCCCTCCTTTCTATTCCCGGCATCCAGATAGATCACGGAAGATTCTATACCCGCCGGTGATATCTTTCGCGTTCCTTCTCTCTTATATTCCTTCGATCAACGAAAGGATTTCGGTGCGGGCGTAAATCCCTTTTCCGCACGCACGCCGCGATATTCAGTGGTATAGGTCGGTGTTTACACGGCCAACATCCGGATCCCTGGTGAAATTTTTGCGATGAAACGCGTAAACGTTGATCTGCGCCACTTGATCTCGCATCCGCGGTCGAAGCTTTGCGATCGTCCGGTAAATATTAGTTTGTACTACTCGAGCTCGATCTTTGCATACAGCGACGAATCTCTACGCATACAGTATAAATGGACGGTTCATTGAAAATGAGTTGCACAGTGCGAACACATCTTTATGACAAAATATTTCGATAAATCAATATGGTCGATTTCTTCTTAAATAAACAATGGATGACCGCACTCGTATTGACCACGAATTGACTAAGCGAAGTGAAAAGAATTATAAACGAAATGAAAATTCAGAAATTATATAAAATAGTTGAATATTAACCCTTAGCACTCGAAAGACTTTTTTTTATATATAAGTACTAACCAGCAACTCGAAGCAAATTTTGCCAAAATTGTGATTCTGCTGTACAAAGTTGAATTAAAATAAAAATCATTGCGCTGCTATGAACATTTTGTAGGAATTGATTAATCAAAGATGTTGTGGGTTTATTTATAGCATTTTACATGATTACCTTAAAAGATATAATTTAGTGTCGCCGTATCGGCGACATCCGATTGCAAAGGGTTAATATTCATTTGTTCTCTATGATGCTTCGCATTATTAGTGACATCGTTATTTTTTCTTTTTTACGGATAATTTGCAAAAGCTGTATTTAGTAGCTTAATTTTAAAGCGAACGGATTTACGCTGGGCTGACAAACAGTGGTTTGTACTGGTCGATCTCAAAGTTTTATGTCGACTCGTTACGGTGGTCGTATAAATAATGGTTCGTACTACTTAATCTTAGAGTTTTATGTCGAATCGTTACGGCGGTCGTACCAAGTATCGGTTTGTACTACTTAATCCTAAATGTTTACGATGCATCCTTACAGTGATTGCATTAATACTAATTTTTATTGTTAAATTCACACAAATACGCATGAAATCCTTACGATGATTGTACAGATATTGGTCTGCTTCACTTAAACACAAAATTTCGTATCAAATATCGCTGTTTGTACTACTCAATCTTAGAGTTTTATGTCGAATCGTTACAGTGGTCGTATCAAGTATCAGTTTGTACTACTTAATCTTAAACGTTTACGATGCATCCTTACAGTGATTGCCTTAATACTAATTGTTATTGTTAAATTCACACGGACACGTATGAAATCCTTAACGATGATTGTGCAGATATTGGTCTGCTCCACTTAAACACAAAATTTCGTATCAAATATCGATTTGTACTACTCAATCTTCAGATTCGAGATGAATTTTTGTTCCTGCCATTAAAGAGAATGTACGACGAAGGAAACACGGATTTTTCACGAATCAAATCTGATGCATTGTACGTAAAAACTTGAATTTTCTTCGTGCAAAACTTCTGAGAAGGAATAGTACTTTAAGGAATGGTATTAATGCCTGGGAGGAGACAATGGAATTATTATTCCCTCGCATGACTACGTCTCTCTGATGCACGATTATTCACCAAGCGAACTAGAATTCGCACAACTTAATTGCGTTTTTATACGCACAGTTCTACCGCGTACGACTAATTACAAACACTGCGCTATCGTGCCTTCTTTATGCGACCGCAAACGCAGCCATTAATTGCATATCAACGCTCGTTGCTTAATCTTCCCATTGTAGACATTAAATCGTTCCCGTAATAGTTGGCTTGTACTACTTGGCCCACGACACTCGAGCCGGCGATCGTATCGGCCGACTAAATATAGACCTGTACTACTTAATCCGCGTATCGAGGAGCGCTAGGGTTGGTTGCAACTTCTCCAATGCCGCTTAACTTTCACTGCTCCCCCTTTATCCGCTAAAAATATCAATACTTGACAACCTATCACTTTTCCACGTCCGCACGAATCAATATGATTAATAGGTTACGTGGACTGGCATCTAGTGCCAGATTTTATCACACGTTCGTCATTAAGCTGTTGCAGTAATCGAGGACTTAAAATGACCCGGTTGAAATCAAAATAAAAGATCTACGATTGCTAAAATGGCGAAGAAAACTTTTCAGCAAATTCACGTGTTCGTATTATAATAAAAATCGACTAGAGCTCGAATATTCGCGAGCTCGCGTGTTTTGCAAAACATTTTCAGAACTTTGCGCGAACTCCTTTTTCGGGAACGCCGACGAGACGCCGATTGAACGCGATCCTGCAGATATTTTTCACGAGCTTCCTGGAACGGTACACACGGCTTCAAATCACCTACTTTTCATTTCGTCCGTCGATCTAGTTTCGCAGCGCGAGCCCGCGCAGCGTAACACCGGCAACAGTGATCCGAAGTAGAAAATATTTTACATTTGCTCGCGGAAGACTGGCGTGACCATTAAAAAAACTCGGCAATTTCGTATTCCCTTTGATCGGGGTGTCCAGTTACGAGACGAAAATCGGTGTCGCCCATTTTTTGATAACACCGAGGCCCGAACGCGTTCAATCTCGGCGCACAAAAGCCGGTCTCGTCAAAACAATATTTCAACGGGACGCGCGCGCGTCCGCCGAGCTCTTATTTCACGCGTTCTGAACTTTTCTATCTGCGAGCCGACATTTTTTTGCGTTTTGTTTTGGTTTTTTTCCCCTTTTTCCGTATTCTCCGCCGCGCGCGCGCGCGCCCATTTCCTCCCCGGCATTGCAGCATACCTATATCCGTTCCCGAATTTATTCGTAGCAGCAGAGCGACGCGCTGCTTTTAAAATATGCGCCGCGGGAACATGCTCTTAGCGAACATTTGATAGCCGAGCCGGGACGAGTCCGTTCTTCGCCAATTGTTTCGCGCGAATCGTCGAGAGCTCTCGCCTTGTGTCGCGAAACACGCGATCGGGTATTTCGCCGGGGACTCTCGCGAACTTGTTAAGCGATTGTTAACGACCGCGCGTATACCGAACACGTTTGCCATGGTTTTAATCCCGACTCTCCTCTCGAGCAAACTATTTTATCCTGCGAATAAGTGATACCTCTTTGTTAGGTCGTTTAAGGGACGAAACGAAACGTACGTACTCGTCGGTGCATCGATAATTTACGTTCGTTGCTGCACGATATCTTCTTCTTTTCGGTGGATTTTTATTGGAAAGGTTTACTCTTCGCTTGGACGCTTTATTGTAAAAGAATTTCAGATCAAGCGAGAAGTAATTCTTATATTTAGACTTCGGATGTTTGTGCAAATGCGTGTTCTTTTATAGAAAATAAGTAGACCGAAATGGGACCTGGACAGAAATTTATGTCACGATCACGCGATTCCAAAAATATATTTTATATTTTGCATATTTTGCATGTTCCGTATATTTTGCATATTTATGTTTAAAAACATGCATATCTTGTTCGCCGTGCACGTGCATATATCATGCTGGTTTGAATCATCTATCTTGTTGAATTGATTTAGGGCATTAGTCAGATCGCAGCGTGGTCGGATTCAGTTAATAATAGTTCAGTTTTATTATTGAAGCGACAAGGTTAAATTTATGCGTGCACGTTTCGGTATTATTATTTATGAAAAGCCAGATCGAAGACGATCCCGATTTCGTCGTCAAGGAAAATAATGAAGAAAGTATTTATTGTCGAACACGCAATGAAAGTGTAAAGACCAATCAAACGTCACAATCGCGACTAATTGTGATTTTCGATTGGTCTTTATACTTTCATTGCATGTTTAGCAATAAATACTTCCCTCATTATTGGCGCATGTGCCGCAGCACTGCTCGAGTAAGTATATAGTAAATATGAATCGATAAGATCGTGTGATGTAAACAAACGCCACCGAATAACGCCATCAAATTTAGAAAAAATGCTTGTGATATACTGTAATTCGATGCAATAACACATTAGAATTTAATATTTACTGACTGAATATTATACCAGAATAAAATATTTCACATCAGAATAACTGTAAAACATTTCTTGAGTGGAATAACTTAACGCCATCAAATTTAGAAAAAAATGCTTGTGATATACCGTAATTCGATGGATAACACATCAGAATATAATATTTACTTACCGAATGTTATGTCAGAATAAAATATTTTACATCAGAATAACTGTAAAACATTTCTTGAGCGGAATAACTTAACTTAATATTAAGCTTAACACTTAATATTGTATATATTTAATATCACGCATATTTTCGTATTTTCGTGCATATTTCGCATAGTTTCATGCATATTTTACATATTTTCATGCATATTTTTCATATTTTCGTACATATTTAGCATATTTTGCGAGCATACATGTCACACGCATTTTGCATATTCATCCTGCTTACGTATCCGCAGTACGCACATAATTATTGTTACGAAATAATAGCTCCTGATGTCATTGGTCAGGTTCATAGTCTCATCGTACAATTTTTATTGCACCGTCGTCTATCCGATAGTGCATTTTCTTTTTCCTTTGGAAGTGACTTTATTAGAAACGGAGATGAAATGTAAAAGAATTGAAATGGAAGTAAAAAAAAGTGGTCGGAAAAAGGTAGAAATTTAACGTGTACAAAGGCGAGGTTCAGTCCAAAAGGATTGCTTTAACCTTTCACGTCCCAGAGGCGTTTCGACGGACCACTTTTATACCAAAATTGTTACTGAAAAGTTCGCGCGTTTCGAAAATAGTAGAAACTGCGGGCTGAAATATAGTGAACCTATTCGTTATTTGAACAGTTTATACGGCTGAAACAGACTCGAGGCACAAGAGATTCCATCGAACGGAACGATAATGCCCAATTAGAATATAGACGGTAAATTTTCAGTAAAATTGCATTATTTGACGGACATAATTATTTTCCGAATCCGGTGCCGAGACTCTTAATCTCCATTACGGATTATTGAAATTATAATTATTATTTAATCCCGTTGACACGGCAATCGTATCTCCGTTTCCATGCCGTGCCCCATCAACGCTAGATGCACAATGCAACATTCGGTTATAATATAATATTGGCGGAGTCGCTGAAAGGGCCGCGAAACACAAAGCACACAATTATCTCGCTACGAAACGCGTGATATTATTCTTCTATGTGTCGTAGGGAGGGAAATCCTGTCACAGTCTGCATTATAGTCGAGTCGAACGCGATGATAAAGCGCGCGTCATCGCACGAACCCCGACCAGCCCGCGTATCAAACAATCAAAATTGTAAAGCATGCTCGGGCACGGCGAGAAACGAAACAATTTTCCTAACAGATTTCCTGTTTTTCGAATTACAGTAAATTCTCCCCGATTGTCCTTCGACTTGTAAACAAAAGTGGACAATTCGCGAAGAGGAGGCACGATTGTTCGAGGCTTGCGCCTCGTTTTCATAGTTGTTGACGATCGGCAACTTTAAAAACGAGCCGTAAGGCTTGGATAACCGCATCTCCTCTTTACAAATTGTTCATTTTTGTTTACAAGCTGAAGGACAATTGCGGAGAATTTAATGTATTTCGCCAGGGATTTTTTCATTACGATCTTTAATTTTTATCAGTTCGTAAAAGTTCCAGAACATTTTTATAAGCTACATTGGAATCTATGATATTATGTGGCAAATTGCAACAAATTTCTCATATATTACAAGTTGCAATCACAGAACGGATACAAAGGAATTCTTGACGTTGAAACATTTGGTTTGACAGAAATTAATAGAATATAAATATAAAAGTTTTCCCATAACAGGAGCAGATATTTCACTAATTGAAGTTCTCAAACATTATAACAAGTGCCATTATTCAGTGAATAGCATTGTAACAATATTTTATCTTCTACAAATTAGTAGATAAAATAGAAAACTGTAAAGAATTAGAAAAAACGTTAAAAGAAATATATTTTCAATTGTGTCTTCTTTTCCTTAAAATTGCTTTAGCATGTTCTTGTTCTGCGGAAAATTCATAATTATTATCGTTTATTCTAATAATTATTAGGATTATTATTAAAATAGAAAACTGTGAAGAATTAGAATTGATTTAGCATATTCCTGTTATGCAGAAAATTCATAATTGTTGTTGTTAATTCTAACAATTATTATCATATATTATTATTGTTATTATTATTATTATTATTATTATTATTCATTATTGTATTCATCGAATAGTATCCAGTATCTTCGACGACGATGCAAAACTTTTCTAATAGTCAACGAAATATCGATTACAGAGAAATATGTATTTTTACGTTAAGCACCATTCGAACTACAACTTCCCTTCGTCTGTTCGCACAATGCACATTTTTGGATAAAGTTCTATGGTCGATGTTTCGAACAGAACCTATCGATACTTCCGTAACTTTTTCAATGCGCGCGCGCCCTCGATTGGGAAATTAATGGGAACATAGCGTCGGAATACCGCGGACAAGTCTAGCATGAAATATAAATTCCGTATCGCCGAAACGCCAGGTTCCCGTCGGATGAATCGGAGCGTCTTCACACCGGAATTATTCCGGTCACAATGAATCGCATGGCGAATTGCGAGAATCCCCCTTTTGAACTTCGTTGCATCGTACGAGCCCCGGGAACAAAGGGACATTTCTGCACAAAGGAGCCAGCAGAGAGCCCGGACCGTCTCCCCTCCTCTCTCTCTCTCTCTCTCTCTCTCTCCCTCTCCCTCTCTCCCTCCCTCTCTCTCTTTGTTTCTGTCTCTCCACCTCTCTTTCCATCTGCCCCCCTCTATATCCCTTTTCTTTGGGGCTCGGTGACTTTGGGGTGGAAAAACATTTACCCCCGAGCCGCTGAATCGACGAGAACATCCGACCGGTCGAAGAACCGATTAACGCGCCCTCAGACGATTTCGTGATCAACGTGGAGAAACAACGATACGGTTAAATCACGATTATTACACCTAAACTAACACAGTGAAATGAAACTCTATTATATTATATTATCCGAACCATTTCAGAGCTCGTTAGACTAACGTTTAAAATTGTTAACGGGCGCAAAGCATACCCGAGCTTTCCATAAACTCGTAGAAACGATGCAATTTAAAAAAATATATGCGGCGCGAGTATTTAGAATTGTCCTATGTTTCTCCTTTACGGCTAGGAAATTCTTGCTCTTAATTGGTAATTTAACCCCTTGCAATAATTTGACGAGTCTGACACGTGATCGAGATTTCTAGTAATAACCTGTTAAATATTCCGTTTTTTATAGCTATTCCATTATCTTTAGTCTGGATAAAATTCTGATTTCTTGTCATCAGTATTTAAGCACTTAAGTAAACGTGGACACACAATAAACATAAATTTTTCTTTTCTTCTAAGAAATTGTTGAATTCGGAAAAATCTTGTATGAAATCGGAAATCTTCTAATGATTGTAACTAAGAAGAAAATAGTACGGCAAGGAGTTAATACTTGGAATATACAGGGTGTTCAAAAAATGTCTCGCAATTCGGAAATGGGAGATTCCTGAGGTAATTCGAAGTAACTTTTTCCTTAGCGAAAATGCAATCCGCGGCTTTGTTTATGAGTTATTAATGAAAAACACTGACCAATAAGAGGCGAGCTCCGCTGCCACGAGACGGCTGTGAAGACGAGCGCGCGGAACTTATTCGCTGGGCCATCTTGCGCGAGCTGATCTCGTTTCTCATTAATCACCGTTTTTTCGTTAATAACTCGTAAACGAAGCCGCGGATTTCATTCTCGCTGAGTTACTTCAAAAAGTTAAAAAGTTGCTTCAAATGACCTCAGGAATCCTTCATTTCCCGGAAAACACCCTGTATACGTATAAGGATCAGTAATTTTGCTGAATGTAATAAAAATTTCTGTCGATTGCTGTAATAGATTCGAGATTATTTACCATGTTATTTACTATCGCTCTCTGCTACTTTCGACATTTTTGGGACACCCTGTAGAATGTCTTATATTTGCAGTTCACGACATTAGGAATAAATTCCAGCGAATTTACAATTATCGGAATAATGCTCTGCAGTCCTCAATTATCAACGCGATAATGAAATAAGAATTCTCTACTCAAAATATAACACTACAGGTCGAATTGAATATAAAGGGTATCAAAAAATTATTGTATTTCCGGGAGCTGAAGGGTTCATGAGATCATTTGACGTAACTTTTTCCTTAGCGAAAACGCGATCCGCGGCTTCGTTTAGGAATTATTAACGAAAATTAGTGACCAATGAGAGGCGGGAGCAGCTGGCGCATGGCGGCCGAGCCAATGAACGGAACTGGGCTTCGTGCGCTCGGCCGCTTCGTGCTGGCCGAGCTCGCTTCTCATTGGTCATTGTTTTTCGTTAATAACTCGTTAACGATGCCTCGGAGAATGTTTTTGCAAAGGAGAAAATTACTTCAAATAATCTTAGGAATCCCACATTTCCCGGAAATACCATAATTTTGGGACACTCTGCGTATTTTCCGATAAAAAAATAAACAAGAGGTAAATAAATATTGGAAAATACATAGGACGTAAATTATAATAAAAGTCGCCAAGTCGTCGCGAAGTTGAGAAACCCATCAGCAGTACAAAGTGAACGTTTCCTACACTCAATTATAAACAATTACGAATTACGTCGAGTGGCTTATTCGTTAGCCCAACACTGTTTCGCAAGAAATCGTTACGACGAGCCCGACTTGGTGTTATAACGCAAGAGGTTTAAATATATCGGATCATCGACGCGGCATTAGTTCAGCAAAAATGCACGCGCGTTTAATTGTTTACGGCGCGCGTTGGCAGTTTAATTAAGATCCGTCCAATTTATTCGCTCGGCGCCGCGCCGGGAACGGCGGCGTCAATTTATCCCGGGTTTTTGTTAATATCTAAGGCGTCGCGATCCCCATGCATCATTGCAGCCGGTGTTTTGCTCCCGATATCTCATTTCGAGGCGGGCAGACACGGACGCGAGCGACGCGTTTTACGAGGCGCGACGAGGGTTCCGCGCGACCGGATATAAAATCTAATTTACGCCTGCGTGTTTTGCGCGGGGCGGCGACGGCGGCGGCGCTGGAAACGATACCGTCGTAATCCGGGATTACGACGGCGATTCTCGGGCAAAGGGTTAAGGAGCCATCGAGGACGAAGGGATCGGAGCGCCTCTTGGTCCGAGGGCCAAGGATCGCGTTCCGAAAACGAGCGTCGGGATAAATTGAGCCGGCGATGATTGGAAGACGAGCAGTTACATCGGCGTCGGATAAAACGGCCCCGGGCCGAATCCAATTTTCCAGTTTGCCGTGCTTCGACAACCGGTTCGCGGAATTTCACGCGGAAGCGTCCCCCGTTCACGGCGGAGAGAAACAAACACCGAGGAAAATAAAAATCGTTTACGGCGTATCACGGCGCTCGTCGCCGCGGCGCGGCGTTTAGATTCCTCATCGGCGGCAACGAACTCCTTGGAGCCGGTGGCTCGTGCGTTCGCGACGGAATCTCTCGTGAAAGAGATTCGAGTGGCCGAACTGCGGACTTTTCCCGTTTTTGTTGCGAGTTTACCCGAATGTTTCACCGTTATACGGGATATAAAATTCTATTTTACCTCTGTTTTTTCTCGGCTTCGACGATGACGATGTCGACTCCCTGAGTTTATAGCGTGATTCCGTTGCGAGAGTGCAGAGGAGATGCATAACGAAAATATATTAGTGCAAATACATCTGTCGAATAGGTTGAAAGTGTCTGAAATTTTATGCAGGTATTTTGAGATTTTCAATTTTCTCGAAATTCACGCGATCATCAAAATTGCTGGTACAAGTTGACAGAAGGAGCGACGTACTGCAAAGATCAAAAATTTCATGGCAACTTTTCAATTATTTTGGAGAAATATTGTTAATAGAATTTTCGAACGGATCAGTTGCAGAGGCCGGTAAAACGCTTTGTCAAACATTTTTGTTTCAGAATCAAATAAAATAGTTGGAAAAGTACCATATTTTCCTTTTTCTTCGTCATTAGAATCAGTTGAAATTTCTGCAATCGTTTTTTTTTATGCATTGTCTAGTAGACTGGTACTTCTGATGTCTAAAAATAGAATTCAAGTCATTTTTGCTTCAATTTGAACAAATTTATTGAGTTTTAGAAGCGTACGAATACATTCTTCTCGGAGCCACTGCACATTGTACGTAGTTAGGTCAATTAGCACTTAACCCTTTAGTCCTTCACCCTTTGCAGTCGAAGCTGTTTTAATTCGAAATGCAAAACATGTTTTCTGATCTACAGTAATTCGATTTTATATGATTTAGTACGATTTATTCGTATGAAATTGAACATATTGACAACTGCAATACTTGCAATTTTAATAGTTTTTAAAAATATAAACGAATCTGATACTCTTACAATTATTTAGAAAAGTAGTACAGCAATTTTTAGTGGCGCCTCAGAGTCGCCATTCGAGTGAAAAGGGTTAATAATTTAACCTATATAACAGAACGAGACAATTTTTGTTTCTTTTATTCTTCTTCGGTGTTTAATATCACATCGACCGCTTGGTAATTAACGACTCTTTAGACTAAAATTAAGAAACGAGGGCTTCTCATTCTTTTGTCATTCCGAGTAATAGCAAAATTTCAAACAAATAAGTATTTCAGCCATTGTCCGGTAGACTAGCCATTTTGCCATCTAAATAAAAATTCAAGTCCTTCAGCCCAGTTTTAACGCTAACTTTTAACGCTTTTTAGCTACCTTTACAGAGAACTAAGAGCAGCTGTTTTACGTCATTTGATAAAAGTACAGTAATCTCTCCCTAATTCGCGCTCACGTTTCGTGCCACGATTCGAAGGCAATTAGGAGGCCACATTTCACGATTCGAAGGCAATTCGGAGGCCAAATGACACGATTCGAAGGCAAGTCGGAGACCAAATGACACGATTCGAAGGCAATTTGGAGGCCACATTTCACGATTCGAAGGCAATTCGGAGGGCACATGCCAGGATTTGACAGTCACGTATCTAGTACAGTAATTTCTCCCTAATTCACGCTCAGATTCACGAGCCACTCGAATAATCGTATCTCCTCTTCCCAATCTGTCCATTTCTGTGCGCAATCAGAGCGCGAATTAGGGAGAAATTACTGTAACGAGAAGACATTTACTCCGACTCTCGACGAGCATAATTATAATATTTGCCGCAAGTAATACACACATCGAAGAAATAACTCATAAATATATCTGTACGATCTGAACAATCAAATATCAAAAGATCGGCGACCCGTCTTTTTGACAAGTTCCATGAACCGAGCGACAAGAAATGTTATTCGCGCACCGACACTGCGACCGTTGTTCGGTCTACGGGGGTTGTAAATTCCCGATTCTAATTTGACAATGTGGTTCGCGATGCTCTGTGCCCACTTAAAGTAACAGAGCTGGTAATGAAAGGTATTGACTGTTGCACTTTTTAACAGAAATAACGATTTTAATTTAGAAGACTAGATATAGTACATGGAGTGTTTTCGGTCTGTGTGGTGTCGAATGATTGTTGAAGACTATCTGCGCCTCGCGATGTACCGGCCTTTTTATTGAGGAAGCTTCTTTGTGAAGCTCCCCCTTCCCGGATAGAGACGTGCACTGATTGGTTTTTGCCGAAAGTTATGTTTGTCCAATCAGTGCCCTTTTAAATTTTAGCAACTCCCCGAGAGCGACTGGTCTCGGAGAGGACGTGATTGTTTTATGACACGGTCGAAGGGTTTCCGCCGCCTTCGACGACACAACCGAAATTCCTCCAGGTCAACTCACGGTAGCCTCGAGTACCGTGTTACGCACTCGGCTCGAGATGACCCTTCGGAAATCCTAGGTTTACGACACGTTATAGTTGGTGGAATAGCCGAAAATTAGTTTTGGAGGCCGGATGGTCGCCAGACGTAAAAAAGGTCTTTATTCTATTGTCGAATCCGTGTCGCAAACCTGGTCGACGAAAACTCGACGGAATTTGTTCTTCCGTGCCGGAGCAAATGTGCGGCGCAGATGTGCTGTGGAGTGTCTGATTGCTTGTTTTATGGGTTGAAAAATGCGGATAGTTGTATTGGCATGAAACGTTCTACGAGAACGGAACAAGAAAGTTATCGAATTTTAAAAGCTCCCCGAATACGCATTTGTCCGATACTGTTTACGTACGAAATCTTCGTCGCGAGTCTGCAGCAGTGCAAGAGCGGTCGAGCCGTTTCCAAGTCGCGCGAGCAGAATATAATTTGTGGCCGGGCAGCAACGTCGCGGAGCGGCGTTGTTCGCGTTCGATCCATCGCGGACCGGGGAACAATATCCTGGGAAATCCGTGGCCGTAGGATCCTCGCGGCCCCCATCCCCCCGCGGGATAAAAACACGGCGCGCGCGACAACGAGAAAGTCGCCGAGGCTCGCATATTTACACGAGGAACTTGTTAATGCGACAGCGGCGATGGCCGGCCGGCGCGAACGGGGCTTAACGGGAACAACGGAACTCGAATGGAACAGGAAGCAGCCGTTTCCATGGACACGGCCGTATTGGCTTAGGATCGGCTTTTCTCAGGCTGCATTTTCATAGCACGCCGTATGCTTTGTCACGGCCGGATGCGATTCGCCGCGCCGCGCGAGAGCACGGCCGCGTTTCGAACGCGGCCGCGGCCCGATACGCTGTGAACTTCTGACTAATTACGAAACGGATCCCGCGTTCATCCGAGCTCGTCACGCTCGCCGCGCCCGTCTCGCGTAATGATTCCGTTTCGCGGACTTGTTATCGTTTACTTTCCGGATGCGAGGGGAACGCGAGTCGCTGCGAGGATTTCGGGGGATCGTTCGCTTTCGGAATCTGTTGCCGGAATGTTTCGCGAGCTGCGGCTCGGTTAGAATTGTTTCGCCGCTGTTAACACGTTAAGCGCCACGCCGGTCCCTAGGGACCGGCGCTAGACTTTCCATTCAGGCCACGCCGGTCCCTGCGGACCGGCGACAGATTTTTCGTTCTTCTATCGAGGCGCGTGTGTCAGTCCTTGCGTATTTGTAAGACTGAACATTTAAATTATGCGATATCGGTTTTTGTTTGGTCAATGCTTCAAGGAATAGAATAGAATACTTAAAAACATTAATGTAATTTATTAAAATTTAATTTAATTTATTTTAATTTATTATTCTCTGATGAACTTTCATCGCTCGACGAGCGCAATACACGACGATGACGAATTGTAGGCACTAAAATTTGTTCACTTGACGTATCACTTGATGACATCCTGATTTTTGGGTCAACAAAATTTTGAATTTCTAGTCAAGAAGAAGTACGAGAAAACTTGGAAACTGAACGAAACTGGGCTACGATATGTATGCAACTGAGGATTTCTTACGCGTTCGAGCGTCATTAGGCCTCGCTTTTCAGTTTTTTATCTTCTACCAAGGAGAAGGGACTATAAGGATATAAACAAAGTATATACATAGTATTTATTACGATCAGAAAATGACAGGCTCTCGAGTATAGTTTATCTGCAAGTGGAAAGATAAACATACGAAGACAAGCTCCGGTCCTCAACCCGGGTTACGTTACCCGTTATCTGTTTATACTCTGGCTCGCCTAGCGGCGCGCTGCCCGGCAGGGCCCGCCTGACGGCTTACTGTGGCTTGAACGGAAAGCGCAAAAATTCGGCGTGGCGCTTAACGTGTTAATCGCGCACCGACACTGCGACCGTTGTTCGGTCTACGGGGGTTGTAAATTCCCGATTCTAATTTGACAATGTGGTTCGCGATGCTCTGTGCCCACTTAAAGTAACAGAGCTGGTAATGAAGGGTATTGACTGTTGCACTTTTTAACAGAAATAACGATTTTAATTTAGAAGACTAGATATAGTACATGGAGTGTTTTCGGTCTGTGTAGTGTCGAATGATTGTTGAAGACTATATTTTTCTGCGTTTTACTGTACGCGCCCCGACTGGTCGCGTTATTTTATATCGGTCACCCCCGTTTGAGATCCCTGAAGGAACCTCCACCTCCACGCCGGGACGCACTGATTGGTTTTTCTCGAAGATTGCGATTTTCCAATCAGTGTCCTCTAAGCTTTTCGTCACCACCCTCTCGTATCGTCCTACACGAGCCTTGTCTAGGAGAGGGGGGTGTTGCGTAGTTGCGTGGTCGGGAGGTCCCCTGGGGCCTGAGATATCGTCCCCGCGACGGTTGGGACTAAACTTTCTCAAGACCAGTTAAATTCTCAAATTTACGACGGGGTTGTTTTTTCGGGCCTTTCGTGCCTACGACGCGTCGCGGTCATTAACACGTTAAGCGCCACGCCGAATTTTTGCGCGGTCCACGATTCGGCCGGAACAGTATTCTATCTGGAATATGTAATTCTTCCGTAACATCACGCCATTCATCTAAGTCTTGTAACGAATCCTCGCTTTCGCTTTCAATAATTCTCATTCTTCGTCTCTTTGGTAGTATAATTTCGCTACTACTACTCGAAGTCTTAGAATCATAACCAACATTGTCGTCCACAATGTCTTTTAACTCTTCAAAATCAAATACGTCTTCGGTATTACTCTCAGCTCTAAATTCTCGTCATAATATTTATTTTTCTCCATGTTACTAACCATAGAAAAGGTCAAAAAATGGTTTAACACGTTAAGCGCCACGCCGAATTTTTGCGCCTTTCCGTTCAAGCCACAGTAAGCCGTCAGGCGGGCCCTACCGGGCAGCGCGCCGATAGGCGAGCCAGAGTATAAACAGATAACGGGTAACGTAACCCGGGTTGAGGACCGGAGCTTGTCTTCGTATGTTTATCTTTCCACTTGCAGATAAACTGTACTCGAGAGCCTGTCATTTTCTGATCGTAATAAATACTATGTATATACTTTGTTTATATCCTTATAGTCCCTTCTCCTTGGTAGAAGATAAAAAAGCAATCAATGAATGCTACGAGGCGTATAAATAAGTATTCTATTCTATTCCTTGAAGCATTGACCAAACAAAAACCGATATCGCATAATTTAAATGTTCAGTCTCACAAATACGCAAAGACCGACACACGCGCCGCGATAGAAGAACGAAAAATCTGTCGCCGGTCCGCAGGGACCGGCGTGGCCTGAATGGAGAGTCTAGCGCCGGTCCCTAGGGACCGGCGTGGCGCTTAACGTGTTAAAGAGACGGAAGACCCTGCACCGATGTTCTGCAGATGGAAAAAAGGTTTCCGTCTCTTTATGATCCTCGCTGGTCCACGCCATAAACTTTCGCGAAAGCGGCCTACGGGAGGTCCTACAGAACGGAACAGCCGCGATGATCCATTGTGCCGGTTATTCCGGCGAACGCGCAGTCGACTGGATATTTGAAAATCATCGAGCCGTATTGTCTGGTGTTCGAACAATGACTTGCTCGAACATGCTCGATTTAATTGGGCGGAATCTCATTTCTTGGCCTTGGAACCGTGGATCTCTTAGCGCCTTCCCAGAGAAAACAAGGGGGATTGTGTTTCACTTTTGGATCGCAGGGCGATAGGGTCCGTTTTCACGCGAAGTATAAATATTGTTATTTGATTATCCGCTTTCTTTTCGTCCGATCCCTTCGCGTACGAATAAAACGGAATTTGATGCGTCCGAGAAATGTTCCGAATATAAAATAGAGACTTGTTGCACGGATGTTTTGTTGCATTTTAAATTAAACAAAATCGGTATATTTTTATCGACAATGGAATCGCATAATATAAAGACATGAAAAAATTATAATGTAATGATAATTCAATTTGTTGTTATAGTTATAAATAAAGTCGCACCGCGCCACGTGGGTTTACGAACGCGCACGCAGCTATTACAATAATTCGACATTTTTAATCCCATCATGCCCCAAAGAGTTAACTGAAACTTTCGAGACTATCTGTCATCTGTCTACCTCGATTAGGGATAACAAGATGAATGAAATAAATATTTGCTACAATTTCATAAACAAAAGTGCGCCGGATAAAGGAATTTACAAATAAATTTATAAATGCTCACAAATATTACATTACATTTTCTAATATATTCTCTAATTTACGTATTATATTTATATGTTTGTTTATCTTATTTTACTTGAATCTTGCAAATCATTTCTGTAATTATGGAGCAAAATGGTTTGATCTCTTTCTTCATCGAACTTGTCCATTTCCGTGTCTCAGTTTGTCTCTTTGATCTAATTAAAACTGTTTCGAAATTTGTATAGTTAAGAATTGACAGCTAATTCTGTTTCTATCGTGAACAGAAAACTATACTGAGAACTGACCACGTATTGTTGCAACGCCCGTTATTTGAAAGTCAGAGAACCAGCCTCGTACGGCTTTGCGGACGTTTTTAATCTCACCATGTTCCAAAGAGTTAATTTGACTCGACTGAACAATTATATGCAAGCTGAGAAAGAGAATGTTTTATTTTGAGATTTGGATTACTGATTTGTGGATGCAACTTTGTTATTTATTGGTACTGTCGAGAAGGTGGGAGGGTGGGGCAGCTTGAGCATTGTAAACAAACCGGAATCGACGCACGAGTGAAGCAACCGAGTACAATAAATTCTCCCTAATTGTGACGCACAGCTTGGAAACAAAAATGGACAATTTATGAAGAGAAGATACGATTGTTCGAATCTTGCTGCGCGTTTTTATAGTTACCGATTGTCAACAATTATAACAGCGAACAGCAATACTCAACAAATCCTCTTTCCAATTTGTCCATTTTTGTTCCTAAACTGAGCGTCAATTAGGGAGAATTTACTGTCATCTAATAATACAATAATGTCTCTCTAATTGACGCTGGGATTTCCACAAAATTGGACAATTTGGGAAGAGGAGATACGATTGTTCGAGCCTTCCGACTCATTTTTATAGTTACCGATTTTGAACAATTATAAAAGCTAGATGCAGCGCTCGGACAATCGTATTTCCTCTTCCCAAATTGTCCATTTTTGTGCACAATCTGAGAGTCAGTTAGGGAGAATTTACTGTAATCTAATAATACAATAATGTCTCTCTAATTGACGCTGGGATTTCCACAAAATTGGACAATTTGGGAAGAGAACACACGATTATTCGAGCCTTCCGACTCATTTTTATAGTTACCGATTGTGAACAATTATAAAAGCTAGATGCAGCGCTCGGACAATCGTATCTCCTCTTCCCAAATTGTCCATTTTTGTTCCTAAACTGAGCGTCAATTAGGGAGAATTTACTGTAATCTAATAATATAATAATGTCTCTCTAATTGACGCTGGGATTGTCCACAAAATTGGACAATTTGGGAAGAGAACACACGATTATTCGAGCCTTCCGACTCATTTTTATAGTTACCGATTTTGAACAATTATAAAAGCTAGATGCAGCGCTCGGACAATCGTATCTCCTCTTCCCAAATTGTCCATTTTTGTGCACAATCTGAGCGTCAGTTAGGGAGACATTATTGTACACTGCACGGCGTACGCCGAAAACAGCTCTTGACGAGTTAGACTCATCACTGTACGTCAACGGGTTAAATTAAATTTTCGTTGATAGCGTAATAATAACAAGTGTGCAACGCTGATAGCTAGATTTGAGAAAATGTTGTTTCCTTAATGTTTTTCATAGGCAACAAATTCGATTCTTAATTTATGTTCCCGTTTGAATTTTCTAGTTATCAGATATTTTTCGCTCGGGTCCGCACTGAAAAGATTAGGGCCTGTAGAAAAACCATAACGCGTCTAGGAGGAGCACCTTGAAAAATATGTCGAAAGAAGTTGATAAATACAATCATAAACGATTCAAACCATAATCTTTTACACTTTCATTAAAAATATTCGCTGTTCGGGTATTAATCGAAAACTCTGCACAGCATCATGATACGCACAAATTTTTCTAGAAATCATTCTTAGAGGAATTGTCACTGTTCAAACCGAAATGATCGACTTCATCGGAAAGGAAAGAAATTTTCCAAAATCGAAAGCACTTGACCCTAAGGCAAGACAAAGTTCTTAATCGTTTATTTCGCGCGTTTCCGAAACGCGTTTTTTAAGTCGAACGGCGGAGGCAGAATTTCTCGCGGGTTTATTAAAAAAGAAAAATCTGCATGACAAACGGGGGACCAGCTCCACGAGGGATTTATCTCTTCACAGTCTGTGGGGCGGCATTTTAAAAATCAGTGTACAAAACATCCTCAATTTTCCCGGCCGTTTGTATCGAATCGCCCTCGGCTTCCACGGCGTCGATCGCCATCGCCGCGTATCGGTTTCCAAGGCACGTTGAAAAAGAACGATGGTAAATTTAAATAACAATGTAACGAAATATCGATGAGACGTGCCGTCCAAGGGGCTCAATGCTCGATTATCCGCCGGAATTTCAATGTCGCCTTCGGGGCTTCGAATGGAACACAGGGCCGGCTCGTTTGGAAAGTGGCGGGCGCCGTTACCGCCATTAATTCGAATCTGGCGAACAGCGGGGGGAAAAGGATGAACGGGGTGAACGGGGTGAACGGGGGTGGACCAGGTCGACCGGCGAAATAACCATTTAATCCGTGAGAAACGAGCGCTTTGAATATCGCGAGCGTAACAAGCGCGGCCGTCTCGAACGCGGAAAAAACCTCGAGATCCGGGCGGGCTCGCTTTAATTATGAAAATTACATGCTCGAATAAAATAACGCCGGGGAATAGGCGAAACAAAAAGCAAGCCCGTTGTCTCGCTGCCTTCCCATGAGAGAGAGGGAGAGAGGGAGAGGGAGAGGGAGAGAGAGAGAGAGAGAGAGAGAGAGAGACTCGTGCGGCCGCATATGTTCCGCCGGTTTTATCAACCGGAACACGCGCGATTCGCATGCTTAATTGTGTACACGGGCTGCACGCCGCTTTATAAATATTCCGGTGACCGAATTCTACTCGCGCGAAACTACAATTTTCCTCCGCCGGCAACGGTTTGGCGGAAGATAAATTAGCGGATTTCAAGATGCCCGATTTTATCGCGATGCCATGACTGAAATTGTTTTCTCCGTTCACTCGATGTTTCGTGACCACTTAACCCCTTGCCGTACTTTGACGAGTTCAACTCGTCGTCGAAATTTCTAGTAATTACTTATTGAGTGCAGATGTTATTCTGTCCTTTAAAATTGGAATAAAATATTAATCCCATGTCATCAGTTATGTAAGCGTTCATGTAAATTTAATCACACAATTAGCATCGATTATCTTTCTCTTCTAAGAAATTGTTGCATTCGAAAAATTTCTAATCGCGGTGATAGTTAGAATGCAATTTTGTAATATTTAGATCGGTCTTGTAAATTGTGAACGTGCAATTCACCTTGAACTGTTTAACTTTTGCCTGGACGTGTTTCTTAACTAGTTAACAATATATTCCCTTCGCGATACGAACAAAATCGGAATCGTTTTTTAACCTTTTTGGGGCCGAGAAAAAGTATTGTGCTTATGCGAGAAATAACCGGACTAATTTGACGAATTTTCTAAGGTTTGAAAATAAGCTCATAAAAACCAAAGTAAGAATGACATTTACGAAATTCAAAACGAAGCATATTACGAAATAAAGGGAAAATAAAGTAATGCTAATTGTATCTAAATATATGTCGAAAATTATACGAATAACATAAATATAGAACAGTATGAAAACGAGAAAAATTAACTCTCTTTTTACATATAAACAGTATTTGCACGTAAGAAAAATCATGGTTTGACCATAACTTTATGTAGCTCGCCTAGTATGAAGTATAGATATTGCATTTTCAATCACTTGTAACAAAATAACCGATATCGGATCACAAAAGTAAAGGATAATGCCATGATGCACGGCAAGCGTAAGAAGGAACTGTTACAAAACAAATAAATTGGTGTAGCTAATATAACGTTAGTGAAAAAAATGTTAGTTCTATTAGAAATATTTATATTTCGTGTTATCTAGCTATTGAAAATATGCAATATTTATTTATTATTACTCGTACAAATGATTTATTTAGCATTGATTCTTACTAATGCATACACTAATGCCATCGTTGGCACTTTTTGCAAGTCTTGCGAGCGACGATATGTCGTTGTTTGACATTAAAAGGGTTAATAATGTAATCGGATGTACTACGAGACTACTTTTTATGGGAAAATTTTTCGTAAAATGTGGACAAACGTGTATTTCTTGCAAGCACGAAGGAGATATTTTTCAGCTAGTAAACAACATATTCTTTTGACAATACGAACGAAATTGAAATTAGTGTTTAATGATAAAATTGTAGGTAATATGAGTAATATTGTACGTATGTGTACGTAATCTTTATGGGAAGATTTTTGTAAAATCCAGGCAAAGGTGCAAACTCGCAGGAAATATTTCACAGCTGATAAACAACATGTTTTCCGCGCGATGGGAATCGATTGAAACAGCGTGAGCATATTTGCTTACGCGTACTATAATAAACATCGTGAAGGTTTATAACGATGATGCGACACATTTCTCGTTTCTCGCGCAAAGCAAACTTCCGTTTTTCTATTGAAAAATCTCCGAACTACGTTTCTATTCACAAAGGAAATAATCGATTTAAACAGCGTGAGCATAATTGCTTACGCGCACTATAATAAACATCATGAAGGATTATATCGATGATGCGACACATTTCTCGTTTCGAAGATTCTATATCATAGCAATTTTTCTCGCATAGCAAACTTCCTTTCTCTTATTTTAAAATCTCCAAACTGCATTTCTATTCGCAAAAAAAGGAATGATTGAAACAGCGTGAGCATAATTGCTTACGCGTACTATAATAAACATCGAGAAGGATTATATTGTTGATGCGACACATTTCTCGTTTCGAAGGTTCTGTATCATAGCAATCTTTCTCGCATAGCAAACTTACTTTTTTCTATTTAAAAATCTCCAAACTGCATTTCTATTCGCAAAAAAAGGAATGATTGAAACAGCGTGAGCATATTTGCTTACGCGCACTATAATAAACATCATGAAGGATTATATCGATGATGCGACACATTTCTTGTTTCGAAGATTCTATATCATAGCAATTTTTCTCGTATAGCAAACTTCCTTTTTCTTATTTTAAAATCTCCAAACTACGTTTCTATTCGCAAAAAAAATAATGATTGAAACAGCGTGAGCATAATTGCTTACGCGTACTATAATAAACATCATGAAGGATTATATCGATGATGCGATACATTTCTTGTTTCGAAGATTCTATATCATAGCAATCTTTCTCGCATAGCAAACTTCCTTTTTTCTATTTAAAAATCTCCAAACTACGTTTCTATTCGCCAAAAAGAGAATGATTGAAACAGCGTGAGGATATTTGCTTACGCGTACTATAATAAACATCATGAAGGATTATATCGTTGAAGCGACACATTTCTCGTTTCGAAGGTTCTGTATCATAGCAATTTTTCTCGCATAGCAAACTTCCTTTTCCTTATTTAAAAATCTCCAAACTGCATTTCTATGCACAAAAGAAAAAAGAGCACCATCGTAACGAAAGTCGCGGCAGTTTAGGAATCCGTGTCTGCTGATATCTCCGGTGGTCCCGGTTCCCGATGGTAATGACCACATTCTACGACCGTGGCTCGCGAAAAGACGAACGATTGATTGCTCGTAATAGGCACTTTGTGCCTCCTAGACAGCGTATTTATGGCTCCGCTCGGCCATAAAAGTGCTCGCGATTCGAGTCACCGTGAAATTATGAACTCTGTAAATTTTACAAGTGGCCCGTTCTTATTCTTCGAAGACTAAAAAATGGTCGTTCGTTTCTGGTTCGCGAGGATGTTACACGGAAGCGTCACAGAACTTTCTCCTCCGGTCGTTTCGGTTTAGAAAAGTAAATTCAAATACGTCGTTATCTGAGAGACCATGGGTGTGCGTGCGTGTGTGGGGGGGGGGGGAGGGGGGGTCCAGAAAATAAGTCGAAATCAATGGAAACTCGCACAAAAGAGGCTGATTTACCGAGAATATAAAATCATCGAGCTTTACTTTAACTTCACGCAATATTGGCTCAGACTAAATTCAAACTTGAAATGTTCATACAGAGCGTTATCTTGGTTCTATAGACTTTCACACTTGCTGTACATCTTCCACTAGCCTCTGCACAACCTTCGGACTTTCTCGTTCGCGTTAATAAAACGTTGGAGAACTTCCGTCTACTACGAGATTCAGATATCGTTCACACTGTCTGGTGAACTATAATTTTCTTGAATACGCTGAAATTCTCTGCCACTGTCGACGATACATGAGAACCGTGAACATTAACACTTTACAGGACCAGACAAAATAACGGGATTCAATTTTTTTAAATTACTATTACTAACCTAGTAACTGCTAAATATATTTCTTTTAATTTTTGACGTGTAATGTGTAACAATATAATTACATTCAAGTTATTAATTAATTTTGTAATAATAATTATACTAATTATATTAGTAATTATCAATCATTATTAACAATTTTCAAAATATTTTATATTTTTTAAAAAGTCCCAAATGGGGATTTTGGCAGGTTCCATGAACAAAAAGAAGAAAATTTATTTTTTTTTACTGCATGAAAAACAAAGGACTGAGTAAGTAACACATAGTTACTATAGCCTCTAAATTACATATTTATGTATGGTATTTAATTATAAAATATGTTTCAAATATGATAATTTTGTTGTGTTCAACTCACAGATAATTTCCAAATTTGTTCACTTGTTGAAAAGAAACGAAACACAAAATGCACACTGTCTGCTATAAACAATATTGACTGATATGTATAAAATTACATTAAACTGTCAAATGCACCTGATATATTCTTCGCGCCAAATGGTGTGCGTGAAATTCCAAAATCGCAAAATCGTGGCAGTTAATGAGTTAAAATCGTAAAGCTACATTTATAAGGAACTTATTCAGTAAATTTATTGGTTTTACAATGAAAAATAGAACAGCTGATTTCAGCGTTCCGTAAATCTTAAGAACTTATAATGAGAACATAATAACTCATAATAACTCATTCATGAGAACTTGAAGATCATTTTAGAACATCGTTATTAAAAACAAAATAGGACGCGAGGTAGTAAATCTAATTTCTGGAAAATCAGCAATTTGGAAATTCAGCTTCCTTGCTATCATGTACAGTGACACTGTAATAATTACAAAACAAAATACGGTAATTTCTCCCCTCAGATTTGAGAAGAGAACGGGTTTTTATAGTCACCTATTGTCAACAACTATGAAAACGAGACGCGAGGCTCGAATAATCGTATCCCTTCTTCCCAAATTGTCCATTTTTATGCTCAATTTCAACGCGAATTAGGGAGAAATTACAGTAACTCGAGAAGTCCTGCATCTTAAAATACACTATTACTGTCGCATCGATCACTTCTAATCTAAAAATTCTAGAAATCGGCGATCTGTAATTTGTAAATCTCCCTTTCGAACAATTCAGAAGCTACCGTACATCCTCCACGTCGTTAGACGAATACACAAGAACAAAAGAGAATCTCATCACCGCGAATTCTGCAGTTTGAATGCTGTTCCAGGTGTCAATGATGTGATCTCGGTTTCAAAAGTTCGAGAAACCACGAACCGACACTCGCAAGCTCCGCAAGTTCCGAGACCCGCGAGGGACAGGCGATCACGACAGTGTGCGATCGATTAGTCGAATCCGTGCAAGGCAGCGGCGCGAGATCGTCGCTGAACCCGCAACAGCAACGGCGCCGTTGATTAACTCGTTCCGGGATCCGTGATGTCAAAGGGTTAATGAACGTCAGCGACGAAGACCCACTGCATGACACTCGAGCCGGTGGTGACGTTCCCGCGTCAGGAGTCTAGCATCGAGCCTCTTACTCGAGCATGACTTATCGCCGTCGAATGGTTCATTGTCAACGAACGCATTCGCTACGGCTGAACGAGCCGATACGACGTGTTGGTTCATGCCAGCCGGCGATCCGGAGATACTGTTATTGAGATCGATATCGACGACATCGCCGAGATATCGGTAAGTACAATTTAGCTCGTGGATCGTTCGTGGGAAGCGTAACACGCGTGCCTTCGATTTATGTCTGTTTCATAGCGAACGGGAGATATCGTTTGTGTCGAACGGAACGAGTCCGATGACAATGAAATTGTGGGGAAAAAACGTGAACAACGTACCTTTCTTATCTTTTCTCCTTGTTGTTCTTACCGATTGTAATTTTCACAAATATATTTTGACTGGCCGCGCGCGGCTAATGAACTAATTAGCCTGAAGTAAAAAATAGTTTAATCATTTAATTTTAAAGAAGTTGTATTTAAACCGTGTGATCTCACTTTTGCACGTCATTGTATCTACAATATACACATATGTAACGTATCAGATGGTTAAATTATATATAGATTATATAAATATAATTGTATAAATAAAAAGTTATATTATATAAATTATAAATAAATAAATAAATAAATATATATATATATATATTTATATAAATTTTTCTTTTGTTTTATGTATTAGGGTCTGAAATTGAATAAATGAGCGTTTGTTATGTTTACGTTCATCTGTTTATGTTTACATGCGAGGTCTTGGTGTTACGTATCGCCGAATTATTTCAAATATTGTGGCCATGGTAATTTTTTGTCCTCCAATATCATTTGACGATCATCATGTAACAGATCGTTGGTTTTATCTCGACGTATAAATTATTAATTAATAAATTGATACATAGTAATTTTAACTATGAATTAAAAATTACCTAGTTACATTTAAAAATATAACGACGACCTTGTTTTCTTTTATAGAAAATCAATTTCTTTTTAAATTTAAATAATTGCAATTTCTTGTCGGTTAAATACTGATTAACTTTGATAGGAAACATTTTTTTGTGAGACTATCGATAGAGGCTAAAAAATTGTGGGGACTGATTTGTGACCCACCCTGTATTTATCTCCAGCATATCTCTGTATACATAGATCTAGAGTCTGCATAATTTCGAGTGATGGAGTAATTCGCTATGAGACATTTAAAATCCTAATTTTTCGTTAAAAATTTGTGCTACATGTATGCACAAATTTTCGGGTTACCTTCAAATCGCCAACAATTATTTCACCGGCAATGTTTTCATCGACGCGATTTCAGAGCGACACCGCATTTCACCGACATTGTTTACATACCGACACGTTGAAATCGCCGATAAATATTGACTTGGGCTCTCGTTTCACCGACGAATGTTATCGTCGACACACATTTCGTGTATAAGAAATGCAGAAATAACAGAGACAATCTGTTAGGTGTGCGAAAAATGTGGTAAAAGTGGAAACAGTTGTGTATGCAGTGGAAGAGGAAGTACAGTATTTGTAAATGGAAAACGCATTATTCGTTCTCATGTGACCCTACAAAACATAATCATGTACCAGAAGCAGCACGTTCTCAAATTATTACAATTTGTAATAAAATAAATAAGCTGGTTGTAGCTACCGACGAGAGACCACGGATGATTGCCAGAAATGCGATTGTAGAGGCAGAGAAAATTATTCGACCACGAATTCCGAGTAATTAGGAATCTACATTTGCATATGTAATTTATAGCATGTAGAGTTTATGTTGAAATTCACTGTACTTATATAATGTAGTGATTCATAATATTGTGATAATATTAAATATTATCATTAATACTTAATGTTTATTTCAATTATTACAAACTATATTACTATATTATTATTATATATTTATTAATTTATATAATATTAATATTAATATTAATTTGTGACAATATTTTAATATTATTATTATTAATATTATATAAGTTAATAAATATATAATAATAATATAGTAATATAGTTTATAATAATTAAAATAAACATTAAGTATTAATGATAATATTCAATATTATCACAATATTATATAATAATATTATTATTAATATTAAATAATTGATATTAATATTATAATATTAATAATAATAATATTATAATATCATCACAAATTAATATCAATATTAATATTATATAAATTTTATATAATATAATGATGTGATAATATTTACAGGTAATATAATTACCTTGCGATTTCAAGGTAACGCCAAACTTTCACGACCGATTATCCAATACAATGTTCACAGTATTTGAATTCAATCATTTCCTGATTATCATATTCACTCGCGAAGCCTTTAACGTCTTCGTTATCAAGAATCTCCAGAGTCTCCGTCTTCTCCTCTCCCTTCTAATCATTGTAGTCATCTCCATTACCAATTTTCTAACCGATCTATGAAATTGCTTCCCCCGAAACAATTCCGGAAAATGAGTACCGCATAAAGATCCGCAGTCTAGTTACCGGTCTCCTATCAGCAGCAACATCTCTAATTGGCCGATCACACGCGACGCTGCCCCGCGTCTCTGATCGGGTAAAAATATCTTGGCAAACTATCGGGCCCGGTCGATTCAATATTGACGCAGGCCCCCTCCCACTCCCCCTGTAATTCCCTTTTGACTGGCTGCCCCAGCGACTCGTGAGAGTCGCGAACGGCGAGAAGGGGGAACGGGAGGAACACAAGACGAGTCGCAGGGACGCGATCGGCCCCGCAATTCCATTTGCGGAATTTGCCAAGCCGGTCTTAGCCAGATTCGCAGCCGGCCGAGCGCCGGCGCTCCGGATAAAGGACCAAGACGTTCTGGCATTCCCATGGCAACCCGTCGCTCATCCAGAAACACCGCGGCCAACTTTGATCCCGCCGGCACCGGGCGTGTTCCACTACAATGGCCATCGTACCATTCCCGACGCAAAGACCGTCCACTCGATTACATTATCCGGGAAACGCGGACTCGCGACTACCACGACAAAGACGGTCCACGGTGTCCGCGGTGTTACGCAGTCTTTTCACTCCCGGACGACTTCCACCGAGACAATGCCGCGCGGTTCATCGGCGGTTTAGCGATGGCTTACCTCGGTCTGGAACCCCTCGCGCCGGATGTTAAGAGCAAGAGATCCGGGATTCGCTGAACAGTAACCGGCGTCGAATTACAATCTCGAAGAGGTTGTTGCGTCCGCATGGCTGGGGAGATTGTCTCCGTTCTCGTGAACGCGGTGTAACAATTCTGTGGCACGGCCAGCTCTCCTTCTTATCCTCTTTTTGAATGCTTAATTTTCGTCGGAGAGAACGAGGCGGAATCGTGAAACTTTGGTTAGCTTCGGTGACACGGCGAGACCGTCGGTAGTAATAGAGAGCGACAATAGCATGGTAAATAATCTTGAATCTAATACTGCGATAGAAATTTTTCGTATATTCGGAGAAATTACTGATACGTATATGCGTATATAGGGTGTCCCGAAATGATGTTATTTCCAGGAAACGAGAGGTTTGTGAGGACGTATGGAGCAACTTTTTCCTTAGCAAAAATGCAATCCGTGGCTTCGTTTACGAGATATTAACGGAAAACGGTGACCAATGAAAGACGAGTTCAGCTGGCCGCTCATTGACTCGGCCGCTCGTTGGCTCGGCCGCTCGTTGGCTCGGCCACTCGTTGGCTCCGCGACTCATTGGCTCGGCCGCTTCGCGCCAGCTGAACTCGTCTCTCATTGGTCACCGTATTTCGTTAATAACTCGTAAACGAAGCCGCGGATTGTATTTCCGCTAAGGAAAAAGTTACTTCAAACATCCTCAGGAATCCCTAATTTCCCTGAAGTACCATCATTTTGGGACACCTTGTACTAACCAAAATGGCTTCTCGATATCTAAAAGTAACATTTTCCTCGAGGTTTAACGTCGTGATTACTAGGCTGCGGATCTTCATAGCAAATAAAAATTCTATTCAGCAATTGCACGAAACGAGAGTTAAAAAAAAATGTATTCGATCCCCTGTAATAGTTTTAATCGATCGAAAATAACGTGACAATATTCTCAAATTCTTCCAATATTTTTGCATTTCTCTTGTCAATTTTTGCAATGAAGATTTTGAGCAGAATCTACCATATGTGAACATTGTTCATCAATTCGAGATCGAAATTAGATTTAATTTGTTTGTTGTAATTTAACCTGCTATGCCGGACAGAGTAACCGGTCGCCCGAATATTATTTTCAAACTGTAAAAATTATGGAATCTCTCTAATGAAAATGGCGACAAGTCTAAATAAATTCATGATCTACATTTTCTAATGGATTACGTTTGCAGTAACAATTTTCTAAAGAAGCGATCTTATATTACAGCGAATGAGCAAAAAGAAAGCAACGGATACGTCAATTCAACTACAAAAATTTACCTATAGAGTCGGAAGCGATTCGGGTCGAGATAGACCCAGCCTCATTGGCCGACGCTTGGCAAAGCATTTCAGAAACGAATCTATGCAATGGCAAATTGATTCCTAGATTCAAAGAAATCCCCTGACGGATAAGAAGACGTTACGTAAAGCGTGAGAAATTTAATGCCCCCATAGTTTTCGAAGACAGATTTCATAAACAAAGGAAGCGTGTGGTATATGGAAAGTCGATCATATCCGCAGCTTTAGCGACAGTATGCGCTAAAATATTTCGCCCCGGGTTTTCCGGCGTCGTTATTCACCCTTACGACAGGCGCTCAGTTGCGCCAAGCCAAGCTTGCGCTGCTGCTCGCATTCCTCATATTTTGAGTAATATGTATGGGCAGCGACGTCGCGCAGCTACGCATTCCAAGGTGTCGCCCGGAGCTGGCTGGAGCGACTGCGCTAAACGTCGATGCTTGGACTGCGAACGACAGCCTGCTGCTTTTAGAGGGCCCTGTCGACCGAGCTGCCGTGATTTCTGCCGTGTGATCGATGAACTCTTTCACTCGACGTGTTTTAGAACGGATGAAATGTAGACACGAATTACTCGGCAATTCCAGCGACTTTTGGGTTTTCGAATATATTTTATTCTTTTCTTCGGATATTGTGGCTATTGATCGAGACAGAACCGTTCTGTAGTCGATTCTGACAGATTGTGACAGAACTGTAGTGTAGTCGTATCTGATCCACTGCGTAAAAATTGCAATAATTATTTTAAAAATAAACTAAATGATTCGAATTTCTTTTAGATGATAGGGGAACAAGGATGACCGAAATGATTTTTTTGTAAATTTTGCTATTACTTGGAATGACGAAAAACTGACAAAATTTTCGTTTTCTAACTTTTTTTGTCTGAGCCTGTAACGATAATTTAAGAAATGTCATTCGTAGATCTTGGTAACTTATATGTATATTGAAAATTTTATCGAAATCGTTTCACGTTGTTACGAATTACAACAAATTGAATATCGCAAAAATCGCAGTTTTATCACGATTTTGACCAAAAACACTGTAAGAAATCTGCAGTTTTTAAAATCCTTCAATGCCTGTAGCTCGACTTTGGGTTAACCGATGTCGATGAAATTTTCAACGCGCGTACCGAAATCTACGAGAGCCATTTTTCGAAATTTTCGTTATAGGCTCGGGTGAAAAAGTTTGAAAACGAGGATTTTTAATTTTTTCTTTTCATTCCAGGTAATAGCAAAATTAAAAAGAAGAGCTTCTTAGCCATCGTCTAGTGAACTAGTTCATCCATAGTTCATTTCATCCACTAGTTCATTCATCCACTGAGAAAAATTCAAGTCGTTTAGTTCAGTTTTGAAAAATTTATCGTATTTTAAAAGGTGTACGAACAAACGACAAAAATCTGAAGGTAATATCGGAAAACGAGAAAATGAAACACTATGCATAAACTAAATGACGCAAGGGACGATAGACAAGGGGAATCGATCGCCCGCTCCACCTGGTCTCTGCCAACTTTTTCGGATTCCAGACTTTTGATTATTATTGCCTAAGTTACACGCTGATTACACGTGATTAGGTGGAGCGGGTGATCCATCCCCTTATTCCTCGCGTCGATTAGCTCGTTGGTCTTCTCGTTTACCAATAGAAGTGGGTTTCGAGAGGTCATAGAACCCCTCTTGCCCCTCTGCCGAAACGACGGACTTCTTCTGAGCAAGGGACAATAGTTCGTTCGGATACTTATCTTAGATAAATATTTATTCATTTTTTTCAACAATCGTAATAATGCCCAACTCTCCTTTCAGTTATCAAAATTAGTAAAGCGTCACGCACACCATTTCACATTTACTTCGAAGTTTTCGCAATCGTTATCGAACGCAGCAAAGTTCAGAAGAACGTGCAAGTTCAACCTAAATGACACGAACGATCTACACAGCCAGCAAACGCTTAAAACATTCGATGCATTGAACAATTTAGTCAGCGATAAATGGAACCAGCTGCGCAATATACACTAAATTCTCCCTAATTAAGAGTCGGATTGTACGCAAAAATGGACCACCTGGAAAGAGGTGATACGATTATTCGAGCCTTATGGCTCGTTTTTTGTAGTTACCGACTGTCAACAGTAATTTAACATTTAAAACATTCAATGGATTGAACAATTTAGTCAGCGATAAATGGAACCAGCTGCGCAATATACACTAAATTCTCCCTAATTAAGACTCGGATTGTACGTAAAAATGGACAACCTGGGAAGAGGTGGTACGATTATTCGAGCCTTATGGCTCGTTTTTTGTAGTTACCGACTGTCAACAGTAATTTAACATTTAAAACATTCAATGGATTGAACAATTTAGTCAGCGATAAATGGAACCAGCTGCGCAATATACACTAAATTCTCCCTAATTAAGACTCGGATTGTACGTAAAAATGGACAACCTGGGAAGAGGTGGTACGATTATTCGAGCCTTGCGGCTCGTTTTTGTAGATGCCGACTGTCAACAGCTATAAAAAAAGAGTCGAATAATCGTACTTTTTCTTCCCAAATTGTCAATTTTTGTACGCGATCTTAGTAGCGTCGGTCAGGGAGAATTTGCTGTGTATTGTATAAAATTTCATACGGTTTCAACGAAATGTCAAGGAGCCGTCGCAAACTCGAGCGTGTCGATTAATTAACATTTTTCAAGACGGTTCGAACTTCTCTCGAAACTCATTCATCCCGGGGCCGATAGACGACGACTCGGATTATCCGGTAATCGAGCTCGGCCGCGTATTTTCAAGCGGAAAAAGATGCCGGCAATAATCCCCACGTTTCCGTTCCGGTCCCGGTCGAGGCAGACGACGAAACTTCGCCCGAAACGAGCATCAAGAACGGGCGCGGCCATTGTATTGAAATTGGAACCATCCAGATAATCCGAACTAACGCCGACTCGCCCGACTCGTCGAAAGTTTTTCGCTCGTTACAATGATCGCCTTTCTGTTCATATCCCGCCGAGGACGAAATTCTCCAAGCAAGATCGCAAATCCGCTTCGGATCCGAGGATCCTCTGTCAGTGAAGTTGAGAACGATTTGACGAAGAAACTCCTCCGAACTTCCACGGCCGCGGGAAACTGTATAATTCCCTTCGAATGGTCTCGGGTTCCCCGTTTAATCCCCGCTATAAATAAATATTTCTTTCTCCGGTTCGGTTAAAATACTACAGCCTCGATTCGTCCCTGGTGTTAATTTGACACTATTTTCAAGTTTCAGTGTATATTATTCTGCTGTTTCTCGGAAGATTGATCTCGGATTTTATCATCTTTACCTTTTTGTTATTATCAATGAAAAAGAAAAACATATCGTCGAGATGTGACAATGTTTGTTTTACGAAAAGGGTTTTAATTTGTGAGTTTGATTCGCACGGATTTCACGAGCAGGAGAAGACGCTTCGTTTCATCTTTGATCGAGAAAATATCCTGGAATAAAAGTGAATGAAAACTTGTACGATGAGCAACAGTAGTAAAGGACGAATTGCTATACATCTTAGTTTGTCAACAACGGTAAAGGACAGAGCGAAATAACTGAAAAAGCAGTTCGCCCGGTATATCGCTTCATTTTATGTACAAATGTGAATAGAATATTGTTTATATATGGATTTTTTATTTTCAATAAAATATTTAGTGAAATAAATTGTTCGCCTCTTATACTGATTTTTTCACGTTAGTGTCAATTGGACACATGAGAGACGCATTAAGGTGGAGAAATGAGGCCCTAATTAGGGTCAATATACTTCGAGTCGCGACCTCAAAAATCAACGTAATTTATTTAATTAGAATTTAATTTAAAAAACGAGCATTCTTTGGAACTTCTTGCACTTTCGTATACTTCAAGCAAATGTGTTGCATCCAAGATATTAACGCAAAAATTAATTATAAATACATATGAATAGAAATTACGTTTATCACTTCATAGTTAGATCTTAGTTTTTTTCGTAGTTTGCAGTCCATTGTTTCCTTTTTGTTTGTGGCTTTTTAATACGATATTCCTTGAAATTTTTGGTTTCCTAATGAACAGTAAAGACTCTCTTGTTTGAAAGTTAATGTTTATAATAATGTCGTGATACCAGAACATTATATTATCTAAAAATTTCATTCAAGTTCTGTAATAGGCAATAATGTACCTAAATAATACAATTACATAATAATAATAATAATAATAATAATAGTATACTAATATACTATACTAGTGCACTATACTATAGTACAGTATTATTTTACATATAGTATAGATATTAATAATAAAATTAGGTAATAGATCGTTCGAATGCCAAAATATTGTATAAATAAATCTTCGGACAAGAAAGTCTCTACTCTACATACATTTTCCAGTTCGAATCTATTAGTCACATTAGGAACCGAATTTCTCGTGAATTTTCATGAAGTTTTATCGCGAATATCCTATCATCAAGAATGGTTTTGTGTATAGATCGTAACTGGGTATAGCTCATCTTCCATCACTTCAAAAGCATTTGAAGTTCGAACTCCTTCAATGGACGTACAAGTAAAACTCCCCTTCAAATTCTCTCCCGCAAATTGACAATCGGCGATGATTTGTGTGTAAAATAGGGGTAAACTCTCGTAAAAGGGGAGAACATTCTTCAATGAAATTAATTGAAATCTGAATTCCACTGAATTTGGGGTGCAGAATTTCTCTCATTAATTCTCTCTCATAAATTTGCTCACCAGTGTGCGGAGAAGAGAGCAATCTTCACTGAAGAGCGTCTCAAACACAAACTTGAAACGGGGAAAGAACGCTCAAAAATGTCCATAATGTAATTATGAAAAATCGACTACTTCTCTCGTACTATTTAACAATTATTCAAGCGGACTTTATACATTTGTGAGAAAATTTAGTGTGTGAAATGCGAAACAGTGTATCAGAGGAATAATAAAAACACTAGAACCATCGAGTCCTAACCATACTAATATACAGGGTGTTCCAAAATTATGATACTTCCGAGAAATGGAAGGTTCCTGAGATCATTTGAAGCAACTTTTTCCTTAACGAAAATGCAATCCGCGGCTTTGTTTACGAGTTATTAACGAAAAACGCTAACCAGTGACAGGCGAGCTCGGGTGACAGGCGAGCTCCGCTAATGAGCGGAACTGTGCTTCGGCCGCCCGTTGGCTCGGCCGCTCATTGATTCGGCCGCCTCGCGCCAGCTGAATTCACCTCCCATTGGTCACTGTTTTTCATTAATAACTCGTAAACGAAGCCGCGGATTGCATTTTCGCTAAGGAAAAAGTTGCTTCAAATGACCTCAGGAACCGCTCTTTTCCCGGAAGTACGATAATTTTGGGACACTTTGTATGTTGTACTGATATATATTAATGCATATTGTCTTATAACAATGACAAGATTTTATTTCTTTCAACTTCCTACGATTTTTATCATAACATATGCTTGGATGAAGAAGTCCGTATACAAATTTCTGACAAAAACATTTCTATAGTGTTAGAAATTGTAAAAGTATGAAGAATGAAGAAGTTGTTCTAGCGCGAAGAATTAAATAGGACCTCGATCATCGAAACGTCTTCTATTTGAATTCACTGCTATCCAAACACAGTCCACGTGTGAATATAATAGTATTTATTATGCATATCAAAATTTAATCTAGCACCGTAACCGACTGTTGTAATTTTCTGTTAAGAGGAACAATTTTGCACACAGCTTCTGCTCTTTGCAATTGATGTACACAAATCGTATTTTGGTATTCACAATTTAACCTGCATTCCTAATAAAACGAATGTGTATTATAATATGTATAAATATATGTAGCATGCTAATCGTAGAATAAAGCATTTTAAATTCATTTCAACGAAACGTTAATAATATCCAACTTTGACAGCAATCCTTTAAAACTGAAGGTACCGTGCCGGTAGCAAAATAACCGGTCTCCCGTTTATTATATTCAAATTGTTGCAATTGCTATCCTAAGATACAGAACTCTTATCTTAAAGAACGATGAAATTAATTCCTATGTTCAAGCAATGAGAAAAGCTTATATAAGTAATATAAGTAATGAAAACGACGAACAAGTCTAAATAAACTCAGTCTTGCTGTTCTGATAAAGTACCACGTGTTAGCCACTTTTCAAGCTTCGTAGATTTAGTATCAACATTGTCTGAAGCAAACGTAGCTGGACTTACTACTCCGTTAAATTCGGCGTACGAATTCGCGAAATATGAGGGGGGGGGGCAACAACATCAGAAAATTTGTACTCCACGGTTCAGTTCCAAGGAACTTCGACACAACTGAACCTTGAAGCGCCTCTTTCTCGCGAACGTCATCCGACACACCGTAGCAGAAGAAGAGTCGGTCGTGCCATCGTGCATCGTACAACAAATCAAAAGTGTCTCGATCACGACCGCCGGCATGATAGAAGCAGTAGTAGTCCATTCGTCGAGCAATCGAACATTTTCGATCAAGCAGAACGTAGCCCCGAGGGGTAAAGAAACTAAGTGGAGCAGATCAAAGTTCCCGGAACCCGGTCCGATCTCGAAACGGTCCCAATCTCCTTTGGCGTCGTGATCGGGTGTTCGCCGGCGCGTTTTCCATCGTTCGAGTCCGGTTCAAAGTTGAAGACAGTGTTGGCTCTCCGGCCGAACAAGCGACGAATCGATCCCGAAATCCGACGAGAGTGGGGCTCGGGGGATGAACCGGAAATAAATTAAACGCGGTGGCCGGTCCGGTGGACCAGCTGGCTCGTCCTCTGACAAAACGAAGCGGACTGGCCAGTGCATCCGGGGCTTTCGGCTCGTCCCGATCGATCAACGCGACGACGTGCAGCTGGCCACCAGAGAGCCTACACACTCTCCTCTCTTTCCCTCTCTCTCTCTCTCTCTTTCTCTCTTTCTCTCTTGTTCTGGTATTTCTCTTCGTACCTGTGCGTACGCTACCAATATGTCCGCTTTTCGCGCGTTGTCTGCGACTCGTAATCTACGCTAACTGCCGGCGAGAGCAGCTCGTTTCGAAGCTTCGAAGAGCCCAGCGCGAACGGAAGTTGAACAATTCGCGAGTACCACGAGCCGCGCGCAAGTCCTCCAACAAAAGATTTCGAGTTGCAACGCTACCCAAGTCCGGTTACCCTTCACCTTTTCAGCCCGCCGCTGTAACTAGAACGACGCGGAGGAAGTTTGCGCGCTTATGGCGCCTACGAACTTGGAAAGCGTGTAGCGGAACGGTGCTTTTAACTCTTGCTGTGGGTTTGACGATCTTATGGCAACCTTAGCGAGAGACTTTGTAAAGCATAGACCTTTCTGGTAATTTTACGGGAAAGGAGTCATCGTTCTGGACAACTCTCTGTCCCGTACACGTGTCCGTCCCTGATGAGAAGACTCGAATATCTCAGAGTATTACCGACTGATCTTTACGGAATAATCGACCATTGCAGTTCAGCACAGATCAAACGCAGTACCTAATTAGAGATATAATCTAGGTTTATCCGAAGTTTTTGCAAATATCTAGGAGACTAAAGCCAAGAGACGGTAACACGAGTAGAGGAAAGCTTTTAGAACGATCATCTTGACGAGGTGTTCCAAGGTCGTCACCATCGGCGAAGTATCCACTTTTTCTGTATAACTACAGTAATGTCTCTCTAATTGACACTCAGATTGTCCACAAAAATGGACAATTTAGGAAGAGGAGATACGATTATTCAATCTTTGCGGTTCATTTTTATAGTTACGAATTATCAACAAAACCAACTACAAGGCGCTAATAATCGTATCTCCTTTTCCCAAATTGTCCATTTTTGTGTAGAATTTGAGCGTCGGTTTGGCAGACATTATTGTATACCTAGTATACCTCAGTTGGGGTACATTGGTTCGGTCATTTTTCTCGTTCCATGACGAGTTTGAAGTAGCGGAGCCAATTACTGTGCCCTGTTAGTAGCTTTTAGCAGTTTTCGCTGCTAAACACGATTTCAGCAATTTAAATGACGATTCTTAAGAACAGTATGCGTTTTTGATAGACAGCAATAGTTACGTCTGGTATTATGGTTCGTGTAACTCGGATAGTTTGACTAGGTTCGATCAAAATTGTACGATTGTTCGAGCCTTGTGGCTCGTTTTTTATAGTTATCGATTGTCAACAGCTATAAAAACGAGTTGCAAGGCGCCAATAATCGTATCTCCTCTTTCTAAATTGTCCATTTTTGTGGACAATCGGAGCGTCAATTAGAGAGACATTACTCTGTACCACGTTTCTTAATTCAGCTATCCTTAACTAAATTTTCTCGCTGTGTATTGAAGTTCTCATGCTTTATCGCGAGTATTCAGTTATTCGATGGGACTTTTAATCGCGTGTCCCGTTTGCTTTAATGCGTTTTTAATGCATTTGAAACGTTCCAGCGATAACGCATTTTTCCGGTCGCACAATGGACAAAAGCACAAAAGCAGCTGAAATTCAAAATGTCACGACAAAGGAATGTGGACTTTAATACCGTAGGGTATGCTTGAAGTACCTTCTATGGAATTAACGTCGATCCTCTTAGCGGCCCTAATCGCTTCAACTGGGGAAATTAGGATATAGATGGAGAGTTCGCGGCTCTGGATAAAAATGGACGCGATATGTTGATGCGCGCATAGACGCGGGATCGTGATCGCGTGAGTTGGATTTCAAATATTCGAAACGGGAAAATAAGAGTTTGAACTTTTCGCGGACGCTTGTTCATTTTCCGGCTGAAATTGGACTGGTACTGCGAAAACGTTGTTAGAGGAGAGCGAAGTTGAACGAATGCGCGAGCACAGTCGCTGCAAATATTTGAAATTGATGGGGTCTCTAGCGGCGTTGAATGGAAAAATAGTGAACTAGCATGGTTATAAACTCTGATATATAATAAACTAAAGATATTTTAATATATCAGATATAGACAGAGAAAGGAAAAATGTACAATAAAATGATGAAATGTGATGATGCATCGTGAAGCTCGAGAAAAAGACGATCAAGCGATCGATGTTTGACTATAAAGCTGTAGCGATGATTGCAAGCGCAATAGAAAACAGCGGAATCAGACTGCAAGTGCAGAAAGGTTATAAGAGTAACTAAAAAGAACTCGCTACAGTAAATTCTCTCCAATAGTCATTCAACGTGTAAACAGAAATGCACAATTTGCGAAGAGGAGACACGAATATTCGAGCCTCGCGACTCGTTTTTATAGTCGCCGATTGCCAACAACTATGAGAACGAGCCTCGATCGCGTTATACGGGCCTATTTATATTGTCATGGCCCATCGGTAGGAGAGGTAAAGGGGTGTGGAATTTGAAAATTGGAAGGACCAAGCAGCGCTGAACGTTTGTTACAGTGCATAAGGTCAATGCCCCAACGAGCAGCGCTGCATAGAAAACAATGGAAAAAAGGTAACGGATTTGATATTGGAAGGTTATTATACTTCGTAGGATGGGCCAGTCGACAAATACACAACGACGATACAAACAGAAGACCGTTAAATGTATAAGTCGCGCGACGTCGCGTTGGAGTTTTTATACACAGACCCAGGTGATACCCGTAAAAACGGAACGATCGATTGGCGATCTAAAATTGCCCCATTTGATTAGGTCATTAGGTATGAAATGTCCGATTTTGAGACTGAAAGTTTCGTTTATTATACTACTGTGATCAAAAAGTAAGGTGAAATTGTCATTTAAAACTCCCGGACATTAGGAAGGCAGGCAATTGTTTTTTTCCTAGGTTGGTAGGACTGTCTATAACAATTGCCAAGCGTCTGTTTGTTAAAAGGTTTAATTATCTCCGAGTTACACGTGTTTTTGTAAACAACCAAAAGTGAATTTTTCGATTTTTACAATGGGTGATTTTGTTGAGCAAAGAACTTGCATCAAATTTTGTTTGCGGAACGAATATTCTTGTGCGACACGTTGAAAATGTTGCGGAAGGCCTTTGGTGATCAAACTATGGCACAAAAAAACGTTTATAAGTGGTACAACGAGTTCAAAGCGGGCCGAGAACGCGTTGAAGACGAACCGCGCTCTGGACAACCATCAACGTCTACCAACGAGAGCCACGTCCAAAAAATCGAAGATTTGGTGCTTGAAAATCGTCGATTGACAATAAGAGACCTCGCTGATAGTGTTGGAATATCATTTGGTTCAGCCCAAACCATTTTGAAGGATGTTTTGTGTCTCAAACGCGTCAAGTCTCGATTGGTGCCATGTCATACTGCATTGGTTCTTCGCGACTTTTTTGCCAAAAACTCGACTCATATCGTTCCGCAACCACCGTATTCGCCTGATTTGGCTCCGTGCGACTTCTGGTTATTCAGCAAACTCAAAAAGCCAATGCGGGGACGTCGTTTTGACACGATTGAGGAGATAAAAACCGAATCGAAAAAGGTCTTGAAGGCTATACCGGAAAAAGACTATTCCGACTGTTTCGAGGACTGGAAAAAGCGTCGGAAACAGTGCGTTTTATCGGACGGGGATTACTTTGAAGGGGATGAAATTGATTTGGAAGAATAAATAAAGAATTTACATTTTATAAACAAATTCACCTTACTTTTTGATCACAGTAGTATCTCGGGCCTTGCTCCCAGGTCGCCCGCTTGGTTCATTTTGGATATCAAGATCTTCAGATCGGAATTTTTCAAACCATCGACGTACTGCACGTTCATTAGCCGCATCTGTTAACATTTCGACTTGTCTGCGCTGCATTAGTTCCACGACAGAACCCATATTCGAAAATAACGCGAATTTTTGACTTATCCATGGCTTACAATATTTAACCCTTAGCGGTCGACGACTTTTTCGATCGAGTCAGGTAGCAGGACGAGGCGATCTTTGCAAATATGTCGAGTGTCTTATATGGTACAATAAAATGATCTTACATATAAATATTATCTTACAAAAACGTTATATTTCGTTAGTTTATCTATATTCACACTTTTATGAATATAACTTCACAAAAATTATAATTTGTAGTTTCGTTCGGTGTGATAGTTTATAAAACATTGACCAAGATGCATTCTTGGTTTATCTGGACGTGTATCACAGAAATAGATCGTCTCATGTCTTCCCCCTGGTTTGTTTCGACTGGAACAAACTTTGCAATCTTTCTTTGTGCCAGTGCACATGACACGCGGTTTCCCATTTAGACGAATTTCGTGCAGAGTTGGACGTCGAACTTGAAGATCTATCTCGTGGTTGACGAAAATCTCCTCGCAATTTGTTGATCAAAATTTTGCGAAACTTCAAATGTCGTTTCTCTGCCTTTTTACATGTTTGTGGAGAATGTACGAATTCATTAAACAAATTTCCAGTCCCCGGAAAAATAATTTGCGCCACCGCTTCAGGGACTTTCTCATGAAACAGTACGTTGAACAATGTTGGCGATAACGAAATCTAACATAAATACCGACTGTCGCCTCTCACTCGCCTCTCGTCTGCTAAGGGTTAATCCTCAGATGACAATACGATAGACTATTGAAAACAAAAGAACGCGTCTGAAAGCCAGATGGCGTGTCCCTTCTCATTGCAAAAAAAAAACACAACAAAGGACGGTCGAAGTGAAATATCGGAAACATCGGATATCAAACTCGATGCTTTAGGTAATCGGACATTTCATACTTAACATTGATAGAAATATATGTAATTTAAAACAAATGTCAATATCTAAAATTTGGTATTATTACCATCGTCAATTCAAACAGTGACCCCTGTCGCAATTAACATGTCAAACATGCTAACTTATCTATTGCAGATAATATTTCAACATTATATGTATCACATAAAAGAAAATTCATCGTGGCGCCACGGAGAATTTCTGTAAAACCGGCGTGGCATTCAACGCGTTAATGGCCTAATTTTAGACAGAAAGAAATAGTATTTCTAAATAATAATCCGATTTCCTGGGAAACCGCTACAAGAGACGTTGTTACAGTTTCTTTTCTCTGACATGTGTACGTTAAGTTTTGCGTTTTGTTTCGTACACTCGACGGCGTTACTCGCTGCTTGCTTTCACGTATTCGATGTCTGCCGCAAAAGAGATTCGATCTTTCCGCCGTGAAAGTAGCAAGCCCAAGGTAACAGTCATCCAATGCCACGAAAACAATTCGAACATGAACTCCTCTACTTCTGGCATGCCAAGTAGCTCCGACAACTGGCTGACAAGCCATCGGAATTCTACTTGCACATTACTCGGGCATCCGTGCCGTGGCAGTTGATCTTTTGACGTTAAAAGCACCGGAAAGAATAAAACTGCGCCGATGATCGCAAAGGAATCCGGCTACGTTGAAATTTTCCCGTGAAATTACTCGCTGCCCGAACCAGCCGAGCTCGTAGAATCAACGAGGTATTACGCTAAAGGCGCGGTACTTCGCCGTAATGAAATAATCGCACGTTCCATTATGGAGAAAGGAGCCGATCCGATCGACAAATAACGGCGCTTTTCCAAAATCCGCCGGGAGATCCTCCGTGAAATAACAACACTCGACGCGGGACGATATGTTCGGTCTGTCCAAGAAATACAATTCGACCCTTAATCTTCGCAATAATATTTTCCAAGTTCGATTTTCCGGTGACTCGTCTCTCATTTAAATCGTTGAAAATATTAACTCTATCCTCATGATTATGCTACCTTCACAATGAAGAATTCTTGTATTATAACATATCTGTATCAATAGAACGATTTATCGAATTTCTTTCTGTTTTAAATGCTATATTTTCTTTAAAGCGTTACTTATTTGGCGTGCAACTTATTGCACTAGCTTATTGCATTAACGTATTAAGATGCAACTTTATGGGCATTCAAAGAGTTTGCTATTGGGCGGCGGAGCCGGTTACTGTGGTGTGTGCCCAATTGCCACGTCTTCGATTCGTTTTCAAGAACAATTAACGTTATATTCGCCGAATAAGACATATTAAATTTCTTTTTTTATTTCGTTTATTTCTTAATTGAAAAATTCAATATCTTTTCTTCGATAAATATAAAGTTAATCGTATCCGAAAACGGACCAAAAGCCCATCAATTGGTATCTAGCGCTATCCTAGAACTTGTCAGGAATTTTAAAGGCTTTTCTATCGGGTTTTGGAGCCGGTTACTGTGGCGTGTCCAATTCCCGCGCCTTCTATTCGTTTTCAAGAACAATTAACGTTACATTTGTTGAGTATGACATATTAAATTTCTTCTTTTATTTCGTTTATTTTTTAATTAAAAAATTCAATATCTTTTCTTCGATAAATATAAAGTTAATCGTATCCGAAAACGGACCAAAAGCGCATCAATTGCTATCTAGCGCTACCCTAGAACTTGTCAGGAATTTTAAAGGCTTTTCTATCGGGTTTTGGAGCCGGTTACTGTGGCGTGTCCAATTCCCGCGCCTTCTATTCGTTTTCAAGAACAATTAACGTTACATTTGTCGAGTATGACATATTAAATTTCTTCTTTTATTTCGTTTACTTTTTAATTAAAAAATTCAACATCTCTTATTCGATAAATATAAAGTTAATCGTATCCGAAAACGGACCAAAAGCCCATCAATTGGTATCTAGCGCTACCCTAGAACTTGCTGGGCATTTTAAAGAGTTTGCTATGGAATTTGTTGGCCATTTAAATTACGAGCAGAAAGTTTTAGCCGGCTCCGTCCAACAGGAAGCATCTCGCAGAACGCGCAAACGTAGAAAAATTCGCTCCCCGAATCCATTAGCCAAATTACCTTTATGCCGGCCTTTCTTCCGCGTCTCCAACAATTTACGAAATATTTCATTCGGAGATATTTCCCCGGTTTAATTCACGTTCCGCGATAACCGTTCGTGTTCCATGCATTATTCAAAAACGAAAAAGGGCGCTACAAGGGTGCCGATACGACGGGGGCCGCCCACACGCGTGCCCGAAATTCTTGAATTCCACGTTTGGTACATTGAACCTGGTACACGACTACAGGCTATCGGTACCATCAATTTCCGAAACGGATCACTTTTTCGAGCAATACTGTCGGCAATTGGTCCGTTATCTGCACGTAACAACCTAACCCGCCGCCGATTAGACAAACGAGCGCAATATAGCCCGGTACATCGACAAATCGCAGCTTTTCCGGGACGGGAACCCGTAGCCGGGCTCGGTGCCGTTCCGTGCGCCATTTCTGCGCTCCGTTATCGCGCGCGGATCTCCGTGGCAAAATTCAGCCGTTCTCGAGGGAATTGCCCGTGCGAATTTTAGACCCACAAATTCCCGCCGTTGCGTGCGAAACGGCCCATCGTCCACGCGGCCGGTCTCGCGAGCGCCATTTTTGTGCGCAAATATTACCCCGCAGTGCTGCGGTGAGACGAACTTGATCTTTATTAGTGCACGTAGACTTTCGTTGATGTCGTAGCGCAATGAGTTCGAAGTTACGGCTCTGGTAGCCTCGTGGTGACAACAAATTTTGACTAAAATTTTCATCTTCGAACGATTTCGTTTTGAACGAATCTTAACGCATATTCGTCCGGTAAAATTTCTGCAATCACTATTTTAACGCATTTAGGGTTACGTGAATCATAATTTAGTCTGCCAGGTGGATCGAATTTTGGTGTACGCTTTGTTGGTTTTAATGAGAATTAAAGGAACAAGAATCAATTATTTTCTGTGATATACAAATGACGAATTTTTTGACGATTTTGGCTACTGGCGATTGTTTGCGAAATGACGAATTTTCGTCACGCGGACGAATATGTGTTAAGAAGCGAATATGTGCTTTACAAAAATGTATTATTAACACTAGGCTTGCGAGGCCGGTCAAAATGACGAGTCATTATAATAATGACTTATTTTTTTAATTTACAATTATTCGGATTGTGATAAATTATGTATCCAATATATGTGTTACTTGCGGCAGATATTACCATAACACTCGTTAAAAATCAGAATGTGTTATTGTTACTTTTATCAACAATGTTATTCTGTATTGAGCAGCGTGTGCAGTGCAATTATGTATGTATGCAGAAATTATGTATTTTCGTGTATCATAATATTTTAAAGCTAGTGAAAGAGCAGAACATTTGGAGGTCAATCATTAAACACGATAGAAACTGTCCTTTTTTCCTGCCTCACCGAAGCTATGTGTTCCGAAACAGCACAAGTTCACCAATCATTATTGTGAGAAAAACGACCTTCTTTTGGTTTTGTTTATTTACAAATCTTTTTCTATATTTTAAATTATTCTATATTTGTATTATTATTGTTCTTATCATTCTATCTTATTTCTATTGTATTCGATAAATTCGAATAAGCAGAAAACAATTCTGTTAATGACTCATACAGCATTAAAAAGTGCGCGTGTGCAGTTTTTGAATTCGTCGTTTCAATTGGTCAATTATGAATAGAAGTCAGTCCATTAGGACTTAAATTTCACTACAAGGACCAATAGTCCTGATTTAAGGTACAGTAAAAAAACAGCAGAAATATTATTCTAGAATATTGCAACTATATCCAAGAAACCAGTCACGAAAATATTCGGACACTTTTTAAACACGAAATCAATTTTAAAATATTGTATCGAATGACATGAATTTTCTTGAAATGTTACAGAGGGTCCAGTTTACTAAACAATCGCCAACAAAATTTTTGCGAAGACTAAAGTTGGTTCAAATGGAAAAAAAATATAAAAGAACTCATATGTTTCAATTTTTCCATTCAAATGTTGCTGTTTGTAGATATCGGTAGCTCGTATGCATGCTGGAAATTTCATCGAAACCGTTGTTACGTTGCTATAAACAATTCAGGATTGCGAAAACAGCAGCTTTTCATTATTTCGGTAGACTTGTTCCAATATTTCCGCGACCGACTGTAGATGTCATTCGTTATTTAGAACTTCTTCTCTGAACTCATAGTTCTTTAATTTGCACACCACGGAAACGCCACACGCTTCTCGTCCCGTTGAAATATGTTTCGGAAAGTTTGCTGGTTCTAGATGCACATTGCACGATCTGAATTTGCCGCCGGTATGTTTCGAATCCGCAACAAAGCCGGCGAGAAAGTTCGCGTGGCGAATCTTTTAACGAGTTCGCGGGGCTCCGCATTCTTCCGGGGATTCTAATTAAAATCTACGCCGGTTTTTAATTTGTCCTCGCAACGTCGCCGCGCTGCCTGCGTCTCTCTCCTCTCTCTCTCTCTCTCTCCCTCTCTCACACTCTTTCTCCCTCCCTCCTTCCCTCTCTCTCCCTCTCTCTCACTCTCTCTCACTCTCTCCCTCTCTCACACTCTTTCTCCCTCCCTCCTTCCCTCTCTCCCCCTCTCTCTCACTCTCTCTCACTCTCTCTCCCTCTCTCACACTCTTTCTCCCTCCCTCCTTCCCTCTCTCTCCCTCTCTCTCACTCTCTCTCCCTCCCTCCCTCTCTCTCTCCCTCTCTCTCACTCTCTCTCCCTCCCTCTCTCTCTCTCCCTCTCTCTCTCTCCCTCTCTCTCATTCTCTCTCCCTCTCTCTCCCTGTCTCTCCCTCCCCCCTCTCTCTCTCTCTCTCTCACTTCCTCTCTCGCTGCGATTCGTCTGGGGAACAAACTTCCGAGCAATTAAAGAAATTCCCAAATATATTCGAGAAGTTCGCCGGGAACGTAACGGATGCGAAACGACTCGTAAAAGAAATATCCGGCGTTATGAAGAGGATCGGAGCGAGCGAACGCCAGTTCTGCGCCAGTTTCGGGACGGAAATTGGGAATTAGCGACGGCGGGGGCCGAATCCGCGACCGAGCTCGTCCTCGTCGGCTTGTGTCCTCGACACGTCTGTTCCGCTATTAGTGGAGCAGGACCTAATTGTTTCCGTGTGGCTATTACGAGCAAACCAATTAAGAAACGTCCCCATAAACGTCCGTAGCGCCGCGGACACCTAATAACGCTGATCCCCGGGCGCCATCGAAACGAGCTTTTGGTTGAACACTATATACAAATCAAAGTTTTATTTTTTATCTGTTATCTTACTTTAACTGAAGCTTGAGTATACTCGTCGTGAAACAAAATGTTGCCATTTCTTCATTACGAGCATGCTCGTGAAAAACAGCTGATTGGTTAAGAAGATACACTTTGATATTTTTGATTAAATTATATATTTGATGAAAGCGTTGCGTTTAAACGAAATATATGAAGGAAACCAAATATACAGGGTGTTTCCTTAACTTTTGCCCACATTGTTCTGCGCACTTCTGTTATCCTGACAAAAACATGTTTCCAAGGAATGTTTATCTGTTCCCTGTTTACTATACGACGAAACATTTAATTTTTAAAAATTGTTATCTTTTCAATAAAAAAATCGGGGTCACCTTAAATTTTTCAAACGGCATTGCATATTTTTTACTTCACATTACTGTAGCACGTGTTAAGGCGAATCCAACGACATGCTATAGCATGATCTTTGGACGATGAAAATTTGATTTGAATGATCTTTGGATAATGAAAATTTCATTATTTCTGTTTCGTAATAACAATAGTGCCGCTCTGACTTCAATAGTAATATTCCATTGATTATCCCAAATAAGATGAAAAATTTGCACGGAAAATTAATCGACAAATACAGTGTTAAATCGTGGCGACATTTTAACCATATATTGCAAATAGGAATCACACAAAAAAAGACCAGAAAAATATTCATGTTATTCGTACGTGAATGTTTGCGGACCTACTTCAATAGCTATGAAATTCGGCAGAAAACCGAATTTTCGAACGTGTCGTTATTCAATATCTGTTAATTGCTCGTGCGCGCAATTGCTTTGTACATTTGTTGTCAACGATCTATTTCCACGTATTTTGCCGCGTTATGTTCGAATATCGAAACCACGTTTGATCGAATCGTTGTTCCAACGAAGTTGTTTACAGCTCGCCGAATTCGTTCCTACGAAAATACTTCGAGAATACTATAAATTCTAACTGTGAAAATTCAAGAGAGATCTTCGAAGGAGCTAGCTTACAAAGAGAAAGAAATTTCCGCCATGTAAACTGTAGATTCAGGCCGTTGATTCTACTTTATTCGACCAGCTCCATTCATGTGGAACGCCTATGTATTTTGCCGAAAACACGTTATCGTTTCTCTGTAATAGCAACGAGTCCCATTGAAACCGATGTTACCGCATGAACGGAGCATATTAAGTAGTAACAAGTTTCCACGCCGAACAAAAGTTGCATTCCCGAATCTGAAATTCACGGATTCGCAGTTTGCATCGCCGTCGCGCGAATTTCTACGGTTTCGAGCGGGAAGAAGTTTACGGCCGGCTCCCCGAGGCATGTTTTCCCGTTAAAATGGCGTCGCCGCCCACGCGCCGTGGGCACAGATCGTTAACCTTTTAGGCACGACGCGCTACTATAGTGGCCTTCGCGGATGTCATCTCTCTGGACGACGCGCCACTATAGTGGCTTGCTCTAGTAGTTCACTCGCTCATCGTTTGAACCAAATAATCGTCTTCATATGCATTGTTTCACACTTCTTTTGTCTTCACATCGATTTACAACAGTCTACAGGGTGCCACAAAAATGTCTCGCAATCCGGAAATGGCGGGTTCCTCGGATCATTTGAAGCAACTTCTTCCTTTACAAAAATGTTCTCCGAGGCACCGTTAACGAGTTATTAACGAAAAACAGTGACCAATAAGAATCGAGTACGGCTGACGCGAAGCGGCCCAGCCAACCAGCGCACGGAGCCCAGTTCCACTCATTGGCTCGATCGCCTCGCGCCAGTGATTGGTCACTGTTTTTCGTTAATAACTCGTTAACGGTGCCTCGGAGAAAATTTTTCTAAAGGAAAAAGTTGCTTCAAATGGCCTGAGGAATCCGTCACTTTCGGATTGCGAGACATTTTTGGGACACCCTGTATATACAGTATCAGAGTCTGTACAGTACACATCAGAATCTGCCGTCCAGAGAAATAGCCTAGCGCAGAATTTAGCCGTACCTAAAAGGTTAATATACGTAAAATGTCGAGTGAAGTCTGCCTGAGCCGGACGGGATTAGCGAATCAACGCAAAGCGTGGAAATGACGGTTCGATCGCGGCTTTTTGGAGGCATCGACTCCGATGTCTTCGATTTCCCACCCCCCGCGCAGCATATACGGGCTGTCTCGACCAACTGGAACACCTTACGGTTTTTCTACTAGTAGAATTCGCAGAAATCAGTTCATTCAGCATCAATCAGCAAATTTTCCAACACTAAATACAGTAGATTCTCTTCAATTGCAGCTCAGCTTGTAAACAAAAAGTGACAATTTGGAAAGAGGAGATGCCACTATTCGAGCCTCGCGGCTCGTTTTCAGTGTTGTTGACAATCGGCGGCTACAAAAACGAGCCGCGAGGCTCGAATGGTCGTATCTCCTCTTCTCAAATTGTCTGTTTTTGTTTACTAGCTCTTTACTTGTTTACTAGCTGTGCTATAAATTCGAGAGAATTTACTGTACTCGGCAAAAATACACTATATACGAAATTTCTGTAATAAAAATTTTGGATCTATCAATTATATGCAACTCATAGATTGCAGATCTTCGTACAAAATACAAATTTTCTGCATGTGTTGAAAGTATACAAAATCACTGAAAGCACTGTATATATCGATGATGTAGAATTCTGTTTTAGTCTTACTGCTTCAAACTGTTTCAGAAGACTACAGTTGCCAATTTGCACCCAAGACATATAACCTCGAGTAATGAAATTTACGAATTTCTTCTGAGATTATTTTTTAAAACAAAAGTTCCCATTTAAACATAGTCGTGACAGGGCCTGTTATCGACTAGTTTTCAAAATTCCATTTTATTCCAACGTATTCAAATAAACCGAATTTTACTAGGACGTTAAAAAAGCAACAGAGGTAAAATTCCATATACGATAATAAATTTTAACTTCCTAGTTTCATTAACCGTTCGATAGCTGACCAAAATGTGCAAAATTCCAACCCTCTAACTTGTCTGTGAGGGTAGTTACAGAGTAAAATAGATTGCGCGCTTTTCCGCCCATTACCCCGCTTCGATGACTTTCTAAAATTTTGAAAAAAATACGACTTATTTTGACCATCAAGCCGCATATTATAGAATTTTCTCAGATTTTTCGGTTGCAAGCTGTAGTTATGAGAAAATGGAAAACAAACAAAAAATCGGAAAATTGAAGATTTCTCGAAAACAAAAATATGAGTTTTTTTATATATTAATTCCCTGATAAGGTACTATCATAAGCAGGGCGCTCAATTTTTCTCAGATTTTTCATGCTGCATCATCGTCAAAAAAGAGTGAAAACCGAATTTGTCGTCGGTTTTGCTGTGAAGAAGAAAGAAATTTCAAACGTTATTTCATTGAAACAAGCAATTTTTTAAGCCATTTGTTTTCTAATCGAGGTTTCTTCATTTATTAGCGAAATGTTAGGTTGTGTCAGTGAGCTGTCGATAACTGTATTAATTTTTAATTATGAGTCACAGTAGCGTGAATTTACTTTCGGTATTATTTTTACAGGTCGCTCGGGGTGTCGCGCACCCCACGTGACTTTTATGTAATTTTAACTAGCGCGCCCGGTCCAGGGTTAATTAGTTTAATTTTGTAGAATTTTTGAGGGACGATGTTTCTGCACTGAACGTGTAAACAAGCTTTCTGAAGTGCTCGGAACGTTTATCGATGTTTGGAGATCGTTCACAGCGTGTAGAATGAAGTCGTTGTCTACTCTGGAGAGTTGAGAATTAGCGCGCGAATGTTTTTAGTTGTCTCTCTGTTTACCAAATTTTGCGAGAACACCCAGCTCGGTGTTTACCGGTGTAAATGTCTGGTGATTCATGGACGGCAGTGTATATACAGTTGACCCTGCCGATAAATCCGTTCTTCTTGTCGTGTTTGTTCAGGAGGAAACACCGGCGTAGCTGGGCTGTGAACTCCTTTCTCTGCGGGCCTCGAGCATCCGATGGACACGAATCCTCGAATATTTCGAATCGTCGTCCCTCTATATTCTATCCGGTCTGAAATGTTTGTGCACACCATTCTGGGGTCTCATCGATTCGACACTGCACGTTGCCACACGGATGTTTAGACTGCTGTCCGATGCTAATCAAATGCGACACGGCGACAATTGCACCGCGAATCTTGCTTGAAAATGTTATGCAAGTACTCTGTTTGGCCTCGTTAAAATCGAGCTTTGAATAAAATAGAGTGTTCTCGAATTTCATTTTTAAATTAATATAATGCAGCGATGATTCCATTAACGCTTAACTGGCACAATCTATTTGGCCTGGTCAAAATCGAGCTCTGCATAAAATAGAGTGTTTCTGAACTTCATTTTTAAATTAATGTAACGCAGCGATGATTCGAGTAACACTTAACTGGTACAATGATTCTCACAAAAATAACGTCAAATAAAATGATGAAGAAAATGGTTTAATCTAGTTCTAGATAAATGTACATTTTTTAGTTCTAAATATAAAATAGTTCCATAAATAGTTCTATAAATCTAAAATATGGTTCTAGATAAAATCCATTGTATTTGATTTGTAACTGTACTATGAAATAATAGAAGCATGGAAAATTAAACTTTTGCTACAAAATAAAGTAGAAATTGAATGTTGAGATCACTCATGAACCATACATGGTGCATAATAATTTAGGGTTACACTTTAAATGAGATGAGAAATTTTTCTAAACTGAATCAAATCTTCTTTTGCTTCCGTGTACATAGTACATTATTATTATAATATATATTATATAATATTAGTATATTATATTAGTATATTACATAATATACTATTAATATACTATTATATATATTATAATAATAATGTACTGTATAGTATAATAATATTAGTATAATAGTATATTATATAATATTATTATACTAATATTATATAATATATACTATAATATACTATACTATTATGTAGTATAGTATATAAATATATTATAATATAGTTCACAGTAAAAATAAATATAAATGTATATATAAATAAATTGTTGATTCGAATGTCTGAAAAATCCAGACGCTTGTTTAATATCTCATTGCGAATCTTAACATAAACGTCCGCGAAAAGGTCGATAAAATCGAAGCAGCCCAGGCTTCAGACTTTGCCACGTCGTTACAGCCCCAGCCATTTAACGTCAGCGTTCATTTGTCGGCGACGAGTGGCAGCGTCGACTTAACGATCGATCAAAGTTACATCAGGGTTGCTTGACTGGAATCTTGACCGAGAAATTTCACTTTGTTGAGCGGCCCTGTGTACGTGTTACCCCGCTGACAGGGTCGAATCAAAGGGTCTTAATTCGGACGTCGCGTCGATCCGAATCCTGAGAACAATTCGGTCTATCCTTTTGTCGAATTGATTGGCATTAGCGTCGCAACATGATCAATTACGTGCTGATATCTCGACGCATGAAATTATAAACTCCTCTCCTCCGCAATTTACCGGTATACAAATAATAGCACGCGAGGGAGCGTGCTTCGAACGAGATTTTTCCAATTCCAATTCCCAATATGTATACATGCCATAATTGCATAAAGATCCGCAATCCAGTTGCATAATATGTTTTCAATATTATCGATTCTACACTAAATTGTTATTGTTATTGCAGCGTTCTCGATGCAAATTCTGGCAATGAATGCATTAATCCACCAGTGCAAACAACAATACCATTAACTCAGCAATGTAATTAGCTATTGCTATGACAAATTCGTCATTAGTAAACACAAACATCGGGGCACGCGATCGCTGGAAGCAATTATCAAACAGCTTCGTAAAGCGAAGTATGATATAAGTTTAACATTTTATCCATAAGAAGACTATTAATAAGATTTTCAATTATTGTGCGATACTAAGTGCCCCACCTTAAAATTATTTTTTATACGATAATCACAAACGAAATTATTAGATTATATTACTGGCTGTGACTTGTCGGTACACGACGAAAATTGCTATTCCGATCTAATAATTCAATCTAAAGCTTTTATCTGTGACTTATAGATTTATACAAATTATAACGTCGTTCACAATTAATAAAACGATCCATAGAGCATACAATGTGTTCAATACTTACGAAAAGTGTTGCAAATTGATGAAATGGAAACAGATGATTGTTATTTTATAAGAATGACGATTCTGAATCTGCTTGGACGTTCCGTCAGTTTTACTATAATGTATGATCGAATTAGAAAACCCATTCGATAATCTCCGTACAATTTCAACAATTTTAAAAGGAAAATACACGAAGCCGATTTTTTCAACCGGTACGGTAGATTCAAAGTTAAATATGTCATGTGTTCCGTGCCGACGATGCAGAGAACTCCAATGTTGCACAAAGCAAACTTCAAAAGTTGTTGTCAAAACAACAACTTTCCGGACACAGAATGGACACCCATTTTTACCAGGAATTCCTATAACGCAACAAACATTCTTCGATCCCGTTCTCGTAAAATATGATTTTCCATACAACGCGCTCTATAATAAAATGGAACGAAGACATTAGAATGTGTTACAGCGTGGTTAGCTCTTCGTTTTCACACCTTTTATTTGATTATAAATCGCGTTGTACGGGAGATCGTGTTTTATGAAAACGGAGATCGCAGAATTTTTGACGCGTTATAGAAATTCGTGGTAAAAATGGGAGCAAATTGTATGCTCCGAAATTCTTATTATTACTGTACAACAACCTTCGAAGTTTGTTTTACGATTTGTGGACGATTCGAACAGTAATTTACGATCAACACTGCAAGGGTGTTTCTCGGTTTCGTTTAACTAACTATGACCACGAAACGAATCTGTTATATTACTCCTTCATATACGTTTTACTTATTACGCTTTCAATAAGTTTTGCAATTTGTCCAGCGATGACGTTTGGCAAATTTAATCGTCACTATAGCCGTTTACAGCAACGTTATATCATAGGTGATCGAGTTAGGAACGTTGCATTTACAGTAATATCTCCCTAATTGACGTTCAGATTCTGCACAAAAATGGACAATTTGGAAAAAGGAGATACGATTATTCGAGCCTTGCAGCTCTTTTCATAGCTGTTGACAATCGATAACCATAAAAAACGAGCCACAAGGCTCGAACAATCGTATCTCCTCTTCCAAAATTATCCATTTTTGCGAACAATCTGAGCGTCAATTACATTGACAGAGACATTATTGTACAGTAAATTCTCTCTAATTGACGCTCAGCTTGGAAACAAAAATGGACAATTTGAGAAGAGAAGATACGATCATTCGAGTCTTGCGACACGTTTTTATAATGGTCGACAATCGGTAACTATAAAAATGAGCCGCGAGGATCGAATAATCGTATCTCCCCTTCCCAAATTGTCCATTTTTATTTCCAAACTGAGAGTCAATTAAGGAGATTTACTATATATGGAACAATAAGTTTCGTTCCTACACAATAGAAATATTATTTGGCTTTCCACGCGATAAAACATTATTTGAATTAACGTTATCGTGTCACAAGATATGGTCTACCGTATTGCGTTCGTCCAGAAACTCGTCAACAAATCGCGAGAAAGATCTTAACCCTAGAAAGATAACCATATGACAACGTACGTAAAAGATAACCATACGCTTCAGAGGCGCATGCTTTTCTAAGGCGTCAATTTTATACTGACAATGGATATTTATTTAAGTTAATCTAGTCATTTTAAAGGTTTGGCATTATTGTAAAAATAAAATGCATTTATATTATATTTTTTTATATTTTAAGTAATTTTAAACTTAAATCACTAGACCTCTATGAAAAATTAACAAAAATCAACAGTCTTCGCAGGCGCCTCTGCGACGTAGGTTATCTTTCTCGGGTTAAAAGATCTTGACCAAGATCACGTCACACATCAAACGAAGATCGCAAACATTCGAAAGAACTATGCACCGATCCGTGAAATCACCTTCGTCGGAGACCGTCCGGCGATCTATAGGTGTTCGAAAAGTTCCTTTGTCCCAACAATGGCAACTGGTCACAAGTCGCGTGACTTACAATGCGTCCGACGCACACTCGGACCGTCGCAACGCGTCGTCGATACGACGACGTCGTCGCCGACAGCGCGACGTTACGTTGAACGCGCGTGGAACTGCGACTGCGAATGCGACTGCGACTGCGACTGCAACTGCAACTGCGATCTACGGAGCCTCGCGTAATTCACGTGGACGTTAAACTCTCTCGGTTTGGCCCGGGTTGCGTCGGCGGCGTGTAACGTTTGAACAACAGCGAGCGAAACGGTCGTGATGCAAAATGATTCGCTAGTTAGGGTAACGCGGGCCAAAGCCAAGGATATCCGTAATATTTGAACGGGTCGACGGCGATGGCGGCGATCTCGTTACCGCGAGATTACTGCCAATATTACGAATGTCCACATTACCGTAACGCTCTCATGGCTCGCTCTCTCTGATTCGGTCTTACTAATTGTTACGCGTGACGCAATTCTACGCGCTCTGCTCTGCATGCAGTTGCCAGCTTGCGGTAGAATCCTGGGAGATTACCGTAAACCCTGGACAGTTATCTCCCCCCCTTTCTCCGACCCCTCCGCTGGCACACCTTGTTTCAACACCGATCATTCGATGCAATTATACACGGCCATTTTCAATTCGTCCGTTCCCCATTTACCTCCCCCCCTCACCCCCGTCTCCCGCTATCGTCTAATCATTCTTCGTTTTACTCGGTCTCTCTCCGCCGGTATTAGAATACTTTTTTCTTTCCTCGATTGCCAATCTCCTCTTTTTGCTCGACACCGAACTTTATTTTCAGTTGCTTCGCTTTTTTCCGCCGCGATCCCCTACTTGTTCTCAAACCTCTCTTTTCTGCCAGAGTTGGTACACATAATTTTCTCGGTTATTCACATATTTTCCTCCGTTTTTCTCTTCATTTTCCTCGCCCAGTCGTGCTTTCTTTTTGCTTAATTTTTCCCGTCTCGCTGTTATAATAGCGAGCTCCACGAGACGAGGATGGAAATACGGAACAATAATAACAACGAGATGACAGTGATCGGATGTAGAATGAAACAATCGGTGCTAATATAAGAATTGGATGGTAAATAATGCGATAATATTAACGATAATAATAACAATACCAAGGATACGATCAAGAGATAAGGATGATTGCGAACAATAGTGATGGTAGAGCATTTAAATGAAGTAAAAGAATTACAAAAGTTAAATTATGGCATAAGATTTCCATAAGTGACTCATCTAAGTAAAATAAGATGCAAGTATTAGAAAAAAAATCTGTGTTGAACACTCTCCAAAAAAAAAGAACAATAAATGATATTTTGTGTAGGGGGCCCATATTACTGATCCGTATTGAAGACTGGAACGAATTAAAGAGATTTAGAGAAGTCGAAGTGTATTTATATCCGAAAAAAGCTTGGAATTGCGGTGAACAAGACCGAGAAAAGTTTCTAATGGGTCCTTATTTTGTCGGTTGCACTGTTTCAATTTTTTCCTAGAGGTTTTCACGGCACGCTGCAATTATGCATTAATTTATTATTTTCTTTGTGTTCCCGTTTTTCTTCATACTTTCACTTCACTCGAGTTTTGTTCCCATTTGTATTTTTCCCTCCGAGCTTTCTCTTTTCTGAATCGACATTTTCCTTTTGGCTGCAGCGACACTTTTTCTACCTGTATTACGCAACTTTTTTTCTTCCTTTAGATGCGATGATCTCCTCCTGCTTCTTCCTTATTTTCCCAGTTTTCTTCCATCTTCGTTAAAACAACGCTACCTTCTTTTTGATCTTCCTAAGAGATCTTATCTTGTTTCCAGTTCTCCGGGAAATTCGTTGCTTTCTTTTTCTTCCATTTCTGCGAAGACCATATGAAATCTGGGACGAACCGTTGCCTGCTACAGAAGGATTGTCCTGAATAAATCATCCACCGTTTCTCCGGCGACCAATGTCCTAATACAATTTCTCAACACGAGAAGGGGCGTTTGATATTTTCAGGGAATTGCACCAAATATTTTTTACAAACCGCATATACATTCGGGAACGTCTTTCCTGGAAGATATATCAGCTTGGCAACTCTTGTAAATATAGAGATATTCTTAGAAGAACCTGAGCGAAACCAACGAAACCACCAGGATTCGAACAACCCTGGTTTTCTCGACGGTCGGCACAACCCCTCTATCCTCTGCTCTACAAACTTCCTCTTTTCATCTCTGCTTCCGTCAAAGGTTATCGGGAGGTTAACTATAATGTACCGTTTTTCTTGTTTCAAGGTTGCAATCGATGCAACAATTTGGCTATCGTTCTTTACAATTGATGCGTATTGGATTATTTTCTCTCTTTTGAATACTCAGAAGTTTTTCCTTCTAGCATATAAGTTACAAAAACGAATCGACGACGAGAGTCTCGCCAGAGTACCATTAGATAAACAATGATTTCATATGTATATAGAACAGAGTGCTCTTTGTCTTTAGGTGACGTTTTTGGTTTCGTCTTTGTGAATAGTCTTCAGTCTCCTGGAGCAATCAGGAGAGTAAAGACGGTCCTTCCTCGTACATCAAATTAATAAACTAAAAGGGATAAGTTTAATTCACTGCGTTTTACTTTTATTTATCTACCCATTTCCAATAATGCGCATAACTTTTCATCTAATTACGAACCAATCTCGATTAATGTACAGATATGTAACATATAATTGAAAATGTAAATTGTACACCACCCTGTATACAATTCCAAAATATCTCAATTAGCAGAAACAATTAATAACGTTCTTCCTGGATGTGTTGTCCCTTGCTCAGAAGAAGTTCGTCTTTTTGCCACAGGGGCAAGGGGAATGTTCCACTCGTTCAGTCTGACTTGCACGCCCGTAGTCCCCACTCTTTTATGACTTGCCGAAACTCACTTTTATTGGTAAACAAGAAGACCAACAAGCTAATCGACGTGAAGAACAAGGGGGTTCGGTCGCCCATTTGTTTAGCGTGTTTATATTTATAAGGGAATATCCCAAGGGTTCACGTTCACTTTTCCAACGGACAATACATAGTTCGCAAGAAAATGGAGCCTCGGATAAAAAAATGTTATACCAAATTTTCTCCTTATTTTTTCACGTTGAATCAACCCCTGTTAGTACTACGAATTCCGACCCACTCTGTATAGGTTCCATAGTTTTCTAGGTATAGCTTCTAGGTATTTTTTCAACAACAAAAAAAAAGAAAGAAGTGACATGCCATGTCCTGCTCGTGAGATTCAAGTGTGTCATCTTTACGTTATACGTTTTTTCTTTGACAATTGTAGATACACACGCGTCATGTTAACGAAATAAAAATTAACAAAGTCTGAGATGAACTTTCCTAAAAATATCATGATAATTTTGAAACGCGAATATTGCGAAACTCGGAAACAGTGTCAAATTAACGCCAGGGATACGACATGCCATAACGATGCACCTAATTCGAGGATTTCCCTGTAGGTGACGCGGTTCTATCGCAAAAGTCTGCCACCTCTAAACCCAAGATTAGGCTAATGAGACTGAAAGCGCCACGGCTGCGGTCGATCGCGACTTTCAGCGGTTCGAGCACTATAGTCCACGGTATTTGCCACCGGTTCTCCGCAGAACGACACCTACAAACTGTCGGTCACTGCGCCCGTTCACGTGGGAAATTCAATCGTTTCGTTCTTACCGGGACGAGAGAAAGCTCGTTTCGGCTCATTCGCCGGCTCGGCGGTGGGGATCTGGAAACAGAGCTGCCTCGAAGTATCACGTCAATCGACTACCTGTGGCTACCTAGTTCTTCAAGGTTGCCCTTCGCTACGTGCGGAGGTTGTCGAACCTTCGATGCTTCGTTGCGGTTTCTGTATGCGGGACCCCGTGGCCTTTTCGCCTTTGAACGCCCTGTTTTTCGATTTAGACGGCTGTTTTTGTTTTTGATTCGCTTAGAGGAGAAACACTCTTGTTTCCTATTGACGTGGTTAGTTTCATTCGCTCTTAGTTGTTCCATGAAACGAGTTAGAGTAATCTGTCCAATGAATGAACACTCGATGAACACCTGTTGTTCCGTCACGTAGAACCTCCCGCAGACCTCTCTCGTGAAGGGTTTATGGCACGGACAAGCGTGGGTCATCTGAGGAGACGGAGACCTTTTTTGGCAGCTGCCGAACATCCGGGCAGTGTCTCCGTCTTTTCTAATGATCGCGACGTGTCGTAAATCCAAAAGACCCGAAAAAACCTCCCTCAATAACACTTGAGATTTTTGAACGCGTCTTGGGAAAGTTAGTCCCAACCGTCGCGGGGATGACATCTCAAGGCCCAGAGGACCTCCCCAACCACGCAATTACATGTCGCACCCCTTTTCAAGACAAGGCCCGTGCAGGACGGTACGAGAGGGTGGTGACGAAACGTTCGGAGGACGCTGATTGGGAAATCGTAATTTTCGGGAAAACCAATCAGTGCATCCAGGCATGGAGGTGGAGGTTCCTTCAAGAATCTCAAGTGGGGAAAAGGGTATAAAAAACGCGAGCAGTCGAGTGGTTCAGTGGTTCAGTAGTTTTTTAGCAGTATTATTATTCTTACAGTCGCCTTCAAAAACATATATTCTCGATCCGGAGTCTCACTCGTGCGTCAAACAGTCTCAATCGTTCGGAGACTCACTCGTCGCAACCGGAGACTCATTCGACTCGGGAACTTAATCGCTCATTCATTCGAAATCGGTCAATCGGACCGATAACCATACAAAACCGACGCGTCTTCAAACAAGTGAAGCCCGGGCCTTACAACCCCGGTAGGGTTGACGTTCGACCCCCGCGCGTCAAAAAGGCGTCGTAAAAGCACGGCGCTACACCTGTGACTGATCATTTCCCGTTTTATACGAAAGCATTCGATTGTATTGGGTTGTTCGGAAAGTAATTTCGTTTTTCAAAAAACTTTTGTTGTGTACAGGTGTTAAAAAAAAAACACTTCATTCAGTATTTTGTCAATGAGCATAAGATTTCAAAGCTACTAGAATGATCGTCGAAACATTGTAGAATAATACATTATTAAATGATATTTACTCTAAACATTAAAAAGTCGTCTTTCACTTCCTCGTGAAAGAACGAAATTACTTTCCGAACAACCCAATAGTTTGTTTCATTAACTCTTTGCACTCGAATGGCGACTCGAAGGCACCACTAAAAATTGTTGTACTATTTTTCTAATTAATTGTAATAGCATCAGATTCGTTTATGTGCAAAAAAAACTGTTAAATCGTATAAAAACTGTTAAATCATATAAATGGAAATACTGTACATCAGAAAATATGTTTTGGATTTCGAATTGAAATAGCTTCGACTGCAAAGGGTTAACAACGTCCCGTGCGTTCAAGCTAAGTATTATTACGTGAAATCTATAATTTGTATTTTAACCGTACCATTTTCTTCCTCGTTGCAATGACTAGAAGTTTTTCGATTGTAATAATTTTTAAGGAGATAAAAGACAATGTTTATTTATTGTGTATGCCTGCATTTAGTTGAATGCTTAAATATCGATGACAAGAGGACAGAATTTTACTTCGATTTAAAAGAACGGAATAATATTCATACTGAACAGATTGTTAAACAAAGCCGCGGATGAAATTTTCGCTAAGGAACAACTTACTTCAAATGATCTCAGGAATCCCCTATTTTCGGATTAACATTTTCGGGACACCCTGTATACATATACGGGACGAGAACGTTGAAGCGCGAGACACAATTTAACGTATTATTATACGTCACAGCGATTTGTACAAACATAAAGCGTTTGTCATTTTTAATTATACATTTAATTTAACTTTTACCCTTTTATTCGTACATATCTATTACAAAAATACCTATGAACCTGGATATTCAATTCAATTTTCCACATACGATTTCGTCAAAAGCACGCGAATCTACGAATCTTCATACACAGCAAGATAACGCGTTGCAACCATAAATCGTGTACTGTTTTATGGGACACCCGTAAGATCTTCGTCAGCCATTACAACAACTGACGAAACTACAGTAATGTCTCTCTAATTGACGCTCAAATTGTCCACAAAACTGGACGATTTGGGAAGAGGAGATACGATTGTTCGAGCCTTGTGGCTCGTTTTTTATGGTTATCGATTGTCAACAACTATAAAAACGAGCTGCAAGGCTCGAGTAATCGTATCTCCTCTTCCCAAATTGTTCATTTTTGTGGACAATCTGAGCGTCAATTAACCCTAGAAAGATAACCATATGACAACGTACGTAAAAGATAACCATACGCTTCAGAGGCGCATGCTTTTCTAAGGCGTCAATTTTATACTAACAATGGATATTTATTTAAGTTAATCTAGTCATTTTAAAGGTTTGGCATTATTGTAAAAATAAAATGCATTTATATTATATTTTTTTATATTTTAAGTAATTTTAAACTTAAATCACTAGACCTCTATGAAAAATTAACAAAAATCAACAGTCTTCGCAGGCGCCTCTGCGACGTAGGTTATCTTTCTCGGGTTAAGGAGACATTACTGTACTATTAGTTGTTTTGCACACGTCTGTTAATTGTTTGCGAACGAATGCAATGCACTTCGATAAGTGACGCATGTTTTCGAAAACACTGAACGAAACTGGCATCCGGCACAGAGGACTGCTCACGTTTAGTTTATTTTCTCGTAGCACCGCCACGGAATTTCGTCAATCAACTCAACGAAGCCCAACGATCCGAATAATACTACAATTTGCATTCCCGATGGTGCCTTATTTCATTATTCAAAGTATCCGCTGACGTTCGATTCCCCTTAGCGCATTTGTACATGTGTCCCGCAGATGTTTCGCCCATCGAGACTACCCAATGACAGACGCGGAGAGCTGTCGATGTGTTCTCTCCTGAATCATCGACGGAACGAGACGTAGAAAGTTAGCACTGACTGAGAAACGCGAGGCAGCAATATCTATTATTAAATTCCTTCGGTCCATCCATTCTCTAGATTATAGAGAGTGCGCCAAAGGATTCTGACGGTTTTTAATATAAGATTACTATGTGTCGAGATATTTACTTTCAAACACAAGTAATCGGCAATACATTACATACTATTCTATTTATGAAAGATATTTTGCTTAAACGGTATCTATCGCTGCGAACACACTGTTCCAAGCGGTTTCGGAGGAAAATTAATTAACATCATCCTTTCTTAGTTCGAATGTGTTTGTTACACTTCGATTAACTGGACGTGATAATATCTTTCTTGTGCGATCTGATGAATAAATTCTTGGCTACATGATTTGTTAGAATTGTTGATTAAATCGTTACTATTATCTTGACCATCTGATCTTATTTTGAGTATTATTTTCGCATCGTTGCACCATTTGCTAATCCAATCCGCATTTGCACCAATCCGCGAGCCACGCTAAAATAAAATTTTTAAGAAAAGGGCTCTCTGAAACTTTCAGTGAATACGTTAAGTGGCGAAAATCAATTCTAAGAAAAAGTTCCACAAAATCTAATCAATGAAATTGGCACGAGAACGTTAAAATTGATCGTAGTGGATGGTATTTGTGCTCTTTTGCATTCTAAATATCTTAGTGAAATTCAATTTGTTCGGTTATTATATTACAATAATAGTAACGTTTGAAAACTAGTTAACAATTAGTGTCACCTGTATATAGACCGTCGCGACACTAAACGCGATAAAGAAAGAAGATCGTATTAAAGAAACGACGCTTCGCTTCTGTAAGTTAATTTGTTCGAAAGTAGAATAATATGACGATTCACAGTCTAATGTTAATGCAAAATTACTAGTTTGGACAATTTGGGAAGAGGAGATACGATTATTCGAGCCTTGCGGTTTAATACGTTTTATTCGATGAATACAGGGTATCCAAAGCATCAGTGGTATAATCGAGATTCTACGCGAAAAACAAATCGAAAATAAGGAATAACAGTTTTTCATTTAAGATCTCGTTGTCGAGAAAATCGATTTTGAATATTTAACGAGTACGCGTACAAGTATCTATGGCTTAGAATTGTTGGATGGATGGATCTCGATAGAAGCCTCTAGATCTCTAGAGATCTCTAGATTTCCCTAATTTACCCCCAGCTTGGAAATAAAAATTAACAGTTTGGTAGGTAATAATTAATCAACAAATTTAATACGGTAAATACTTATATATTGCGGTTCGTTTTTATAGTTGTTGACAATCGGTAACTATGAAAACGAGCCGCAAGACTCGACTAATCGTATCTCCTTTTCCCAAATTGTCCATTTTCGTGCGCAATCTGAGCGCGAATTAGGGGGAAATTACTGTACATGCAGTAACGCAAAAATCCACGGTGTAGTATCGTTTGCGCAGAACGATCTTCGATCACGTTCTTCTTATTTCCATCGCAATTCTGTCGGTCCTCCGAGCGTGAAACTGAAAAGTTCGACTATACGAGGGTGTCGTTCGATTCGATTTCAATACATTCGGATCTGTCAGGGGTTAGGGAAGAGAACCGGAGGTCAACCGCCGTGACGCGACGCCGAGCGTCACTTTGACGCGACCAACAGGTGCCGCGACAACAGGATTTTTTCCTTCGCTCGATTTTTATCGCGTAATTTTGAGAATGTTCACGACATCGGATGTTTCTTTACGCCACCATTTACTTTTCACCAACAGGATCTCTCGAAGACGTAAAAACAATGCGTTTTCTTAAGATCCCATTTTTTGGGGAAACACGCAACAAGCCCTTTCACTGTAAAGTTTTTTAGCTTCGACATTATGCACACTTTCCTTTTGTTATGCAATTTTTATTGTCCATGAATTTTCTATTATACACAGTGATACTGTAAATTAACTGATCGAAACTAATTTGTAGAGTAAAATCGAAAAATAGCAAGGTCGCTAATTACCTAGCCGCGAGATGCTATACTAAATCAGGAAACAAATGAAAGACAAATTTTTGTAGAATATTAACCCTTTCTGCTCGAAGCCAAATTAACGTAAAATTTAAAATAGCTTTTCTGATCCACGGTATTTCCATTTTATATAATCTAGTGCATTTTATACATGTTAAATTAAATTTTATGACTCGTACGACAGTTACGCTTTGAACAGTTCTTTAAATATAGACAAATTTGATTAATAAAATTCTTTTGAAATGTGACATAACAATTTTTAATGGGGTCGCCACTCGAGTGCAAAGGGTTAAAAGGGATGACGATCGTAATATTAGGAATTAATGGTTACGTGCGCACATTAGAATTAAATAATATTTCAAATAATAAATATTATAAATAATATTTAGTAAGTGTGTTATTTGAAATAATATTTCAAATAACAAATATTATAATAAATAGTAAGTGATAAATAAAATAGTAAGTAAATAATATTTCAAATAATAAATATTATAACAGATAGTAATTGTTATTTGAAATAATATTTCAAATAATAAATATTATAAATAATATTTAGTAAGTGTGTTATTTGAAATAACATTTGAAATAACATTTCAAATAACAAATATTATAATAAATAGTAAGTGAAAAATAAAATAGTAAGTAAACAATATTTCAAATAATAAATATTATTTATAATATCTATTATAAATAAATAACGCATTATTTCATTTTATAATTGTTTCTTACCTTACAAGTAGTAAGATTATTGTTTTTCCTAGGATGAGTTTCTAAACAGAAAGAAAAAACAACGGAACGCCCTTAATAGATTAAAGCTATGATCGATTTCCCCCGATGAAATAGCCCCAACCCTTCCGGAAGGGTAGTGTTCAGCCGTGAAAGCCTCTTAAAATTTCATTGCGCACACTTTTCCGCGTGCCGCGGTATTCACGCTCGTTCGTTCGCCTTCCAGTGGTCTCTTTTGTTCCATTTTCCCATCCGGCGGGGAACGGCTCGCATTCGCCGGGATTACGTACCGCGAAACTGCCCCTTATACGACTCCGCCGGCGGGGATGGCGTTCATGGTGTGTTACGGCCGCCTCCTTAGCGATGGTGGAACTGTTCGGTAATCCGGTTACAAAACCGTAGCTCGATCTTCGCGGATAAATGGATTTGCAAGGAAATTAAGTGCGCGTCGGTTTTGCTTGGACTGTTCCGCGTTGTTCCGAAGTTCCGCCGATTTTGAGACCGGCGGGAACGGCTGATAAAACGCGTTGTTAGTAATCTTCAAGGATGGACGGGGTTCTTTGCCGGTCGCGAAACGATGGCACGGGACAGAGAACTTCGAAAAGTTTCTTGCTAATTTCTCGCTGAAGAGTTATCGAATCATTCTAGATTTGTGACACCGTTTGGTCATTCGAATATGTCGAATAGTTGAAATAAGTATTTTTATGTTTATCCATTTGGCAGGAAAGTGTCTGTTTAGTGATACTCAAATATAGGATGCCCCATTAATTATGTTAACACCCGAAAAGAGATAATTGATTGAATTCGAAATTGAATTCGACGTACTTTGACTTGATTTTTGGTCATATTTTCTAAAATACTTAATCGACAACAAAACTTTTTACCAATATAGTACTTAAAGATATCAAATTATGTCCCTAGATCTGTGTACAGGGTATCCCATAATTATGTCAACACCCGGAAAAGGATGATTCCTGAGGTCATTTGAAGTAACTTTTTTCTTAGCGAAAATGCAATCCGCGGCTTCGTTTACGAGTTATTAACGAAAAACGCTGACCAATGAGAGGCAAGCTCAGCTGGCGCGAAGCGGCCGAGCCGACGAGCGGCTGAAGCACAGTTCCGGCCGCCACGAGCCAGCTGATCTCGCCTATCATTGGTCACGCGTACAGAAAACGACGCGGATATACACATTTGGAGCAGAATACAATGGAAATATGTAGCCAAGACAAATTAAGAAAACAAGGCGGCGTCTATTATCTTTATTTGATTTATTGATATCATCTTTATATCGTTCAGAAATGCTCGAAAATGTTCCTTGCTTTATTATACGTAATTACGTAAACATAAATCTTCCATTCGTCACTTTCAGGTCATAGTCTTCCTATTCGTCAGTTTTTAATAACATTCATGAACCGTTTCCTCTCAAATAAAACCATACGTTTTATATAAATATAGAAAAACGATCGAATCTGAAACTTCGTGATCCAAAATACATGGAATACAATTTTCTTCGACTGCAAGGAACAAGATCTGCTTGCGAAAGTATATCCGGATTTCGAGAATATAAAATATTTCACCTGAAAAACGTCGCGTCGGTGAAACGTGTAACGTTCTTATAAGAAAAAATTTCAAAGGGGGCATAAATCCCTTATAATCGCGGGCGTCGGGTTAAAATTCAGTTCCTATGCAAGCAAGTCCCACCTGTAACAGTATCGGCCCTCTAATTTGCATGTTCTCGTTCTTTCATGTTCCCGGCGAGCGTCCGTGGTTTTACACGTGATCGAAAATCGATACCGTGCCGCGATTGTCCCGCAATTTGGTATCGCAGCACGGAAAGTATGCATAATTGCTACTTCCGATCGCGGTGCACGCGAACCTCTTTCGCCGCATTATATTTCAATTAATGCCGTTTCTTCGGAGTGTCTCTTTTCCATCGCTAATCGATCGTTCTTGCGCCACTCGGACTGCAATTAATACAATTTGTCGGTAGAGACGAGACGTAAATCGGTAACGACCACTTTAAAAAGCTGACTTTTCAATTACCAACTGTCCGGAGCATTGCAATTATGTCGCGAGAAATCTCCGATTGAGATGCGGTCAATGAATCGTATCCTCGTTTGAAAAAACCGGCGAATGTTCTTCGGTGTTAACGAGCTTCGACCGTCTGGCCGCGTCGGCTGATTAACGCTAAACGCGCGAAACATTAAAAATGACTGGTTTTTATCATCTTGCAAAAGTTGTAAGATTGCAATTATTTAGACTTTGTGCAAACTTCGTTATATAGATTTATTATTAAAATAGTCAAAGAATGGGTATTGTATAATGTTCCACACGTGGTGCCACATCCACCGCAAAGTCCTGATTTAAACCCCATTGAATATTTATGGGATGAAGTAGAAAGACGATTAAGAAATGACGAACGAAATTAAGATTATTACTTCGAAAGAAGTGTTAAATATAAAATAAAATATATATAATATATTATTATAATATATTATATATATTATTATAATATATTATTATAATATATTATATATATTATTATAATATATTATTATAATATATTATATATATTTTTATATTTTATATTATATTTATTATTTTATTTATTATATTATTTTAATATATTATATTAAATATAAAATAAAATATGGCAATCAATAGATGCAAATGTTATTTCTAAGTTGGCCCACTCAATGGAAAACAGACTTAGGGCATTAATCGTTCAATTTAAATAACTATTAATCGTTTCGTTCAAATACTTTTGTGAGTCATTCCTGGTACGTGTTTACAATAAATGTACTGTAAAAACGCTATGTATTGTTGAACTATTTTCTAATTTTGCTTACGCAGTCTTAAGACCCATCCCTTGTTATATGTGTCATATTACATCAAATGCTTCAGTTTAACACATATATTTTATCAATTGAATGTTAGGAACGCGTAAGCGTTCGAATACTTTCGCGTATGAGTGTATGCTTGAATAAAGAAATTTAGGCAATCGTTATCCATAAAAGTGTCATTGTGATTTCAGTAAAGCTAAAATAGAAAATTGGAAATCGGTCGCTTTATCGATGATGATTCAATGATAAAAGGAGTCGATGGCTCGGAGATATGAACAGAGGCACGCATGCGAATCATTTAGCATTTCTGTGATATATTCGGTGTACTTGATTCCTTTCATAAGACAACTTCCATGCATATTGAACTAGAAACTAATATGCTCGTCTAATCCCGATGCATTATTGACTCAACTATTCCCCAACTATCCCCTAAACTATCATAAACTGGGCCGAGGCTGAGATTGCCTGAAGGAAATTACAAGAAATTACATTAATGTTTACCAATAAGTAGATTATCGTGTCAAAGAAAAGCGTCGCTGCCTTTCGAATAAAACTACGAAGCAAGAAACCTCCATTAAAGAAACCTCCATTAAAGGAACCTCCCTCGAGTGAAGTAAAAAGGGATTGTCTTATGCCTCGCATACTCATCCCGAATAATACTTGCCGACGAACTTTTACTTGAGCATTATGAAAAAGATAAGAGACACTTTTACACTGAATTAAGTTTCTACTTCTACTAAAAAAGTTGGTGCAAGATGTGCTGTCGTTCGATTTCTCGACAGACGCATACATTTTGATAATGAATCTGTTAATCGTACGTTTTATAATTGATGCAATAATAACCTGTTACGTATGTACGTTATGTTCCTTTAAGTCGAATTAGAATTCTGTTCTATCGCCATCAATATTTAATCCTTGAGCACGCGTAATATTTGTATTCATAACACCGACGTTATTGCTGCTTTGTCAATCCGGGAAATAAATAAAGTATACAATCGGGTATATAATAAATATTATATTATATTTTACTGTGTGCGAATAATTATTTCTAGAAATCTACCGTACGAAGCCACTTACATAAGTGTAAACAGCAGAAGTATTTTAGGGTTAAGCGTTCAAAAAAATTTAGGCACGCGGTGAATAGAAATTTCGTTTCTCTTTTAAAAAATTATTACAATCGACAACATTCTGATCATTATAATCGCGAAGAAAATGGTACGGCAAGGAGTATTGTTATTGAATATTCGCAACGTTTGGAAGTGTTTTTCTTTCTACAATTATTATAGCAGATATAGAAAGAGAAATGTATAATTCTTTGATTCATTTCTCCTCTGTCAAATTACACCCAATTCTGTCTTAACACGACATTCTTGTACACAGTTTTGATTCAACACGTTCTAGAAAAATAAATTCCATTTCATCTTTACACGATTTCATTCGATTTCAGCACGGTTGAAAACGTTATTCGATTTAAATTTTTTCGTACGAATCCTTTCATTCTACCTCTTGTTTTTGTAGAGATTCAAAGGTTATTTTTCTACACGATTTTTTCTGCAACGTGTCCGGCGTGTAAAAAGAGAATTGCGTGTACAACCGGTCATCTTTTGTCAGGAATGCACAAAATCCGCAGCTTAGTTACGAACGGCAGACGTTTCCGCTAGTTCACCGAAATTCTATTTGCCGACTGTAGAACGAAAATCAACAAAAACCGGGGCAGCAGAAAATTCGAAAAATGATTCCGTTTGCCGAAAAATCCTAACGACGGACGATCGGTCTGCATGATCAAATACTTTGGAGCAGAGGCAGCCCGTTGAACAAGCCCCGCGGGCGGAGCGAAGCGCGGAAAACTAACATTGACACGAATTGCCGGCGACGCGAATAGCCAGAAATGATTCATAGCTGGGACAGCATGTCGAACCTAATCCGGAGCATTCGAAAACTGCACGCAGAGCCTGTAGAATCTCCGATTGTCGGGGGCGACGCGGCGCTCTCAATTTCGCGGAAAATTCTTGCCGCGACGAGAGGAGGCGAGGGTGGCTGGAAGCCCCGGTGCATACGCGGGGGCGTATTTTCTCGTGGTCGACGGGATCCCTCGAATTGTCTCGTCGTGGGACAACATACCAGCTACGTAGAGCACGGATGCCGTCGAATGCTCTGTAATAGAACAGTATGTATTCGACACGTGATCGTAAGTGTACAGCCGCTGCAGCGGCCACGAAATATCAGGGCGGGGGTGGTCGGTTGATCGATATTCCCGGGTACAGTCAGCTCGGCAAGCATACCGCGTCCATCGTCGTTCTCGAGAGCTCGCTACACAGCCTCTCTCTTTCTCTCATTTTCTCTCTCCCTCTCTCTCCTCTTATTCTCTCTCTCTTTCTATTCTTCTCACCCTTTTTCTCTCATTCTCTCTCTCTTTCTCTCATTCTCTCTCTTTCTCTTATTCTCTCCTTCTTTCTCTCACTATCTCTCTCTTTCTTTCATTTTCTCTCTTTCTCTCTCTTATTCTTCCTCTCTTCCTCTCATTTTCTTTATCTTATTATTTCTCTCTTTCTCTCACTATCTCTCTCTTTCTCTCATTTTCTCTCTTTCTTTCCCTTATCCTTTCTCTCTTTCTCTCACTATCTCTCTCTCTTTCTCTCATTCTCTCTTTCTCTCTCACTCTCTCTCTCTTTCTCTTATTTTCTTTGTTTGTCTCATTCTCTCTCTCTTTCTTGCTCTAACGCTGTCTCTCTTTCTCTTATTCTCTCTCTCTTTCTGTTATTCCCTCTCTCTTTCCCTTATTCTCTTTCTATTTCTCTTATTTTCTCTTATTTCCTCTATTTTTCTCTTATTCTCTCTTTTTTTTCTCTTTCTCTCATTTTCTCTCTCTTTCTGTTTCTCTTTCTTTTTCTTCTTCTCTTTCTCTCTCTCTCTCTCTCTCTCTCTCTCTCTCTCTCTCGTCGATCCCGTTCGTCCTCAGTCAATTCCCGAATAATCCGTTCCGAACGACGTGTCGAACCTGACAAAAACTGTTGGCCGAATCTACATCGACCCGAATTACCTTCGTCGGATCATCGGGAATTACGATCCGGAGACGTGTTTTAACGTAATGGAATCATCCGCGGGATAATGGCTTCTCTCCAGCCGTGAATCCTTTCGGTGCTTAACTACCGAGAGATCAACTGAGTGCGGACGATTATACTTCCGACGATCTCTGATTGGACCATTCGATCGCGTAACGGGGACGCTTGGCTTTTGAGGTCTTGATAGTTTCCCGATGAGCACACCGTGTCTTCGGGTATCCTTTCTTTTGCTATCTCGATGTCGCTGGCGAAAACACTGCGAATGTTTCTGCGACGGGGCCTCGTCTTTCAAATAGAAATATCGATATGCTCTATGACGATTGTGCGCGACGAGTGTGATCTTTCCTAGCGCACGGATATCAAAATCTTTTTTTGTTATTCTGTTTATTAAGTATTTTTGGTTTGTATTAGTCTCTGTGCGAGTAGTGTAGAATCGATGAGAGCGGTGATGTAGAATTTTTATAGACAAACAAGTTACAGTAAACCTTTGCTTGTTTTAACACAGTTTATTGAAACAAAATTTTACGCAGTGCCCGATATAGTCGACGTTCGCTGAACTTCTATTATGTCGTCGAGAGTTACTCCGATTATGCGAACGCTTAGATATTGCGATCCGAGAAATAAATTAGATAATTGCTTAAACCTATTTATCTGAACGCGAATCTCGGTTATTTGAACCTTTCTCAGTTGTATGAATTGGTTGTCTTCCGCCGAGTTTATATAAATGGAGTTCCATAGTAATTCAATAATTTTATTCAATATTATAATTCAAGTCTGTGATAACATAATTCCAGCTGAAAAAGAAATACAGACAAAATAAACTTACACGAAGGAACAAGATGATTTAACAATGAATAAATTTTGTTTAGTTAGGGAATAAATTTCTCTATTGTTACACCTGCGTTACTAATAAAATTATGAACACAATTCTGTGTGTGTAATTCTTTTTATTTCGATATCGAAATCATTGTCTCGAGCTTTTTAGTTTCGTAAATATTCTTTAAAAGCTGCCATTGCGGTTTTTCGAAGATCATCTACGAAACTAAGAATTTATTTGATGTTCTGTGGTTCCGTTACGCGTATCAATTTTTACGTCATGAAGAACTTCGGTTATAAAAACAGTAAATATAATAAACAGTTATAATGTAAATGTAACAAGCAGTTGTCCAGAGTGATTGCTAGATTTAAATATTATTAGCTCGCACAATAATTTCTGTTGGAATCTGTTGATCGATCTAAATGGAACAATTCAACTGTGAAACCTGTCCACCAAACATTTGCATTATCGAAGATTCGTAAATGAAAATCTCGTAATCACTGGACCAATTTGCAGCTCAAAAGCCGAATATTGGAATTCCTTTTAACCGTGTACAAAACTGAAGCGCATCATCCAAAATTACTGTGCACTTCTCGTTGACGGAAAACAATAGTAGTACCGTAAATAAAAATCTCGTAATCACCGTCCAATTTACAGCTACACAAGCCGAATATTGAAATTCCTTTTTGCATAAAGATAAGAATCGCCTTGTCCCCTCTGAATAATGCATACGTGCATTCTCGTAATGCACGAGAAATGCATTACCGTGCATTTCTCGTGTCTAAAAGCACGCTGAAAGAACACGTCGATTGGCAACTGCAGCGCGGTGGCAATTAGCGTGCGAGAGGACGTCAAAATGTAGCAGACGGACGCGAATCGAACGGTTCGTTACGTTTCTTTGTAAGATGGCGTCGAGGATCGGCGGATCCGCTATAAAACTCACGAGCACACGCTACAAAATTTTGTTACCGGCCCCGACACTCCCGGTATTCCCGCTCGTGCCGTTTCGTTAAACGCCGGGGAAAGGTCGAGTGGCCCGCGAAGGGCCGTGGTGTGCATCCCCTGTTTCCGCACATGCAGAAAAAACCGGTCGATCGCGTGTGGGCGGCCGTTGTTCCTGTGTGGGCCACGAGTGCCACCGGGTTTGAGAGGCAGTCACGAAGAGGAACGAGCCAGCCAGCAGTCCTGCCGTTGCTGCTGACTAGCGGATGCATACTCCCTCCTACATATGCTCGATTCCGAGGTCAAGATGCCACCCTCGACACGATACGGTGGCTGAAGCCCGTCGAGTCACTCCATTCCCCTAACCGGCGAACATCGAGGGTGTAATAACTGGCGCGCGCTTCCGGTCGCGGAAGTGGCCAATTTTCGTACGCCGCTGTCGTCCTCGTCATCGTCCTCGTCATCGTCATCGTCTAGATACCCAATTTTTTTTTGCGCGCAACGCCGTGCTTATGCGGACGAGTATGAAGTGGCGGTGTCCTTAGGAATCGAGGACTTGGCCGGAATCCGTGGCACTTTTTTATTTAGACGACTCGGAACAAGGAAATCTCCCTCGGTGTATCTAGTATACCTCAGTTTGGGTACAATTGGTTCAGTAATTTTTCTCGTTTTGCGACGACTGTAAGGTAGAGGAGCCAATTACATGTCTCCCTTACTGACGATTCAGACTTTCCACAGAAATGGACATTTTGGGAAGAAGAGCCTTACGAATTCGAACCTTGTGACTCGTTTTCATAGTTACCGATTGTCAAAGATTATAAAAACATGGTGCAAAGCCGGAATAATCGTATCTCCTGTTCTCAAATTGTCCATTTTTCTGCACAATATAAGCTTCAGTTAGGGAGACATTACTATACAGTACATCATTACTGTAATGATGTACTCTATAGTAATGTCTCCCTTACTGACGCTCAGATTGTCCACAGAAACGGACAATTTGGGAAGAAGAGACACGATTATTCGAGCCTTGCAGCTCGTTTTTATAATCGTTGACAATTCGTGACTATATAAACAAACCGCAAAGCATAATCGAATAATCGAATAATCGCATCTCCTCTCCCCAAATTGTCCATTTTTGTGTAAAATCTGAGCGTCGATTAGAAAGACATTACTGTACTGTGCCCTGTTAGCAGCCTTTAGAAGTTTTCACTGCTAAACACGATTTTAGCAATTTAAATGACGATTCTTAAGGACAGTAACTGGGTCCACTACTCTATGGTTGTGCATTTTTGATAGACAACGATAGTTACGTCTGGTCTTGAGGTTCGTGTAACTCGGATAGCTTGACTAGGTTCGACCTAAATTGAACTCTTAGCCAATTATTTAAGGAACGTAGCTGAATCAGACTGAAATCATAGTTGACGACGAAATGATACAGTTGATTGCATTGAAAGTATATTTCATCGTCAAGGTACATCGAAATTGGACTAACATGATATTTAGACAGTGGGGTCTCGATCTATTTCACCTGATCTACAACAATCGTTATTTAAGTATCTAGTTTCTAACGATTGAGCGTTGACTAAAATAAAAGAGTATAATAGAAGAAATATCTACTATTTCCATATTATTTTTGCAACTTTATATTTAATTCGTGTTATGCAAATAGCACTCAGATTGCATTAATTGTACCTATATTATGTCCATGTTCTATATATTATTAGATGATTATATGTACATTCTGTGTAAAATTATAAATACCACAAATTAAATAATGTATGCTCTAAACCAGAGCTGTTTAACAGCGTGCGCGTACTGGGTAGCGATTTTCGGCTCAGGGCAAACACCGATCGGCAGGCTTTAGGCTACCTAAAAACAGTGACAGAGATCGACTATAATCGGGATACAAGATGTCCCAAAATTATTGTACAAGCGAGAACAGAGGGGTTCCTGAGGTGATTTAGAGATTTAACGAAAAACAGTGACCAATGAGAGGAGAGATCAGCTGACGCGAGGCGGCCGAGCCAATGAGCGGAACTAGGCTTCGACCGCTCGTTGGCTCTGCCGCATCGTGTCAGCTGATCTCGCCTCTCATTGGTCACTGTTTTTCGTTAATTACTCGTTAACGATGCTTCGGAGAAAATTTTTGTAAAGGAAAAAGTTACTTCAAATGACCTCAGGAACCCCTCATTTCCCGCTTCTACAATAATTTTGGGACCCTGTATAACGGCAATGCGTGCGAGTGAGAGAGAAAGGATGGCATGAAAACACATAAACGTGACATTGCATTTGCCTAAACATTGGAAGGATTAATGTGCATATTTGCATGCTTCACAGTAAAGTTTGTACAAATTTCTTTTTATCGTGGCCAGAAAGAACCAGCTCGGGAACTACGTCAACAAAAATTACCGAATAAATGAATGAGCTCGCCGAGCTATTGAATGATGCAACTGAAACCGCAGAAGATAAATAGGCAGTTGTGTAGGCAGATAAGTCGGCAAGTTTTGCGGCGAAGACTTTCGAGGGTTGAACAGTGACAAATGAGTTTCCCCGCGGTTTATTTACTCCAACAATGTTCGGAACGACCGGCGAAGTTATTCTTCGCAGCCAGTCAATAGTTCCATCGGCATCGGTGGCAGGAGGATCGAGCGACGCGTATATCGAAGTGTCGGGACCGCGTGGGTGCTATCAGGGCCGTCTTTAACGGAAAAACCTTATCGGGTTCTTGCGGGGTTCTGCCGGTGCTCTCCGGTTTTCGCCGCCGCGAGCGATTGCCCTGAAAAGTTCCTGTATGGGCGTCGAGAGTTGCCGCAACTTCATTTCTCCGTCTTCGGTTTCTTGCCATCGCGCGGTTCTGTCCCCGGCTGCTGCGCAAAAGTTGCCCGCCACGGGTCCGCGGCGACATTTTGTCCCCCGCGAAACCGAGTTAGGGCGGTGTACTTTTAATGAAATAAAAGAGAACTTTCGAGCCGTCCCGCGGAATCAACTTTTAATGCCCGCGAGATGTTTGCCATCGTATCCGATTTTTCATATCGGTGCCTGGGAGGAGGCCTGCTGGATATACTCGCCGGAAGTGATCTAATAATGCGCTGTTGATGTTTACCAAGTCTTCAGCGTCTCGACTGAATCTATCATCTCAACTAAATCTAAATTCTATAGGTTCTTCTCGTACTATAATCTAATTGAAGTATTTTAACTCAAAATCTAATTTATTTTTTTGAACATTGGACAGTTTATATTTCATGAACCCCTTCGTTCCAGCCTTTAATTAAGAGACAAATGATTATGCTACCTTTGTACAGTCAAAATACTGCAGCTATTTAATTATTATTGAGCACAGGGCCGACTTAAAATTTTATTCAAAAAGATATGTTTTTGTTTAAACAGGTAAATATAATTAATTTGCCGAATTCCTTAATATTACTTTTAAATTTTACTATAATATAAAAATTAAATTTACTAATTTAACCGTTATAATAATAAATTAATTATTAAAATATCTTCTTTTATAAAAAAATATATTCAATTTAAAATTATTAATTTATAATTATAAATTATTAAATTTTTCTGAAAGTTAATCAAATTCTAAGACAAACTATGTAATAATACATTAAATTAAATTATGTATATATATTAAATTTAAAGTTTATTCCTTACATTTTTTATATTAAATTTTTATTAAATAATTAATTATATAAAATAATTTAATATATGAATTAAATTAATTTCTAAAAAAACTAGATATAAATAAAATCGAATTGCATTTCACATGCAATTTAATATTTATACTGTTTGGAATTCGTTGCTTCGAATTTGATGCTACGTTACTACGCGGATTAATGGATCGAATATTGTTGAAATCAAAATATATTTAAAAATCGCTCTGAGATTTTGGGTAAAAAAGTGTAAAAAAATAAACTTTCTGCTTTCGCATCTCTGGATTAAATTTTTCCGATGTCACCTGTTTTTTTGTTACTAAAACAGTGAAATATAATCAAAAGAGTGGGAGAAACTATAGCTGCTCTTTCTTTTCCAGATTTCACGAATTCAAACGACCCTACGGAGGTTAACAAACTTTTTATAAAGATGCGTTTCAATGTGATCTTATAGAGGCAAGTTCGCCCTTCGCAGTGACCTCTCAAACACGCATCTGCGATCTTCTTTCAGAATTCTATCGTATTTTAAATAGTAAGTGTGTCATTGCTATTGGAGTCGTTTGAAAGTCTTTGAAGCAAATATGCGATTTCTGTTTCTCATTCTGATTTGTAAAAAGTGGGCATTAAAAACATTAATTAAACAGTTTTTACCTTTGGAAATGAACACGTTGGGTTAGCGGTCTAACTAACTATGTGAGACTAAAATAGATTCGAAAGAGTAATCGTCACTGAAGACACTTGTTTAATAACTGCACTGTTTCCAGAGGGTAAGCTTGCTGGAGGCTTCCGCTGTGTTTGGAGAGAACGCACGACAGTGGAAAAATTGTACAACAGCAACGGTTGCGAGATAATAGATACTGGCATTTTGTTTTCTCTTCCCCTTTGAGTGTTACAAAGGGCCGAAAAGTTCTTTTTTTACATGTGCTTTATTTTTGGCGTCGGAATGGAACACCAGGTTCACAACAAAGTTGATGCATTCTTTCTCATTCGGCGAACCGTTCAACTTCCTGCTCGACTGTGAATCAAGGCTTGATTTTCAACTTTACTTTATGCCGTAGTCAGATTATCGTTAACGAAGACTGCGAAACCTACATAATTAAATTCCAACTTCGAATGAAACTTTACGGTGACGCTCTGATTTTCATACGCGATCTCCATTCGGCGTAAATATTTACAATATTTCTCCCATGAAAAAGCTTTCTGCCAATCAATGGCAAAGCAGAAAGACGAAAACGTGTTTATCAAATATTAAATGTAGGTTTCGAGTGCCCCTTTTCATGAAAGAGCTGCAGCATTTTCGAATATTAAATGCAGTTTTCGAGTTTCTTTATCGAAATAGCCGTAGCACTTTCTAATATTAAATGCAGTTTTCGAGTCTCTTTTAATAGAAGAGCTGTAACATTTTCGAATATTAAATGCAGTTTACGAGTCTCTTTTGACAAAAAAGCCGTAGCATTTTCCAATATTAAATGGAGCTTTCGAGTCTCTTTTAATGAAAAGGCTGTAGCATTTCCAAATGTTAAGCGCCGTTTTCGAGTCCCTTTCAAACAGTGAGCCTCCCTTCGAATGTTAATCATTCTCATTCGAGTGACGACTCTAAAACGCCATTAAAAATTGTTGTATCACATTCCGAGATAATTTTAACCTTATCAAATTTGTTTACATTTAAGAAACTGTTGAAGTGTAACTGTTGCACGAGTCGCGAAATTCAATTTCGTTAGGTTATATAAAATGGAAATACCGTGGATCCGAGAAACAAACTACAGTAATGAAAATGAAAATGAAAATTAATATGATTACAATATACAAAACAGACGCGAACTAAATATCCTAGTTTAGCATAACATTATATAGTTGATGTGTAGATTGATTAAAGTCATCAATGAAGAAGTCAATGTCGTTAGTAGAAGTGTTAGCCAAATTAAGAATCCTATTCAAAAGATTAGCATAAAGTGTGGAGGAAGCGAGAGACATATTCCTTGATTTCAACACTTTGCCCGCAAAACTGTTTGCAGAACGAGCGTAGTATGTTGTAAAAACTAAACTTGATTATAGACAAGAGAATATGTTCTTGCTCATAAAGTAGTATGCGAATTAATTGAGTATTATATTACGACTACTAAATATTACTTATATTATTATTACTAAAATTATTATAATTGAAATTAATAATAGTAAGAGTAATAGTAATATAATTTTAGTAATAATAATAATTTTATAATAATTTAGTTTTAATAATTTAATTTTAATAATTTTTATAATTATAATAATCAAGATATCAAGATAATCAAGATATACAGGGTGTCCCAAAAATGTCTCGCAATTCGAAAGTAGGGGATTCCTGAGGTCATTTGAAGCAACTTTTTCCTTGGCGAAAATGCAATCCGCGGCTTCGTTTACGAGTTATTAACGAAAAACATTGACCAATCAGAGGCGAAATCATTTGGCTCGAGACGGCCGAGCCAATGAGCGGAACTGGGCTCCGTGCACTCGTTGGTTGGGCCGCCTCGCGTCAGCCGTGCTCGATTCTTATTGGTCACTGTTTTTCGTTAATAACTCGTTAACAGTGCCTCGAAGAAAATTTTTGTAAAGGAAGTAGTTGCTTCAAGTAACCTGAGGAACTCGTCCTGCATCAATCAAGATACATGGATACTAATATAGTAATTTCTCCCTAATTCGCGCTCAGATTGCGCACGAAAATGGACAATCTGGGATCCCTGCGTCTCATTTTTATAGTTACAGTAATGTCTCTCTAATTGTCCACAAAAATGAACAATTTAGGAAGAGGAGATACGATTATTCGATCCTTGCGGTTCATTTTTCTAGTCACGAATTGTCAACAACTATGAAAACAAACTGCAAGGCTCGAATAATCGTATCTCCTCTTCCCAAATTGTCCATTTTTGTGAACAATCTGAGCGCCAGTTAGGGAGACATTACTGTATTGACAATAATAATCGTATCTCCTCTTCCCAAACTGTCCATTTTTGTGCGCAATCTGAGCGCAAATTAGAGGGAAATCACTGTATTTTGGATAAAACCGCTCCGACCGCAAAGGATGAAGCTCTTTTCGCGACAGAGCTGTAGTATTTTCGAATATCGTTTTCGGGTCTTTTTCATCGAAAAAAGCCGCAAATTCGATGGAATAAAATGTCCGCAGAAATTAGCAGCGGATTATGTCGTGGAAGGTGCAGTAACGATCGGTAGCTGGAACATTATGCAAAGACGCGCAGAAAACAGCTGCGGTTAATCCGCAGCTCGCGAAGCTCCGTGATGCATGGCACGTAAGATGGCTGCGCGTCGCTACCGGAAGATATTTCTGTACAAGGATGAGCACGGTGCATGCTGGGAGACCTCTGCAGCTATATCTAATCCGCTTTCGTACGAAAACAGGGATTTTATCATAGGTAAACGCTCGCGTATCCCTCGGTTATACTAACTGCGTCGCATGTTGCGCGTTTCGAGTCAATTAGGTCAGCCCCGTAGGTTTCGTACAAAGTTTGAGATTCGATTCGCAACGCCCCTATGAAAAAAGTACGAGCTCGTTCCCCGGCGAATCATCGATCACAGGCCGCTGCGCCCGACAGAATTCGAAATTCCAAACGGTGTTTTCGATCCTTCTTTCCTCCCCGGACAACGCGATTCGAAAAGAGTGTTAAGATCCGCGTATACCTCGGTGTCGGCGGGATCATAATTTTTCCTACGACGACATCGCCAGAGATCGGTAATGCCGCGGGCTTGATAAACCGAGCCTTTAAAAAAGCCACAAAAACGAACGGCTCCCGGGTGAAACTAGCTCTACGCCGTGGGGCACGACAATAAACTCGCTCCCGGGGAGAATAAAGTTCCCGAAACTTTCATATATCTTTCCAAAGCGTCAGCAGCATCTGCGCTGTCGGTCAAATAGTTTTTACCGAAAATATTCCGACGAATGTCGCCCTGAAACGAGGCACTTCCGCGGCCCGATCCTCCCGCGCCGGAAGCTGTCAGGATCGGGGCCGGAGCAGGTGATCCAGATCGGCCGAAAAATTCCGTACCCTCTAATTGAAAACGCTGCCTGCACGGCTCTGCCTCCGCATTGTTTGCCAAAGAGGAATTTCCGTCTCCGTTGAATCCGTTTCTCTTCGACATCCAATCTTTCCAAATGGAACCGAATTCTGACGACACTGCGAAAGTATTCTTATTGTTCGTCCATTAACTAGACAGCGGATTTTATACATTTCTGTGAGAAGATTTTTAAAATACCGTCACGTTATTTTCGACTTGATGAATTTTATTGACATAGAAAATATTATATTATTACGTATTCGTTGTATTCAAATACATAAATATTTTATAAAAATAAAATAAAATTGTTTTGTCGTTCCAAGTAATAGCAAAATTTTTAAAAAAAATCATTTTAGTCTAGTCGTCTAGTAGACTAGTCCCACTATCATCTAAAAAAAAATTCGAGTCATTTAATGTAATTTTAGAAAAGTTATACCGTTTTATACGGTGTCCGCATATATTTGTTCCCGACTGTAGACGGAGTATAAAATTGACCGAAGAACACTGGTGCCGAAAATATGAGCTCGAAGATAAGCTCGCGTCGAATACAGTCGAGACGAGCAAATAGCGTCTGTTGAAAGACGATGTTCGCGGAGACATTCAGCCTGAAATGTCGTGGAAAAGATGAAAATCTGCGGAAAGTATCGATCACGAGGCATCAGCCGTCCTTGCGGACTAAGATAACGAGCCTGGCCGTCGAACCGCGCCGTGTATTGGGCGCACGAGAGGGTTTAACCTTTTAGGCACGACGCGCTACTATAGTGGCTTCCGCGGATGTCATTTCTCTGAACGACGCGCCACTATAGTGGCTTCCGCGGATGTCATCTCTCTGAACGACGCGCCACTATAGTGGCTTCCGCGGATGCCATATCTCTGAACGACGCGCCACTATAGTGGCTTCCGCGGATGCCATCTCTCTGAACGACGCGCCACTATAGTGGCTTCCGCGGATGCCATCTCTCTGAACGACGCGCCACTATAGTGGCTTCCGCGGATGCCATCTCTCTGAACGACGCGCCACTATAGTGGCTTCCGCGGATGCCATCTCCCTGAACGACGCGCCACTATAATGGCTTCCGCGGATGTCATCTCTCTGAACGACGCGCCACTATAGTGGCTTGCTCTAGTAGCTCACTCGCTCATCGTTTGAACCAAATAATCGTTTTCATATGCATTGTTTCACACTTCTTTTGTCTTCACATCGATTCACAATATACAAACTTATCTTAACAATATAACTGTTAACAATATAACTGTATCTTAACAATATACAGACGGAATATACAGACACTCTGTACAGTACATATCAGACTCTGCCGTCCAGAGAAATAGCCTCGCGCAGAATTCAGCCGTACCTAAAAGGTTAATTGCATAAATTCGCGGCGGTGATAATTGCGCGGCTGTAATATCGAAGCGGCCGCTCGGCGATTCGCCGCGCGGAAAGTATGGCAACCGTGTGATCTAAATCGCGTCATTAGCAGCTACAAATGGCTCGTTCGTCCTGGTTCGAGGACGCCGGCCCTGATCCAAGGGCGCTGATCCCTCGCGCGTAATTGGCCGCGGCTAGGTTGGGACACGTGCCGCCTTCTGAATCGAATATTTCCGGGCCGGAGGAACTGTGGCGGACGGAAGAATAAGCGAATTACACGGTCGGAATGTGTCGGTTTGGGAAAGGGTTTGTGCTCCTCGATCGCGACGGCTGCCGGCAAAAGTTATAGGGAAAGTTTCCCCATCGACCACCGGATTTATACCAGGCCATAAATCCCGAAATATATCCGCACCAATATGGAGACCACGTCCGGGGGAGTATCGTCGCCCCACGGACAAGAATCCGGCGACTTAATGTCGTGTTCGAGTTCCCTGAAACCGTTCGTGATTCAACGCGGAATTAACGCTGACCGAGTCTGATGCGCTCGGTTCGCAGCCATCGAGAAGTCTAGAAATCCATTGTCCTCGGCGGAATTGACATCATCGGAGAAACGGAATATTGTCGGACGTGCTGGCTGAAATTTGACTTTTTATTAGGTATCAGGGATCGCCGTGTCTGGTGTCTGCGTTCGGGATATCTAATTCAATATAATTTATTTAACATCGACGCACGCACCGGCCAAATGCATTTTCAATTTTTCGACAAGAAATTCAACTTAACAGTAATAGTAATTATATTGATAATAATAATAATAATAATAATAATAATAATAATAATAGGATAATAATAGAAATGAGAATGAAAATTAATATCATTACAATATACGAAACAAATATGAATTAAACATCCTAGCTTATTATAACTTTATATATATATATATATATATATATATATATATATATATATATATAGTTATATTTTAGATTGATTAAAATCATCAATGAAGAATTTTGAAATATATCAGTATATATATCATCAATGAAGAATTTTGAAATATATCAATATCAATATATATAGATTAATATTGATATGTTTAAAAATTTATATATATATATATATATATATATATATATATATATATATATACTATATATATGTTACATTATAATAATTATAAATATATATTATTAATTATAATAATAAAATATTATATTATAATTATATATATACAAAATTCACATACTCAAAATATATATTGATATTGATATATTTCAAAATTCAGTAGGTGTAACAAAATGTGGAGGAGAAGCGAATGAAATTTGAGAGAACCACTTGAGAATGTGCCAGTATGTAAAGAACCCGCAATAGCAATTTTATTGTTTCGTCGCCCTTCGCTAGCAGTTTTACGGTCTCGCCGTTGTGCAGAGAACGTTGCAGTAATAGAAGGGTTAAAAGTAGGACGACCAGTCACGCCAAGAGCCGAGGACGCGTATAGTTAGAGAGCTGTGCACGTGAAGACAGTGAAAGGGGTCTGCTCGAGTAGGCTAGCAGAAGTACTGTACGGAAATGACAAGTAGGCTAGGCAGTCCCGATCTAATTGGTATTTAACAGCGTCTTCAACCCTTTACGGTTGAATAATCCAGCGAGGGAATCTGTTTGTATCAAAGAACGTGGTAGCGAGCGAGGGAAATTGATTAATACCGACGGATTGTCTCGTCTAAAATTCATCTGTTCGCAGTTCTCGGTTTTCTCCCTTTTACTGTCCCGCTGAAAAAGTTCTCGCAGTAGCAACAGCTGGGAAGAGCCGGTGCCATGAACGGTTTATTGATTTTCTAAAAATCGCGCAAGTATTTCCAAGGATTTTCCGAGGCAGTAGAAGGACGCTCGGCTCTTTTCGGTTTTATTTCGAAGTTAAACGGAACGCGAGAGATGTAATTTTTTTGCGGCTCTTAACATCCAGACTTCGCCAAGTTTGCGATAACATCTCGCCCGGGATGGCCACTCTCGGTGGAACTCGAATTTCCAGCAGAATTTCGCCACGAGGCTCGCGCGATAAGCCGGCGCGCACGCGAGCAGGCGAGCGAGCACTCGCGTGAGCAACGCGTCCCGCAGGATTCTATAGAAAGCTCGACAACCGCTCAAAAATTCTCGGCACTCCGCGATATCCTTCGAAAGGATTTTCAATTCGACACCGCTATTCAATCGAACCGTCCGCCCCGGGTTACATAAACACCGCTTCCTACGTTTTTCCAATCGAAAAAATTCGGGCCGCGCGACCGAAGCGACTGTATTTCTAAAGGAGGAGGACGACGCGCGCTTTGAAACGTCTCCCCTTTGCTTCCCGCGACCTCCATTCGCTGAGTGCATTGCTCCTCAGTGGGCTCTGCGGGGAATTTTGTAAATTTGCCGCGGCGAGGTTTCGTCAACTGTTACCCGAGCGACCGTTTCCGAATCTTGGAGCGGACGGTGCCGCGGCGGATCGTTTCGAGGACGGCAAACACCCTCCGAGAACGAACCGAAAAACCCATCGAGAGCCCCGGCGAATCCTTTTCAAGATTAATAGCAGGCTTCGGGGACTGTCCGGGACTCCTCGAGGATCAAAAGGGATCTCGTTGGATCACTCAGGATCCCCGAGTTTTAACGAGCAATCTGTTTAGAACCACTTGCGATATTTCTGACAGCTATGCCGAGGACGCCTCGACTCTTTGAAGCTTGGGAATATCTGTGCCGGGGTTAAACAGAGTATTCGGGATTCAGCAATCGCCTCTTTGGACCGGTTAGATTTCAGAGGGCATGATCGCTTCAAGACGAAATCAGTTCTAAAGAATTTACAATATCTCCGACAGTTGCCGCGAGGGCATTTTGAATCTTCGAAACATGATACTAGGACAATGCAGGATGTATCAGCTACCTCTTAAGATGATTGTATGGAATATGAAAGTTTCAATCAGTAATTTGTTAAAGAAACATTCGCACAAAATTTCTAGCGCGCATTTCTAAGGCAATTGGCAACTTCGAAGTTTGAGAATCGTCTACTGAGGCAAACGCATCAGTAATCTCAGCAGCCACTTTTCAGGACTAGAAGTGGACTTCTCTGTGCCGGGGTTAACCACGATATTCGAGATTCAGCAATCGCCTCTTTGGACCGGTTAGATTTCAGAGGGCATGATCGCTTCAAGACGAAATCATAAAGAATTTACAATATCTCCGACAGTTGCCGCGACGGCACTTTGAATCTTCGAAACATGAAACTACTAGGACAATTCAGGATGTATCAGCTACCTCTCAAAATTATTGCATGGAATATGAAAGTTTCAATCGGTAATTTGTTAAAGAAACATTCGCACAAAATTTCTCGCGCGCATTTCTAAGGCAATTGGCAACTTCGAAGTTTGAGAATCGTCTGCTGATACAAATGCTTCAGTAATCTCAGCAGCCACTTCTCAGGACTAGTCTAAAAAACGTCATTCCGAAGACACTGATCTTCGAAGCTGGAGATTTATTTGTCGAGACTAAGAGGACGATTATATTAGGGTGTCCCATAAGTTCTTTCCTTTTCTCTGATGCGAAATGATTACACGATATTTTGTCGTTTAAGACTGATTTATTGAGTTATATATGAACCGTTCTGCTCTATTACCTTCTTCCATCTTTCAGGAGGCCTCATTATGCTGTCTTTGAGGCTTATTTGCAAAATATTGATCAGGGTGCGTTTTTATTTCGCTTACGAATTTCAATCGTTTTTCACGGCGAGAATTTTGTAACGAGAAGAACAAGTAATAATCGGACGGAACAATGTCCGGGGAGTACGGAGGATGAGGTAGAACGTCCCAATCAAACTGCAATAATTTTTGTCTTACGACCAACGCAACATGCGGTTTTCCGTTGTCTTGATGAAAAACGACGCCGCGCCGGTTCGCCAATTCCGGCGAGCGGCGCAGAAACAATTTTATAAGGAACTTTGTCACCAACGAAACGTACTCTGAAAGAGCTCTGGGACGACTGAAACCGATACCCTAAACAGCCAAGAGATAAGCCTGCGTGTTTGTATAAACACAGCCAGTTAGAGTCATTCATAGCGCGGCGCGGAAAGAACTTATGGGACACCCTAACAGGTACATCAGTTAGCCCCTTAGGACTATTTAGACGCCCCGGGACTTGACCAAAGTTTTCCAGGCCCTTTGGAATCCTCTAGACCAGCTAATCACGCGTTGGATCTATCCGAAACCATCGACGATTTGAAGCTGTGTTCCCAGTTTGGCAGAAGTGAGTATTTTGTTTCTGGGCCGGGTCGGTGAATCGGAGTTGGTTTCCGGAACCATTGAGAACTTCCGAAGATCAAAGGGCCAAAGTATCAAAGAGCACTGACCAAAAATGGTCGAAGGAGTTAGGATGGCGAAAGGTAGAGCAAGAGCTCGAAGTAGCTAAACGCGACCAGTCGCTAAAGGTGGCTGAACGTAGTCGAGGAAATCTCTCGAGAAGTGCTAGCTACAGTCCAAGGACTCCCTGGGGGAGACTGCAGATAGTCTGTGCAGCACTTTTGCTACGCGAAAGCGTGCATACGCAAGGAGACATGAATTAGTAACCGGGAAAAATATTCAACGACCTCGGGGCACAGCGGCTGGTGGGTGTTTGGGGGTGGATTATTCTTCCGGAGACCGGTTCTGCTGAAGAAGAACCGAGTGGATGGGGCTAAGCAAGTTAAAACGGAGTATTTTTGCCATATCGAGCGATTATTGCCTAGTTCTTGGAGAACGCTATTGAGAGTATGGGGATGAGCTTTTTCGGTTACATTGCAAGTATGTGTATGCATACAGAGTGTCCCAAAATTATGGTATTTCCGGGAAATGATGGATTCCCGAGGTGATTCGAAGCAACTTTTTCCTTTAGAAAAATTTTCTCCGAGGCATTGTTAACGAATTATTGACGAAAAACACTGACCAATGAGGGGCGAACTCGCTTGGCGCTAGGAGGCCGAGGCAATAAAGTGGAACTAGACTTCGCGCGCTCGTTGGCTTGGCCGCCGCGCGCCTGCCGAGCTCGCCTCTCATTGGTCAGTGTTTTTCGTTAATAATTCGTTAACGATGCCTCGGAGAACATTTTTGCAAAGGAAAAAGTTGCTTCGAATGACTTCAGGACTCTCTAATTTCCCGAGAGTATCATAATTTTGGGACACCATATATTGGGTTGGCAAGAAGGTAATTTCGGTTTGCACTAATAGATAGCGTTATGTTTGCATTGTCATTCTTTTGTTAAGGTTATAATTTTGTTGTCTTCTGCTTTGTGGTAGTTGATACGTTTGGGTTACTATAGAATCAAATTCCATGCAGTTTTGTTTACAACTGATAGTTTGCTGTCATTTTTAACACGGAGTGCGAAAATTAAAATTTTCGATACATTTCACTTTTTTATTTTCATAAAGACAAGAAAGCGGCCGAGGCTCATAAAGTGATAAGGCGTCGATTGCTTAACAGGGCGCACGTGTCAGAATTGGTTCAAAAAATTTCGTTCTGAAGATTTTTCACTTAAAGATGGCCAACGTTCTGGTCGTCAATTTAATCTAAAAGTGACTTTTTTCTCGTCTGTAAAATCGACTTTACCTAGTCAGATAAATATCATAAATAAAATAATAAAACAAATACTGTTATACAGCACTTGTTCAAGCCCTTAACGAATCGAATGAGTTCCATTTCTCATATAAATCAGTCAATCAATTTTCGAGTTAACTATCAATGCAGATGCAAAAAACGATGTTTCAAGAAAAATGCGTTTTGAGATAACAACTTTTGCAGCATCGTACCGCACTGATATATAACTCCGTTATTTTAATAGATACGACCTTAAAAATTTGTGAATACATTCCTGAAAGGTTGTAGTTTTGATCTATGAGGAAAAGAAAAATCGATATTTCTCACCCTTGGTATATAGAATCTGTCTAAAACTCGGATGCAGGTTATCGTGGAGGGTGTTCGTTGCTATCCCATCAATTTTCTCCCGGGAGAGAGCCCACCTTTTTACGCTTCCTAAAACTTTCAACCCGGCAAGTTGTCTCGGCCCTCCCCGCATACAATATTCATGTCCCCCGGTCGACGCGAATCAATTAACTCGCGCGAACGAGACAGTGTGGAAGCCGAGGAGAAAGTTCTTAGCGCCTTTAATCAACCGAGAGAAGACGGGGAAGAGAGAGAGAGAAAGAGAGAGAGAGAGAGAAGGAGACCAGACCACGGAAGCGAGAGAGAGAGAGAGAGAGGGAGAGGGAAAGAGAGGGAGAGGAGAGCACAGGAAGGAAGAGAGAGAGAGGGGGAGAGAAGGAGAAGGAGAGCAGAGCACAGGAAGGAAGAGGAGAGGAGGAGAGGGAGAACAGAGCACAGGAAGGAAGAGAGAGAGAGAAGGAGAGGGAGAGCAGAGCACAGGATGGAAGAGAGAGAGAGAGAGAGAGAAGGAGAGGGAGGGTGTGAGATCTCCTTCGAAAACTTGGACTCGCAGCGCCGGCATCCGAGGCCCGTTTCGGCTAGCTTTACGCCGAGCGTTTTCGATTGCGTAACTTTATATACCAGGCAGAATGCCGGGGTATTACTTGCGAAGTTGAATCGGTCTTCCTCGGTCTCGTCTTTGCGTAATCCCCGTCTTTGAATCGCTATCTGCGTCGGTCTTCCGGGGAGTTCCGGGGTTGCGGAACTTCAACGGACCCCCCCGGAAACCAGAATCGATTCCCACCGAGTATCGATTCGCGATAAATACCGGTCCGGCTGAGCAACGCGGCGAGACAGGTTTATAAAGCGAACCAGTCCTCCATTGATCACGCCGGAATGGAATTGTTTCATTATGAGCTCCGTTTTGGGAATTGTCCAACGTTGTCCGCGGATGATACTGAAAGTAGGAAATCGATGCTTGCGCGGACATTTTTTGTAATGCATAGCGTAATAAACTACTTAACGGCAGTCTCGTGAAATTAGATCGATTGTTGCTGATGTTTAGAAATAATTGCGACGGTTTTAGACTCTTACAGAGACCGTTAATATGTAGGTTACGTAATTAATAAGCATTGCGTTGATTTGACTAATAAGCATTGATTAATAAGCATTGCACCAGTGCCTGGTGCGTGCATTTTCTTCATACATTTCTGTTTTATTCGTTCATATTTTAGTTTGAAATTTGTATTTCTGAATTGTGCACACTAATGACGCGTACCAATTAGCCTGAGAAATTTGATGCATTTATGACAAAAATGGGTAGCTGCAATTTGAAACAGAAGAAAGATTACAAGAATTTAGGAGTATCGAAACAATTACTTTCGACATACTAAGTTTACTAAAGGAGTTTGTTGCAGCAGACGCAGATGATTTTTATTTTGCATAAAGTTCCGCGATCTGCAAATAATACATTAATGGGTTAGAATCATAATGGTGTAAGTCTATTTTCGAAGATAAGTCTATTTTCAAGTCAAAACGTTGAAAAGACAAGTGAAATCAATTATAAAGTTACTATTAAATTACTATTAACAATAAAATTGGTAAACGATACACATATTATTAAAAAAATAACGTTCACTAACATATGACACTGTAGTCGCGTTATTTTCACTTTCCATCCTGCAAAGCACATTCATTGTTCATTAACATGTTTCCTGTTTTAATGAAACGACAGTAATTTCTCCCAGAAATGCCAAATTTCGGGTTACTGTGAATTTTCCTGTGCTAGTCTTACGCCCATATAATTTATTGCTACGTCGATGCTACTGGTTGACGAGTCGGTCAAGCGTGTGATGTGGTACGCGACGCGAATTCTCGAAAGACAACACAAAATGGTTCTGAGCCAGGTAAGAAAAACCAGGGTACTACAAAGTACGTCGTAGGTACTAGATACTTGACCGTCGAATCATAACATGTGTCTTCGAATTTGCCTTCGAATCGTGGCAAAGAATTAGAAATAAAAAAAGTTAAGTCATAGTTGTTGCGTCCAGAGACAAGGGCCATAAAAAGGTCCCACCATTGGGGAAACCCTCTCAGGCCCCAACAAGGGTCAAGGCAGACACCCCCCTCACCCCAAGGGGTGATTCGTGCCTTGACCAATAATAAACAATCTACCTCCATCCACGGGTGCTCTTCCACGCCTTTCCAGCGTTGGAAGAGCATTCTTCCACCAGCGCTCGCAGAGAGTACAACACAAAAAATAAAGTTCTCTAAGACTACTAGAGACCCTTCCACGTCATTAATTTGCCGTAGGAAGCGCGAATCGAGCGTACAATAGTTCGGTCGCGCATGTACGTTAGGCGACTAACCGAACGTACGGACAAAACAATAGTTTTTATTTTATGTATTCATATAAATGTACACCGGCGTGCTGGCAGCTGCCTTTTTTGTCGACTGCCTCGAGTTTCTATAAAAACGAGCCGCGAGACCCGAAGAATTGCGACTTAGTATTCTCAGACCTGCCAATTTCCATCCATCAAATCTGTCTGTGCGTTTTCGTTTATGTGTTTCACTTGATTACCTTAAAAAAATAATAATTCAGTGTTGTCGTATCGTCGATGCCGAGCGCAAAGCATTAACACGTTCCGTGCCACGTGTACCATCGATGGTACACGCTTGCATGTTTACTTAGTGAACTGAACAAATTGTTTACAAGAAATTTAGAACCGAAGAATCAATTTCCACCGCAAGAATGGGCGTTGATAAGTTTTTGTTACGTTGTTATGTGTACGAGAATTAATAATTGCACGTAATACATCAAGTTTTAGTAAAATATCAAAGTGTGAAGATTCGAGTAAAAAAAGCTCGGCACGGAACGTGTTAAATGAAGACGACATTAAAATCTCGTACGTAACCCGTTTCTTCGAAAATAAACTCACCGAATGCGTTGTTATTGACCTAAAAACTGCCAATTCTCAGTATTCGCGACGCGTACGAGCACCTCGCGGTAGATTCTGTAAATCCTACGTCTTGCGAGTACGATTTGAACCGATGGTTCGATCGAATCCCCGCAGCTAAAAACGCGGCTGGGAAAATTGTGGCGTGCCTGCAAAACCTCTTACGTCTCCAATACGCAAACCCGTTCATTCGCGTCGAAATTAACGCGTAGCGACCCAAGAGTCTAGCAGAATACAACTTTTCCATCGAGAAGTTTATAGCGAGGCCACAGCGAGTTCTACGGCGTTCCGCTTCCACGCGAGATTTAATGGTTTCCTTCTAATTCTCCCGTCCGCGCTTTTCCCGCGTGCGAAAACGTGGACGGAAAAAAGAGAGAAGGGAGAGGAAAAAGAAAAATACTCTATCGTTCGCGGCACGCAACTCCGCGATTCCGGCGCGATGCGTGGAATTGCCGGGATCCCCTTCGAAAATGAATAGCGCGCAGCGCGTTCTGTTTAGGGGCGCGTTTGTGCTCGGCAAAAGTGCCGCAAGATTTTAATGGGGTAGGGCCATTAAATAGGGGCATTACCGAGCTGTCTTTGTCGTGGCGGAATAAATGAAAACGTTCGCGGGCCGCGCGCGGGGTCTTACCTCTGGAAAATAATCGTTTGTTTATGCGACGGACGGGAACGCCGCGCCGCTGGAAGCCGAGCGAATTTTAACTGGTTTAGAAGAGACGACCCCTTGCGCGGAATATTTTTGCAAAAGATTGGACACGGGAACACTGTAAATTAAATTGCGCCCACATTTCTCGGGGTCCCACATTATTCTCCGCGCGCCACGGACTTTATGCCGAGCCACGCGAAACGGGTCAGTCGAATAAAATATTCTGCTGGAAGCTTTCTACGATATTTGACAGTCTGTCCGAGGGGAGTGACAGCGGCTTTTCAAACTGTTCGCCGTTAATATAACGTCCTGAGAGATTTATATTCCGACGTCTTCGTTCTTCTATCTCGGTCGCGACGCTACTTGTCTAAATACTCTAGAGATGGAAGGTTTTGGAAACTGTTCTATTTATTGCTAAACAATGTCAAGATGTTTTTTTAGATCGCGCCGCTCAAGTATGCACGCACACGTGTGTCGTGTGACGTTCACGCGCGGGAGTCCGCGAGCACCGATCGGTGTTGTGATTTCGGAGGTCGCTCCGAAATCGTAACATGTTCGCGGATGCTCCGGTCGTTAATCTTCGGTCATTTTTACAACAACAAGAGAGTAACTTATGATGAATGGCGGAGGATCAGTGAATCAAGTAAACAGTTTACAAAATTTATAATCCAGTGTCGCGTTTGAAATCTAGCGACACTGGATGTAAATATGCCAATCTTATCACTGTGTGGTTTATAAATGTACGCGTGCCCTGTGAAATAACAATGTGCGAAAATATTGGAGAAAATTGCCAAAGGCACAGTAAAGTTTTATGCAATATTTTCATTTGGAGAGCCCTCGAATTTTTGGACAATTATGTCCATTGGATTCGTCCAGAAAAGTGTGAAATCGGTGTAAGATTCTGATGGCTTGTAAGACAAAGAAGGCAATATTTTCTGATTTCGAGTAACATAAACATTTTCTATACCGATATAGAACATTTGGATTATATGTATATAGGGAGTTAAATCAGGTGAAGCAACTTTCATCGGAGTCTGACAAAAAGTAAACTCGAGTGGAAGATCGCAGATTGTCAACACGCTCTCGGAAGAATCATCGTCGCGCCGTTCCAGCCGAGCAAAGAGATTGCGACGCGATTGTCAGTAGCGATCGAGACTAGTCATCCCGTAAGAACAATCGAATGAACCGCCGCGCCGGACTTTATAATACTCTATTAACTGTTCGCGGCGACACTCGATCTTCGTCGATAAAGTCGACAGAGTTCGTGATTAAATGGGCCGGCAGAGTAAAAAGGGAACAATAAACGTTCCCGACGCTGCGGTGAACTGCTGCTCTCTTTCTTTCTCTCTCTCTCTTTCTCTCTTTCGCTCTCTCTCAATTTCACTCTTTCTTTCTCACTCTTTCCCTTTCTCGCTCTCTCCTTCTCTCTCTCCCTTTCTCTCTCTTTTTTTCTCTCTCTTTCACTTTCACTCTCTCTCTCTTTCTCTTTCTCTCTTCCTCTCTCTCTTTCTGTCTCTCACTATCTCTATCTATCTTTCTCTCTCTCTTTCTGCCTCTCTCTCTCTCTCTATCTTTCTCTTTTTTCTCCTCTTTCTCTCTTTTTTCTCTTTCTTTCTCTCGCTCTTTCTCTCTCTCTTTTTCTCTCCCGTTCTCTCTCTCGTTCTCTCTCTCCCGTTCTCTCTCTCGTTCTCTCTCTCTTTCTCTCTCTCGTTCTCTCTCTCCTGTTCTCTCTCCCGTTCTCTCTCTCGTTCTCTCTCTCCCGTTCTCTCTCTCGTTCTCTCTCTCCTGTTCTCTCTCCCGTTCTCTCTCTCGTTCTCTCTCTCCCGTTCTCTCTCTCGTTCTCTCTCTCTTTCTCTCTCTCGTTCTCTCTCTCCCGTTCTCTCTCTCGTTCTCTCTCTCTTTCTCTCTCTCGTTCTCTCTCTCGTTCTCTCTCTTTCTCTCTCTCTCTCTCTCGTTCTCTCTCTCGTTCTCTCTCTTTCTCTCTCTCTCTCTCTCTCTCTCTCTCGTTCTTTCTATCTCTCTTTCTCTCTCTTTCTTTCTGTCACTATTTCTTGCTGTCCCATAAAAGAAGAAGGGAGCCCAACGTTTGAATATAACTCGATGTTAAAGCAATTATCATTCCCCTGAACTAGACAGTTTCCATTAGAAACGTTGAAGCTGCTTTCCGCCAGCGAAAAATCGCTCGATCGCTGCCGATCGTGGTAAAAAGCGGCACGAAAGTGGACGCGAGAGTAAATTCTTCTCGAGTTTCATTTTAGCGTTTCTTCAATCTCGAGGGTACATGGATCAGTTCAAACTGCATCCTCGGGTCTTCCATACCCTTTTTTTTTATAAGTCGAGTCTAATTATTTTATACTGTACTCGACAGATTAAATATTGTAAGTGCACGAAGACCTCTAAGCACCACAATTTCTTCATAAGACGTAGCACGCGCCTGCTTGCTTTATACTACGCTAACAAGTTTAGATGTTCCAAATGCACGAATATCTTTCAAATAGATTAGAATGATAGCCTGGCTTCAGACTCGTTAATTTTCTACGATAATAATATAATCGTACAACGATAATGCACTAAATTGTGACTTCGTAATTCATAGGATAAATAATCATGAATAGCGAGCAGCTAATGGGATGAAAAGAGAAGAGTGACAAGAAGTAAACGCAAACACAGATTTAGAACTAGAAAACGGCGAAACAATAGTGCCTGTTCCGAAAGCAAAAATCGTGAAGATCGCGTCGGACAGTTATAAAGAAATGCAAAACAGGCTATAGATACCAGAAAGAGATGAAACAACGGAGTAATAAAATGACAAGAACCGTTAGAAGCTTCTCCGAAAAATCCAGAACCCGATAAAGCAATTATGAATTGAGCACGTTCGAAACGAGAGGTAATTTGGTTCGGCCGAGGAGCGATAAGTGCCGTCGAGATCGTTCGTAGAATAGCTCGTTGGCGGAGGAGAAAAAAGCGAACGTAAAGGAACAGAAAGAAAACGTCGAATCCGTTCAAGACGACCCGCCGAAGGGTATACGGCAGGTCGGTAATTTCCTCGCGAGTTCGGAGCCTAATAACTGGAACAACGTCGAGAGTACTGGCCGGTCGGGATCGATTTTGCGCCGGCCGAAGTTTTCGACCTTGTCTGGCCCGCGGTTGCACCCGAAGCCAGGGCGAAACCTCCGAGCAAGAATTATTTTTGTTTGCACGATGAATCTCGGCTTACCCGGCCGAAGCGAAAAGCTCCGACGGGTTGCCCCACCGGCGGCGGGTCTCTCGCTCCGGGCCGCGTCGAGTAGCATCGACGAGCACTCCCTGCGAATTGGAGAACGTTCCACGGGAAAAGCGTTAAGGAGCTTTCTTTGTGGCCGGATTATTCTTGCGAAAATTGCCCGGCGGCGAGGAGCACCCCCGGGGAAACAATTTATCGTCCCTCCTTTAACGAGTCTTCTAATATTTGCTCGTCTACAAAGTGCCATCGAGACCCGACCGTGTAACGGGACGTCGTGATTCCGTCTAATCGTTGAAGGACGCTGCTCTCGTTAGAACCATTCCGACGATTATCGGAATGATCGGCGCACCCGTTTACTTTTTGCTTCGCGATCTTCGAACAAATTTCTGCTGTCAAAAGCTCTGCTAACTTTTGCCCCGTTCTGCAACTGGCTACAGTTTATTTTAGAATCATTCGTCAGTTGCACTGTGGACACGCTCCAAGGCGCTCGGGATTTTAACCCTTTCAGTGCCAACGACGATATATCGTTGCGTATTCGATGGCGCCTAATTATTCGGGATACATTAGTGTATGCGTTAGTAAGCATCAATGCTAAATAAACTGTTTGTGCAAGTAATAATAAATAAATATTACACATTTTCAATAACCAGATAACACGAAATATAAATATTTATAATAATAATAAAATAATTATTCAGTAATGTTATATCAGCTACTCCAATTCCTTATGACGCTTGCCGTGCATCATGGCATTATCCTTTAGTTTTGTGATCCGATGTCAGTTATTTCGTTGCAAGTGATTGAAAGTGCAATATCTATACTTTATAATAGGTGATCTACATAAACCTATGATCAAACGATGATTATTCATACGTGCAAAAAGAAAAAGTTTCTAAAAAAGCAATTGATTTTTCCCTTTTTCATATTGTTTCATATTTATGTTATTCGCACGATTTTCAACAAATATTTAAATAAAATTGGCATTTCTTTATTCTCTCTTTATTTCGTAATATGCTTCTTGTTGAATTTTGCGAATATCATTCTTGCTTTCTTATGAGCTTATTCCCAAATCTTAGCAAATTCGTCAAATTGGTCCGGTATTATTCGCATAGGTACGATACTTTTGTTCGGCACCAAAAGGGTTAAACCTTTGCACTCGAGTGGTGAGTCTGAGACTACACTGAAATTATTGTATTACGTTCTCATATCATTTTTATATCATCGAAGTTTAGAATATAAATATTATTAAAGCATAACTGTTCTATAAATCAGGAGACTCAATTTCGTATGCATAAAATGCACTTTGTCATATAAAATGGAATTACTGTAAGCCGAAAGAATTATTTTCGATTTACCGTTGAAATAGCTTCGAGAGCAAAGGATTCAATGTCTGCTACCTGTCTGAACGCTCCAAAATGCTCTTGCTTCATTCGAATCGACGTGCAGTGCGTCCCACGAACTCTGTCCAGTTAAATATCTTGGTTATTTCAAACAGTGCGAGGAAATGTTACTCACAGAAGTTATAGGATTTAAGAAAGTACATAACATAACATGAGGTCAACCTTGTTTTTTTTTTAATGGATGTCCAACTTTTATGTTCGTTTTAGATAGGGGCGTATTCTGGGTATAAAAGTACAAAGGTGCATTCGTTCTGAAACTTACGATTTCTGAGATATGTGACTTTTTCCATGAAGCTATTCACTTTCGAAATGTCGGCCGTCTGCAGCGATGCGACGTTATAGTCTTTGAACTGTTGCGTCCCTTACACGTTTTATTGTTGGAATATCTCGGAAATGGTAAGTTTCAGGACAGATGCGGGGCACTGTATTTGAATTCGTATAGCGTTCTCTGGTTGAAATACTAGGTGAAACAATTAGGTGGGTCAATTATTTATTAAGAATCGGCAAAAATTTATTAAGAATCGGATAAAAAACATCATTTTAACGACAATTCTTATAGTTTATTTTTTTGTAATTTTCTTCCTTTGGCTAGAACACACAAATCTCGTTCTATTAAAGAAATTGTTAACGACGAAAAAGTGCTAATCAACCATAATACAGGGTACCACAAAAATGTCTCGCAATCCGGAAATGGCGGGTTCCTCGGATCATTTGAAGCAGCTTCTTCGTTTACAAAATTTTTCTCCGAGGCACCGTTAACGAGTTATTAACGAATAACAGTGACCAATAAGAATCGAGTACGGCTGACGCGAGACGGCCCAGCCAACCAGCGCACGAAGCCCAGTTCCGCTGATTGGCTCGGTCGCCTCGCGCCAGCTGAGCACGCCTCTCATTGGTCACTGTTTTTCGTTAATAACTCGTCAATGGTGCCTCGGAGAATATTTTTGTAATGAAAAAAGTTGCTTCGAATGACCTGAGGAACCCACCACTTTCGGATTGAGAGACACTTTTGGGACACCCTGTATATAGGCCTAATATATAGCCATATAACATAGGCCTCTCGTACTGAAAAGGCAAATACATGCATTGTACAGAATGAACTTACTGAAAAATTTTCTGTACAACGAAAAATCATGAACAATAAAAAAGATTGCTAACGAATCACTTGGCACTCGAGTAAGCCGCGACTGCGTTATACGTTAGAACAGATTTCAGAGGCGAGTCCTGGCGCAGTTTGTTACTCGCATAAACAGGGAGTGAAGTTCTGGCCGAATTTCTGGCTAGGCCGAACGCGAAAGTAAACCTGGCTGCCGTCCATTGTCTCTGGTGACAACGTGTACGCGGCGCACAACTGCGGGCGATAATGGCCGTGCGGGGGCCAAAGCGCGACGCGTGCCTCATGGGATCAAGTAGAAAATTACGGGTACACCTGAGCCGTCGCGTACCGACCACGAATCCGGGAATTAAGGGGGAACGATAGCACAGGAAAATGAGGGACGTTAAAACAATTGTCGATTGTTCTTGATCGAGAATGAAACCGCGTTTTCGTGAAAAAATTGATCGTTTGCTCGATCCATTGAAAAATCATTCACAAATTAATAATTTCAATTAATTTGGAAATAATACATAGAGAGAGAGAGAGAGAGAGAGAGAGAGAGAGATGTCCTTGCATTCTTCTAATATATTCATTGTTTTGAATTTCACTTATAAAAACATTTTTTTTTTGGATCTGTATGATTCGAAGCAACAGGAACTAAATTATTTCGGTAAGTAATAAAGCCGTTTACAAGCTTTTCCGCGTTCTCGTTATACTATTTATTGTTTGCAGTGATTAGTGCGTGCATGATTTTATCGTTTATTTATACTCAATTTTCAGGTTTTATTTACCCCTATTGTTTGCGCGACGTATATTCCTGTACTCTTGGTTCGTTCAATTTCGTTTCGTTTAGACTGTCATGAATAAATAACATTGTTTGCCTCGTCGTTGTTCGATATAGAAAAATAATAAACCCAGTCGGTATCGAAGAAATGCGAGACAATGGTGCTGGATATTGTATCATAATATCAACAAGGATGTAAATTGGTTTATAATTGCGTTCGCTGTGGGATAGTTCGTTTCTGATTACTATTATTGTCTAATTATTGTTTAATTACTCTTTACCGTAGTTTATACGCATATTTTTCGTTGGCAAATCAAATTCATAGATTGCAACGGAACATTTAACAAAATTGACTCGACAATGTCGAAATTCCGCAATTGAAGCCAGATCCGATCCAAAAATAAGAAATAGGTTCAATTAGAGACGTTGTTACTTTTATCTTTCAAAAAGTTACCATTTGCACCCTAAAACTTGAACACAGAGGCAGGATTTGTTCGCGTTCGCAATTTTCACAAAAACAGAAATCCGTTTGAATGTCGCAATTATTATTATTATTTTTTTTCATATTGCACAGCTAACACGCGCGCAAAGCCGGCCGCCTCTTTCAGGCTTAATGAACAGAATCAACTCGTGAAATTACCGCGCCGTGGATAATTATTTTTAAAAAACGAGTGTCCGTTTCGCGGCGTCGCGCTTATTCTGAGACAGCACGCGAGTTGCGAAACTCTGTCGCGGGAAACAAAAGAACCGCAAATTGTTCACCGAACTCGATAAAAGGCGGCCTCAAACAAGATCACAAGATCCGTCGCACGAGTAATTGAGAAAGGGTAAACTTTCGCGCTCGTTGAAAGACACATGTTTGCCGGTCTGCAGAGGCCGATGCCACGGCCCGGGAGTGGCAGAGGGGCAGGGAGGATGAGCTCTTTCAAAAATTAGATTCAGCGCAACTGGAAAATACGTGCACGTAATTAGATTAGAGTTCATCGGTGTGTCCGGCTAGAAAAAGTCACCCCTCAGGGCTCCTCTCGTTTCCAACCGGCAGTTAATTGATTTTTTATCCCGAAGCGGGTTTTCCACTGGCGGTCTACGCTATCTTTCTACTCTTTTTCTCATTTCCCCCTCCCTCCCTCTCTCTCTCTCTCCCACTCTCTCCCTCCCTCTGTCTCTCTGTTTCTCTTTCACTGCAGATCTCGTGCTGCTAGTTCAGATTCTGGTCATCGTGTTACCACTTGCAAGCGAACCGCGTAGACGACCTTCCAGGTTCGTGAGGAGCTTCGGAAGGAACCGTTAAGTCGCTAATGATCGTGATCGCAACGAATCGGAAGATTGAGCTCGCAGCCGGGAACGGAAAATTAAAATTATTTGAATTTTGTTCTTCGACGACCATTGTGATTTAGACTTCACTTTCGCATTTAGTTAAATCTTTGGGACAATGATGTTCACCATGATTCCTACGATTTTAAACAAATATTTCTTGCAAAAAAGGATATTGATGAAGAGGAAGAAATGTTCCAGTCACTTTGATTTTCTACTCACTTCTACGCGCTGAAGAGCAAATATACTCAACAATTTGAAGCAAGGAGGAAATAATTTTATTAATCATTCTATTAGATTATATTTATTAATAATGATTAATAATCATTAATTATTAATATTAATAAAAATGATTAATAATTATATTATTTAATAATTTTTATTAGAGAATATTGTAAATCGGAAACAGGTAACATTTCTTTCTCAAGCTACGTTTCTTAATTTTCGTTTCAGGTGTAGATAAAAAAGGTAAAAAATGTGAGTGTCGTACTTTATTTGTCATTTCAAACCAATTGTAAATGCAAAGGAATTTTTTAGGCATTGTCGAGTAAGCTAGTCCTTTCAACAACTCTAAAAAAATTACAGTGACTTCGTTGCATCTGTAAAAAAAGTATTCAGGTTTCACTTCGAACACTTTCTTAAATCACTGTACGTCAGTACAATTTTCATGATAATAGAATGAGTAGATTTTACATGACTGTAAATACTCTAAATACATTTAGAGAGAATCGTTTGTACCAATTTCATACTTTATCTGCCGAATTAAAATTGAAAAATAAAGTTACACGACATCATTCACTTCTTTAAAATTCTTACGTTTTGCAGATTCAAATTAAAAAGATAGTAGATAGTAGATAGTAGATAGTAGATTAACATGAGAATCGACATTATGATTATTAACACTAGTATTACGGAACCCGTCAAATGTTTTACGGTCACTAATTATATAATTTATGATTATTCAGATTGTAAAGCTACACTTATGAGTTGTTTATTCGATATATGTATGTGGCAAACATTGAATAAATCGATCAATATATATGGCCAATATTGCGACAAATATTACAACACTCGTTCAAAATCGGAATAAATGTCTTCCTGTTACTTTTACAAACTATCATGAATCGGCTGCTCTTAGCGCTCCGTAAAAATCCATTGTCAAAGAATCGATAAAAAAAAAACATGTAAAAATCGTATTCATCGGTACCAGCACCGCGTTTTCCATTTTTTGATCGCGCGTCGAATCGCGGATATCCAAAAAACATAGGTGCACCATTATTCGGTGGAAAATGTAGCAACATTAAAACCGCTCCGTGCTCTGCAGCATCCGTTTTCGTTTAAAAGAGTCCGCGCGCAAACAAGCAAATAAAATGTGTAAATAGAAGAGACAGCAGATTGCATTGAACGCGGAAATGATTTCACTGCTGGAAACAGCGGCGCGAAGCGACAGATCGCGAGATTCCTGATGAGATTCCCTGTTTGACTTGGACCCGGCGACCCGCCGACGTAAGAAAGAATAGGAAAGTGGTTCTTCTCGGAGGACGGGAAACGGATCAGCAGCCGACATCGAGCGTTTTATTTAGTCGCGCGCGCGCTCGCGCCGTTTGATGAAATATTGAGCCCCACTGCTATTTCGCTCTTTGAATATTCCTCATCTTTCACTCGACCGATGTTCATGCATTTTCAATTAGTTCATTCACTCACCGTGCCGCTTCGGCTGCTCTTTGAACCCGCCGCGCCGCGCCGCGATGCTATACGTTATTCCGATTCCGTGCAATTTCCCATTGAAAAATGATAGGGAACGCCGGACTGCTGGCACGTACGAATTCATTATAAATTACTTTACTCGGTATTACGGAATGTTCGGGACGGTGGCCGTTGAGCCCGCGAAAATCTAGACGACCTGCATATTTTATAATGCACAGATACCGGGATTAATGGGGAAAATAAAACTGATCCGACGAAAATTGTCAGTTAATTAAGGAAACGGATTACATCGTGCCGAGGATCGGCGAAGGGAGCAGAAACTCTCGTTCCCGCTCGAACATGACTCCGTTATGGACAGTTTTCGGTTGAAATTTAACGGTGAAGCTGGTTACCGCGCAGTTGAATTAATTACAAATTAATGCCGCGGTGTTACGGAATGACAAGAACGATGATTGCGAAGCCTGTAAAAATTGCCGAAATTTCAATAATACTTCGTAAACTAATCGCGTTTCAAAGGTAGACCAATTAGGAAGTAAAAGTGACATGACGGACATTGTCAGATACTCTGAACGGAGTGGATTAAACTGTACAGTAGAGAGGTGAAACGTGGTAGAAGCAAGTAGAATAGAAAGCGATGGTTCTACATGCTAATTTGATCCTGTGGATCTTTAAATTAAAAATAATCCGAAAGCTGTCGCTGCACAATTGCATTAATTATAAATGATTTGCTACTTGCTGGGATTGTAAAAACCAAAGCGATTTCGATTATATTTTATAATACAAGAGTGCGTGATTTGAAGTAATTTTTTCCTTAGCGAAAATGCAATCCGCGTCTTTGTTCAGGAGTTAGTAACGAAAAACAGTGACCAATGAGAAACGAGCTCGCCTAGCGCTAGGCGGTCGAGCCAATCAGCGGAATTGGGCTTCGATCATTCGTTGGCTCGGCCGCCTTGCGCCAGCTGAGCTCGCTTCTCATTGGTCACCGTTTTTCGTTAATAACTCATAAACAAAGCTACAGATTGCATTTTCGCTAAGAAAGAAGTTACTTGAAATCATCTCAGGAATTACCGCTTTCCGGATGTTAACGTAATTATGAAATACCCTGTATATTTAGAAATACAATAATTTCTCCCTAATTCGCGCTCAGATTGCGCACAATTCGGAGGCCACATGCCACGATTCGAAGGCAATTCAGAGGCCACATGCCGCGATTTGAAGGCAATTGAGAGGCCACATGCTACGATTCGAAGACAATTCGGAGGCTACATACCACGATTCGAAGGCAATTCGGAGGCTACATGCTACGATTCGATGGCAATTCGGAGGTCGCGTGACACGATTCGAAGGCAATTCAGAGGCCACGTGCCTAGGAGTCGACAGTCACGTATCTAGCACAGTAATTTCTCCCTAATCCGCATTCAGATTACACATAAAAATGGACAATTAAGGAAGAGAAGATACGATTATTCGAGCCTTGCGTTTTTATAGTTACCGATTGTCAACAACTATAAAAACAAGGCTCAAGGCTCGAATAATTCTATTTCCCTTCCCAAATTGCTCATTTTTAATCTGAGCGCGAATTAGGGAGAAATTACTGTAACTGTTTTAAGGAAAAGAAAAGATTCGCGCGTCTTCTAAAACGCAATAGAATATAATAGAATATTTATTATATGCTCGATTACATATTTTATTTATTTATCCAAATGACGAAGCAGCAGTATAAAGCAAATATTACGGGTTGGATGAAAATCTATGCCGCGGAAGTCCTCGAGAATTAATTAAAGACGCAGAGGGACTAATAAGGAAATCGAAATGATGTGACAGAAATTATCAGATACTGAATGTGCCGATTCGCAAATTGTGCAGCAGGTTGGATAAAAAAGAAGGAAGCAAAGTTACTTCTGCAATATTGCGAAATTTCAAGAATGTTATTTAGTAAGGCTGTACAGATAAAAAAGCGATTTTAATAATATTTAATAATAAAGAAATACTTTAAAAATACGCGCACCAATAAGGAAATAGGAATGACGTGACGAAAATTGTCACGTAGCCACCGGGGCAGATTAAATCGAGCAGCAGATCGGCAAAGGGGGCAGAAACGGCGACGTCTACACCGATTCCGGCGGAGCAGAGAATCGCCGTTAAATTTTAGACGGTAGCCGATAGTCTACGCGCATTGGTTACGGAGAAAGCGAACGGGAATTGAAAAAAAAAGAGGACACCGATGGTATTGGCGCAGGGGTTAGCGGTGCTCGTACGCTTCGGTATCGAAGTTCGAGCTTTTATGTGTCTCGCAGGCACAGTTGGACAATGACGCTCTGATATTGCTTGTACCTAGAAAGCACACTTACGTTGTAAAAGGTTAAGGGAATAAAAGGAAACGCCGTTTGAGTGGAAGTTTTGAGTGTTCCGAGGGTCCCGGAGACAAAGTGTTTTCTTTCGGAAGAGTTTCTTCGGTATTGCGGCTGCCTCCACTTGGTCACTGGTCCGCTCAAGTTGTTGTCTACTTAGATTATCGCTGGACCGCGGGTACTCGTGCGTTTATTGCTCGTAAACACGTTTCGAAAACGGGGAGGTATCGAATTCAGCGAGACCTTGGACATTGATACGGTAAGCGTCCTATTTCTACTTAGCGTTAAACCTACACATTTTTCGTTTTCAAGTTGCTGAAGTTGCAGATACACTCTTTCATACCACATATATTGATCGTTTTATTCAATATTTGCCACACACATATATCGAATGAACAACTTATAAATGTAGCTTTACAATCTGAATAATCATAAATTATATAATTAGTGACGGTGAAACATTTGACGGGTTCCGTAATCCTATTGTTAATACTCACAATTTCGATTCTCACGCTAATCTGTTATATCTTTTGAATTTGAATCTGCAAAACGTAAGAATTTTAAAGAAGTAAATGATGTCGTGCAACTGTATTTTTCAATTTTAATTCGGCAGGTTCAGTATGAAATTGGCACAAACGATTCTCTAAATGTATTTAGAGTATTTATATTCATCTAAAATCTACTCGTTCAATTACCATCACGGAAATTGTACTGACGTACAATGATTTAAGAAAGTGTTCGAAGTGAAACCTGAATACTTTTTTTACAGATGCAACGAAGTCACTGTAATTTTTTTAGAGTTGTTGAAAGGACTAGCTTACTGGACAATGCCTAAAAAATTCCTTTTCAATTACAATTGGTTTGAAATGATAAATGAGGTACGACACACACATTTCTTACCTTTTTTATCTGCACCAGAAGTTGCAGATACTCTTTCATAGAGAATGAGTGACTAAATCTCTTAATTCTTAAAGCGTATATTATAACAGAAAAAGCGAAAGGTCTAAGTAAATACAGTCGTTTTGTCTTTGTAAAGCAGCACGGGTTAGAGATACTCTTAGGACCCGGTAAATTTAGTGTTAAAATTGCCAATGATTTCTCGAAATGACCATATTTTGTCGCGGATATGAACTTCGAAGTTAAACGAAATGTCCGTCATGCTTTAATCTTCCGTTTACTTTGTGAGGTCATTGTTCACATGTGAAACCTGTTTGAGTTACAGTGGTGATGAGTTATAGTGGTTCCACTGTATTCCTCGTTTATATGTACATATACACATAAAGTTTCTTCACGCAATTTAACAGCATAAATGACTTTCATTCGAATGAAATGACAAACTGCAACGGATTAAAGCAATAGAAGTGATATGGCGTCGGTTGAAGAACACCTAAATGATCGTGGAACGTCGAAACTATAATCTGAACAAGCCTTTTCCTTCATGCACGACATTTGTCCGTTCCTAAGTAACATTTTCCCATAAGTTCGGCCAGTACGCAGAGAGAAGGTGATCGCGGTCTACAAGCAACAGACAAAACACTCGATTTCCACGTTAATTAAGAAAGTTTAATTTAGCAGAAAGGTTCGGTCAGGTGCTCGGTATTCGACGTTCCATCGAGAGGCAAAATGTCCAAAAACATATGGCCAGGTCCGTGCCGATTCTACAATCAATACACTCTAAACCCACCCTTTCAATTTCACCAAACGAGTCCATAAACTCTCACCCATTCACTCGCCCACTCTCCATCGCCACCCCCGCCGCATACGCCCTCGCAAAATCATTCAGTCACACCTCTAACCACACTGCCTGCCCCCGCCTCCCCACGCCATTCAAACAAACAGCACCCCGCGTTCGTTCCCTCGGATCACCTTCGCGCAAACACTCGCTCCCATCCCGCGCAACCGGGACCCTGCAACCACCCCCTCCTCCTACTCGTTTCAACCCCTCGAAATCGTTCATCCCCTCGCGTGCTCGTCATTACACGGCCGTCGGTTTCGTGTCCAGCATGAAACGAGCAGCGGTTCGTACCGCGGATCTCCATCATCCCGTGAAAAAGTTTCTGGGGTGAGAAAACGCGGAGGTGTGCAGGGGGTGAGGACGGAGGTGGAGCGACCCAGAAGCGGACACGTGATCAGAGAACGCGCTCGGGGCGGGAGGGGGTGTTCAATCATCGTTGGTACGCGACGCTAGTAATTTCGAGGAGGGTCTCCTCTCTCTTCCTCTTTCTCTCTTTCTCTCTCATTCGCTGGACGAACGATTTTTCACCCCATGGACCCCATGGTATTGAAATCCAAAGGGTGGATCTTTTGGATCTCTTTACTACGGTTGATTCGAGACACGTGCGTACGTTCGACATTTTTTTAATCCGTCGAACGATTGTTTTGAAAGTATCGAAGTTTAATGTTCACGATTTCAGAAAGCGAATTCTCCTGATACAATTTTTAAAATTAACAATAAAGGATAGGGTAAAATGAGGTATTTTTTGTTAAAATATTTACTAATAGACTTCTTGTAACTTATTGTAACTTATTATTTGCAAAAATCACAAATATCCAGTATTGGTCCAAATTGAACCACACTGTTCAATCCACCCACACTGTTGCTCTGTACTGTGTTCTGATCTATTGTTTCCGTTAACAGAAGTGCATTGTTACAGTTCGCACACAAGCGAAACGGAAAATGGTAGCCTTTCTTTGTGTTTGTTCATGTTGAAAGAATTTGCCTCGTATCTTCGTTGTACTTCTTTTTTAAATCAAAGTTGTAGGGATCCCCTGTTAATAATTATCTTTTTCGGATTCGGTTCATTAATAATTATCTTTTACGGATCATCAACGCTTTGGAAATTATTGTTATTTTTGTCTGCCAAAGTGCGCATGAAATATCTATTTTGTCGAATCTGTAACTGTTTTCAATCTGACACGTTAAGCATCGAAAATCAAACCGAAAAATTCGCACGATATCAAAGTCATTTAATTAATGAAATCGAAACTAAATAGTTAAAATTTACCATAGCAACAATTAGTTTAACCAAAAACTTTCGCATCCTAAAAATTCTACTAACATTCAGCCTACTTGATTGTATCGCGATAAAAACGAATTTCAGAACCTAGTAAAAAGTCTGAAACAATCCTCTGCTACCTAATTATATTTTCAATACCAGAGCGAACAAGATTGCTCTCACCGATCAGTCTATTAATCGGTGTCGGACGCAGCCCACGTGACATCATAATTTAGGTCCGACCATCGGACGTCCCGTGGAAGTTAATTACTATTAAATAAATGATTCGAGCGTAAAGTGGAGATTCCACTTAAGGGTTAATTCCGACGGTTCTCGGGACCGCGCGAGGCCAGCAATTCCGAGGAGAGTCTCTCCTCTGCCGGACGAGCGATTTTTCATCCCCTGACCCCCCCAAGCCCCGGGCTGCGGACGTGATTCGAGGGGTTCCGAGCGGTCCCACGCTCGTCCACGAAACAAAATATCTCGACGGCTCCAGCTCGTACGGCTATCGCTGGAAACAGAGGCCAAGGGTGACCGTGGCTTGCCGAGGGGGTGGTCGATCGATAGGTGGGGCGCATGGCCGCAGAGAACCACCCCCGCGCCACACGGATCCGAAAACTTTTGCACCGTGAACATCGCAGCTCGTGTTTTCACTAGGACTGTCTTAAAGTGCAGTCCGGAGACAGGACCCCTCAGTTTTCCTACTTCATCCCCCTCGCTGTCTGCGACCTAGGTCTACGGGTTGGTTCCCAGGAATCCAGTCGCCCTTGCCTGAACGATGATCTTTCCGGATACTCGGTTTTAATTGAACATTGATTGCAGCCTGGCCTTCCGAGACCAGGTCTTCGACCCCCTTAGTGACCATTATTGATCATTAGCTATGGTTAGCAGTCTTAGGGGCGAGTCTGTGATGCACCGAGGCTATTCAGTCCCTGGACTATGGTCAGTCGCTCTGGTAGGATCTAACTGGAGAATATTTTGAACGTGCACTCGCGTGTTGATTAGCCTTCCGTCTCGATTAGCCTTTCGTGGATAGCGGGTGATTTTAAACTGTTCAGGCAAATTTTTTTTATTATTTTTCCTGCTGTACATTCAGATTCTCGTTAGCGTGATTAATATACTTTTAGACTGAGGAATTTCGTGCAATTTGTACTGTATCAGAGCCTTTCGGAATTATTTAAATATTATTCAATGGAGTTTAACGATATAATGGAATTTAAACTTCCACGATCTACATGGTATTGCATAAATTTGCATGATCATTAATATTTCCATATTGAATTCCATTCTGAAAATTTGTATCGAGGAGATATGTGTCTGATCATGACTGGCATTTTCTACCGTATTGCTAATTAGGGTGCACGTATGTGCCGTATTATACTTCGTTCAGCGTTACAGGTTATTTACCGGATGATTTAAAAATTGCCGATGTTGAATAACATTTTAAAATCTTGTGTCTATAGAAAGAACCGTAACTGACCACGATAAACACTTATTGTGCCGCTGTTTAGAGTGCACGAAACTGCTGCATTAAAATTCGTTCGGGATTATTGCCAGTTTATTATAAGAATTTAACATTATTTCCAACATCAAAACGATTTTAAAAACTTGCGTTTATGAAATGATCAGTGCCTGACCTCGGCAGACTCTTTCTACAGTACTTTCCACATTATTATAAAATACTTTACTATAGCTATTTCATTATAAGATATTATTATTGTACGTGCACATTAAATTCCTTGTTAAAGATTTGTTTCCAGGAGAAGATCCGTGTCTGACTACAACTTGCAGTTTCTACTGCGTTTATATGCTGTATTAAAATTCGTCCGGAATTATAGCTAGTTTATTACAAGATTTTAATATTTCCACATGAAATTCCATTTAACCCCTTCGCGACCAAAGGAAACATTTTTCCCGATTTTAAAATTGGTGATTGTTGTATTTAATTATTGGTTATTTTTGGCACAAAACGCAATTTGCCAGCACACAACACGCAAAAAGCGGGAAAAATGAAAAGATGTGCAAATTGTGTTAAACGACAAAAAATAGAACGCATAATATATATGTTTCATCTGCAATGTTCATGTTTGCTTCACAACCAAAAAAAATTGTTTCGTAGAATATCATAATTAGCATATAATTTTATATAGTAATTTTATGTCGTAATTTTGTATTATTTTAGTTAACACATTTTGTTATAATAAACCAATAAATAGAAGACATTGCACAATAAACCTAACCATAATTTTAACTTTACACTTTATAGTCCATTGGGAAAAATATTTTCCATAAAATTCCAAAAAATCTGTACATTGTTATGTATTTTCCTTATGATTATTATTTATTTTGCATCTGTACAAACTGAAATAAATAAATACTAATATCTACTCTTAGCAAACTTATGGTCCTGTAAGGGTTAAAAACTATGTGTCTATAAAAGCATCCATGTCTCTGATCACAACGTGAACTTTCTACAGCAACAAGCGAATATTAAATCTTCTCATTCACTTTACAACACGAACCAAGGAAAAAGTTCGATTTAATTTCGTCGGCAAGCGCAATTTGTAAGCGACAATGCGTCGAACTTTTTCAAAGGTGAACGCCCATAACCGCGCGCTCGAACTTAACCAGAAGTCATGAATAGTGCTTGTTAGACGTCACCGGGAACACACGGATTTAAGCCGGTTGCTAAAATTTCGGGCCGCTGCTGCGCAGGTATCTTGGAAACTATCCCGACTTCCGGGAAAGTTTAAATAGGGTGCGACCGCCCATTCTGCCCTCGGCTCCCGAACATATTAACCGGCGAATGGTAAGCCCGAATGTTTGGCTCGGTCCGAAGAAACTGTTACCGCGTTCGCGGTCGCAAAGTGTTTTCATTGTCGACTACCCTTAAGTAGCGCAGGTCAATAATTGCGACGAGGATTTAATCGAACATTCTTGCCTCGCCGAAACCGGGACCGAAACTTTGGTTTCACGGACTTAGCGAACAGAGTCGAGCAGCTTACGCTACACTCCGCTATTAATTACAATCAGCTTAGTTGCCACTTACGATCGCGTTACAACAGGGCTCCTCGATCTTTATCGTTCCGGGAAAATGATTGCGCATACTCGAAGACGATCCTCGTGCGGAGATAAATTTTTGGACGCGATAAGCATTGCATATCATCCCCGAAAATTCTCATCAAATTCATTTAATTAACGAAATCCTAGTTACATTCGGCTTGTCCAAATATATCACGATAAAAATGAATTTGAAAACTTCAATCCTTACTTCGTACGCTGAAGTCATAACATTGTCTTTCTGTTTCATTCTGCAATCAAATTTTATTACAGAATGTTATACACTAGTTATTATGCTAATTATTATGTTATACACTAACAGAAAATAAAGTACAATGGATTGATGGTATATAATTAGATTGACGCATAATTAGCACTTTCTATTTCGGTCTATCACGATCCATTGCACCAGATAAGGCTTAAATCACTTTCTTTGTTGTTCGAGATCTGATTGCAAATTAAACTTTCCTTTATTTATTAATCAGTCTGTGCGAATTAATTTGATTGTTTTACTAAGCGGTCTGCTTTAACATTTCGATACAGAATGTTCACGAGTGAATGAGTGATTTATATTTCTATAGGTGGTAACGTAAATAAGTTCAATTATCTGTTGATTTATTTGTTAACAAGGTACAGAAGCGAATCCAATTATTCATACGATCACCATTATTATTCGTAATTGGTCTACGAACATTCTGCATTTGCGATAAGATGAAACGGTGAAATTTAAAACAGTAGAAATATGAAATTATGAGAATAATTAAAATGATTATAGAAAGAAAAATCTATTCAGCTCGTTCTCTCGTTGCGAATCGCGCAAAAAATTTGCACTAACAACCGAGCGAATTTAGTTACGTCGCCTAATCGATTTGCGAGGTGTTTTCAGCGGACCAGCCGCGCGCCGGTATAGAATTCGGAAAGCAAAATCAGCGGTTTTATTTTAATTAAACGTTCGAAGTTTTCGCACGACTCGGCCGGGCAGCGCCGCGACGGTGTCATCATCTGCTTCATTAAATTTTTACAGCATTCCTGGTTCATTAATGGAGAAGCTTGTTTCGCGCGTTCGCCCGGCAGCCGGTGCCGCGGACGTTAGCTTTAATGTGTTAAAAATGTTAATTAAAAGCCCGGCACGCCTTGAAAACTGTGGGTAAGCAGCACGTAGCCGGAAAGTATTTCCCCGTCGTAAGCTGGATCGCCGAACAGCGAACATTACCGGTCGTGAAATATCTTCTCCCGGTACATCGAAGAATCCGAGCGTCGATAAATCACCGGTTTCTTTGGTTATTGGAACGTCCCCCGAAACCCTTTATGGATCTTTTCCCCGGGGAATGTTCGGGGAGCAACGTTGCCTCCTTAACGTCCCGTGTGCCGCGACTTTCGCGTGACCCACGATCGAATAATGGCCTGGGAGGATCCTATTAAACGATAAATTAAAAGTCGCTCGGAAGATGACACGGTGCTCTACAAATTCGACCGTGAATTATGAATCGGGATAACCGGGAAAAACAACCAAGTTCTTCCCAAAATATTTACACCTACCTTCCACGATCTTCTGCTATTTTCTCTTCCATTATTCTTGCGATACTTGTCAGATAGATATACACGAGTCCCGAAAGTGCCATACTTTCGGGAAATAAGGGATTCCTGAGGTCATTCGATGTAACTTTTTCCTTTACAAAAATTTTCTCCGAGGCATCGTTCACGAGTTATTAACGATAAGACACTGTCCAATGAGACACGAGCTCGGCTGGCGCAAGGCGGCCAAGCCAATTAGCGGAACTGAGCTTCGTTCGTTCGTTGGCTCGGCCGCCTAGCGCTCCAGCCGAGCTCGCCTCTCATTGGTCACAGTTTTTCGTTAATAACTCGTTAACCAAGCCGCAAATTGCAATTACGCTGAGGAGAAAGTTACTTCGAATGATCTCGGAAACCCCTCATTTCCTGGATGTACCATAATTTTGAGACACCCTGTAGAATACGATTTTTGGTTCCTTAAATTTTTTCTATGCTTCGATTTTTATGCTTTGCCATTTTTATAGTTAGTCAAATTAATATAATCTCCGTTCTTTCTACAATTTGTTAAATTACTTTTCTTCCGGGTATGTTGTTTTTACAGTTTGTTAAATTATCTGATCTCCAGATACGTTCTCTGCTACACTTAGTCAATTTATTTCATCTTCAAATAAGTTGTTTTTACAGTTTGTCAAATTATTGACTCTCCGCGTGCGTTCTTTCTACAGTTCGTGGAAACCATATACGTTCTCTCTACAGTTTGTTAAATTATTTAACTTACGAATAAGTTGTTTTTACAGTTTGTTAAGTTATCTAACCTCCAGATACCTTCTTTCTACGGGTTGTCTGATTAAATAACCTTCGGATAGGTTGTTTTTACAGTTTGTTAAATTGTCTGAATTTCAAATACGTTCGTTCGACATTTAAACAAATTCTTTTGTCTCTTCAGCTGGAATATTTCGTCATGTTAATGATAAGGCTATAGAATCATTAACAATGGTGGTTGTGACAGCAAACTTTGGTAGAAATAATTTTTTAACTGGACAAAAATAAATTTGTTCTAAAATTGTTCATTATACGTATGAAGTAAATTGTCAGAAGCGTGAGCGAAATAAAAATGTCTTTTTTCTTTGTATCAAATCTGACACTTGGAAAATGTGCTCTGCGCTGGAAAATCAAGAGTTGAATAGTGTCCGATGGATAGTTCGAGTATGAGCAGTAATGGGGTTTAGCAGATATATTTTTGTCGAAAATGGAACAGCTTCGATGACTGCCATAGTGTGTTTAGAATGAAACATCAGCTCGCGAAAATCGCGACACTTCTCCGTAAAAACCGGACGTTGCTCACCGACCCGGGAAAAATCGTAACGCGTGGGAGAGTCCTGCTGGTCCGGAACGTTGCCCCAAAATCCCTGACAAATTCATTCGCCCTTCGCCATTCGGCTTTTGTCTGTTCGATCGGATAATTTTTACAAGCCGTGACCAACAATGAAAAGTAAGTTCGCTGGTAAATCTTCGCCTCCACTTATTCCAAAATATCGAAGTTCTATGGCAAAAATAAACGTGGTTTAGGATTCTTAATCGAGCATAAGTTATTAACAGACACGAAAAGAGGATACAAGCAATACAATAAATTCTCCCAAATTTTCCTTCAGCTTGTAAACAAAAGTTGACAATTTCAGAAGAGAAGATACGATTATTCGAGCCTCGCGACTCATTTTTTTAGTTGTCGATTGTCAATAATTGTAAAAACGAGGTGCAAAGATCGAACAATGGTATCTTCTCTTCCCAAATTGTCCATTTTCGTTTGCTGAATTTACTGTAAAATTTCAATTTATTCTGGTAATTTCAGTAATTATGAAATTCACTAAAATTTTCCATTGGTTAAATCTAACAAATACCTGTTGTACAAATATTGGAAATCATATGAATATTTATGTGTGCATAAATTATAATAGATCAAAAGCGACCGGTTTTATTAGCCATTCGATTTGCTAACTTTAGTCGTATCCGTTGGTAATCGAAAAGATTTCGTCGAAAATGCCGTTTAAATTGACATTGCTAAAATCCACAAATTTCGTGCTTTTATTGAACGCTTTAAATATAAAATGTGCCTCGAAACACGATATGCACATAATGCGCGTAAATTTATTGTGTCTACCTCGATGAGATTATTGAAATAGTATTTTCTCTAAATACGGTTTCCCTTTTTGTGAATTTATACTAGATTAACACAGTGAAAAGAAAATCTTGCGAAGCGTTCAGGATCTTTAATAAATAGTTCAAATCCTCCGCTGTCACACTAGGTCAAACTGTCCCATTATTTTCGATAGACATTGTTATGAGAAAAATGAAATTAACACGTTCGCGCGCGTCAGTGCTATAACATTCATTTTCATTGTGATGCAAAATTCCATGGACGCTGTAACATTCAAATTTATTAGCTACATTATTTTATGAAATCGTTATGTATTTTAATGTAAATTAGTATTTTCCTTTTATCTTGTCTCGTTTCCCTGTTTCATAAAAAGATATAACTATTAAAATGTGATATTCCAAGCACTCGGACAAAATTGACAAATTGACTAATCGTAATTTGTTAATTGCGATTAATTTAAGAATAAATCAGCTATTTTCATTGTGATGCAAAATTCCATGGACGCTGTAACATTCAAATTTATTAGCTACATTATTTTATGAAATCGTTATGTATTTTAATGTAAATTAGTATTTTCCTTTTATCTTGTCTCGTTTCCGTGTTTCATAAAAAGATATAACTATTAAAATGTGATATTCTAAGCACTCGGACAAAATTGACAAATTGACTAATCGTAATTTGTTTATTGCGATTAATTGAAGAATAAATCAGCTATTTTCATTGTGATGCAAAATTCCATGGACGCTGTAACATTCAAATTTATAAGCTACATTATTTGATGAAATCGTTATGTATTTTAACGTAAATTAGTATTTTCCTTTTATCTTGTTTCGCGTTTCCCTGTTTCATAAAAATATATAACTATTAATATGTGATATTCTAAGCACTCGGACAAAATTGACAAATTGACTAATCGTAATTTGTTTATTGCGATTCATTTAAGAATAAATCAGCTATTTTCATTGTGATGCAAAATTCCATGGACGCTGTAACATTCAAATTTATAAGCTACATTATTTGATGAAATCGTTATGTATTTTAACGTAAATTAGTATTTTCCTTTTATCTTGTCTCGTTTCCCTGTTTCATAAAAAGATGTAACTATTAAAATGTGATATTCCAAGCACTCGGACAAAATTGACAAATCGACTAATCCAAATTTCTTTATTACGACTAATTTAAGAATAAATCAGCTATCCATGTTTGCAGCTCGTTCAAACTTTTACCGTCCGCGAGCGTTGTTATCAACTAATTCAATGTACATCGAAGTGAGATATCGAGTTCTGATAAAGGGCATGAACGACCAGAAACAACGGCAACGGGACATCGTCGCACCGATTTTTCAACCTCTCCCTTCGTTGCGCATGAAAAATTCGCCATTTGCTCGGCATTCGGGGAGCATCGCGCCGAGACTACAATATTAAAAAGCCCCTGCAACGGATTCGCCGATATCAAATACAGAGCAGCGGCCATAAATTCTTCAAACGGTCGCACCCGTGAAGCGGCGCGCATATAAGAAAAATTACACAAAAGGCTCGGCTATCCCACGGCCAGAGCGTCGTGTATCCCGAACATATCGCCGTCTGCGAGAAGAAAATTCCATTATTTTTCTTTCCGATGCTCTTTGCGACAACGTCGCCATCCTGGATATCTGTCTTTCTTCGGCCGTGCGCGATCGCATTTACCGACGACCTCCAGCTCCCCTATCGCCCTCCCTCCCCCCTCCAGCAGTTCTTTGTTTGCATATACATGTACGAAATAGCTGCGCATCCGAACGTCAGTTTTTGCCAGGGGAATCCGGCTCCTTTGAGCGCTCGGTGAACGCTTCCTCTGTCCTTCGTAGCACCGGTCTCTTTGATTTCACCGGGACAGGGATTGATTGCCCTACCTCCCACCTCTGACTCGCGAGCCTTGACTCTTCCTGTTCTTTGTTTTCCTGTTTTCCGCCAGTTCGCGTTTCCTCTCTCCACGGCGATCTGTCTCGTCTACCGGTGCCTCCCTCCGGTGCCGATTCGATTCCAGCCTACGAATTCGCGGATTTACCGATGTTTTCGGCAAGAATCGACTGATTTTAAATAACGAAAGAGTGAACGTAAAAAATATGTATTGATCAGCCCTTTAAGTGCTCAAGAGGTTTCTTGTATACTGGCCCACAAATTTGTTTTTTCGTACACCTTTTAAGATAATAACTTTTTCAAAGCTGAACTAAATGGCTTGATTTTATTTTAGATGATAGAAGGACTAGTCTGCTAGACGGTCGCTGAAAAGCTTTCTTTTTCATTTTGCCACGACTTGGAATGAAAAGAAAGGAAGATTGAACAACCCTCGTTTTTTAACTTTTTCATCTGAAATGTCACATGAAATGAATGACGAGCACAACTCGTCATTGTATGCGAACGGGTTGAATTGTTTTATTCAGTGTGATTGAGATTGAAGGATAAGTTGTACGATATCGATTACTTCATCAACATTCTCACCAAAATAGGAAGCTGTAATAAATTAGCGTGAACATTAATTTACAAATCTGAACAAATAATTCTGTTACAATCGATTCCAATTAGCGGATGAATTGAGACCCGAGTGGGCGAGTAGAAACTTAATTACGTATGTAGATTAATTAAACATCTGAGTGGACACCCCTAGTAATTAAAATTGTTGATTGAATACATATGTGCCGAAGTTCGACAAATGCGAGAGAAATTACTGTATCTGGTGAAACGAGTCACGATCTGAGTGGCTGAACAGAAATGTAAGGAGACGAGTAAGGTCCTGAATAAACGAGTACGGTCCTGAATCAGTAAGGGCAGAATTCACTGGATGAATCGAGATATGATTAATTGATTAGGTATTACAGTAGTGAAATAAAGACAGAAGTAAACGAGTAGAGATATGAAAGACTGATAGTAGCGTAGGATTTGATGGGCAAATGAGTGCGCGTATGCGTGTGAATGCGTGAATGCTAGAAAATTCTACGAGCGAGAGAACATGAGCGAGAGAATACGAGCGAAAGAACATGAGCAAGAGAATGTGAGTGAGAGAGCGTCAATGAGAGAGCATGAGCGAGAGAATGTGAGTGAGAGAGCGTCAGTGAGAGAGCATGAGCGAGAGAGCGTGAATGAGAGAGCGTGAGTGAGAGAGAGTGTGAGTGAGAGAGCGTGAGTGAGAGAGAGCGTGTATGAAAAAGCATGGGTAAGAGAAAGCGTGAATGAAAAAGCATGGGTGAGAGAGCGTGAGTGAGAAAGCATGAGCGAGAGAGCGCAAATGAGAGAGCGCAAATGAGAGAGCGTGAGTGAGAGAGCGCGAATGAGAAAGCGCGAATGAGAGAGCATAAGCAAGAGAGTACGAACGAGAGAAAGACAGATAGAGCGTGCAAGACACAAGTGAGGCGAACGATCGCAGTATGGATGCCTGCGAGAATGAGAGTGCAGTCGAATTGTGGAAGTATAACAGAACATACGAACTTCCTTTTCTGAATAAACATCTTCTTTCAGTTTCTTCTGTTATATCGAAGAATCTGTTATTTTGTCCGATCTTCATCCCACAGTAGACTGTATATTTATACGCTTGAGACAAAAATAGATGTGTGTCAAGTAGACAATAGTGAACACTTCGGAAGAAGAAATCAATCTCTTGTGCAACGCCAGTTTCTTACAATTCATGCAGGCAATTTTTATTTCGCATAAAAATCCGCAGTCAGCAATTAGCAATTATCAGCAATTTTAGTAGATAAATCAAGCGATGAGTAAACTTGAGTAGAAACTTGACTGAACGAGTACATTACTCCTGTAGATGTGTGATTATACATTGAAGTAGAAGCACGGAGAATTGAGTTAAAAAATGAACACATTCGTTCTAACATTTTAAGTTGAGTTTTCAAGGTTGTTGTCAATTTTTTTAACGCGACTTATAGAATTCAAGGTCATCGAAAAGTTGTGATATATAATACATGGATGACTTCGTCTTTTTTTGTGAGCTACAATATTGTATTAACAAGAATGAACCGCCCCATTTAAGCAATCGTCGATGACCTTCGAAACTCGACTTAAAATAACCTTGGGAAAAGAATGATATGCTATCTTGGGTCAGGCAGATTCTATGGCTGGAAATAAGACGAAAATTAAGAACAACGAATCTGAAAAAATTGAATACAAATATCAATCGAGTTCAAGCGTACTTAATTAATAACCGATCATTATAGACCGCTAATACGATCGTTCGCAAGCAGGATACGATCGAAGAATACATTAAACGCGCAGAATACTAAAATAATCAGTGTATTTTTCACTGAATTTAGACTGTAGTTTTCGTTTGAATTCGACTGATATTTAAATTTGATTTCCTCGAAAACCTCTCACGTAATTTCGTTATTCTTGATTCTCGTCTTATTTCCAGCCATAGAATTTAACCTGACTCAATTTGCACCATGAATTATGAAACACCCTGTGTCAGAGGAGATGCATAACGTTCTACATAAACGAGCAAAGATTCGAGTGAATAAATATGAATTTGAATGAGCAAATGGATGCCAGAATTCTACTCTCGAGTAGAGATTCGATCGCAGAAGCCCGAGTAGACGATGAAAGACCCAGAAAGATGATTTCTCGATTAATCGTTCCCATAAACGTTCTACATAAACGAGCAAAGATTCGAGTAAATAAATATGAATTTGAATGAGCAAATGGATGCCAGAATTCTACTCTCGAGTAGAGATTCGATCGCAGAAGCTCGAGTAGACGATGAAAGACCCAGAAAGATGATTTCTCGATTAATCGTTCCCATAAACGTTCTACATAAACGAGCAAAGATTCGAGTAAATAAATATGAATCTGAATGTGCAAATGGATGCCAGAATTCTACTCTCGAGTAGAGATTCGATCGCAGAAGCCCGAGTAGACGATGAAAGACCCAGAAAGATGATTTCTCGATTAATCGTTCTCGAACGTCGCCGTCGCCGCGACCGTAATACTCGACGGTCTTCCTCCGGCAGGAACCGAACGCGAAAGATAAAAGTTGGGAGCGGAAGGAAGGTGGGCTCCCGTCCGGCGATTCCGAGAGATAAAAGTCGCGGGGGGCCGAAGATGGCGGAACCGTTCTCTGGCACAGTGTTCGCAAACCGGTTCCTTCTGTTCGAGAGTTCGAAACAATCTTTCCGGGACCGGTGGCTCTCCGAGCCAGCTTCTTCTCCGAGCCCGCGAGAAGAGGGATGGATATACGTGACCGCCATCCCTTTTCCTGCCATCTGACGCTTCAATTTCAGGGCAATTCACGGCAGCCGAGTGGCAATTCGCAGGCAGCGCATCGACCGCCGACACGAAACGAGATTTCTATCTGTCGGAATGAGCTAATGCACCGGCGAGTCTGCTGCTCCTGTGCTACCGGCATCCTCGTCACCCCTGACCCCCGCACCCGTCCCCGTCCCGGAATCGTCTTCGTTTCGGCCTTCGGTTCTTCAACGTTCCCGAAATATTCCTTATCCTGCCAATATAAACCGCGGATCCTCATACAAATCACGGCTTTCATTGGTGATTCGGTGAACTCGTTGATTGAAAGATTCTTCAACGCGGGAATAAAATGAAATTGAAACTCCTTGTTTCCAGTCGATGGAACCCGTCAGCTTTCTCTCGCAATTGCTGAAATCGTGAAGTTACTTCGTTCGAAAGTTATTGGATAAATCCAGCACGATCTTCGCGAACGACTGTAGGCGGGCTCTAGGTTCTCGTATCTTCATCAGCTATTTGACAGACGCGAAAGTAGGAAATGAAGTACGTTCGCCATTTTCACTGTTTTTCGGTGTTTCAAAAATTTGTAAATTCTGTAAACGCGCGGAGGAGTTTAATAGAGAGGAAATCTATTAAACGATGCTGTTTGAATATCATTCTGATCATGATTCGACTGGATCCACTGCAAAATGGAAAGCAAGAATCGAGAGTAGCAATTCGACTCTGGCCTACAATTACGCAAAAACGATTAAATTTACTATTATTAACTATCCGACATTATTTTAACCAGAATTGGGCATCATTCGGAATTTTCTGAGTAATAGTAAAAATATTCATCTAAGATAGTTATCTGAATAAATTTTTTTAGTCGGACGTTTTGTTTGAAAATTTATAATCCGTCAGAAATTATTCTATGTATTTATTCGATTAATTATTTATTCGAGTAATTCTTTATTTGAGTAATTCTTTATTCGAATGAGATTCATTATTCGAATAATACGAAAATATTTTTATTCCAATAATTCTTTATTCTAATAATTAGAAAAATTGTTTATTCGAATAATTCAAAAAATTCTCTATCATTTTTATTCAAATCAATTATTTTCCGTATGAATTCCTGCACGAATAAATTCTCATTCGAATGATAGTATCGCATAAAATTTTATTCGTTAGTCCTTATCGTTTATCCGTGATCCGAATAAAATTTTTCCTAATTCTGATTTGAACACGGTATTTTCGATTTTCAACTAGTAATACTAACATTAGTAAGAAAAAATAGAGATCGGGGAAAGTGTTACAACCCTTCTGTGCATTTGGTCGAATGTAACACAATATTCCTTTTAAAATTAAACTATTTATTAAACTGAATTACAAGAAAAAATGATACAAGTTGCATACAATGAAAACAAATATAGATCTTCGTAATTACAATTTATTCTTACTATTCTTCTATTTCTTCCCAATTTTCCTTCGTATCCTGTTCCTGCTGTATGCTTCTCTTTCCTGTTTCTCATTTAAATTTAAAAATATCAACTCAAAGATTACTAGAATGTAAAAAGGCTTTACTTGCACGTGAAATAAGTGATTACAATTGTAGGCCTTCAAAACAAAGTTACTATAATACTATAATACAGGAAAAACGTTTTGAATAATGCATGTATTAATTGCATATCTATATGATTGAAATAACAATGTATATATTGGAACAGCAGCTATGCATTATTTATCCAATATTTGCAATATTGGATTCGAAATTATTTACAGCGTGATTTTCTGTTGGCCGATGTAATAATATCACGTAATTGAATAATCAATTTGCGTTACTGTATAAACGATGCAGAATACCGTTTCTTTTAAATTATTATTTCGTTATTGTTTAATGAAACGAACATGATGACGTTCGTTATTTACTTAACAATTTCATTGTTCTATTGTGTCAAATACATTCAATTGTACTGCACCGTCGACCCCTTTATTTTCATCATCAATTACTGCGATAAATTAGTTCCAGTATCGAGAAGTTGGTTCGTTAGAATATTCGGTCGAAAAATGTTCAGAAAACAAAGTTCAAATAACCGGAGATAATAATATTAATTTACGAAAGATACGAATAAAGAGTAGCAAATTGCGAAAATGTTCCAGTTCGCAATTGCATCGGAAACGAGCGAACGGTTCCAAACTTTCGGTCAACATGTTTCAGGACACAAGACAACACGTTGTTGTTCCGACGGCGCGTTAATGCGCACACAATTAACATCGGCGAATCGTTATCAGAATTTCAGCTAGATTCAATGGGTATCAGTGCGCAGCTATCAGAATTCAAAACATCGGGAGAGAGAGAGAGAGAGAGAGAGAAATAGAGAGAGAGAGAGAGAGGCACGGGCGAAACAATTCACCGAGAGCGCTCCCGCGCGCTTCCCACACTTGTCTCCGAATTTTGTTTCCCGTCGGTTGATTTTAATTGCGTAAGCCGCGAACGCAAATAGAAACGAAGTTCCACCGAGCGAGCGGTTCGAACTTCCTCTAAACAACGCGGGGACCGTAACAAGTAAGCACACGTCACGCTCGTGTCAGGTGTTGAAGCGAATAAGTTTCCGCGGCTGAATGTTCCAGCTACTCGAAGCGAACATTTTCGACGATGATCGCGGAGCGTAACTTCGCCCAACTTCTCCACACCGTTATTTATTCTTCCGGCAAACAAACGACCCCGCATTTACAGAACTCTCGAATTTCGGTACGTGTTCCACGATTTAGTCTGGCGAGAAAACTTCGGAAATGCTGTGCCCGTCCTCCTTCGAATACTCGAAACAAGAGGACAAAGGCACCGATGTTTCGATTATACAACGACGTAAAGAAGAACAGCGCGATATAATAATAGAATTAAGATGTAGATTTTAGGATGGGATTAAACATTATATTTGAGCCGTTTATTTTGAAAGAGCCTAAGTCCATTTATGTCAACTGTTTCCGGTTATCCGTGGTTACATGTACAACTTAAAGTTACTTAAGCAGTATGGACTCATTAGTATTCTCTACGTATATTTTTAATTGCATTGAAACACAAACCCTTAGATATCTCAATTTAAGTATAAATGGAATAAATAAATGGAATTTCAAAGTAAACGGCTCATTTCACTTGTGAGATTGTACGGACTCGTAAAGTAACTGTTTCGCAGGCGTTTACAAAAAGATATTAGGCGATATTATTATATAATATTATTATTATATTATTATATTATTAATTATATAATATTATTATTATATTATTATATTATTAATTATATAATATTATTATTATATTATTATATTATATAATATTATTATTATATTATTATATTATATAATATTATCGCCTAATATAATAAATAATATGATATATAAAAAGATAGTATTTCGTGGCATAAACCAAGACCAACTTAAAAGTTTCGTTCCTTCTTTAATAATTTTAATAGGTCGAAAGCAGCGTATCAACGTTATTAATTGTTTTTAATCTTCTTACCCTTTCAAATTAGAAATAATCACGTTTGCGATGAATGCATAAAATTTGTAGTCTAACAAACAAACAAATTTTCCGTAGTTTGAGAAAACGATCCACTCGAAATATTAATTTACCGGAACCTGTGTTCTACCGTGTAGGCATTTGTGCGCATCTTTATACGCGGATTTATGCCTCCATTGACGTATTTACCCGGGTCATATTTCTCTTTCAGAACGCCCTCGCATACAGGATCGAGTTTTAATGAATCCGCGTGAAGAACCTTTTCCGTGAAATAGCGGGCCACGTCTTTTATCTCCGTCTTTCATGTCTTCCACTTCACCCCTTTTCCATCTTGTACTTTCACATGAAAGAACACATGCACTCGTTAATCAAATGAATAAACAAATAAATAAATAAACGTAAAAGCAGCGGGAGAACGCCGCCGCCGCCGCCGCCGTCGCGGCGCTGCGCTGCAGCTCCGTTTCGAATTCCGGACCTACATTTTCCTCAGTTTCTCTTAATTCCGTGCCGCAGATGGTAACAGGTAGAGAAAAATCAATATTTCCCCGGTCCAGCCGACTCGAAGGGGATCCGATGGTATACCTTGATTGCACTAAGATGACGTCGAGTAAAACTTATTATTTGCTGGAGAAGCATCGTGCACCGATAACTGCGCCAGTTTCGCTTTGAAGGATGAAACTGAACGACAAGTGAAAAAGATGCCTCTTGTAAGTCTCTTAGACCATTCGATCGGCTCGATATGATGAAGCAATTATTAAATTGCATCATGGTTTCCAGCTGGAAATCGGATTCATGTGATACGCTCGTTTATCGTTCGCTTTCCCTTTGAACGAATTTCGAACTGCGTTTCGACAATAATGTCTCATTTACATTATGTAAATAAAGTATCCGAAATTTCTCACTCTAAAGACCCGCGGTGCATGCGTCGGAACAATGTTTCGCGTATCACAGGAATTAAAGTGGACCGCGCCGTATAAACATATATGAAACATTATTTATTGAAACTGGTATAAACAGAGCTGCATAATTAAAACACAGAAAAGTAATTAACACGAGGTACGCGCGCCAATGTATTGTAACGAACGTAGCAGCAATTTACTGAATAATTAATAAATCCGTAATTGCATCAAGTGTGGAGGTGGACTTCACTGATTCGGTTCTAACGTTTTACAAGGAGAACCGCGGGAGTTTGTAATCGCGTTTTGAAAGAGAATATTAAAATTTAAGGCTAGAGCTCCTTCGGTACAGTAATTTCTTCCAAGAAATGTTCGGAGGTCGGAATTGAAACCGGCAATTCTGAGAATAATAAGTCGCGAATCTTCGAATCTCGCGGCTTGTTTTTATAGAAACTCGAGGCAGGTCGGCAAGAAAAGGCAGCGGCTAGCATGTCTGTGTAAATTAATATAAGTACATAGTAATGCTAAAATATAATCGAACATTCAAATTTAATCGGAGGCCACATGCCACGATTTAAAGGCAATTCGGAGGCCACATGCCGCGATTTAAAGGCAATTGAGAGGCCACACGCCGCGATTCGAAGGCAATTGAGAGGCCACGTGCCACGATTCGAAGACAATTCGGAGGTCACATGCCACGATTTAAAGGCAATTTGGAGGCCACATGCCGCGATTCGAAGGCAATTGAGAGGCCACTTGCCACGATTCGAAGACAATTGAAAGGCCACGATTCGAAGGCAATTGAAAGGCCACGATTCGACGGTCACGTACCTAGTGCAGTAATTTCTCCCTAATTTGTGCTCAGATTGCGCACAAAAATGAACAATTTGGGAATAGGAGACACGATTACTCGAGTCTCGCAGCTCGTTTTTATAGTTACCGATTGTCAACAACTATAAAAGGGGACACACACCCTTTTACCTGACTCACACCCAAACAGACCATTTCGTGTTGTTTTCCGGGAATTTCTTAGCATCGACGTAGCAATAAATTATATAAGCGTACTAGCTCAGGGGAAATTCACAGCACCGAAAAATTCGGTATTTCCGGGAGAAATTATTATATTTGAAAAATGTTTCGAAGTCTCGGTGAAAGCGTTGGCCTACGTGCATCGCCTCGGTCGGGATGTATTTTGAACGTGATGAAATCAATTTCGGCGCGTAAATAAGTGGTTCGTATTTTATTTACAAATTCCGGACAGCTTTTTACATAATGTAGAATTTCTTCCGCGCGAACTCAGGGTTCGATGAGTCGCAAAAAACAACGGATCGATCTCTGCACCCTTCCAGCCGTGATGATTTAAGGAAGACGAGGGGTTTTCGCGCCTTCTGCCCCCTCAGGCCTGCTTGGATCGTTGCCAGAGTCGAAAAAACCTTAGCTCCGGGCCCGTGCACGTTTTTCATCGATGTATACGCTACCGTTCCGCGATATATCAGCCGTGGAAAAAAGGAAGTCGCTGATCAAACGTGCGCGAAGGCCGCCGAATCGAACACTGCCGATGATGTTCTCGGATTTTCGCGACGGTTCCGAATAACTCAAGCATTTTCTAAAATACTCTGGTTTGGAGAGAATATCAGAATATCTTCGTTCTTTCCAACAATTCAATTGCTGCAAAAAAAATGCAAAAGAAAATTGTTTCTGGAAAAAGCACCTAAGTGAAAATACGTTTCTTGCGTTATGAAGTTTTGGAAGTTACTGATGTCATGACGTAATTCTTAACACTCTATACGATAGAGTGTTGATATCTCGATAGAGATATTTATACGATAAATGCAATAAATATCTGAGTAGGGGAAATAATAATCAGAAGAAGAGAAAAAGAGAGGAAAAGGCATATGTGTTATTCAATTACTGTCTATATATATATAAAATTTACAAAGACAGTAATTGAATAACACATATGCCTTTTCCTCTCCTTATATATATATATATATAACTATAAAATTAACACGCTCTTAAAAATTATATATTTATATATAAAGTCACACACACACACATATAATTAACAAGACGAATGCTTTGCAAATCTATTCACTTCGGAGGGAATTAATTACTCGGTCAGACTCTGTTGTCTGACCACAAGATGACCTATATCACTGGGCTGATCGGTTCTCGAGTTGTACTACTTATCGCACACAGTGCAGGGGCTACTGAAGCAGCTAATCATTGACCTGCGTAATCAGGCTGACTAAATAGAGAGTTATTCCACTGGTAGAGCCAATAATTGACCTGAGCTACCTTACCTCGTTGAAGGGGTGCGGGAGCACATTGTTGCTAGAGTGGGAAGCCAATAGAATTGTCTACAATGCTCTGCGTCCTTTGTCCATGTAAAGTACTGTAACAATTTCCTGTCCACTGAAATTCTTGGCAACTTCGCGGAAATGAACGTATAATTGCATTGTCTGAGTACAGAGCGACCAATATCCAATGTCTGACTAGTTAAAAAGTATGATAAAATAATAGGAAAATAGATGACTCGTTGGGAAGTTCGATCGTATTTAAATCGATGAATAATTTTGTTATCTGATCATTGAATATCGACTACATCACTTTTCTGTCTAGTTAAAGTATTGATAACACAATCTGAAAACAGGCGAATCGTTTGCACAAAGAGAATTCACATTTAAATAGACTAATCATTTCGTTCCCTGACTATCGAACGATCCATTTCACTTATATAACTAATTTAAACCTTCGCGACGCAATAAAAAAGCGTGAAAATCATTTGCTGCATGTTTTACTTTCGAACTCGCGAGTGCAGTAATTTCTCTATGATTCGCGTTCACGTTTCGTGCCACGATTCTAAGGCAATTCGGAGGTCGCGTGACACGATTCGAAGGCAATTGAGAGGTCATATGCTACGATTCGAAGGCAATTCGGAGGCCACATGCTACGATTCGAAGGCAATTTGAAGGCCATGTGCCACGATTAGAAGTCAATTCGGAGGTCGCGTGACACGATTCGAAAGCAATTGAGAGGTCATATGCTACAATTCGAAGGCAATTCGGAGGCCACACGACACGATTCGAAGGCAATTATGAGACCACATGACACGATTCGAAGACAATTTTGAGGCCGCATGCTACGATTCGAGGACAATTCGGAGGCCACATGCTACGATTCTAAGGCAATTCGGAGGTCGCGTGACACGATTCGAAGGTAATTCGGAGGCCACATGCCACGATTTGAAGTCAATTCGGAATCCACGTGCCACGATTCGAAGGCAATTGAGAGGCCACATGCCACGATTAGAAGTCAATTCGGAATCCACGTGCCACGATTCGAAGGCAATTGAGAGGTCACATGCCACGATTAGAACGCAATTCGGAGGCCACGTGCAACGATTCGAAGACAATTCGGAGGCCACATGCCACGATTCGAAGGCAAATCGGAGTCCACGTGCCATAATTCGAAGACAATTCGGAGTCCACTTGCTACGATACGAAGGCAATTGAGAGGCCACTTGCCAGGATTCGACAGTCGCGTACTTAGCACAGTAATTTCTCCCTAACCCGCATTCAGATTGTACATAAAAATGGACAATTAGGGAAGAGGAGCTACGATTATTCGAGCCTCGCAGCTCGTTTTTATAATTACCGATTGTCAACAACTATAAAAAGTAGACGCATGACTCGAACAATCGTATCTCCTCTCCCCAAACTGCTCATTTTCGTGCTCAATCTGAGCGCGAATTAGGTAGAAATTACTATAATTGTCTGAATCACGATCTAAGTCACTGGTTCCTCCGATCGAAAGATTACTAAAACAATAGGGAAATGGTAGAATTCTTTCCGAGGTCGTTTACCTTGAAGCGCATGATGAACTTTACTTGTCCCAGCTTCGAAAGACGTATATCACTGGCCAGCCCTGTACCACTTGTCACCCACAGCGCAGTTATACACCGTCGAAGCAGTTAATGACTGAGCGGCGCTACCGGTCTGACTGAATGGAGATTCATTCTACTGGGCCGAATAGTAATCGACCCGAACTACTTGTCCAACCAAATGGAAACATACCGCCGCTGTAACGACAGATCCGCTTAGGGTCGTACGTCACGAAACTGCAGGTGCAAAATCGTATCGCGGGATAATACAATTTTCGGTATCATTCGGAAGCCGAGAGTTATCTGAACGACACGGATTAATTCCGGCCGGGAACGTCGTAGCTTCTGGTTCTGGTAACTTTACTGTATTTGATGGCGGACGATTTTTCACGTACCCGTGTATTTGTTCTCTCCGTTCCCTCTTTCTCTCTCTCTCTCTCTCTCTCTCTCTCTCTCTCTCTTTCTCTATTTCTCTTTTTTTTCTGTTAGGCGAACCAGGAACCGGGGCGATCACGCTCGCGGCGCATGTAAAAATTACTCTTGTTTTTATAAATCAGTCGAGCGTGTCGCGTTCGGTGGATAGCCCGGCAACAAAAAAGAACACCGAAACCGGGGAAAAAATAGGAAGGGAAACGAGCGCACGCACCGGCGCGGCGCGGCCGCTCGGATCGCCGAGCATCGGTATTACCACGCTTTCGAGAGGATTTCAGCGGGAATGTGGGCCAGAGGAAACCGGCTCGCGATTTATACAGCCATCGAAACCACCCTTCCGCCGTCTTGGAGAACCGAGCCGAGGAAGGGCTTGTTGCGATCTGGTTAATAAAAACGGAGGAGCGAGCTCTCGCGACGCTGAATCCTCCGGAGCGACGGCGATCATATCGATGAAAACGCTGCGAGCCGAGAAGTATCGAGGCGTATACGTTTTTCGATAACCGCAGGAAGTCCGAAGACGAAGACGCTGCTCCGTCCAGCAGATTTTATTATTGCGTCAACGAGCGTTCGAACAATTACTTTCCGAGCACTTGTTTACGGTTATCGAGGAGCAAAAGAAAGCTTCATTAAAGCATCATAGTGTTACAATGGATCTCTAGTTCAGTTTGAGCCAGTCTCGAAAGCGAAAAAACAATATTCCTGTTGTAAACAATCTGTCTTGTACGAACGAAATTAAACCGATAATTCTTCCGATGTTCATTAGAAGAATTAATTAAAACATCGTCTCGTCGTAAATGTTCGTTTTTCAAAAGATGTCGCTAAACTTTAATATTGCCGCTTGCATTTCCATCTTCCCGCGATAATACTGCAATCATAAATTAATTATTAACATAAAATTTCTCCACCGGATGCCTATTTATAGTAAATATTCATAACAAAACAAGCTCGCTTACTTTTGTCAATTAATAAGTTCGAAAGAACTTGTTGCATAAGATGAATCTGAAATAACTCGATGATTTATGGATCGGTTTAATCTAGTTTTTGGAATATTTTTTTTAAGCTATTCGTAATTGAAACACTTAATTGAAATCTTCGAGTTTGAAGAAAACTATTGGGAAACTTCTTCTAGACAAAGCATTCAATATTCCTCTGTTGTGGCTTAAATTGCTTCAGTTGCATTTTGCATTCTTATTGATCCAACAACAAAGAAAATAATTGTTATTAATTTAGATAGAAGCCTTATTATTTCTGACAGCCTATCGTGGAATACAATGAGTTAATTACACGAGTTACGGTGATATTTTCAAAAACGAAACACGCTTATATCAGTCACAGAACCAACACATTTACAATCAATAATGTTGATTAATTTTCGCATCTAACAGTTCGAGTGTCGCGCTAAACATATCCGATCGTTTGTTCAATTATTATTAACATTATTGGTATTGTTAGGGTCGTACAATGGGCGCCGCCAGCCTCGAATCAATGAAACAAAGCTCGCGCGCGCGTTACCGATACGATAAACGTACAACTGCCTCGAGATCGGCCGACGATCAATATTTATAGTTTCTCTGTGGAATGGAAGGCGAACAGGAGCGTAACTGAATCAGTCGGTTTTATTTGCGAGCGCGCAGAACCTACGACCGAAACAAACTCCGTGGAGTTTTTCGACCTGGAAACGGAATTCCGTGTGCGATCGCGATTCGCGAAACCGCCGCCGCGCCGTTTCCACACGCAATTCCCGTTTATCGAGTGGCACGGCACACCGGGAACCGGGGCTTCGTGTGTCGGCTGCTGGCCGGCTTAAACAGGCCGACGTCCATGACAGTGCGCGATCCGTCATCCGCGACGAGTGATTAATTGCCCCGGCCCGAGGCCCCAAGTGGCCCGCGGCGAACACTTTTACTCGCGGGAACTGCTCTTTCGAACCGTAATGCAATTAAAGGAGTACCGACCTCTCGGCGGAGTACAAATTTTCTGGATTTCTTCCGGTGAACGTCGGCCACAATTGTTTTCGTCTCTCCTTTTTCTGTTAATCCTTCGCAATCGGAGCTATTTTAACTTCTGAATACTAATTAATACTACTTATATATAATATACTAGTATATTATATATACTATTTATATATATATATATATATATATATATATATATATATATATAAATATATATATATGATTTGTTTTAAAAAATTATAAAAATTAACTATTGTTTTAAAAAAACTATATATATATATATATATAAATAATATATTTACCAACAATAGTTCAAATAGTTCATATATATATAGTATATATAATATACTAGTATACTACTAATATACTGATAGTATATATAATATACTAGTATATTATATATAAGTAGTATTAATTAGTATTCAGAAGTTAAAATAGCTCCGATTGCGATATATATATATATATATATATGAACTATTTGAACTATTGTTTTAAAAAAACCATTAGATATTCATATGGTATATAGGATACATTGTACTGAGTAAAAAAGCTTTAGTAAACATAGGTCGAGAGGACAACCGTTTCTGAGATATAAACATTTTTTTGAGACATTTTTTAACACCCTGTATATATATTAAAAGTGTGTATACGTGTTAAAAACTGTTAAAAATGTAATAGATATTTATTATTAATAATATATCTACTATTTCAAATTTATGACCGACAGTGAAACACGGCGGTAGGAGTGTAATAGTGTGGGGTTATACTTATAGTGGGATCTCGTCTGTAAGTGTAGATGAACTAGTTTTTATCGATGGTATTATGGAGAAAATGAAGTATTTGGACATTTTTAAAAAAAGATTTAATTACAAATGCTGTAAATATGGTGTTGCGCACGGCACAAAATTAAACCGCCGGAAGTCGTGAGGAGACGACACGATTTATTGATTCGGACTCCACAGTCCTTTGGTTTACAATCTTTGGAGCACGGCTCCGTTCGACGTATGATTTGAAGCACGGCTTCGAAAGAACTATAAAATTGAAGCACGGCTTCGTATGGGCGCAAGGGGCGCTAAATTAAACTTGACTGTTCACGATATCTCGGAGAATCCCCGTTATCACATTTGTGGCAGTATATATAGACACCTGGCCGATGCTCAAGGAGACGCATCGTCAGGTGTCGAAGGCCGGTCATTGCCTCCTAAGGCAAAAAAAACGCACGTATACAATTAGGCCGAGGCGAGCGTTTGACGGTCGGGCCAACGCACGTCGATCGTGTTATTGTCTTGCCGCCTCGCCGTTTATTCGACAAAAACGGCGAGACGGCGTACATCGAAAGTCGAACGTGCGTTGACCCGCGGTCCGCGATTCGGCCGGAACATATGGGTATAGGTACAGTTTTAAGTTTTATCAGGACAGTGATCCTAGACACAAGGCCAGAATTGTACAGGAATATTTATTAAACAATTGTCCAAAACTGCTGCATTCTCCTCCTCAATCGTCTGATTGAAATCCGATTGAAAATTTATGGGATCAATTGGACCGCAAAATTCGTACAACACCTACAAAGACAACAACAAAGATAAAACAACGTTTGTTAGACGAATGAAAACGGATTTCGCCGGATTATTTAAATAAAGTCATCTGTAACATGCGCCTAAGCGATTACCTGAGGTAATAAAACAAAAGGGTCAACCGACAAAATATTAATATTATGATAACATGATTAAAAAGATTATCATTTTATATAAAATTAATGTAATTCAATAATACTATCGTAAACAATAAAAAGGAGCAATAATTCTTGTAACAATGTCCGAATATTAATGCGAGTCACTGTATACTGCGTTAAAGGAAAGCCTTTAGAATATTATACCACATTAAACTTAAAAGAAACTAGTGTCTTTTCCAGTAGCAGCCGGCTGAAACAAATGAATTTGCGAAATCGTATCGACTAAGAAAATTTGGTTGCGCATAAAGGTTGGACCAGTTCCAAGGAATACCGAGGAACTTTGCTAAAGGGTGACACTAAATGAGCCCAGAGGGATGACTTCGGCAATTTCGAGATGGTCGCCGTAAACGATCGCAATTAACCAATTGGAATCGCCAGAAATGCATCTGGCGCGATGGCAACGCGTGTGTCCCATAAACAAACCAGGCGTCCGGAACGCAGCCAGCTATTTAGTCAAGTGGCACTCAACGGCGTTGCACCCCTTGCAGCAGAAGACATTGTTGCACCCTTGTCTCCCACGCGTCTTGACTCCCGCCTTCTATCATCTCCCTCTCTCTCTCTCTCTCTCTCTCTCTCTCTCGCTCGCTTACTCGCTCACGCTCTCTCCCTCTATCTGTCCTTCGCTCCTCGGCTTCTCTAATTGCAAGGCCTCGAACGCCGAGGCGTCCCGGTGACAAAGCTGTCGCGGCAATTATCTCGGAAACGCGTAGCAATTACTTCGACCGACAAACTCGTCGAGTTTCGGGACCGGAATCGAACGCGGCCGTTCGGCTTCTGGAAATCCGAGATCCCGGGCTCGCTTAATCACCGCTCGCCAGAAAACCAACGAAATTGTCCAGCCAGCAAGTTCGTAAATAATAGCCGGGACTTGACGCTTCGCCCTGCTTCCCGTTCCGGAAGTTGTTTCAGCGGGCCGCGCCGCGACTTGTCGCGGTCGATGATCGAACGATAATTCGTCGCTCGGAAGTGCGGCACGCGATGCGGGAATTATTCGTGTTTTAACGTTTGCATTCTGGTCGTGCAGCTGCGCACACGTCCACTGTGTGATTCATATAAGCTGTAGCGTTGGTATTAATATATACTGATTCATTCACATTAGAATGAAGCGCGAACACATTGACAGATGCCGTAAATTCTCCCTAATTGACGCTCAGATTGCGCACAAAAATGGATATATACTGATTCATTCACATTAGAATGAAGCGCGAACACATTGACAAATACCGTAAATTCTCCCTAATTGACGCTCGGATTGTGCCCGAAAATGGACAATTTCGGAAGAGAAGATACGATTATTATAATTGTTATACATGCAGGGTATTCACCGTAACGGTCGCCACGATTTTCGAGGCATTTAGGCCAATCTGACGGAAAAATGTTTCGAATAAAAGTTATTCGGTACTTTGATGGGAATAAAGTGCATTAACAAAAATTGCGAAACAATTTTTCATTCAATAAAAAATTAAGGTCACCTTGACTTTTTTAAATAGCACTATGTATTTTTAACTCTATATTGTTATAGCTGATGAAAAAATGAATTCATTGATCTACCATACAGTGACATTTAGATGACCTTGAGCTCAGAAATTAGCAATAACTAAGAAACTAAGTTCCCTGCGCGTTAACGAGACGTAAACGTAACTCATAGTGAATGATACTTTCGAACTGAATGTAAACAGTTGCAACGTAAACACTCTTAACTTTGATTTGATCTTTTGCTGACATAGTATTATTTTGAACATTTATCGAAGTCCGGATTAATTTGACCGTTTCCTGTTAAAATATTGTAGCATTGTTATATTGGATAGAATTTTTATTTTTATTTTCTGTTTATAACAATATTATTATATTGTATATACAGGCTGTCCCAAAATTATGGTATTTCCGGGAAATGAGGGGTTGCTGGGATTATTTGTAGCAACTTTTTCCTTAGGGAAAATGTTCTACGAGGCTTTGTTTACGAGTTATTGACGTGAAACACTGACCAATCAAAGACGAGCTCAATCGGCGCAAGACAGCCGAGCCAATCAGCGGATCTAGGCTTCGACCGCTCGTTGGCTCGGCCAATCGAGCTCGCCTCTCATTGGTCACTGTTTTTCGTTAATAACTCGTGAACGAAGCCTCGTAGAACATTTTCGCTAAGGAAAAAGTTGCTTCAAATGATCTCAGCAATCCCTCATTTCCCGGGAATACCATAATCTTGGGACACCCTGTATATTATTGTAAACAATATAATAATATTGTATATATATATATATATATATATATATATATATATATATATATATTGTGTACATATATTGTAGTTGTTGGCAATCACCGACTATAAAAACATATCTCCACATATTTGACTAATGATATACATCGGCCGCATGTTTATCTGACGATTAATTTCGTCATATAAAGTCAAATCTCCTCCTCCCAAATTGTCCATTTTTGTGTACAATATGAGTGTCAGTTAGGAAGAATTTACTGTATTTCGTAAAAATTTCGAGACCTAATAATTCGGGAGGAATTTGCGCGGTGATAATTTCAGAAGTGAAAAAGAGTAACTGTGGCCGAACAAGTAGAAGGGCTGCATCTTTATTCAAACAAGCGAAGCAAGTTCGTTTTTAGTTGACCTAGCAGAATGGGTACATCTGTAGCCATTTAAGTAGAGAAGATCGTTTTTTACGGTACTACTGAAAGGAATGCATTTTGATCAGACAAGTGGAGCAAGAGATCGTTTTTAGTTGGCCTGGTAGAATAGATACGTTTTCAGCCCGACGAGTGGAGAAGATCGTTCTTAATGATACCAGTGGAAGAGGTGCATCCTTAGTCAGGCCACTGGAACATGTTCGTTTTTAGTTGGGCAAGTAGATTGAGCATGCATTTGATCGGACAAGAAGAGGAGAGCGTTTTCCCATCGCGCTAGTAGAACGAATTAATCTTACTCGGACAAGTAGAACAAGTTTGTTTTCCTGATGCTATTTTTCATGCTATTTATAGTCAGAATAATGAAACAAGCGTCTCTAATCAGACTAGTGAACCAGGTGTGTTTCTGGTCGTGCTAGTAAAACCGTTGAATTTCTAGCGGTGGGAATGGAAGCAAGAAATGTTTAATGAGCTGAGCAGAAGATTACCTTTAGTACACCGATATTGAAAGATTCATTCTCAGTCAGTTAAGTAAAATAGTCTTCACGCGATAAAAAGCAGGGAAGTAATTTTTACTTAATCTAGTAGAAGAGGTTAATGGTTAAGGGGGGGAGGCAGGTAGAATGTTCATTTTTAATCGGCCAAGTGGAAGACGATTATCTTTAATCTGACTAATATAGGGTGCTCATAGTCAAATAAGTAGAAGAGGTTCATTTTTGGGCTGTCGAGTGGAAGAAATTAATCGTCAGATAAACAAGTGGCCGATGTATATCATTAGTCAAATATGTGGAAGGAGCAAATGGACTAGAATGATTCGCAGTCGAGTAAGTAGAAGAGCCACAGATTATCTGTGAGAAAAGGAAAAAAATATATTCTAAAATACAGAAGAAGACGGAAAGCGATAAGTGTTTGCTCGAGGAAATTAGGGTAGTGGGGCCGATTACTGTGGGGTGACCAGTTTTTGCGTCTTCGGTTTGTTTTCGAGCGTAATTGACTTTATGTTTATCAAATGCGACGTAATTAATATTACCATTGATCATTTATATTCTTTTATTTTAATTAGTTTTTAATGTAATTAACTTTATATTCATCGAATAAGTCATAGTAAATATTTGTATTCTTTTATTTTAATTAGTTTTTAATATAACTATAACTTTATGTTTATCGAATGAGACATAGTAAATATTTGAATTCTTTTATTTTAATTAGTTTTTAATATAACTATAACTTTATGTTTATCGAATGAGACATATTCAATTTTTGTATTCTTTTATTTTAATTAGCTTTCAATATAATTAACTTCATATTTATCGAATAAGACATATTGAACTTTTTTTATTCAAAACTAAACAAAGTAAAAGAAAGAAATCTTATTATATAAATATAGAGATCATTACACTCGGAAACAAATGGAAAGCACAGCTATTGTTTAGTAACCGAATCCACTGACATAGTGCTATTTTGCTAAAAACAAGTGGTATAAACGTGGCTTTGACTTCATAACTAGATTAGGACTCCACCGGGGGCGTCGGTAGGACCAATCAGTAATTGACCGCAGAAGTGCACTACGATTCCTTTGACAATCAGGTAGAATTGGTTGGTCATTGGTCGAACTATCAATGCCCCTGTACATGTAAGTAGAACAGATCAACCGATGGTCAGACAAGCAAATCCGTGGTTACCTGGGTCCAATCAAATGAAATGGCTTTCGATCTTTCGATCAATCTAGTACTGCATACATGCGAACGATGACCTGAACAAACTGCAGACGATTATATACGGGATGTCCAGAAAGGTTGGGACCAAACTTATAGCAGGAATTACAAAGGTCAGATAGATGGAAAAAGATCATTTAAGCTCATCTCTAAAAATGCTTTATCGGAAAGATATAATCATTCAAAGATATTTATGATTTATCGTGGGAGTTGCAAGAAATTTTCGAAAATTTCTCCCATTGCAAAAATACAGACTTCACTACAGTAATGTCTCTCTAATTGACGCTCAGATTGTCCACAAAAATGGACAATTCTAGAAAAGGAGATACGATTGTTCGAGCCTTGTGGCTCGTTTTTTATAGTTATCGATTATCAACAACTATAAAAACGAGTTGCAAGGCTCGAATAATCGTATCTTCTCTTCCCCAATTGTCCATTTTTGTGCACAATCTGAGCGTCAGTAAGGGAGACATTACTGTAATTTGTAGAATTGATAGTTATCGAACTCTTTAAATTATTGCACCTGTATTGGAAACGATAATAATCGTAATTATAACAACAATAATAATAATAGTAATAATAATAATAATAGTAATAATAATAATAATAATAATAGTAGTAGTAATAATAATAATAATAGTAGTAGTAGTAGTAGTAATAATAATAATAGTAGTAATAATAATAATAGTAGTAGTAATAATAATAATAGTAATAATAATAATAATAATAATATTGGAAACAATATAAATTAAAAATAATTGCGTTTTGTGTACATTCCTAAAATCGACCTTCTGCTTCTATCGTATATTTATAAACCGACGATTATGTAAACTTTGAACGCTTATATCTTTTCGATAAAGCATTTTCGAACACAAGTTTATACCAACATGTTTCATCTATTTGACCTCGGCAACGCACGGTATAAGTTTGATCCCAGCCATTCCGGAGACCCGGTGTAGCTTCGGACATTCTGGAAACAATTGTAAATCACATTGTACATGCGCAAGAGAACGCTAGATGATGCGTCAGATATTGCGGTAGATGTAAACTAGCGGAAACGCGGCGCACCATCGACCGCTAAAAATACTTTATCGGGTATCGGTGAACAAGGGTAAGACGAAAAGATTTAGGAACGATTCGATAACTCGCTGTTTACAAGGTATCCGAGTCCCGTACAGGATTGAAACGCCACGATAGGATTTAAAACATCCACGGTCTCTGCACCGCGGGCCGAGACCTTTCTCTCAAAATTCGATACTATCGTCGTTCGGGTTCACTCGTAAGTCGTCCCTCTTGTTACGTCGAAGCGATAGATGGAGGTCGCACCGTAGCCACCTTAGTGCACCCATAAATATAAACCTCCAGTCGAATGGCAGGATTTACGCTGAAGCTGCTGTATCGGGTCCGGGGACGCCGAGGACGGACTTAGAAAGCACACGTGTAGAATCTTCGTAAAACTTGCACGCTTTCTTCCTGTCGACGGTGCAAAAGCTTCTACCAAAAATCCGACGTTACTGCTGCCATTGAGACCTCTAAAATTAATGGGACGTACGCCTCCTGCGTCAAATCGTGGAGACTTCGGTTCCAAGCATCGTTTAAAGATCTAAAGTGTAAACTTAACCGTTTGCCCTATGATTTACGTTTCAATAGCATGTGACGGAAACGACTACTGGGTCGGTCACGCGTCCAGCGTTTTCATGATTGCAAGAAACGTCTGAACTTGTGCCAATCGCACACTCTTATGTAAATACATGTCTAAGGTACAACTGGTTCAATTTTGTAAGGTGTTTGATTAACACGTTCCGTGCCACGTGTACCATCCATGGTACACGCTTGCATGTTTACTTAGTGAACTGAACAAATTGTTTACAAGAAATTTAGAACCGAAGAATCAATTTCCACCGCAAGAATGGGCGTTGATAAGTTTTTGTTACGTTGTTGTGTGTACGAGAATTAATAATTGCACGTAATACATCAAGTTTTAGTAAAATATCAAAGTGTGAAGATTCGAGTAAAAAAAGCTCGGCACGGAATGTGTTAATAATAAGAACGAGTCATTAGTGAACAGGAGAGGCTTATTGTATATAAGTTCTGATAGTTTTATAATTTTATTAGTAATTTTATTAGTAATAAGTCTTAATTCCAATTTACAATAGTTTACAGTAAATTTATAGTCTCCAGTCGTATGGTATCTTTCGAAGCATTTTGGTATAACAAGGTTATATAAATTACTTACTATTTCGGGTCCGAAAAATTAGTAAATGTTCTTCAGACGATCTAAAATAAAGGTGAACAGCGTTTTTCTTAAAAATATCACTGTTACGTAGTAAACAAAAATCCGGAAAGTTCTCGCTTCGTGATTTGTTCAATACTTCGTACGCGGCTCGAGTCCGTCCCGACCATCTGTCAAAGCCTCGTGCTGCGGGCTCTCGAACTTCGCGTCGTCACCTCTCATTGGTCAGTATTTTCCGTTAATAACTCGTAAACAAAGCCGCAGATCGCATTTTCGCAAAGGAAAAAGTTACTTCAAATGACCTCAGCTACCCCTCATTTTCGGCTGTTAAAATAATTGTGGAACATCCTGTATAATGGACTTCACATCTTTTGCATTCCCACGTTGTTTTGCTACGTTTTTTATGTCTCGTACAAACTTTACAGAGACTTGATGACTCTGGTTTCGATAGTGTTGGGTCAATATACTTGGGAGAATGACTCCAATGTTTCGCGTGCAGTCTCTGTGGTAAATCACCGGTCGCTAATCGTCCTCGTCTTTTATAGTCTGATAATAATAGATTTTTTGGTAATGATTATTCTTCAATAGCGAGAAAACAAAAAAATGCAAAACACATATTCCCTATTCTAACACAAGCCTAACTCGTATTGTTTACTCACACATGGTAATCATTTTTAGCCCAATTATCGAACCACGTGTATCACACGTATTAATCAATTCTGCCCCGAATATCTGACCACGTGTCAATCATTTCTGCCCCGAATATCTGACCACGTGTCTCACACGTAATAACCATCTCCAGTCTGATTATTTAACCACGTGTCTCACACGTGATAACCATTTCTAGCCCGATTATCCGACCACGTGTCTCACACGTGGTAATCATTTCTGCCCCGAATATCTGAACACGTGTTGTATTAATCATTTCTGGCCCAATTATCTGATCACGCGTCTCGCACGTGGTAATCATTTTTACCCCAATTATCTGACCACGTGTCTCGCACGTGGTTGTAGGGCAAAGGATTTATAGTTGTAGACTCTCAGAAGCAGAATTTTGAAAATTAAAAATTAAAAATATTTATTCCATACAGCATTAACATATTGATCGTCGTGGAGTCTTTTTATCTAGACTTCTAGAATAGTTACATCAAAAGTAAAATTTCAAAACATTCAAACTAATTATATAGAATTGTGATCAAAATTCACACATTACTGTTACAATACAAATAGCCTTTATGCTCCCACTAATTAGAGCTTCCAGAATCGCGACTCCAAAGGACCGAAAGCTGGGATTAAAACTACGAAGACGAAAAAAAAAAATCAACACGTTACCAACGAAAACCAAACAAATTAGAGTCTTTTTTCGGGAGAAGTCAGATTCCAGGATTCAAATCAGCACAGACGTCCTTAAGCTAAACTCCGGTACTTGGGCTAACTTTGAAGCCAGAGCCAGGTCGACCACCGGCTAGCGGGAGGCAAAGGGATGAAACTGGCAACTGGCGCGGCGAATTCCTGCAACATCGGCTTGAAATAACAGCGCAAGGACCCGGCGAGCCGTTCCAGCGAAATAACAGGTGAAAGTAAGCGAGGCGCGTTACGATTACAGGGAGGGAAGTTGCTTGGAGAGGACGGGCCTGTCCCGGGGGTTGGAAGAAACGGAAACGAACGGGTGGACGGGTAAAAAATAGAAGTCGACGTGTTCTCCACGGGGCCAGTTGAAACAAAGACGGAGTTCGGCAAGTTCGCAACGGGTCCCTGGAACTCGCCGGAAGCTACCATCGTGATAATCGTTGTTGCTGCATGAAAGGTCTCGCCGTTCGTAGACGCTGGCCACGCACGTAAGCGAAACTTGTTCTTTCGTTTCTGGAAGGAATCGAGAGTCGGGAAGTATGGTTGTTTAGCATTCGCATTGGATTTCTACAGAATTTCTTGCTTTCTTAAGCCAGCGTTTTACGATTTATTTTGCAAATACAGTGGTTAGAAATTTTAGGAAGTATCTATCGCGTGTCTTTTCTTCGACGGTTAACCCTTTGCACTCGAGTGGTGACCCCGAGACACCGCTAAAAATCTGATATCACGTTCTAAAATAATTTGAATATCATCAAAGCTTAAATTGACAAAGTTGTTAATAGTGTAACCGTTGCACGAATCACAGGATTCGATTTCATGTGCGTACAATGCACTTTGTCATATAAAATGAAAATACTGTAAGTCAGACAAATTATTTTAGTTTTTCAATTAAAATGGCTTCGAGTGCAAAGAGTTAATACATTCGGTAATACTATTGTTCGTTTAGTTTTCAAAATTTATTTTTATTGAAATATATTCGAGCAAACTGAATTTTACTAGGATGTTCAAAATGCGCAAGTGAATGATAATATGCACTACGATCAATTTTAACTTTCTAGGTCCAGTTTAATCAGTTAAATTACATTAATTTTGTGGGAATTATAGGGACATTTTACAATAAAAGAAATTAATCACATGCATATTCAAAATCTTGGTCACTCGATTTTACAAGACGAGTGGTTAGGTGATTTATTTTACAGCTGCAGTGATTAGAATTTCTAAGCAAATACATCGTGTGTAATTTGTTTATGATTAAACATCGAGAATAAAAGAATATAATTTAATATTAAAAGATATTCAATGAAATTACTGGCATACACGTTCAAAATGTCACTCGAAATTAAGGCGAGCGGTCAAGTAATGCTAGTTAATTAAAAAATGTGCGTAGAGCTGCACTGAAAAATTTCAACATACGTTCCAGTCGTAAAGAATGTAACCTTTTTTTTATTAAGCTTCGGCTACGAATGGGAGGCTTTATTAACATTTTAAATAAGAGATGGTTTAGCATAAATGCGACGGTATTTTAAAGCGCAGAACCGTGGTATCTTCATAATATGAGAAGTTGGAAAACGTTTTCGATAAACAATGTTAACAGGGATCGTAGTAATCGAGGCTCTCTCGCGACGAGTACAATCTACATCGAGGCATTATTCGGATCAGGAAAGGAACTTGCTTTGCTTTATTCGAGCTCGCTGAACTCGTTTCAGTTTTTCCCCCTCGTTCGCTATGTAATTTCAGAACCTCGAAGAGAAGTTTTCTCGTGACTGTGTAGTGCCGGAACTTCGCTAAATAGATGGATAAAGTTTGTCATTAAACCTGCAGCTAATTTTATACAATTTTATAATTTATACAAATTATTGGGTACTTTGTCGCGAGCTGCTTTTGTACAAACTTATAGTTATAATATAATATAGTATATATAGTTATAATACAATATAATATAATATAATAATATATATAATATAATATAATAATATAATATATATATAATATAATATATATAATATAATATAATAATATAATATAATATATATAATATAATATAATAATATAATATAATATATATAATATAATATAATAATATAATATATATGATATAATATAATAATATAATATATATGATATAATATAATAATATAATATAATAGAATAAAAAAAATGGTAATTAAATCGGTCGACGATTTTGTGCGCACACAATGGGAACGTGATTGAAAGAGTACGCGACTTTTTGACTCGATTTCTGTTTTTCCTTTTTCTTCTTTTCTTTTAAATAACGCAGAACATTTTTATATCGCTCAAAGATCCAGCGATATTCGACCCTTTGTCACGCCGTGGTTAACGAGCTGCTCTTTACAGATTCTACGATCACTCGACGCCGAAGCACGCCATCGAAAATTATGGCAGCACGGGAACTATGGAAACGGGCCCCATTGTTCTACGATTTTCGAATAAAGATGAATTATTGACGTCGGGCTGGTACAAGACCCTTAGGTTCCCCAGCTGCGAGAATATTCCACGAACGGTTAAATTAATTACTCCCGGTTCGTTCGAGCTTGTTGAAAAACGCATTAATATTACGCGATCGCCGCGCGACTGTATCTCAGATACGCATGCATATGCAACGCGGTGAACTGTGATTCTTCAAGCGCGGTATTTCGCGTCGAGTGGCCGGCAACGGTGGAGACTGTGTTACCGGCTCATTGTGAACGCCCATAAGGTATTCGACTACGCCGAATCAAAAGCAGAATATTAGCTTGCCGGGAAATAAATGGCCGTTTTAACAGCGCCAGGCTTCCACGTGTTCCCGTCACGACGGTTGTTGTCTTCGAAATTTTGCTATTCAAACAGGGTCGTTTCTCACTTCTTGAAATATATTTTAGACGGGACAGTAAATGCGTCGACTATAAATCTTTTGGCTTCTTTGGATTTGGGAGCTGCGATGTTTAATTTCGATGATGTTTGCGGACATTTTAATAAATATTCTTTTGCATAGACTTCTAGGATTAGTCGACGAGAAAATGTATTCAAGTATAAATTAATATAAGTATAGGTTAACCGTGGGACGACCATTATATTATAATAAATAATATAATAACAATAATATATAATAATATTGTTAATATTATTATATATACTAATATATAAAAATAATAAATATAATATATATATATATATATATATATATATATATATATATATATATATATATATATATTAAATAATAGTATATTAAAATATATATGTATTTATTATATTTATTATTTTAATATATTAATATATATAATAATATTAACAATATCATTATATATTATTGTTATTATATTATTTATTATTATATATATTATTATTTATATAATATTACATATATTAAAATAATATATAATATAATAATAATAATATTATTAATAATAATATATATATATACAGGGTGGACAACGCAACTTGTACACCTCTTATAACTTCCAAAATAAACGTCGCACAACAAAATTTTGTATACAAAAGATGCATGGTTTAAAGGGGCACATTATGTAGTGCATTTATTTTTTCCATAGATGGAGGCGTTTCGGAGATCTGAACGTCAACTTTGTTTTTTTAAATAGATTACTACATCTTTTACATCAGAATATGAAAGAACATCGAATTCTGAGTAAAAAAGTATGGACCTTTATTAGCCCTAAATCTAATATCTAACGAGTAATTCTACTTTATTTCTTAAAAATTGTCTTCACATATTATCAAGTTGAAGATTCAACCTCATCACAGATTTCCGCAGGTCAGCGAAAAGTGAATAAAACGTTCGAAAAATAAAGTTCAATACTTTTTTCACTCAGACTTCGATATTCTTCCATATTTTGATGTAGAAAGACGCCGACAATCCCGTCGATGTTATTTATGCCGAAAAATAGAAATTACGCTTAACTAAACTACGTAGTCGTTACAGGGTTAATGCGAGTGTTAATGTTGATCCGAGAATGGGATAAACAGTTTCGTGACAGGCAGGAAAAGATGTGCAAACATTAAATGCGACGTTGATCGATACATGAAAATTCTGTGTTCATAATGGCATGTCAAAAACAAGATCGCTGATCGGCCATTTATTTGCCAGCGAGCCGATATTGGATCATTGGTAATTGAAACCCGGGAAGAAGCGATCGATCGATGACAACTGATCCGCGAATGCGAATTAATCGAGTTGCCCGTGTTCTGGGGCACAGTTTAATCTTCGGCGGCCGTTCGGCAGGGAAATTGCCTCGTTAAAATTGCAACTTTCCACTCTCGTTCCGGCCAAATGGATTCCCCACTCCTGCGACGCAGCTCCCCAAGAAGCTCGCAGAGGGCCCGCATGTTGGCACTGCGATTTCTTCTTCCATTGGCCATCGTTCCGCTCTTCAGGAACTCCGGAACCTTTCGAAACTTCCGAGCATTGTGCGCGTGGCCCAGGACGAATCCTAACTGTAATCGCGCCGCGGTAATAGTTTCCCATCCCTCGGACGCGGAGACCCTCTTGGAAAATTAATTCGAGGCTTGATCGTTCGCCTCGCGCTACACCGCGATGATTAATCTCCGGGATTTACGAGTTCAAGACCGGCGACTTAGTGCACTGCGAGTATGTTAACCGCTACGTTAATTTGCCGATTTTTACGACCAGCTGAACCGAGATCTTGGAAAATGAAATTAGCTTTCGGAGTCTTACGACTTTTCTTCGTACCCTGTGCATATTTTCAGAATAGATTTTAAAACTGTCCGACTCCAGGGAAACCGTCGTGATAGTTCTGGTTAAACGTTAGAATTGCTACTAACGGACTTCTGACGAGTGAAGTGTCAAAATCGTAGATGTAACTAGAAAAATACGCTCGTGGTAATTAGTAATTAATTTATTAAGAAAACTATATATACTATATGTTCGTACATCTTTTAAAACGCACACACACACACACACACACACACACACACACACACACAATAGCTATTTCAAAACTGAACCAAATAACTTGGATTTTGTTTTAGAAGGTAGAGGGACTAGTCTACTAGACAATGGCTAAGAAGCTTTTTCTTTAATTTTGCTAGCAGTTGCAATGAAAAGAAATAATTAAAATTCCATGTTTTTTAACTTTTTTATCTGAGCCTATGACGAAAATTCAAAAAGCGCCTCTCGTAGGTCAGGATAGCTTATATGCGTGCTGAAAATTTTAAGAACAGATTTTGAAAACTGCAGATTCCTTACAGTGGTTAGTGAAAATCGTGATAAAACTGCGATTTTTGCGATCTTTAATTTGTTGTAACTCGTGATAACGTGAACCGATTTCGATACAATTTTCAACATGCATACAAGTCGTCAAGATCTACGAAAGACATTTTTTAAATTTTCGTTACGGGCTCAGATAAGCAAGTTAAAAGACGAGGATTGTTTTATTTTCATTTTTTTGTCATTTCAAATAATAGCAAAATTAAAGGAAATATTATAGTATTTCAGTCATCGTCTAGTAGATTAGTCCCTCCACCGTCTAAAAAATATTCAAGTCATTTAGATCACATTTAAAATAGTTATTGCGTTTTTAAAGGTCTACGAACACTTCTGTGGGTAAGTATACTCTATTAGTATACTTCTATACTACTACACAGGGAGAATAATCTATCGTTTGAACCTCAAACATGTTATTTTTAATGAAACATCAAATGACTTAAGAGCAAATGTAGAAACTAAACGAACGTGACAATAGCAACTGATAATTAATTGATTGAGAAAACTATATACTACTGTGATCAAAAAGTAAGGTGAATTTGTTTATAAAATGTAAATTCTTTGTTTATTCTTCCAAATCAATTTCATCCCCTTCAAAGTAATCCCCGTCCGATAAAACGCACTGTTTCCGACGCTTTTTCCAATCCTCGAAACAGTCGGAATAGTCTTTTTCCAGTATAGCCTTCAAGACCTTCTTCGATTCGGTTTTTATCTCCTCAATCGTGTCAAAACGGCGTCCCCGCATTGGCTTTTTGAGTTTGCTGAATAACCAGAAGTCGCACGGAGCCAAATCAGGCGAATACGGTGGTTGCGGAACGATATGAGTCGAGTTTTTGGCAAAAAAGTCGCGAAGAACCAATGCAGTGTGACATGGCACCAATCGAGACTTGACGCGTTTGAGACACAAATCATCCTTCAAAATGGTTTGGACTGAGCCAAATGATATTCCAACACTATCAGCGAGGTCTCTCATTGTCAGTCGACGATTTTCAAGCACCAAATCTTCGATTTTTTTGGACGTGGCCCTCGTCGGTAGACGTTGATGGTCGTCCAGAGCGCGGTTCGTCTTCAACGCGTTCTCAGCCCGCTTTGAACTTGTTGTACCACTTATAAACGTTTTTTTGTGCCATAGTTTGATCACCAAAGGCCTTCCGTAACATTTTCAACGTGTCCGCACAAGAATATTCGTTCTGCAAACAAAATTTGATGCAAGTTCTTTGCTCAACAAAATCACCCATTGTAAAAATCGAAAAATTCACTTTTGGTTGTTTACAAAAACACGTGTAACTCGGAGATAATTAAACCTTTTGACAAACAGACACTTGGCAAATGTTACAGACAGTCCTACCAACCTAGGAAAAAAAATTACCTGCCTTCCTAATGCCCGGAAGTTTTAAATGACAATTTCACCTTACTTTTTGATCACAGTAGTACGGAAGCAGATAAATATTTAACGATTACTATCTTACGATTAGCTATCTATCTGTACGAGTTGAAAAATGTATCACTGTTAATTGACCGGATGCAACATAGAAACAATTAGGCGGGAAAAATTAATTCTCTATACGATATTCAGATCACACTGATCCGATTATTTATAACAATCCACAGCCGAGCGATTCGAGCTTCTTTCGCAGTCCATGAATTTTAAACAGTCTTCATATTCTCGCGGGAAATATAATTATAATATAATGAATACTGATAGAACGAGCGCACTGTGTGTGGGTACTAAGTCTCATTAAAGCCGAAAGTTCCATCAAAACTCCCTCTTACGGGTCCTCTCTCCGGAGTATTCGACCACGTTTTTCAGATTTGAATCAAAGTTCGCTCGCGGCGCACGGGAGACCGCCAAACTTTCATCGCGGTTTCTTTCACCCGTTCCCGAGCACATTACTCGCGCGAATCCAGTTATCTCCCCGGAAGACACTTTTGATTCAGCGATATGAACGCGGGAATATCACGGGGAAAGGAAGAGAATTCGAGGATTCCACCGGGGACTCGAATCTGGTTCCGTTTCATCAGCGTCGAGAGCGCTCGCTGCGACAGCTTGCGCCGCCATTTTTCCGATTCTCTGTACAGAACGAAGCACGAGATGTGGACCATCGTGCCTCCGCCGAGTTTCTGGCTTCGTCAAATCGTGGAACAGTGTTTACCGTTTGATAATTAACTGTTCAAATGCCGCAGTCTCCTATAGAGCTCGACAAGATTCCCGATACGCGTAAAATTCATCAATACGCGAGCAGACGTTGAAAACAGAAATGGCGTAAGTCAAACAAATTCATTTGTGGATCGTGGTGGATGAATTTGAAATTCTGCGAAATGCAATAACATATATGAAATTGTTACAGCACTTTCGTGTAAGCCACTTTTACATAAGCTTCAATTTAAAATAATAACAAAAAAATCAAATACAATATTATGTTAAATACGCGATGTAATGATATTAAATCAAGCTAGCAAAAAATTGACTAACGCCTCTTTTGTTTTACGATTGTAGCAAATGTTTTACAACTTCAAGACGTAACATTTGTTTAACACAATTATATTAGAAGGATTTGAACAATAGTTTTGATTTTTGTATTTTTTGTATTATTCTAATAGGCATCAAAATCATTTTCTAACATTTTCTAATCTCCTGGAAAAAATTATTTAAGCGAATCAAAGTACAGGTTCTATCCAGCAAAACGAGTCTAGAGACAGAGTTGGACAGAAAGTAATCCGATCAATAATTAACGAAAGCAAATGTAACAGTTGGTCATGATTAATGCAGTCATCATTAATCATGCAATGATTTTTTTTAAATTATGATTGACTGAACAATTTGGTATTATGGTAGTTAATAATTGTTCTGAATAGTTTTTGGGAAATCTGCATGTATTTCATGTAATTTTTTTCATGTAATTCTGCATGTAATTCATGAATTAATGAGCCGACCGCGATTGTAAATTGCTGATTAACACTAGATTTACGGAGCACAAAAAAACAGCTGTTTTATATCAGTTTATAAAAGTAATGAGTAAATAAGTAAGTCTGATTTTTAACAAGTGTTATCGTAACATTCGTCGTAAGTAACATATAAATTGAAGAAATAACTCATAAATGTATCTTGACGATACGAATAATCGTAAATGAAATCATTAGTGACCCGCCATTTTGACGGGCTCCTTAAATCTAGCGTTAATGATCACAAATTACCGAATGTAATCATAATTACTGGTTTATTCAAGTAACGATTAATTGATAAATGATTATAATAACCATGAACATTAATCGTAATTAATTCTGAAAGTAATCACAGAATAATCGATTTCTGTCCAATTCTGCCTAGAGATAGATCATCGCTCGCCTCTTTCTCCGTAACGTTCCAAGACAAACCGCATCGTCTCGCGGCGTCAGGTTCACTATTTCCCCCATTTCAATTTACAATTACTCGCTCGCTCCTCGATTATGCGTTAAAAACGGTCCGACATGTCGCGATAAATATTATCGCAGTTATATCCTTCCCTGTCACGGTCCATTTTCCAGGCAGAATGAACTCGCGCGACGCAGAATGTGCGCGAACTTCGAAAAATCTGAAGTGGAAAGCCATTCCGTCGGGCAATTCGGCATCGCGGGGCGGAAATTTTTGGCGGGCTGAAGTGGCTCGATGGACCGTGGCAGCGATTTTTATAGTTTCCAGAACGCGTCTTCGTCGCCGTCGTTGCCGTCGGGGCCGTTTTATAACGGCGCAGTTCCGAAAGTTGACGTTCCCCCTCGGCGAACTTCGGGGACCGGCATAGTTCGCGAAGTATTTCAGAAGTGTGTCTGCCGACTCGGCCCTGGGTCCGCGAAATATCCGGATTAAAGTGTCCGCGATGCATTAAGCTGCCGGGACGTAGACTGTTTGCGCCCGCCGCGATAGATTTACCGACCCGCGCGCGGAAAACTTCCGCTCCGCTGCAAACAGATTTAAATAATACGGATACCGTCCGTTGTCCGAATTTCGTTTGAGCCCGGCGCGGGACCGCGAAAATATGGGAGCACGTCGGAAACCGTGGCGCGAGGAGGTATCGTTCCGCTAATTTAATCCCGGCGAACAGTTTCCCGAACGTATCGCAACGGCGCGCGATGAATTACGTTTACCTAGCGCCGTCGGAAAATTTAACAATCCTCCTCGGCGACTTCGCCGCTCGCCGTGAGTAATTAGAGTTCGCGAGCTCGCGAGAACGTCCGAGCACGCGTTTTAAGGTTTCTTCCCGGAAAAGGTGGAACGAGAACGAAACATCAGGAAGTTAAGAAAGGGAAACTTCGCGGAAGATGACGCGAACGCCGTGGAAAATACAGAAAGTGGAAAAGAAAGCCAAAGGAACTCATTCTCAGGCAGCTGCGGAACTTCTGTAACTGTGGCCCGCTGCACATCAGGAATAGTTTCTGTGCGGCAATCGGCCAGTTGGAAACTTCGGTTTGCGTCTGTTAGCGAAATTATTAGCGTTCTTTCAAACGGAATTTCGAATGAAACCGGATCGAAAGTGAATTATGAATTTAACGGTAATGGCCTGGTTAGTCCGCTGTGTAATTAGAGTGGAGGACGTTCACGAGGATTAACTTCGAACCAATTTAAACATTTAATAATGTGCGCGTCCATTTCTTTCAAGCCTCCGCTCTCTGATCTTCGATTCTGCGGCATTGCGCTTCTGAAGGATCAGACAGCCATAAATTCGTTCTTCGTTCTCCCCTTCGAAATGTTTTCCCATCCATTTACGGAAGCTGGGTCGTGAGTCAAGATTTGACACCGAGAAACTGAAGTTTCTTATAAACTGCGGCCGACTTTCCTTGGAACCGTCAGTCACAAGAATTTTTCAACGGCCACTATAAATTAGTTCACAGGAAAACTCTGCAGACGACACTATTATGCAGTCTATTGCACCTGGTAGAAAAGCTGATATGGTCAATGTAGCATGATCCAAACGGAAGTTTGCAGGAAGAGCTACAGTAAATTCTCTCCTATTGTTCCTCAGTTTGTAAACAAAAGTGAACGATTTGGGAAGGGGAGATGCAATTATCCGAGCCTCGCGGCACAGTTGCACGCGAATTATCGAAATGAAAGTGAAGTAACAATAATTGTACCGTGAAATCTATTTGTCTCTACACTTTTTTTACATTTATAATTCTTCTACGATTCGCCTCAACTCCAATACAAAATCTGGAACTTCGTTTTTTCGAAATATAATGTAATTAAGGTAAATGTTTCCATAACATTGTTATTAATCTGCTATACATGTGAAGTTTACCTAATATGTTAATTTACTTGTATTATTCAGCCAATTGCACGATTTAAAAGTGCTTCTAAAAGGTCTTGTTTAAGACACTTTAAGAAAGTGTTTAAAATATTATACAGTAAATTCTCTCCAATTGTCCCTCGGCTTATAAACAAAAGTGGACAATTTGGGAAGAGGAGACACGATTATTCGAGCCTCGCGGCTTGTTTTTATGGTTGCCGATTGTCACAACTATAATATACAGGGTGTCTCAAAATCATGGTTTTTCCGGGAAATGAGGGATTCCTCAGATCATTTGAAGTAACTTTTTCCTTAGCGAAAATGCAATCCGCGGCTTCGTTTACGAGTTATTAATGAAAAACAGTGACCAATGAGAGGCGAGATCGGCTGGCGCGTGGAGGCCCAGTCAACGAGGCTCGACCGTCTCGCGCCAATCGAGCTCGCCTCTCATTGGTCACCGTTTTTCGTTAATAACTCGTGAACGAAGCCTCGTAGAGTATTTTCGCTAAGGAAAAAGTTGCTTCAAATTACCTCAGGAATTCCTCATTTCGCGGAAATACCATAATTTTGGGTCATTCGGCATATTCATATATATTAATCTTTTTAATGAAATTAAAACATAAATGCATCTAATGATTGTTCTTAGTACATTTTTTAACGTACATTGCGCGACAAGTCAATGTTAAAAAGTAACGTCAAGATAGATGTCTGGAGAAGAAGTCACTTTTGCGAATTTTTTCTGAATTACCCCAATATCTGTCTTTAAATTGAACACCATATGTAACCCCTTGCACTCGGGTAGTGACTCTGAGGCACCCAAAAAATTTATTATGTCTCGTCCTAAGGTGACTTTTATATCAACAAAGCTTAGATTTAAAACATTCTTGAAATCGTAACCGTCGTGCAAGTCGCAAAACTCAACATGGTATGCATAAAATACGTTCAGTCATATAAAATGAAAATATTGTGACTCAGAAAGATGATTTTAGATTTACAGTTAAGACAGAGCTTCGAGTGCAAAGGGTTAAAAGTACATGTATTGTATTCTAATCATTGTTTCGCTGCAAAATCTTTATAAAAATACCTGCGACACAGTTTTCCCTTTACACAAATTAACTTTCTAAAATAATCTACAAGAAAATTTTATCAGTATATAATTTTATCTACGACACGAATTGGATGAAGGAAACGATCGAACTTTCCGAAGGTGAATGAAAATAGGATTTTTCATTGCACAGAATTCTCCCTTCTGTTTTAAGCTTCTGCGGCAAAACAATTAGTAGAAACTGAGCAATATATGCACGTTCAAGTAAAATACACGATGCTAGAAAGGTTCGAGTAATATTCTCAGAAAAAAAACTCGTGAAAGTCGCTGTCAGGTGGTTGTTAAACCTGGCACAATCTTTGAACATCTGTCAGTCACGAGAATCAGCGCGGCCGTAAATTAGCGTAACGCGGTCACAGCAACGATTGCGTTTCAACTTCCGGTCACGGTTTCTTGCGACCCACCGGGAGCGCACGCTTTCATGTCCTTTTTTCGCGAGTTCTTTCGCGTTCCCGGCCACCAGCGAGTCCTCATTTTTCATCCCGCCTTTCTTCGTCCTCGCGCTTTTCCGCCCGGAAACGAATTCCTCGCTGACGGGAAACCACGGCCAGATGAGATTTCAGCGGGCTCCGGGGCTGAGCATTAAGGGCCAAGTAATGCGGCGGCGTTTTATTGCGACCATGGGTTTCGAACTTTCGCGCCGTCTTCGCGAAATTGCGGCGGTGGAACGCGCGGAACTTCAGCGTTCCTGCGAGCGTCCTTTTGATTTGCGCCTCTGAATTGCTTTCGGCCGTGAGTGTATGACGAAAAGGTCATGCTGGGATCAAACTTCGCATGTGTTTCTATCGGAGAGTTTGCCGAACAGTAATCTGAATAGTGATCAATGATTATCGCTCGTTAATTATTACGAATCATTATAAATTCGCTGTTGCCCAATTGCTTTTCGTGCAATTATTATAAATTATTTATAATAACCGACGAGTTATAATCATTAAACGGATTGCTTTTTGCCCAACTTTGATTTCAACGTCTTATTCAACAATTTCTGTTGATAAACCTTAAATTTCAGATGAAAAATTCAGTTTTATGAAATGCGAAATGTTTGATTTTCCGACAATTTTGATTCGATGATGGTCTTGATTTTGTAGCAATCTTGGCTTGTTGACAATCTTTTTGCTTGTATTTTTAGAAGATGCACTTTTGTAAACAAGTCACGATTTTGTCGGCTCAACGTGTAAACCAAACACAGGTAAGTATTTTCTTAGAGATTCTCGCGCAACTGTTTTCGGAAGACAAACAATGAATGATACATTTATTTATATGCTTCATAGATTCGAAAGAAATGGACCAGTTTAATTTTCTTCTAAAGCATTTTCTTCTAAAATACTTCTGCAATATTCTCCTTTGTCCTGCAGTAAAATTTCTATTGCACGTGTGTTTGAAACAAATAAATGAAACAGCTTGATTTTCGTTATTAGTATTACCATTCTGTCACTTTTAACCATATAAACAATATAATCGTTTAACGAAGAAAGCGTTTAATTGTCTTCACCATTCTCTGGACATCTCTCTGATTTAATCCCGCGAACAATATACTCATTTTTTAATAAAAAAACCCGTAAAAGCCTCAGTTAGTATCGATCCGATGTGGAAGTTCTTGTTACGTCCTGCGACCGGACACCCAATATTAACGGAAGTGCCAAACGCGCGGGAATCCATTTGATTCATCGCAATCATTGTTGATTCAAGTTGAAACGAACAGTATATGAACAACGTTAAACGCGAAATAGTAGTTTATTCAAATGTAAAAATTTGTTTAAATCAACATTTAAATGAATGAATTAAGACACATCAACATTTAAGTTATTCAACATTTCAATACGGTGGAATAATTATTTAGAACTCGTTGTTAATAACTAAGACGTCAATGTTTAAATTCAAGACTATTGAACAAATTGTATAGTATTGAAATGTGTTTGAACCCATTACTACGGCCAGGGACAGGTTAACACGTTCCGTGCCGAGCTTTTTTTACTCGAATCTTCACACTTTGATATTTGACTAAAACTTGATGTATTACGTGCAATTATTAATTCTCGTACACATAACAACGTAACAAAAACTTATCAACGCCCATTCTTGCGGTGGAAATTGATTCTTCGGTTCTAAATTTCTTGTAAACAATTTGTTCAGTTCACTAAGTAAACATGCAAGCGTGTACCATCGATGGTACACGTGGCACGGAACGTGTTAATTAAACATTTGGACCGATTAAAATTTCAATGCGATGAAAAACAGACAAGGGAACAAATAATGTTCGCAAGGTGACGAGACTTGTTGATATACCCGCCGTGCACATTCAGTGCGTCAGACAGAAAAGGCGATACTCGAAGGAAACACGAAGATTTACACTTCAATGTGTCTGACAAAGACACACGTACATCGAGGAGACAGCATATCTATCGGCCAACGCGTCCAAGTGAAGTAGATATGTACATTAAAACGAAAATTACTTTATTTAACAAAACCGGACGCAAATTATCAATACCGTTGTTAGTAAGAGTAAAGTAAAATTTACTTCATCTTATTCAAAAGAGACATTGCTTAATTATTACTTACTTTCATTGTATTACTTACTTTCAGAATTGCGCACTTGCATGTGCACTCGTTATTATTAACCCTTTCGATACTACGAGCCACTATAGTGGCCCTCCATAAGATGCCACCGAGCTACTACGAGCCACTATAGTGGCCCTCCATAAGATGCCATCGAGGTACTAAGGGCCACTATAGTGGCCCTCCATAAGTTCGATCGTTTGTAGCGAATAAAGTCAGTGCTTACTGCAGAAAGCTAATTCACCTTATTTTTCTCTCAACAACGGATAAATAGATATGCCTTATTTTTTTCAATTTTGTTCAACTTTATTTGGATTAACCCTTTTGCTACGGGCGGGTTCTCCGCTGCGGTACCCCCGCAACGATCGGCGTCTTGTAGCGTGCAGCGATGTCGCAGCGCGCCGTCCAGCAGAAGTACCGCGGCGGAAAATCCGCCCGTAGCGAAAGGGTTAAAACAGTTACAGTAATTTCTCCCTAATTCGCGCTCAGATTAAAAATGAGCAATTTGGGAAGGGAAATAGAATTATTCGAGCCTTGAGCCTCGTTTTTATAGTTGTTGACAATCGGTAACTATAAAAACGCAAGGCTCGAATAATCGTATCTTCTCTTCCTTAATTGTCCATTTTTATGTGTAATCTGAATGCGGATTAGGGAGAAATTACTGTACTAGATACGTGACTGTCGACTCCTAGGCACGTGGCCTCTGAATTGCCTTCGAATCGTGTCACGTGGACTCCGAATTGTCGCAGCGCGCCGTCCAGCAGAAGTACCGCGGCTGAAAATCCGCCCGTAGCGAAAGAGTTAATATTGGTTTAATTAAGAAAATGTCATAATCAATAATTAATATTGTATTAAATAAGCTTGAAAATGGGACGGCGTCGTATAATGATAAGTCGAATTAGTTATAGCCAATTCAGAGGTCGCGAGAGCGTCGGATTTTGCACTCTGTTCGTCGAAACGGATAAACTAACGTTCCATTTGGAACAAAGATCCAGAGCGAAGGATCCGAAAGATTGAGAGCACATAATTCCCACGGAGCCAACGCGCGAAATTCTTCCGACTCGTGGCCCCCGGAATGTTTAAATACGCATTAATTTGGCGAATAAAAGAGGAGGGCGAGCGTTTAACCCAATTGAGACTACATTTATGGACGCTAAACTGGTCCCGGGCAGCTCCGAATGCAGGCAGCAAATGCTCGTAACAGGAAGTTCCAAATTGTCACGGTCGGAAATGACCAAAAAGTTCCGGTTAACGCGTGTACCCCGAAAATCCCGAGAATCGGGAACATCTGATCCAGCCTGCGGCCACGGCCAAAACCGCCGGGAATCCCCGGGTGCAACGGTTTTTCGGTTCGCGAGGGATTCGATGTAGGCCAATGGCGTGTCGTCGTAAAAATCACTGCTCGTGAGAGCTAACAGCCGGAGGTCCGAACGGAAAGAAGGTCATCAGGAGTTTCCAGGTTTTCGAGAGAGAGATTCCCTACGGTTTGTTCCGCGGGAATCTCTCCCCACGATCAACACGGCACCGCACCCCTATCTCCGAGTTCTCCCAACTCCGCGACTCGATTATTAGTAAATGATGAGGCAGGAAGAAATATGCGCGGCTCGCGACCCTACGCTCGTTTCTGTTCCAATGTTTAATTGTGATTATGCAGCGTGAATTCTGGTGGCTCGTAAATCTTACCGCGACACTACAGGGTGTCCAAAAAATGTCTCGCAATACGGAAATGTGTATACGAGTTATTAACGAAAAACACTGACCAATGAGAGGCGAGGGCGCGAAGAAGAAGTCACGAAGCGTGAACTTTCCGGACCTTTTTACTACGTGAAAGTGACATTTTTCAGAAAAACGCTGTTCATCTTTACTATTTTTACTCTGAAGAATGTTTACTAATTTTTCGGACCCGAAATAATATGTAGTTTAATCGAGATGTTCAACTTATAAAGTAGCAAGATGTAGAAATCGTGGCAAACAAGAACGTTCAACTAAACGTAACGATACTGTGCGCACGACTGTTGCTGTTTGTACGCTCAGGAACCGATGGTGTAGCGGCTTTGGGTATCCGTACACAGAATGCACCGAAGCAACACAGATTGACGCGTCTTTGGAAGAAAATTTCTTTGACAAAAATATATAGAGGAAATTTCTTTCGTCGGCTATCCGCTTTGATACTTCGCGGCCGAGGCTGTTTTAATTGCAGAATTTGTGCATTTCGTTTGGCCGAGAACAGTTTCATCACATCCGACTAAGCTCTGTATGCAAAATCAGAATTTCCCGCCTTGGTTTCCAGTAAACTGGAATTAACCCTTTGATCTATAATACTTTGATATGCCCGACTCGTGATGGAACAGTGTTGTGTACGAATGTTACTGCACTCTTTCAAGAATCGGAATGAAATTCTGTTCCCTTGTCATCGATATCGAAGCATTTAAGTAACCGTTGTAACACAGTAAATATTATAAATTTTCATTTTCTTGTATGAAATTGTTACGATCGAATGGCAAGGAATAAAGCAGGAATTGATTTGATCGACCCAGTTTTGTTACAAATGCATATAATCCACGATCTACGATGCACCGTTCCCATTTAACCAGTTAGCTGTGTTTGACGAGTATACTCGTCATGGAGAAATGGCAATATTTTGTGACATGACGAGTATACTCGTCCTGCGTAAGAAGTAGTGACCATTGGCTATTTAAATTGTAATTTTAAGGAAAACAAAAACATTTTCTCAAATTTCAAGATGTTCAAAATATTTTGAGGCCAATCCTGCACGAAGTTGTTTACATTGTTATAAAAATAAAATTAGAAAAGAATCACGGTATTGGTGTTCCACGTGCAAAGTGCCATTATATATTGTTTCTTGCTTTGCTAAATACAGTAATGTCTCCCTTACTGACGCTCAGATTGTCCACTGAATTGGATAATTTGGGAAGAGGAGATACGATTATTCGAGCCTTACGGCTCGTTTTTATAATTGTGGACAATTTATAACTATACAAATAAACCGCAACGCTCGAATAATCGTATCTCCTCTTCCCAAATTATCCATTTTTGTGCGCAATCTGGGCGTCAATTAGAGAGACATTACTGTACCACTCTCTCTACAGCAGCAATTTGAATTTTTAACTTTTATAAGTATTTGATTATCCCTGGGTTTTTTGTTTATTATGTATATGGTACATGTTAACGTCAAGCGAATAAGTAAATATTAGTAATAAAATTGTTAATTTTTTTTTGACCCAATATTTTAACAGCGACACTTACATTGTGTTCGACGAGTATACTCGTCGTCGCTTGATTCTCGCGACACATATAGGTGCGCGCACTGAAATGGAGGCGCCACGGCTAACCGGTTAATGCGCACTGAAATCTGTAATCATTTAATGAAATACAAATTTAACAATGTACAAATCCAGAGTCGCGATTCGAATGCGTTCAAGCGCGAAACTAATTCCGACCGAACGAATGTTCTTTCCCGTAAAGTTATAATAACATGAAATTCGCTAGGTCATTTATCTGCAACGCTGTTCGGTTAGTTTCCATTGTGAAATGTCTCCATCCACGACACTGAGGACTACGTCCGGCTGTTTTGTCGATATGAATGATGGCCGATGAGGAAAAGAAAAGAGAAAAGAAATCGTGTGAAATATTTTTCTAGAGATCGCTTTCTGTCGGAGCTGCATCATTATCGGCGAACGTCGGTCGGGCACGTTGCATTGTTCGATGCACTAAAGAACAATGTCCACTAGAGCCCAGATGGTTCGGCGGCCGACTGCACAATCGATACTCGTCGGGGCGACTGTTGACAAATTTCGATGACTGAGACGAGATAATTGTTGTCATACGTTACTCTGACACGTCGTAAATCGATCCGCGGGTCTCTCGAATCCAGCGTCGCAAAGTTTCCGTGATCGACTCGACCAGGCCGATATCGTGATCAGGGTTATAAATTTGTATCGGGCGGCAGGATCGTGCGATTAATCTCGTAATAATTAGACCGTAAGGATGGGATCGAGCTCGATACGTACGCATTAAGGGCAGCCTGAAAATAATTGCGATTTGAAGTGGCACCTACTCGCTCTCGTAATAAAATCGGCATTATAATCACCGCGGACTTTTATGCAACAAAACAATCTGTCGGCATCGATCGCAAGAAATCGAGGCGAAATAACGAGTTAGTTCTTTCCTTAGGCATTTGAATAGATTAAAAATAATACGTTGCAATTCTTGTAATTTTTTTCTAACGCCGGGTGCGTTTTAACGAACCGAATGCCGTGTCGCGTCAATCACATATGTGCGACACTAATTTCGCTAGGATACTTAGGATGCGAAAGAGTTAAAATATCATTCACTATGATGAAGTTTCACTTTCTAGTTTCAGTTTCGTCAATTAAATTACTTTTCTCTGCGACATTTTATGGCTCACGTTTGCGGCACTTAGCGTGCTAAATTGCTCGATTTCGCCATAAATGCATAAAATCGGCGGTCTAACGAGAACTCGTACGCTTGATGTCGAATATTTTCTTATTTACGATGCAGGAAAATGTATCAACGGAACTCTGCATATATCAGGAAAATATCAATGGAAATATGAATGCGCAGCGGCCATTGATACTGTAATGTCTCCCTAACTGACGCTTAGATTGTGCAGAAAAATGGACAATGTGGGAACAGGAGATACGATTATTCCGACTTTGCACCATGTTTTTGTAATCGTTGACAATCGGTAACTATAAAAACAAGTCGCAAGGCTCCTCTTCCCAAATTGTCCATTTTTGTGCGTCAATTAGGGAGACATTACTGTACATGGCACCGTATACATGATGTTACATTGATGACCGTATGCAGTAATGTCTCTCTTAACCCGAGAAAGATAACCTACGTCGCAGAGGCGTCTGCGAAGACTGTTGATTTTTGTTAATTTTTCATAGAGGTCTAGTGATTTAAGTTTAAAATTACTTAAAATATAAAAAAATATAATATAAATGCATTTTATTTTTACAATAATGCCAAACCTTTAAAATGACTAGATTAACTTCAATAAATATCCATTGTTAGTATAAAATTGACGCCTTAGAAAAGCATGCGCCTCTGAAGCGTATGGTTATCTTTTACGTACGTTGTCATATGGTTATCTTTCTAGGGTTAATTGACGCTCAGATTGTCCACGGAAATGGATAATTTGGGAAAAGGAGATACGATTATTCAAGCCTTGAGATTTGTTTTTATATTTACGAATTGTCAACAATTATAAATAAAGAATTAAAAAGAATCTCCTCTTCCCAAATAGTCCATTTTCGTGCACAATCTGAGCGTCAGTTAGGGAGACATTACTGTAGATCCTCAACGAACAGTTTATGACACGAGCAACAGTAAAGCTATTTCTGAGAAAACCGTTCCAACGCGTACTAATAGTATTAGGGGGGCCGGAAAGTAATGTCGTTTCTGCGCATATTTATCTGTTTGAATTTAATGTAAACAAACGACATAACTTTCCGGTCTCCCTAATATTAAAGAGAAAGCGTCTTTCCAGTTCTTTAGAATCTTTCGTTTTCGGTCTCAATAGCAAATGCTGGTATCGTAAACCCGGGATTTCTAAAGGGCCCGCGGACAGAGGCCCAACGGCCAACAGCTGGATCGCAGCCGATCCGCGACCGGTCGCATCGCGCGTCGAGCAGGCCTGAAGGAAATTGCGTCACCGCGGTAATAAATTCGCAGTCGCGGCCGAAAAGTCGTAGAAAAGGACGCGACCCGATTGGTCAGCACGCTGCTCAGTGCTGGCCAATTAGAGAAAATTGTGACGTAGGAAGAACGCCCCCGGTTTACCAGCGAGCAGAGGCAAAAAGATGTAAACACACTCTTGCTGTCGACCTGATCGGGCGAAGACCGTCCGCTGAGTAAATAAAGTTCCGTGTACAGATCAAAAGCTCGAATTCATTTCGCGAACTCGCGTACTCTAAGCCCGCAACAAATGTATCTCCCTTTTGATAAGATAAAAAGGAGAAAATTTGACGATGGTATTAACAACGAATTGCATCGTTCCCAAGCGTCGTGGAATTTTGTCGACGATCTAAACTGTCGTTTGCATTCGCCTCGAGTGTTACGTTATTAAATTCTTTCTAATAAAAGTTGTTGTATCTTCAGCTTGCGATGCAAGACAGGCGTCTAAACCGAAACAGGGATTAGATGCACCGTTTCGCCCCCTTGGGAAAGTTTAATTGGCCGAGCCTGGCCGTTGTCCTGACTCCCGGATAAAGCATAAGTTTCTCTTCGTGGCGGCGGCCGCGGCTCGAAAATTCAGGGAAGTTCGATTATAAATCTCGGAACGACGCGCCGGATAAATCATACGGCCTGTTCGACTTTAGGGTGGCGCGTGGGCGTCGTCGCTACGGAAATCCAGAAGATTGGGGGAGAACTTCGGTCGACTGAACCGAGTTGGATTGCTTCTGGATTGGGTCGTGGTTTGGCCAGGTCATGGTTACGCGAAATTTGATCCTAGGACAGTCGTACAGCGTCTGGATTCACTGGGCTTGATCTTGAGGTCGGCGCTGTTGTTTGCGCGCCGAGGTCGAAAGTAACATTGTAAATAATTGAAAATTTGCTACGAGTGTGGTTTGCAAACTTTTTAATACATCATGTGAAACTGCCGCTTCAACGTATACATGGTTATTTTTAAATTGCCTATCGTTTTATTTCAGAGAAATAAAAAAAAAGTAGGCAAAACGAAATGGCGTACAAAATATTTGATGCGGTCATGGTTCAATTTTTAACCCGTTGGCTATTTCAACTACAAAATGAAAGCACTTGTTTCAAGCTACAGTATTTCCATTCGGCATTGTTGTATTCATTGAATGTACTGGAAATTTAACCTGTTTGCTTACAGAAGACATCTATTTTTTAACAATTTATTGAGTGCAAACTTTAATAATGTGTAAATTCTTTTAAAAATTGCTGCACCGTTTTCAAAAGAATTTTCATATTATTGAATTTGTCTGCATTCGATAAATTGTCGGATAATAAAAGCAAACGCGTTCAGTTTCATATGTACCAAATGAAAACAATCATATCGAATGGAAATCCTGCAGGTTGAAACAATTTAGAATTAATCATTTCAGAATTAAAATAGCCTCGAGTGCAAAGGGTTAATAAATGTTATTCAGCAATATTAAATTAAATATAGAGATATGCATGTGTGGTTGCAATTATTCCATCTTTTGTTGCCACTTGGTTTAATAAATAGCTTAATTTAAATAAATAAATGTAGTAACACTTTGCCCGATCTCTATCTTTTGTTAATAACTTAAACATTACTTGTTGCAAATCGAAAACACCATGGTCGAGTAACGTCTGACAACTAGATAACATTTTGTTGTACAACTTTTCGCTGTAAATCAAATAGTTTTTGTGTAATCGTAGACCAAATTCAAATTGTTACCTTCGATATCAGTCTCCCCTATTTTGCAGTAGGTTCCCACGAACCATAATCACCATAATCATTTAAAAAACCATTTTCGCAGGGAAAAACATGATCCGCTTACCACTAATATGTAGATCCTTATGAAATAAAAATTCCAAGTTTTTGGAATACCAGAGAACGGTCCAAATGACGAACAAACTTTCTTCCTTAATTTCGTTTCTGTGAAACGATTCTCTGAAGATCAGAATCAGCATAAAGACCCGCAAGCCGCAGATGATAAATCAAGCTACACGTCTTATCAATTTAGCAAACATGTCTGGCTATAGACTGACCTGTTCTAATTGTCTTGGTGAAGATCTAACCACGCGGCTGTTTGTAAACGGGTTAATTCCACTTGTCTGACCACAGGCTGTTTCATACTACTTGCTTGTCGATAAATTGATCCCTACTAGTTATCTGGCCACATACAGTCATGCACAAAGTGGTTCCCTATTTGTCTCACAGTATATGTTATCCTATATCATTGGCCTCACCTCGAACTGTCTTAGGCTACTTGACCGGTCACGTGGTTACTCATACTACGTCTAATTGTAGGACCGTCTAATACCACTGGCTTTGATTAGATATTGCTATATGCTATTTCATTGGCTGGTTATTGGCCGGATAATAGCATGCGGCACTTAAATGACTAGATTAGGTGTTAACTACTGGACTTATATTAATTTACATTAATTTATATTAACTTATATTAACTTCTGAAGTTATATTACTGATTACTTATATTACACTACCGACTGTCTTTATTTATTTACATGGAAGACTGTCAAGCTGCAAATGTTGGCTAAACTACTGAACACACACATTTCTGCTAAACAACAATTTCCCGCGTCTCTTACAAAATAATAATAATAATAAGAATAGGAATAAGAATATATAAAATAAATATGCAGAATAAATAAATAATAAAGATAATAAATAAGAAGAAGAAGAATATATAAAATAAATATATAGAATAAATAAATAATAATAAGAAGAAGAATATATAAAATAAATATATAGAATAAATAAATAATAAGAAGAAGAAGAATATATAAAATAAATATATAGAATAAATAAATAAGAAGAAGAAGAAGAATATATAAAATAAATATACAGAATAAATAAATAATAATAAGAAGAAGAATATATAAAATAAATATATAGAATAAATAAAATTTCGTCCATCGTTTCAAATTGAAGCTACTCATTTTTGTTAACGATTATTGTTACACTGCACTATTTATATAAATTTCTCTTTTGCATTATAACGAAGTATCGTGTATAAATATTTATTTTCCGTACACATCAAACCTGTCTAATTCGTACAAATTTTGTAAAAATAGAAGATGGTGTACCATAGACGTGGGCGTCGTGGAAATCAGCCTAAACAGCCGCGCGACTAACGGGCGGCAGGAAATTTCTGGAACGAAAACAGCAGGGTAACGCGACGGCCGACAATGGGTACGTTTGATTCAGTTAATGAATGCTCGTCGAACTGGCCGGATTATCGTGTGCCCATCGGCGTGAAATATGATCGCGTAACTCGGCGCGATCGCGACACTGACAACGCGCGCGCCACGTGCATACACGCGCACAGATTGCGCCGGGCCGTACAAACACCCGCGTACGGTTAACGTTTCAAGAGTTGGACAATCGTTCGAAATGAACAATGGACAACCGGTGTGGCGAGCGAACGATTGCCGGTGAACGCTTCCTCTATTTTAAATATCGCGTCGCGACCGGAGAACATTTCCTGATTGTCCGCCGGACAATCGAGGGCCGGCTGATTGGGATCGATGTTATCGGAAATACCACTCGGACCGAACTTCCGACAGGAATTGCTTACAACAATTTAGCTCCGTGCCGCGTGCAGATAATAATCCAAAGGTAAATTGTAATCGCATGCGCCGGGAACGCTTCCTTTTAATCCTCGTTCGAGGCCGGCGTACGTGTAATTCCACTTTTGATAATTGGTCCGACTATCGGCGACGATGAATGTCGTGATTTGTGTCGTTTGAGAGAATTTAGTAATTTGAAGGGTAAAGAATAAAGAACAGAAATCGCAGTGGATAATTTCTTCGTTCGGAGTCGTTTCAAATTTTTGATAGTGATCATAGTTTCATCAGCGTTGATTTCTGTGCAGCATTTACAGATGCAAGAGGTCTCTTACAACGCAAACAAATTGTCCAGGTTAATTAGAAGAAACAAAATTACGAAACTAAGAAGAAATTAAGAAAAAAGGTGACTCGCTGTTTTTAATAATTTTAGTAAGTCGAAAACAGTGTCATGGCATAAATTCTTCGAATGTCTCCAGAATGTTGCATTTCATCGATCAATTTTTGGTGTAAATGGCATAAAATGCATGAAACACTGAAATAATGTTTGAAATATGATGAAGTTATTCTAACTTCTGTATACTTAAGAGCATCTTGTTTTTACATAGATAGTAGCATAACGGTTTATAGTTATTATTATTAAACGGCGTATCATTTTATATTAGGTCATTAAGTATGAAATGTCCGATTACCTAAAGCATCAAGTTTTATTATATTTTATTTATTTATTAAATGTATATTATTTTATTTATTATTTATCAAGTTATTTAGATTAATTATATTAGTTCTTGCCCGAGATATAATAAACCAAACTTTCAGTCTCGAATCGGACATTTCATAATTAATGGCCTAATTGGTGGTACAAGCAAAACTAATTCACAAATTTTCCAGCTTGAACAGGTACGCGCGTCAGCAGTTTCCGTTTGCTGTCCGAAGCGTAACGCAACCGCCCACGCTCGGAAACGCCCGAGGAAAAAATTTGCATCGATCTAATCTCGATAATAATCAACTGTGGAAGGCGCGGACGTAATCTCTCGTTAAAGTTACCCGGCAATTTACCGCTAATGAATGGTAATTTATGGAACGGAGACGATGCGCGATATTTCAGTCCTCTCGATGAGCTGCAACGAGGAATGATGCATCGCGACCTCGATCATTCTACCAAATTTCTTGCTAACGACACGATCGCCGACAATCTCAGACCTTCTTCCTCTTGTGTCAATCAACCCTTCTCTTAGCAATACAGCGTAATATATTTTTATTGCTAGTGTATCCCAAATAGATTACGATTTTATTAAAACAATATTTGAATCTGAATGTGCAGTATAACTTTATTGAAACAATATTCAAATTTGTACTACTAATATACTACTAATATACACAGTACTACTTCGCTAAAACAATATTTGATTCTATATACAGAGTGTTCGGCGTAACGATCGCACCGATTTTTTAGACATTTACGCTAATCGAAAGAAATAATCTTCGGAATAAAAGTTGATTTGGAGGCGAACAAATTGCAATGATAAACATTTCGAAAAATCTTTTATTCGATGAAAAACAAAGGTCACACACTTGAACTTCCTTAAATGGCACTGTATACTTTCGATGGTATAGCGTTATAGCTGTCAGCTGTATAGAAGTCAACGACTTACTATTCGATTATTATATATTACATTCCTATTCGAAATATCATTGACTCTTGAGTTACGTACACGTTTCAATATAACGCGTGAGAAAATTATTTTCTCATTTACTACGAATTTCTAGGCTAAAGGTCATTCGAAGGTCATTGTGTAGTAAATCGTTGAATTCGTTTCTTCGTCAGCTATAACACTATACCATCGAAAATACACAGTGACATTTAAGAAAGTCAAGTTGACCTTCGTTTTTCATCTAATAAAAAATTTTTCGAAATTGTTATTATTGAAGTTTATCATTCTCAAAGAACAAATTGACTTTTATTCCAAACATTTCTTTGTCGGATTAGCGTAAATGCCTAAAAAATCGGTGCGAACATTATGCTGAACACCCTGCATACAGTATCGCCTTATTAAAACAATGTTCGAATTTGTATGTAGAGTATCGTTTTATATAAATAATATTCCAATTCGTATAAACAGTTCGTATAAACAATTTCATCAACACAATATATTTATCTAACTACATTATTGTTCCGTCTAACTAAAATTATAATAAAATTGCATTATAAAAGATATTAAAAATAAATATATTGTGTTGATATATATATTACATATTCTTAGTTATTTATTTTTAATATCTTTTATAATGCAATTTTATTATAATTTTAATTAGAGGGAACAATAATGTATCAATAATATATAACAATAATATATTGTGTTGATATATATATATTAAATTTATTATTATATAACTTATTATTGTTATATATATATATATATATATATATATATATATATATATATATATATATATATTAAAAGATATTATTATGTAATATATATAATATAATATATGTAATATATGTAATATATATATTCTGAAATAAAATGAATACTTGCACATTCTAAATGTATCAGATATTCTGTAAGATTTATTCAAATTTGTATTACGGTCAAATTGAAATCAAGTAAAAAGTCTATAAAACCATCAGGAATCAATTTCTCGCAGCCCGATGCAATTTTTACTGTATCATACGATCGAAGCGACGAATCGATTCCTTCTTTCTCTCTTCGTTCGTGATTTTGAAATAAAAGTAGTGAAATAAAAATAGTAGTGAAATAAAAAGAACCGGATCTCGCCCGACCGTTCCAGTATTCTTGACAAGCACTGCCGCAGATCATAATAGTTTCTGGTAACGATCCGTTGAACACCGGTCGGTTCCGGTTCAGTAAAGAACGGTGCCCCCTAATCAACCCGAACAGCCTACAATTTTTCACTCGTCGCCGAAAGGCGGCAGCGTTGCCAGTCTTCCCGGACACGCGATGCGACCACTCTAAGCTCGTTAGCTTTCCGCGCGGCACGGCGCCGTAAGAAGCGTTCCATTTGCTCCCAGCCGCGTTAAAGGGTCGTCGGAAGCCGACGAAACCCTCGACAGCCGTCGAAATCCGACGATCCTACATCCGTGCTTCGAACTGTTAACGAGATTCCCTGGCTCCCGACTCTCCGGGATACAGCCGTTGTCTACTTTCTTCTTACCGTGAAAATCGCGAGGCTTCCTTCACCGCAAAAGTACGTGTTAACACATATTTTAAGCGAGCCTCGAAACTATCGCCGACCGGTAGAGGTTAAGCTGGCTTAACCTTCGCCAAGTTTCCTCATATTTGACCTCTTATTTCAACAAATCGCAATTTTTTTTCTTTAGACTATGCAGTCATATCCTAGCAAATTATTGTCTCTGTCATATCTAAAAAGAAAACGAAAAAAGAAAATACAAGTCATAACGTCCAGTTTGGAAAAGAGTTATTGTTTTAGACGGTGTCCGAATATTAATGCGACTCACTGTATAATTTCCTGCGACATAATTCGTTGGATTGTGTCGAGTCGTTTCTTGCATTAACAATGGAGGCAAGTGGGAGAATTGTAAATTTTCATCTTTCCGTATCACTGCATTCTAAAGTGTAGAATCTAAAGGGACATAATTTTGTCTGTTATATTATATTATTATATAAAGATAGTCTTGTGTAATGGCATAATTGTTAAATATGTCATGATTATTTCTACAAAAATGGTGACTTCTATATAACAATTTATACGAATACTGGAACACTTCAAAAATTAATTTTGTTTGTTAATCGAATATGGTTCGAAATTTCTGTCAAAAAATGTACACGGGGTGTTTCAAAATTATGGTATTACCGAGAAATGAGGGGTTCCTGAGATCATTTGAAGTAACTTTTTCCTTAGCGAAAATGCAATCCGCGGCTTCGTTTGCGAGTTATCAACGAAAAACAGTGACCAATGAGAGGCGAGATCAGCTGGCTGGCGCGAGGCGGCCCAGCCAACGAGGCCGCGAATCCCAGTTCCGCTGATTGGCTCGGCCGCCTACTGCTAGGCGAGCTCGCCTCTCATTGGTCACAGTATTTCGTTAATAACTCGTAAACAAAGCCGCGGATTGCAATTCCGCTGAGGAAAAAATTACTTCAAATGACCTCAGGAACCCCTCGGTTCTCGTAATAATTTTGAGACACCCTGTATAACACGAAAGCAGTGAATATTAAACTCTAAATATAATTGAACGGTAAGTTCACAATTTTTAAAAGAATTGATATGAATGAAGAGCTGAAAATCATGATCTATACTTCAATTGAATTTAAAAACATAATTTAGTCTGCGACTTCAAATTACACCGATTTATATTAGGCTTCTGTTATCATAAGCGAAGAAAGTAAAGCGTGGGAGATAAAAGCGTCGAACTGTGCGAAAATACAATTTTGTTTCGGATGGATATTTGAGAGGATTGATGAAAGAAAGATAAATGGAAGGGTTCTCAGGCATTCATTCTGCTACATATAGCAATCCCCTGTGAAATTGCCGCGCTGATCGATTTTATCGAGCCTTAGAAATTTGTCGCCCGGTTCGCGAAACCTCCGTCCGACCCAGAATTTCGAATACCGTTGAAACTTTCACAATAGGATTCCGCGAATTGTATCTTCTGTTTTCGCGAGGATGGTGGTGCGTTTCGGGTTGTTCGCGTGGCTCGTAGTTGGTCTGAATCAACCGCTCCTGCGAATTCTACTGCGAATCTGATCGATTCTGCTTCAATACAATCCATTCTCTGCCGTCTACAACCACGCGAACAAGTTAAAAACAGTTTACTATCACTTCAGAGCAAATCACGCGTGTTTCTGGCCTCGGTCGTGTAACTATTCGGGACTAGTTGAATACTTAAAATTCAGCGTTTGCGTATAACATTGGCACAAATCGGAGAACAACTGCCGATTCATACTAAATTTCTGATAAATATACGGGCGAGAAGTTTATTTAGTTTATTTTAGTTTATTTTAGTTTATTAGTATATAAGTTTATTTTATTATTCAGTTGTTTTAATTACGTTTTTGTATAAAATAATTGTGCTCAATTAAAGCAAAGTCTACCTTGATTGTTTAAAGAACTGTGAAATAATTGTTGTTGGAGTAATAACAGTTGATGTAATAATAATAATTGTAATTGCTGTAATAATAATTTTTTAGGACATACCAGCTATAGTCGCAACTGTAATTAAAAAGGAATATTAATTATTCATTCTGTAGGGTGATAATGATAATGAGGCAATTGTTAAATAAATATATGCTAGTACACGCAGGAAATAATAATGACCTACAAAGGGCTGCGATATACATACAACACCATATTCGCTTTGCTTTGCGAAATGCCATATTCCATTTGTTTTGCGAAATTATTCACTGCGGGGAATTATCTTATATGCGCCACTTGTTTGTTGAAACAATATATCAAAAATAAAATTTCTTTGTCCATTTTTCCATTAACACTAGAATTACCGATCTGAAAACACAATTAATGTATATTATTTGATAACAATGATAAAACTGGAATTATTTCAACTTCCTACCATTTATATTGTAACTTATTGATTTATATATATATATATATATTCATTGATTTACTCGTATACAGGGTGCGGTATGTAACTGTCGTCACGATTTTTCAAGCACTTTCGACAGTCTAAAAGAAAAATGTTTCAAACAAAAGTCAATCAGTATTTAGTCGGCTATGTAGGAAAATACAATAAATTTCAAAAGTTATTGTTTTTCGACTAAAAGTCAAGGTCACCTTGATTTTTTTAAATTGTACCCTGCATTTTTGACTTCGTAGTTCCATTGCTGATGAAATAACGAATTCAACGACCTGCTATAATATGACCTTTAGATGACCTTGACTTAATCAATTTAGGGTGGAATAACAAACGTGTTGTAATGTCGAAAGCTATTTTATTTCAATCAATTTACAATTTATTGTTCCACACAAACTTGGTGAAGTCGAGGTTATCTGGAAGTTACAGTTTAGTAAGTTGTTGAATTCATTATTTCATCAGCAATAACACTAGGTAGTCAAATATACAGGGCGCCATTTAAAAAAGTCACAGTGATCCTGACTTTTTTAATCGAGAAACAATAGTTTCTGAAATTTGTTGTAGTTCAATATCTAGCCGACTAAATACTGATTAACTCTTATTCGAAACATTTTTCCGTGAGATTGTCGAAAGTGCTTGGAAAATCGTGTAGATGTGCCACACCCTGTATACGAGCACGCATCCATTTTAACAACAACAAAAACAAAAGCATAACTTGTCGAAGTTAGAGAGAGATAATCGAAAACATACGCTGAATAAGAGAATCATTGTATCAAGTAAACAATTTACAAAGTCTTGTTTTAAATCTGGAAACATTGAATGCAACTGTGTCAATCTGGTCCTTTAAAGAAATTTTTCTAAAAATTTCTCCCAGAAACATTATCATTGTTGCGTCCAGAGACAAGGGCCATAAAAAGGTCCCACCATTGGGGAAACCCTCTCAGGCCCCAACAAGGGTCAAGGCAGACACCCCCTTCCAAGGGGTGATTCGTGCCTTGACCAATAATAAACAATCTACCTCCATCCACGGGTGCTCTTCCACGCCTTTCCAGCGTTGGAAGAGCATTCTTCCACCAGCGCTCGCAGAGAGTACAACACAAAAAATAAAGTTCTCTAAAACTACTAGAGACCCTTCCACGTCATTAATTTGCCGTAGGAAGCGCGAATCGAGCGTACAATAGTTCGGTCGCGCATGTACGTTAGGCGACTAACCGAACGTACGGACAAAACAATCATAATGTGAGTAATTGCGAACGAAAAAATCGGAAAAATCAGAAATTAGTTTTTCCGACTGTGGTCTTGTAGTTCTAGTGTTATAATTAAAATACACTTGCACGTGTTCCGTTGAAAGTGCAATAGGCTAAAGATCCGGTTCCGATTATTTGTGCGTTCCATGAACACTGGGTGCGTCGGTTAGTGCGCGACACACGGAGAATGGTTGACGTTCGCGATCCGTGACGTCGATTTACTAGGCCGGTTCCGTCGGGTCGTCGTGCCGGTTCGCTGCTCCATTTTTCGTCCGGCCCGACGGGAAGAGATTAAATGGACTTCCTGTTTGCTGGCCGCGAGTAATCCGTGTCTTGTTTCTGATCTTCCGCGCGCCACCGCCGCCGGCTACGCCGCGGTTTTTTTGACCCAGTTTTTCATACTAATTGCTTTCGAGGATTAGTTTCGTTGCACCGCCGCGCCGGCAAAAAGACTGTTGCACGGCGGAGGGTCGCGGCAAGATCGAGTGCCCGCTGCTTGTTCATTCGAGAGTTTTCGCGAGCTTTTTGCACGCCGGCTCGAAACTTTTTCCGCGGGGAATTTGAATTTTCCCCGTAGCAAGGGCGCGTCCCCTCGACGAACTTCGACCAGACGGTTTTTCGACGGGGAAGAAAGCTTTCTCCGGCGTAACTTCCATGGATATATTATCGCGTGCTACTCGCTGCGGCGAACCAGATGGTTCGTCTGAATTTTCGAGCTTGATATGCGAGGGACAGTCGCGTGTGTTCAGGCATCAATCATGTGTAACGGGATTTTAATGATTATTCGCGCGTGGCAGACTTTTTTGCGAGGTATCTGACGCTCCGGTTTTTTTTCGTGACGCAGTATTCATTCTTGACAGTTACGGAAACAAAGCTGCCACTTAAAAATATTTCTCTGTCTTGAATATTTTTTTCCTAATATTCATGCTCAGACCAGGCTAAATATTTGAAAAATTTTTAATGGAAATAGTTAACGAAATACTCTTGTTTGTATGCAATAATATTTCAAGATTTATTTGACGTCATAGAGGTAAGTACATGTCGTGTGAAGAGAACTATTAATTGAAATAGTATTTTCTTAAGATCTCTACTGAAAATATTTTTATTTGAAATAATATCTCGTGTGCCTAAATTTCTATGAATTAATTTTACATTCCATTTTCTACAATTAATACGTATGAGAGAGAACGAAATCTATAGAACAAGTGCATATTCTTTTGAAACCTAATATTTCTAAGCAACGAATGTAATTGGAACATTCGGCATCTATTTGCTTTTAACCCTTTGCAGTCGAGTGGTGACGCCGAGGCGCCACTAAAATTATCATATCACATTCTACGATAATTTTTGTATTATCGAAGTGCAGATTTTAAACGTAACTGAAAGTGTAACTGTTGCGTGAATCACGAGATTCAATTTTGTAAGCGTAATACGCACTTTGTCGTGTAAAATGGAAGTACTATAATTCAAGAAAATTATTTTAGATTTACAGTTAAAATGGCTTCGAGTGCAAAGGGATAACAATATACATATATCTGAAATGCAAATACGAATGTCAAGACTTACTCGCAGTTGTTTGGTCTGTAAAATTTCATAATGAAAGGAATTTCAAATAAAGGAAACAATTATTTCAACGAAGTATTTCAGACTCACGTTGTAAAATATATATTTTCAATACTTATTGTATATTTGTAAAATCGATTAAGTGTTTCAACTAGCATTTCATTTAATACAGAAATAAATTGTTATATATCAAACGAAGCATATGCAACACAGTTGAGAGAAATAGTATTTGAAAATATTTGCATTTCTTAATTGAAACATTATCATTGAAACATTTTTGCCAGGTCTGTTTATTTAACTATTCTAATTTCAAATCCCCTGCTATTAGTCAAAACCAGAACGAATTTTCGTGGCGAGCTGTACAAAAGCTTGTATGCGCTTGTAACAACAGTTGCAAAGGGATAACAATATACATATATCTCGAATGCAAATACGAATGTCAAAACTTACTAGCAGTTGTTTGGTCTGTAAAATTTCATAATGAAAGGAATTTCAAATAAAGGAAACAATTATTTCAACGAAGTATTTCAGACTCACGTTGTAAAATATATATTTTCAATACTTATTGTATATTTGTAAAATCGATTAAGTGTTTCAACTAGCATTTCATTTAATACAGAAATAAATTGTTATATCGAACGAAGCATATGCAACACAGTTGAGAGAAATAGTATTTGAAAATATTTGCATTTCTTAATTGAAGCATTATCATTAAAACATTTTTCCCAGGTCTGTTTATTTAACTATTCTAATTTCAAATCCCCTGCTATTAGCCAAAACCAAAACTTGTACGTGCTTATAACAATATTTGCACAAAAGATACCCGAACCATTTTTACCGCACACTCCAATTTCATCGAGCGTGCTTTATTCATAGCCTCATATCTTAAACAACAGCGCCATACTGGAGCGCATCAATACAAAAACAGCGAATTCGAAAGTCCCTGAGACAGTAAACGGACGGACGTTATTCGTGATATTTTGTATGCTTCCGGAATCTAAAATTCGGGATTTTATTTCCAACCAGATGAGATCAGAATCCAGCTCTAACTCAATATTGTTCGCAACATTCTATTTAATTCCATTCGCTCTAAATTGGCCCATAAAAATAAATAAATACTCACGCAGGAGGCGCAGCTCTAGGGGCGACACTTAATTTTTCCAGTTTTTGTTGTTGCGGAAACGAATGCTAAAAACGAGCGCACGTCGTTGGAATTTTAATTAAAATTTTCGTGACCTGGTACGCAGCGATCGTTCGACGACCGGTACCGAGCACGAAATAAACCACGGGAACGCTTTATAATATATAGAAATGATGCGCGGCAGAATAGAGCGTCGAAAAAGCTTGATTTCCATTGTTTCTGCTTGGACGAGAAAAATAAAAGATGACAATAGAACAATGAGACGAATCGAGTTTCACACAGAAGTATATTTGCAGCGAAATCACCGTACACATTCGTCGCGTTAATTTAATTTCATTGAATTCTCTCGCGACGAACGAGAAGTCAAGATCGTCGAGGAATCCGTGACGGGACGTGATTTTATGAATAAATAGTTCCCTTTGAAATTGAAAGAAACTAGGCCGCCCACCGAAAAATCGTATTAATCGAATTCACTGAGACAAACAAGCCGGGCACAGCGCGCCACTCATTTCACCGGAGGTTTATTGCGACAGAAAGCCAATTCATAAGCTCGCGGGGGGAGTTGTGTACTGTAAATTGCGCGAACAAACGAAAAACTCGCAAAACAAACTGACTCCTGCCACCCATCGCCTCTTCCTCGTTCTCTCCGTTTCTCCCCCTCCTCTCCCACTCTTTCTCTCTCTCTCTTTCGCTAGCGCTATACGACCGGTCTTTGAACTCGCGACGAACGAGTTAATTGTGCAAACAAGCGCGAACTAAATACTGACAAATATAACCGAGTTATTCGGCGAACAGTGGCAGAGAACTCGCAGAGGCGAATAATCGTGACGGTACGGCCCGCTGCCGGTTCCGCGAAATTCGAGGCAACGTGACTAGAGAAATCGACGTTACAGTGTTCCAGTACTGCGTTCGTGATGCATCGGAAGCTGCTATTTTAACGAAGATGATCTGACCCTAACGACAACGCTAAATAACTTTCCTTACAATTATTTTATTTACTTATTTATTAATTAATTTATTTATTTATTCGTTACGCGGACGAAAAACGGGGTTGTATCAAATCATCGACAATGTATTAATTTACACCATTTGACCGACATCGATTTCGCCGACAACATTAATCGACATGGTGAAATCATCGACAATATTTTCATCGACATTAACTTAATGTTTACCTGTCAATCGTGCCGAATGGCTATGATTGACAGGTATAGTAATTTCTCCCTAATTTACACTCAGACTTGCGGTTCGTCTTTATAGTTACCGATTTGTTGACAACTGTAAAAACGAAACGCAAGGCTCGAATAATCGTATCTCCTCTTCCCAAATCCTTCATTTTTGCGCGCGATCTGAATGCGAATTGCGGAGAAATTATTGCAAACATATGTGAAATCAATGTCGATAAAACGAGAGTCGATGTAAACATTTCCGGCGAAATCACTGTCGGTCAAATGGTGAGGATTAAGGTATTATCGGTGAAATGATTGTGGGCGATTTGATACAATACCCACAAAAATCCATTAGGATACAATATACAGGGTGTCCCATAATTATGTTAATATCCGGAAAGGAGTGATTCCTGAGGCGATTTGAAGTAACTTTTTCCTTAGCGAAAATGCAATCCGCAGCTTTGTTTACGAGTTATTTACGAAAAACAGTGACCAATGAGAAGCGAGATCAGCTGGTGCGGCTGAGCCAACGAGCCAGCAAAGCTCAGGTCCGCCGATTGGCTCGGCCGCCTCGCGCTAGCCGTGCTCGCCTCTCATTGGTCACTGTTTTTAGTTAGTAACTCGTAAACGAAGCCGCGGATTGCATTTTCGCTTGGATAAAAGTTACTTCAAATAACCTCAGGAATCACCTCTATTGTGTTAACATAGTTATGGGACACCCTGTAGAACGATATCTGTTCAGTTGCGATAGAGAACAAAATTTCCAGAGAAAGAAAAACACGTAATAGAACTACGAAATACGCATCGAACCGGATAAAATACAAAGTTTTAGCGATATAGATTGTAGACTCAGTTTCTAAAGGAAGATATTTCAGTTCCGGAAAGTTCCAGTTTTTGTGAGTAGCTATCGGCAGGGCTGCAAATTCTGCTTACTGGGTCAGCATAGAAAAGTCGGGAAGTAGTATGTCGAATTGGAAACTTGGAAAATTTCACAAATGTCTCGATGGAGCAAGGAAGTTGATACAAGACAGCACTTGCTGACTGTGTGTGTGAGTATTAATAATTTCACAGGGAAAAAACTATACAGTCGCACGGACGAACAGACAGCTGTAAAACCGGATTAGCGTTCGAAAAATGTACGCTGTGTTCGATTCTTTTAATTTTGCGAAAGAGTTGGTATATTTTCATTCAGCTTCACGTTCTTATACCTAAGAAACTTTTCATTTTGTGTATAGAATCGTAGTCTGGTTACAACAAAATGAAATTGCAAGAATATTTTGAATGTAGACTTTCTTATACAAGTTTTCAAGACCAGCTAATTCTGTACATTTATTTCATGTTTTAATGTGGCTGAGTCGGTTTGTGGTACATCGTGATTTCACAGTTTCAGGTAAAGTAAACAATAAAATGGTTTCAGTTCCTAGCAGAATATATAACGTCCTTGAAAAGTGTTGATTTGTGTGGAAACTGTACAGTTCTGAATATTTAGTTCCATTTTCCACGGAAAAATAGATCGTAAAAATGTCTTCAGTATTTCTGATGGAAGTGAATAGATAAAACTCAAACAGTGCAAACATTTGAGAAATTTCACAACATTTCTGCATTATTTTCATCCATTTAAACTATTCAACAGAGAAATAAAATTCCTATTTTGCATAAGAATCTGAAGTACAGTCAAACATCAGAGATCCAAAAAATAGAACTTGAACACAGTGTTCATAGCATTTAACAGTGATACAACGGGGCTTGGGTCCATTCGGACCCGGAGTATAACTATTTTTAATTGATTGACTAATTTCTATTGTTATTTACGTTATGTATTATTGTTAGATAATTTTCGCTAACGTTGACAGAGAAACGAACGTGTTTAGAAGAAGTACCTTAACAATATCTTGTAAAAAATATTCATAAATAATATTTAATTTAATTTTTAAAAAGTTTTAAAAATCAAATTTAATTGAATTAAATTTAACAAAAATTTTTAAATCAAATTAAATTAAATTAAGTTAAATTAAATATTAAATATGATCGCAAGCCTACTCAGATATATTTGTGATAAAGAGATCCGCAGTTCGAGTGTTAATAGTAAAGTCAACCTAAAACCATTAATCAACGTACCCGACAAATTAGTCAATTATCACGAGGCAGATCTATCGATTAGACCAAAGGAAATTCCTCAATGGAACAGAAGAAAAATGAATCTCAACCGCTTGTGTCAACCTCAAGAGACGAAACAAGCAAGCTTTTCCAATCGGCGCGCAACTCGTCCTGTGCTTGCAAGCACAGTGCATAAAATTCACGGTCGAGCTGCAACGATTTCATTATACAATAACGATGCGAAACTGGAGAAGAACATTCTAATGGTCGCCGACAAAGTGAGTGGTTCGTCTGGTTATAATCGAGAGCGCGAAATCGCGAGAGGCGAAAAAAGGAAGGAGAGAAAAAGAGAGAGAGAGAGAGAGAACGCGCGCCGGGCCGCGCGCATTAAAGTCCTCTGTCCTGTTGCTCCGCGGGCGAACGATTTTGTTAAATTACTGGAGCGGGCTTTTACATAATGGAGGAGCTTCAAATGAATTACCGCCATCTTTCAGGGTGCTCGCGGGTCCCGCGGCGAACGAGGACGACTGACGAAATCGTTTCCATCCCCTCGTAAACGCAGCGCGTTGAAATTTCCCGCGGTGAACGCGTGGCTGGATGCTCCACTTCCGTCGGATCGATTTGCGTAATAAAAGATACTCCGCCGGCGATTTATTATCCGTCCACCCTCGCTTCTTGCCGCGGCGCGCACTCATATCGCTCGCTCCCTCGTGCCTCGCCATTAGGCTTCTTTTTTCATTCGCTGCCGCGGCGACTAAGAGTGTTCCGTGTTCGACGGAAATTCCAATTTATTGTGCCTCATCCGCTCGTTAGTCCTGTTTACTCAGGATCCAGATGTAAACACGGGCACAAATGAGATGTCTCCAGTTTTATTCGACGGTTTACGGAATGTTTCTCAGCGCAACGCACAGTGATGCCAGCAATGGAAACAAAATAAAGAAGTCAATTTTTTTTTTCTTTTTACGACATAATCGTAATCCAGAGCCTTTATTCGTACGTAAACAATTAAAAAAAAAGAGACAGACGAAAATATAACCCTCGCACACAGGAAACACAAATATTTTTTTTCTTTTTATGACATAATCGTAATCTAGAGTCTTTATTCGCACGCGAACAATTAACAAAAAAACAGGCAAAAATGTTATCCTCACATCCATGAAATATAAATATTTTTTGGCTTTCTATGATATAATCGTAATGCAGAGTTTTTATTTATTCGTAAACAATTAAAAAAACAAACAAACAAACAAGTAACACCAGGTCAACACCCAGTATAGACAACGATCTACTTTGTTTCCTCAAGCATTTGCCTGTTGTGTCGCAGTGTTCAATCGACGGTACTAAAAACACTTGTTATTTTTATTGCGAAATGTTTTAATTACTTATCGCATATTCAGTTTTATTGTCTCGAAGTTACACACCCATCGAGGACGTACTATATACTTTTGATTATCTTCAACCTAACTTTTCCCGGAAATGGTAAAACATCTCATAAGATCTCAACTTTACATTAAAATCAATTTTATTTGCTCGGATTTGATGGAAATAAACATATTAATCAAAATCGCCGTTAAGTTCAGTGTTCGCTCCAATAGAGCACTTAGGAACAAAATTAATAACTCCTAAACTAATTCAATGTCGATCGAGGACCGCGAATACTTTCTCAAAGAAAATAACGAAGATCTATTATAATAATATATTATATAATATATAATATATAATATAATAAATTATAATAATAATAATAATAATAATAATAATAATATATAATAGATCTTCGTTATTTTCTTTGAGAAAGTATTCGCAGTATTATATTTAATATAAGTCTATATTATATATATATATATCTGTCCTGTTACACATCGATGGATGTGTAACTTCGAGACAATAAAACTGTGAATATACGATAAGTAATTAAACCATTTCACAATAAATATATATATATATATATATATATATATATATATATATATATAATATTATTATCGAAGAGAACCGGAATAATCTTAACCTTTTATTAGATAAAAAGGAATATCAGTGAGCCGTTCGAACGAATGCTAATTTTTCAGCGAACAATCAATTGTGTCGTTCGTTCGAGTGACATGAACAGACATCGACGAATCGAGGTCGCGGATGCAGGAAACTCTATCGATCATGAGCAACGATAAACGAAACTTCAATTAGTAGAAATTGGACGGGTTAATCGTCGGTTCATAGGATTTATTTTTCCGACGGTTGATAAATGAATTCCGCCAGCGATGCTGCAAATTGCGACCACGTTTTACCTGCTCTGCGGCGATTCGAGGTGACAGCGACAGGGGAAGAGACCATGACGACCGACGGCGGAGGTGGGGGGGGGGAGGAGGGCTGAAATTATTGAATCCGCGAACGAAATATGAGACGCCAAAATTCTGCAGACTGCACCGTAAACCAAGTAATTAGTTCTGATTGAATCGTAGCGGATACGTACGCGGCCCGGTCAGAACCGGATTTTCGTTATGCATTTACGATGCGCTGGAACGCGGTGACTAATTGCCATTTACGCGGAACTGTAAAATTCGATTGCGCGGTCTGTTTGTTAAGTCGCGCTAAATTGGGGCTGAACGTTAACGGTCCCGTTATTATTCCCGCCGCGGTGCCGATTACGCTGAACAGCACGGTATTCAGGGACCGACCCCTACAGAAGACGGCGACAGCCGATTCGAGATCGTCTCGCGTAATTTCCAGTGATTTCGTCGAATATCGCTGCAGGAAACTTCTGGACAAAATTTTGTAGATTCCGATCCGAATGGATCTAGGCGTAGCGAAACGATCGTATCCCGAGAATGGATCTTCGTGAAAGCCAATTTAGCACAAAATCGGACCATTGTTTCTAATTACAGCAAATTCTCCGTAATTGGCGCTCGGCTTGGAAACAAACATGGACAATTTGGGAAATAATGATCGTAATAATCGTACCTAATACGCAATACGTAATAATCGTATCTTTTCCCAAATTGTCCATTTTTATTGCCAAACTGAGCATCAATTAGGGAGAATTTAATGTAGACAAAAATTGAGAACGGGAGACAGGATTATTCGAGCTCTTAACTGTTGTTGACAATCGGTAACTATAAAAACGGGCCGAATAATCGTAAATTTTACTTTCCACGTTTTATGGTTCTTAAGAAGTGAAAGTTTTGATTCACGATAATTACTTATTAATTTAAAAATACTTAGGCGATTCTACTAGTACTGGAAAACAAACAGTTTAAGCAACTTACATACAGGGTGGTCTAGTAAGAATCACCGTTTGAATACCTCTGTTATTTTTGGAGGCGCGAAAAAACTTTATTAACAGAAGTATTTCGGTAGATAAAATTTTAAAAAATCTCATAAATTTATCATTTCTCTACACGCATGAGTCAATAACTTTCTATAGCAAATGTCGGACTGCTTCAAGTAACATATAAAAGAATATATGATTCTATTTAAGAAAGCGAATATGACTCTCAAATGTACCAAACTTCTCTATCTGCAAAAGAATTATTATCATTATATTATGGACCTCTCCATACTGAGACACTCAAGTGTTAATTCAAAATGGCAATATTAGACAAGTCTGGTAAAAAAGATAAGAATATTTACAAGAATGTTAACATAAGAATTATGAGTATTATTAATTAACATATGAATTCAGAACATTTATAAGAAAAATTTATATTTAGCATAAAGATCCGCATCCTATTAATGTAAATTTTTGTCTAACAACGATGAGATGAGATTTACTTATAATTATAACTTATACTTATTATTATTATAATTATTATTATATATTATATTATATTATATTATATTATATTATATTATATTATATTATATTATATTATATTATATTATATTATATTATATTATATTATATTATATTATATTATATTATATTATATTATATTATTATTATTATAACTTATACTTATAATATAAGAATATTCTTATAATTTCGTTGAGCAAAAATTGAAAATTCGTGAAAGCAAAAATCAGGAACCGGCCTTTTCGTTTCGGTGATCCTAGTGTTAACGAACGCAACAAATGCACTCGACCTTCTACAAAACGAGGTTCCAGGGTTTACAATTTCTGCCACGCCAACGTGCGCGCTTTGATACGTATGGAAAGCTTCCGGCTGCCAACGAATCAGGACCTGACGAGGATATTTTTCTCGGGGACGCCGTTGTTGTTTTCGCGGAGCCGGTTACACAGGCGTGCTCTAATTTCCCCGGCGAAAGAAGCAAGTAAACGAGCCACGGATTGCTTGCGGTTTGTTTTCTTGGAGCTCGAGTGACGCAATTTCTCGGCTTCCGCGAAGCTGTGCTTTTATTCCCGTTTTCTCCCTCTTCTCTCTCTCTCTCTCTCTCACTTTTTCTCCGTCAGCATTGAATTTGAAAAAATGTGCGTGCGCGATGAAAGCGTCATCATTCAGGCAATCTCATGTTAAATTCGCCGTCGGATTATACTATCCTTCTAATGAATCGTGCAGTCGACAGGTGTTATTAATCTGAAAAACTATAGGTCGATGGAAAAAAGGTGGTCCTCTGAAAACAAAGATTGATAAAAAATTTTTTAGCGTAGGGAATTTGAGAGTCAAGTATTTGGTATGTTGCGAATTTCCGTTACGGTTGAATGTCGTTTGATCTGTTAATTTACAGTGCAAACGTGTGCGATGGAAATCATTGCAGAGAATCGAAGGTGAAAAATTAAAGTGTCACAAATCCTCAGAGTTGTCAGAAAAATATCAGGTCAGATGAACTATTTATTACAGTTAACGATACAAAGCAATGTTCTATCTTCGAATCTGCGTATTTTCCATCACCTTGTATCCACAATTTGTCCCAACTTAAACGAATTCGAGTTTCCGCATGATTTTTGAAGAAACAAAATATGTTAACCCTTTGCACTCGAAGCAAAAATTAACGCAAAATTTAATACAGTTTTTCTGACCCACTGTATTTCCATTTTATTTCACCTAATGCATTGTACGTATGAAATTGAATTTTGTGATTGATGAAACAGTTATCCTTTCAACAGTTCTTCAAATATGAACAAATTTGATGAATAAAGTTATTTTGAAAAGTGACGTAACAATTTTTAATGGCGCCTTGAAGTTGCCATTAGAGTGAAAAGGGTTAACATGCTTTCCATGGTTTTTATTAATAATTTTTGTTAAATATTCAGTGGAGTGAAAGATATGTTAAGTGACAAAGAATCTGTACAGTAATATCTCTCTAATTGACGCCCAGATCGACCACAAAAATGGACAATTTGGGAAGAGGAGATACGATTATTCGAGCCTTACGGTTTATTTTACGTTTTATTTTTTATAAATTGTCCACAATTATAAAATAAGAGCCGCAAGGCTCCAATAATCGTATCTCCTCTTCCCAAATTATTCATTTTAGTGGACAATCTGGACGTCAGTAACGGAGACATTATGTGTTATGTTCTCAATGTACGCTTATAGACTGAGAGCGAGTCACAGACGGAGAGCTACCATAATCTTTACGATGGTAATAATCGATAGATTGCGACGTTGCTATACATTGGATTCTTAACAATTTCTATTTGTTGATTTTGAAGCAGCCTGTAGTTGTTCAAACGGATATCCCCAGTTGCAGTTCCATTAGCAAATTGCCTAGATGAATTTAATCCAAAGAATTACGATGGTACAAATTTGTGGACCACGTTTGAACGAGCCTGTAGCGCAGCGTAGAGATACTCCGGACAAATATTATTTTCCCCGAGGAGATTAGTGTATTTTATCGAGGACGACGTCGTTGTTCTGGAACCGCAAACAGCATAGTAAATTTCCTTTAATTCCATGTGAATTCGGAGTAACACTTGAGCTTGCAGCCCGACACAAAGCTGCGGAACAGTGGCGGCAAGCTTTACGCGATCCCGTAAACTTCTATTGACCCGTGTCTCTAGTCATCACGTGAAAATCGTCGGGTTTTACGGCGGCAAGGTCTGCGACAACGCGTTGATTAGACGAGACTGCGGCGTACACAAATGTTTTCATTCGTCGAGCAGCTATTTTTCGAACGGGCGGCGTGCGGCGAAACTTTCCCAGGACAAAAGAAACAAGCGAACGTGTTTCGATCGCGAAACGATCCATCAAAATCGCACGATTGTGCGAAACAATGAAAACGAAAAGCGCCGGCGAGCAAGCGCGATGAGAAAATAAGCGGGATCGCGAAAATCAGCGAAATAAAATTAATCCGGAAAATAGAGCCGGTGGAAATGTTTTCCCGCGGGATCGGCGTTCTATGCGCGATCGTGAAACCACAATTAGCAACGATTGTCGAAACGCGATTCCCGACAAAACGCTCATCGGGCCGAATTCGTCACCGTCGACTGTTTGCCGGTTCGTTTCGACGATGAAAATTCGACGGACGCGTTTTTCCAGCGATTCCAGGTCGTTACCGCCGCGTTTTCCACCGGTGCCGAGCGTCGCCGTCGATAAAAATTAACGGCGTACGACGCTTAATCAGCGAACGAAATCAGCTGAATGTAAAACGAAGTAATCAGCGGCGATTGAAGTGGGCCGGCCCGGCCGTGCCCGAGTCGGCCCGGTCCGGCCCGGCCCGGACCGTTCACGCGAAATCCAATAACCGACGTGTATCCGGTATCATAAATTTCCATTAGACTGTTTGCCCGGTTATTTTCTGCGCGAGGCGCCGCGCGTTACGCTTCCGGACAACGCCGAAATTATTTATACGCCGGAGGAGCGCAAGATTGCGCCATTGCTATCGACGAATTTCCGATTTAGGAGCGGTCGGATGGATTTACAGAGAGAATCAGGTTATCAAAATGTTGGCTCGAGTATGAGAACTCGTCGCATTCTTGCGGAGAATTGACGAGACGCTTTGTTCGATTTATCGTTTGCACCCGAAGATATTTTACCTGGAAAGCCAGAATAATTTTTCTGACTTACGGTACGTCTACATTTTGTATGATTTACAAGGGAACCTAAATGATAATAACAACGTGAGCTGTCTGAAAATAGTTTAAATAAAAGCGGTATCCTAATTCTGAGTCCATAAAAGAGTGCGAAAATATTTGTACAAAGTGTACTGTTCATTTGATTGTAAATTTAACACGCTGGTCATTTCGACGGGTTTCACATTTTTCATTTTAAGATTATTGTCATTGTAAAGGACATCATTCGTCATTCATTGGAAGTGATCGAATGAGTTTCTTAATACAAGCATATATTAGAAAATCAATGGGGAAAACGCTAAATAAATTCAGCATTGTAATTCTTATACAGGGTGTTCCGAAAATGTCTCGCAATCCGGAAATGGGAGGTTCCCGAGGCCATTTGAAGCAACTTTTTCCTTTGCGAAAATTTTCTCCGAGGCTTCGTTTACGAATTATTAACGAAAAACGCTGACCAATAAGTGGCGAGCTCGGCTGGCGCGCGGCGGCCCAGCCAACGAGTGCGCGGAGCCCAGTTCCGCTCATTGGCTCGGCCGCCTCGCGCCAAATGATCTCGCCTCTGATTGGTCACTGTTTTTCGTTAATAACTCGTAAACGAAGCCGCGGATTGCATTTTCGTTAAGGAAAAAGTTGCTTCAAATGACCTCAGGAATCCCATACTTTCAGATTGCGAGACACTTTTGGGACACCCTGTAGAACAACCCACGTCGGTCACTTTTATTTCTCAGTATATTTTTGTTAAGCTCAGCCATCTTTTACTTATTTACTAGATTATTATGATATGTAAAATTTGATCAACCGTAAAATCCACAAATCAAATTGCACAGATAATACACATTCGTGCATACGTCACAACTAAACAGGATACTTTCATACGAATTTCTATTTCTCAACGATCAGTTCACAGAAACCAAAGGAGCAATTAAATTTGCGAACTAAAAGATTCCTAAAGATACAAGGAAAACGCTAACTTCTATATTCTAAAACGTAGGATTTCTGATTTTCGTAAAAGATTCGCACAACAAGAGTAACTTCTGTGATTGCACGAATCGTAATCACGGTCTTGCGAGAAATAACCTAATAAGTTCATTCAGGTATGCGCATATTTAATATTAGCGTTCCACGCCTGTCCGGAGCATGTGCACACACTTAACCCAGACCCAATTATAAATTCTTCTTTCGCAGTCACGAAAATCGTAAACGAGAGTATTACGGAAAGTTATTAATCACGTTAATTTATTAATGCGTGTACGCACTCCAGTCCAATCATGATTTCTTGTTCCAGAAATATGAAAATGGTACACATGGTTTCATGGAAAATTATTGGATGTATTCGCATATTCATGCGCGCATTAAACAAAACCTGCGGAAAATACCAGCAACACCGTTATTGTAATTTCGCGAAAAATGTTTAGCCAAAATTGCAACTCGATTCGGTATTGTTGTGAAAATTGATTTTACAGGTTTTTTTCCCAACAAATCCTGTTTTCCTATCCAATTTTATATCGTGCATTTTCGAAGATTCTTAAGCGCGCAAATTTACTTTCGAAAGAACCGAAATTCTTCTCGTTGCACCGATCAAAGGAAATGTTTCGCGATTAATGAGAATTTCGAAACCAACGGGCGAATAGAAAATGATCGCGAGATCTGCGAAATAGATTGTCAGATGCTTAAAAACCTTGCCGGGTGCTCGTAGCTTCAAAACGGTAGCGTGTTCTATATTTTTCCGTTTCGCGAGAAACATCTTCGTTAATGATACTAGGACGCCTTTTCCCGCGGCTCATCTCCAAGTCTCTCATCCCGTGTTCTGAATTTTTTTAACCACTTTCGCCAGCCACGTTCCCCTGTACAATCAGTTTGGTACACCGTAGAAGTCTTCTGGATCAGCACGCCGGCCCTTTCACCATTTTCCGGGGAGTTTTTAATACAAATTCTCTGTCGGGAACGAAGTCCATGTACCGACTGATTAATTCCGAGTTCTTCTAATCACCCTCGACGCATGTAACCAATAAAAACCCGATGAAACGTAGCGGTCGTCACGAGTTAAAAGTGGAGACCGCAAAAACTTTTCAGAATACCTACAATGTCAAAAGTTTTCGGTCGTATATACTTTTCACTTCACACCGCGGCGACAACGTCTATGTAATTTTTTACCAAACTCGCGGAAAGTTTTACTCGGACACACTGCTGTCTTTTGCTGAACGTGAATTCTACATTAACATTAGAATATAATCAAAAGTATGAAATTTTTGGCCTTCCTCGTCCCTAATGACGAAAAGAAAATTTTAGAACATTGCAAGGTACAATTTGATTTCTTTGAAACTTCGCCACGTATAATTTCATTTACAGTTTGTTCGCCACGCTTGTAAATAAATATTGGAAATGTTCACGTGTGGACGAGGAAACAATTTATTTATCAAAGCTCGTTTGCGCGACGACAGTTTAGAGAGGCGAGTTCTGTCGATGTAGCACGGTTTATATTTTTATTTGAAATCAAATTTACACAGAGCAGTCGCAGTTCGTTCGGCTGTGCAAATTATGGTTGAACGCTAGCTACCGTCATTTATTTGCCGGTTAAACAAACGAAGCGGGAACGGGGAGGCGGCAGAAGGGGGCGGAACATTGCAACGTTTCGGCGGTTGGGCAGGATTCGTCGTTACTGGTCGACGAAGCTTCTTCCGCTTCTTCCGAGGAGTCCACGTCGCTCAAGGAGACTTCGGTATATATTTTATGTAGGATCTTATAAAGACGACCGTGCGTCGCGACGTCGGCGACTTTTAACCCCGGGATTCATAAATATTCGTTTACGAGCCGTTCCTTCGTCGCCGCTTCCGCGGCCGAGTTACATTTTACGCATTTATAACACCGCAAAGAGGTCCGCAAAAATTCTATTTGCAGTGCGACCGGATAGGCCAATAGAAATTTTCGGTTTACGGCCAGGCATTACCGAAAACTGGAAACTCTACTCAGCTCCGGACGATGCTCTTGAGTATAGAGTCGCTGCGAATGCAGCCAGTTACTTCTTCACCCTTGCGGACCGTTCGGGAAATCGAAAGCTTTCCCCACGATCTCATTGTAATCTGAAAAATATGTCAGAAAGTTTTCCTGCTTCTAGTATTAAATTAATTTATATATTTCTAGGCAGTCGGTTTTATGCAGTTCTGGTAAACACGAGCAGGCAACGTGTGAAACAGCAACATGATTATCGGAATTTAAAAGTGATTATAGATTATTCTGGACTGGCTGAAAAATTATTAAAGGAGAGAAGAATTTTTGGGCAAACTAGTCAATTCGTAGATTTCTTTAAACCGAGCGGGCACAAACAGTGAAACGATTATATCAATTTCAAAATCATTTTCAATAATATAGTATATAACAATATATAGTATAATAGTATAACATACATATAATAGTAAACTAATATCATAATATATAATCGTATATTATAATTATAATATATATAATTATAATTATATTTATATTTTATATTATATTATTATATATATAATTATAATATATAATCGTATAATATATACTGTAATAATACAATAATAATAATATAGTATATAATAAAGATCATTTTCAACTTTCTAAAACTATTAAAAAAAGAAAGCACTTTTATCCGACTATAATATAGTATAATATATAATAGTAAAATAATATCATAATATATAATCGTATAATAGTATATAATAATATATAGTATAATAATACAATAATAGTAATATAGTATATAATAGAGATCATTTTCAACTTTCTAAAGCTATTAAAAAAAGAAAGCTCTTTTATCCGACTATAATGTAGTATAATATATAATAGTATAATAATATCATAATATATAATCGTATAATAGTATATAATAATATATAGTATAATAATACAATAATAATAATATAGTATATAATAAAGATCATTTTCAACTTTTTCTAAAAGTACTAAAAAAAGAAAGCACTTTTATCCGACTCCTGTCGGCTGCAATTGATGCAATGTTTATCTTACTAAATCTAAGAAATGATAACTGAACTAGATTTTCTACGTGCATAGTAATTTAATTGACAAATTTTTCACCGTCAACCATACTAGCGTTCAAGACAAATGAAGAAATGGCATCGTCGAATTTCCAGCGAGGCAAGAAAGACGGGCGAATTAAAACACTATACGACGGTGGCAGGCATGGTTGAAGATGCTGAAGTTATGAAAGTGAACAGAATAAGGTCCGACCGCAGCAAATGGAGCAGAACAGAAACTGGTCGGTCAGGTAAGAACGTACGATGCGCCGTACAAGTAGAGATAGGATCATGTTCAGACAATTCAGTAGAGTAGGTCAGTACGTCCACAGACACTGCCGAGCACAATTCTGACTAAGTTACAGGAAAAGAGAATCGCGCTGTGCTAAAGACAGGCAACAACGGACCGCGCTCCAGTAAGTGGAATACATCTGTCTCTGGTTAGACAGGATACATTTTCCTTAAAACTTGTCTAACTGATACAGCCTCGAGGCACAAACTCATAGTTTTCCTATATAGCACAGAGAATCTGATATATGTACTCGATTTAAACCTTCGCCGTAGAAACTTCAACGAACCGCAAAATAAACATACTAAAAATCAAATATAGACATTATTATAATACGTTCCCCGATAATGAAGCCGCGCGAGAACATTTTTAATCGACTAATGAAATCCGAACTACCTCTGCTATCATGAAGTTGCGCATTATGAATGTACTACTGTGATCAAAAAGTAAGGTGAATTTGTTTATAAAATGTAAATTCTTTATTTATTCTTCCAAATCAATTTCATCCCCTTCAAAGTAATCCCCGTCCGATAAAACGCACTGTTTCCGACGCTTTTTCCAGTTCTCGAAACAGTCGGAATAGTCTTTTTCCGGTATAGCCTTCAAGACCTTCTTCGATTCGGTTTTTATCTCCTCAATCGTGTCAAAACGGCGTCCCCGCATCGGCCTTTTGAGTTTGCTGAATAACCAGAAGTCGCACGGAGCCAAATCAGGCGAATACGGTGGTTGCGGAACGATATGAGTCGAGTTTTTGGCAAAAAAGTCGCGAAGAACCAATGCAGTATGACATGGCACCAATCGAGACTTGACGCGTTTGAGACACAAATCATCCTTCAAAATGGTTTGGACTGAGCCAAATGATATTCCAACACTATCAGCGAGGTCTCTCATTGTCAGTCGACGATTTTCAAGCACCAAATCTTCGATTTTTTTGGACGTGGCCCTCGTCGGTAGACGTTGATGGTCGTCCAGAGCGCGGTTCGTCTTCAACGCGTTCTCGGCCCGCTTTGAACTCGTTGTACCACTTATAAACGTTTTTTTGTGCCATAGTTTGATCACCAAAGGCCTTCCGTAACATTTTCAACGTGTCCGCACAAGAATATTCGTTCCGCAAACAAAATTTGATGCAAGTTCTTTGCTCAACAAAATCACCCATTGTAAAAATCGAAAAATTCACTTTTGGTCGTTTACTAAAACACGTGTAACTCGGAGATAATTAAACCTTTTAACAAACAGACGCTTGGCAATTGTTATAGACAGTCCTACCAACCTAGGAAAAAAACAATTGCCTGCCTTCCTAATGTCCGGGAGTTTTAAATGACAATTTCACCTTACTTTTTGATCACAGTAGTATACCGGTGAATATTACTCGTGCGGATGAAAGCGAAATGAATTCGAAACCGGCATGATATCTACATGGAAACTTTATCGAAACCATTACTCTGCCGTGAATTTATAATGATTCGTTGTCGACAACAACGAAATAAATACAATCGCTTTTGGGTTCGTTCGCGGGTGAAATTGGTTCGTTTCGCAGGGCCGTAATAAACGAGCTCGCGCGGAAAATCATAACTGTTAACTTCCACGGGCGAAAGGAAAAAGGTTTACAGGAGCAGCGTGGCAGCCGCGCGTAATTTCCGCGGGCGTTTCGAGAATCGGCTGGCCGGCTTTATGGAACCGATCGTTACGTCGGAGTCGGCCGCGCGACCGCGATTAGGGCAACGATACTGTCGTTCTTGCGCGCGGCCGACATGCATGCTCGAAGTCGAAAGTTGCCGGGAACACGGTCGCCGCCTTCGGATACCGGCGATGTTTCCAACTTCGATTATGCCCCGCCATTCGTTACCCTATACTGATTTAGCTAATCAGGAATTCCACTAGGAAAGTTGCCGTGGCTGCGTCGTGTAACACGCCTCGATATTTCCGTTACGGAACCGCCGCGCTCGCAATGTTCATTACGCCCACGGGCCGCTAGTTCGCTCATAAATTACGCTTCTCGAAAACTCTACTTTCGATTTAATACGTCCCGAACGATACCGGGAATTTCAATTTCCAGCACGGAGCTCGGGGCACGGCCTGTTGTTTTTCCGGCCGTCTGCTCTAGAAAGGATTTATTGCGTGAGAAATCATCCTCGCCAGTTTCAAGGTCGATCGAACTCTTCCTGTACACGAGTCGCGAGGCGAATTCTTCCACGTGGATTTGTTTTCGCGTAAAACGCGTAAACAGAGTCTGCGTGTGGAAAAGAAATTACAAAATATTGGAAGTGAAAAGGCTAGAGTAGGCTTTGTAAATATTAACCCTTTGCACTCGAACCAATTTTATCTGTGACAAACAAGTGAATGAATGAAAAACAAGCATAATTTTTCTGACTTGTATTATTTTCATTTTACACGGCAAAGTGTATTTTATGCGTACGAAATTGAGTCTTGCGATTCGTGCAACAGCTACACTTTCAGTAATGTTTAAAATCTAGGCTTTGATAATATAAGAATTGTCTTAGGACGTGATATAACAATTTTAGTGGTGCCTCAGAGTCAACACTCGAGCGCAAAGGATTAATTTCATATAGTTTCCGAAAATGGCATTATGACATTTCGGAAAACAAAAGTGAATTTCATTCACCAGCGATGCTGTAATTTAAAACGATCAGCCCATTCATTTTAATTGGCGGAAACTTGTCATGTTGGTTCAGCGTTAATTGCTGTGCCTGAACGCAGCTCTTATCTCTGTTTTTCATTATCATATCGAAACAATTAAAGGACGGAACAGCTGCGACTTAGCCTGAGCATTTCTACTTTTTAGTCTTAACCCCTTGACATATCATTTTCTTCGCAGTTACTGCGATTCGAAATTGTTTGATCGCAATAATTTCTTAGAAGGAAGAGAAAATCGTGCGCCTTATTGTGCGCCAAAATTTACTCGAATGCTTAAATATTGATGACGGGAGATTAGAAATTTATTGCACCTTTAAAAGACAGAATAACATTTTATACTCAATAAGTTATTACTAGAAATGCTCGTGACGAGTCGGACTCGTCGGCAAAGGGTTATGCTCGAACGTGCTGCGGTAAACATTGGCAAATTTTACCACGCTTGTTACGACAATGCGAATTGTGCCGGAACGCAGCAGGATCATTTTTATGGAAATAAGTGACGGAAGCCGGCAGAGGATAATGAGTTTAACCTCGATAAACCTTCGATCGTTTAGAGCTCGCTAGATCCTTCGTCAGGACATCTCGATCGTACCAGATTCTAATCCTTGTCCGACGAAACGTGCAGACCTCGTCGACGAAGTTTACGTCGTTGGTGCTCGAATCGAGAAAAGTCGACGAGGCCATTAAAATTTTATGCGATGCCTTCACGACGCTTTGGACCACGATTCAACGAATTTTACTGGCTTCTTCGGGGTGAGACTGATTGTGGATCATAATAACGGCTCGGTGAACTCGTTCGGAGATGATCTTTACGATCCGCGTCGCGGAAAAACAAACAAAAACGGTGAAGCAGCAATACGGGAAGGATATAGTCGCTTGCTTTTTTTTCGTAATTATTACCTGTTGCGTATTTTATCGAATACGGTATATAGCTTCCGTTATTCAGAATTCATCCATCGGCGTAGGATGTGTCATTTTCTTCGGCTTCGGTTCCTCCAAAGTGATCGATAAATGCGGGCACCGAGGTATCCGCAATCTATTCGAACGTCGATGGATACGGGCGAACGTCATTTTTGTTATGGATGCCGGGTATAGTGTATCTTAAAACAATCATAAAATTTCATATTCTCGAGTTTAACGGTCGTGATAAAATTGAAAGCACTCCCGGCGCGTTCGAGTGCTATAAAACGGTTTGAGGTAGGACGGTGAAGAATTCTGGCCGGCGAAAAGCGCCGGACGAGTCCCCGACGCAGCGTTGACCAATGATTTCCTCCGAAACCGCAACACATCTGCCGCCTTCGTTTAATTTGATTAAACGGAACGGGTCGTTCGAGACCTAACGAATTTGATTCGGTTGAATCGAGTCATTGTCTCGTGTCCAGAACGTTTCATTTGGTTAAATAGAACGCCGTTCGGTCTGCTACGAATTTTATTTAGTTGAGTAGAGCACGTCGTTCAATGTCGCAACGAATTTTATTTAGTTAAGCAGAACTCATCGTTCGATGTGCTAATAAATTTTATTTAATTAAGTGCAACTCGTTGAACACATCGATTCGGTATGCAACCAATTTGAGTTACTTAAGAAGATCGTTCGGTGTGTAACAAACTTTATTTAGTTGCTTCCGACACGTCGTTTATAATGTACAACAAATCTTTCTAATTTGAGATTCTAAGACTTGAAATACTCGAACAGTAGAACCTGCCACGCCTAAATCAATTAACTGTTTCATTATCCGAAGTTTTTCTGCGATAAATTACCATTTGGTATTCTTCTACGTTATTAAGTGTACATATTTCAGCAAGCTTCCTCATACAGCTGGCTGGGAATGCGACTTAACGTAAGTTCTTAATGAAATAAAGCTTCTTAAATAAAGCTATTAATGAAGCAAGCAATATTGTCCATCCATTCTAGCAGCGATGCTTCGCAATGCAGTAAATTCTCCCTAATTGATGCTCAGATTTTACACAAAACTGGACAATTTGGCTCGTTTTTATAGTTATCAATTAGAGACCGTTGATCCCTTCGACCAGTAAATCATATCGCCGGAACAAGAAGATTGAACAATAATTTTTCATTAAAACTGTTCAAACATTCATTCGACGCTTTATCCACCGGCAGTTTACTATAATTGTTCTCTTAACATCGGAGATCAACAAAATGTAGTTCCTTCATTCATTTCAATTATATCCATTTTTGTGTACAATCTGAGCATCGGTTAGAGAGAATTTACTGTAATGCTACATTTGTAGTGCATGACTCTTGCGACCATCGATCTCCTCGTCCAGTAAATCATATCGCCGGAACACGAACGTTGAACAATAATTTTTCATTAAAACTGTTCAAATATTCACTCGTTGCTTTATCCACCGGCAGTTTACTATAATTGTTCTCTTAACATCGGAGATCAACAAAATGTAGTTCCTTCGTTCGTTTCAATCATAATTCAGCACATTGTTTGAAACAATGTCATGTAGCAACTTCTTCTAAAATTTAATAAAAAGTTTTATCGAGCTTCTTTTACATAGAGCACAGTCATTGCATAGCTTGTCGGATAGAATTCCGGTAAGTAAAGTGTTAAAATGTCGTGGAGTATCACCGTTAGAATAGATAGAGAAGATCACTTCCGCGGCGCTATGTAGGTCGGAGACATTCGGAATTTCAAATAACAGAAGACGGAACTGTATGAAACGTTACACCGCAATTCCGGGGTGCGTGGATCGATAATGGCGAATGTTAAAAATGGACGATCCAGCGGAACTGGAGCCCGTATTTCCGCAGTCCAATCTTTCCCGTTACTCGGGCGAGAGCGATGGTTCGACGTTTACCGATTTAATCAAAATACCGAGCAATAATTCTCGTCCCCTCTTCTGCGGCAGGACCCCGAGAAAACGAAGACGCGTTTTCACAGGCGCGAGCGAAAATGCACGAATGGATCTCGTAAAGTCCCGCGAGCGACTGGTTCATCTGTCCCGCGGCACAAATACGGCGAAACGCTGTACGCGGATAAGATACGCTTAATGAATTAATAAAACTCCGATGAGTGTCGTCGGACGAATTGCAGCCGACTGGTTGGTTCCTTATGGTGTCGGCCGATATCACCGCGGCCATTACGTCGAATGTTATCGGCAGCCATTTGAAATTCAGATTAAATTAAACCAACCAGTGAGAAAGAGAGAAAGAGAGAGAGGGAAAGAGAGAGAGAGAGAGAGAAAGATGAAATGAAATTTCGACGACGGAAAACTTATAAAACCAATACGGCCCAACGAGCGAACGGCAAAATTACTCGCTCGAAACGTCCGCGTCTGTTAAACCTGACGTATTAAAAAAGGTCCATTTACACCGAGTCGATGATTGCAGAGCAATTTGAATTGGAGCGGACGGAACTTTGGTCCGATCACATACGGTATTATTCTACTTATTTCATCGAGAGCCCCGTTTATTCGCCGCGTTCCTACATGTCGATGGCTTTCTAACTAATTTCAAAGGTTTCTTGTCTGTTGCAGCTTCCGAAGCTTTGTTTACAACTCGTTCGGCTGTGTGTAAAATTGTTTATTGTTTTCTACTTTAGCATTCAGCGTTTACTGGTAAATGTCTTGAGATTAACCCTTTGCACTCGATTGGTGACTCTGAGGTGACACTAAAATTGTTACATCGCGTTCCAAGATAATTTTTATATTAACGAAGTTTAGGTTTAAAAAATTGTTAAAAGTTGTACGAGCCACCGCAAGACTCAATTTCACATGCATAAAATGCACTTTGTCATATCAGATAGTAACACTATAAGTCAGAAGAATTAGTTTTTATTTATAGTTAAAACGGCTTCGAGTGCAAAGGGTTGAAAATTCAACGTTAAATGATAGCTGGGGTCTTCAGAGATTCTTTATCAATCGAATCGTCTTGGTGAATTTTCTGACACGTTTCGATGCAACTAGTTTCTGCTCCGGGCGATCTGGAATTGTCCTAATTAGTTGTATTCAAGCTCAGATTGCTCTAGATTGCTCTTATTGCATCAACAAGCTTCTCTTTAGCATTTCTTCTGCTTCTTAACCACTCGCAGTGCGACTTCTATCAAAGCCAAATTGATCGTTTGTCATTATTGATTCTCCAGCTGCGGGTTATAATATAAAAAGAAACTAAATTAATTGAAGTATTTTAAATTTTATAAATTTGTGGCGTCGCATCCCTCTACCTGAGCGCGGCCGCTAGCAATAAAACAAGTACCGTTCCTAATCCTCAAAATTCCCTAAAAATCACGCACCCCTAATAAAACAATTCTCCTCACATCTGGACACCTCGACCCGCACGGGACTTTCCCAAATTTCTCCTTTCCTACGAAAGTCCATCTATTCCTTTCTTCTCTTCCAGTATAAAAGAGACAAACGCGCAACTCAAAAAGCTCAGTCTGCCCTAAGTTGCTAGTCCTACGACACCACGCTAGTCGCGCCCGCGCTCATCGATAGCAATTCAATAAACTGTATTAACAGTAACCTTAAACACGCTCTCCGATTCGCTTACCTTCCCTTCAGTGCTAAAAATTTCCAAAATTTTGTTATTTCTTTCCTTCTTTCTATTTTTACCTTCTTTTTAATCTAATCCTCGGGACGCATCTCCATAACAAATCAAACCAGCCTGCGATTTCATTCCGGAAAAACAAATATTTGCGCGCGGTTAGATTTTTTATATTCATATTCATATTTGTTGGATAAACTGACTTCGAAGTTTAAATATTGATCATAGAATGGAAGAATTTTATTTCGATTTGAAAGACGAGAATAACATGCGTATTTGGTAGATCATGTTCCAAATCTCCATAACGGAACTGACACGGTACGGTAGTGCAACAGGTTAATTGCCTTCAAGAAGGAAAAAGAAGCATACATTGCTACATAAATTTAAGTCTTATCACTCGAAGAATTTTATAGAACGCTGGAACGCTGGCTTAAAGCTTGGCAGCATTACTGCCGGTTGCGGCGATAAGGGTTAAGTACTTATTTTACCGCAACGTGTGTATGCTGACAAGTATCTTGAAATCTACAATTCAACGTTAAAAGACAGTTGTTGTCTTCAACAACCAAATTTTCTATAGGGTGTATTGTACAGGGTGTAAAAAAAATTATCTCGCGGCTGTCATAGACGTGTTCTACAGCTTTAGACCGATAGAGGTCTGTTAAAAAAGCTTATCGCACAAGTGACCTTGACCATATTTTTCAAGGCCGAGAGGAACAAACTTGTAAAAGGAACCATATATGCCAAAGCAATCGTTTCGGTATAATTTAATGTGTGATATGTATGATTTATAGTAATTTATACAGGGTGAGGCACATAAATGTCTCTAGGATTCTTTCCATTTTTTTTGCAATTTCGACAATATAACAAAAAAATGTTTCGAACGAAAGTTGATCAGTATTTAGTCGACTACATATTAAAAAATATGAAATTTCAAAAACTATTTTCTTTCTATTATAAAAGTCGAGGTTTAACCTCGACTGCTTTAAATGGCACACTGTATTTTTGACTTTGTAGGGTTATTGCTGATGAAAAAATGAATTCAACGACCTGCTACACTATAACCTTCAGATGACTTTAACTTTTAGTGGATAAACAATATATTTTGAAATTATTATTATTTATATTTTTCAATATGGAGCCGACTAAATACTAATTAACTTTCGTTTGAAACAAAATGTTACAAATGGAATTCAATCGGCAAATGTTCAACATTAAATTATAACGAAACAGTTGCTTTGGCGTATATGATTCTTTTTACAAGTGTGCTCCTCTCGGCGAGTAGAATAGGATGCAATCGTAACAAAAATTGACCAAGAATTATATGATCAAGGTCACTCTTACGGAAAGCTTTTTTAACAGATCTCCGTCGATCTAAAGGTGTAGAATACGTATACGATAGCCGTGACAATACCTTTTTTAACACCCTGTACGAAGTACAAAGCTCGCGTTACATTGTTTCTGTATACCGTTCTAAATCACGTCTGACCGAGACTGTGCACATTTCACTTCGCCGAGGTTGAACAGATTTCGGAAAACATCAAATTAAGTACCAAACAACCGTGATCATTACATCTCGAATCATCGAAGCCAATATTCTACGAAACATTATCAATCCATGTCCGACTAATTACACATCCCCCACCCTTAGCCTCGGCAAAACTGATTTCTCCTGAATGCGCTGTTCTAATCACCATCTCGGTAATACGCCACTTCATTATCTTTTTACGCCATCCGGATAGGCGTCTATTCTTCTCGTCAGACCGGTCGTATTTCACTTGTCCGATTAAGAACACTCATATTTCCCTTGTCCGCCTAATGACCGAGCGGATCGCGTTTTCTATATGAACAACACGCGCAGACACATAACCGAAACCCGGCCCACCCTATTTCCAGCACTCTCCGCCGTAAGAGAGGGTCCGGAACCTCGTGTGAAGCTCATTAGCGAACAGCTATCCGGTTCCTTCGCGGTCAAATTAGCAAAGAAGCAGCTCTTTTGTTGGGGTGGTAGGGGGGGGGGGAGGCGTGTAACCGGCCCGCATCTCTCGCTCGTTCCTCGGCGAAAATGTTTGATGTAGTCGGCTCGGTGAGATGAAAGTTTGATCTTGAAAGCGGCTCGGCTCCGCTCTGCTCTGCTCTGCTCTGCTCTGCTCCGCTCGGCTCGGCGCCGCTCGACGCGTCACGCAATCCCGAGCAGACAAAGTCCCGTGGTGGTTAATGCGCCGCGTCATCGTGTGCATGCGCCGCGACGCGTCCCGTCTCGCTGCGCTCCGGGCTCCCGAGGGTGCATCGGCTGCTCCCGCCACGGTTCCCAGAGACACCCGGACCCAGAGCACTGGGAAACTTGGACTGGAATCGACGCCGCGGCAACCACTTTGCCGTTTGTTCGGGCTGGCACCTCCGCGACCCGGCCAAACGAACCGAAACTTAGGACTCCGCGGCGCGCCGTGCCGCCTACCGTGCTAAAGAATCGAGAAAATGGTGCTCTGTATTGAAGTAGGGGTCACCGGGGCATAGCGAGCCTTCCGACAAAGAGACCTTCGTTGAACATTTCTTTGTAAAAGTAAAATATATGTGATACGAAATACTAAATTAACTTATCGGCGCAATAATAATAATTTAATAAATAAATATTTGTGTATATGTTATTTAATAAATAAGTATTATTATTATAATTTTTTTGTTGGCGAAAAACATTCATTTATTAAAGAAATCCTACATTTTAATCAACAAAATAATTTTCATCATTTTTTAACACCTTCTGCCAGCGTATAGGCAGTTATTCGATTTCTTTTTTAAAAAAGTCCTTCGATTTTGCATTGAAAAACTTTTCCAAGTGCGTTTTCATTTCTTCAACTTTGTTTGAAGTTTTTACCTCTTAATGTACGCTCTAACGATCTGAAAAAGTGGTAATCCGACGGCGCGAGATCTGGTGAATAAGGTTTTATTTAATAAATAGAAAAATGTTACGAAATATCAGCACCACCGATCGATTATTTTCTAGAAATTGGAATTTGGATAAATAAGTTGTGCGAAATTTGATTAGAAACCTCAAAAAATATTAGGTTGGTGCGTATGAAATGTCGGATTCTCTTTACATGCGGACGTTTGTCTCCCTGTTTTCGTTATACTTTTGTCTTTGACATAACCTCATTCATAGTCGTATTGTCCATTGCCAGAGACTCATTTCAGCAAAATAGGTTTTCTCGAAGGTCTTCCCTTTTGTTATTTCTTTTAAGTTTATTGCCGATATGAATTCTGCCGACATTCGCGTCATTTTCTTATATGAGTACAAACTTGGTAATAGTGCTGCAAAAGCTGCACGCAACATAAACCAAGCGTTTGGGGAGAATACGGTTAACGATCGGAAAGTGCAGCGTTGGTTCGAAAAATTTCGGACTGGCGATTTTTCACTGCAAAATGAGCCGCGCGGAAGACCCAAAACGTCTGTGAAGAATGATGACCTGAAGGCTCTAGTGGAAGCGGATCCAGCCCTATCCACGAGGGAACTTGCTATCAGGATGAAAGTTGACCATACAACGATATTGAGACACCTTTCTGAGATTGGCAAGGTTAAGAAGATGGACAAGTGGGTACCACACGCACTGACAGAGCGAAATAAGCTGGATCGGTTAAACGTATGCTCATCATTGCTAACCCGATTTCACCGAGAGCCATTTTTCGATCGGATCATTACGTGTGACGAAAAATGGGTTCTTTATGACAATAGAAAGAGGTGTGCTCGGTGGCTTGACAAGGATGAGGTTTGTGCCCATACTCCAAGGCTATCGCTTCATCCACGGAAGATTTTGTTCACAGTTTGGTGGAACGCGGCTGGGGTAATCCATTATTCGTTCCTTCGACCTGGGGAGACAATTACGGCCGAAAAGTACTGCCAGTACATTGATGAGATGCACGATAAGTTAAAAATTGTACGCCCATCGCTTGTGAATCGGCATGGCCCGCTACTGCTCCATGACAACGCTCGGCCGCATACATCGCACAAAACAATTGCGAAACTGAACGAACTGGAATATGAAGTTTTGCAGCATCCACCATATTCACCGGATCTCTCGCCGACCGATTTTCATTTTTTCAAGCATTTAGAGCTGTTTTTAAGGGGCAAACACTATGAAAATGAAGACAGTCTAAAAAACTCGATATCAGAGTTTATTAATTCTAAAGACCAAAATTTTTTTAAGACAGGCATCTACGCTTTAAAATCTCGTTGGGAGAAGTGTATTGAAGCGAATGGAGCATACTTTGATTGAATAAACAGCTTTTGAAGAAAGATATGCAGTTTTATACAATCACTTAAGAATCCGACATTTCATACGCACCAACCTAATATAATTAAATATATCTACCTAAGTGTTTCGAAGTGTTCTCCTACTAACTGATTAGCGTGTTAAACAGTTCAATATAATTAATTGAGATGCTTAATTCTAAATTTAGTATTCTGTTATTGTTCCAGGCTCTCGTTGGCACATAGTGAGATCGTTTTACCTCGTGTGTGGCACAAAGAGAGCTAATTATTTCGCTTGTTCGTATGCTGTTTTAAAACTAGTTTTCGGTTATTTTCAAATGTGATGCTTTGGAATTATATAAAGAAGATGTTCAAATATAATCTAAATTCTTTAAAATTCTTTCATTGTGAATGTAGCACACAAAACACATTATTGTATTAAATGTAACTCTAAACATAATTCCCTGCTATACATATCAAAATTATTTTGACTAAACATTCTGTCCACAAAATATTCTTTATTTTGGACAATATCTATAACTACTTATACTCGATCATATTCTTAATTACCATTTTGAACAACATACTTCTACTACATAATCAATTCAACTTTATTAAGTAATCGAGAAAATAACCATTTATGTCATAATTATAATACTTACAAACATGGTTGAGAATTACGATCGTCGTATTAAATCTTATATCCTAATTATATAGTTACAGCTAAATACCAGAAAATCATTAATATTCACAAAAACTATGTTAAAAGCAACGTTTATGTCGGTAAGGTCTGATTTTCCATTTTGAAATTTGCATTTTTGACAACACATTTAAATTCGGCAACCTCGAAAGCATAAAAATGCTGCGTTTCATGAACACCGTATGAAGTTACGAAAATTGTGGCCAACTTTTTTGGGGGAAGGTACCACTGTGCGACGTAACCCCTCGCCGCGGCCTGTCTCCCTTTGACCCGGTCTGACTCATTCCGACGAAGGCGAGCAGGCTCGTCGAACCCCGCTTGAAAGATAGCCCCAGCCACCCCCGCGCGGTCTGCAACTTTGATGAACTTCTCCGCGCCACCCGCCGAGCCGGCACTTTTGATCGCAAGCACCCACGAGACCCGCGGGACCTTTTTGTGGACGGTCCAGAAAGCCCGGGAACCCTCCCTGCCGAACAGGGGAACTGTATTAAGCTGCTCAAGCCGAGTGGCGTTTGCGAGCGACGCCTTGTCTCCCTTCGCCAACTTATTGTCCTCGGCCATCATTCTCCGCGCTGCTGTAATTAAATCTGAGAACGGGGAAGCGTGCTTGCCGGTTGTTTTTTTTCTCGGGACTTTTGAATGATACGAGGCTGCGCAAAAACATTCCAGCACAAACAAATATTGGCCGACTTTGATCGATGATGACACCGCGAAAAATCATCGTAGGATGATCACTTTTTTTCTAATTAAAGCTTGGAACCTGTACTATAAAATAATGTTTCTAGATTTTAAGGCTGATGCACCCTTAAGATGATAATAATGGTTTTAATAATTTGAAAAATTAATCATTTTTAAAATCATCCTAGGGTGATTATTTTTTTTCAAATTAAAGCTTGGAACCTGTACTATAAAATAATGTTTCTAGATTTTAAGGCTGATGCACCCTTAAGATGACAATAATGGTTTTAATAATTTGAAAAATTAATCATTTTTAAAATCATCCTAGGGTGATTATTTTTTTTCAAATTAAAGTTTGGAACCTGTACTATAAAATAATGTTTCTAGATTTTAAGGCTGATGCACCCTTAAGATGATAATAATGGTTTTAATAATTTGAAAAATTAATCATTTTTAAAATCATCGTAGGCTAATCATTTTTTTTCAAATTAAGGCTTGGAACCTGTACTATAAGATAATGTTTCTAGATTGTAAGACTGATGCACCCTTAAGATGTTAATAATAGTTTGAATAATTCGAAAAATCAATAATTTTTAAAATCATCGTAGGATGATCATTTCTTTTTTTCAAATTACAGCATGGAACCTGTACTATAATATAATGTTTCTAGATTTTAAGACTGATACAACCTTAAGATGTTAATAATGGTTTTAATAATTTGAAAAATTAATCATTTTTAAAATCATCGTAGGATGATCATTTTTTTTTCAAATTAAAGCTTGGAACCTGTACTATAAAATAATGTTTCTAGATTGTAAGGCTGATGCACCCTTAAGATGTTAATAATGGTTTTAGTAATTTGAACGTAGTAGAATAAAGGGAGATTAAATATTTGAAAACGTTTGGAGTTGTTCTAGTGCTGGTGACACCTGTGCATTCAAAACGAAAGCGCTTGTGAAAGCTGCGAAACAGTTGTAAAAGCAATCACGGAAAAAATGTTGGAGTCGTTGGAATTTCTGAATTATTTTTAATAAAAACCCACTTCAGAGTTTCCCACTCCATTTTTAAATATAAAGTAATCGTTGAAAATATTAATTGACAGTTTTGATAGTAGAGGCATTGTTCTTTGAAACGAGAACAGCTGTACCAGCATATCATCCTTTCTTCACGAAATTACAACAGCTCGAAAATCACTGATTTCTCATTGATCATTGATTTCTCTTAACAATAAATAATATCTTCGATTTGGTTTACTATTGAATCAGATAATCGCAAGAGTGGCCATCCAATCTTTTTTCAGAACGAAAAATAGAAAATCGTAAGCACGGAAACATAATTTGTTACTCTATCTCTATATTTCGTGTTCCATAAATGTAAATGTAAACTGATCGCTTATCGAATAACATTTTCTCCACAAAAGATCAAAGAAACTTTTCAATTTATTTACTCCGTGCTGCAAGACGATGTAACAGCCGAACAAGCATGATCATTTATAACTCGTGTGTATGTGTGTGTAGTTCTTTGAGACGCTGCGTTCCCGGAATTATGGAAATGGTGGATTAAAGGCAAACAAATTTTCCAGCGGAGAAGTACGCCCGTACAGCTAATAAAAGGATTAATAATAATTTACATATTGACATGGAACGAATGCAATTTGCCGCGTTACCGGCGACAAATAAAGTGGCCAGGTCCTCGCGCTCGGAAAACAGGAATACAGAAATACGATTAACATGGCAGAATGAAATAATTGAGAAGTTTATCGGTGAACGTGTGGCTCGTTAATTAATTATGGTTCGTTGCATCGAATGCAATCGGTTGTGGCGGCTTGTGAAGTATCCGTAAGTTGCCTTTGCTTTAATGTTAATTACACGTGGCGCGCAACGAATAATGCTTTAAACTTTAAAAACGATGCATTAACCAGCACCGGCGACGCAAGAGCAGCCGGTTGGAAATACGGTCGAAAAAGTAATGCTAAATTGAGCGCTATACGTCTAGTCCAGGTATAGTAATGTCTCTCTAATCGACGCTCGGATTGTCCACAAAAGTGGAGACTTTTGAAAAAGGAAATATGATTATTCGATCCTTGCGGTTCATTTTTATAGTCACGAATTGTCAACAACTACAAAAACGTGCTACAAGGCTCGAATAATCGTATCCTCTCTTCCCAAATTGTCCATTTTTGTGCGCAATCTGAGCGTCAGTTAGGGAGACATTACTCTGTATACTGTTCAATGGTATACCGTTCAACGATGAATTACGCTGGATTGACCGCTGAAAGGTGTTCATTCTACTTGTCTGACTAATGGACGTCGTATTCTACTTCGGGAGTCGTTCATTAATCTGTAGCACACAATTGGACATTTAATTTGCCCGACAATGGGTGAATCGCGCATCCGACTTGTCTGATCACTGAAGTCATTACCAATGCTACTCGCACGGATGGATACTGACCCCGTTCTACTTATCTGATGCCGATGGTAATTTTATTCTGCTGCTCCGACTGATCGGAGATCTTATTTCCCTTTCTCGTTTGATTAAAAATCCTATTCCCCTCTCCTATCCGGCTAAATATCTTATTCCGTTTTTGGCGTACGCGAGACGTACTGGGTGTCCTATAAATATGGAAGCAGGAAGAGCTTGCATAATAACGCGAGCGGATGAGCGGACAAATAAACCCATCGTTATCAATTCCAGACGGGGCTTGCATTAAATTGTAATTTAACTGGAAACTTTTAGAAATAAAGGTTATTTAATCCTTCGCACTCGAGTGGTGAGTCTGAGGCATCACGAAAATTGTTATACCACGTTCTAAGATTATTTTTATATCATCGAAGCTTAGATTTTAAACGCTATTAAAAGCGTAACTGTTGTGTGAATCGCGAGACTCCATTTCGTATGCATAAAATGCATTTTGTCGTATAAAATGGAAATACTGCAAGTCAGAAAAATTATATTAAATTTACAGTTAAAAAATTTGCTTCGAGCGCAAAGGGCTTTAATAATCATTTAATTTCTGAATTATCTCTTTCTTTTTGTTTTAAATTAACTTTCACGTTAACACTTTGATTCAGTTACAAAAGTTGAATTTCGACAGTTATTTTGTGTTCGATTGATAAAAATTCTGAAAATTTTCTGACTATTTAATCCTGTATATTTTTTATTTAAAGTGTTTTATTTCTTTTGTTCGGAGAAAAGTAAATGTTTTCTGTTTACGCATACGAATACATGGAATCGAAGTTTCAGTGGATTTATCATAAATGTTTCTTTGAAACAGAAATAGAAAGTTAGGAATTAAACTGTTACATCGGGACCGATTGTAAATTTTAGCAGCTTTATTCAACCTCGGATTCTAGATTAAAAACATTTCAAATGCGAATAGATGAAGATAAATTCACGTCACTCTGAAATGTGCAACAAGACATTTCTGTCCAAAAACCGACTGATAGTTTAATCTGTTATCTTACAGAAACAAATTCAATAAATTCCTTACGGTAAACCACAGCGAGGGTATATCATTTATTTCCGTGAATTTGCATGTTTTCTTCATTTCAAGAATATGCAAATGCCATAAATCCACCGTGGTTCCGAGTGCCGGTAGCAGGCCGTATTCGCGGCACGATCTTCTTGGCCAGCAGAAAGTCCATATTCGATTGTGTCGCAGCGAGGCACAGTCACTCCAGGATTCGTGTCATCATCAGCGACACTCATTACCCTCATTGTCCGACTAAGAATACAATCTTGTCCCAGTTGTCTGACCAAGGGCAGTCCATATTCCGCTTGTCTTTTCAGACACCTACTCTCGTTTCACTTGTCCGGCCAGGGACCGTGGCTGTTCCACTTGCCCGGCGCAGCGAGCCTCGTTCCACTTACTTAATTAAACAAATTCTTTCTCCTCTAACTTTTCGCAACATATTGTTGCCGTTCGAGGCGTATATACGACTATCTCTTGCTCTCGTGGCTCGAGTAGCAGCTCGCAAAGTTCTCGTTTTCACGAGCCATATCTCGGCTAACAGAAACAGAGAGGGAGGGAGAGAGAGAGGGAGAGAGAGAGAGGTAGTGAGCGGGAGAGAGAGAGAGAGAGAGAGAGAGAGAGAGAGAGTGGTAGTGAGCGGGAGGGAGGGAGAGAGAGAGAGAAGCAATGAAAGAGTGAGAGGCGAGAGAGTTCTCGAGTTGTACGCCCGTTAAATCGAAGCCAATTTCGTGATTCCTCCGACACGGAACGAGCCAATCAACATTACTTGCTGGCAAGTTAAGCTCGTAGAGGGATCGCATCAGATTCACAGACATATTTGGAGAGGGTCCGCGCGCGCGTTAACGCGAACGTATCCGAAAGACGTAACAGAGAAAGTGCGGTGCACAAGGTGTGCTAAGTAAATCCACCGACTGGAATATCTTCGTTGCTTCCGATGCTACGGTGATATTCCTGGAAAGAAACACGTTTGTTCGCTTCTTATTCACTCTTACGGGGAAGGAGGTACGCTTTCAGTAGCCCAATTGCGTTTTACCAAAAATTGCATTGCTTAGAAAAACACATCGAACCACAAGCTTGAAGGAACTAAAGATTTTGTTCCAGTTAGAAGCACTGACGTCTTCTTCAGCGATGTTCTTCATGGTGAAACTGAATCATTTTTTCCAGCAATATTATATACATTTAAATATTTATTACAGTTTATTATTATTATTTACATATTATTACATTTCAATATATACCATTTGCTACTGTTTTTCGGTGTCTAAAAAGTGATCATTGAAAAACAGTTATTAACCCTTTGCACTCGAATGGCGACCCCAAGGGGTCATTAGAAATTCGTACGTCGCGTTTTATAATAATTTTATTAATCAAATTTACTTATATTTAAAGAACTGTTAGAGGCGTAACTATTGCACGAGTCGAAAAATTCAATTTAATATGTATAAAATGCACAAGGTTATATAAAATGGAAATACCATGGGTCAGAGAAGCTATTTTAAATGTTTCGTTAATTTTGCTTCGAGTGCAAAGGGTTAATATAGGAAGCGATTCAGAACTCTTTCGATTCTAAGAATTTGTTAGAAGAAAACGAGAATTTATATTAATCGTGGACCTAGACTCATTTGAATATTTGCATATCGATGACAAGAGAACAGAATTATATTCCCACTTAAAAGAACGGAATAACATTCGTACTCGGCAGGTTATTGCTATGAATCTTCATCATGTGTCAGACGCGTCAAAGTGTCGCGACGGATTAAGGTCTCATAAATTAACAATTTTATAACAAGTTTTAGCTGGACGAAGTAAATTTTGGAAAAGAGTTCTCGTATGACTCTTTAAAGCTAGCATATTTTGCTTAGGTCTTTCCGCGTCGTTAAAAACAAGAGAAACATTTTGTATTCCGATTTAAGATAACCCACCCAGTACGTCTCGGTTCAGAGGAACTCCGCGCTGAAATTGCCTTAGCACGCGCATTTAGCTTCGTCTAGAAGTTCCAGTTCCCAGATATGTATTACCAACTAAGACGAGTTAACCAAGATGAACTACCTGGCAGCATTCATGCTGCTTTCGTCCGCGAAAAAGTGAAAGTAACGACGATTAATATACTGCGAAAACATTATTACGTTAACGTCAACTTATTATAATAATCAAGGAATAACTTTCTATTTAACTTCTATTTCTCGCGACTCTGGTGCAGAGATTATTATTTTAAACGAAGATTTACTGTCGCAGCTTCATTTATGTACCGCAAATACTGCAAATGAAAAGGACACTATTATGCACTAGGGTACTATTAATATAGGGCACTATTGAAGACGATAAAGTACTATTGAAGAAGATAATGTGCTACCGGACAAGATAAGGTACTATAAAGCATGACGAGGCAATTAAGTTAATTAATATTTCAAATGCATATTTTATATTTTTATATTTAACGTCTATCAAAATTTCTACTTCTATTAGCAATCTATTAAGATTTAAATTACTAATAAAAAAATCTACTAAAATTAAAACTTCTATAAAACTCTGTAATAATTTAGAATTTCTAATTCAATGAAATAAATCTACCCGACGTTAAAGAAACAGTTAACGTCGCTTTAAAAAGAAGCTGCTTCGACGATTAATTTGACCGCTCGACGTACAAATATTTCCAACCACGTCAAAATAAATCAATGCTTAAACTTCGTTTCACTTGCTTGTCAAAAGAAAATTGACGTCATTCGATTCCCTCGTGGAGAAAGCTCTTGCGCGTGCATCGAAAATGAAAAATGGATTCAGCTTTTATAAAGTATAATCTTTATATAGCATATAAATACTTTCCGTTTTTAATATAGCAGTGCTTATTTTTTATTAAGTATTAGTTTTAGAATACTAAGTATTCTAAATAATACTTAGTATAATACTAAGTATTAAGTATCAAAATAATAGTAAGTGTTCTAAATAGTACTTAGTATTCTGAAAGTATTCTTAATATTTTAAAAGTATTCTAAAAGTATTCTTAGTATTCTAAGTATATATTCTAAATAATACTTAGTATTCTTAGTATTCTAAGTATTCTAAATAATACTTAGTATTCTTAGTATTCTTAGTATTCTAAAAGTATTCTTAGTATTCTAGATAATACTTAGTATTCTAAAAGTATTCTTAGTACATTCTAAGTATTCTAAATAATACTTAGTATTCTAAGTAATCTAAAACTAATATTAAATAAAAAATAAGCCCTTATAAAGTTTATATATATATAAAATATATTAATAAATATCTATAAAATATATAATATATTATATATTTTTTATTTACAATAAATAAATAAATATTTAAAATATTTAAATTGCAGTAAATAAATTTCCTGACCTGAAAAGCGTCTGCATGCTTTAACATAATTAAAGTGCACCACGAAATGACGAAATGACATGTCGAACCTGTAATTTTGGTTGCTCGCGGATAACCACCGAACGGATGGAGAAAGGGCCACGAACTAATTTTTTTCCAGGTAATGGCGCAAGGGTATTGGTCACGGTGCACGGCAGAAATTCGAGGATTTTTTCGAACACGATGCCCGTCCAGTGTTTTCACCGGGGAGCCGGCTTTCGTGCTACGTAATTCACAATATAACGCGGAGTTGTTTCGCCCGGCTTTTCCGCCGCGAATGGAACGCAACCGAGCGAGTACAAGATGCAGCAAAATCCCGTGCAAAAAGCCAAAGCGCGGAGTCCTACCGGTGCGGCGTGGCAATAATTTCTCCCTGTTTTCTATCCCGCTTCCACTTTTTTCACCCGGTGTTTCCTTTTTCTACACGCGGCGCCGCCGCCGCCGCTGCCGCCGCTGGCCAACAACGTTAGGCAAACATAATTCACGCGGCCCCCGGCGAACGATGAATCAATGGATCAACGAAGTTCCGCGTTTCCCGAGTTTTTTCTGCTGCCCGCGCAAAACAACCGCGCTGATTTCAATTAACATCGCGCATCCGCCGTTGCTATTATCATTTATGATTCTCCGGGGCTTCTCCGCATTCCTATGGCCTCGCGCCGCGAAATTGTTCGTTGCCGGAATCTCGGGGTCTCGCGGACTATAGACGCTACCGCTAATTAGGCTAATTGGTTATTAGCGGCAAGAAAATATTCGGCTTCGACGAACTATCGACGAATTATCCGTTCGCGTGATAAAAGAGAAAATTGCTCCGATTGTTCCGCCGCGTTTCGAATGCGATTGGTTTTTACTCGCGGAAACACGTTTGCGAAATGGAGATTCTGAAATCGTCCGAATCGATTTTATTCGGGCTTTGAGTGCTCCGGATTACTCGTGTTTTATCTAGGATCTCCTTCTCTGTGGTATCGCTTCATGTTCTTAACCGTTTGAGTCCCAAGCAGCGCGATCGCGCTGTTCAGATCTTGCGCCGCGATCAAACTTTAGCGACGCACGTACATCGCGTAGCTGCTTTCTTGCATCTTTTTTTCTGTTTGTTTTGTTTGTCAATCTTGACGAGCGCTATCGCACCGCTTGGTTCTCTTCGCAATCAATTAAGACAAGCGCTATCACGCTGTTCGGCACTTTTCGACCGTGTTTTCTGAATTACCCTCTGGGTCTCAAACGGTTAATTGTAATATTTATTTTACCGGCATTCTAGTGGCAACTGCTTCGAGATTTCCTTATTCAACGTTAAACGGCAAGTGTAGCTTGGCTTTTTAGAGATTCTTTGTCAGCTGAAACGGTTTCGCTGGAAACGTTTGCGAAATGAATGTCTGCAATTGTCCGTATCGATTTTATTCGAACTCGGTCTGGATTACTCTTAGTTTATCTAAGAGCTTCTCGTTAGCATTTCTTTATTTACTGAATCGTGTTCGAGGAGAAAAAGAAGCATACACTGCTTCCTACATTTACATATTCGTTTTAACCTTTTAGGTACGGCTGAATTCTGCGCGAGGCTATTCCTCTGGACGGCAGAGTCTGATGTGTACTGTACAGAGTCTGATACTGTATATACAGGGTGTACCAAAAATGTCTCGCAATCCGAAAGTGGCGGGTTCCTCAGGTCATTTGAAGCAACTTCTTCCTTTACAAAAATTTTCTCCGAGGCACCGTTAACGAGTTATTGACGAAAAACAGTGACCAATGAGAGGCGAGCTCAGCTGGCGCGAGCCGGCCGAGCCAACGGCGCCAGCGGTCGAGGCGATCGAATCCCAGCTCCGCTGGCGCGAGGCGGGCCGAACCAACGGCGCCAGCGGTCGAGACGGTCGAATCCCAGCTCCGCTGGCGCGAGGCGACCGAGCCTATGAGCGGAACTGGGCTTCGCGCGCTGGTTGGCTGGGCCGCCTCGCGTCAGCCGTTTTTCGTTAATAACTCGTTAACGGTGCCTCGGAGAAAATTTTTGTAAAGGAAGAAATTGCTTCAAATGATCCGAGGAACCCGCCATTACCGGATTGCGAGACATTTTTAGGACACCCTGTAGACTGTTGTAAATCGACGTGAAGACAAAAGAAGTGTGAAACAATACATATGAAGACGATTATTTGATTCAAACGATGAGCGAGTGAGCTACTAGAGTAAGTCACTATAGTGGCGTGTCGTTCTAAAAGATGATATCCGCGGAAGCCACTATAGTGGCGCTTCGTGCCTAAAAGATTAATACTTCGTGGTTATACTTTCTGCCGCGTTGCTGTTTCATAATCGTTCCAAGTAGAAGCTCTCTAGAAATAGAAAACTCTCTGTTGGAGTTCGCGCATTTTAGAAAAACAATTCTCGACGATAGTCTGAGAGAGCAGTCAAAGGATCATTAGGATCCTTCAGGCGCCAGCGAAAAAACGCTAATTAGAATTTGACGAGCATCCCGCGGCGGCGTTAATTCGATTCGCAGTACGTTCTCAGATTGCGAGAAATCTTTTCTTCCTCTGTTTATCAACTCCCAACTAGTGCCATTTACAAATAAACATTGTGGCGATTTCAATTAGTATTAAAGAATGCGAGAAACAGCACGAAATTGCAATAGATCTTTTTTCTTTCCCGGAAAACAATTTATCTATCGAATTACAGTAATGTCTCCCTAACTGACGCTCAGATTGTGCACAAAAATGGACAATTTGGGAAGAGGAGACACGATTTTTCGTGTCTCGAGGCGCATTTATATAGTTACCGATTGTCAACAATTATAAAAGCGAAGTGCAGGGCTCAAATAATCGCATCTCCTCTTCCCAAATTGTCCGTTTCGATGGACAATCTGAGCGTCAATTAGAGAGACATTACTGTATTGTAGAATTTCTGTAATGCTTCCTAATTACGTTTCACGCAAATACTCGATCGTATGGCAAAATTTCAGTGTCCACGGAACCCGTAGATTAATGGCAAAGTGAAAGTGAACCGACGATTGTGGAGCACGCGTGCCATTAATTTCGTTAAGTTGGTCATTGTAAATTTATAAATTCTCTGCAGTCCATCGATAACGATTAAAGTGTTGTATTTAGTTAATTCCGGTCAGCAATCACTTTCCACAGACGTTAATTGTTGCTGACCTACAAAATCGTAATTGGGATAATTACAATGGATCGAAATCAACAATTATACAGAGTACCATATCAAATTAACAGCTGCATTTCAAGCGTCATTATTAACACATCATCAGCCTATCAAACCGTGATACGCGTTAACGCCAGCTGAAAGACCGTTTTGACAACTGATTAACTACAAAATGCCGCAGTTTTGATTCGAAAAAATTTAACATGACAAGATATTCAAGCGTATAATTAAACCCGATCGTATCTCTATGAATAATCCATATTCCGTACTACTTGTTACCGATGAATTTGTTTAGTAATTCGCATTCATTTCGTTTTACACCATTCGATGTCAATTTCATTACCGAGATATTTCCGATGCCGTTTAAGTGAACAATTGATAATTATGCATTTAGTATTTGTATAATTAATAATTACGCACCTTTGATTAAGATACTCGTTACAAAATACAATACTCGTTACAGAAAGACAAATTTCTAAGGAAGTTCCATTTCTCTCACAAACCAGGCATGATTTTTTAATCCCTTGACATACAAATAAAACGGTGTTTGATGCGTTAGAAAAATACTATTTAATATTTGGCTCAACTGAACAGTTATGTGCAAGCTGAGAAAGAGAATGTTTTATTTTAAGATTTGGATTGCTGACTTGTGGATGCAACTTTGTTGTTGCTACTGTCGAGAAGGTAGGAGAGTGGGGCATTTTCAACATTGTAAACAAACCAGAATCGACGCACGAGTGACGCAACTGAGTAATCTAATAACATACTGCACGGCGTCCGCCGAAAACAGCTCTTGACGAGTTAGACTCGTCAAAGTTTATAGTGTCACATGAAATTAATTACGACCCCAACTCGTCATTGTATGTCAAGGGGTTAATTAAATTCGTTTAAAGAAGCCACAAAAACTGATAGGTTTTCATTGATTATATTTTCTCTGTACTACACATACTTATTATATTTATTATGTATCATATTTATTATATTTATTATGTATTATATTTATTATATTTATTATGTACTATACTTATTATATTTATTATGTATTATACTTATTAAATTTATTATGTACTATACTTATTATATTTATTATTTTATTATGTTTACTATGTTATTTATTACGTGTACTACACTATTTCTTTCAGGATACCTTATTATACATATATATTCTCATTTTTATTTTTATTCTACTCCTGTGACGGCTACACAAAATTTCTTTTCCTTTTTTCACCTCTTTTCTATAATAGAGGGTTTCTTGCCCGTATACATGAAACTGTAAGAAGTCTTCGAGTCAACAGAAGCAATGATAGAAAACGAAATTGTTCTTATAAAATAATTTATAAAGATACAAATCTGCATGAATATCCATAGCGTACATTATGCATACCCTTTATTCTATGTCAAAGGGTTAATATCCTTTCCAGTAGCTAGATCATTAACCTGAATTATCGATATTGTAATTATCCAACGCAGGCCACTAGCTTCTAATAATTAGCTTTATTCTCATGGTTTCCGTCTGCTACAAAGACTTCGGTATAATGTTTTCGAAGAAATCTGCAATAATCCTGGAATAATGTGATGAATAGCGTAAACAAAACTCTCGCGGAAACTGTCGCCTCGACCGATCGATGGACGCCAGGAACACAAGGTTGCATTAAAAAATGCGCCTTCCATTCGACGGCTGCATAGAGAGATGCGTCCGCCGATTTCCAAACTTACTGACCCGGGAATCGCGTCCTAAGCGACCGACTCGGTTTAAGACGTGCCGTAAAGCGTGCAATGAGAACGGGAACAAGGGTCGGGGGTAGAGGCAGCTTTATCACGCGATAAGGGCAAGCGACGAGGGTTCACGAAAAGGGCCAAAGCGTGGCCCCAGTTTACGAGAATCGGTTTACTGGCCGTTCGATCCGCGGGTCGATGGAAAGCGTGAAAACATCGGAATGCTTCGTCGGAATACTTCGCTACTGGGTACACGTGGCACTTCCGTAATCATTGGAGAACTTCGAGAACCGATTCCGACGGGATTTTAGATCGACGGCGACCGGAATCGGTCGGAGAGTTTGCTGCCGTTTTAATGGCTCATACCGGCGCTCAGTGGTCGTAATTGGAAAATCGGGTACCATTCGCACACCGGGACAAAGAGATAACGCACATTAACACTTTAATGGCCGCGTGTCTACGCGGTGAAACGTCGCCGGAGGCCGGCAATATTTTTGAAGAATTAATTGAAAAAAACTTTATGCGAATTCACGAAATAATTCAATATATGCGAACGTACACGTAAAACAACAACAACAACAATAACAAAGATAACAACACATTTAATGCAGCAAATTTAATATTTTTCCTTTGTAAAATAATTATTAAAGCAATCGCCTACACACGTAACGGTATATAGCAAGTTTTACATATATAAAATATGAAGGTTTTTTAATTTTATTCGCATAGCAAACACGACAATCCCTTCGTGCGCCCTTTTTTATTACTGATATTTTAACTAATCGATGTTTTATTCCTCCGGCTAATATTTCAACCGGGTCGGAACGAACGACGCGAGATGTAGCAGGATCATCGTCATTAGTTTTAATCCACGCATCTGTAAGTAAAAAATCGTGATAATTTCATTTACGAATTAATTTAATGTTTCCTTAACTTTTTCTTTTGTCCGAGCCTATAACGAAAATTGAAAGCATGCGTTTTGTAAGTCTCGTTAACTTGGGTACGTGCTGAAAATTTCATTATCACAAGCATGATCATAAGAAAAATCAAATTTAACTTTATGAACATATTTGATTGAAAGGAAATTACATTTTTGCCAAGATCTATTGAGAGAATATTATTAGTTAGTTACAAACGGTATGTTCTATTTAATATTGCGTTATACATACCGGCGATCGTTCTTCCGAGTAAAGATTTATATAACTTTTTAATAGCACAATCTGCGAATCCTTGGAGCTTGAAAAATACCCTTTAACATTTACAAAAAATCTTACGAATTTTCTATATTTCGGTTAGCACTACGTTCCTAATCTATTCAATGCGGTAATTATTAATGAATCTACAGCAACGATTCCTCGTCAGGAAATTTCCGTGTCAGGAAATAAAAACCGAATGAAAATATTGAATGAAATCATAACAATTTTTCGATGAAGGAAAGCAGTTTCGTTTTGAGAAAAACGATCATTCTTACAATGGCCGAATTTAATATTCGTTCTCTGTCAAACTTTTTATTAAATTTCATTAATATAATATTTTATGACCGAGGATCCGTTTAATAGATATTTTGGCCAAACCGTGGCGGCTGAATTTACGCAGTAAATCTGCGAACAGCAAGTTCTATTTTATCGGTAAGCTTCTTCCAGCTGTTCCGCTATCACGAGAGCGCGGACTTTTCGCGGGCGTGATAGCTGCGGAAACACAATAGAATGGTGCATTAATAGGACTCAGCGCAAACTTGACTGCGCTCTATGGACGATTAAGTTATTCACGGCGACGTTGAGCTCGGTCACGTTTTACGGAATTGTTGTGTTCAGAAAACGGAACAATGCAGCCGGTAGAGGGGCTTACGAGTAAATGACGCGGTAATGGAGGCGTATTATAAACCGCGGGGAAATGTTATTTTATTAGGTTCGAACGAATATAGGTTATTACTTGTTCTGGAGGTAAACGCGTGTTAACAAAGAAACATCGTTTTCTAACAATAAACCTGCTGCCGCCGGTGATTCTAATCCGACGCTTCACCTTAACCGAAACCAGGTTAGCCAAGGAAGATTACTGTAACCCCTCAACCCCGTACTAACCGCGAGAAAACGGTTTTAAATCCTAGAAAGGACGGGTCAACCCACGTGTTAACGCAAGTCGCGCACGATCCGTGTCTTGCGCGTCAGCGTGTTTCGACCCTAACCGGTGCATAACAAAAGCAAATCGAAAAATAATTCAACGATATTTTGTCTCTTTCGCTCTCTACGTCTCGCGATCATTATAATTTCAATAATATAATATACAATATATTTTCAATATATTATTAATCAATATATAATATATTTCAATATATTATTATATATCATTATTATATCATTATATATATATAATGATTATATATATAATTATATATATATATATATAATGATATAATAATGATATATAATAATATATTGACTGCGAAATATATATATATATATATATATATAATGATATAATAATGATATATAATAATATATTGACTGCGAAATATATATATATATATATATTTATATATAAATATTATATATCAGTATATAATATATTTCAATAATATAATATATTTTCAACACAAGTAACGCGAGTTCGGTGATTTTGACTGGCTCCGCTGGTTTAGCGTTGACGTTTTGACGGCCGCGGCAAATATCTCGAAAGTTTCGTAAAATTAAAGTATTTTGTTCGGTGAAATATGAAAATTGTACAGCTAATTTATGTAGCATACGTTACTTTTCCAACATTCTTAGACCTTGCGAACCTTAATAAAATTAAGAAATTATAATTGTCTGGCGAAGAAATTAATTTTCGAAAATTAAATTTTATATAACTCTGTTACCCACATGTGGGTGTCGCGGCGGTCAAAGTATTAACCCTTTCCACTCGAATGACGACTCCAAGGCGCCATTAAAAATTGTTATGTCACGGTTTAGAATAATTTTATTAATTCGATTTGTTCATATTTGGAAGAACTGCTGAAAGAATGACTGTTGCATTTGTCACAAAACTCAATTTCATACGTATAAAATGCATTAGGTTATATAAAATGGAAATGCAGTGGGTAAAAAAAAACTACATTAAATTTTTCGTTGATTTGGCTTCGGGTGCAAGGAGTTAATAGTGTAATTATAATACACTCTTTTAATAGCGCAATTATGATACACCTCGTTAATAATATAAATAGAAATCACATGTACGTGACTCCGGCCGCCAAAGTGTTAAGAAAGATCGTCTGCTATCTGGTTCCGTTTTTGGTGGAAACAGATTTCGCAATCAATTACAGCTGTTCTTTACACATTTTTTGAAAAATATATCTGGATGAAATCTGATGACTCGAACATCTTAGCGGACATTTTACATCGTGTTCTAACTCTCAATCGATCGTGTACCGTCCACAAAATTGTTTAACTTTACAAATTCGTCCCTCGCTGTTGCTAAATAAACTTTACGATCCTTCTACACAAAGCTACAAAATATCAATTATTGCATAAAAATACAAGACCCTCGATCACGAAGGAGAAACGACAGAACAAGATATTTTCGAACGATTGCGATTAAAAATGAAACTACCTTAACCCTAGAAAGATAACCATATGACAACGTACGTAAAAGATAACCATACGCTTCAGAGGCGCATGCTTTTCTAAGGCGTCAATTTTATACTAACAATGGATATTTATTTAAGTTAATCTAGTCATTTTAAAGGTTTGGCATTATTGTAAAAATAAAATGCATTTATATTATATTTTTTTATATTTTATCACTTAACACACCTTCTCTTCCACTGAATATTTAATAATATGTTCTGTATTATCAATTATATTCAAACATTCGTAGCTGTATATCATACAGGGTGTTAAAACAAACATTCAATATTTCTATGGTATATAGGACACATTTCACCGAATAAAAAAGTCTTGGTAACCATACGTCGTTAAGTCAACCGTTTCTGAGATGTGAACGGTTTTGTAAACATTTTTATAAACATGATCGTTACTAACTAATTACTTACTAAGTAATGTTGATGTAACTGGGTAACGCTATTAACCCCTTGACATACAATGACGAGTTGGGATCGTCATTCATTTCATGTGCCTTGAAATGTCACTTTGACGAGCCTAACTCGTCAAGAGCTATTTTCGACGGACATCGTGCAGTGTATTATTAGATTACTCGGTTGCTTCACTCGTGCGTCGATTCCGGTTTGTTTACAATGTTCAAGATGCCCCACCCTACCACCTTCTCGACAGTACCGACAACAAAGTTGCGTCCACAAATCAGTAATCCAAATTTCAAAATAAAACATTCTCTTTCTCAGCTTGCACATAACTGTTCAGTCGTGTCAAATTGACAACGTACGTAAAAGATAACCATACGCTTCAGAGGCGCATGCTTTTCTAAGGCGTCAATTTTATACTAACAATAGATATTTATTTAAGTTAATCTAGTCATTTTAAAGGTTTGGCATTATTGTAAAAATAAAATGCATTTATATTATATTTTTTTATATTTTAAGTAATTTTAAACTTAAATCACTAGACCTCTATGAAAAATTAACAAAAATCAACAGTCTTCGCAGGCGCCTCTGCGACGTAGGTTACCTTTCTCGGGTTAAGAAACGTCGCAAATCGGTATGCATAATAAATTAGTGATTAGACCGAGCCGCGGAGGGTGAGAATATCGGATCAAGTGTCCCTTTACAGCAAAGGAAGATAAAGTAATTTCCATACGAAAGGTTCGAGACACCCTCGCAGACATCCGAAAAAGCATTCGAAAACTGTCGACACAGGTGCAGGCGGTGTATCCTCGCGACACGACGCCCAAACACAAGCCACCCACGCCTCGTCGAAGTGCAAAGGAGCCTGGAGAGGGTGTAAGGTATTGTATCGCCTTGAATTCTGTCGCTTTTGCGCGTTCACCCTCGAGCGGTGACACATAGGGCGCGGAACACGGGGGTCGAAGGGACGAAAAGCAAAAGGCGGAGCCGAAAAATGCCCGGCAGCCGGACGGGTACAAAGAAGGCGACGGATGGGAAACGAAAAGAGAGGAGGAGAGCGTGCGACTCGCGTAGAGGAGAGATCTATTCAGGGGGAGCGAGGGCGCGCGCGCGCTCACGCCCGCGTGCGGCATCAAGCCACGCGATGCACGAAACGGAAACCGAGTTGGCATCCGGAGATTAATTACCGAGTTTCAAGGGGATGGATCCGGAGCGCAGCCGGGAACGCTGTAACACCTCGTTAAGGCTCGCCGCGGCTTTGCGTCCCGCACGATACTCGTCCGGGAGTGGCCTCAAAGTGCGCCCAGGAACGAACGAATCCGGCAAACTCGTCGGATTAGGGGTCTGAACGTGTCATGCACTCGGCGCGGGACACTCGACAACCCGGGACCACTGACGGCGGCGACGGCGACTGCGAAGAGACGCTCGCGAACCTGTCTGGCCTAACGACGCGCCATAGGCTCGCAACTTCGACGATGAATTTTCCGAATCTACATTCCCAGTCTATGAAAATTTCACGACCGTGTTGCTGCAGACGCGATTTGCTGCAATGCATTTGCAAGGCAAAAATGTTCACCGGCGATCACGAGACGCAAGATTTAAGTGGAAAGTGATCTCTTCATCTTTTTCATAGGTCGAAGACGCGATTATATTATTTCGCGTTTATCGCATGCTGGTTTCTGTCGCGACTATATTTTCACACATTCTTTTATCGCGGATTTCCGATCAGACCGCATTTCCACATTCTTCTTGTATTCGCGTGCTCTTCGCTACAATCTCCAGTCCGGTCACCGCTGGATTTTCATTTGTCGAGCTATGTGCGGTCTACCGTGTACACCGACGAAATATCGAGCATCGAACATCGAACAGTTGCAAGAAAGAATTATCATAGCGCTTGAGACACTAAAATTGCAAAACAACCCTTTAAACCCTTCGCGACCAAAGGAAACATTTTTCCCGATTTTAAAATTGGTGATTGTTGTATTTAATTATCGGTTATTTTTGGTACGAAACGCAAAATTTGCTAGCACACAACATGCAAAAAGCGGGAAAAATGAGAAGATGGGCAAATTGCGCTAAACGCCGCATAGAATATAGGCTATGCTTCACAACGAAAAGAAATTGCTTCGCAGAATATCATAATTAGCACATCATTTTGTATAGTAATTTTATTTCATAATTTTGTATTAATTCAGTTAACATTTTGTCATTATAAACCAATAAATAGAAGCCTAATAATAATTTTTTTTTCTTTATTCATTTATTATTTTCTTATTTATTTTTTATTATTTAAAACCAATAATAATAGCCTAATCATAATTTGTGTTACCTTTACAGTCCATTGGGAAAAATATTTTCATACAAATTCCAAAAAAAACTACACATTGTTCTATATTTTTCTTATAATTTTAATTTATTTTACGTCCAAACAAACTAAAATAAACAGTTACATGCTAATATTTACCCTTAGCAACATTATGGTCCTGTAAGGGTTAAGAAACATAAGTAGCAATTTAATTAGAAGAGCATAATCATGTAAGAGACATCGTGGACATGATTCTCATCAGTATTTCCGTTAAGCAAATGTATCAAAAATTAGATAAAATTTATACCGACCTCTTTAAAAACGAAGTCCTGAATGAACAAAATTCATTCGACATTTTCGACTCATCTTTTGACGTAGAATCCGTTTATACCAGCAGTTACACGACACACGCTATAACGTGATTACGATCTTCTTGCAACGACCAACGTTCCAAGAATAAAACAGGACACGCCGCGATTAAAATCACTCCCTCAAATCGAATGCAACCAGTCTCTCGGATTGAACTCATTAAGCATCTCTTGGAGCCCACGATTAGGAAGATCCCGGCGATCGGTTTACCGTGAGGAGCATCTGCTCGCGCTTCTTGTCGAATCCATGACCGAAAAAAATCTGCGCTAGAAAAGGAGTGAAAGACCGGCAGCGGGTGAACGAGGCCACGGGGACGTGGGCGAGAAAGAAGGTCGTCGACGGCGGGGCAGCAGGATGCGCGAGGGAAGCGCTTCGTTGCAATTTCGGGCAGCGTGAGGAAGCAGCGTCGCATCGAGTCGACTCGAGTCGCGTTGAGCCGCGTTGAGCCGCGTTGAGCGGCGTCGAGTCGAGTCGAGTCGAGCCGAGTCGAGCCGAGTCGCGACGAGTCGCGACGAGTCGCAACGAGTCGCGTCGCGTCGGAATTCGAATATCTCGACGCTTCAGCGGGAAGCTATTCCCTCGAGCGACTAAAGCGGGACCCGGCCTGTACGTGCCGCGCAGGAGCCTATACAGAAGGGGCTGAAACTTTTGTTTTCGCGGCGGCAGTGCAGCTGGGGTCGTGCACACAATGCACGGACATGCTCTTCGCTCTTCTGCCCCACCCCATCGCTCGTTCCCTCTGCTTTTCTTTTACGCCCGCCATTTTTACGCCGCGTATACCGAGCGATCGAACTTTATACTCTTCTGCTCGGCAACCATCGGCTGATCATTCCTGTTCCCTTTTCCTCGCCCTCTGTCCTACTCCTCCTCCTCCTCCTTCTCCTCCTCCTGCTCCTCCTCCTCCTCCCTCGATCTCTCGGTTTCGCGATTGAAGGAGGTTCTAGCTCGCCCTCCCTCATCTCCATTTCTTTATTGGAGAGCCGGCGCTCACCTTGGATTTGGAAGCTCGGTTACAAGGTTGCCTCGAAGAAATCGACCCGGGTTCGCATAATGTTTAGGCTTGGATATACGGTCGTCTCGAAAAACAACGATCGGAATTTCTCGAGGACACGAATGCAATTACGGTGGCCCACAAAAGTGTTAAAACCTATTAAACCTATTAAAACGCAGTAATTTGTTCAAAATCGGACTAAATGACTTGAATATTTGTAGACGATTCTAGGCAACGTTTAAAATGCTTTGTATTAATTTTGCTATTACTTGCAATGACGGAAAGAAGAAATAACCACTATCGTTTTTTAGCTTTTTATTTGCATTTTTAAAGATGTACGAACACTTTTGTGAATCACTGTATATCGCAGGATGGATAAATGAATCTGTGAAGTTTCGGCACGTGATGTGGATCGATGAGCTGTCTGGAATAACTACACTGCGGATCTTTATGCTATTAGAGCTTATGCAACTTTCTGAAGCACGAGGCAATTTCAATGATAGTATAAATGAAGAATATTTTTATCCTGGTTTTATTACGGGAAATCTTACGCTCCATGAAACAAGTAAAGTCTTCTTCATTTTTATTAATATATAAATTTACTCGTGCTTTAAAACTTGAAAGATATGGAAGGGATATTAGTATGCTTACTATTCAGGGTATTCCAAAATTATGGTATATCCGGGAAATGAGGGATTCCTGAGGTAATTTGAAGTAACATTTTCCGTAGCGAAAATGCAATCCGCAGCTTCGTTCGCGAGTTATTAACGAAAAACAGTGACCAATGAGAGACCAGCTCGGCAGGCGCAAGGCGGCCGAGCCAACGAGTGGACGAAGCCGGGTTCCGCTCATTGGCTCGGCCGGCTCGCGTTAGCTGATTCGCCACTCCATTGGTCACTGTTTTTCGTTAATAACTCGTAAACAAAACGACAGATTGCATTTGCGCTAAGGAAAAAGTTGCTTCAAATCACCTCAGGAATCCCTCATTTCCTGCAAGTACCATAATTTTTGGACACCCTGTATAAGTCTCACTCGTGATGAATGTATTCCGAATCATTATAATGGTTCGAATTCCGAATGAAAGGAACTGTCACCCTACGTATTTAAAAAAGGGTGGTCCCATTTAAAAGGAATGAAGATGACCTTGACATCGCTAAAGAAGCTAACATAGAAATAAATATTTTTATGGTATCGTACAAGACCCATTGAACCATTCAACTTTGTCCTCGAGACAACGAACATATAATATAATAACATATAATTTAAAAGCAACGAACATATTTCAGATGCAAACATTAAATAACTTACTTTTATACCAAAATTAAACGTCAATTTCAATTTGAAACTCTTATGTAAACTATGTACGAGGTGTGAGAAGGTATCTGACCTTGTATTCTGTGTGAAATAAGTTGTTCCGATTCTGTTTGACTTTTACGACCGGCGTGGCTTTACGACTTTGACTAGTGGCGGCAGTCAACTCGTGCATAAAAATAGTAATTCGCCCAAAGATCCGCAGTCTATCCACTTCGCTCTAAAAAGGCACAAAAACAAGCGCACGGAACAATGCAAACACTGAACAATTTCCTGTTCCAGAAGATCAAAAGCGAGTTCAGCCACGGCTTGTAGCTGAAACGAAAGCTTTCGTTGGGGCTTCAAAAATTCATGGAATCCTCTGGAGCTTAGAGAAACTCGATCCAATCGCAGCAGCGACGTTTATCTTGTCCGAAGCAGCGGATTCAGAGCGAAGCCGTGACCGGTCAATTTCGCGTCTTCCCGAAGCAATTAAATCTGGAGGCGGACGTGCGGAGTGCCGAAGAAATAAGATCCGGTTGCGTGCGAGTTTCCCTCATAGGAAATTAATTTTCCCGCGTCGGAGGAATTCTTTCGTCCGCCGGGGAAACGGAGTCGGCGGTAGCGCAAGCCGGAGCTCATAACACGCCGCAAACGTGACATAATGGAACTGGTATCTGGCTCTCCGGACGGGCCGAGACCCGGGACCACCCCTCGCGAAGCTTATTTCCTGACGCTTATGATCTATCTGGCATCGTACACGCGTTCCCCGCGCCTCGAAACGTCCAGACGTCGCCGGGCAAGTAAACGTCACGTCGGAACTTTATATCGACATTTTATTTTCCGCTGAACGGCCGACGACCCGGCCTGGAAACCGATCTCCAAAGGAAACCGATAGTGCGGTCGAGTCGATGGGTTTCGAGGGCTTTGGTCTCGACGCTCGACGAATTTTCGGGACGCGATCCCGCGGCATACGTGAGCGGACAGCTGTTGAAAAATTCCTGGCCGCATTTATCCCGCGGATCGACGCCTGCACGTTCCGAAACGATTTCTGTGTCCGATCCGCAGACCGATCTCCTATCGCGATGCCACGTCGTGTTCTCCATCGACATTCGTTCAACGACGAAACACTCTCCATTAGATTACGGGAATTCGTGCGCACCCTAATAATAATTAGTTAGTAATTACCACCTTGATTTCTATCACGCATTGGTAGTCATTTCGAGAAATCTTTGCTTGGAACTTGAATGATTTTGAGAGCTGCGTGATTTGATCTTGTCGTATTTTCTGTCGTTGGAGAAGGTACGAAGGATAACCTTGATTTTCTCAAGGGAACGCTGCATTCTTTAAGATCAGATTTGGCAAACCAATCGGAACAATTGGGATCACGAATTCTTCTTTCACGATTGTAGAACATTTTTTAAATTACAATTAAAATTTGTCAAATTCGATTTAGAACATTTTTCTAGAGAAACCTTTTCTTTTATTATAGTTGAACTCGTACGAAGTACAATTCTAGAACATTTTTTAAATCCAAATTCAATCTGGAACATTTTGCTAGATAAGCTTTTTTTATTTTGATAGAACTCGTACGAAGTACAATTCCAGAACATTTTTTTAGATGAACTTTCTTTTTTATTATAATAGAATTCGTAGGAAATACAATACTAGAGCATTTCTTGAATTTAAATTCAAATTTTTCAAATTCAACCTAGAACATTTTTCTAGATAAACTTTTTTTTTATTATAATAAAACTCGTACGAGGTACAATTCTAGAACATTTTTTAAATTCAAATTCAACCTGGAACATTTTGCTAGGTAAACTTTTTTTTATTATGGTAGAATTCGACCTGGAACATTTTTGAAGTACAATTCTAGAACATTTCTTAAATTGGAAAACAAATTACTCAAATTCAACCTAGAACATTTTTCTAGATAAATTTTCTTTTTTATTATAATAAAACTCGTACGAAGTTTGTACTCCAATCCAATCTTGCCATTGTTATAAAATAATATACATTACTCGCGTTTATATAGATTAGTTGCGCTAATATACGTCAATGCCATGATCGATGCAGTTCGTCATTTTCTACAAAAATGCTACCAAGACACTACCACGAAAAATCGTTAGTTACAGAGGTGCTTTAATCTGAATATTGATATGCAATCACAACACTTCTGGATAATATTGATACACGAAGCAATAATTAGTCAAAGAGTAATGGTTTTTTTATCAATATTTAAATTAATTTACCTCTTATTGTATAACTTATTGCCTCGAACATCTGCAATGCTAACGTGTATTGCATTAATCGATGATGTTCAACAGACTTGAGTCGCGCAAAGATTAAATTATTTAGCGGTTCATAATACGATTGTCGAAAATCGAAACAAAATTAGATTCTTCTGTCATCAAAATCTCGGAATGAAAGCGAGAGTGACACACGAGAAACAAAAATTGCACAAACGAATGCAATTCAACCTTAGCTGTGAAGAAAGATCGTATTACATTTCCCCCCGCTTCCATTGCAAAATACAATTTCTCGAAACCTATTGTGATAAATGAAACAAACAACAGTAAATTCTCCTTTATCGACGCTCAGATTGCGCACAAAAACGAACAATTTGAGAACAATCGTATTTCCTCTTCCCAAATCGTCCATTCTTGTGTACAATCTGAGCGTCAAATTAACCCGAGAAAGATAACCTACGTCGCAGAGGCGCCTGCGAAGACTGTTGATTTTTGTTAATTTTTCATAGAGGTCTAGTGATTTAAGTTTAAAATTACTTAAAATATAAAAAAATATAATATAATTGCATTTTATTTTTACAATAATGCCAAACCTTTAAAATGACTAGATTAACTTAAATAAATATCCATTGTTAATATAAAATTGACGCCTTAGAAAAGCATGCGCCTCTGAAGCGTATGGTTATCTTTTACGTACGTTGTCATATGGTTATCTTTCTAGGGTTAAGGAGCATTTACTGTACACCTAATTAATGCGACCATCGCATCGCAAGTGCATAAATCGTTGCCTGAAAATCTTACGTGCAACTAATTCGCGCGAAGAACGCGCCGATCATAGTCGAGCGTTTTGTCACGAAGCGACGGCGCATTCATTTAGCCAACTGGGTGATTATTTCGCGCTGTAGCGGAGATATATTTTACGACAGGAGGCCAGTACATAAATCGTCGCGAGTACATAGTTCTCCGAACAGCAGCAGATTTCACGGCCGGATTCACGGGGGCGCATCGTTCGAACTTTTGACGGAACCATGGCGCGGCGTGACCCTCCGCCCGGCAAAACAACAACTCACGGAGGAAGCGTATAGATCAAGCCGGCGAACGGCCGAGTTTTTCGGAGACACGCCGCATAAATCTCTCGGAGGCCACGACGTGACGAGCGAGCCTTTTTTGTCCTCGCAGAGTCCGGAGCAGCGGCCCGCGCGCGAGAGCGCCGAGCGAAACGGAGCGCGACCGAACGAACGGTGTGACCCGGACCGGCAGAAGTCGTTCGCCAGGTGTCGATCCGTGAATTACGAGGCGAGCTCTGTGTCCTGTGAATCTGGAGGGACCGGTCTCCGAACCGTGGAAAAGTCGGGAACCACTGGTTTTTAAGCGTAATCGAATTCCTGTGTACAAACTTTGGCCACGGAGATTTAACGACCGAGACTGTTTAGTTCCTTTTCTTCTTTCAATTGTGCATTCGCTTGTGTGCGATGAAACAATTCGTCGGTGGGAGCTAAAATATTTGTACAATACTACAAATATTTTTATATATGAACTGCTCGTAAGGCGATCAGTGTAGATCATTAATAGACCGCGGTGTTTGATGCAAAATAAAAATTGTCTTAATCAATTGCAAGGAATTGGTAGAGAAAGTAACAATTTTTATTTTTCCTTTAATCATTTTAATAGGCTAAAAATAATACTTCGGTGTTTTAAACGGCTTTTAATTTTTACGCTATTTGTAACTTAATTTTACGCTAATTGTAACTACCCAATTTTCCCATAAATGCATAAAATCTGCAGTCTAGTCATTAACCTTAATATTTAGATAAATGAGAATTTTGTAAATTACCTGTAAAAAATAACAATGCAATTAATAATGCAAAGTTTATTATAAGGTAACGTACAAACAAACTTAATCGAAAGGGGCACAAAAGAAAAATGTTGTGGTTTTTTTTTTAGAAAAATCCATTTCTTCTAAACCATTTTGTTTTTTTGGTGGTCGATATATATTGATATACAGGGTGTTCCAAAATTATGGTATTTCCGGGATATGAGGGATTCCTGAGTTAATTTCAAGTAATTTTTTCCTCAGCAAAAATGCAATCCGCGGCTTTAGAACTGAATCATTAATTTCCATCACAAGAATGGGTCATAAGAAGTTTGTTGCATTGTTATATATACGATAATTAATAATTACAAATAATATATCAAGTTTTAGTGAAATATCAAATGGCCAGTGTGAAGAATCGAAATTGTTATCTCACGTCTCAAAATAATTTTATTAACCAAATTTATTTATATTTAAGGAGCTGTTGAAAGCGTAACTGTTGCACGGATCGCAATATTCAATTTCGTATGCGTGAAATGCACTAAGTCATGTAAAATGGAAAAACCGTGGATCGGAAAAACTATTTTCAATTTTGCGTTAATTCAGCTTCGAGTGCAAAGGGTTAAAAATGACTAAGAATGTATCTGGTATCGACGTTGTGCGCCGAATTTCGTGTAAACAAAGAAGAGAAACGTTTGAACTTGATCCGTGGGACAGCGCTTCGAAAGTAGTTGTCAATACGGAAACGGTATCGGAGATCAACGCGACCCATGAATCAGTAGCGTCGTTAATCCACGTGTCGATCTGTCATTGGTCGGCGCATTATCACGTTTGGACGCCGGTAACTACCCTTCCGGTATAACGAATGATTCGGGCACGGGCCAATAATCGTCCCTGACAATGGAAACCGGTTGAAAGATAGAAGAACTAGAGCAGTCGATCTACCAAACTACATTTGCCACGTTCCTTTTCAAAACCTATCACCATTGCGGCAAGGTAAACATTCCGTTGAAGATGCATAAAATATTGCAATCTATCTTGTGCTCGCAAGTCGAAACGAACTAATAATTTTCGTTAAATAAATACTCATCGTTTCACCGACGCACATATCGTATTTTTAAATTGTAAGCTGTTTCATCGCTGCATAGAACTGCGATGTCCGAGCTGTATCATGTTATTAAAATATTTTTCCAACATTTCACCGCCGGCGATCATCCGTGTCTGCCGGTTGGTATCTGATACATTCTTTATTTATTTGCTGGGAACCGGAATATCAGAGACGTCCAAATAAAAATTAATCATAGTCGGAAAAATGCTGCAGATAAACTTTATTGGTATTGTATGGCATTGTATCGTGGTATCTGTCCACGTTTACTTTATTCCCAAACAATAATATTCACGCCGGGATTGCTGGCCAGACGATCTGTATTTGTGTTTGATCAACTTTTACACTCCGCTGTAAAACGTAAGTGGATTGATTTAGTAGAGGGTGGTAGACAGTTGCGCGCGAATTATCGAAATGAAAGCGAAATGAAAACAATCGTACTGTGAAATCTATTTATCTCTCTACTTTAGTTACATTTATAATTATTCTACGAGTCGTTTTTCAATTCCAATACAAAATCTGAAACTTCATTTTTTCGAAATGTAATGTAATTAAGGTAAATGTTTCAATAATTGACGGTAAACGTAAATATTGTTATTAATCCGCTATACACGTGAAATTTACCTAATATGTTAATTTACTTGTATTATTCAGCGCTTCAGTGTTTCCAAAAAGTCTTATTTAAGACACTTTAAGAAAATGTTTAAAATATTATACAGTAAATTCTCTCCAATTGTCCTTCAGCTTGTAAACAGAAGTGGACAATTTGGGAAGAGGAGACACGATTATTCGAGCCTCGCGACTCGTTTTTATAGTCGCCGATTATTAACAACTGTGCATCTCTATTTACATGTTGAGTGTCGATTGGAGAAAATTTACTATACTTGCGTGTTCCGCACAAGAAATCACAGAAAAAAGGTTTTCAACCCCGTACACGTAGCTAATAATTGGACAGAGGAGGATATTACATACCAATAATATACATATAAGCATGCACATTTTTATGTAAAACGTAATCTGAATGTTAATTTTCAGTTATTCAGCCTGTTACAAGCACTATCAAGATTTCATAACTTATCGGTGCGTATAAAAAAACTCGGTATTATAATAATTATTTGCCTAACAAGTGTACGATCTCTCCACAAAATGTACTTATATTTTAGTATTTTATTCTATGTACTTATATTTTCCACAATTCGAAGTTTTCGCAGCACATTTGCTTCAAACAAATGCAACAGCTTCCTCGACCAAATATGTAAATCGCAATAGCCTGCCACAGAACGAGGGTGTGCCGAAAGCACCGAGAATAGAATTTTAAGAGGGGAAAAAGCCCGCAGAGCATTCACGATTTCGCCAGATCGCGAAAACACCGTTCACGATGGCGGCGCGCATCGCGCGAATTTCCTCGAAAAGCAGCCGGAAGCTTGCGCGAAACGGGGAGCAGACATTCGATTAAGTATTATTGCACTAATCGCTTGATATTCGAGTAAAATGTCGGGCCCAGAAGCGGCAATTACTTTTGCATACGGCCATTAATTGGCCAGGTAGCCGGTATCTTGGACCGACACACACCAGCGTCCACCATTTGCATGCATTTCGGTTACCGCGTAATTCGAATCGGCCCGAACGCGTTGCCCTGATGAGACAATAAAAATGCGTTTCATTAAGGGAAACCGCTTAATTGCCGCGCCGCCCGGACTTAAGTGTATCGGCTCGCTCTGATTTCGGGCTATTTATGCGCCGGGATTACCCGAATACTTAAGCGACTCTCTTTTCGGCGATGCTGGAAGACGGTGTTCGAGTTTTTTTTTTCTCGGAACGATCGCCGATCGGAGGATCGTTCGACGAGACGAAAAAACGAAAAACGGCTCGCGAGGGATTATGGGGGTGAGGTATTAAGGGCTGCGCGTATTTTCTGCGCTTCATTTCGGTGAACGCTTTAAGCCCGCTTAAATTGTAAAATAATATTTTTTATCGGGGCCATCTGGGTGCTTAGAAGGGGTGCTTAACTTGTAAAGTCGCAGGTGTTGCACGGTTTTATTTGAAATTCTCGGACAAACTGCAGGGATGATCGTGATTACGTTAACAAGCTCGTGGAAAACGCGATCTTGCGGTGAAATTTCATACCGCAAGGAGCGGTATTTAAGCTTCTTTTCCTTATCCGGTATTTATTTGTACCTATTATTTACACAATATTAACAAATGGGAAAGAGATTTCTGGAAAGAGATTTTATTGCAAATCTATGGCGCAGTTGAAGACTTACAATACTTTTCGAAATATTTGAATTCTCTGTAAATGATTCGTTCAATTAAACGACTTTCCATTTTCAATTTAGCCGACTTCTCGAAGCTTCGGTCTGATAATTTTCTTCGCTGGTTTAATCATTTCCTCATTAAAACTGAAATTAGAATAGAACAGAAATCAGTGTGAAAACATTTTAGTGTTGCGAAGGGCACGATTGTGGAAAATTACCCTGGAAATCAATCGATTATATATGGTTTAAGAGTTAAGAGTTAAATTAGGTCAAGAGTGAATTTTAGTTCCAGTCTTCTTACTATATCGTTTCTGTTTAAATAGCGATGGAATCGCGCGGATTTGTCGAGATTGAAGGGACAAGTCGCACGAGTCGTGAAAAATGTAAATACAAGATGCTATCGACAGGCTGGCCCGACCTGGCGAGATCAACAAAGCCAGGAAGATTGAGAGAAGAAAATAAGGTAAAGGTGTTTCTTGCTACTGACATTTATCAACGAATGTGCATTTCATTCAACGAAACGTATTCTTCGAGATTTAAATCTTGCGGAGAAAGAATATTAATGTTGCAGTAATAATAATAATAACCTTGACATGTTTTTCTTTTTATTTAAACAGAGTGTAAGCAGCGGTTCGGGTTTTCTGCGCGGAGAGGATTTTTTCAGGCAGAAAATTAGAGCTTCGGGCGCTGTTGAATATTCATACATATAAACCGGCCGTAAGTTAATAAATTCCCTTTGTTTTCTATAAACAATATTCAGTTCGCGGACAATGAATTAAGATGCGCGTGGGGGGGGGGGCGTGGTTGATTAAGGCTTGCCAATCTTATTATCCCAATAATTACGTCGCGCAAGGTAGAAGCATTTTAAAATGGCGACTTTATGACGGCCTCGTTTGCAAACATATTTTAATTGCAAGGTTGCCGGCATGCAGGCCCGGCAGCTGCACGACGAAGCAATGGATCCCGGATCAAAGTGCGGTGCACAAACGGAACATAATTAAACGAGGAGATTTCATTTTCGAGAAAAACGTCGGTCCTCAAAGGGTTGCTAAGTGGCGTTGCAAGCTTAATGCCGGAAAACTGTTGGAAAATTGATCGAGGTAAGATACGCAACCGTGTCGGCCTTTGTACCGAACCCCCTTCATTTTGCATTAAGGATGCGAAGGCTTTGTGACTGCTGTTTTCAAGCATGCCGCGTGCTGACTGTTCGCGAAATATTGTCACACAGAATCTTGCTCGGTTAATTACTTCGTTCATTAGCAGTCGCGCCGTCCTTTTTATTTATGTCCCGAACTTCGTTACCTTAATTTTTCGAACAAGCGTTCCCGCTGTTATCCTATAGAATTCGTTAGCGCAGGAATATACTTTCGGGACAGTATCACGGATAAACATCGCTCTCTCCTATTTTATTGTGAAAGCTTTTCGACAACTGTCTGGAAATGCAATCTCTTTGTCGTTCTGCTCGCTCGTATAACCTTTGTCTTTGATATTCCTTTAAATTCCTAAACTCAAACGATTCGACCGTATTATGCGTTAAATCTTTTAACCAAGCCACTTACTTCGGCACACGGGAAATTAATTAATTCGAGGAAATAACTCTGCATTAAATCGCAGAACTCCGTGCAAACTTAAATATTAGATTAAATGGAGAATTTTTGTTCTGAAATTTAATTTTCGTTGTTAGCAGATTTCATTCACGAAAGATAAAGCAAACGATTCGTTGGATTTCGATCGATACAGTTGCATACATTGTTCAGTTACAAATGTGTAACAAAATAAAATCGATAGAAAATTTTACTTTCTTTAACAATGCAATAAATGAAACTCTTTCAATTTCAATGAACATGATTGTCCGTCACGTTTGCACTTTGAATGTTCAAAGATTCTCAATATAATGATCAAACATTAACAG